>NC_088885.1:108733644-110123644 GCF_037157495.1 Lathamus discolor | reverse complement strand
GATTATTGTTATACCAGACATTTGATACTGCAAGTAGTCAGTGTTACTAACATTCCCTGTTTTGCCAGGGAATTGCTGATTCTGATGCATTCACCTCTCCCAGGGCTGAGCATCAGGTTCCTAACCTGGTGCTGCTGAAGGCTATACAGAGACAAAAGACTTTTCTGTCTTCACTGACTTTACTGTATAGCAGATAACTCACTGGGGGAAAGAAAAAAGTGATGTGGAATTAAGTATCTAGGCTGAATGGACAGCTTTTTCGGTTTCTGATAAATCTTGATTCTTTGATAAAGGCAGATATTTTTAATCCTGTAGCTGAAAACAGACCTAGAACTCCCACAGATTAAAGCATTCTATTGAAATAAATATGCAGTCTGTAATGTATTTCCCTTTCTTTAGATGAAAGGTCTTAGTCTATCCTTTGTACAACGCTCAGAGTACTTCAGGGTCTTTGGAAGTTCTCCATCAATCTTCTCTGACAGGTCCCATAGATGCTGGTGAATCATCCCTGTTAGATAAGACCAGAATCTTTACATGAATTTTAATTACTGCTTTTGGCATTTAAGCACTGCACAAATACCTAAAACAGGAATACAGTCAGACTATCTACATTCTGGAGTTCAAACTCATTCTGTAAGGTCACAGACATTTTCATTTAACCTTCAAAGGATCTGGTGTTTTACGTTTAAATTATTTTTCTATACTTTCTGTCCAGATACATCCAGACCCATTCACCCATCCCTTCCCTTTACTCCCTGTCTCACTACCAAGGCTTCATTGAAGTTATCCCAGGCAGAAGTAGAGTGGCAAGTGCAGCAGTGGTAAGAGAGGCAGTTTTCTCAGTAGTTTACACTGTGATCACACACAATATAAAGATACAATCTGTGGCAACAAAAAGGCAAGTCAAGAACTTCATCATAATCTAACGCAATTCTCTGTCTTGAAATACCTGATTCTTTCTTTTGTTATTTTCCTATCTGCAGAAAAATACCATAAAAATAGAGGGCTTCATAGTTGCTCATTTTGATTTATATCTCGGGGTGGTAGAGAAAAGGAATCATTTGTCTTACTTTATTTTCAGACTGACTTCCTATGAAAGGGAGGCTTAAGCAGTCACACTTACTGTCCATCTGCGTGTTCATCTGTTGAGCTGTCTGTCAGTCCCTCCTCCTCAATAGTTTTTTGAACCCACTAGCCACTTTCAGTCAAATTTGACAAATGGCATCATAAAATTAGTAGCGGGTACCAAATTACAGCACTGACTGAGGGGATGGCAGCAGCCAGCTGGCCAACCAGCATGTGAACACTGCCTGGCCAGTCAGTGGGCTCCAAACTAGCCAGAGAGCAAGGCATCCCTTACGCAGGCCACCAGGCAGGAGAGGCTGAGGAGTTTGCACCAGTGATGTGTAAGACATCTGTGCCACTTCAGCCACTAATGAATACTCATTAGTGTGACATGTCAGATCTGTATCTGATTGTTTACTTGTTACATACCTGTAAAACATCTGTCTGACACTGAGCATGAGATATTTGCTGATGGACAGAATGGACAGGGTCTGCTTTATGGCCTATACTCAGTTAAGTCTAGGAGAGCATTTGTTCTGCATCCATTCTGCCAAAATCCTATGCATGGGCAGAAGGGAGGAACCTGCCTTTCCCTTGCCATACAGGAGAGAGTCCTCTTTTTCTGGAAGCAGCCAAGCTCCCTGTGGTGGAGACTGGAAGACTCCTAGGTGCAACAGGGAGACAACACTTATGCAGATCCTGGATAGGGAGGAAAGGCTTTTCTTTGTGACCCAGATTAAGAGTTCTGTGATATTTGTAGCAATGAACAGCTGCTTCATTGCAGGCAGTCATGCTGTCACTGGACTGGGAACAAGCTGGAAGTGAGGATATATTTCACAACAGCATAGTGGTAGTTTCTTGTGTAGCCCCCTCCTATTCATACTCTGATTCAGTCTGAGTTCTCCCTAGTTTAAAATGTTCAGTGTTCCAGTGTGTGCTCCAGTAAAACACTTTTCGTGTTGTTCAAAGGCCATCTGGTGCTGCTAACTGCTTGGTTTAATATATTATTTAGGCAGTCACCTCAAGGCTCTGGCTGGCTCTGGGTCCCATGACATTGGCCAGCTTTTCCTGATGTTAGCTCCTGTATGCATCACTTTACATGCTGGTCATGATTTGAAATATCAGATAGGGTTCTTGCTTGCTACTGGATATAGTGGGAGATACAGGGAGAGATATGGGTGGCAGGAATAGTATTCAAGAATTGCTGGCATTGGTTTCTCTCATTTTTTATGTTATCTCCCCATTTGCATCCCTCTTGTGTCCCAATTGCCTTCCAAGTACAAAAATCTAAATCTAAATGTCAGTCTGTGCAACAAATCCAGCTATTCCAACGTAGCTATCAAAAACCCCAGAAATGACTGGAAGCATCTACAAAATATATGCATATAGTTAGCAGAGATCCTTGTACCACACAGAATTTGGAAGATAAAAGAAAGCAAAATTCCAGAGCGGAAATAATCAGGGGCAAAACCACACATAGATTTATGGGGTTTTGTTTGTTGGGGTTTTTTTTAATTAAGATAGTATTATTCTTCCTGGAGGAATAAAACTTGGTTTGGTTGTTACTACTCTTCTGACACAGTAATGACTGACAAGCTGTTGAAAGCAGCCAGGGCAGGTGGAGGGGGTTGCTTTCTATTAAAATGCTAAATTTGGGAAGAAGCCAGAATAGGAAAATAATGGGCTTCCATAGAAGCAGACTTCAACAACTAAAGGAGAAGGAAAAGATGAAAAGATAACCTGAGAGATATAACATGTCAGGAAAAAGGGCAAACAAAAAAAAAAAAAAATACAGAAATTATACAAGGTTAAGGGTAAAGCATTCCAATGTGGAAAAAATATGGAAATCTGGTGATTTCCTTCTCTAGGGGACCAAAATGGCAATATTGGGAATTTTCTAAGCTCTTGCATATGTTAATAGATTCATACAAAAGAGGAAATGAGAGTAAATGACTTGCTGAAGAGCTTAAACATAGATCATGTCTTCTTTTGCTTCTGTATTCACAATAAATACAGTGTGAATGCGTCTAATTTTGATAACAGGCTAGGCACATAGACTAAAGCAGGTTTTTAAACATTTTTTAAAATATTAACACAAACAAACAGGCAATGTTCAACACAGCACCGGCTATTCAAATTCACTCCTGTTTAACATGCTACCCAAACTGATGTTGGCAAATATCATTAGGATCTTGATTGGAAGAGGGACTGATCAGAGAAATGGAGACAGGCAAGCACATTTAAAAAAGGGAGGAAGAAGTAATATGCTAGTCAGGCTAACTCCAAGATACTAGATACAAAATAATAGAAACCATAAGGTCTGACAGCCTCTAAATAATAAAGTTACCAAAATCTACCAGTCAGGGGTTGTCAATAACAACATGGGTCAGGTTGACTCAGTTTCATACTGAGATCAGTTGCCCAACCATAAAGCTTGATATGGCTAGGTGGGCAGAAGATCTGCAGAAGATGTGGGAGCTACAGTTAGCAACAACTTTGTCTCTTCTTCCTCAACACAACAGTCCTATCAAAACATCAAACGTCCTGTTGTATTAACAGAGCTGGCACACCCAAAAAATAGTGGAAGTCATCTTTTTGCTCTACTTGGTGCTATTTAGGATCCCTCTCTAGGGTGTTACTTAGGAGCAACTGAAGAAATATAACAGACTTGAAAAGTACAGCTTAGGAGAAAAGACTGAAGGATGCTGGGCTTGCTCAGCCTGGGAAAGAAGGGGAAAGGAAGTGCACTGATTTTCTTCCAATGTTTGAAAAGCCTCTGTGAAGAAAACTGTCGTAGTCTTTTTCAAATTTACTGGGGATGTGACAGGAAGAAACTAATCAGATTTAAAACAAAGGAGACTTAGGTTAACTACTGCAAAATAATTTTCGATAAATGATAAATACAGTTGTATACTGCAGTACACACACACACACATACATGTGCAACAGCACTGGGGAATTTTCTCCTCTGGAGATTTTAAGAATAATTATACTGACATTTGTTAGGGACATTTTCTATACTTTTTGTCATTGTTTTACAGGGGTATGGGCTAAATCACCTCTTGAATCTTTTCAGCCCCATGATTTTTTAATTTTTATTTCCATGCAATGATTAGGCAAAGAATTCTTTCTTTAGAACCAAACTGTGGTACTGAGATTATTTAAACTGGGATTGGTTTATACACTGTACAACAACCACACTTCAAGGGCTCTCTCAATAAGTAAAATTAAGCAGGTGATTCTAACAAAACATCCTTCTGAATTACTGAGATTTTTTCTTTCAACTGACAATTAGCCTACAAGGTCTTGACATCTGCCAATATTCAACACAAAATAAATAAAAGCTTTGAAAAAGACTGGCTTTAAGGTGAGGTTTATCTACTGAGAAGTGCTTTGTGCCTTGATTTAGGCATACATCCACTTGGAAATAAGACTTTGGACTCAATTCACAAATGGTAAAGTTTATGGTAAGAGAAAACCCTCAGCACTGTTTTATAACATTACTGTGACTATTGCCTCACTGAGGGAGTTCATTTATTCAATGTTCTTGATACGGTTATGCTAGCCAGGTAAAGATAATTTAAAGCTGATTGCTCCTGAAGCAAAACCAGAAAAGTCTCTTGGACACAGAGAGTTATCTCTAATGCTTTCTCTACTAACAGTTAAATAGAGTAACTGGTTCTGAGGATTCAGGGATCTTAATTTCCCAGGCTGCAGCACACCACATATTATTGTATTAGTCACGAGGTATGAGGTTCCCTAGTAGAACATAATGTGACTGATGTAAGCAGCTTTGATGTGGGCATGCATCACTCAAACGTACCTTGCTATTAGGCACATCAACCATTTCAGACCAGAGCTTGCTTCCATCCTACGCAGTGCCGGTATCATCTTCTGTTCAACAACAGGAATCAAATTAGTGGTCGCCGGAGGCTCAGGTTTACAACACCACTTTTACTCACAAAAGGAATAAACCTCACAACACTAGGATTTCTCATCTGCTGTCTTTGATTGCATCTTCTCCCTGATGTTTCTTACCAAGCTTTTTGGGCTTCACTTAGGTTGACAGCCACACAATACAGATCATACTAGTATGAGAAATAAACCTGAAGCTTCCTTTCTCAAACAAATCTGTTTGGGAAAGGTAAAAAATAGAAAAGTGTTAAAAGTAAACTTGGGATCTGGGCTAAAATAAGTAGCTGTTAAATATTGCTCTGGCACAATCTCCAAGTGCCATGAAACATTGAATAACTTAGAGACAGATTAAAGAGATTATGTTCTCAGAAATATACAGTCTATTCATTTCAATGTGCCAGGACAAACTGAATGAGAAGACAGAACACATTTCTAAACTGAGCAATGTGTTCCTCTTTTGCATACTTTACTGTGTATTATTTCGTTGTCTTAAATTACATAAGTTGTTGGCTCTTCACATTTAGCTATCCTAGAAAAGCATATATTAGACTAGAAAATGCATTTTCTTCAACTTTAGTTTTGATACATTAACCAGTGCAACTCTTTCAGTGTTTTCTAATCTTCACTGTTAAATACAGCAAAGCCATGCACAGCAGTCCATAAAATATTGGATTGCATTCTCAACACAGTAAAGCATAAACCACAGTCCCCAAAAGGATGGAATGAGTAATACAAGAAAGAGAAAAGTAGTTCCTTATAAAACACAAACTGCATGCTGCATTAATGTAGAAAAACTATGCAACGTGCTTCCATCATCAGTGTCACTTCGTCTTCAGTCAGCCATGTCTTTTGTGGACTCAGTGTTCACTGAATATTTAAAAGTTATGCTAAAATATTTAATAAATAATGCATTAAACATCTGATGATTTGTCAACTCCAACTATACTGGAAAATGTTACAAAAAGGCAAATACTTTTATCACAGATTGAGCTCTCCACCAGTTTGTTATTTGCACTGCATGAATAATTTGTGATTCTAAAAGTAATATTAAAATCCATTTCCCAATGGTATCTACATATGTTGCACTGTGCTGTGAGGTCCTACAACATGAAATATTTAAATAATTTGAATATTTTCTATGAGGCATTAGAAGAGGCATTAGCTGTGGGAGAGCGGAAAGTAGAGGATGTGTAAAATATTTCACAGTGCAAGCTTCCTCAGACTGTACAAAGTACAGCAAATAAATCCATGTAATATTAATAGAGAGGGAGAGAAAATTTACTTAAAGACCATTGCCTTGTGCTCTTGGTAGATTTGTTGGTTTTTTCCTTTCTCAAGCTTTGTTCTGGTTTTATTCTTCTAGACTCTTTCTGTTACAGATCAAACTTTTCAGATGATGGGCTGCACTTTTAAGGATGAAAATACACACAGTCAACAGGGAAATCACCACTGGTTTTGATGGAGATGCTATGCTTCACACATTCTCAACAAAGATTTACAAGGCTAATTACCTTCTAGCAGCACTGACTTTCCTAAACAGCCAGCACTAAGGAAAGGCACTGCTGCATGGAGTGGGGACTCATAGAATGATGGTGGTGTTTCCTGACCTCCTGCTTAGAAACCACCTGGCTTTTTGCATATTTCTGTGTGAAAATTCCCACAAATTTCAAACCCTTTTTTCCTTGCATATTTTGGCTATTAAATACTATGGACCACCATAAGTCTTGGCTGGTCATTCAAAAGTTGGCAATGTCACAAGTTCTCTTTGGCAGTTTGGATTGCTTTACACTGAAAGCTCCCTGTGGAGTGAGGAAACATTTAGGGGATGGATGGCCCCTAGAAAGGCTCTCCATTAGACTTCCAAGAGATTATTACAAAATCTGCAGAACTACAAGATGTTTTCTGCCCTGGCTTCAGCAGTAGCAGTCATTTTTCTCCTTCTTAGTAGCTGGTGCAGTACCGTAGTTTTGACTTTCAGCATGGGAACAGCGCTGATAACACCGATGGTTTTAGTTGCTGCTCAGTAACATTTACTCTGACCAAGGACTTTGTGAGTCTCATGCTCTGCCAGGGAGGAGGGGAAGCCAGGAGGAAGCAGAGACAGGACACCTGACCCAAACTAACCAAAGAGGTATTCCATACCACAGCACGTCATACCCAGGACGTAAAACTGGGGCTGTTGCCCGGAAGGGCTAGATCACTGCTTGGGTCGAGCTGGGTATCGGTCTGCGAGTGGTGAGTGCTTGTATTCTCTTCCCTTGTTATATCTCTTATCATTATTATTATTGGTGGTAGCAGTAGTGATTTGTGTTATACCTTAGTTACTGGGCTGTTCTTATCTCAACCCGTGGGAGTTACACTCTTTTGATTCCTCTCCTCATCCCTCCAAGAACTGAGGGAGGAAGGAAGGGAGAGAGCGAGCAGCTGAGTGGTTCTGAGGTGCCGGCTGTGCTTAAACCACATTTTCCCAGGTTCTTCTCAGACACCAAAATCTAGTCCAGTCTAGTGAAGGACCTTCCTCTTCCAACAACCAGAAAACAACTTACTGAGCAGTCTTTCCAAGCATTACACATTAGAAGCTCACCACAGGACATTTGTTCATAATTCCAGAAGATTTCGTGTGGAAAACGAAAAAGACTGCAAAATTCATTAGCAACCCAGGTAAAGGGCTTAGATCTGAGAGATTTTTGAAATGTGGCAGTTGCTGAAGTCTTGCAATGGGAATAGGATTCTCAGATTTCTCCCTTTGCCACAGTTTGCATCTCTGTTCTTTTTAAACACTGCATTTCTCTTCTGCAGCCCATTGTTTGGCTCTGTAGACAGTAAAGTCCTCAGGGCAGAGCGGCAATTGCTTTTTATGGTACATGTTTATGATGCTTCACACAGTGGGACCTTAGTCTCCTAGTAAATGACACTCACACAGTAAATCTGTCACCTTTCTAAAAATACTTTGTTCATTAAAAATAATAAAGAAAAAAAACCATTATGCACATCATACATGTTTGACAACTGAATTGAACTGATGCTTGGGTTTATTTCTAATATTTGCATAAGATGAGGGTTCTTCTCTTTCTCCCTTCTGTTTCCTCCCCCTTGAAAATAGACATATGTTCTGATTATGAGCATTGTTTCCCTTCAAGGCCTGCATTCAGTGCTTTATCATATATTTTTATTTTTTGTGATTTTATTAATAAGTTGTTGAGGAATACTTACAAAAACTGTAAGAATATCTGTGGGTCTGTATGTATGCATACACAGAGCTACCCATTAAAAAAGGTGGGTCTGCTGAGTGATTAGTTCTGACAGCTGTGCTGTCAAGCTACTGCAGGAATGAGAAAGATGTAGGCTGTAAAGAATGAAGGAGGTCCTGCTGTAAAACATCTCCAGCAGCTTTTAAAGAGCAGCTGACAGAACACACCAAAAGGTCTGATGAGCTAAAACAAAAAGGGAGATAGAGGCTACACAAAGCAGCAGCTATCCCCAAGGATGAAGGCCCTCCTGAGTGGCACCTGTCCCCCAGTTTACACAGGGAAACCCCAGAAATGTTGCTCTACCCATGGGGTTGTATGTCCAAGGTCAGGACTTCCACCCTTCACTTCTGCGCAGTGAGCTGTCCCATCGAAATTGCACTGATCCAGTGATCATTTCTTACTCCATGTAAGGTGACATAGACAGTCTTGTGCTTCTCTTACGCTTTTCAGCCTGAGCTTTTCTCCTGGTGTAACATTATTAGTGAGAGTGGTAATAGGACAAAAGATACTCAAAGAATGGAGAATTAAAAGAAAGCAGGAGTTTAACTCTTCCTGTAAAGTCCAAACATATCTGGAGAAGAATCTGGGATCATTGTAAAACGAACAAGAGCTTGAATGCACATAGTTTAACTTTTCCAAATTGTATGAATATACATCACCTTTTAGGAAATAGAGAGGTGAAACGGCTGGTAGCTGACACAGCAGCCCAGGAAATCTGCAAGCGCCAGCATGACCCAGGGAGGTTCCTCTGCCCCATGAGAGACGGATGTGATGGGAGAGGCAGCTGAAGCACCAGGCTCATTGGCACCTTGACAGATGATTCCTGAGGCTGTTACTACGGACATGTGGCCACAAGTTTCCAGTGCAGATGAGGCTTGCTCCACTCCTTAGCCAGCCATTTTGTTTTCTGGAAGAGAGGAGAAAAGTGGGACCTTTACAGCTAAAATTGCAGTAAATGCTCTTTGAGGAGGCAGCACCCCCAGTACTGCAGAGAGAGCAAAGGTATTTTGGGGGCAGTGACAGTAAAGAGTAGCAAAGACATTACGGCAGCAGTGACAAGTACAGGTAGACTATTAAAGAAATATTGTCAGAATAAATATCATACTATCTAACAAATTGCTCTGCCTGTGTTATAAAGAGATTATTAAAATTGAAAGAGTTTAAAGAATCTAATTTACTCTCCCCGTCTAAGGTGTTTACTTCCTGCATTGCTCCCAGCTTGCACTATGAAAGTAGACTAGTATATTTCACTTTTACTGATAGTTTCTGGTTGATTTTATTTTTGGACTCTAATTCTATCTTATTAAATATTGCAGTAAAGCCTTGAGGCTTTCCAACAGGTCATGGTAGTGTTGGGCAGAGCACTATACAGACATAATAAAAAGCAACCCACAAGTACAGACAAAAACAGGCTTTTATGGGGAAACAAAGGAGTAAAAAGAATATTGGGACCACAAGAAGACAATGGTGGTGACAAAATATACATTATACTGTGTATAACCATATATGTTGTATTGTGAATATTGCATATTTATTAAAAATATGTACAAAGTGTATCACAGCTAGCCTGCTATAAATTATTATCACAATCCACTGTTTTCTTCATTCAGCTGTCAGTCATAAGACTCTACCACCATATAAGTTATATTTGGTCTTAGAAAGTAGGAACACCAAACAGAAGACTGCCTTACTTCACGGTTAGCCCCCTTATACCAGGTTTTACTCCAGGGTACATAACATTTAAAAATTACAGAAAATGCTTTACAACTTGCACTGAATACTTCTTTTTGCTTCATTTTTCAAAACAATTTATGTCTTATTTTTAGACCTAAAGTCGGAGACTTAGTGTACACACTCTTTTCTAGTATAGAATCTGATCCTCTCAGATTCAATATGCATGCCCAAATACAGCATTCTTCCTTTGACTACTGAGATTCAAGCAAGTGCCTCCTATCACACTCCTGAAAACCTTTAATCTCTTCCTAATATCTATTCTAAATCTACCCTCTTTCAGTTTAAAACCATTCTTCCTTGTTCTGTCACTTCCTGACCTTGTAAAAAGTCCCTCTCCATCATTCTTGTAGGCCCTATCATATTGACATGGTTCACAATTTTTACCTTTTTAACTCCAGTAGATTATGCCTTCATAATCTGGAATTATTGAGCAGGGTTCAAATCTTCTCTCCTTACCCTCAATACACTTAAAAACAAGTTAAGAAACACAAGTTTAACTAATATTCTTCATGAAAGAATAAGCCTAGAGATGATTCACTGAAAATAAGTGCTCCACACATAACTTAAAAAGCAACTAAATAGCATCACAAATTGTCCATTTTCCTAAGGCACCCACTAATTTCTGTCTTTCCAGACTTCAACCATCAGTGTTAACTAAAGGCCTTCCTCCTTTAGTAATATGTGCCATATTTCTAGGTTTAGCAAGTTTTGCTAAAACTGCAATAAGAAATCACTTGATTATGCATTAACTCCTTCCAGTATTGGAAAACACTGGAAAATGCTAGGTACAAATAAAATTGTTTAGCTAGGAGCAAATATATTGCTGGCAATAGAAAAGTAAGCTTATTCACTTAGGCCAATAATGATAGGTATGATCAGAGCAGGTCAGCTTGGCTGGGTCCGCAAAGCCTGGCATAAAGTAAAAGTAGTGATGCTACAGCTGTTCTCACAAGTAGATGCTTAATAAGCTATGCCATGTAGGTAGTTTCAATCTATACACAAGAGAAATATTCACATAAAAAATAGCTATCGTCAGTTACTAGTGTTTCAACTGCTATTAAAATTCACAGCATCTACTTTGACTGCAGGTGGAAGAACCACCTATTATAATTTGTCAAAGTGTTTTGCTGCAAGCAAAAAACTTCTAGAATAGGGTAAAGACCTGAAGTATCTAATGCTGAAGCCACTTCATACTGAAGAGTTTTCAAATGATTTTTCTTCCCCCCTTCTCTCCCCAGCTTCAGCTCCATGTGTTAGAGGAATAAAAAAAACTCAGCAGTTGACTTTGTGTGGCTTATTAACCTTGCTAAGATGTGTCACTTAGACACTCACAAGGATAGGGAGGCAATAGGATGAGAAAATTTGGGAGTAAAGACAGCGAGATTGTTTAGCAGTTACCAACAAAGACAAACATTAAAACAGTATCTTTCCTCCTTGTTTTCCCAGGCTCAACTTCACTGCTCACCCCTCTCCCCTGTCTAGCAGTGCAGATGATGAGAAGGGGGGAGTTATGATCAGTCCAGAGGTCAGTCTTCTCTGCTGCTCCTTCCTACTCCCACTTGTCCCCTGCTATGATGTGGGCTTTCCACAGGCTGCAGCTTTCTTTGGGAAATATCCACCAGCTTCAGCTTGAGGTCCTCCTTGTGCTACAGCGTGGATATGTGCTCCACCATTGTCTTCCATGGGCTGCAGAGGAACAACCTCCTTCACCATGGCTTTCATTAAGGGCTGCAGAGGAATCTGTTCCAGCACCTGGAACACCTCCTCTTCCTTATTCTCTGGCCTTGGTGGCTGTAGGGCTGTTTATCACCCTTTTTTCCCTCTCCTCTCCCTCTCCATCATTTTTTGCCCCTGCATAATCAACTGGTAACAGCCCAACTTCCCCCTACTGACTGCACTCAAGAAACGAAGCAGGATTTCAGTATTAACAAGAGACATTAATTTGGAAAGCCATAACAATGCTTTTCTATCCTCCATATACAGTCATACATACCAACACTATAATTCAAAACCTTAAAATCTGGGTTTCATATGTGAAAAACAGCTTAGATTGTGAAAGCTGACAGCAGCAAATTACTGGGTATATGTGGGTGGGTGAATGTCCACGCAATGGGTTGAACTTTTACACCCTCAAGCCTGCGACTTTCTACTGAAACTGATATGGGCTATTTGTAGATTTTGATAACATCTGGACTAAACAAGTAACACATCCCAGAACTTCCATTTAATAAAGAGACATAAGACAGAACCAGGAGTCCTCTGCATGTACAGTATTCAGATTGAGAAAGCCATGGTCCAGGAAGAGCAGCCTAAATAAGTAGTTTCAGAAGAAGTGGTCATGGGAAGAATAGGAAGCTCCTGACTGAAAACGAGATCCTGGAAGTGCAGAAGATCCTGGAGAGGAGGGACATGCATAAAGACAAATGTGGGCTTCCCAAGGTCCTTGGCCAGTGGTGCCAACATGCTGTGAGAACTGGTACAACATAAACCAACACGACTCCCTGTCTGACCTTCCCAAACCAGCAGCAGCACCCACATGGAAAAAGGGAAATGAGGCCATTGGGAGTATTAATATTGGGAAGAAGTGAATGAGTGTGTGAGATAATCAAGATCTGATTGCTACTGATCAATCTCATCCATACTAAAATAAGCCTCAGCATCCAGATCCAGTACAGGTTGTTCATTTGCTCTGCCTGCTGTCCTCTCCCTCCCCCATCCCAGCTATAGGGCAGGCATAGCCCCAGAGCAGAACAGCACCAAGACTGCCTCCTGGTTTCCATACAGAAATATTTTCATTTTATTTTCCTACATCCTCTCCTAATAGGCAGTCAGCACCCCTAGGTCTGCCTGGACCCTATAGCTCTCTCACTTCTTGTTAATCTACTGTCTTATGCCAGGTCTTGCTTCAACACTCGGTCAGCATTACTACACTGTCTTGTTGCATACTTTTCCCTGAACCCAGGCACTAAGGGCAGAGACACATTTCTGGGCCTTTCCTCTCACACCACCTCCAGTCAGGAGCTTGAGTTAAATCTCTTTGCATCCTCAGCTGCTGGTGAGATCATGGGGTGGAAGAAAAGCTCCCTGTTGCTGTTTTCCCAGAACAACCTCATCCCTAGACCTCTGCCACCTGCTCTGGACCCTCCTAATTTCTGTTTTCAGAGTCCATGAGCCCTACTTTTAAGGTCTGTGCTTTAGCAGAAAACCCTTCTATAGAAGAGTTTTGAGTACCACAAGACCCTTGAGAATTAATACTGACTATTCAACAAAAGTACCAACCCAATTCACACTCCTTCCTTTTACTAGCATAAACAACTCACTATCCAGTAATGACTTCAATCAGCTTTAGATCACACATCCACAAGGATTTAGGAGACACAGGTGTTTGAGCTCACCCTTCATCTTTTCTTCATCAGCACAAAGAGTGTTTGCATTGTTTTTTCCATGCCCAACTTGTTAAATATCACAGGTGATACAGGGAAGATGGAGAAGTGATTAAAGTGGTAGAGAGAAGAAAAAGAAGGGAGAAAGAGGCCAGCAGATCTGCCAATATCATTTAAATGTACATAAAGATGCAAGGCTGAATGCTGTTGATCTTAATCCTAGACTCCAGACTACAAACGCACAAGCTAAGGCATAATGGCTGAATAGCTGGCAGTTACCAGGCCACAGGAAGCAAATGCATCAGATTTTGGTCCAGCCTGTTGTTGTTGCTGCAGTGATGCATATGGGAAAAGGAAGGATTAGCTAATTGCCAACCTCTGTACTCAGTCAGTTGCAGAGGGGTTAGGAACTTCTCCATCAAATGGTTTTTCTTTTGAAAATGCAAATATGTCAACACAAAATTGCTGGGGGGAGACTGACATCACTGGATTAAAAAAAAAAAAAAAAAAAGAAATAATAGTAAATAATAGTTCTTAATTATTTTTTCTTTCACATTTGTAATTAACTTACTAAAATGTCCAGGTTTTGCATTGAAATTGAAATAGTTCCCGTTTATCAAATGAAATGCTTTCATTGCTGATTTGCAAAATATAATTTTGTTCCACTTCACAAACAAGTCAGGGCTTTTTCCACACAGGATGAATATTTTACTAAACAAAAACATTCTTCATTCAAGAAAAAGGGGAAATTATATTTTAAGAACTTGTCCTAAGTATCCTCCTGTGTTTCTCTTTTACTTTTCTAATTCTCAATGCTCTTGCTAAAGTAAAATGCAGACAAATTTTCACTTGTTTTGCTTTTCTCCATCTGCATTGTTGTCAGAGCCTGCTTTCTTATTTCTAAGCTGGTAGTGTAGTTTTGTGGTGGAGGAAGGGAGAGCAGGACAAAATTTATAACAACATTCTCTTCAGGATGCTGTTCTCATAATGAACACAAATTGCTCTCATTTATCATCTTGTGATGTAATCATATAAAAGCCTTTCCCATCCTCTTCCCTATAAGGTAACTGTTTTGCAGTATTGGATTATAATGACAAATGACAAAATCTTTTGCATGACTTCAACCATTACAATGTTCTGAAGGGATTGTTTCTCTATAATGCTACTAAGGCTTTCTGATACGGTAGCCCACACTGAAAGCTGCAGTTAGAAATACTTAGTATACCAATAATTTTACTATGCAATGTTGACTCCTGGGGGGGAGGAATAAAACCAAACCAATCAACCAACCAAACGAAAAATACCCCAAACAAGTTGTCTTTAAGACAGCTCAAAACACCACAGGGAGTAAATCGTGGTTACATGTTACATCTGAATGGGAGATAAATCAAAGGGTTCTACTTCAGGATATTTTATTCAAAACCAAAACCCAGTTGGACTTTTCAGTATCTCAAGGCTCACAGGCTACAGGAGTTATCTGCAGGACCCATTTGCTTCCTGTCTTCTGGAAGCTGATAAATCCATTCCACTCACTTAGGGCTGCTGAAATGTGCAGGCCTCCAGGAAGAGCTGATGGAAGAAAAGGGTGCTCAGCAATGCAGAGTTGTGCTTACCATTTCTCGAGACAGACTGTGTTGTTATTTCAAGTACAAGAGAGAGAAATCTCCCCTAGAGTTCCGGTAGCAAAATTTATCATTTCGTGTTCCCCAGAGTATACTAGCAATTTAAAATTCCTCATGGAATATTTGTGAATAGGTAGGTACATAATTAATACACACAGTGAACTTAGAACATTTAGTCTGTTGAGCACAAGATTTGCCACATAAATGAATGCCTTCAGGGAAAATCAGGTACTTCCATTTCCTGTACAAGTATCTGCACAACTCCTCAGGTCAAAAAGCACCCCCAGAGAAGTTGAGGTCTGATTTCCTTCTCTCTTCCACAAATTTTTTGATGGAGATTTCCATCACGTTCCATGCAATCTTGCCTCGTTACACATCAGTGTAGAAGAGGTGAGTCAGCTTTATCATATAATTTTCTTCATTTGTACCCACCTTTCTGTAAACGATGAACTACTCTAGGAGACTGTAGTGTTTTCCTTATTAAAATGAATTCTGACACTTTTAAAATATACTGAATCTAATAGCATTGGAACACATAGCTCTGATTGAAATACATTGCAAAAAAATGTATATTTGTACTCTGCATTTCATTAAAAAAATTTGCAGACCTAGTCAGGCTTGATTATACATTTGCTTCAGGTCTTCACAGGATTAAAATGGTAACACAATGCTCTTCTCTAATTATGACATTGTCCTGAAATCAACCATTGGCTCTAACGAGTTCAGTGAATGTATTGGTGAGAGCATTGTGAATTTTTTTATATTGTTTGATGGGGAAAGAAGTAGTTGACACAAAGCAAGTTGATCTCTTATGACCCAAGGAAGAAAATCATATATTCTCCCCCAAGTAAACTTACCCACAAAAATCTTGCTTAAAACTTACATGTTTCTCTTTCTATAAAAATGATTGGTTTTCCTCCTACAGTATAAAAGCTCTGCTTTGTGAGATGCCAAGCAGCAAAACAATGGAAAATTGCAGGTCTTTCATAAAGTATACCTTTTCCCATACTATTCTTATCTTTTTCTTTAGTGTTTTTAATATCATAGTAAGCAGCACATTGATGTCACTAACAGTTTAAGAGGTTAAGAAATAGGATCAGGAATACCATAATTCTCCTGATGTTGATCTGCTACTAGCAATAAGTAAGTTGTATTTCTACATTTCCCAAGTTGTTCATTTCATTACTTGATAACACATAATTGCTCAGTGGACATCACAGAGGAAAATAACAGGCACATAAACTTAGGGCTCAAAATGACTTTCATCCAGTCCATCCCCTGCCCCAATCCAAATCATTTAGGGAAACCTCAGCAACCTGGAGCCTAGACTGCCCCTTAAATCCCCCAATGAAGATTTTCCCATTCTGCTAAGCATTTTATTATTGAGCTTAAATACACTTAATAAATGTCTTATCAGTGCCTAAACTGAATTACAATGGCTACATTCTAAATTCAGTCCCAGAAAAAGCTCTCTCTTAGCAGAGACTCTTTATATACTTGAAGACCATTACAATCTCCATCCACATCTCTATAAATTACCCAAGTTCAGCCTTTCAACAGAAGT
Organism: Lathamus discolor; assembly: GCF_037157495.1. Lineage (NCBI taxonomy): Eukaryota > Metazoa > Chordata > Aves > Psittaciformes > Psittacidae > Lathamus > Lathamus discolor. Next base: position 110,107,110 of record NC_088885.1, on the reverse strand, counting down.
TTCATTTTCTAGATCTCCAGTTTCCTTCTCAGGCTCTCTTCTACAGCTCCATGGGAAGCCCATGGGACCACAATGGTATCCTCTTACAAACTGTCAACAAATATTTGTCATATCATAAAAAAGCATTAAAAATCACTGTGGAAATAATATCTGGTCCAGCTGAATCTTGCCTGAAAATGACAAAAAGCCTGCAGAGAGGAGTATGCAAAGCACATTGTCAACATTAATCTTCAACTTATTTTAAAAAATTCCCTTTGATGGCAAATATTTCATTAGCTACTAGGCAGTAAAGGGCAGTCAGGATCCAGAAGGCATGTTTCTATTTGACTTTCCATTTCGGAGAGTTCACATTCTCCTGCTCCAGCTATTGGCACTACAGGTATTTGTCAGGGACCTCAGGTTGTTCTCAGTACTGTACAGGAGTCTCAATGGGTATGAAGGGGTGGAAACAACTTAGACCTGAGTAGAATCCACAAATGAAAGTTATGTGATGGCTGAAAATTATATCCCTTCGGATTTTCCGAACACCAGTGTCCCAGAAAATTCTTCAGCCTAGGTTTCCCCCAGCAGCCTCAGACATCCGAGTCCTAGAAAAATAATTTAATAATTGAGTGGTACAGGAATAGGATCAGCTGATCTGAGTGCCTCTGGGGAAGGACCCAGGACAAAGAAATTCCTGGGTGCATGGAATGTACCCAGCCATCACAAGCTGTTCACATACCTTGCATGTTCTCATTGGTCTAATAGTGAATTAGTCTGGGGTCTCCATGTACATCATTGGGCTCTTTCGTGGTCTTGAGGTCGTCTTCTCTCTCAGGTTGTTGCCCCCTGCAATCAATGTGACTCCTTTATCCTCCAATTTGCATAACTAAGCACAGCTTGTTGTGGTCTAAGGCTCCGCAACTTCAGCTACAGTTGTGAAAAAAAACCACCCAGTCAAAGGATCTGAAAGAAATTCAGTGAACTACACTTAATTCACAACAACTAGAGTACCTGTGCTGAAAACATCATGTCATTCTCTTGAATCAGTGTGCTTCTGTAAGAAATAGAGATGTGTTTCACCTATTACTCAAGCTCCTAATATTTGGAATCCAAGGCATCTGGAATTCATGCATACATTCATCACTTGGATTTTGCTATTTGAGTTATGAAGGTATACTCATCTATAGATAAATTATTCTTTATCTTTGGCTGAAAGCTCTGTATAACAAATTATGCCAAAAATAATATTTTTTTTCTTAAAATAAATCTACTTTTTCAGCATCAGACTTTATGGCTGTCACACTTTTTTCTAGTAAGTGATTATCTGACAGTTTTGTAGAATTTTTCTTTTATCACAAGTAGTTTTTATGGTCAGTTTTGTGATTACAGTGTATTCTTATCATGACATTCAAGCAAATCGTCATCATTTTGTAGCAGAAGTGCCCAATATTGAAATTAAGTGGAGGGTGAAAAAATAAATATTTTTGCACATCTCTGTATGGCCTGCTCAATGCATTCCACTCTCTTCCCATGTTCCAGCCATCTTCCTTCTTGATGCTGGGGGGAAGGTGGAGGGATAGAGCCCCATAATCTGCTCCAATCATATCACAGACTTTTTGAGTTGCAACTACCCTGGGATTTGCAGGAATGGTCTTTGCAAGAGATCTGACAGTAGCTCAGCCCTGGCCTATTCTCTCAGTGTCAGTTGCTATTCAGCCACCAGACAGATCTGATGCAAAGTGTATCTTACAGAAAAGCCTTTCTTAAAACCTGATACTGCTCATTTGTTTTCCTTGGTCCCCTGTGAGCTATGGGCAGGCAAATCCTCATGTCTGCTAACGTAAAGTGCTCTCACTCTTTACAGTTTTAATCCCTTTTTATTTCTTAGCTCTCTGAAGAAGATCAGAACAACCTGTATTGACCACAGGCATGCAAAATTTCAAAATCTTATTAGATGCATTGTTTCAGCACTTGGACACTTTCATTAATTATGCTTCTGTGCCTCTGGCATCAGCAAGAAGTGTCTTTTGGGGTGCCTACAGCTTCAGTAGCTGACAGATCGTCAAAGATATGCTTATAAAGCTAATACCATAGCATAATCCCAGCTTCCATGCCACAAGTCACGTCTCAGTACAGCAGTTTTTAAATGTTCCATTATTCCAGTGCACTTGGACTACCACAACAAAAATTTCAGTTTAAGCAAATACAAAAAAAACCCCACAATGCTTCCTATGGCAACTGATTTAGGTTCATATTTTAGATTTTTATTTTAATTAAAAAAAGTTTCTCTGATACTGCCTTTGGGATCAGTTTGAACAAGTCACCTGAATCCTTCATCATACACCATGCATTGTGCATCTTACACACTGCTATTTGTGATCCCGATGAAAACAAATGCTGAATCTTCCAGAGGTTTTGACCCAGTATCACTCTCAAGTTAACAAATTTTATTATTTTGAAGAAGTTTTAAAAATCAGCCTTTTGTTATGTACAAGCATAGCTGGAAAAAAAAGATACACATGGGACTTATACTGCTAAGCAGAGCACATCAAGTATTTATGCAAACAGCAGCAGGCAACCACGTGTAAATGGCATTTTGTTAACAGAGGTGTTTGGGAGGACCTCTTTATTGCTAGTGAGGAGGCTTGCTTTGATTTTCTGTGAGAAGCTGAAGTCGGAAGATGGAACGTGGCAGTACAAAAAAGTCCAGTTTTAAAGAGGGATTGGCATACTCATTACTTCAGTTGATGCAATGCTAGCTGGCACCAAAAAGAGAAATAAATGGAAGTCAGGATAATAATTTCCTAAACCATATAGATCATGTTACAAGAGTACATCTGACTACACCTTAACTGAAGCTGGTAGCTGTCACCAGCTGGGAAGAAATGTTAGCCACTAACCCAAGAAAAGGCTTCCAGGTCAGGATTTATAGACATTCTCTCTCACTTTACTACAAACTCGTTTTGCAGTTTCATCCAAATCACAGTTTGCAGCACTTTAGGCTTTCCCAGTCTCATCACCAAAGTAGCTTCATTCAACAAAGTTCACAGAACATTTGACTGTCTTCCAAACACAAATACTATGTAAGAACCAGATTTCAATACTTGTGGTGGAAGGTTTTATTCATGCAAAAACAAAAATAGAAACCGAGCCAAGTTATTTACTCAACATAAATCTATTTTGATACATTACATGGGTTTTCTAAAGAGGAGGTTGCCATTGTACTTCAAACAAGTTACAGCAATCACCTGTTCTAAAAATGATGAAAATGATGGAATGCATGAATATTACTTTTGAAGATTAGAACCAGCTATATGTCAAAGGAATCGAAAAACAACGTGTTTCTTAACTGAACAAATATAATGACAGTACAAACTTATTGTGGATTCCAAAGCACCTGCAGAAAAACATTTATTGGCTGAACTAATTAAGAAAAACACCATCCTATTTGAGTTCTTAAAATGATTGGAGGTGTGTGTGTCAAATGTATGGACAGTTGCAAAAATTACATGTTTGCACATGGTAATAGCTGGCTGAACACCTATGTACCTAAATAAGTTTGTATACTCACACTGTACCAATGATCCTAAGGGGCTGCAATTTGCCATTTTAATATCTAGGAGGTGGTACCACTTGTAAGCAGCAGCAGTTTCTTAGCACTGTTTTTCATTCTTGTCATAATATATAGGGGTAAGCATATGAAGACATCTTTCACCTTCAAAATTCAAAGGCAGCCCTAAAAGACAGAACCTGAATGTAATTACAAGCAATGTAAAGAAACATTATCACAAGCTTTACGGTATAAAGTGATTAAATCTGGATCTGTATTATCGAATCATTTGGGTTTGATTTTGTAAGTGGTTAATTGCAGTTGTTCAGAAAAGGTATATAAAACCTGAAGGAAATATGGAATGTTTCATCCTCTGATATAATTCTACCCTTTGGCCATCAGAGTTCTAGGGTCTTCCTGAAAAACTCTTTGCACCTAGGCCATCTTGCTTAATATACATCTTCAGAAAATTATTCACAGCAATTCAAAGGGGTCTTTTTCCTGAGTGGTAATAAATAATATATCCATTACTGCCTATGATAGTTCACATTATTTTTCCCAAAGGCAACATTTTTTTCTTGACTACCAGATTGAATTTGTTTTCATTTCCCTCAGCCAGTCATTTGCTCCTGTAATATCCTCATGGGTTTAGAGATTAAAATATCCCTTTTGCTTATTCCTCTGCAAATACTAGTGACCAAAACTGTACAAGCACAAATCTCTTTCAAGCAGAAAGAGCTTTTGAAATAAGAGGTTTCTATAAAACATGTTAGCTATGCAGGTAAAACGGATGTTAGAACCAGCACAAACGGCAAGTTGCAGCTCCTAGGCAGCAGTACACAAAACTTGAATTTTTCATCACTTGCCTGCAGGCTAAAAAAAATGAGACTGATAAATTATACAATTTGAAAGAACTATTGTGCTTTCGCTGTTTTTCAGGAGCATAGATATTATTTTGAGATTTTTAAGCTCACTGTGTGACAGAGATCATGTGCTGTTGGCTAACAATATTTTGAAGCTACTTTGAAAATGTGGTCTCAGGTAGGAGAAAAATACTTAAGAAGCAGAATTAGCATCAGAACTTTTAAAACTATTGCAAGCTTTTAGAAAAGTCAAACTAGAAATGTTTTCCAGGCTTTTGTGAAAAGTTGTCCTAAGATGACATCTTTATTTTTTCTAATGAAAGACTTTGAGAGCTGATTCTAAATTTTGTTGCTTATGGTATCAAAAAAGATAAACCTAAACACAGGATATTAGTGACCATTAAACACTGGGAATAATGAACAAGTCAATTTTGATCCCCTTTTGACACATAACTTTGATGAGAAGAAGCCTCTGTATATACTTTTATTCAGGGAGCAGTATGAGCTAGATTTCCTGTTCACTGTAAAAAAACATATCTGTATCATCATCTTTAAAGAGTCTCTTACTAATATTTTCATAATGAACAATGTTTTTATTAATCTTTTCCACATGATCTTCAGTGAGATAAATATTTCCATAAAAACTGTATTTATATCACTACCATTGACAAAAAATAATGAAAACCATTTATACTAAGCTAGGAACAAAAGCTTTGCCATACAAAATGAAAGGTATGATCTGAATTTCCCACAGTCTTATGAAATACTAGGAGGTAATTCTAAACAGAAAAATAAAAAGAGAAAAAATATAAACAATATCTAGTACAAAGACACAACTCAAGGCAGCAAGGTTGGGTTTTTATCCTCAGGAAAATACAAACACCAAGGTGAACTGGAGTAAAGTACCTCTATACATCATCAGAAGGATGGAGATGAAAACCAGATCACAGATAAATGCAAAACAGGTGAAGAAAACAGAAACAGCTTTGGCCAAACACAGGCACATCTATGCCCACACTGTCCTCCAAGAAAGGGACAAGTCCTTGCCAAGTCCTTGGGAACAGTTCTCATCACACTCCTAATACATTTGAACAAACCTTTGTGCTGGACTGGAGTCTGTGAAAACCATCTCTTGATTCTATACCAACCTAGCACATAGCTAAAGGATTTTCACTTACAGCCCAGGAAATCAGCAACCAGCTGGTCCTACACAGCCTTCTGCCACCCTCTACAGTCATCTGTATAGTGTGTGAATGTCTGACTGATGTCAAGCAGGCAAGCCAACACCTTAGTCTTGCCCAGAGAGACCTCAGCATCACGTATTGTGCATGGACACTACCTGCACGTGCCAGGGTGGACACACAGTTACCTCAGGGCATTAGCCTGCTCCCTGGCACTGAAATGTGGAGATTAACTCACTGCTTTTGCAGTGCACCGTGTTTCATGGATTCCAAGGATGATGTTGATGGCGAAGGAAAATGTTTGTTCTTCTGCAGACAGGTAACGGCATCTGGCCGATGGACTCCAGATGCTGAAAGAGCCATGTTTTTAATACCTGCCCAAAACATTAAAGAGCTACTTGACGGAGTAATGCTACTAAAACGAATGTTGCGGAAATAATTAACTGGTCGCCAAAGAGAGTGGAAAGTTCACAAATGATACAGAGGACTGGCTCTATCTGACAGGCACTGCAGGTAAAATTGGAATAAAGTATTTCCACTCATCTTAAGGACTTTGAACAGAACAAATTCACCACCCTAGAGAAACCCTTGTTGAAATTTATTGTGTTCCAGCTGTAGGATGGGAGCTTGTGTTTATGCATGCCTAGACACTAAGAAAGGTTAAGTCTTGAAACCAGCCAAAACCCACTTGTCCTCCATGGAGTAGCCAAGGTGCTATAGTTTGAAGCTGATATGCCTGTATAGCGGAATATTTTACTCTAGATATATTGCATCACATCATTGTAAAAGTCTTAGTATCCTTTAACGAGTAAAATTTTTTCAAACAGCATTTTGTTGAAAGGTTCACTTCCCCAGTCTTTTGAAATACCAGCTACAGGATGTACTAGTTGTTTCTGAGCACTCACAGAAAAAGAAGGGTGGAAGAAAATCGAAACACACAGACTTGGTTAGCTTTGTACAGGCCATGAATGGCATTGTGTTGTAAGTCAAAAAAGCACACTGCAATCCTCAGAGGAATCTATAAAACAGAGCTGAAGAGGTTATCTAGGTTGTTTCTTCACCCTGAGGATCAACTGTCTTTCCTGACAAATATCCCTTCAGCCTGTTCTCAAAGGTAATCTGACAGATTCCAGCATTTCTCCTAGCAAGCTACTTCAGCACTTCACTGCTTTGTTAAAAGAATTTTCCTCATCCTAAAGCCAATTCCTTAATTTAGTATTCCCTGTCTTTAAAAAAAAAAGAAAAAAAAAAAAACCATGCAGATGTTCTTCTTCTTTCTTGTAGTTACTTTCTTTCAAAACTTTCAGTTTTGAATTGGTGACCTGTGGGAAGATGAAAAAAGTGGAGATTGTAGGAAAGGAGAAATATTCAGTAACTTTCATGTCTTTATCTGGTCAGTCCTACATCTGCATGATTCTACAGTTTATGAATATCCTTTTTAACTTTGTTCATCATTTGTATTCTTATTAAATTCAACACCTACACAAGCCACAGCTCTGCAGGAGAGGCTCTGCCAGAAGACTACATGGTGGTATTACTTCATGTATCTTAAGGGTAGTGCACTAGTTTATATACATCATAATGTACTGTTTGCTTTTCCACAACACCATGAGCAGTGTTCAGCTTGTGAGCCACTGTAACAACTTACCTCCTCTGCAGTATTTCTCCATAGCCATCACTCTCCATTCTGCATTTGCTCGTGACTATTTCTAGCTATGTTTAGATCTCTCTTTCTTAAATTGCATTATATTTTTCTCTAAATTATTCCTTTAATATGAAACAAAGCAAATCAAAACAAAACAAAACCCTCTGATCATATCCTTCAACAGGTTTTGAATCCTTAGGAGCTCCAAACTTACTAAGCTCCTACATTTATGGAGTACTCCTCCAAAGATAAACCTTTGCAGTCCTTTCAGATTTTACTCTCCTATTTTGAACAGTCTTATTTCAAGAAAGTCTGTGAAGGAGAAAAAATCCCAAACTGATGATGTTGCATGTGTGTATAATATGACATTTTAATAATATGAATAATATTATCAATATTATTGAAGTTCCTGATAACTGGAAAAAAGGAAATATAACCCCCATTTTCAAGAAGGGGAAAATGGAAGACCCGGGGAATTACAGACCAGTCAGTCTCACCTCTGTGCCTGGCAAAATCCTGGAGCAGATTCTCCTGGAAGGCATGCTAAGGCACATGAAAAACAACAAGGTACTTGGAGACAGCCAGCATGGCTTCACTAAGGGGAAATCCTGCCTGACCAATTTGGTGGCCTTCTATGATGGGGCTACGGAACTGATGGACAGGGGTAGAGCAGTTGATGTCATCTACCTGGACTTGTGCAAAGCTTTCAACACTGTCCCACACGACATCCTTCTCTCTGAATTGGAGAGACATCAATTTGATGGATGGACCACTCGGTGGATAAAGAACTGGCTGGATGGCCGCACACAAAGAGTTGTGGTCAATGGCTCGATGTCCGGCTGGAGACCAGTAACGAGTGGTGTCCCTCAGGGATCGGTGTTGGGACAGGTCTTGTTCAACATCTTCGTTGCTGACATGGACACTGGGATTGAGTGCGCTCTCAGCAAGTTTGCCAATGACACCAAGCTGTGTGGTCCGGTTGGTATGCTGGAGGGAAGGGATGCCATCCAGAGGGACCTTGACATGCTTGTGAGGTGGGCTGATGCCAACCTTATGAAGGTTAACCATGACAAGTGCAAGGTCCTACACCTGGGTCGGAGCAATCCCAGGCACAGCTACAGATTGGGCAAAGAAGAGATTCAGAGCAGCCCTGCAGGGAAGGACTTGGGGGTGCTGGTCAATAAGAAAATGAACATGAGCCAGCTTCAGTGTGCGCTCACAGCCCAGAAAGCCAACCATATCCTGGGCTGCATCAAAAGGAGCATGACCAGCAGGTCGAAGGAGGTGATCGTGCCCCTCTACTCTGCTCTTGTGAGACCTCACCTGGAGTATTGTGTGCAGTTCTGGTGTCCTCAACATAAAAAGGACATGGAACTGTTGGAACAAGTGCAGAGGAGGGCCACAAGGATGATTAGGGGACCAGAGCACCTCCTGCATGAAGATAGTCTGAGAAAGTTGGGGCTGTTCAGCCTGGAGAAGAGAAGGCTGTGTAGAGACCTCATAGGTGAGGAGACCTCATCTGAAGGGGGGCTATAGAGATGCTGGGAATGGACTCTTCGTTAAGGACTGTAGTGATAGGACAAGAGGTAATGGGTTAAAACTTAAACAGGGGAAGTTTAGATTGGATATAAGGAAGAAGTTCTTTCCTGTAAGGGTGGTGAGGCACTGGAATTGGTTGCCCAGGGAAGTTCTGAATGTTGAATCTCTAACAGTGTTCAAGGCCAGGTTGAACAGAGCCTTGGGTCACATGGTTTAGTGTGAGGTGTCCCTGCCTATGGCAGGGGGGTTGGAACTAGATGATCTTAAGGTCCTTTCCAACCCTAACTATTCTATGATTCTGTGATTCTATTTATGTCTACCAAATTAAATATTCAGGCATGCTAGAACAGTACTTACTGATTCAGTTCCAAGAACTAATCTAAAACCAGAGCTATGTAGGCAAAAGCATACTTTGTTCCACCCCCAAATTGTGTATGAAGAAAAGCTTTTCCTTATATTTCTCAGTCAGACAGACAGTCCCTTGAAGTCAATGAGAAAACGGTTATTTTCAAGTAGTATATGCTGATACAGTAGCTGTTTGAAAGCTACTTTCAAACAGTAGCTGTTTGAATGGAAAAAAAACCAAGCTCCCATAATAAAAAACATGCCATGGGTTTTTTTTTCTTTCACATGATGATTAGCTTCAGGTTGTAAAAGTAATCTTTTTCAGACGCCTCTCATTCAATTTTAGAGTAATGCTTCCTCTTAGATGCCAAGAGGAGTGTGAGTACTGAGGGTGACCTCACTTTCAAATTGAAAAGTCCAGTGCTAGACAAAGCACAACCTACTTAGCATCAAATTCCACATGAAAATGGTTTTTTTCATTGAAAGGTTTGCAAGGACAGATGGACAAGGGCTTTTTTACCATTTAAAGTGGTCTCTTAGGTGTTTAGAAGCAATGATACATGGATACTTGTCAGCAAATGGCCTAAGGCAGATCTCAGCAAGAGGGTAAAAAAGCTTGACAGTTATAGACACCCAAATATTATTTCAAACACTTTCAGGAGTAAGCAGAATATTTTCTTAGACACACACGATGTGTAAAGAAAGCAAATGACACACTGTATGGGTTTGGGGTTTTTTTATTTAAGTGTGTGGCTTCCTCCTGTGAGGGATGAATAAATTCTTCCTGGATCCTGTTTTTACTGCACAGTTCTGCAGATAACTCACATTTGTTATTCCTCCACACCCCCTTTTTCTGGTATTAATAATATCAGTAGAAAGAAGAAGTACTGAGCTGAAATATTTGCTCCTCATGCTTCAAGGAAAGGAGCCTGCATTCAGTGCAGAGAAACCACATGAGCTCCTGTGTGTGAATGGAGTACACTCCAGAATAGACAATAATCTCAGAAAGTAACTACAGAAGTAGCCTAGCCATGATTAGTTTATTTGAAGCTACTACTCAAGATTTCTCTTTAGCACAGACTAGCTCATCCAAAGGAATAAAATTGTCCTTGTCACTAACAGCTGGATGGCCTGTTCAGGTAGGAGACTTGGATGTGTTGAGGGCAACTGAGCCAAAAAAAAAGCCTAAGGACTGAAATATCTGGATATTTCTGCTTAATACATGAGCAATGACAAATGTAAGATACATGTGAATGTAATTCCTGTTCTCTCTCCATGGAAGAGGACACAAGTCCTTCTCCTGAGAAAAAGTCTGGTTTTGCACTCGCACAGTATCATCAGGACTTCTGGTGAGGGCAGTGGTCACGATCAGAGCAGGTGCACATGACCATAACCTTTCAGGCTGAAGTAGGGAATACACCTAAGATCAAATCTTTTCAGCAGGGATATCTAGAAGTCATGAAAATCACTGAATTTCATTGCTTTGTAAACTTCCCAGAAGCATCCCAAAAAACTACTACCTTCAAGCTTAGCTGAAAGTTACTGTATCAGCAATGTTAATTTTTGGGAGCACCTAGCAATCTTTCCAGCACTTCGGCTGCACTTCAGGCTGTCACACTGCAAGTGAGAAACATATCTGTATAAAGGAATAGTAAAAAGTAATCACAGAGAGGATGGGATAAAGAATATTCATGAGGCACACTGAAAGTTACCATTTATTTAATGTATGCCCCTTCTTAAAGCTCCTTTTTTTCCTTCATACTCAAAAAAAAAAGCATACAGATGGTACCACACAGTCATGAAGATATTTCAGTATTTTCAAGGGGTGTATGGAAGACAAAACAAAGCAGCTGCAACTTTAAATTCTGATAATTTAAAAGATGTTGTCCTGTCATTATTATAACTCATAAAAAATGTATTGTTGCCATAACAACCACCTCATTACATGTGAGACTGCCTGAAAAACTCAAGCTTTCTTTAATCAGTCAGATACATGGGCCCAAACCCGAAAATAATCCACCAATATATTTGTGACACTCACCCTCTTTCTTATAAAACGAACTTTAATGCACACAAAATCCTTTTTTACAATCATTATTTGTAAAAAAACCATAATCAAAAGACTCTAAGGGATTCTCTTTTTCCTCTTTGGCCATAGAAAATTTGTATCTGGGAATGACAGCACTTCTTCAGATGGAATAGGGTCGATGAATGCATTCAATGTACATTCTCTTCGCTGCCATTATTTTCCCAAGGCATTCCCGTGTATCATTTGAATAACAACATAAATCTCAAATGGTGGCAGGACTTGCAAATGATCTGGTGTGGCAGCCCCTGCATGAATGCAAGGATTCATTGAAGAGAATTGCATTTTAATGGCAGTAGAAGGTATGCCACCTGGCTCCATATGATAAAAAGCCTGCAGTAATGCAACCATATTTCCCAGTCCTAAGGGCATGAGACAGATGGCCGAGCACAGGACCTGCCGATGAAGTTATATAGTCCAAGCAGAAACACATAGTTCAGCTGGTCACATGGAAGAAAGGGCAGCATGTCCCCATACCCCATGGCAGGCCACCTCACATGCTGCAGCAGGGCACAGTTGTCTGGCGAGACAAGGAGCAGTGCAACACTAGCTTGCTAGTTGGACTGTTATGTGAAAGGTCACTCAAAACATCAATTTGCTTTTGGTAATATTTTAGGTCATTCAAGAAACAGAATTTCTTCCTAATATCTATCCTAAATCTCCCCTCTTTCAGTGTACAGCCATTCCCCCTTGTCTTATCAGTCCTATCACTACATGCCCTTATAAAAATAATGGTGTTCATCCCCCACCCTCAAATGAATCCCTCCTAGAAATTTTTTATGCTAAAAGCCTAGATCCTTACGAAACTGTATTTCAAATTCACACACAGGCAAACTGTGCTTGCATATTTAACTATGCTTTCCTATACAAAACATGCTTTATTTCTTACAGGCTGAATCACTAGCTGAAATGTCCCTTCTGGCCACATTTAAAATCTTGATTATAATCCTTGATGAAACAGGGAAGTGAACAATCCTTGTATTTAATCAGAATAAATTAAACTAATGAGCTTTCCTGGCAGATTTATTACATTTCTTATGGATGAAGTTTCACTGGCTGATGAAATGCAAGCCAAAATAAAAAAAAGTCTTATATAAGGGGTGGGGGATATTATGTTTAAATTTCCAACAGCACGTTCCTCATATGTTCCTAAGAAAAACTGGGATTGTACTTTTTCTTCACACTTGTATAAGGACCAGATAGGAAGTCAAAAGCAAAGCTCAAATCTGAGACTCAGCAATGAGACATACAGGAGAGTGCTAGGGGTGGTTTTAGCTAATAGCAGTCCTGCTCAGCACTAGGAGATAGGCTTTAGTTCTTTGGCACTGCATTCACACAGTGCCAGAGGCTGACCCTTTTTTGCATCACTGTAAAAAACATACTCAGAAAAATGTCTAATTTTATGTATGCATTTAGGACTATGCATGCAAAAAGGTAATATTGCCCACTTGAGTCCAAGCAGCTGATGAACCATCTTCCCTTTCTCGCTCAGAGAAGCAGCTCAGAATGGAGAATGCAGAGCTGTTTTTCAGTGACAGGGGGACAAAGCCTGGTTCCTGAGCTGCAAGAAGAATCAGATAGGAGAGCTATTCTCCCTGAGCTCCCTCTTTCAAGCTCTTTCTGAAAAAATGTACGTGCTCTCTTCATGTTTGTCTCAGGGTAGTATCAATGTTTGTGAAGGCTCTGACTGGAGCATCCTGTCCTGTTTCTCTTTTTTTCCTTCCTCTACAACCCCAGCAACATCACCTTCACATGTCAAGATAACTCCCAAGTAGATTCACAAATGCCTACAGTTTGGGCAATGTTTTCACTTTAATTTAATATTCTCTGTAACGATACCAGAAGGATCTTTGCTCCTGGGGCAAAGACTCTTTTCCTTTGCACATAGACCAGTTACCTGAGACACTTTTCAACAGCTGTCAATGTCCTTGATTCCTGGGTTGCAGATACAAAGATGTAAAACTGTGGTTTTCTGTGCAAAATGCACAGAAAACACCAATATTTGTCTTATGGACACTGTAAGAAAGCACAAACCTGCTCAAGAATGATTTTCAATAACAGTTCAGAATTGGCTGATAGCAGAACAGGAGACGACACTTCCCGGTGTGAGGTGACAGACAGTCCAAGAGAGCTCTGACCATGCATGTACTTTGATGGGCAGTAGTTAGCAACAGGATCACAGATAGTGTAGCAATAAACAAAGTTCAAGATATGAAAGGACACAGAAATCTCTATAATTGAAAAATATTCATTTCCCCTTGCAATTGCCTCTCCCTTTTTCTTTTAATTCTGACAACCAGATAAGGAGTGGGAGGCCACTTGTCTGCAGGGAGAAGGCAATCCCTGCTCTGTAGTCCCCTAAAGAGAGGACTCAGTTACTGCTTAAGGAGAATCACAGGTCTCAGCTAATTACTGCAGACTTTGTAGACATCACACACTTGTTCCTTTATCCTACTTAGATAGGAAAGTATTTTGAAATGAAATTCTACAACGTTGCTTTCAGAACTCTTTCTGGTGTGCTTTTAACAAAACAGAAGGGAAATGCTTAACATTTCTGCTTCTGAAATTTTGGACATTCATACTCTGACTTTAGACCAAATAATTCTGGTCCAAGGAAATAGATAAACATAGATAAAGGTAGACATGTCTTTCACAGAACCTTTCTGTTGCAGGCACCTTGTTAAAAGGAGTGAAGTTGCCTTCTATTGTAGACAGAAGGTGTTGCAGACTTTGTTATCCAGCAGCAAACTCAGGCATCAAAGGACATCTGATCCAGTGGAGCCCCCACAAGCCTGATCGATAAATCAACTAGATATTGCCTAGCAGGTCATTAGCTCTGTTATCCTTTTCTTCTGCCTTTCTTCTCATCTCATGAAATAACAGGTGAGAAAAGTCTCCCATCCAAAAGCAAACCAAGACACAGAGATACATAGCAAAAGCGAGAAAGCTGGGCAGCTGGTTCATTAGAGAGTAACAGGCTCTCAGCATTTGACTGACATTCCCACAGAAAAAAAACCAAACAAACTCTGGCTACTAACATTCATTTTAGTTCCTCCTGTATGCCTCTTTTAGAAGCTATAATCCTTTGATAATTGTGGCTGGATTCTCCATAATAAATATGTAAAATGGGGCTCCAAGCATGTTGTGCAAAGGCAAGCCCAATAGAAACAGGAAAAGTGATATTAAATTCCACAGCATTCTTACTTTCCTTTGTTGCTCCTTTTGGGTGACTATGGTCTCAATGTAGCGTTCATGGAGAATTTAATTAAGGAGGACCAATGGAAGCAAACCTTTCCCTGCCCAGCGCACATACCCTGATTTCAATTTTAGAAGCTCAAGTGATTACTGCAGGAAGCAGTTATACAGAAAAGCAAATCTTGTTTGTTCTTCATTCTTAAACTCTGTTTGATTACATCTGGTAAATCTTGTGCCCTTAAGTCTTTTAATAGTTCAGCTTTTCCACTTTGAAATATTATTACTCCTATATGAAAGGTGACCTGGAGGGCCAATTCCAATTGCTGAATACATCCTGCTTAAAAATATTCAAAACCATTTCCAAATGTTTACCAGTCACAGCTTCAATAATATTCCTTTACCAGGCTAGCTTAATTGCAGTGTACCTACTTCATTCGTTTTTTCTGATTTAAATGCTAGGCTACTTCAGTTGTGGATTTCTGAATTTTTTGGAAACAGGTGGCTGTTAAAGTAAGTTCTGGTTGAGGGGATAGTATTAATGAATATATTGAAATTTGCAAGACACTGAAGACTTGAATCCCCCATTAAATCCAAATCTATCCTCACAAGACACTAATTATGGAAATGCATTCAGATATTTCAGTGATATTAGTTACACATCCACATCTGCCTCAGACAGACAAATGAAAAAATACTGCTGTAACCTAAACATGGAGCTCTCAGGCACATGAGAAGGTAGATGCAGCACTGTAGGCTACCACCTGTTACAACAGAATTTCATAACTATGCAGTTATAATTGTTCCAGAGGCTGCAGATAATTTCCAAATACAATCATGGAATAGATTTATGGAGTTTATGGAATAGAAACCCATAAAAAACAGAAGCTAGCTGTAACTTTTCTGGATAAAAACCTCTGAGGTTTACATTCATTACACCCCCTGATTGAGCAAATATTCATTTAGAGTCACTAAAACATAGCCTCCATCATTTTACATGCTTTTAATAAAATGTGTAGCAAGCACAGCAATATCTGTTAAATTTATTTGCAAAAATAAATTTCAACAATTTTGTTAGATACATTATTAAAAAACAAATCCCATCACCATACCTATAACAAGTAACAACCTTTGCAAGGATTTGAAAAAACAAAGACATGACGATCATATGGATTTATAACTCTTGGGGCACATCTAATTGGGGTAACAATATCTAAGACAAGCAAAGCCTTCTGAAGCCTACTCTTACAAACTACAATCATACATTAAAGACAGCACAAAGTTCAGCAAAGGCAGCTGGAAGGCTTCTGTGAGCTTCAGGGAGGACTGATCATGCCATGACAAATGCACTTCAATCAAACATGAATAGAGCTCACATTCGTTCAATATTGGTACATCACTGGTTTAAAAGAAAAAGCGGTTTTCTGTCTTCCAGAAGAGAATATCCATGGTCAAAGTGTGATGTTAAAACCCTCACAAGTAGACCAGTCAATGGATTTTCACCAGGCTATTGGGTCGCACACCTGTAACCTAAGCCCTCTGATTCTCACTGGATTTACAGCGTTTGTTCCAAATCACGGACCACTTTCCTGTTTAAATTGCCGAGGCTTTACCTTTAGCACTGCAATAATATGGGTGGCTTAGGTGGAGGTAATTTTCTTCACAGAAAAGAAGATCTGCTAGAGCTCAAACCTCCTGACAAAAAAAGATGTGACCTTGACTGACAATGGGCATGAAGTGTTTCAAAGCGAAAGGCAAATATTTGACAAGGTTATAATAGACTCAAATAGACCTCTCCAAATGAATACTGTATGCAGCCTCAACAGCAGAAGGACTCTGCTATAATGACTGCATCTATCCATTTCTCCAGGCCTCACAAGCATGGTGGGCATGAGGTGTGATGGACTCAAGCTGAGGTCTCACCTGTGATTGAGGTCTGATTTAAAACCAGGGCTGTGCATTTGCACACCCAATAGGTGTCCCTGACAAAGACAAAGGGGGCTCTAACACAGACCCAAGCACAGAATCTGACACTTCAACCTTACTTTTTTACAATTTCTTAACAAAAGAGATTATACATGAGGACAGTGCACTGCTTTCTGCTGACCTCAACTGAACCAGGGCCATGAAAGGTTCAGTCCCTCTCTGTTAACATGTCGTTGGACTGCATAGCCCTTGGCCTGTATGGTTGCTGGCCTTAAGATATCCTGTTAAAAAATACTTCATTTGTCTCCCATGGTTCACACTATGATGACCTCAGCAACTGAGACAGATTTAAGCTTTCATTTGAAGGAAATAAAGAGCAAAAAAACAACCAAAAAAACCCAAAAAAAAAAAAAAAAAAAAAAAAGCCACCCCACACACACACAAAAAACCACCACCAGCAAAAGTAAAAACAGCACACAAAAGGGAAATCTCTACATTTTCTGTCTCTGAAGTGAAATTCTTTAAAGTGTTTTGATGGTTTTGAGCTTCCTGATCAAAGAACAGACTTTCCCTGAGGTACCCCTAGTGCTCATTCTCCGTGCAACAAGACATGCTATGGAGGAGAAGAAAGTTCCTTAAATAAACTTTTGCATAAAGGTCAAGTGACCAGAACACAACTTGAAATTATCATAGCCACTTCTTCCTCAATACACCTTCGCACAAGGTCCCTCTCCAAAGTAAGGGGTAGAGGAGGACTATCCTTAGCCACCAGGAATTTCTTGGTGGAAAGCTCTCCTGTGGGTGAAGGGACAGAAATAGTTAACGAAATGGATCCAGGTGGGATCCAGGCGTTATCGCCCTGGTCTGGCTTAAGCCTTGGGATCAGTAAAGAGAACAATGAAGTGTCAAGATCGGTTAGCAAAACAAAGCAGTGGTTTGTGAGACAAAGCAGGATGCACAACTCAAAGACAGACCAAGCAATGTAAATATTTGCAACCCTTAGTTGTTTTGCCAATCAGGATGACAAGGAAGTAAGAGAGTGGAAAGTTACTGCTTAGCACTTACTGTACTATAAAAGGGATGCAGGACATAAAATAAAGGTCTTCAGATTTCACCAGAACTGGAGTCCGTCTTTGATATGCCACACTCTCCTGGCTTTGCAGACATGAGAGAAACCAAAACTTGGGCCTTCTGAGGCCAATCTTCATTTGAACACTGCACCCCAAAGTCTTCACTGCTGTAGGACTCTGCCTAGGGAAATCAAAAGTAACAGGAAAAGAGGGTGAATGGTGCACTTCACTGGCCGTTCCAAGCACTCCTCCATATTCTTGAGGGTGCTGCTGGCACCAAAATCTTACTATTTTATTCTGATGTTGCTTTGCACCTAGGGGTGTGAACGTTCAGCTTCAGGACAAATATGATGTGACTTGCAAGGCTCTTTGTCTTCCAAACAAAGCTTTAGCTTTTTATTTTCTTGAAGAATTTCAGCCTGATGGATATTGGCAGTGGAAGGCATGTTAAATAATGCATGAGGAGAGAGATGGACACAAGAAATGTCAGTTTTCCTTTTTATACCCTTTTCCCCTGCAGCCTTTGAAACATATTTTACACAGTTGCTTTATAATTCATACAAATATGTAAAGGCTAACTCTGCACATTAGGCTCTGATGAATATACTGTGCAAATTCATATGCAAAGCAGATGTCACCCTCAGGCCATTGGCACATGCCCAGCTGCAAATAGGTACCACAGTGTCATGCAGCATTTTGTTGGTTTTGGCAATCCCTCTGAATTTAAGTCAGGAATGTAAATGGAACAAATGACATATATTTTACAGTCCTTTACACCAAAACTACAAGCACAGATCAGCATCCTCTCTCAAAACTTGTGGGATTTTTAGCCGTCTCCAGAGTAAATAAAGCTGTTGTTGCTATTGTTCCTTCTCTTCAAAAATATACACAGTTCTGTCAAGGATATGAAAGTGATGGTGTAATAAGACATTATCTCAAAAATCTAAGATTCCATATACATGAAATTCCATATATGCAACAAACACCCTTTATTTAAAACACACACACATTGTATTGCTTGCTCAGAGCTACACAATGACTAAAGCAAATGGATAATCACATTCAGGAAATCATCTTTCTAGTCATACATGTTAGCATCATATACTTTGACAAAAAATAAAATAGCTTACTAAGAACCTGCTGTAACACCAGTGTCAATATGGAACTGACGTATCTTAAAATATTTGCTCCTGCATGATCCAAAGCCAACTGAAATCTTTGGAAAGACTTTCACAGTCTTTCCTGAACTTAATCCTCTCCAGTGATCACAGTCTACTATATATTAATACACCCACCTAAATAAAGTTGAAATGTTTGTGCATCAGCAAACAATCGGTCTCAGAAAAGCAAGAACAAAAAAATACTTTCAAAGAACAGTTTCTACTAAAAGTTTAATATTAATATTTTACCACTAGGCTAAAACACCAGGGAAAACAGCATATTATAACTCCAAACGGTGACATAAGAAATCCATTAAAGTCCTAATTAAAGTGAATTCTGCATAACAGCAAGTCTTGGCAGTGCAAGTCATCTACTAAACCCTATGAAATGCATTTGAAATTTGGAAAGATCATGTGCAATTCTTTTTTAAAAAAGATATCATTTAGCCCAAGAGACAAGGATGTTTAATAGCATTTGACTCTCCCAACATTTTAAGTTTTCCTGAAATTACGTATTTATCATATAATCTGGTCCTTATAAATGTTATTATTTATCCTACATAAAGCTATCAGGCTATCAAGCTTGGGGTCCCAGTAACCTGCTACTGTATAGGCAGAAAAGCCACAGCTTTGTCCAGGAAAGCTTAATATTTGTAGCTCTGATCCAACAATTGCTCTCTACCATAATCTCTTTGGCATTAATAATTTATTATACTTAATGAGTTTTCTAACACGCAGAAAATTAGACAAGTCATTACATTTTCAAAAGATCATTTCCTGCCAGGTGAAAGTGAGAAAGCAGCAGACAACAAGGTAGCGGAACGATCAGACTGGCTTAGACAAACAGCACACTAATTCTCTTTTTTAAGAGTATGAATTAATCTCCCATTATCTCTTAGTAAGCCATTGTTACCTAGTTTTTATGTACACCTCAAATCTTTTCTTTAAATGTTGCACATCTGCCAATTACCATTACTGTGATAACAGGCTCTGTTAAGGTCTGTTTGTTTGATAAGCCCTTTAAAAGCTTAAAGTAGTTAATTTCCTCTCAGGTTGCTGCTCAGCACCAAACCTAATTTCAAGTCAGTAAAATCATTCTTCTCTCTCTTTAAACCCTTCATTTATTTCTTTGTCTGCAGCAGTTCTACTTCCTTTACACAAATATTGGTATTTCTTGACACCGTGACAGCCAGCTCCCATGGCAGTAAAAACATGGTCCTTCTCTCCAACTGCTTTTCCCCTTCCTTCTGATCTCACGTGCACCAGACTGGAGGTAGACTTCAAGGATCTTCACCAAAAGGGATTACCCCAGGCATGACTGGTTCAGATTAAAACCTCAGATTCAGACATACTTCGAAAATTGCACTTGCTTGAGCCAGCTCATCTCAGTAACACCTACCCAGAAGAGGAAGTTGTTCTCGCCATGAAGGAGGGTTATTCCACCCTAGTGAAGAAATTTTAAGAACAAAGAGATTGAAATATCCTAACAGTCAACATCTGCTCCTAAACCTTGAGCCTCTGTGGATACAAGCACAAACATGAGTTTTCTTCTGGCTTCACAAACAGATGCTGCTAAAGGCTGGTAAAGCCATAAGTATGGGCACTGCAGAGCACTCTCTTGACTTCAGATCTCTCTTCTTCTGAAAAACATTCAAAATCTCCTAGACACTGAGACACAAAAACTTACAGAACATCTCTGAAAGCAGCAAATTACCCTTGCAGGAAAGATCTGAAAATGACATCAGCAAAGGATGCTGCGGGTGCTAAGTTTAATGGTCTTGTAAATATATGCTCATATTCATCTGCTCAGAGGCTAAACCAGCCTGTGCACTCATTGTGTTCTCTGGGTTTGGTTTCAGTTTTATTTTAGAGTGAAGCATACTCAATAAGCCCGATAAAAGGAATCCATGAGAAAAATGGGAAGATGCTAAACCAGGGTTGAGGTTAGCAAAGTACAGATGCCAACTTAACAAGGCAGGCCAGTTTTAGAAATAATAGGATATGGATTTACACTGAGAAATTTGGCTATGGTAGGATTAAATAATGCAGATGGATGTAAGACTCAAGTGCATGGAGCTTAGATTTTTAGCCCTTTCTTATCTCCAAAAGAAATTAATTTTCAGGGTCTGATTTGCTTCCCACTTTTCCATTCAAATACCACAGATCCAGGTCACACTTCTTCTTTAGGCTGTAGTACCAGTCTATGTGAAAGGAGAAAAGTGGGAAATAAAAATGGTCTTCGCCCATTGTAGAGACTAAATGCTGGCTCAGAACTGACCACTGTTTCCTTGAGGGACTTTGGAGGAAGAGACTGCAACCAAGATACAAGATTCACCTGATTTGTTTCAGCATCTTCCACTGCTATAAGACAGCACAATTTATATCATGTGCAGAATTAGGGAAGACCTATTGAGTCACCAATTCTTGCCGTATTTCATGACCAGCATGGAATCAGTCTTGGTTTGGGGGGTTGTTTGTTTGTTTGCTTTTCTTTCAGGTGGGAAGGGGGATTTAGCATCTGGGATGTTTTTGTGTTATGATCTTTTAACTACTGCAATTCAAATGTACCAGAAAGAATGCAAGTCTCAGTCCTTCTTGCTATTACTTCTGCATTTACCTTTTCTCATTAGAATTTATCCTAATAATCACACATTACTCCAGAGCAGCAAAAAAACGTGGCCTTGTTTCTGTCAGAAATATTGCACTTAGTATGCAAAGTTGTTTTTAATCTTCAGATTGGGCTGCATACATATAGAGAGCGCCTTACAGCATTGTTTTTGCAGCCTTAATGGGGAAAATGTACGCATTGGAGCAAAGTAATTGGATTTCAGCTGAGAAGCAGCATTTGAATGAAATCAATAAAGATTCTGTCATCTAATATTTTAAGTTTGGTACAACGTGTATACTGCAGGTCAGTGTAAATTCATTAAAAAGATCAATGTGATGGAATTTGTCTTGGGTGCCTTGAAATATCCTATGCTGACTTGAGAGGAAGTTGCCAAGGAAACAGGAGATGCAACTCAGAGAAACATTTAGGTGTTTTAAGTTGATGGCTGAATTCTACTCAGTTTATAAGATAGTATAATATAAGAAGTTGTCATGGAAACAAAGTTCAACAAATGCCTAATGGATATCCAGGCTGGGCAATTATAGGAGGTGGCTAGATTGGGCTACAACACCCTTAAAAATGTGAACACTCCACAGGTTCTTAGTTGTTGGTTTTTACACCATATAAAAAGAGCTAATGTTGCTTAGGCACTAAAATGGCAGATCCATTAGCAAAACTATTAACAGATTTCTTCATAGCTGGGTTAATTTGGGCTCTTATAAATCACAACTCCTTAACTAGCATCTAGAAGCTTTGCTATAGGTAATAAACCTGCCTTGAATTTCAAATATACATCTCTTGTGTTATTTTTCATATTAAATGAAACATTTTAATTAGAAATACTTTGAAAACTCAATTTGTGTCTCGATTGGTGTCTTTTCTCTGATGAAGGCATTTTGTTTGTGGTGATGTTTTGGCTTTTTTTTTTCCTGGGTTTTAGTCCCACATCTAATTTTCTTCAATAAATCCTTGCTGAAGCTATTTTAATTTCCGTAACAGAACATAACAGCCATTTTCCGGGATCATTCGGGCATCAATGTTTTTCTTCTTTATTATTCCTTTTCAGCTTCTCAATTTCCTTTCTTATTAAATATGATGCATTTCTTAGCTTGTGTACAGAGCTTTAGGCTCTCAACACTAATGTGAAAACTTCTATAACTTTCTATCAAAATCAAAGAAGAAATCCAAGAACATATACAGTGACATTCAATACATATTCTCTTTTTGTATTAGAGGAAACCATGACATTTGCACTCTCAGGAAGATTAGCTGATACAGACACTATAACTGAAGATGTAGAGGGCATGCTTTCACTCTCTTAGATACAGACAGACTACATCTAACGTATAGATAAAATACATAAGGTAACACTTCTGTATGGAAATTCCTTTCCCAAAGCTACTCAGAATTTATAATAATTTTATTTCTCCAATTAAACCTCATTTTTAGCCCTCAAATACTTGTTTCTGGGAAGTTTTTTCTTATCTAATACTCATCCTAAGAGTATCATTCCATTTAATTTGCTAAAAAGCTCTTGGCCATTATGTTCTAGAATCAGCCTGTCACTTGTTAAAAATAACAGGTTTTTGAGATTTTTCACAAACATTTTTGTCTGCCTTAAATAGCAAGGAATTAAGATGCCAAATACTGTATAACAGCATTTGTATCTACCTCATCACTGTAAGTTATAGCTGCAGTTTTATATTTTAGATTATGTCATTTCCTCCATCTCCACAATCAAACACACACAAAATTGTACATTGTACACAGAAATGTATCTGTGCTTACACGTGAACGGAGGTAAAGAAAGCTTGTGCCGTTCATGTGGCCAGTAGAAATGCAGTATGCCTTTAATGAGGTTTAGCTTCTTCCTGAACATACAAAAACCTTCACTTTGACCCTTTCACCCCCTCATCACCATTGTGCCCCAAAGGTAACATATGTTCATGAAGTATCCACATACCCTGGGTCCTGTCTGCCCTCTGCCTGCTGTCCCATGTTGCTCCTCATCCAGTGCAGCACTGGCTGCAGCTACACTGATGGCTGACAGGAGAAAAAAAAAGGAGATCCCATCCAAAAATGCAAAATTTTCTAGCCCAGCAAGATCTCTCTGGTTTCATGTATTTGGATGTAAAGAAAGGGAACGTAAGATGGAGTGTTACTTTCGCATTCATCTTCACATCAGCCTCACAGAGTCCAGAAGGATTCTTGGGGAGAAGAAAAAGGAGACTCAACCTCTCATGATTTCATTAAAAGTCTTATTTCAGCACTTGCCCAGACCTTTGAATAATGACTTCCAGGAGAATCTCAGTTTTTACATATGTTTCTAGACTTCATGGTCATGCAAAAAGGGATTTAAAAGGTTTAGAAAGAGAGGACAAAGAAACAAACCCTTGTGTAGGATTTTGGGGTAGGCTTCTTTTAACATCTCCATATTTCTGAGAGGCTTAAATCATAATACATGAGCGGTTGGGACTGGTCAAGAATCAGGACTCTAAATGTAAACCATTTTTTGCATGAATGCATGCCCTTGGAAACCACCCACGATTTCTTTCACCGTCATTCTTCCCAAAAGAAAAACTAAATAGAACGAGGATTTCACTGAGCAGTAGATGCTGTCTCTGAGCTACAAAGGGCACATTAAGATAATAACAACCAAAAAAAATCCATTGTCATTTGCAACATTGTAGTTAAGCCTTCCTTGCCCTCAAATGTATTTTGCAACCTGTATGATTTTGTAATTGCACAGCTTTGTGTAAAGATAATAAAATAACCTTGAATTGTGCTTCATAGCAACACAATCTATTAACTACTTACATATGGACAAATACTTGAATATATTGTATTGCGCCTGGATGCTATGTCACACTTCTCTCGTAAACTGCATTCAATTAACTCAAGGCTGTTGCTAGTTCCTGAGCATGCTGCAGGATAAAGGCCTTTAGAGAAATGGCATTTGCCTTTTGTGCCTGAAAATATTCAAACTTTCAACTTGAATGAATGCTCTGAAAGTTTAATTTCAGCACGATTAGTGCTAGAAAGTATCTTTTTAAGGCCTGTCGCAGTGTAAGGCAGCTGAGGAAGCAGATCAGACTCTGGCTCATTGCTCATCGCCCGAGGATGGTGCAGTCAGCTGGATAAAGGTAAAAATGCGCCTTTTTGCATTCCAGGTTTGCTGTGAAGTTAAATGCCAGATGTTCTCTGGTTTATTATAGAACTTATTAGAAGTTATTAACTTCTTGAGACCTGAAGGGCATGGGAATAAGAAAACTTAAAATTATTTTTCCCTTTGTTTCTCAGCTGTTCACATTAACTAACAAGGAGAAAAAAAATATGAAAAGCTCAGTTGCCAGAGCAGTATTTGCCCAGCAACTGATTTTACTTGATGTTATACAAATACAAGCTGAAGCTCTGGGAATCCTGGGACACACAGTTGTGCTACTTTAATAATTGTCTATCCGTCTTAAATGCTCATGTGGATTAGTACTTACACAAAAATTACTGGCATCACTGGAGTTTCTTGCGTACTTTGTAATCATCAGTGCTACTAGATTCACTCAGGGATAACAAATTGTGCTTTACATAACTAATACGACAAGCATTTCAGACTTTGACTACTCACAAAAGGCTATCTGCATCCCTCAAAAAATATTAATGCTGAAATATGCACAGAAATTGAATGTGAAATCTGTGAAATCGACCTGTGAAATCTGCAGCAGGCCTATAAAGGAAAATGCAAAACTTCTCAAATGATTCCTTATGAATGATCTTTCCAACTGTAAATGTGAAAATTGAACCTTATAAAAATCAACAGCCCTTTTTCCATTAATGTAACTTTCAAAATTAAAAGGTTTGTGAACTGTTTATTCTTGAAAAACATTCAAAAAGCTCAACCAACTTGAAAGGCCAGAGTTGTTTTCCCAGGATAAAGTCTCTTAAATAATAAATATAAAACCCAATAACTTTCAGGCACTTCAAAGCAGGCACAATATACAGAAAACTCACAGTAGTTTGTCAGTGTATCAGACCCAGCTATTCAAGCCGTTTTTATTCACTGGTGTAACTTGAAGCAGTTTGTTTCTCACTGAAGTGCTGTTCATACAAAGCACCCATGGCAAAGCATTTAAATATCTTGTGTACGGAACTTCCTATTAGGAAACACAGCTTGTGAAATGGAAATTAAACAAAAAAGAAATTAAGTCTACACCTGACCTTCTTAAAGGATGAGCAAAGGAAGGATTGTGTCTTCTGGTGCTTTGGAGAAAATCCTCCCATTGCTTACATGCTGCTTCAGAAGACTTCACCTCTCTTCTAATCTGCATACCTCTGCATTTTCACGATATAGACTCATGGGCAAATTTAAGGTATGGCCAAAAGACCTGGCTGGGATCAAGCAAGAAAAGGCTCATAAACAGTGGAGGTTGGGACAGAGAATCCAGTAAGTCCCTTCGTTAGCATCAAGACAATGTTCTTGCACTGCAGGAATGAGAGCATGCACAGCTGCGAGCTAAGTCTGTAGCAAAGTCAGTATGGTCTGTCCTCAATGGAGGGTGGTGGGGAGGGAGACAGAGGAGAGGCTGTTAAAGGCCAGGTGCCACTTGCTGGGGGGCTGCAGCCTCCAGGGTGGACACCTCCAGTGATGGCACCAGCTTCTCCTCCAGCCGAGAAACCAGACCACCTAGTCTCAAACTCATCTGGTGTGGCACTTGCTGGCCCTGCCAGTGGCACCCTTCACCCTGGGGGCAGAAACACCAACGTCCTTCATTCTCTCCCAGTCATTGCAGCCATTCCCTGTACCAGACCGGCACTGCCAAATCAGGCATTCAGAGACTGCCTTTCAGGAGCATCTTGGCTTTAGCCTATGCTCCTTGCTGGGCCAGCAGACGTCTGTTCAGAGCTCAGAAAGCCCAGGTGAAAAGTTTAAGTGCTCTGCTGACAGAGAGATTTGCACTAAAATGTGGGTGGAAGCCTGAGTTAAGCCTGCAGTGAGGACATGCTCTCAGTCTAGATGATCAGTCACAAGAATGGCAGATCCAGCCTGCATCAATGTGCATTTACTGTCCTAAATCACACTATTGCTAGTGTCAGGAAAGAAAAATGAGTAAAGCAGAGAGAAAATACCAGGTAAGGACAACACACGACTGAAAATATACATGTATGTACACCCATTAAGTACATGCACACACCCCACATGTATGCTGTGTAATGGAACTGCGTTTCACCTAATAATACCTTCAGGGAGATACCTGTTTCAGCCATAAAATACAGCTTCCGTTTCTTGGATAGGTCATAGATTTCAAGTGCTGTAGTTGCTAACTAGTTTGAGGTTGAAATGATCACTTTCATTCATTTTACTGAGAGTAGTCATGGTGTACAAATCCACTGGTTAAAATGATAACCTAAAACAGAAAGGGCCAGAAGTGAGGGAGAACCTCTCCACTCTCTTCTGCCTCTACTCACTTCCCACTCCTCGGTGCTGGATTCCTTAACCTTTGCCACAACTTTCTGGTAAATAGTCTGGGCTAAAATTAGATATATAGCAAAGGGTAGGTGTTGCCATCTGCTGCATGTTGTTAATTCTTGATGGCCCGATACCATCTATTTTTGATGTTCTTTATTAGCTTTCTGGGGAGGAGAATAGAGGGATAGGCCTCTAGTGCCACCATCAGTGGTTTTCAGTATTTGCTGCTTTCCTTCAGTTGACAACCAGTTTTAACACAACAGAGGGGTTTTAGAAGAACATGCCAAGTAAGACAGGAAACCGCGGATACTTTTCTTGAGCACACAGTAAAAGAACTTGCAGTAACATCTGGATCTGCTTTCAGCTCATTTGATAACCAGCATATCTTCTTTCATGCAACTATGGACTCTTTGCTGGGATCTTTTTGTCATTGTTGTAAGCAATAGTCAAATTAGAACTGAGCATTAATAGCGTCCATGCATTTTGGCTGTCTGGCAAGACAAAACCTCTAACGGATACTTAGCACATTTAAAAACCTTTGTACACTGCAAATATAAGCTTAGACTGGCAATGAGTGACCGATAAATATATTAGCTGTTAAGCAAAATAAAGTTCTCAAGAAAAACTTGTATTATTTTGTTCTATTAATCAGCTGAGGAATTACCAACTGTACCTGCTAAGCATTTGTATTGTTTAAAGCTGAAGAAATACAATACCCCTGTCTCAGCTGGATTTTCAAGAGTCAGATGACTATGTTCTGTGACATGAAAAGTCATGTGAAAGTATAAATGAATCCCAAGCAAATCTAGGTCTAGCATGACATAAGACCAACTGCTACAACCAGCACAACATACCACAACATTGTCTAATAGAACACCATCTGTTTAAATTACACTTTTTTAGACATTACCTTTCATTGCAGTGTTTTGAAACCATCACTTCTGCTTTTCTTGTCTTGTTCTGGACCCTCTATTTTTATTCTTCACCTACAGTCATGCTCCCAGAGATGGAATAAACCAAAAAAGTGACTTAGCACATATGCCTCTTACTCGGCAATGAACATGTGAAAGGTAGCTCTCGAAAAACAACTGAAGGCCAGAGTTGCCTTTCTGATCTTTTCCATTATAAATGGCTAAGCATTTTGCACCATGCGTGGCTGAGCATACTGCCAACATAAACTGGGAGGAGAAAACAATCCATCAGTGGGTTCAGACCACACAAGATAACCAGAATCTTCATCATAGTTAAAATTTCCAAGAAATAAGTAAAAGTTTGCTCATTATTTTAAAGGTTAATAGTGGAGACTTGCTTTTTTAACACAAGTTTGGCATCACAAGTTTTCATGAAAAATCCTAACCTTTATACTGACCCTTTATTTTGGAATTCAGCCTTTATATAGACTTCTTACTTTTTTCTTGGAGATCCTCATAAAAGCTCCCTCACTGCATGCTACCTACAAGTCATCTCTTCCTAGAGGCCCTGTACGTCCTATTCAACAGTCCTTTTTCTTCTCCTACATAGAGATTCAGTCTGACACCGCCTGTGATAGTTAAGTGCTTCCTCCTCTAATGAACCAGCACCAGGCTAGCTCTCACTGCCACTGAGCTACTGTCCTGGCTGGGGGGGCTTTGCCATCCTGACCCGTCTGCCCGAAGGCCTTCCTGAGAAGCGTTCCTTTTGTGCTTCCAACTGCATGAAACAGGCAACCAACCAAGCACTGCTATCAGGACTGGCAAGTATATTTGTTTTCAGCATCTCCGTGGTGAGTCAGTGAGACAGATGTACTCCACAGGGCTAGCAAAGTTGCATTGCCTTTTTATGAATAGCTGAGGTATTTGAAACTGCAAAACAACTTCCCAGAGGAGGCAAGTGAGCCTCAGCCTGAGACAGCTCAGGCCTTCCTGGAAGACACACTGCCTGGAAATGTTAGAAGGTAAGAAATGGCAACAGCAACTGTAAATGTCAAAGAAGAGACCTACTACTCACAAATGACACATTAAAGATCTCCACCCAGTGGGAGAACTGCATGATATTAAGCTCTCCCCAGACATATAGGTCTGTTAGGCAGAACTGGAATACTTGTAACTGAAGCAGATGAATGCTTTAGCCGCTTTTAGAAAGCCTCCTGAAATATTTGGTCTTTTTCAATCTAAGCAGTTTTGTATCGAAACATGAACAAGCTATACTAGGACAAGCAGATAAAAGGGAATGTCTGCAGGTGAAAGTGTTACCATGAAAGAGAAACCATAGCTCCAGCACACCATGTGACATAGAAGTGAGAATTGCTAGACACTTAGCTCAGTACATCCAAAACTCTGGTCTGTGATGCTTCTGATGATCAATAAAAGATATTAAAGAGGTCAAAAGTGTTAGGTAGCAAGAGCAGCTGTAGCTCATTTCTACAAGAGGTGGGATATGAATCCAGATCATAACACAAGGCTGCAAGATTCACTAGACAGGAAAATGAAAATACCCTTAACCGCTAGCAGCAGCTCAGTTCCTTCAAGGCAAAGGATTAAGTATAAACACATGCAGCCTGTAATTATGGTTTGGTTTGTTGCCCCTGCAAGACATGGAAGGATCTACTTCTGATGCAGAGAGGAAAAAGGCTGCATTCACATAGAAAAAGATGAACCAAAAAATAGTCACAGATGGTTTAGAAAACACTATGCCCGCCTTATACCAAGATGTCTGTTGTTTTCTACAGTCCAAATAAGCTGAGAAATTCACAGAAGGGATCATCAATGATGGAGAAAGTGGACACCAGGAGCTGTCAGGCAAAGGGTTTTTGCTCATGTAAAGGTTTTGCTCATGTAAACTAGCATTTCATCAACTTCAGTGAAATTGCCTATGTCCATACCAGATGAGAACCATCACATGTACCTCCAAGTACTGTTATGAAGAGAGGTGAGAATGAATGAAGGTTTTGCAAAAATTAAGCCATCACCTACAGTACCCCCTGACAGAAAGAAAACTTAATACTTGCATCTGTAAACCTTACTCACATACTCGCTTCTCTCAAAAACACACAAATATACAGAGTATGAAAAAGGGTAACAACTTTTTGCTAATCCCTTCCTATTACAAAGCAAGATAAGTAATCCTCTATAATCAGATCTGTATGAAACTACCATTTTTTTCATAATAAAACATTCACGTTACAGATGCCCTGACAGATTTTACCATCTTGCCATTTTATTGATTCTTAAATAGTAAAGCTCTCATACATCTGACTGCTTCTCATGAGGAGACTAATTAGATTATACCATCATCTGGTTCATCAAAGCAGGAAATACTTAAGTGTCACAGCTGGTCTCAGACTAAATATCTAGTACCAAGATTTTAAATGAAACCTATTACATCTTCACTGGATAAGCATTTCATAAATGGCTAGACAGTAAAAAATGACAACAGATATGATCTCACATCTCTGGGCTGCAAAGGGATTCTTAACTCTACAAGTACATTTGGATTTATTTTCACTCTTTTTTTTGCTACTACAGTCATCAAAGAGACTTTGCATAATAATCAGATCTGGAAAACTCAAGAGAGCTATTTAGGTTTCTGGCAAAGATTTATGACTGAGAATTAAAAGCTCAGAGACAACACCTTCATTTTAAGTGAATCCCCTGTTATCTATGCAACCTTTCCAAGTAGAGTACTCACCACTATGGAGGGACTGACTACAAGGAAGTGCATCCCCCACAGAGATGACCAATCCCACTATCTGATCACTATTCACTGCCCATCATTCCTCTCCAAATTTATGGGATATCTTCTTCTTTTGCACACACCACTTTATACAATAATCAAATCTTACTGTAAAGAAACGTGTGATAAAGCAAGATATTCAGTTTACTGTTCTTCACCTTCTCATATGCCTATGCAGGGGACAATAATAGACAAGCTACACATTTAGAAGAAGTTTGTTGACCATAGTGATATGGAGCGAAACTGACAACTATCACCAGCAGACAGTTAGCAAAAGGCCTGGGCTTTAGAGGTATACTTAAGACCTCAAAAAGAGCAATGTGATAACGGGCAAATCGTTTCCTTTAAAGAGCATTCTCATAAAATCATATGTAAAAGCAGAGTCTTAGTATTAGTATAATACCAAAACCTCAGTAACTTTGTTATGGAATAATATAATCCTGTTTCTCTTACAGACCTATAATGTCGTTATGTAAATGGCTATCCAAAGCCATGATTATATCAAGAAAATGAAATTGTTGTGTAAGACAGTTCCCAGTCTCTGTAAATGAGGCTTTTCAGCACTACAAAACCAGAAATTTTCCTCCTGTAATGCTAGGATGAGCATTAACATTGTTGATTCCTGTTGCATTTTGTACTTTGAGGGTTATCACAATTAACCTTGAAGTTCACAGGACCTAAAAAATTACGTATATGTGAGTTGCATCACACAGTGAAAATTGTAATAATGTTTAGATTCCTCTTATGTTCTGCACTTCCTTGACCTTATTAGAAATTTAGAAATCCTTGTAACTTTGCCTGCCCTTTAGTTGGTCAGAAATAGCACTCTGTAATCTAAACCCTCTTGGGCTCTTTTAACGAGTTAGGCTGCAGGCCTCATAAAATTTTAGATGGAAGTTTTGACTGGGTCACTTTGATGTGGGAAAATGCAGTTTTTATGTCAGAACTGTCTCTTTGAAATTATATGAGCCAATAGATGAACCATGAACCTCAGAAAAGGACACATACTTTCTCTCTGAATTCAGCCTAACTTTTGGTGGGCATATAGCAAGGAAAGACACAAAGGTTACATAGTTAAAACCACACGCTGAACAGTTTGAGGGAAGTTAACAGAGTCATAAAAATATTTTCAACAAGCTGTCTCCTAAATTAATAGCATAAAAGACAATACTATTAAAGAAATAGTAAGATTTAGCTACAACCATCAGTTAATGATCGTGCAAAATCATGACCCGTTGCTGATATTTTTAGCCTTTTACATTATTAGCAATTACTTCAATTTTAAGTTATAGACAATAATTTCTGCTTCCTTGTGCTGGCTTTGGCTGGGATAGAATTAATTTTCTTCATAGCAGCTAGTATGGGGCTATGTTTTGGATTTGTGTTGAAAACAGTGTTGATAACACAGGGATGTTTTAGTCATTGCTGAGCAGTGCTCACACAGAGCTAAAGCCTTTTCTGCGCCATCACACCAGTGAGTGGGCTGGGGGTGCACAAAGAAGTTGGTGGGGGCACAGCAGGGACAGGTGACCCCAACCGACCACAGGGATATCCCATACCATATGGCATCATGCTCAGCATATAGAGCTGGGGAAGAAGAAGGAAGAGGGGACATTTGGAGTGACAGCGTTTGTCTTCCCAAGTACCTATTAGAATGGCGGAGCCCTGCTCTCCTGGAGATGGCTGAACACCTGCCTGACCATTGGAAGTAGTAAATGAATTCCTTAGTTTGCTTTCCTTGAGGATGCAGCTTTTACTTAAGTTATTAAACTGTCTTTACCTTAACCTACCTGTTTTCTTTTACTCTTCTGACTCTCTCCCCCATCGTACTCAGAGGCGAGTGAGTGAGCAGCCCAGTTGCCTGTTGCAGTTAAACCACAACAGTCCTTTTTGGCACTCAGTGTAAGGCTTGAAGGGTTCAAGATAACAACAGGTTTGATTGGAAAGTGCTAGATTGCATTTACTGCTGTTAAAACTGTTTATCTCTTAATCAGCAGGTTCCTGTGCTTGCCTGCCCCTCTGTATATTAGAGTCTAGTGCTCATTAGTGGCTGCTTTTTGCTTTCGCTGCTTGCTGTAGTGCTGTACTGCTGATCTTCCTACTCTCCTGTGCCTGGGAACATTTTTATAACAGCAATGGCCATGTGCCTGGGCTGGCTGATGGCCATGGCATCGCTGTGTTTTGTGCCACTGTACTGGACAGGCTGGAACTCCAATAGGGACTCGAGTCACAGGGACAGTGACCTGTGGATGAGTCCACATGGGGGCAAGACATACAGAAGTATATGTGGCTGTAAATATGTCCATATCAAAGTAGGTACATCTCAAAGCATCTCTGCTGTTTCTGCCTGTTTCCCCATGCCACCAAGGGGGAGTGAGTGATCAGCTGTGTGGTACTTAGTTGCCAGCTGGGGTTACATCACAATAATCTTTTAGGAGGACAAGCAAACTACAACATTTTTGTCTTTTTGACCCTCATCCTGCAATTTGCATGAATAACACAGTTGTTTACCTGGATCCTCCTTTAAGCAAAATAGTTTTTAAAAATTAAAACTACGATAGGGGAAAAAAGGTCAGAAATTAAATTCAGATTTTGTCCTTTCTGCAACTGACCTGCAACCAGCAGTGTGTGATGTCCACTGTGCTAACGATGCCAACCAGTGGAAATGCACTCACTCTTTTACACTGAAAAATGCTACCATCTCCAAATAGGCTGAGATTTGGTGGGTAAGGAATTGGCTGGATGGTCGAACTCAAAGAGTTGTGGTCAGTGGCTCGATGTCCAAGTAGAGAACAGTGGTGTTCTTCAGGGCCAGTATTGGAATTGGTGCTGCTTAATACCTTTATCAGCAGCATGGACAGTGGCACTGAGTGAACCCTCAGCAAGTTTGCTGAAAACACCAAACTGTGTGTTGTAGTCAACACGATGGAGGGAAGAGATGGGACCCAAAGGGACCTGAACAGGCTTGAAAGGTGAACCAATGCCAACCTCATGAAGTTCAACAAGGCCAAGTGCAAGACCTTGCACCTGAGTTAGGGCAATCCCAAGCAGAAATACAGATTGGGTGGAGAATAGATTCAGAGCAGCCCTGTGGAGGACCTGGGAGTGTTGTTTGGTGAGAAACTTAACATGAGCCGGCAGTGTGCGCTTGCAGCCCAGGAAGCCAACCGTATCCTGGGCTGCATCAAAAGGAGCATGACCAGCAGGTCGAAGGAGGTGATCCTGCCCCTCTACTCTCGTGAGACTCCCCTTGCAGTTCCAACAAAAAAAAGAGATGTGGACCTGCACAGGGAAGTCCAGAGGAGGCCATGAAGATGCTCCAAAGGATGGAGCACCTCTGCTATGGAGACAGGCTGAGCTGGGCTTGTTCAGCCTGGAGAAGAGAAGGCTCTGGGGAGACCTTAGAGCAGCTTCCAGTACCTAAAGGACCAAAGCTGGAGGGGGACTTTTTACGAGGGCATGTAGTGACAGGACAAGGGAAAACGGCTTTAAGATGAAAGAGGAAAGGTTTAGATCAGATAGAAGGAAGAAAGGAAGCAAGGAAGAGGTGAGGCACTGGAACAGGTTTCTCAGGGCAGCTGTGGCTGTGCCATCCCTGGCAGTGTTCAAGGCCAGGTTGGACGGGGCTTGGAGCAACCTGGTCTATTGGAAGGTGTTCCTGCCTGTGGCAGGGGCGTTGGAAAGATCTTTAAGGTCCCTTCCAACCCAAACCATTCTGTGATTCTACTGAACTTTACAGATTGTAAAGTTTCAAACATCTTTATGAGCTAGCCCACAGTACAGGCTTAGAGAGCCGTAAGCATTGCAGCGGCACCAGCTACGGAATAGACTAGGAAAGCACACAATTCTCATTATTCCATTGCATCTTGGGCACCAGTTTCCACTTTGTTATTTCCTCTTTACAGTCCTTCATTTTCTCACACTGCTAAAAATGGCTGCTTAAGGAGGGAAATAGAATGGAAAAAAAGAGGAGGTCTAAGACAGGCCAAGGTGTGTAATATCCCACAGGTTTGGGTTGCTTACAGGACTGCCAGATCCACAAGGTTCAACCTGAGAAATAGAGAAAATGTTACAGCCAAAACAAGAATGTCTGACATCCCCCTCCCTCAGCAGATGATGTTATTTTTTTACAAAATAAAAGAACTGAGTGAGGACGCCCAATATTCCAACTAGCAATAAGCAATGCTTTTATTTTAAGACCATTTACTTACTCACAGGGGAAAAAAGAAGACATGGCACTGCATATTGAATGTCAGGGTGAAAAGATCTTACTCAAATATTTGCCTTCTTAGCATTTTATTAGCAGTACATGAATACTATCTCTCTAGCTGACCTGGAAAGTCGCCTATATTCAGAAGTAGGACTATCATTTCCTTTAGGGTCCTCAAATGAGGCTTCACTTCATTCTTTCATTATCAGACAGGAAGCACCAGAAAACTGGTAAATAAAATTCTGGAAAAGAATCCTCCTGCAATACTGTTTGCGTGTTTCTCTCATTTACTGCTGTCTTTTGTATCCTCATTTCTACAAATTAAGCAACACAAGGATTAACAGTGAAATCACAACTTCCTCTCACATGGCTTGCACATTTTCATGTCCTTGTTACAGCAGCCAATTTGCTATTGTTATGATTTCAAATTCTCAGCTCCCAGGGTGTGGTCGTGTTGTACTTCAGATGCCTCAGGACAGTTGCAGCTGCACATTCTAGGATGCTGCTGCTCGCAGCCCCTCTGTCTTTCTTCACCGGCAACTACTTGTTTCCAGCCTCATGCTACACACTGTTATGCACAGCTGTTTGTGAGAACAGGAGACAAATCAATTCAAATTGGGTTTTCCTAAACCACACTTTTATGGCCACTCTTTCCCAACAGTTACATGAAATCCAAGGCAATTCCAGTAACACCAATGAGACTCTTATGTAACAAAATAAAGTTACTGATGTATAAATGGATGCTTGATTGAAGCAAATCAATTGAGAAGCAGAAGATGGAAAAGGAAAAATGAA
This sequence comes from Lathamus discolor, assembly GCF_037157495.1. NCBI lineage: Eukaryota > Metazoa > Chordata > Aves > Psittaciformes > Psittacidae > Lathamus > Lathamus discolor. Next base: position 110,071,786 of record NC_088885.1, on the reverse strand, counting down.
GAACTAAACTGCAATAACCAGCGCTTATGGAAAGTCAGACTTACTTTGTCCTAAGTAAGTGGCAAAGTACTAACTGAAACAGGTAAATGTTCTGATACGGGTAATAGAAATTTCAAGTTTTCTCATCACAGGGAAAAGATTAAAAATCCATATTTCTTAAGGAAAACAATACTGAGATTTCAGTGCCAAGACCCCAGTGTCAATGGCACCTCCCAACCCCTCATCTCAGAGGACTGATAAGGAACTAAAAACTTAAAAAGCTGGAACAGAGGACCGCTGAGTACTGCCTGCAGTTTGGCAACCAGACTGCTTCCAAGAGACAATGAGCTTTTTGGGTCTCAGCCCCACAGAGCAAGGCCCATAACTCTTTAATCCCAGGACAACGCATACAGCAGGCTCAGAGCCAAAGCTGAAAGCCAAGCTCTGTAGTATACCTGCAGAGTTCAACAAGTTTAATAAAAAATGCTTGCAGGTGAAAATGTCCAGTCCACTAAAAGAACAACCCTGAGGAGGCAATAGCCTCACCTCCTTTATGCCAGCAATGAAAATCCCCATAGCTAGGCCCAGCAAGGTGATCCAGCCTAGTTAGAGCTGATCTGATGTCATTTGAGTGAGGCTGAAGCAAACTGAAGCTGCCGTAGGACCAGTGAAACAGCCCCTCTGGCCAACCTTCTGCATGCTTCCTGCACTGTCAAGATATGGCCAGAGCCACAGAAACCCACCTTGGCAGCTACTCTGCTGTTCATTTATCAGTGACAATGTAGGCCTCTGAAAAAACACCAAACAAAAAAGTATTTATCATGCAGTCTCCAGGCAAGCTTTTAAACCATGCCTGTTATGAGGGTATCTCTAACCAAATCGAAGTACCTTTTCCCCATACATTAGTAGCATTAGGGCACTGACAAGTAAAAATACAAAGGTGTTAAATTCCTAATAATGCACAACTCTGATTGTTATTGAAAGGACAGTATACCCCTGATTAACACTACTCCAACAGACCAGCTTTGCATGTACACACAAATACACACACATATGCAACTCTACAGAACACTGGCAGAGCAGTCACCCTCCCAGTTCTGTCTGATCACAGCCTTACAAATGCTCTTCTCTCAAACCAGGCCATAGGCTTAGCATCTGTAGTTATGCCCTCTCTTACCTGAGCACTGGGCCACAAAGAGTATTATACCTGTTCTTCTCAGGTGATCACCATTTAGGTTGGAGTACCCAAGATGCTTTCTCCAGCACCAAAGATCACTTGTGATTGTGCCATAGAAAGCTTTCTGGGTGAGATTTCCATCGTACCATTCTGTATGAAGCTCTCTTCTCCCCTAAGACCCAATTTAGGAATGCTGTCTTGCAGGAGCATCCTCTGCCAAAGACCTCTAGTTAGACTGGTGCATGCAAGTTGCTTCTGACAACCAAAATCTCCTTTCACCCTGCCCAGTACAATGATTTTCAACTGTTTAACAGCTGCAGACTCGAGCTTTGTCAATGCTACAAAGGAGAATTTGGCTCTAAGCAAGACACAATCCTAACAAGACAAAGGCCATGCCTTTGTTGCATGGGTAGCAGCTTACCTACACCTACCAGTTCCTCTTCCTGCTTTTTTCCAACTCCCCACTTCCCTGAAACAACATCAGCTATCAGTTACCATCACTAATGGAAAATACCTAGAAATTTTAAAGAACAGAATTTATCATGCTGCTTCCTGGAACAGCAGAGCCCTTGATTAATACTAGGTCACAGCACGCATCTCCTCTGTAGTACCAGCCCTGACCAAAGTTCAGTGAGTCTCCTCCTGATCCTGCGAGTCATTTCTACGGAGCCAGGGGGTGTCCAGGGAACACAGCTAAACCAGAGAAACATTTTTTCAGGTCTTGCAGTTTAGACCTTGGCTCTGTGAGCAGCAGCTCCTTTCCATAGCCCTGTTCTCTTCAAAAAGCAATCCCTGCCCAGGTGAGGACTGAAGATCACAGGATAGCAACGTGCTGCTGCAGTAAGACACTCCTACTCATTACAGCATAAGCATGTTACTATACCAAAAGTCAAGTCAAGCAAGATCAGGACTGTCAGACCATTCAGAAAATGTTTAGTAGTAATTTTTAATGCCTTCATTAATGACATGGACAGCGGGACCCAGTGCACCCTCAGCAACTTTGTCGATGACACCAAGCTGTGTGGTATGGTTGACATGCTGGAGGGAAGGGACACCATCTCAAGGCATAGTAGCATTTTCCTCCTGTGATTTGATAGTTCTTTATGTGGTTTGGAAATTGATTTTCGAAGTCAACTCTTTACTACTCTTTACAGACACCTACCTGAGCAGAGTCCTATAAAGAGGTAAGAGCTGCTCACTTCACTTTTTTAATAACATTTAATCTTGCAAAAGAAACTTTGCTGTTTCCACAGGAGTTCATGCCTAGCAATCACTACTCCTAAAACATAACCTACTGGTATAATTCTTTTTACTTCATAGAAGTTTAAAAATACAAGTAAAGGTCATATGCTAATTTGACATTTCAAAAATCATACTCAAACCTGAAGCTTCATAAAAGTAAGTTTGATTATGACACTTGATGTACTCTACATATAGAAGCAGCTTAGAATGACTTCTTATTGCTTTATGAACTGAACTATTTTTGCAATCAGCCATAATTTTAAAAGGCCTAAAGTAGTACAGAACACCCAGACGCAGATTTTTAACACTGTCCTACTAAAATAATAGCAGATGTACCAAATATAGTATTTTTTGAAAATCACACTTCTCACTTCACCAAAGTGCTACAAAAAGAATTTAGAACTAAAAAAAACTTATTTTGTCAATGTCATTAGTAAAATACTTTACAAACATAGGCTTCACCTATTTTTTCCTTGGAATGTGTGTATTTTAACATACCAAAATAGAAAAGTAGAAAGAGATTAAAAAAAAAAAAATACCATTCCTTAGGAACACCTGAGATGTGCATAATACCTAGGGCTGCTACTCACCATATTCACACCTCGACATCTCATTACTATCCTGTATTCCTCATCCTTATCTTCTCTCTTGTTCTTTAATTTCTTACCAAGTTTGTACTCTTCAGAGGAGGGGTTATTTTTATACAAGGCTTGACACATCTTTCCACCACAAAATAACAGAACTGATATAGATAATATTCTTTTATAAAAATAAACCAGATCTTAAACCGTCCTTTTACATTAGCTGGCTTCCCTTACCACTGAATTTTCAATACGCTTCAAATTCTGCTTTAGAGGAATCATCTGACTGACACTGAAAGATCTTATGGCTGGCTGGGGACAGCTGGGATTTTGGATAGCTAGAAAAGAGGCTATTCAGATTTTGAATTAAGCCTAAAAGACCAATAATTATGTTTAAAAGATGACCCTGAAATTACCAACTGCTAATAGCACCATGAGACTTCTGAGCTGGCAATGAACTGAGATATACTGAACCTCCTCCTGAGAAAACCCAGTAGTTTCTGGTCGGTTGGCTGCAGATGTAGAGCACCACTTCCATAATATTCACAAGGTTTTCTTCATAGCCAGACTGATGGAAAAGTAGCTGAGCAAACAGCTGTCCAAAGCCCAATTTGTAACCATGTATGACAAGATCAAGTATTATTTAGACATCAATCTTCAACTTTTGATTTCCAGACTGAGAACACACATGCCCTCTACATATAAACCATACTTGGGGCCTGGAACTAGCTGCTAAAATTAGCTGCTCAGTCTCTCGGCACAGCAGGTCAGAAGACAGAAGGAGGACTAGAAGGCCATGACTTGCAAACAGGCCCCACAGAAAAGATAGATTAAATAGTTCATCAATCCCTACACAGCTTGAAGAAGGTCATTCCCTTAGAAGGGTTCTGCTGCTTAGCTCAGAGGAGAAAGGTGGTTCCCTGAACTCTAAGACTGTTCATACCTTTCCATTTTTGCAATTAAAAGATAATCCAGAGCCACACATAGCAGTGGACGTGGAACAGCCATCATAATTTCTTGTGTGTTTTTTAAAGTACAAAGGGAAAACTAGATATGCGCAGCAGTTACAATATATTCCATATTTGAGTCTCATACAGCCATTCAGTACTGAGACCACCTTGGGAGAATGATCTTGGCAGGAGAATTCTGGCTGGGAACACAGAAGCTCCAGGTAGTGACTATCTTGTAAAAATGAAAGCAAATAAAAAACCCGCACAGAATCATGGAAAGGTTAGGGCTGGAAAGGACGTTTAAGATGATCTAGTTCCAACCCCCTTGCCACAGGCAGGGATACCTTTCACTTCTTATCCCTTACAGTTCTAGGTAAGATTGCTTATGTCATGACAGTTTAAAATGTAGGCTGAATAAAATCATGCAGCAAGAAGTGTCTGGCCTGATAACAACTTTCACTGTTACATTATTTACTGATTTTTGAGTATACATTTACCTGTTAGTAAAAAAAAAAAAAAAAAAAAATGGAAACAAAAGGAGAAAAAAAAGGAGAAAAAAAGAAGGGCATTTTTCTTGTTAACTCCCAAACAAGAAATTGAACAGTAGGATAGAAACTGGTCTGCAAATAAAATACAGACAGGTTTTATTTAATTTTTATTATTTCTTTTTTTTTTTACAAAATTATATATTAAAAAAAAGCCTCCTCCTAACATTTAAAGATTAAAAACCCTCACAGCTCAGACTACCTAAAGGCAAATGAATGTAAAGAAGGTACGCAATGCATTTTGTTCCCCATCATAAGCAGTCAGAACTCAGGAGCTTCCATGAGGAAAATCAGCTTGTGCAGCAGCTCTGCCTCTACTGCTGCAAATGAGTAAGTGGCAGAGGCTTCATTAAGTCACGTAAGGAAACAGAATTTTTAAGATACTTACAATCTTTTAAAGTTTCAGGTCAATCTAACAGCTTCACAGGAAGAATTTGTAAGATGTTGAGACTGATCATTTACAAAGTGTTCAAAGAAATAGCACCATATACAGAAAGACAGAATTGCTGACTGTTTAAAAAATGTAATTTTACATAGAATATGGTCAATCAACAATCCATTTGCCAATTAACACAAGCACTGCTCCTTTTATTTCTCTGAGGTAGACAAACATTTAGGATACAGCGCCTTCATTTATTTCAGTTTCAAACCCGCTGTTCCATGTAAAACAATCTTCTTTAAGGAAGCATTATGGAATTCAGAACTTCTATTGCCAATGTTTAAAAATAATACATCATTCTTTAAAAATAATACAGGTGCAACAGTGTCGTGCTTATGATGCTTAGATTTGATAGCTGCAGTAAGAACGCCTCAAAATATCTTTCCTTTCTTAAGGTTTGAAAAAAAAAACCCAGGGATGGCCTTACACTCTAATATCAGTGTTTAAATATCTCAAGATAATCAAAATAAAGGATCAGCTCATACAAATGGAAATACCATTTAACAGATACCCTACCACTTCAAGAATTTTAACTGAAGTGCAGTTGGTTTTATTTCTGTTACCTTCTGAGTGCACCATCACTAATAGAGGCAAGTTTGGGAGCCTCCTGAGAAGGTGTGGAATTTCAGAACAACGCTACAAGACCCAACTCAGCTTTCATTCTGCAGAACAGTGAAATAATCCATATGCTGAAACTTCAAAACCTCGTTTCCCCAACTGGTCCAGCCGGGCTGTAGGTTGCGAGCAAACAACTCCAAGCATTCCACATCTGGCTTGAGAAACTCTGCCAGAACTCCTATGCAAGATAAGAAACAAAAGAAGACAACAACAGTGACAAACGTACAAATAACAACATCAAACAAGTAAAAACTTCTCTGTGCAGTTAGTGGATGAAAAACTGAGTGGTTTATTACAAAAGGAAGAGACAGCAAATTAATTTCAGGGGTTTCATCAAACAGCTAGACTATTTATAGTGAGAAAGTAATTTTAAGTGCCCTTGAGATTCTGAACAACACTGTCAAGGCCTTCAATAGCCTTGATTTATTTGCTTTCATTTAGGGAAAGGGAATGAGGATTTATTTCAGCCTCCACATTGATGAGTTCTGAATTTTTCACTAATATCAACCAAACACCTCCTAAAGACTCTCTTTGCTCCTACAACACAGGGGCAACGTTTATAAAAATAAATAAATAAAACCTTTCCTTAATTAAGATCACTCTTTTCCTCCACATCTTAAAGGTGCTAGAAGCAGGTCTTTTTGTTTTTAATGACAACTGAAGAAACACCAGTTAAATAAGAATAGCAATAAAAGGACTATAAAAATGCAGGGACTTCTTTTTCCCCAATACTAGCCTGGCAATTGAAGAAATATTTATATAACTGTGTTCTTTTATTCAGTAACATAAATTTTAAATTTCTTCTACAGTTGGGAATTTTTACTGCTTAAATCCAAGTAATCCAGATGCCTGTCATCAATTGAGTCACTGATTATAACCACTATTCTTGGACTGACAGAAAAAGATCTTGCATTTTGCTCAAAAAGTATTATTGCAAACAGCTTATTGTTAAACATGTTATATGTCATGAAGAGCCATTCAGGTTCGTGCCTGGGTCAAACAAATTTTGAACTAGGTTTCAGGAAACCTAGTATCTACAAATATATTATGCATAAAAATATGCCTGAGAAAAGCAAAGGTTTAAGTAGTACCCAACACAGAGAGGGCAGAAAGACTAAAAAAACAACTCTACTAAAAATTAGATGTTAAGTTCTTATTTTTGTTGCTGAGGACAAAAGAAGAAAAACTAAATGAAAACATTTTCTGCTCCAAAGGGTCTCTTGGTCATTTATCAGATCTCTCAGTGGTTTCTGAATTTCCACAGCTTAAAAATATGGTCCATACATCCAACATTATGTTGCTTGACTCAGTCTCTTCAGATATGATCATTGCAGAATGCAAAAACACATCCAATCAGTATACATCAATGTAGAAGAGGGAATGCTTTTTCTTTTTTTTTTGGTACAATCCAAGCTCTGACTTTTTGTATCAAATCTGCCAGTCACAGACCCCCTGTGTAAAAACCAAGCTGATCTTGTCAAGGACTGCTCCTGTTGCAGAAACACGAGCATCCACTTTATTTTCTAGCCAACCCCAGAGGCATTCCCTACCTACGTGGTTACCTCTTCCAAGACTTCAATCCATTCAAAACTTTTTTTTTTTTTTTTTTTTAAGTATTTTGTAATGGATGTTTCTGGACTTTCTTGTATTTTGGCATGGAACATACATCTAACCTCCTTCCCCCAATCTTCAACAAATGTCAAACAAATGTGTCAGATGGGTTATCATTAAGGCAGCTTTTATTCTAAAAAATACTACTACCAAGAGGAATCTTATTCTAAAAACCTGCTCCTTTTTGAGGCAAGCTAAAATGTTTAAACAAATCTAACATTTGCAGAGAAGAGTCTGGGAAATTTAGAGGAAAATCTACATTTTGACAGAAAACTTGCTGCACTGAACATCGGTGTCACAGGAGTTCATCTAATTAGACACTACTTATGAGTAGCTGCTTTTATACCATTTTGCAAAACCACCATACAGCTAAAAAAAAAAAAAAGTGGTAAAATTTATTGCTCTTTTTCCGTGCTCTGTTTAGTTAAGGATTTCTTGTGTACACTTTCCTGCCAACATGATCAGAGGGCTGGAGCACCTCTCCTACGAAGACAGGCTGAGAGAGTTGGGGTTGTTTAACCTGGAGAAGAGAAAGGTTCAGGAAGAACTTACTGAAGCCTTTCAATGTTTAAAGGGGGCTTATAAGAAAGATGGGGAGAGACTTCCTTGTAGGGCCTGTTGTGATAGGACAAGGGGTAATGGGCTTAAACTAAAGGAGGACAGAAGGATGTGGACTTCTTAGAGCAAGTCCAGAGGAAGGCCACAGAGATGATCAGAACCTCCACTATGAAGACAGGCTGAGAGAATTGTTCAGCCTGGAGAAGAGAAGGCTCCAGGGACTCCTTAGAGCAGCCTTCCAGTACCTGAAGGGGGCCTACAGGAAAACTCCAGATGGACTTTTACTAGGACATGTAGTGATAGGACATTGGGGAATGGCTTTAAGCTGAAAGCCAGGAGATTTAGGTTAGATAGAAGGAATAAGAAACAGGTTGCCCAGAGAAATTATGGCTGCCCCATCCCTGGAAGTGCTCCAGGCCAAGTTGGATGGGGTTCTGAGCACCCTGATCTAGTTGAAGATGTCCCTGCTCACTGCAGGGGGGTTGGACTGAATGACCTGTAAAGGTTCCTTCCATCGCAAACCATTCTATGATTCTGTGACTAACAAAGGTATTCCAAAAATTTATTTTCTTGATTATTTAAGAAAGCCCATATTGTAAGAGGTTGCACTTTTTCCACAGAAGAGAAGGGAAAGACTGTGCCAAGCAAAGCTCCAAAGCTTTCAATAAGCTCTATTTGCAGATCCTGACATCTGTAGAATATCTTTTTTTTACCCTAATGGGCATAAAGTCTTGCAGAACTTACTGCAGTCCAGCTTTATATAACCTTTTTCCCACCCCATACAAAACCAAAATAGAACCATTTTATTTTTTACATAGGCTTGTAAGTAAAAGTAGCAATTAGGTGACATAATTTCATTAAGAGCACATTACTAATGTTGACACTTGTTCTCAAAATGCATAATTAAAAATATCACCACAGCACTAAGTCCAGTAATCAAAAGTAGTTTTACTAAGCACTAAAGACTTCTATGTCTAAGAGAACAAATTTTAAAAGCACACTTAAAGAGATCCAACCAACCTCAAAGTTTGGTTCACCATAAAGGAAAAAAGAAGTAGCCAATAAATGGGTCAGTGCAGCAGAAGCTTGTGCCAATCTGTCTATCAATTTGGTCGTAGAATTTAACGAGGAAGTCCCAAGAATCTAATCCTCTCTCTCCTGCTGCCAGAGACAGAGTCTTTTTTAAGTCAGAGTTTTTCTAAAAACAGACATTACATATAAATCAAGATTACATTAAAATGATTTTTCATTGCTAGGTTGTAGGTATTTACATAATCACATCAGGCAGTAACTTGCACTGCAGTGGAAATTACCATATCAAGAGGACAATAATGTGGCTGTATTTGGTTGGAATAAAGTCTCATTATGTTGGTTTCCTTAAGACAGGAAAAGTCAGCATTCAAGTTACAAATCACAGCTTCTTTGTTAGGCTTGTCATGTATCTGACTTGCAGCCCTTAAGCAAACTGTGGAGTTTTTTCCTCTGAAAACATGTTAGAGGATCTACATCAATAGAAAGATGAAATACTAAAATTCCTCTACCATAGAACAGATTTTTAAAAAGCCATCCACACAATTAATTCTATCCACTTACAGATATCACTGACAATAAACAGCTTAAATAGACAGTAAATAGATTATTTTATATCACTTGTAGGTGTCATAAACCCTATGACAGCAACTAAGGCAGCTATACTGAGCATCTAATGCCATCGGACACACACAGCTACCTCAAAGCTGACTAGTATATATAACACTGGCTTTCCAGAAAACCCACTTCCTTCTGAAGCACAATCTGGAGGTCAAGGCAAGATACCTGCCATACCTTTCTGGTCATAATCCTAAATATGCATTGAAGATGCATGCTGCTTTTTTAAACATCTCTGAAACAAGCAACAGTTTCCCCTCATCTTTCAATTACCTAAGTAGCAAGTTCTTCATGGCAAATTGGATACATGAAGTGAAAACAATTGTCAGCTTTACACTATCTGATTTGTGAGTCATGCAAAGCACAAAGCACATGATTGAACTGATTTCACAGTAAGCTTTCAAAAGAGTTCGCAATGTATAGGTCCTTATTGCTCAGTTTGTCTAATACATGAACAGAGCAGGACCAGAAAAAGATCTGAAACTCAGCACAAAAATGGTTGTACATCTCAGCATCTTTCCTGAGCTTCAATTTAAAGCTAGATGTTGAGGCATCTGTCAACTGCAGTCTAACAGTAAGGCCTCACAAGGTACGTAAGCAAACAAAAAGCATCGACTTGGTTTTGCTTCCAAGCGCACTTTTATAATATGGCATTACAAGCCAGGGTTGCTACAGCAGGAGAGTTCCCAAGATTTCCCATTACACTCTTGTGCTCGAGATATGCAAGGCGGCTAGAACATAGCTGAGAATTAATTCCAATTTTAGGCATACATCTGTATAACAGCATTAGTTTCTAACAATAAGCCTACATGCTTGAAAACTGGAGAAAAAATAGCTATAATAAGAAGAACCTATAAAACAGGAAAAACAAAAAAGGTGTTTGAAACTACATTACTTCACATCATCTGTGTAACAGAATACCTTTTGTATCTTCTGTAACACTGTATTGAATTAGAAAGAAAACCTGCTGTTATTTGAATCAAAACCAGGAGTAATAAAATTTCATTTTAACACATTTGCATAAACAAGCTTAAGTACATTTACAATGACATATTAAAGCCCTAAGCACTGAACTCAGCACATGTATCACCAAAAACCCCTACAGTCACAATTTCATGGTTAAACGCACTGTAGGAATCCAAGCATCTCTTTTTGATGGCTTACTTTAATTTACATCTTTCTCTTCCTCCAGAGAGATAAACTGCTATAATCAGTCATGAGTGGCTACATATGTACCAACATACAACCTTTAGAGTAGTAATAAGAAATAAAGTGCCAGACAGCATCAGTAAATACTAATTTTTTTTGGCTTTGTTACTACTTAAACAAAGCATAAAGAATGTGTGTGACTCAAGAGTCCCTCTCCCCCACTGCCAAATCTCTGCTTCTGCTCAAATTGCTGTTGAATGTAGCTAGGATGTAGCTCAGCTGCTCTCTACTGGCCACTTGAGAATACTGCCGGGTCCTGAAAGCATTACCCTGTTGCAACGTTGAAGTCAAAAGCATCAGCGATTAGGTTTTGCCTTATAGTCTACCTTTTCATTCCATAACCATGTTCTGAATGGAGCTGCCAAAACTGTAAAATACATGTGGGTTTTATAAAACACTTGTAAAAACCTTGATATTGCTCAACAGCAAATTCCTTTTTCCAAATAGAAACAGAAACGCTGCATAATGGTATCAAATTTCAGCATTCAAGTAAAGACTGAAGACAAGCATAAATTAGCACAGACAATTTCTTTCAAAATCCATTAAGGATTATAATTTATAAAGGATACTCCCAATATGGTTTCTAGATTCTGCCCTATAAGAGAATTATTCTGTTCTGGCACTAGAATTCTCTAAAATACATACAAGCTGCTGTTTTGCACCCCTGGATACCTTACAAGCTTCATGTTTGTGTCCAAGAGTGCTGCTAAGCATTAGTTTTCTGAAGAAGCCCTAGGTGGCTGCCTCACAAATCACTACCCAACCATTCATTACCTTATATCAACAAAGATACTTCCTGTTATAGCCCTAATGCTTAAAGATGTAACTTCAGAACTGCAAAAAGATCCTCCTAGAATTGCCTTTTATTATTTTATCTAACCAAAGTATGTCTTCTACTAATTTGAACAGGTACATACGTATGTTAATTTAACAAACACAAGCCCAAAATACAAATTTTAGAGCCTTTCCAAACACGTAACAACTGTCCAGATCAGCTTCCTAATTGAAGCTGTTCGATTCCTTGAGAACAGGAAAAGGAATGCATGTCAGTGAAGCAAATTGTGATGCCTGCCCTATCAGAAGAATTATGCAGTTGTTCTACCTGCGTTTTCTGATGTGATTACATAGCACTATGTGCACCTGGAATATTTGCAGATTTGTCCTGAGTTCTCCTCTTAGGGAAGAACAGAACTATTTTTGAGAGAGATATTTAATATCCTATGATGACGGAAGAAGTACTATTGCTATTGATGAAATTAGTCAGTGTTCCAACAAAATGTGCAAAAGGTAACGTATCACACAGAAAACTTCAAATTCTTTGAGCTAAACTCTGAAAAGTTGAATTCACACCCACACTATCTGGCTGAAATTACTGCATCAATTTCAGTAAATTAAATATAGCTCCTCGGAAATAAGCAGGGCATATCTTATTTGGTGTATATTGTTAACAGCTTTTAAATAATTAAGTTTTTGGATTTAAAGGCATAACTGTACTGCAGGGGTATAAGCAACTCATGCAGAAATAAAAATATTTCTTTCAGGATGACATAATAAAGAAAAAGATTTCTACTTTATTAACTGAGCAGAAGATATCCTATTTACATATACCCAAAGTCATTGCATCCATCCCCCCACAATGTACTTTAGGTTATATGGCATAACTTCACACATAATCTATAAACTGTTCCTGCAGCATTTAAAAAAAAAATATTTAAAAATGCTACTTTTTTTGCATGTCTACCCAAAATATCCACACAACAATGTCTCAAGTTCTACTTTTCATATTCAACTTTAGAGACCAAGACTTAGGTGCCTGAAGATTTTTAGAAATGCTGAGGAACCACAAGTCCTGTTGAGCAGAATTACTTGGCATATTAGAAATTAAGGCGCTTCATATAAAAAGGTACCTCATTCTAGGTACATCACTTCAGACATCCAATCCCAATGCTCTAGAGAAACATTACAACACAAAACGTACCAGTAAGAGGGGGTTTATGTGAATGCAGACTGCAGGGTATGCTGACAATTAATTTATGTTCTGGAACTGGGAGTACATCTTCAGATTTCCTGTTGTATAAATCAGAACAAGAAGTATGAGAATGAGTATCACTGAATGCGATGCTCCAGCTTCAGATGGGAGTTAAGTCACAGAATGTTCATTCACAGTCAAACTTCAGATAAGTCTAAGGGAAATTAAATGTTGCTCTGCCATAATATGTTTAGGACAGTTTATGAAATCACTGAGGCTTTATTCAAAGCATGGTTAACAAAAAGCCAGCAAAGACATTGAGAACAAACAACATAGTTCTGTGTGTTTTCATGTGTAGAAAAACATCAGCATCTCCAAAATGGCATCAGCTTATGCCAAGGACTCACAGTCCAAGAGAACCTGCCAGCAAACGAAGCCCTGTCCACAAGGCTTTTATCTCAGCCAACTCCCCAACACAGACTGATGTAAGGAACAAAAGGTTTCCATCCTTCAATATTACTAAAGCACTCTCTCATCCCAAAACTAATAATGCTATTTTTAGTTCCATAAAGATGATGCCAAAAGAAGATTCTGGGACACTACATTGTATTATGAACAAGTGACATACATATATGTATTAAGAGAACCCTAGCAGCCTCAAAAAACACATTTACCATAAATATCCTAGCATACCTTGAGGTTTCTTTTACGTCTCCTTGAACTCTCCCCAGTACAAGAACTTCATAGGGCTTTTTGTGTAAAGAATCCAAAGGAAATACAAATTCTCCAGCTCTAGTAATCTGTCACAAAGGAATAAAATAGACAGTGAAAGATTTTCATATCCATTTCTTTGAGATATTTTTCTTTGATCATAAGGAAGATACTGATGATATCATACTTCTCAAATATAAAAGCACGTGGAAGTAAACAGACAAATCATAATATAAAGTGTTACAGTGCAAGCCCTCTCAGTCTCCAAGAAAGCAACACAACAGACTCAGAACTTACTTTTACCCAGTGCCACTCAGCGAGTGTTTTCACAGACCAACAAGGATAAAGTTCATCCTTAACAAAATGTAAGTGCTTCTGTCTATTAGTCACCCATGTGACTACAAGACAATTTGGAGCAGCTAGCACTGGTACAGGAATCTGCTTGATTTGAGATGAAGACAAGTAGCTGTATCTGTGTGCCAATACAGTGAGAAAACAAGTTAGCATATACCAAATACAAAAACTGCAAAGCAACACAAATGGATAAAGAAATTACATGGCCAAGGCATTTCAAGAATCGTCTTTGACAACGCATCATAAAATGGATCAAGACTGACACCCAGTGGCCAAATCTGATACTGGGATTCTGATAAAATTAATTAGTGCATGTTTACTGAACAGAACCTTTAGCGACCTTCTTCTACTATTCCCCAAAATAAAGTATTACGAGTGACTCTGAAGCTACTTAAAAAACCACATTTAAGAAATATCATATGTAATTCAATGCTCTCATCTTTACATCACAACAAAGATACTTAGTGAAAAGTAGCTCTTTAGTCAATGTAACATTACTCACTTTTCATAATAATAATTTTTCTTTTGAACGAAAATGACAAGTGAGCCATTTACAAGTGCACGGGCAACACTAATTTGACTGGCAAGTTAAAAGGTCAGAAAGAGTAATCATTTCTCCAATTATTTGCAGAAATTATTCATTATTTCTAAGTTACCATTAATGATAAAAGTTGCCTAGGTTATTCAGAACAATTCTGCATATTTTTGAGCAAACTATATGCTACACCAGTGTACTACCCAGGTCCTGTCTTGCTCTACCACTTTCCTCATGATGCTATTCTACACTATTAGTGATGTTACAATTCGTGGAACCTACATGTTGAAGTATCAAAAACATGGGCACACTGCCTACTGGAATCAACACCCATCGTCTGGGTACCCCGGATCCCTTTACAATGGAACAGTGAGAACAACAGCAAGAAACAGGTAACAAGGATAAAATCCAAAACAATTCAACTGCCCAGAGATAATAATATCCACAACAAATGCGAAATGCAAAACAAAGATTAGCTGTCAACAAGGTAGCTAACAGCAGTGATGGCTCTTTACAGCTTTTGCCAGAGTCTTGCTGGCTAATTCATGCTTGTGAATAACTACAATTTTCCTCTGAGTAACTTACATAGTTAAGAAAAACACCTGAATGAGTTTAACTCTGAGTTTCTGGAGGTTTCTATAGGGCTTTCCAAGTAAACCTACCAATCAGTCTCTGCATCTTGAAATTATGCCTTCATAACAAGCTTCAAAAGCTACAGTAGACATTATTCTTGTAAGGCTGTATTTCTTGCCTGCCCTTCTTTCACATGGATACAATTCTACAGTAATCAAGAGAGCTCCACTGGCATAAGCCTGATGTTACTCAGTAGAAAAGGAAGGCCATAAAAATTTTAAGTTAATGACTTCATAAACTGCAGTACTCAGTTCCTACTGCACTTGAGGATTTTACTGCTGCATTATCACTTTCTTCTACCCATCAGACTAAAGCTCAAACTACAACTCAAATTGAAAAAAAAAAAAAAAAAAAAAAAAAAGTAAGACTTCTAAATAGGACCTCAGCCCTGGAAACACTCACATATTTATCTAGCTTATGCCCACTGAAGTAACCATATTATTTTCAAACGATCTGCATGATCGATCTGCATGATCTGGGCCTTAGAAAACAGTGGACCCAGACTTTCCTTGTAAATCTCAGGGGCTAACAATCTCCCACCAGTTAGGTAATTTAACATCTACCCTTGCAAATACTTTGTATGCAAAGTATCCAAGCCATTTCAGTGAAGTCCCTGAGATGTTTCATAAACTTGAAGGCAGGCATACTCCAAAATATTTGCTAGTTTAAGCTATAGTCTCACAGTTATATTGGTCTTGGATTGCATCAGTATATTAAAATGTTAATCACCCTTTGTAAGCTAAGATGACAAAGTTTTACTATAAAATTTACCTGCTGCTCCTTTTAACAGACTTGTTCTCCCACGGTGGATCAATCACGATTACATCATACTTTTTCTTGTCTGGAAAGTAAAATAAAAATAAAAAAGACAGTAAACTAATTTTAAAATAGATCTACCGGTTAAAACTGATACGCAGCAAAACTGCAAGTTTCTTCTGATCTTTCCAAATAAGGCTTCTAGCATGCTTGTTTTAATTCAGACAATCATATACTTCAGAAATGTTTAGGCTGATTACCTAAGGAAAGGATGTTTATGGGATCTGTGTCAGATCCCCCTAAGAAATTTGGAGCATCTTGGGAACTCTTCTATCAGTTTTCATTCTGAGAGTGCAAGTCTCTAAGATTAAAATTTCTCATTTTCGTTACAGAAGTTACTCAGTAAGGCACCTAGCTGAGTAAAAGGCTGTATCCCTGAACGCAAGATTCCTGTCCTGTTTGATCTTTCAACAGGCCAACTAGGTCATGTAGAGCTTCAAACCAGCTCCGGAAAACTGTGTTTTGCACTGCTGAAGATCAAGAGAGACAGAGAGCTAGACCCAGTGTATGAAATGGAAATCAATGGACAAGAGGAAGAGAATTGAGAGAGTTTCCATGGGAGAAGCTGTGTTTACTTTAGTTGGAGGATAGAAGACACAGGACACATCCATGAAAAAAAGGGACTCTTCAATTTTATTTTATCCACAGAACATATTTGTTCCTTCATCAAGTCTGACACTAATTATTTAAACAGCTAGTAAGAACAACAACTTTATATTTAATGTCCAATAAGTGTATGCTTTCTACATCTTATCCCTTTATTAACATTGGAGAGGCCATCTTGACAGCGCACTGACCAGAAATACTTCTCTTCTGGCAGGTGAAAAGGAAGAAGAAAAATATTAATTAAAATGGACTGCAGATATGCTCGAAAAATAAAAAATGTAAAGTCATGGCATTACAGGGTAGAGCAGTAATCCCCTGGTCTTACTCACAGGCAAGATCTTTCCTATAAGACAGTCTGATGAAGCTTAGCTGCTGCTAATAATAATAAAGGCTAAACTGAAAGCTAATGGAATGGTGATGTACAGTGAAGACTGCTGCATGCTGTCAGCTTAAGGCTTTCTGCACTGCCCATTAAGGCTGGGGATACTGACTTGGATACCTCTGGATTTGCTTTTACAAAGGAGTTTCTAATTATAAAATCCCACCATTTTGCTGTCACAGATTTTGGCTTACCCCTATATTCTATATTCTCAGCTGTGAAACGTAGCAGCTAAGAAGTCAACTCATGTTGGCTACTCATGGTCCAGCTGGATGCAGCAGACTCTCAAACTGTTGTCTTCTCTGGGGGACACTGAGGCTGGTTTCACAATCAGTTCATGCGAATCAATTTGGGTGACATGGTTTAGTGTGAGGTGTCCCTGTCCATGGCAGGGGGGTTGGAACTAGATGATTTTAAGGTCCTTGCCAACCCTAATTATTCTATGATTCTAAATCTAAACAGCTCCTGCTGCTGAACAAGATGAACCTGTAAGGGAACCTTTGCTTTAAGGTGTACAGTCTCATCCCTCTCACGTGGTCTAATCTAGCTAAAACCAAAGACCTACCACAGCAGCAGCATGCATTTATCTATTAAATTTATCTATTAAAGCCTCACAGTGGGGATAGGGACCCAGCAGCACAGCTAGTCAATTGAATGCATTTACATGAATTCTGTACTGACAGTAGCTCAGAACATGCTCAAACTGTTGTAATTTGGCTGAGATTTTTTAAAGAACGCTTCTGGAGATAGATAATCCTCCCATGACATGAGCTCATAACCACTTAAGATTCCTTTGAAAACCCTAACCTATTTGCACAAACCACTTTGAAAGTTTGCAGCAGCATTTCCTATCAGCATGATGCTGTATATTACAGTTTGTTCATTGAGTCATTAGCCATCTCTAACACTAACTGCCCTTCTCAGGGAGTAGGGAAGTGGTAAATTCTAATGCCTAAAGATACTTACAGTTCAGCAGAGGCTGTAAACATGAAATGTCAGACAAAAGGAAACTGCTTTTTGGTGGCACCAAGTACTTCTGCCCCATTAGCTCAACTATCTTTGCACAGTTTGAGCTGTTTTGCGTAACACATGACAGCAGGTCCTGCTCTGGAATGGAGGTTTCATCATCCAGCACATGTACAGCTTGATGGTCACTTTCATTCACAGCTAGAAGCTGCTTTGCCATTTCACATAATTCAGCCAACCCACAGCCAATGCGTCCAGGAACAGCATTCTTCCTGCAACTGGGTTCTGCAATAGTGCGGTGGAGAAAACCACTTTTGAGTCCTTCTTGGACTAAATGCAATGTGCCTTCCCAAATGAGATTCCTGACCTGTATGGCCATAAAGAAATAAGGGAATTATCTTTCAAGTGTCTACTTGATCAGCGAATGTGATAGAAATCAAAAAATTTCCAATCTGCAGAGTGGGAAAAGGATCTTTGCCAAGTACTGAGATCACTAACTCAAGAGCTACAATAGTAATGATAATAATGCCATGCTAACTTCTGCTGTTGGTTTGAGGGTTGTTTTAACAAAGTTACAGTAATTAGAAGTCTGGAGAAAGAAAGAGTGAGATACTACAGAATAAAATATTTCACAGACAACAGAGGAGGAATATTATTGTTCAAAAAAACCTTAAAACTTTCAATGCAATGATCTGAAGCAAGTTAAAATTCTCATTTAATTTGAGGTTACCATGCTCATAAACACATTTTTGAGAGGTATGTTGGGATCAAAAAGTCAGTATTTTTTCACATTTTAATTCACTTTTAGAATGCATAAACTGTTGTTTTTCAAAGTAAAACAGAAGTACAATCAGCAAATCAAATTATAATAATTTGGCTTTGCAAATTTTCTAAGTAACATACCTCTCAAATAATCTACCAGTGAGTCCAGGACAACAAAATTACTGGATCTACAAACAGTCTCATTCCCTTCAGCACCTTCCTTTTCCAGCACCTTCCCTTAGAGACCTAGTTTATCCCCAAGTCATTGATCTTTATGAGTTGTAATTATTAGTGAGGCATTATAGTTCACTTAGATGAGCAACAGTCCCAGGTACAAATACTTATGGTTTCTAAAGCTCCTGATTATGGAATGCTCAGCTTCACAAGACACTTTTATAAAATACTCTTTATTAAAATACCCAAATTAATAGAGAGAAAATTTTAATTATTCCTTTAATAGCACTACCATCTAGATATCTGATGGGAAAAGCAGCAGCTTTTCAGTACCTAGGTTTGTGATAGTAAAAGTTCATACTGCTTTAACAAAATAAATGTCTATTTATAAATGCTACAAGGTGTACAGCTGAATTAATGCAGACAGCTTTTCTTTTACACTCGTGTTAATTCACAGGTGGACAAAGCCTCTTAACTATCAAACAGTAGTTTAAACAAATGGCTGCTGAAGGAATTTAGCATCTTTTCTACTGTTTCCTATGTTGACTCTGACTGAAAATCATAAATGGATTCAATGCCTACTTACAGTAGCAGACACAAATTTGGGCTTTTTTTTCTTTTTTTCAAATTATTCTGAAGATACGAGTCAGTGCCAAAATAATCTGAATTGACTTGCAGAGCTACAGCCTTTAACACAAGTACAGGAAAAACCAATACATTCTAGTCTGAGATTAGTATCAGAGGCTAACTGGGACCACAGACTTTTCAAAACAGTGTCTTCTTTGCATATTCACTAAAAATCATTTGAAGTTACACAGGCCTCCAAGACATCAAACTTCTCTTCCTTGTTCCCTTATTCCTACTGTTGAATGACTTTATTTTAGCTTAAAGATTTTCATACTTATAAACCTGCTCTTGCTGTTGAACTTCTCTTTGCCCCTTTAAGGCAATTCCTGCACATGCATGGCTATTCACAACAACTACAGGACCTCTACACTGTACTATAGCAAACTGTACATGTTTACTATAAAAATTTGCCATGTAAAAGAAGAAAAATTTAGTCATTTAAATATACTCCAAGAGGAACAGAATTAAACAAGAGCCCAAATATGACTAACACCTTTGTCAGAAAGGAAGTTCACACTATTTCAGAAAGCATCAAGAATGCATCAAGCATCATCTACAGATTACACTTCCAGGATTTACTAACACGCCTCAGTTTCATTCAGTTGTAACTTCATCAGTACATCACAGACATAACCCTAAATAGAGACCTGAATTCTAATTCATTCATGATACTTTAGTATTACAATGTAAAATGCTGGGGGGTGGGGGGCAAGAGAGGGGGATGGGAAGAAAATTTCTTCTCATTAGCAGAATGAGACATCTAGGAGTACATTTGGTCAGAGAAACTTTGAATAACTTCAGCACACTGTCCTGATACACTAAAGTTGCATCAATCTTCAACCACACTATGCGGTTTATTTCAAATCAGTCACTTCATGTTCAACTAATATACAACATATCACAATCATATCATAGAATAGGTAGGGTTGGAAAGGACCTTAAGACCACCTAGTTCCAATCCCCCTGCTATAACAGTAAAAGATATTTTGTGAATGCAGATTCCAGCTCTCTGAACTGTCTTAGCCACAGCTTAATGTCTAGTTCATTTCACATACATCTACACAGAAGACAGTTTCTGTAAGCCCTTATTCATTTAAGGACTAGAGAGTAGAGCTTACCGTTAGTGGAATAAGCTACAAGAACAGAACTTGCCTGCAACCACATGTTGCACTCTGTACATGCCCGAAGTCAGATGTCATGTATTTGCAAATTATACTTCAGTTCAGACTTACCTTTGAATGGTATTGTAAAGCATCCAGTTCACCCTGGTTGAATACACATTTCCTTTTACGTTTCTGCACAAAGAGCAAACAATGAACAAAAAATATTACTCCACAATGAAAGGAAAAAAATAATCAAATATAAATGAATTACAGGCAGAAGAATTACATGGTTTTCTATCACAACTCCAATAAGCAAAAATATGATCTCAAAATATCTCGTCTGCTGTAGGCATTCTCAAGGTACATAAGCTTAAAGCTGTTACGCTACTCATGGCACTGGGACCTGAACATACCTAGCACATGCACAGCTCATGTTCATACCTCCTTTGGACCCATACTTGAAGGTATGGGCTTCAAGTGCAGCTTACCAGTAACAGGAGAAAATTAGCCACACCTTCAGGATTACATTTGTTGGTTTAGACCTGCAACACTTTTTTGTTCATAAGGAACAGGACTGAGCAATCTACATATTTATAGTAAATTCATACTGTCCTTCCCTTCTTGTTAATCTGCACAATCTTGACAGCTACCACAGTTTCAGCTCAAGTGCCTGATCACAGCCAACATCAGAAGATTCTGTGAGCAACACACAACTTCTAGCATCAAAGGATGCATATTACTGACATAAGGGACACAAGAATACCTTTGTGAGTGCTTGTGAGAGATGTTTTGCCATGCATCTTGACATCTATGGTGGAAAAGTTCCTTATCTCCTACATAATCTCAAGAAACTGAAGTGTGCAAGACAGTGTTAGTGGTATGTTATTTACCAAGGGGTTACTGTAGCTTACTGTATTACAGAGAACATACCTTCCTAGCACCGGCAAGAGAACCTCCGACACCACTCTTGGTTTCTGCTTGGTGTTCCCCTCTGTTGCTGCTGGCCTTTAGTTCTGTGAGACTTGCCTCAAGGCATCCCTGCCACAGCTGCTCCTCAAGAGCTGCAGCTATATGGGGCTTAGAAACATTAAAGAATTCCTCCCGGAACATGTATCTTGTTTTTGCTGGTTTACCTTCTGTTTCTATTGCATCTCCAGTACCAGGAATAGGACCATCACTTGAGGAAGTGGCAGCAAAGGCAGAAGTAGGATGACAATCTCTAGTAGATATGACAGAAGTATCGAGAGTGACACCATCAGGGTACGCAAAGGAGTCACAGACCTCATAGCCACACTGGTTGATGAAAGACAGATGATCCACAAGCCACCCCGCCGTCAGCCGATGTACCACAGACATCATGGCTCTGATTTTCAAGAAGAAAAATCAACTCCCTGAAACTGTAGCTGGCAATCACACATGCTTCCTGGAGCAAACTCCTCCTGTGGGAAGTTGTTTTACAGAGTTCACTTTTCAGAATTACCATTGTCTAATAAAGCAGCACTTATCTCCTGACAGGCATCTCCATGTGCACTCAGCACATGGTGTAGAAACTCCTGCCTTCAGCTGGTTTCCTAGTTGTCGCTTCTGTTCTATCTTTATTCCACATTTTTATAGTTGATAAGTTTTCGAGAAAGTCCCTACGACTTCATACAGCACAGTGAACTTTATTCTCTTTAACAAGTTAGAACACAGCACCATGACACAGCAGCTGCATAGACCAGGATTTCACACGGCAGCGCCCAGAGCTGTAACACAAGCCCGGGGACAGCCGCCGCCCCAGCGCGGCGCAGGCAGGGCCACAGTGCTCGTACCCGCGCGTACACGGGGACAGCGAGCTCGGTTTTGCCGGGACCCCCTTTCCGATGCCACATCCCACCGCAATTCGGCAGGACGAGCAGCCTGGCGCCGCAGTACCCTCCTTACCGCCGCGGGGTGATAAAGCTGCTAAAGGCTCATTACGGCGGTGAATAAAAAGGGGACTGCCTTCCACTCTCGCCCCTCGCTGTGCAGGGAGAAAAACACCAGGACTCATCATCGCACAGCAACACCCCAACCGCTTACCTTCACTGCTCCGCCACAGCTGAGCGCCGCCATCTTGTTGTACGGCCACGACCTGTGCCCCTAAGAGTTTCCGGGTGAACCCGGCAGTCTGTGTGTGAAAGGCCAGTCAAAAGGAAGCGACAGAACACGCCCCGTGTCTCTTCACCCGTTACCCTTCTTCGTCGCTCCTCTATGACGCAGGAACTACGGCGCGCTACGTGACGTCGTCGGCGGGTGCATTTGAAATCGAGGGGACGGCTCAGGCACCGCTCGCCGTAACGGTCGGGCTGCTGGGACGGGGTTCTTTGTGGTGCAGGCCTTTCTTACCGAGGATAATAGGGCCGGGGCTGAGCCGCGCACGGGGGGAAGGCTGGGGCTCTGGGGGGCTGGTCTCGGCTGCCGCGAGTGTCGGGGTGTTGGCGTGTAAAACGCTGTTAGCGTCCCTGTTTGCCTTTGATACGGATTAAACGCGCTGTTAATGCAAGTGGAAGCAGTTGTGCCCAGTTCTGCCGTGCTCCTTCCTTTTTACTGCTGACGTGTGGACTATCAAACTGCTTTTAAACCAGCCATTTGGTATGTTTGTGAAGACAACTTACTGTTTGCTTTGCATCACTGGTAAAGGAATGGGACAATGTAGATTCTTGTATGAGGTCGTGGGTAAACCACCCTGTGAAGTGGGCCTAAGCTAAACTTCTGTCATGGATTGAGAGCTAGAAGTGGAACTAGAAATGTGATTGTGTAAACACAGTTTGTATTGATAATGTGTTATGGTAATGTTTGTAATGAAGGGGTTTTTTGATTACTTATAGTTCGGTCACTTGAGCCCATACCAAACTAGATACTCTGTAGAGGGCAAAAGTTGGTGTTTTTTTTCAAAATTAATTCTATTTGCCTCAAAGTTCCACTTAATGGCACTGGGGGGATAGTTCAATGCTTCCAGTTTGATTTCCACTTTGTGTGTATAGTCTGAAGATAACCATAATGCTCTATCCCTGGCAGTGTTCAAGGCCAGGTTGGACAGGGCCTAGAGCAACCTGGTCTAGTGTGAGGTGTCCCTGTCTATGGCAGGGGGGTTGGAATCTTAAGGTCCTTTCCAGCCCAACCCATTCTATGATTCTGTAATGCTATTTCAGAATAGGGTTTCTAGTTATTGTGCTATGATATTGTGAGATCATTTTGCAAAATCAGCAAGCAGGCTCAGAATTAGGGGCTAAGGAATAGATGAATGGCTAGAATGTTAGAAACAGTAGTCATTTTAACGTGGCTTTCCTCCCAGCTGATTAGACTGAAAAACTTCTTAAGCCGTTTTGGTTTTGGAACTTGTAGGTTAGAAGTTACTACAGATAAGTAAAGACAAAAACAGTACATTTTCAACCAGCACTGTCACTTTTATCAATAAAATAGTTAATTTGAAAGGCTGTGGCTGCTGCTATACAGTTCTGGAGAGAGATAAACACTTTTTCAGTGTGTGTGAGTGCGTTAATTTATATTTTTTTACCTAATATTTTTTTAAACTGTCAACACTGGTTGGTCCAAAGTACAGTTCTACTTGTTTGTTTTGCTCCTTTATAAAGTCATTGTGATGATTAAAATGTAAATATTCTTGGATCCTGCATTTTCCAATACTGATAGGTTTTGATTTACAGTTCAGTCACAATGAGACGAAGCTCAAGTATTGCTGGCAGCACTGGTCGGCAGTCTATGATGGCACTGCGAGTGCAGGACAGCAATAAGATGGGTCTTCAAACGCCTCAGATGTAAGTGTTGCTTATCTTGCTAAGAATAGGTATGTAAAACTAACTCTAAAGAGATTTACTGTAGTGTGTTTCGGTGTTTAAGTAGCAGCTGAAAAAAAAACATGAACAGCAAAAAGAAAATTTTTTGCAGCTAAGGATATTTGCACAAGTGATCCAGTTCTGCAAAAAAAATTTCTTTAATCTATTTGTATACCCATGACACATCTCAAATTGTAGCACTTTTCCATATATATTTCTTTAGAGGTGGCTGGGGGGGAGGGCATGTGTATGAAATGTATACTTGCATATCTTGCAGAAGTAGTAATGATTAATTGAGGAATAATGTATCAAAATCAGTTGGCTTTTCTGAGATGCTGATATGCTGAAGATGCTTAGGCTTATATGCATGTGTTTATAGTTTTCTTACATGAGCAAAAGGTGAAATGTTAGAAATATTCACTTGACTCCTTCTCCCTATCCCTCAGGAAGGACAGAAGTGCATTTGGGAAGCTGAGCATGAGCAAACCTACACCTGGAACTTCGGAAAGGAAAGTCAGCTTTTTTGGCAAGAGGTATTAAGGGCTTTAGATCTCTGTAATGTAAATTAAAACAATAACACTCCCACACCATTTTGTATTCTTTCTCTCTCGATTGCTTTTCATTACAGCAAGTAATGGACCTTGGGTGAGCATATCTTCAGGTCTGCCATCCTTCATTCTTTGATCACTAAACAATAATGCTGTGGAGTAGGAATTGCTCCGAGAGCTGTTCTTCCTCTTGGGAATGATAAGCGTTGGAGACCTTAAGAGATCCTCCCTACATTTGCCTGTTTAAGGAAGAACAGTGTCTTCAGTACACTCTGCTTTAGGTTCTCCTAATTTCTGAGATGCAAACCTTCCAAAAGTCTATAATCTTTCAGCTTAGTTCATGATTTTCTGTGTTCTATTGTCTTGCAAGGATCTTCTTTCGTAGGACACCGCTGTTGCAGAGAACTACTTTTAAATACTCCTTAAGTACTTCAGTCTTTATATTTTGCTCAATAAACTGAAGAAAATGTTCACCTAGGATGCAGTAATCCCTCTGTTGAACATGTGCATCATTGATTCCAGGTTGCTATTGTTTTTTCCAGTCATCATAGAAACTTTCAGGCATCCTTTTGAATAACAAATGCAAAAGAAACATAAAAATAGCAATTGTAGTGACTTAAATACTTAGGGAGTCCTTCTTTATTTGTATTGTCACAAGAACTGTATCTATTTTTTGTTCTTAGAACTAGTGGGGTTGGAGGCTCACGCAACAGTCAGTATGGTGTGTTTGGTACAGAAAAGATCAAGGATCCCAGGCCACTTCATGACAAGGCATTCATCCAACAATGTATCAAGCAGCTTTGTGAGGTAACTTTTAAACTTATTCGAAACATATGTTGTTAGGCATAAAAGATGCTAATAAGAATATTTCTTTTTCATGGTTTCAACTTTAGATTTTTAGTGACTAATATGCCATGTTTCTTTCAGTTTCTTGCTGAGAATGGTTATGCCCATAATGTTTCCATGAAATCACTACAGTCTCCATCTGTTAAGGATTTTTTAAAAATCTTCACTTTTGTCTATGGATTTCTTTGCCCTTCTTATGAACTGCCTGACTCCAAATTTGAAGAGGAAGTTCCCAAAGTTTTTAAAGAGCTTGGGTAAGATTATTATTATTAGTCTGTCATATTAAATAGATATGACACAGCTAGAAAATTAAAAGCTAAGAATTCTGCGTGATAGCTGGGGAGAATGCATAGGCTTCATTATTCCTCTGAAACTACAATGTTGTGATTAATTTTGTTTAGCTCCAAGTTTACTCTCTGAAGTAACTGATTCTCTGATTCTCAGACTTTACATTTTGTATTTGAGCTTGCAGAACTTCAGGTTGCTGGAAGCTTGCTTTGAAATGTAAAATCTAATTATTTGTCTTTATTTTTTTTTTAAACTTTGAAAGACAGAAATCTTCTACTCTCTTGAAGGGTTCAAGGCCAGGTTGGACAGGGCTTTGAGCAACATGTGGAAAGTGTTCCTGCCCATTGCAAGGGGGTTGGAATTAGATGAGCCTTAAGGTCCTTTCCAACCCAAACCAGTCTGTGATTCTATGAAAAGGTTTTTAACAGACTGTTCTGGTTCATTCTGTTAAAATCCAAGAACAGGAAAAAAAAAACGGTTTCAGAATGTTTGATTAGTTAAAAATAACTTTTCCTATAATTTCTCTGTACGCTTTTGAAGCAGAGAGTAGAAATAATAAAAATTACCACTGAGGTAGAAAAACCACTAAGTAGCTGGATGTTGTAATCTCATTCAAAAGTGTTTGGAATCAGTAATGCACCAACACTTTCCAAGAAAGAAAATCCTCTGCTTGTTGATAATGGCGAATATTTAGGTCTTATTAAAAAAAGTGAAGTGTAATTTGCTAGTGTAAATTCGAGCCCATGATGGTGTCAAAGCACCAGGACTCCTTAGATATAGGTACAAATCTGTTCTGTTCACTTCTTGGTATTTTTATAAAACTGGGTTTAGCCTATAATATTTGAAACTGCTGACCTAGCTGAGATGTTGAAAAGGAGGTTGTTCTCAAGAGGCTTTACTCTGCTGCACCAAGAGTGCAATCCTCCATAAAAAGACTTGTTCTGAGACCTCACTTTAAGTTTTCTTAAAACTTAAGTAAAACAGACTTAAGTAATTAATTTTTAAAGATTCTTAGCCTGAATGGCTTGTGAGCACTTATTTATAGCTATCAGTTTATCGGTAGCTTCCTGTTCAATGTTCTTAAAATATTTTTGGGCAGCAGTCTGCCTAAAGACAGAATAAAGTCTGCACTTCTGTGCTCCTTAACAAACAGAAGATTGAGAAAATGTCTGTAATTAGCATGCTTCATGTTTTTAGCATGTTAATACTTTGATATGCAACTATTCTAAAATTCATTTCTGTAATTGCATGACATGAAGCTGATAATCAGCTGTTTTGTTTTCAAAGTTCCTTAGACCCAAGAAGCAAGAATCTTGCCCTCTAAGAACAGAACTCCTATGTACTAATTTCTTTTCATATGTTAAGAAATCCTCCAGGCTTGCACACCTATTTTGGAAGTCTAAACACCATCTATTGACTATTCCTCCCTCATGTTTGCCTTTCCTTTGAGGTCTTTGTCTCATCATGAATCGCCTCATGCTTACAGGTTACCCACTCCTTTTTCCTTAGTACTGTACTGTCCATCCCTCCCCTGTAAGAGAGGCTAAGGAGCGTATGAAGGGACTAAGGACTGTGTGAAGGAATAGCTTACATTGCTTTTGTATGAGGCCTTAATTGTTCCTAATCTTTGAATATGCAAAAGTCCATTTTTTATCAATTATTTCTTCAATAGTGAACCAGTAGAGGGAGTTGATTGTCCCACTCTGCACTGATTGGTGTGGCCCTGCCTTTAATATTGTGTGCAGTTTTGGGTACCTCAATGTAAGAAAGGCATCGAACTATTGAAGTGTGTCCAGAGGAGGGTGGCCAAGATGGTGAAAGGCCTTGAGGGCAAGACTTATGAGGAGCAGCTGAGGTCACTTAGCCTGTTTAGCCTGGAGAAGAGAAGGCTGAGGGATGACCATTGCAGTCTACAGCTTCCCCAAGAAGGGCAGCAGAGGGTGAGGTGCTCATCTCCCCTCTGGTGATCAGCAGTAATACACAAGGAAATGGAATGAAGCTGTGTCAGGCAACGTTCAGATTGGACATTAGAAATAGGCTTTTCACCAAGACGGTTGTCGCTTACTGGAACAGGCTACCCAGGAAAGTGGTCACAGCACCCACACTATCAGAGTTCAAGGAGCATCTGGACAACATTAGTCATATAGTTTAGTTTCAGTAGTCCTGCAAGGAGCAGGGAGTTGGACTCAATTCTTATGGGTCACTTCCAACTTGAAATATTCTCTGAATTACAAAATAAACCCATGGTAATTGAATGAAATAGTGTTGTAAGAACTTGGCTTACCTCCTTTGATGTACAGTATAAAGTACAATTGAGTTTGTTCTTCATCTGTGACTTCATCTACATGTAAATTGTTGTTTTCATGTCTACTTGTTTATCACTGTTTTCCACAGCTATAAAAAATGTATTTTCTTCGACCTTGTAGGTACCCCTTTGCTTTGTCAAAAAGCTCCATGTACACAGTGGGAGCACCACACACGTGGCCTCAGATTGTGGCAGCTTTGGTGTGGTTAATTGATTGTGTCAAGGTAACATTTGTCCTTTTTTAGCCAAATGTTTCCAATTTTGGGGCTGGAATGTTTGTTTCAATATAGATCTCTTAAATGCTTTCTAAATATTTCTTTGATATTTATATAAAGAAAAAAAGTAGGTGTTCTTACCTGCTGTCTGGGAGCTAGTCCTTAGCCTTACTTTTAATATTGAGTTTTTAATGTTAAGGTATGGTAGTTTTTTAACTGTGTGCACTGGATAAATTTGTGTATGAGAGAGGTGGAGGGAGATGATAACTTACATATAAAAATATGAAAAGGTAATGGGTTTATTCATGCATCTTCAGTGCTTATCTTCTTGTGAGATCTGCCATCTTCTATATTTGAAATCTAAGGATGGAATTTTCAATAGCAATTATTCAAGTGTTCTGTGATCATTTTACAGAATGGGGTAGGTTTGTGTTTGGGAGCAGCTTGCTTGTTTGGTTTTGAAAGTGTTAACTCTGCTGCTGCCGGCTCAGGTCTGAACAAAACTTGGAATCTGTGACAAGTTCACTACTGAATTGGTCACATGTAAAAATACCATCTTTTATGCTGAAAAGATACATTTGGTTTAGCAAGGCAATTTGTCAGTGTTGAATTTGGAGTTAATAATGCCTCTTCACCTTTTAAGTCAACTAAACACAGGTTTATACACTGATGTGATTGGTCACATTCTGAAGCAGCATCTTTACACCCACTTGCTGAAATCCTAATCCAGTGTTACTCTGCTTCTTATCACGAACATGAAACTAATATGAAAACTAATGGAGATCTTCACACTTGCTCTTTGTATGCACCTGTGCCTTTCAGTTGTACGCTGCTGCGAGGGAAAATGCGCCATCGTTTGATGATGGACAGAACAGGGGAGGAGAGACAGATGATGGAATTGTACATAGTAAGGTACCATGATTATCAGAGCTGTTCAACTGAATTTTTCTATATGCTGTAACAACACAAATATGAGACAAAAAAATTATCTGAATTTATATATTCTGTTCCGATTTATATTCACAATTTTCTCTAGGAAGTATAGTATCATCATATAAAAAGCCTGATCAACTAGTTTAACAGAGTACAGTGTAAAGACAGTGACTTCATCATAAATTTGGTAGCTCTTGCAGATTCCTACTCAGTTCACCATTTAAAAATATTTGATTTTCGAGACACAGAATAGGGTGGCAATGTAATTCAGGCACTTAAAAATCTAGCAGCTTGCTTTCTTTCAGATTTATCAGGGATTATTAGTACTGCTCAGATTTAACTCAGGGTCAGCCCACAACAGATGTTTGGAAGGGATTATACGATGTGCAAAAAAACAAAATTAAATCATAATTTTGGACAAAGGTTACAAATCTAACAGTTGACAAGTAAAAATGATTTAAAACTGTGTGCTTATACCCTGATGCATATGCATGTATGTTGAGACAAAATTTACAATACTGTTGTAATTGCTTCTGAAAGATCTGTAATTTAAAGTCTCAAGTAAATTCTTGCATAACCTTTCTTTAATTCTAGATCAGTACTCTTGACGTCTGCATATCTCAAGTATAGTGGTCCTATTTAGGTCTGTTAAACAGACCTACCATTTTCATAAACAAGCATGAAAGCATCATATGCTTCAAGATAATAAATTCTTATATGTGGTATCTACTGTTATTGTTAGGTATTGCAGAAAAATGTATCAAGTATTTCCAGACCTTTCTTAATGTGAATTCTAGATGTCGCCTCCTGCCAGGATATAATCTGTTGACATTCTATGTTTTAAGGGAGGGGAAAATGGTTTTTTTGGAGGGGAGGGGGGGGATTTTTTTTCTTTTTTTATGGAAGTGCTGTCAAACCAGTGAAAGATATTTTTGATGTCAGTTCAGTCCCATTGGTTGAGTAGATTTAGACTATGTAGATATTTTACAGCCCTTTGAATTGTTGAAATGAAAACTTTTCATACTGTTTTCAGGTTTTCATGGATTACTGTGTGAAGTGCTATGAGCAATTCATGAAAGGGGGAGATACTTTTGAAGAATTGGATGCAGAAGTGCAGTCAAAATTAAGTAAGTTTTCATGTTTTAATGAAGTGGCTTTGTTACTGGTTTCTTTCCTCTTTGTAAAGTGAGCAAAACTGCTGCAAGTGAAAGTGACCTGAAGTAGGGGAAGCCAAAATTCCAAAGTACCTTTCAGTCACTCTGACTCAATTCTTTTTTTCTTTTTTTTTTTTGTGCATTTTTACTAGTTTGGACAGATGGGTTATGCTCTACTATCAGCTATACCTGTACAATCCTATTGTTTTCATGGCTTTGTGGCAGCAAAGCAGTATACAGTTCTTCAGATACAAATTCCATCTATGCAGATGTTCTTGTTTGTCTGACAAAATTAAGAGTTAAAAAAAGAAAAATACTACCAGAGGGTGCACATTTGATGAGTAAGGAAGTTCAGCTTCTAAAAGCTCTGAAAACAGCTTGCAAGTGTTCCAAACTCTGTTGTTAAGGTTCCCGTGTATGATTCACCATGCAGCCATGCTTATCTTCAGGGAGATGGAAAAGTATTAATTTTTATTTTTTTTTTACTTATTCATTTCATCACCTACAGAAATGAAAAAAGAATATGAGAACAAGGAGGAAGTAGTTCTTGCTTTGTGCCCTACTATGAAAAGACAGACTAAGGACACTTCTATTGCAAGCTGGAGCCATCAATTGGAGAGATTACAAGCTACCAGATTGTTACTAGATATTAGTAGGAAAAAGTAAACATGGCATTGTTTAGCAAACACTGAAGGAAGTAAGGGAAAAAGATGTCTCAAGAGGCAAGGAAGTATGTGAATGAGAAACGAGTATACAAATCAGCCTACCTTGTGAACCTGGAATAGATGGAACTTACCTAACAAACACTATCTTGTAGTGTGGGCTATATGACAGTTTGGAAACTGATCTCACATGAGTGATTTTGACCTCTTAACAAACAAGTTTTTCAGTCCTCACTTTGTATCTTGTTTGTTTGGGGGGTTTTGCCTATTTGCTTTGTAATGGAAGTGTGTGTGGTTTTTCTGATGGCTTTGTTAGTTGTTTAGGTTGGGTTCGTTTATTGGTGGTTTTGTTTCCATAAAATAATTGTCCAGATAATGGGTATTTACTGTGCTGAAGCTAAAGCACAGATACTCAGATTAGGTGATGATATTCAGTGACATTAACTTGTAACTTCCACCCTCTTTTCCACCTCCCCAGAGGATTTATTTAATATAGATGAATTCCAGATAGAAAATTTAGCAGCTGACAACAAAAGGCTTCATGAAGAGATTGCAAGACTAGAAAAAGAAAAGGAAAACGAGCCGGTTAGTAAAATGTGTCTATACTTGTTTATATGGTGAAGTTGCATTTTCTGTTATTGTTAAGCAAAAATGCTGATGATATATTAAAAAATGGAAAATTATTATCAGTGCTCGAAGAGATTTTAATTAGGCTAGGTTATTACAGACTCTATACCGTTATAGTACAAGGTATTTACTGTGGAATTTTCAGTCACTGATATTATGCAGATATTTTCAGGTAAGAAAATCTTGCATTGACTGAAATGGTAATAAAATAGTTGAATTTTTTTTTTTCCTCTGAACTTCAGCATTATTTCTTCAAAACATGTTGGTATGAGAACTGCTTAGGGATCAGAAGAACTTTTTATAAGAGCAAGTAGTAATATGACAGAAGGTAGTTGCCTCAGACTGAAAGAGGATAGATACAGATGAGATATTAGCAAGAAACTCTTCACTGTGGGTTTGGTGAGGCACTGGAACAGGTGCCCAGAGAAGCCATGGCTGCCCCATCCCTGGCAGTGTTCAAGGCGAGGTTGGATGGGGTTTTGAGCAACCTAGTCTAGTGGAAGGTGTTCCTGCACATGGCAGGGGGGTTGGAACTGAGTGATCTTTAACAATTCCATTGACTCAACAGTAACAATATATTTTAGGGAAAATTTCTTGTTTGAAAAGTTGGATTCTGCTTTTTAATGCATCAGGAGTTCAAAAATGCTTTAGCGGCTGTGCAGCTGGCTAATTGAGACCCCTGGCTACTGTGGAAAATGTGCTGCTTGTGTTCCCAGCTTCCCGTAGATTTCTGCCCTTTGTGTATTATTATACTTAAGCTGTGAATTACCTGTAGTAAGAAATTTATTAATGCAATGCCTGATGCAAATCAAAGACTAAACACAGGAACCAAGTTACAAACCATATTTTCAGACCTTTTTATTTTTTAAAGATGCTTAACTTGACTCAGCTGTCACATGTAAAATTTATTAAAGTTCTTTAATTTTATGTTTATACTATTGAAGCTGACCAATTAACTTATTGTCTTGTCTGGAAAGTAAGATAATTATTTTAGATTAAAATAATAATGGCTGTTCTTTCAATCCATTTACTAGGATCGTAGAGTATCACTACGAAATGTGAAAGCATCTCTTCAATCAGATGTCCAGAAATACCAGGCTTACTTAGCTAATCTGGAATCTCATATAGCCATCCTTGATCAAAAAAAGGAAGGTGTGAATGAGGAAGTTGAGACAGCAGGTAAGAAGGTTTTGGTCACAAATGCAATAGTGAAGCTAGAAATAGGTTTAAAATAATTGTAAATCTCAGTGTCAGGACAGATACTTAGTGTATGAAGATGGCACAAATAACTTTGCAAAATGGATTGCTAGTAGAGATTGGGTTTTGGCTGATAGCTGCTTGTACACTGGAGTAATGACATACGGTTATTTACTAATAAAAATACGGAGAGACGAGATTTAACTATATAGGCTGGTATTTTACACACATTTAACAAATGTTTTGTAAACTTAGAAATGGAAGTAGAAGCAATGAAGCAGGAGAATGCTCGGCTCCAGCACATCTTTGATAACCAAAAGTACTCAGTTGCGGACATTGAGAGAATAAATCATGAGAGAAACGAGTTGCAGCAAACCATTAACAAGCTGACGAAGGAAGTAGAGGCAGAAGAACATCAGCTGTGGAATGAAGAGCTGAAATATGCTAGGAGTAAAGAAGCGGTATGTGAAAACCCTACTACACTGAGAGGTGGTTCTCCGATTACATCATACAAGCTTAAACCTGGGACTTGGACTATTTCTAACTTCTTTCCTAAATAATCTTAACAGCAGCATAGATATGTCTTTAATAGCCTAAAGTGACAAGAATGGCTTCCGTTTACTGTCTTGCTGAAAAAATGCAAGGTGTTCGTTTTGTTGTTGTTTCCCCCCACCCCACCCCACATTTCTGTTTTGAGCATAATGGAACTGTATCCTTTCCATTTTTTTCTTTTTTGCCTGCATCATAAGGATGGTAGAATATGTACCACTGTCAGGTCTCACTGTGTTATAACATCAAGAACTTTTATAACATTAGCAGTTTCAGGCTAATATTAAGATTTCATGGCAAGGAAGTAATGCAAAATTAGAGCTTTAAATCAGTATCGGCATGTATTTGGGACCAGATTGATCCCTTATATGGAAGGTCTAATAGATTTTTAAGGAACAAATTCAGTTCCCTCAAACAGATGAAAAGATGTGGGCCTGTCAGTGGTGTGATTTAAAAGCTTCTGCTTTGCTAGATGGAGAACTAAAGAACTTGCATTTGGCAGGGTTAACCTTTATCAAACACTTGCACAGTATGAAGAATTTAACTTAATATTACTAAGTATGAAGCACATAACTGTAAAAAATATTTGTTTTTTGATGTTTTCATGTAAATGGCACTCATTAATCAGAACATAGAGCATTTAATAAGCTTAGGCTAGAGGTATGCTCAAGTGTTATTAGGATATGTGGCTTTTCCTGTCAAAACTAACAAGGAACACATATCAACATGATGACTGATCAGTTTTAGTTATTTGTATTATTTTCAAGCATGGTTTTCCTTCCTTGTCAACTAAGCCTCAAAAAGCTGAGGCAGGAAAAAAGTACAGCAGATGAGCAGGGAAAAAAACAGGTGTACCGTTGTCTTACCCATACACACTGGAAACCTTCAAGAGCAAATTCTGAAAGAATCGTAAACTAACATTTAATCCAAGCAGTGCAAACTGCTAGACTGTCACAGAATCATGGAATCATAGAATAGTTAGGGTTGGAAAGGACCTCAAGATCACCTAGGTCCAACCCCCCTGCCATGGACAGGGACACCTCACACTAAACCATGTCACCAAAGGCTTCATCCAACCTGGCCTTGAACACCGCCAGGGATGGAGCACTCACAACCTCCCTGGGCAACCCATTCCAGTGCCTCACCACCCTAACAGGAAAGAATTTCCTCCTTATATCCAATCTAAACTTCCCCTGTTTAAGTTTTAACCCGTTCCCCCTTGTCCTGTCACTACAGTCCCTGACGAAGAGTCCGTCCCCAGCATCCCTATAGGCCCCCTTCAGGTACTGGAAGGCTGCTATGAGGTCTCCACGCAGCCTTCTCTTCTCCAGGCTGAACAGCCCCAACTTCCTCAACCTGTCTTCATACGGGAGGTGCTCCAGTGCATACAGCTTTTGCACACTGTGGCATGACATGGAATCATGTTTCTACACAGCAACTCAGACACCTGTTTAAAGCCCTGTAATTTTTGCAAAACTTTTCACTTATATTTTCTGTATTATTTTTGCCCTTTTCTCATCTGAACAGATAGAAATGCAACTGGTGGAGTATCATAAACTGGCTCGAAAGCTGAAATTAATTCCAGTAAGTGCTGAGAATTCCAAAGGCCACGACTTTGAGATTCAGTTTAATCCTGATGCAGGACCAAGTTGCCTAGTCAAATACAGAACTCAGATCAAGGTGAGTAGACTCAACACTAAATGTTTCTGTTACCACTTGTAAAAAAAAAAAAAAAAAAAAAAATTTTTTTTTGGAAATGCTGGGAAGGTCTCTCTTAACCTCTCAATGAAACTTGATTGAAAAAGCTTGTGATGCATTGCCATAACTGCATTATAATATAGGAAGGAAAATTGCTGTTGAAGGGTATAGCAGCCTAAATAAAAACAGGAAAGGGAGGAGATATACTGAGATGCATCTTAGTTCAAACTAAAAAACTCCATTAACCAGATCTTGTATGTGTATTACAGGGTCCCCTTATGGAGATCATAAACCAGACTGAGGAAGACATTAGGAAAGCTACTCAGCAGAAAATGGCTTTGGAAGATACTTTGGAACAGGTCTGTTGGTTAATGAAGATTAGGACTAAGATACTGTAATGTCACCTGCTGTTCTCATTTGGCGTTTTGCATGGGTTAAGTGTGGTGTGGTGGGTTGGATTTTGTTTGGGTTGGTTTTGTTGGGTTTTGTTGTTGCTGTTGGGTAGGGGGTGGGTTTTTTTGGGGGTGGAAGGGGGGTGCTGTGAGAAGGTTGCTTTAATTATGGTGGAACCTAAAAGTTTCTGTGAGACTTATGGTCTCCTTCTGTTGCTTTAAATAATATATATTCTCTGCTTTGAAGATTATACAGTTCACGTGTATTTGACCATAAATATTGGAAAAGTTTGGTTTTAATAAGTTGCCCATTCCAATCTGTTGTGTGGCTTACCATCGCTGACATGTTGTCATGAGGAAGATTTTTAGCAATATTGGGTTCAGGATTAAATATTTCTTGGCTATCACATGTTGTTTGTGATGGCATGGGTTTATATGGTGGAATTCTTTTTGTATTCTATTTTCTCAGTCATGTTTTCATTTTAGATGAATGTAATGGTAGCGGACAAGAAAAGCAGTGTGAAAACGCTAAAAGAAGAAGCTGAAAAACTGGATGATCTTTACCGTCAGAAGCTTAAGGTAGAACTTTTTATCGGTTGATGACAATCTATCCTTAATGTCCTTAATCTTTATACATAAGTTTTAGATTTGTATTTTTGTTTGGACCTCCGGCCTGGCCTCGTTACATTCCTCTTGCAGGATTCTCTAATTCGTTTCAGAAATATTTCTGTGCTACCTTAAGTGAGTCAGCTCTCACTTTCTTGTAAGAGAATCTGGCATCATACTTCGGCAGATTCCGTATATCATAAGCTACTACGTCCAGTAATAAAAGTAGTGGCAATCATCTCCTGACCTCAGGATTTTTCAAAGCATGTGCTTGAAGGAGATTTTAGAGTTAACAGAATCTGCCTTGTCTAATCAGCTCATATATAATAAATACAGGTTTTAGTAAACATGTTTAATCACATTAAAAAGTAAGGAAGAAATTATTTGACTAAAAGCACACTAAATGTTGTAATAATATAAAACTGTTGCTTTCTTGGCTTTTGGGGGCTTGTTTTGTTTTTTTTTCTTCCCTCCCCAGTGAGGGTGTGGACCCTATGCTAAGTGGCTGCTTCAGTACCTCCCAGCTATCAGTATGACTTTGGTGAGGCTGTGGTGCCCAGGAGAAAAATGCCTTTTGAACTAATCTAATGTCTTGCATAACTGCTCTTCTAAATCAAATCCGTGAGCTACAACCACAAAACAGGGTTATTTCATTGCTAATGTCTGCATTGGTGGCTGAGTGCAATCAACTTAGTTTATACCTGAAACATTAGGTTTGGAGCATGTCTTTGTTTTCTCTTCTTAGTTCTGAGTTTGGAGTCACTTGTTTGAATTCCGCATTCAAGTTTCAGAATGTAATCGGGTAATATAAATGAGGAGAAAAAAATCCTAATTATTCCTGAGCTATGCAATTTATTTATTTTTTCTCTTATGTTTACAGGAGGCAGAAGAGGAAGAGAAAAAATGTGCAAACGAACTGGAATTGTTAGAGCAGCATAAGCAATTACTTGAGAGGGGTATCAATGAAGGTCTCAGTGAAGCCACGAATGAACTGCATGATCTGCAACGAAAGTAAGGCCCATAACTTCTAGTTGTTTGTGTAGTTTATTTGGGATTTTTGTGTTCTGGGGATAAAGACATTTTCTTGAATCCTAGCATAAAATTCCTTGCTGAGATGGTATCCATTTCAGTATATTAATTTCACAAATTCACAATTGAAAGATTTTTCTGCTCCACATTTAGTGTTTTTGCTGTAATATTTCTCTGCTGTATCAGAAGTCCTGATACCCATGTAATTTTTTTTCATATATATGGTTATAGTAAAGTAATCAGTTTGTTTCCAAACTTATGTGACAGCTACATTTTTACAGCCCTACAGTCTGGAAAAACTGTTCTGACTCTAGTCTGACTCTAAGGCACTTTGTTTCTTACTGGTTAGCATAATATGGTCCTTTTTCTTCTAACTTGAGTATTAATATATAAATCTATATTGGCTCAAGTTGAGGCTAATAGAAAAACGTTATGGCTAATGATGACAATATATCAGACTTGAAGTGATTGGTTTAGATGTCAGGAATTTAATAATTATGGACGTGACTTTGAGTGTCTTTACTTTTCAGGTATCAAGTTGTTCTGCAGACAAAAACAGAAGAGAGAAGGAAAGCTGGTGATAACTTGCATCGTCTTTTGGAAGTCATTGCTAGTCATGTACTATCTACAGAGGTAAGCTAAAACTTGATATTCCTAATTCTTTCTAGAAACATTTGCAACTGCAGCTAAATGCACAGAAATTGGAACTTACTTTTTCCAATAAAGTAAGTTATTTTAGAGCTGCTCCACTGAGTCTGTGGATTCTAGTTACATAAATTTGTTGACAAAACCTTTGGCACAAGTAATCAAAACTGATCATTAAATTTCAGCAGTAATATCCTGTCAGGTTTAATCTGCTTCTAGCAGACAACTTTCAGGTAAGTGTTTAACTGAAATCACTTAACCTGTGCAATGACTGCTTAGAATGCTTTAGCAGAACCAGTTCAATAGAGACCATGATCTAATAAACTTTCTATAACTCTTCTAGAAATACCTTGAGGAACAGAATATGAAAATTGAGAAAGACCATAAGGAGTTAATGTCTGAAGATCTGTTGTCAACCTTGACAGGAATTCTAGACAGTTGTAAAAAGAAGGCTGAAAGTCTGTAATTGCTGAAAAGGTGAAGATGAAACTTTCTGAAGCTCTGTATGGTGCCTTCTAAAAGGATGAGTCCTTCTTGTGTTCAGCAGCAGAACTGGTTTTAAGTATAAATAAATGTTTTTATGAATCTCCTTTGTTATATGGGCACAA
This sequence comes from Lathamus discolor, assembly GCF_037157495.1. Classification (NCBI taxonomy): domain Eukaryota; kingdom Metazoa; phylum Chordata; class Aves; order Psittaciformes; family Psittacidae; genus Lathamus; species Lathamus discolor. The sequence goes on along the minus strand of NC_088885.1, from coordinate 110,033,478 downwards.
ATATGTTAAAAAAATTAACCAATATATTTACATTTTTTAGAAAAGGCTTTGCTTACACTTCCTCCTTGCTATGTATTAAACATGATTACAAACATCTGTTACAAGACAGCTGTGGAACAACTAAATTTTATTTTTCTTTATAATAAAATCATTTATCTCCTGGGAACATTAGTAAGACAAGAGTACAGTTAACTTGTTACAGTAACAAATCAGAGTGGACTTACAGATGGAACTGCAAGTAACAGCAAAAATGCAGAGGGTAGTGACAACTTGAAATACTGCTACTTAAAAATAACTACTGGTTTTTGTAGATGTGTAATATTTCTAACTGAGAAAAGTTATGCTCTCCCTTTTAGAGTATAGCTTGTGCATTTCCTAGTATACATATATAGTTAGCACACATGCATGACTGCATATCCATCCCTAAGCCTTTCACATTTAGTAGCAAGACCAAATGTGAGTGTATTTCAGCCTCCATCTTGTTCAGTTATCTATGAAACTGCCCTAAGGCCCCTCTTACATAAGATATTTTTTAACGAAAACCTCTTTGAAAAGATCAGTAGTTACAGTCTCATAAATAGTCTAAAGGAAGATACTTAGTTTGAAAATAAAGTTCGGTCTCTGCTCATAGTCGCACATGAAACCTCACTGTACTACTTAAATCTACCTCTGGTTTACACATTCAAGTAGGGCAACGTGAATTCTGGCAGTCCAGCTAAGTCAGTTGTAGATTTTGCTAATGTTTGATACATCAAAATGGTCCAAAATGAGTCTGCATTCTTGGAACAGTAGGACAGGCTCTGTTTTATTTATTTTTCTTCCTCAGAAACGTAGCAGTAAAATTAGTGCATGGAGAAATCCATTCCAAATACATTGAAGAAAATGTAACCCATCTCTTGAACGTGTACTTCTTTGTCGGTGCTATGTGGAAGTAGTATCTTATCTACTCTGTATATACTTTTCTGTTTAAAAAAAAATGTAATAAAAATTCAGCATTTATGTCTTGGTTAGTTTAGTTTATGGTAGCATTTTCTAATGGAAGTACTGAAGTATTCCAGTGTTTCTAAGAGTTCACTGATTAAAAAAAAATAAAAAGATAAAAACAACTTCACAGTCTGAAAAAAGGGATTTAGCAGCCAATAGCTAAATGAAGTTGTTCCTCAATTCTATAATGAGATACAATATTTGAATGAAACTCGGATCCCTAGGATATACAGCAAAACTTAAGCTGGACCAAAACTCAATCTGAATGCAGACTACAAATTGAAACTGAATTGTCTTTATTTCTAGACTATTTTTGCAAAGGATATACAAATCTCTAGCATAGTGTGTGAATCTTCTGGCTCTGGTATAACTTGTTTCAGATATTATGATAATGATGGCATTATTTAAGCTTCTAACTTTGTTCTTTTGTTGTACTGCAGACATTTAATTTGACAGCTGTAAAAGTTTTCTGCCAGGTGGGTAGTATTTCTGCTTCCTTCTTTGATCCTCTCTCATTTCTGCCTTTACAAACCTTTTTTCTGTAGAAGCCTCGTCCTTATCAAATCTCAGTTCCTTCTCTTTAAAGGCTTTCTAAAGCAGTATTCTTCTGAGGAAAACTGTGAACCACACAAAAAAATCATGTTCTTCTAAAATATGTGTTTACTTAGGGGCTATTAATAGCTGTTTGTCTGTGCTTCTGTAACTGACTGTTTTTCTGTTCATTAGTATTCACAGGTTCTTTGCCATGTGTGGTAGTTGGTAAACTGAGTAAACGAAAGCAAAATAAATGTCATTTACAAGGACTGATTCCAACCCAATGCTAACAGATTAAAGAATCAAGGTCACAACATTTTCATGTACTGACAAATGTAATATTATTAAATTAGCCTTCAAAAATAAAAGGTCCACATTTGTAATGTTGGCAAAATGTTTTTGTTATTCAGCTGTACTGACCTGTGTGTCAGTAAAACTGAGTTGACTCTAGAATCAGCTCAGGCTTTGACCAAGGTTCAGGAAAATACTGTGGGGATTTTTATGCTGTAGCAGAGCACCAATTAATATTGGCAAGTATATATAAGCTGATGCGTCTTCATATTTTACAATGGAGGGAATTTTTCAATGCTGCTTGAACACAGAAATATAGAATACTTACGGTTGGAAAGGATCATCTCCTTCCAACCCCTCTGCAATGGGCAGGGACACCTCACCATAAACCATGTCACCAAAGGCTCTGTCCAACCTGGCCTTGAACACCACCAGGGATGGAGCACTCACAAATTCCTGGGGCAACCCGTTCCAGTGCCTCACCACCCGCACAGTGAAGAACTTCCTCCTTATATCCAATCTAAACTTCCCCTGTTTAAGTTTTAACCTGTTGCCTCTTGTCCTATCACTACAGTCCCTAATGAAGAGTCCCTCCCCAGCATCCCTATAGTCCCCCTTCAGATACTGGAAGGCTGCTATGAGGTCTCCATGCAGACTTCTCCAGGCTGAACAGCCCCAATTTTCTCAGCTTATCTTCATATGGGAGGTGCTCCAGTCCCCTGGTCATCATTGTGGTGCTACTCTGTTGGAGTAGGACTCTGTTGGAGAACTGGAATTGTTCCAACAGTTCCGTGCCCTTTTTATGTTGAGGACACCAGAACTGCACACAGTACTCCAAATGAGGTCTCATGAGAGCAGAGCAGAGGGGCAGGATCACCTCCTTCGACCTGCTGGTCACGCTCCTTTTGATGCAGCCCAGGATACGGTTGGCTTTCTGGGCTGCGAGCTCTGCGCAGACTGAAGCCGGCTCATGTTCATTTTCTCATCAACCAACACTCCCAAATCCTTCTCCGCCGGGCTGCCCTGAATCTCTTCTCTGCCCAACCTGTGGCTGTGCCTGGGATTGCGCCCAGCCAGGTGTAGGACCTTGCACTTGGCATGTTTGAACTCCACAAGGTTGCCATCAACCCACCTCAAAAGCATGCCAAGTTCCCTCTGGATGGCATCCCTTCCTTCCAGGGTATCAACCAAAAAACACAGCTTGGTATCATCAGCAGACTTGCTGAGGGCGCACTCAATCCCACTGTCCATGTCACCAACAAAGATGTTGACCAAGACTGGTCCCAACACCGATCCCTGAGGGACACCACTCGTTACTGGTCTTCAGACGGACACTGAGCCATTGACCACAACTCTTTGTGTGCGGCCATCCAGCCAGTTCTTTATCCACCGAGTGGTCCATCCATCAAATTGATGTCTCTCCAATTTGGAGACAAGGATGTCGTGTGGGACAGTGTTGAACGCTTTGCACAAGTCCAGGTAGATGACATCAACTGCTCTACCTCTGTCTGTCAGTTCCGTAGCCCCATCATAGAAGGCCTCCAAACTGGTCAGGCAGGATTTCCCCTTAGTGAAGCCATGCTGGCTGTCACCAAGCACCTTGTTGTTTTTCATGTGCCTTAGCATGCCTTCCAGGAGAATGTGCTCCAAGATTTTGCCAGGCACAGAGGTGAGACTGACTGGTCTGGCCAGTGATGGCCAGTGGCTTAGCAACTTCATTTGCCAGCTCCTTCAAGACCCGCGGATGGATTCCATCAGGTCCCATGGACTTGTGCACGTTCAGATTTTTAAGATGGTCTTGAACCAGATCCTCTCCTACAGTGGGCCCCAGGTCTTCATTCTCACAGTCCCTGTGTCTGCCTTCCGAGACTCAGGTGGTGTGGTTGGAGCCTTTGCCAGTGAAGACTGAGGCAAAGAAGTCATTAAGAACCTCAGCCTTTTCCAGATCAAGGGTAGCCAGTTCTCCCGATATCTTCCGGAGAGGACCCACGTTGTCCATAGTGTGTCTTTTATTATCTACGTACCTATAGAATCCCTTCCTATTATCTTTCACATCCCTGGCCAAGTTTAATTCTAACTGGGCCTTAGCTTTCCTATCCTGGTCCCTAGCTTCCCAGACAACATCACTGTATTTTTCCCAGGCTGCCTGTCCTTGCTGCTGCCTTTTATAAGCCTCTTTTTTTCCCCTTGAAGTTTCCTCAGCAGCAATTTATCCCTCCATGGAGGTGTCCTGGCCCTCCTGCTGCACTTCCTTCTAGTTGGGATGCAACACCCCTGAGCTTGTAGCAGGTGATCCTTGAATATCAACCAACAGTCTTGGGCCCCCCTGCCCTCCAGGGCTATATCCATGGAACCTTACTAAGCAGGTTCCTGAAGAGACCAAAGTCTGCTCTCTTGAAGTCCAGGGCAGTGAGCTTGCTGCACGCTCTTCTCACTGTCCTGAGGATCTCAAACTCGACCATCTCGTGGTTGCTGCATCCAAGGCTGCCCTGAAGCATCACATTTCTAAGCAGCCCTTCCGTGTTGGTGAGCACAAGGTCAAGCATGGCACCTCTCCTTGTCGGCTCCTCTATTACTTGCAGAAGGAAGTTGTCTTCCACACAATCGAGGAACCCCCTGGATTGCTTGTGCTGGGCTGTACTGTCCCTCCAACAGATGTCAGGGTGGTTGAAGTCCCCCATGAGGACAAGGGCCTGCAAGCGTGAGGCTGTTCCTATCTGTCTGTAGAACGCTTCATCCACAGAGTCCTCTTGATCAGGCAGTCTGTAACAGATCCCCACAGTAATGTCTCCCATTGCTGTTCTCCCTTTAACCCTGACCCACAAACTCTCTGTTGACTGTTCACCTGTTCCCAGACAGAGTTCCATACTCTCCAGCCTATCCCTAACATAAATAGCAATTCCTCCCCCCCCCCCCCCCCCCCCCCGCCTGCCAGTAAAGAGCCTGTAACCTTCCATTCCAACACTCCAGTCATAGGAGCCATCCCACCACGTTTCTGTGATGCCTATTATATCATACCCTTGTAGACATGCACACATCTCTAATTCCTCTTGTTTATTCCTCATACTACAGGCATTTTTATAGGGGCATCTGAGCTGAGCTCCAAATGAAGCAGGCTCATTGGCTGGAGCAGCTGAAATATCTCTTCATTGCTCCGAGCATTTATTGTAGGTGCTGGTAACTGACTGGGTGTGTTGGGATGGAATGATGCCCCCCTCCCCAGCACATCTAGTTTAAAGCATCCTTGACCAGCCTGGTAAGCCTCCTACTAAAACCACTATTGCCCTTCATTGTCAGACCAGCTCTATGAGCCTCCAGTAGACCTGGCCTCCCAAATTGACTCCCATGTTCTAGATACCCAAACCCCTGACTATGGCACCACTGTTCTAACCATTTATTAACCTGGCAAATCCGCCTAGCCTTTTTGAGGTCCTCCTTTTATTGGTATCTCGGGGAAAAGTTTGTTTGGTAATTAACAATAGCTGTTTTTCTTATGTAGATCAAAGCAGGAGAATTACTACTGGTCTAAAAGAGATTGGAAACAAAGTGTTTTACAAGGTTGCTCAGGATGACACCTCATGGGGATTTGAAGAAATCTGGAAAAAAAATAACATCATGGCTACCCAATTTCTCCTGGTTAAAACAACTGCTCATAAGTGTGTAAATGATAATAGCTGTAATCTTGATCACATGTATCTCTATTCAATGTTTCTTTTGGTGTTGTAAACAATCGATGAATTATGAAGAACGGAAGAGGAATAGGATTAAACATCAAGTAGAAACAGCAAAATATGTTAGAAAGACTTTAAGTGGTAATGGAATTATATAAAATAGTTGCAAAAGAATTTGCAAAAGGAAGTAAAATGGGGGGAATTAAGACGGAGAAAGAGCAGAATGAAGAGTAGCTCATTATAAATAAAACAAACATTTTGCTTATAACTAAGCGACCTGGACCCCAGGTAGACTCTATAACAATGATAAGGAAGAGACCTCTTCAGTTAATGTTTAGGGAAACCAGTTAGAATCAGCTAAGGAGCTGGCAAATGGACAATAAGGCTGGCCAATTCCAAAGTTCAGCCAAAAGACGAACTGATGAAGAGGAAGATGATGAAGAAACGACCACTAGGGGTCCCAAAGACCACTACCACATTATTGTGCGCATGCGGGAGTGAATTTGTATGTTTGATGATTATATAATCATGGTTTGTTTGGTGCTTGAGTGAGATGCACTAGGAGGAGCTATCCCCCCATGTCTCCCTGCTCCACAATAAAGAAAACCTACTTGTCAACTTACACTTTGTTAGCGAGTTCTTAGAGTTTTTCTACAAATCAATCAGAAAGCAGCAAAGAATGCCAAGCAGAGAAAATGGTCTAGATTTATTGCTCACACTTGAAACTATCCATGGTAGTGGTCTGACCATGAGTACCACATAATGCCTGACAAATACCGGGTCTGTTGTGCTCCACTCCCTGTTGGAGAGCAGACCCTTTGTGAACCCCAGCTCATAACAGTCTACCAGTCCCAGTATTTGCCTGAAATAGATGGGACCACTTTTCTGACTACAGGATAACTGTTGGTATTGTGTCTCCATTCCTGAAGTCCTTATCAACAGCTTTGTGACAACAAGGACTCTTTGTGATGCGTGGTCTCTGTGTTTTCCCTAGTTCCTCATGCATGAGATCACAATTTTAATTGGCAGTGTCTTATCTGCATTTCAGTCTTAAGAACCCTTTGCACAGGGCTAAAAGGCACATGAAATCACCTGTTATGCCAGTTTCATCTCCAGAAATATTTACCAGTTTGGCAAAATTCCAAAGCAGAAGGAAAGATAGGTGGTGATAGGATGTGTATAAATATTTTGAAACAAGATGTATGGAATTTTTTTTTCACTTTTCATAGCAAGGTTGAGGATAGTGAATGCCTTTGTATCAGCAGAAATCACGTGGCCCTTTTGAGAACACTGGATACCAGCAGTCTTGTGTGACTACTGGTGCACTCAGCTGAAAGGAAAAGCTTTCATTATTCTGCCTTGAAAAGAGCATCTGGAGTTACCAGTTCTAATTATCTGACTGGTCTTAATCAGCAAGGGGCAGTATGCTACATTTGAAGTGCAGAGAGGACACCGAAGTAGTGGGCTCCACTTGACTAATATATATATACGTATAGTGACTTACTGTCCTCTCCTCCTCCCAGCAGTTTGGCCATTAGTTGTAAGAGAGCCATAACGAAAGCTGCAGAGTCAAGTCACACAGCATAAGAAAGGGAAAACTACAGCCAGAGGTTAAACTGTTCAGGCAAGCGTAGTTTTTTTAAGAGGAAAATCACCAATGTGGAAGATATAAAGTTGTAAAGGAATAAACAAGAAATCAGAGAATGGCAATTCAGCATCACAGAGGATCTCTTCCAGCAATGAGGAACACTTCCCACCTGCCTGTTTACTTAGCAAATATTCCACAGGTGTTTTATAATGGGTGCTGAGCACACAAATGCTTAGGCTAGACGCTCCTTAAATCCAAACTCTTTTGTGTGTGCTGCAACAAAACCTCTGTGAGGCATGCTTACTGAATCTCTGCCCAGCAAGACGCACACAGTAAGAAAGGCAGGGTAATGGTTACTGTGTCACAATCCCAAAATCCAGAGCATGAGGCAATACCATGCAGAGGCATTTGGACGACTATCCATCAACCAGTCTTGTCTGGCAGGTTGACTTAGAATCCATGGTGCCACTGCCTCTGGATCTGGTGCTGAAGGTATTCCTTGATGCTTCAAGAGAAAGTAGCCAGGTGAAGGGGAGGAGCGTGAAAAGAGTGGCAAAAGCCAGAGCTGACAAGAAGAGTAAAAGGGGGAAGGAGACTTACAGAGACAAAGCAAGTAGCAATGGTGTCCAGCTACAAAAAGGATGGAAGATACTCAAATTAAGACCGTGTAGCAGCAATATCAACTTGAAAAGCATGATGTCTCACACATGTAGTAGGACTTTTTTTCTGTGACAATGTATTTATGAAATTTTCCTATTTCTTGCACATCTTACAGGAAAGAATGATGTATTATCTAGGGAGCTAGGGACCATGTCAGGAAAGCTAAGTCCCAGATAGAATTAAACTTGGCTAGGGATGTGAAAGATAACACGAAGGGATTCTATAGGTGCATTGCAAATAAAAGACAGACTAGGAACAACATGGGCCCCCTCCAGAAGCTATCAGGAGAACTGGCTACCCTTGATCTGGAAAAGGCTGAGGTTCTTAATGACTTCTTTGCCTCAGTCTTCACTGGCAAATGCTCTGATCACACTACCCAAGTCTCGGAAGGCAGACACAGGGACTGTGAGAATGAAGACCTTGGGCTCAGTGTAGGAGAGGATCTGGGTCAACACCATCATAAGAACCTGAAGATGCACAAGTCCATGGGACCAGATGGAATCCATCCGTGGGTCCTGAAGGAGCTGGCAAATGAAGTTGCTAAGCCACTGGCCATCACATTCAAAAAGTCATGGCAGTCAGGTGAAGCTCCCGATGACTGGAAAAAGGGAAATATAACCCCCATTTTCAAGAAGGGGAAAATGGAAGACCCAGGGAATTACAGACCAGTCAGTCTCACCTCTGTGCCTGGCAAAATCTTGGAGCACATTCTCCTGGAAGGCATGCTAAGGCACATGAAAAACAACAAGGTGCTTGGTGACAGCCAGCGTGGCTTCACTAAGGGGAAATCCTGCCTGACCAGTTTGGAGGCCTTCTATGATGGGGCTACGGAACTGACAGACAGAGGTAGAGCAGTTGACGTCATCTACCTGGACTTGTGCAAAGTGTTCGACACTGTCCCACACAACATCCTTGTCTCTAAATTGGAGAGACGTCAATCTGATGGATGGACCACCTCGGTGGATAAAGAACTGGCTGGATGGCTGCACACAAAGAGTTGTGGTCAATGGCTCAATGTCCAGCTGGAGACCGGTAACAAGTGGTGTCCCTCAGGGATCGGTGTTAGGACCAGTCTTGGTCAACATCTTTGTTGGTGACATGGACAGTGGGATTGAGAGCGCCCACAGCAAGTTTGTCGATGACACCAAGCTATGTGGTTCAGTTGATATGCTGGAGGGAAGGAATGTCATCCAGAGGGACCTTAACACACTTGTAAGGTGGGCTGATGCCAACCTTTTGAATTTTAACCATGCCAAGTGCAAAGTCCTACACCTGGGTCAGAGCAATCAGAGGCACAGCTACAGGCTGGGCAGAGAAGAGATTCAGAGCGGCCCTGCAGAGAAGGACTTGGGAGTGTTGGTCGATGAGAAAATAAACATGAGCCGGCTTCAGTGTGACCTCGCAGCCCAGAAAGCCAACCGTATCCTGGGCTGCATCAAAAGCAGTGTGACCAGCAGGTCGAAGGACGTCATCCTGCCCCTCTACTTTGCTCTCATGAGACCTCATTTGGAGTACTGTGTGCAGTTCTAGTGTCCTCAACATAAAAAGAACACGGAACTGTTGGAAGAAGTTCAGAGGAGGGCCACAATGATGACCAGGGGACTGGAGCACCTCCTGTATGAAGACAGGCTGAGAAAGTTGGGGCTGTTCAGCCTGGAGAAGAGAAGTCTGCATGGAGACCTCATAGCAGCCTTCCAGTATCTGAAGGGGGGCTATAGAGATGCTGGGGAGGGACTCTTTGTTAGGGACTGTAGCGATAGGACAAGGGGTAGCAGGTTAAAACTTTAAGAGGGTGTCGTGGTTTAAACCAAGCCACAGAGCTTGTCCGCTCACTCCACCCCTTCTTTCCCTCCCCCTACACTTAGAGGGACGGAGAGGAGAATCGAAAAGAATGCTACTCCCACAGGTTGAAAAAAGAACAGTTTAATAACTAAGGTATAACACAAACCACTACTGCTACCACCAATAATAATAATGATAAAGGAAATAACAAGAGGAAAGAATACAACACCTCAACACCAGCAGACCGGTAACTCGCCCCACCCTCCCACCTGACTGAGCACTGACCAATACCTCGTCCAACCCCACAGTGCCCTAGCCCTTCCGGGTAACTCTCCGTTACATCCTGGCATGACGTGCTGTGGTATGGAATACCTCTTTGGCTAGTTTGGGTCAGGTGTCCTGTCTCTGCTTCCTCCCACCTTTCCCTCCTCCCTGGCAGAGCATGAGGCTCAGAAAGTCCGTGGGCAGACTAAAACATTTGTGTTATCAGCTCTGTTCCCAGGCCGAAAGTCAAAACACAGCGCTGCACCAGCTACTCAGAAGGAGAAAAATTGCTACTGCTGAACCCAGGACACAGGGGAAGTTTAGATTGGATATAAGGAAGAAGTTCTTTACTGTAAGGGTGGTGAGGCACTGGAATAGGTTGCCCAGGGAAGTTGTGAATGCTCCATCCATGGCGATGTTCAAGCCCAGGTTGGACAGAACCTTAAGTGAAATGGTTTAGTGTGAGGTGTCCCTGCCCATGGCAGGGGGGTTGGAACTAGATGATCTTAAGGTCCTTTCCAACCCTAACTGTTCTATGATTCTATTTCATTGTGGTGTCTGTAAAGAAGAGGCTAAACGCACACATACACACACTGCTTTCACAACTAGTTCTACTTTATTCACTCAAGCATGGTAATATATAGCATACAGATATGAGTCCGGGCCATGAACCAAACAGCAACTACATCATTCCCAATTCCGTTCTATAAGCAATCACTCCCCAGGCTGCTTTCCACCCTGACCTTGCACCCAGACACTCTCTGGCTTACTCAAGACTCAGGTGCACTATCAGCAATTCTTCTTCTTTAATTATCCACAGAGTGGGAAGAGAGCGGCTTGCAGTTCCCACATTTCATCCCAGTCTTTATAACTTTTAAGAGTTGTGGTTGGAGTGGCTTCTTCAGACATGGTCTGAAAAAAAATCTTTGCAAGCATAACAGCAAGATCATTCTATTCAAATATTAATTATTGAAGACATTAATCTTATACTGCAACAGCCTTTACACAAATTAAGACCTGTCTTTCCTCCCAGTGTGTATTTATCACATACACATTTTCATATGCTTGTTCAAAAATAATTTACACTTCTTTGTCTCACAAAGGAAGAAAGGTTTTACAGTTTGGTCCATCATGACTGTATTTATGGCTGCAGCCATTTATCCTGGTGGCTAAATGGCGAGAGCTTTTTGCTAGTTTTCACAGAGGTTTTCCGGTATTACCACAGTTTCCCTCAGAGTTCTGTGACAGTCCCAGGAGAGCTGCAAGCATCCTTCTGTAGGCTTAAATCATGGGTTCAAGCTAACAATGGTGCGTGTGGCTTTAAACTAACATAGTAAAATACAGCAAGCTGTTCTAACTTGCTAACACATAGAGAGAAAGGAATGTCCAGCTGATGGGGGAAGGAACACCATGGGATTGATAACAACTAAGGAGACAGACAGTAAATAAGACCAAGGATGCCAGCCTTCAAGATAGCAGAGTGGCGCCCAGTGTGGAGCGAAATTGGAACAGAACAGAACAGAAGCAAGGACACACCACTGCTAACTCAGCACTAGGACCTTGCGAGCACGCACAAGCACTGAGGTCATTCAGTAAACACAGTGAGGAAGACTATCGGTAACCACCAGAGACCCTCACTCAGCAAGAAAGCACATGCATAATTAGGATGCAAATACTATCATTAGTTTTGGAAAAACTCATGAATATGTAAAACATTTCCTGGGAAGACTGTGAATATCCATGAGTATGCTAAATATATAGCTGCTGCCAGCAAGTAAGGGGGGCAATCACCTTTGCAAAACTATTCGCACTGCAACAAAGTATGACTGCTTTCTACAACTTCAAGTCGAGTTTTAGAGTTTCTCTGACCGACTTTTGTGGTACCACTTCTAGTCTGGTGTCCTTCCAAATACAGCTTTGAAAAATGGTGCAAAAAACTCTACAGCAGCCAGATATGGGATGACTTGTTTTCAAACTTAAACTCTTCTTACTCTTCTTACTTGGATTTTATCCTAAGGGCAAAGTATATCATAGTATTGTAGAATCAGCTAGGTTGTAAAAGACCTTTAAGGCCATCAAGAGCAACCATTAGTCCAGGACTGCCAAGTCCACCGCTAAACCATATCGCTGAGGACATCACCTACATGGTTTTTGAACACTTGCTTTACTGAAGTCCAAACAGACAATGTCCACAGCCTTTCCCTCATTAACCAGGCAGATCACCTTATCATAGGAGATCAGGTTGGTCAAGCAGGACCTGCCCATGAACCTATGCTGACTGGGCCTGCATGTGCTGTTTGATTTGTATGTCTCCTGGTAATAATTTCATTATTTATTTTTCCTAGTTCTTCATCTCCTTTCTACTCATCTGAAGAAAAAAATGGTTTACATCTCACTAAATTATTAATTAGGTAAAAAACATGTTTCACAGTTCAATCATTTTTTTTAAATGAAAAGTATATCTTCCTACCAGTTCTGCATGTTTTTTAATATAACTCCATGTCCCTTCTTCTTACTTTATAAGACTGGAAGTTCCTGATGATCTTTCATATGTTTATACTTTTAACTATAGTATCTCCTTAGTTCAGAAATCCCAGTTGTAATTAACACACTTTCCACAACTAGTCATGCCTTATCTGTACTCACCAGAGCCATTATTTCCACCGGACTTTTAATGAGCATGTCATGTTGTATTTTTGTTAATGAAGTACACAGTGACAGTGAGAATTTACGAGTTTTGCTCACAAAGCCCAGCTGACAGAGTTAATTTGGACCACAGAAGAGTGAATGAACAGTCCATTGTCCCTCTCCCACCTCCATCATCTTTCCCTGTGTTGCCTTCAATTTTTAAAAATATAATTTAATCTATTACATTGGTCAGATCTCTCAGAACCATGACTGTCAAGTCAGCCCTCTCAACTTGACTAGCTCGACTGTGTTTCACAAATTTTGCCAGTTTAGTTGCTCACTTGCTTTTGTCAAGAGTAATCTTGACTAAAGTTACTCTTGACAAAAGCAAGTGAGCAACTAAACTGGCAAAATTTGTGAAAAATTGAAAAAAACCCACAAACAAATCCAAAAAACCAGGTAACACCTCAGTAACCCACTTCTCACATCTACCTTAGGTTGCAGGTGGATAACAATGCACTGTTTATTTCTATTCTTTGGTTTCTGTCTCTCAGATGGTTTTCTGAGTAATAAAGCTGTCATTTAGCACTTCAGCAGTTGAAGTAATGATGCTGTTTTGTTTCACACCTCAGGGGTTCTCACTTAAGAAACTTCCTGTAAGAGGCGGTGTGGAGGGTTCATTAAGTTCTAAATGCATGATGCCAAGGTCTCTTTTTGTTAGACATAAAACCTTTATTACCTTGAGGAATAGTGCTTTTGCTAGAGAATTTGGTAATTGTAGGTTTGTACTTACAAAGCATATGTAGGCAGCAGCATCACTCAGCAGACTGTGCCACTGCAACAAGCCCTACTAAAGGGGCTGTACACTTTATTCTAGTGAAGACACAGCAATTTTCATTACATGTATACAAAATATTTACTATCTAAAACTGTCCAGTGCTGGAACTTAGTTCATATTCTCCCTTAATACAAAGAAATAAATATTTAAATTATTCTTTGAATGAAAAAATTAGATGCAGGTAGGACATATTGATAGATACATTCTCATGCACACGTAAAGAACACATTCCTGAGCATCATCTGAAATACCAAATGGCAAGGTGAACAAATTATTGCTTACTCTACTGCTACTAATAACTCCTAAAAATATCATGACATCTGACTTTAAATTCAGTAGATCAGCATAAGCAATATCCCTTTTTCCGGCAACAAAAGTTCTTGTCTATGAGGACTGAAAATGATTACTCAGTTGTTAATAGAGCAAAATACTTCACACTGCAGAATCAAAACTTTGCAGCTGCAGGCGTTCTTTCAACCACCTTGAAGACAGGCTGAATAATGACAATCAGATTCTCATGCAAGTTAAGTGCCTGCATTTCAGGTGGAACCATCCTTCCCTCCTTCTGTTCTTCCCTCAGCTCTGTTCCCAGGCTGAAAGTCAAAACACAGCGCTGCACCAGCTACTAAGAAGGAGAAAAATAACTGCTACTGCTGAACCCAGGACAGTATCCACGCCTTATTCCATACCATTCACGTCATGCTCAGATCTCACATTTTCAATATACCACCACTCTTATCTCAGTGCACTCTTATCTCAGTGCATGGACCAGTCCCTATAAAGCTGATGAGTCCATCTGGTCTATGATGGCAGGCTCCATCTCTTGTAACAGTCTCCTAGAGCAGGAGAGGTTGTGTGCAGTGCTCACACTCGTGAATAACCTGGTCAATAGTGTCCACTGATAAGTCCACCCCTCAATCATGAGTCCATCTCTATGTTGCATCTCTGCTCTGATGGCCCAAAGTGCCATGGGCCCACCAGGCTCAAAATAAGTCACCGTCCCCTTCAGCAGTTTCTGCATCTTGTTGCTGGGGACTCCATACAGCTGCTGTCCATCTCCAATGCTTCCAAAGCACTGGAGGGGCACAGTGGACTAGATACTCGCCCATACTGTCCCACACACCCTGCCAGTCATGACTGTCCAGACTTGGGGAAAATCTCCTGCTCCTCCTATATCAACATCTAACCCTAGACAAGACCCAAACCCGACTCTGCTTAACTTTTGAGATCAGACAAAATGGCCGTGGGTAGAACACCCTCTGTGTGTGTGCCAACGTGCTGATCCCCATCACAACCAGCAGGCATGTCCAAGGGTACCCAAAGGCCATTCAAACCCTTCAGAACTCTCCAATGACGCTGCTGTACTTGTCCCTGGGGCTGGTGCAGCTGCTGTGCTTGCCGGCTCTCCCACCACCAGCTTCTCTTTTCCTGGGCGCAGCTCTTCCTCCTCTGCTGCGCTGGGAAATGCTGCCTGGGCTCCTGCATCCTCCTGGGGCCCGGCGGGCGGCTGCCGGGGAATTCTCTCGGCCGCTGCGGGGCTGGGCTGGGCCGCGGGGCTCGGCTCCTCCCCCCGCTGCTCAGCAGCTGTCTCCTTCCCGGCCTCCGGCCCCGCTCCCTCTGCCGCCAGCTCCCTGGCGCCACTCTCCCGGGCCGCTTCGGCCGCCGCCGGCTCCCGGGGCCGCTCCCCCTCGGCTCCCCGCAGCCTCACGAAGACGGAGGCGAGGACAAGGGCCAGGGCGGTGAAGAGCAGCGGGACGGCCGGGTACAAGTCCACGGCCACGTCCATCTCTCCCTGCTGCCGGAGCCTGCCCGTATTACAAGTCATTGCCATAAAGCACAGTGAAACAGGAACCTTAGCCCAAGCCCCACACTTGATAAACACTAACACAGCAAATACCGGCTCCAAGTAATGTACAGCATTCTGAAACTGTGAGATCAAGAGAAACAGCTTTGAGAGCCAATAAATCAGCATTGTGATGAGTGACTATTTGTCCAGTCAGATCTGTCATTATCTCAACCCTTCGAGCCCCACGCTGGGCGCCAAAAAGAACTGTTGTGGTTTAAACCCAGCCACACAGCTCATCCACTCACTCCCCCCCTTTCTTGCCCTCCCGTACACTCGGAGGGACGGAGAGGAGAATTGAAAAGAATGTAACTCCCACGGGCTGAGATAAGAACAGCACAGTAACTAAGGTATAACACAAACCACTACTGCTACCACCAATAATAATAATGCTAAAGGAAATAACAAGGGAAGAGAATACAACACCTCAGCACCAGCTGACCGATAACCCGCCCTCCCCCCCCCCCCAACCCGACTGAGCACCAACCGGTACCTCGTCCAGCCCCGCAGTCCCCTAGCCCTTCCGGGTAACTCCCTGTTACATCCTGGGCATGACGTGCTGTGGTATGGAATATCTCTTTGGTCAGTTTGGGTCAGGTGTCCTGTCTCTGTTTCCTCCCAGCTTCTCCTCCTCCCTGGCAGAGCATGAGGCTCAGAAAGTCCTTGGTCAGACTAAAACATTTGTGTTATCAGCTCTGTTCCCAGGCCGAAAGTCAAAACACAGCGCTGCACCAGCTACTCAGAAGGAGAAAAATAACTGCTACTGCTGAACCCAGGACATGAGGTTTGATAAGCACTTCCACATTTCATCAAGGCACCATTTAGAGGGTGTCTGAGTCAGAGACTATATGCAAGTTCTGAAAAGACTCTTTCTCTCTTAATTGCATGGCACAAACACTCTTTGTTCCCGCAAAATGCCACAGTGCTCAGTTCCACTCTGCAATTTGCGTTCTGTGTAACTGCATGAACCTCAGTTCTTTCACAGAGGTGTGGGTTTCTTCTGTTATTCATTTTCACTTTCACTATTTTACAGACCTCCTCTACATGCCAACACAATCATTTCCTTTTAAAGATAATTCCTTAAACCAGTCGCAGCTGCACTCTTCCCAGCATTCCCATTTGTGGCTTTTCCAGACATACTGGACAGAGCACACAGAGCAAGGGCTGTCTTCTTTTGCACAGTTTTCTCTTTCATTTCACATTCCTATCCTAAGAAGACATCATACACCTTATGTACAACATACATCCCTTGAGCACTCCTAAAACAGAGAACAGTGAATATGCAATTTTGTGCCAACAAGGCTTGAAAGTACTTAATTACAACCGGGGATGTATGTGTGTGTTTCATAGTCTTTTCAGAGGGCTAAAAGTCAGAGACTAGCTGTATATGTCTTCTAGATCTCAATCTGTACAAGCAGTTGTACCAGACAATGAAAATGTCACCCTCAGAGTGACTACAGATAACGTTTCTGCTTTCAGCACTAATGTATTCCTAGAGCAGAGACTTTTCCCGGAAGCGAGGAAATACTGAGGAAACTCTATTAAAATGTTATGCTTGACTGACTGTACTAAAGGTTGTGCATAAGTTCAGGATGTAAGAACACCCCGGAGCATGAAAGACGAACTGCAAGTACCACAAGAACACACAAAACTGAGAACACATTCGGTTTCTCCAAGTTAGCCCCATCAGAAGCTGCACTTTCTGGAAATCCAAATCCATGAATTGTAACTAGTGACTTTTCTCCCAGTTCATTTATAAAGTGTATCCCAACTAGGTCCCTCTTGTTTATGATAGGAGGAAGAGCTACCCATCTACCCTACAACGAATGAAACATCAAAAGATCCCGAAAGCTTCCTGACAAGTATGTTTTGCTGAGTCCTTAAAGACCATGGAGACTATGTCTTTTAAAATACTTTAACTGCAGACTTGCAGCTACTCTATTCTTATTGTTCTTCTATAACGGCACTAAGCCAAAGTCAGTAGGGGTTTACATATACAAAATAGGAAAAAGGGGAATGGCTTTAAATGGAAAGAAGGTCGATTTAGATGGGAAGAAATTCTTTACTGTGAGTGTGGTGAGACACTGGCACTTTGAGCAACCCGGTTTAGTGGAAGGTGTCCCTGCCCATGGCGAGGGGCTGGAACTAGATGATCTTTAAGGTCCCTTCCAACCCAAACCATTCTGTGACTTTATGACATACAAACCCCAAGGACTTTATATTAAAGTTTGAATTAAGTTTTAATTGAAATTTGATTTTTAAGACTGAAGACAACGCACCAACTCATTCTCTCAGAGGAGGAAAATATTTCAAGCATTAAAGCCAACAAACAACAGCTTGTGGAGCACGACTGGTGGCGGACGAACTACCACTCCGCGCCTCACACCGAAGCCTGGCTCCACCTCAGGACCCGCCTCTCCATTCCGCCGCCGGCGGCTCAGCGCACTCAGCACCGCTCTGGCCCGGAGCAGGCGGGAGGTGTCCGCCAGGGGGCCCTCACGGCCCAGGTAGCACGCGGAACAGCCGCTAGGCGGCGGCCCCGGACGCGTTAGCGCGGGCGCGGCGGCCCGGCGCAGTACGCTGCTCCACCGCCAGGCCGCCGGCACACCGTCCGCTTCTGCCCCGCTGCGGCGGGGAGCGGAGGGCGAGAACCCGTTCCGGAGTCGCGGCGCTAAGCCCCACTTCCGGTTCCGTGCCGCTCCCCGCCCGCCTATCCGCATCGCAGCTCCTCCCGTTCCGGGCCTCTGCCTCGGCCGTTCGCCTGGCTTTTTCTCGTTCCCCGGCTGGGGCTTCTATGCATGCTACTGTCGGCGCCAGGAGGGGGAGCTCGCGGGCCGATTGTTAGGTACCGCTGTTGCCGCCATCGCAGCGGGGCGGTTTCCGTCTCCTCGCCTTCCCCAACATGGCAGCGGCGGCGGAAGGCAGCCGCGGAACTCGCAGGCCAGTGTTGCTGACGCCCCGCGGCAGCGGGGACCGCACCGTGTTTCTCTTCGACCGGCGGCAGGAGCAGGCGGACCCAGACGAGAAAGTGCTCAACTACGGCAAGGACAACTACCGGGGCTTTCGCAGCGCCGTCCGCCAGGTGCTGGGGATAGGCAAGGAGGGCGGGAGAGCGGCGGCGGAGGGCACGGCCGCCCCGTTAGCGCTGCCCTGGCGGCGGGGTCAGGAGCGGAGGAGCAGCGCGGGACATCGGGAATGAGGGCTGCCGGCACGTGCCGCAGCCCCACGTGCCGAGGGAAGGCTCGAGGGGGGCCAGTCTCGGCGGCGCGCACCCATCCCGGGGCCGTTGCGCCGCCGGGGGTGGGGGGGGGAGGGAGCGCGCCTCCGCCACCCGGCCTGGGGCGCTCGGGCCGCCGCGCTGCTTCCTCCCATCAAACTTTCCTGCCGGGCCAGGCGGGCGGGCGTCGAGGGGGGACCGCGCCCGCGCTCCCGGCGGCACCGGGCCCCGTCCCGGGCGGCTGTAGGACGGCCGGCTGCGCGGTGCGGAGCCGCTCGGCGGGAGCAGCCCCTGGCGGCGGGCGGGAAGGGAGCGGTGGCACGGGAGCTCCCCCGCGCGGGGAAGCGGCGGCGGTGCGGGGCTGCGCGCCGGAGGGCCGAGCTGCCGGAGCTTGTGCTGTCCAAGGTGCGGGCGGAAAGCGCCCGTCGTTTCCTGGTTTGAGCCCTGTAGCTGCCCCTCGGAAGCCCCAAGGGGTGTCTGCCGGTCGGACCCTTCACCTGGTTGGGTCTTGGCTGTCTCGATGTCCTTTCGGTTTCGTTTTGTGATGCAGAACTTACCCTGTCTTCAGACCTCTGGGAGGTGGAGATTTCTGCCTGCCTACGAGCTGTTTACTTCAGTTTGCTAGTGATAACAGAAGGCATCACCCACTTTCTGTCGTGGTTTCTTTTTCTGAAGGAGCAATAAATGCCGTAAAACCTGTTAGCTGCCTGCACATGTTTTATGTTGAGGAGCTCACAGGAAAATAAGCTGTAAATTGCACACTAATTTAGTCTGATAGCGTATTCTATTTTAGTTTCCTTATCCAGTGTTATTTGCACTTTTTTCTCCAGCATATAAACTCTTGGGGAAAATTGCTCTGTTTGTCCTGTGTCTGGGTAATCTTTAATGGTTTCCTACTGAGATGGAAGCTCCAAGTTATCAAGGTTAGCAGGAGTAGCTGTTGCACATGACTATCTCCTCCTTGCACAGTTCTTCCTCAGTGGTCTCCCACTTCAGTGTTCAAAACGGGATGTTCGTGCTCTATTAAATGTACTGAATCTGTACTGCTGCTACTCCAGGTGCTGCAATTCAACAGTAACTTGGCTATGGAATGTTAGCACATCCCTTGATCTGATCAGTGCCCCTGAAGTTCAGAAGGCTAGAAGAAACAAGCAACTGAATGAAATACAGAAATCTGTACACTTTACTTAGTGTTACATTCAGAGAAGTTAGTGGGATAGGTTCATAGCCTTTTAAAAGCCAACTTCCTCTTTAGTGGAGCATCATTATAGGGGTTCATACCTCCTAAGAGTAATCATAGAATCGTGTGATTCTGTGAACCAACTTCCTCTTTAATGGAGCATCATTATAGGGGTTCATATGTCCTGTAAATAATAATGTGTATTCTGTGATTTCCTTCAAGTGTTGTCTTAATGGATCCCTACTGGATGGATCACAAGGATACTTCATATTTTCAGTATTCAGAGCAAATATGCTGATGATTAACCCGTCTTTGTTTCTTAACTTTGGTAATTAATTGTTTGACTGAAGTTAACACTTAATTTTCAATTTGTTACAGTCAAGGAAGTAATCGTTTTCATGGCTTTTTATATATATGCTGCATTCTCCAGTAACTTCTCACAGTGTTTGTTTAGAGCTTTTGTCATATTTGCAATCTAGTACAGAAATAAGCCATCATCACAAGATGTGATGTATCTTAGGTACAAACAGCCTCAGGGGGTTCTTATCTTAAAAACGTATTGACATTACGAAGTTGCTACTTCAGCACCATTAGGCTGACCGCTCAGATATGCAACGTAGCATATGAAAAGTCTGATGCTACACAGCAGATCTTGCTGTGTTTGGATTTGGTGCCTGTGAAAGTAAAATCGTCAAGTATGGTTTCTTACCACATCAACACCATAATCCTTGTCAGCAGTCTTGGTGGCTCTTTTGGGGTATTAAGAGTAATAGAGTTAGTGCTCTTACAAACTTGTGTAGCAAGAACCTCAAATTATCCTTCTCTTAAAGAAAGGCCTTCTCCAATGCATTGACTGTCTGCAAGTTAGTCAGAGATGCCTCTGTCACGACTAATTTGAGTGTGATGACTCTTCACACCTTGGAGATTTCTTTGTCTTACATATGGTATATCTAACTCTGAAAGCAGGCTAAAACAGATGGTTTGATGTGACCAGTAAACGCTGGTCCAGTGAAAGCTGCACAGGCTGAGGTCCAGGAAGTTTGATGTCACGTGTCTTCTACACCAGCAGTGTACGGGTCCTCGTTAGGCTTCTGGAAGAGATTTCTGGCATCTCAGTGCCTCTGGGAGCTTTGTGCATTGTTTGTGTTTCCATGAGTGTTGTACTCTAAAGTGCCAGATTTCTGGCAACTTGAAAGTTGAGACTACTTTCAAGAGTAAGGTGAAGGACAGGCTTTCCCCGGCACATGGTGCTGAAAGCATGTCAAGGAAGTAATGAAAGTTCTGAAAGATTTGTTTGATAAGGTAGTTTTGAATTGTTGAGACTAAGATGAGATGGAATGTTGTATTCACTGCTCTCCAGTTAAAGCTATTAGAGTGCGTGATCAGGTAAACATCACGTACCTAGCCGTGCTGTTTTCATGGGTATTCTGTACAGTGGCTCAACCTCAGCACAGGCTCAGCTTTAAAATGACTTCCATTGGCAGTTTGTTGTGTGGCTGAATGATTCAGACTTAAACAGGTTCAAACTTAAAATGATTAAAACTTAAACGGGGGAAATTTAGATTGGATATAAGGAAGAAGTTCTTTACTGTAAGGGTGGTGAGGGAAGTTGTGAATGCTCCATCCGTGGCAGTGTTCAAGGCTGGGTTGGACAGAGCCTTGAGTGCTATGGTTTAGTGTGAGGTGTCCCTGCACATGGCGAGGGGGCTGGAACTTGATCTTAAGGTCCTTTCCAACCCTAACTATTCTATGTTTCTGCTGTAGCAGCTAAGGTGCACATACATTTCCCAGTCTGCCAGCTGGGCTGTGGGGGTGGTAATGTCTGACAAGGGTGCCAGAAATATTAAGCCGTTGGAACTATTTCTGCTGTGCACATCTTCCTGTAGTAAAAGAGAATTCCTCCGGATATAACTGGATACGTAGGAGTCAAAGGAGATTGTAAATTTTGAAAATGAAATTAAAACTGATTGTAGTATTTGATGATTCAGAGTTGAAAATACTTGAATGCCTGAAGGCCTGGTCTTAGGCTGCTACTTCTGGGACCTATGTTTTTTTTCATAATGCAGAGAGAAGGTGAGCATCTTCCTGTTTATGTAGCAGAACAACTGATTCTTGAGACAAGAGATTTGGCTACTCAAGAGGTCAATTTAGGAGAAGATCCATGTTTTCTCTATTAAAAAAACAACAAAAAAATATTCCTCCATTATTATTAAAACATTCTTTGTTAATTTTTGAAACTTTTGAGGTTTATTGCAGCAAATATTTGATGACACTTTTTTTTTCTTTACTGTCCATTAGCAACAAGTTAACACCTGACAGTGTGGTTGGATGTGGCTTTACAAACTTACGGATTAGCTTCTAGTTCTGAATGTGTGTAAGGGGAAAGATTAAAAGATTTTCATTTTTATTTTAAAAGAAGCTGGAGCAGATACAGTCATTTTCTTCCTTGCAGTGATCAATTGTAAAGCAGAAACCTCTTAATTAAAAATTATTTGTTAGCTCGATTATTCCACTTGAGCTCTGTTGAGCATATGTGGAGCAGTCATGTAATTTCAGTCCCCAGAACTATGAAATCTTAAGGTGAATAAGTAAATTAAATACGGAAATTCATTTCTTCTTAGGTTAGGGATAGGCTAGACAGATTTAACACCCATAAATCCATTGGCCTTCATGGAATGCACCCATGGTGCTGAAGGAGTTGTCAGATGTTGTTGCTCTGCTGCTGTCCATCATCTTTAAAAAATCATGGAGAATGGGAGAGGTGCCCAATGGTTGGAGGAAGGCCAGTGTTACTTCCATCTTCAAAAAGGGCAAGAAAGAGGACATGGGAAACTACCAGTTAGTCAGCCTCACCTGTATCCCTGGAAGGGTGATGGAGCAGGTCATTCTGGAGGTCAGCACCAAGCATGTAGAAGAGACGAAGGTCATCAGGATTAGTCAGCATGAATTCACCGAAGGTAAATCTTGTGTGGTCAATCTGATAGCTTTCTATGATGACATGGCACAATGGGTCGATGAGGAGAGAGCAGTGGATGTTATCTACCTTGACTTCAGCAAGGCTTTTGATACTATCTCTCTATATAACATCCTTTTGGGTAAGCTTAGGAAATGTGGGTTACGTGAATGGACAATGAGGTAGATCAAAAGCTGGCTGAATGGCAGAGCTCAGAGGGTTATGATCTGCAGAGCAGAATTCAGATTGAGGCCTTTAGTCAGTGGTGTTCCCCAGAGATCAATACTGCATTCAGTCTTATTCAACTTCTTTATCAGTGACCTGGATGAAGGGCTTGAGTGTACCCTCAGCAAGTTTTCTGATGATGGGAAGCTGGGGGAGTGGCTGATACGCCAGGAGACTGCACTGCCATTCAGTGGGACCTTGACAGGCTGGGAAATTGGGCGGAGAGAACCCTAATGAGGTTCAACAAAGACAAGTGTAGGGGACTTCATCTGCGGAGGAAGCACCCCAAGTACTAGTACAGGTTGGAGTCTGACCTACTGGAGAGCAGTTCAGCTGAGAAGGATCTGGGAGTCCCAGTGGATGACAGGTTGACTATGAGCCAGGAGGGACAATAGGATCCTGGGGTGCATTGGGAGGAGTGTGGCTAGCACATCAAGTGAGGTGATCCTCCCTCTCTGCTGACACTGGTGAGGTTATCGTCCCTGGTACTGGCCTGACATCTGACTCCCTGGCATCTGGAGTACTGTGTCCAGTTCTGGGCTCCTCAGTATAAGAAAGACAAGGAGCTACTGGAGAGGGTCCAGCAGAGGGCCACAAGGATGATAAGGGGTCTGGAGCATCTCCTCTTATGAAAAGAGGTTGCAGGAGCTGGGCCTGATAAGTCTAGAGAAGAGAAGACTTGAGAGAGGATCTCATTAATGCATATAAATATCTCAGAGGATGGTGCCAGACTCTTTTCAGTGGTGCGCCACAACAGGGCGAGGAGCAATGGCTATAAACTAAAACACAAGAAGTTGCACCTTAACATAAGGAAGAACTTCTTTATGTTGATAGAGCACTGGAACAGGCTGGCCAGGGAGGTTGTAGAGCATCCCTCTCTGGAGATATCCAAAGCTCACCTGGATGCATTCCTGTGTAACCTGCTGTAGGTGGCCCTGCCTTGGCAGGAGGGTTGGACTGGATGATCTCCAGAGGACTCTTCCAACCTGAACAGTTCTGTGATTCTTGGGAGTACTATTGCTTGTACACCTTCCACTTGTCTTCTGTTAGCTATACGCCCCACTACTTGTCCTGATGTTTAGAGTATAATTGGAAACCACTTAACCTGCAATGAGCAGAATGGAGCTAAACTTTGTTGGCAGTAATCGTAGATCTCTTGCTCATGTTGTCCCAATACACAGTGAAGCTGGAGCGCTTCAGTTGGTGGCTAAGCTGACAGGAATCCTTCCAGGCATTTACAGAGAGGTCATGCTGCTTTTAAAGCAGAAAGGTATCTGTGCTGACAACTGCACAGAAGTTTCATGATATGTATCAATAAGCTAAGGGACAAAAAAGGCAGTATGAAGAAGAGGCATAGACGTGATGGAAACTAAAAAAAAAAAAAAGTGAATTTGGGATGTTTTTTTGTGACTAGTTGCTTACCAAAGCCTGGTAAATAACGTATAATGAAATTATTTGTGATTAGTGAAAAAAATATTAGCAACTTCTGCTGTTTATATCATCAGAGGGTAACTCTTAAATGTGTTTAAAAAGTATTAAGATGTTGTTCTAATAAATTTGCCCAATAAAAGTACTTCTTAATGATGAAATCTATCCATCTTACAATAATTGTATTTTTGTACTATAAAAACTATGTTCATTTTTTTTATTTTTCAAGATCCCATGTAATCAGAAACTAAAAATAGATGTATTTTAAACATAATAGGTGCACACAAACCAGTTGTTCCTTGATTTTTAAAGAAACTGTTGATGCAGTTAAGATATATATAAAATGCAACAATGTTATGAATTTTTTCGAAAACTGTTGTATTTCAGGCTTTACTGAAATGCTTGTGTGTAGCGACTTTGCCACTGACATTTCAGTGGGAAGAAGGATGCAGTTTGCATACCTTTTTGCGCTTGGGTACTGCCTCACCGTGTGTTGACTGATTGGAAAGATGTGTGGTTTTTAAGTTTGCGCACAAATTTGAGTACTGTCACTTACAGAGTATTTGCATTCCTTTAGCATTAGTTATCCAGGTGTAGCTTCTTAGATGTGACAAAGTATGGTTTTGCTTTTGAAGAGTGGCTTTTGAATTCTTGTTATTTAAAAAAGTGATGTCATACAAAGTGTTTTCACGGTGGAAGCTGTATGAAGTCAATGTCCAAATTTAGGTTGATAGCTGCATATTTGAGATTTTGTTACTAGACACAAAGGCTTGTGAAGGTCTGATGAAAGTTACTATATTTGGGTAGACTCTGAGGAAGTCTAGTAATGACAGAATGCTCTTTGCATAAATTCTTCCCACTTGTTAAATCTTGTAAGTCTTGAAAATTTGTCTGAGTTAACTCGTTGTTCTGGGCAAGATTTCATAGATTTATACGTGTGGCTCCTGTAGAAAGCTTCTGTTGTGCAATTTTCCTCTCTTCTCTTTCTCTTTTTCTACCAAAATGATGATGCAGCTTTAAGATACCACACAAAATGTTCTATTACTGGATCTTGTGGTGGGCAGCAATGTTCTTAGTGTTTCTGTTGAACCATTTGTTCACTTCTTAACACCTTTCATTGTAAATATTTAGAAGTGTATCGGCTGAACTTCTGAAAGTAGTGAAACTTCCAACTAGAACAGAGGACAAGGCACTTCAAGTTCTGCAAATGCTGTCTTCTGTAATTCACTCTTTAGACAAAGGTAACTTAATCAGGAAAGGATGGTTGGAAAATATTTCAGAACACTATAGTTCACTGCTGATTCTGTCTGTAGGTTGCATCTAGTGACCATCTGCCCAGAAGACAGGGGCTACTGGGTGTTCTGTATTTCCATAATATGCAACTCTTTGCTTTGAGCTCCAAGAAGTGTTTAGAAATAATTTCTATCTTTTTTGAATGCAGCTGCTTTTCTAGAGACTTTTGGATCCCCTTTCTGTTGGTGTTCAAGGATAGTACGTTTGTGTTCCAACATTGTGAAAGCTCATTCAGATTATAATTAAAGATTATTGTTCTGCTACCATAAGGGCTCAGTACCATATCCTCAGCAGCAGTCTGTTGTCATGATAAGACTAGCTGACCCAACAGTGAACTGGGAAAGCTCATTTGATCGTCACTCTTATGAGTTGCATACAGTTGTTCTCAGTTACTTCCAGCAAGGTCTTTGTCTCCACTTAAGTCTGTTTATATCTTAGATTCTGTATTTGCTAATTTGTATGAATGACCTTAATAATATATAGTTGTGTGAATAATTGAAAGAGTTGATACAAATATCTCGGTATCCATAAGCACGACTGACACTTCTTGGTTTGAAAATCTCTGATTTGAGAATAAAATAATTTTCCATAAATGTGTTTTATAGTTTTATCCATAGAATCATAGATCATAGAATCGTAGAATAGTTAGGGGTGGAAAGGACCTTAAAAGCATCTAATTCCAGCCCCCCTGCCATGGGCAGGGACACCTCTCACTAAACCATGTCACCCAAGGCGCTGTCTACCCCAGCCTCGTACACTGCCATGGATGTACACCGCTCATGTTCATTTTCTTATCGACCAGCACCCCCAAGTCCTTCTCCACAGGGCTGCTCTGAATCTCTTCTCTGCCCAACCTGTAGCTGTGCCTCGGATTGCTCTGACCCAGGTGTAGGACCTTGCACTTGTCATGGTTAAACTTCATGAGGTTGGCATCAGCCAACCTCTCAAGTATGTCAGGGTCCCTCTGGATGGCATCCCTTCCCTCCAGCGTATCAACCGAACCACACAGCTTGGTGTCGTTGACAAACTTGCTGAGGGCACACTCAATCCCACTGTCCGTGTCACCGACAAAGATGTTGAACGAGACTGGTCCCAACACTCATCCCTGAGGGACACCACTCGTTGCTGGTCAACATTGAGCTGTTGACTACAACACTGTGCGCGCAGCCATCCAGCCAATTCTTTATCCAGGTGGTGGTCCATTCATCAAATATGTGTCTCTCCAATTTAGAGACAACAATGTTGTGGGACATGACATGAAAGTGGTATTTTCAAACTGGGAAATTTTCTAAGTTTGCCAGAGTTTGCAAAGGATGCAGCCTCTTAAATTCAGACATAGACAAGAAAAAGAATTTATCTGCAGTTAGGACTGCCATACTTGGTCCATGAACGTACTCAATAACTTACCTCTAAATGAAATGGAATGGACCTGCTGCCTGTAGATACCATGATGTTGAGCTCACCAGGGGAAAGGCAGGTGTAGGTCTGTCTGCAAGGCTGTTGCAGTTGTCTTAATTGAGGCTCACTCCTGGAATCCAGGAGAGAGCTGGAAGGATGAGGCTGCCCCTGCTCAGCAGGCTGCAGTCCTGTGCAGGCACTTCATGTGCAGGCATCCTAACCAACTTCTTTCTGCCTTTAAAGTAAATGCTGCACTGTACGTAAGGTTCTGAGAGCAGAAGAGCTTTCTTGGAGGTAGAGAAAACAGGGAAGCTGTAATTATACCTGGAGGGAAAAGATGCTTATCTGTGCTTTCAAAAGTAGAACTCTCCAGTTATTCTGTAATAACCCTTAAACTTGAATGGCACAGTAGGAGGTTAGGTTTATAGTATCTAGATTTTTTGCTGGTTATTTTCTTTGAGTATTCTTTTTTTTTTCCCTGCACAGGTTTGTGATGTAGAAATGTGTGTAATGTGAAAGGCTAAGTTGAAGAGATCTGACCATAGAAGAGTTAAAAAGTAATAATTACTCCAGATCTCTAAGGCTCTTAGTCTGTTAATGTCATCTTAATTTGTTTCATTTGTACCAGGTGTTGCCAGAAACTTAGCAATTTTGTTGATGGATACTAACTGTATCTTTAACATAGTTGCAACTGGGGAGAAGGGAACTGAAAGAATAAAAGCAGGCTTCTAACAAAAGCTTAAGCAGCATTTTAAAAATAATTTTGTGAGTCTGAATGCAAGGGATGGAAAGAAAAAAGGTATGGGAAATGATGAGGGCAAGCTGCTATGGGAATGCAAGAGCTTCAGGGAAGATTCTGACTGAATGTGCAGAAAGCACCTGTAGGAGTCATGACTGCAGGACTGACGGGGTTGTTGGAGTCAAACAGGATTTGAGTTGGCTTTTAATTGAGTTTCAAAGGCCTAGAAAGGCAGGAGAAAATACAGATATTTAGTTTATCATTTTAAGAAAGAGATTAGTGAGGATGGATGTAGAGGCATATGAGTCTGTGTAGAAAACAGGATAGAAAGTCCAAAGCTACAGAAATATGTTCAAAAATTGGAGGCAGCAATGAAGCCACAATCATTTAGATTCAGAAGAATACACTTCAGTGGTTTAACAGTAAAGAATTTTCTAAAAGAAATCTCAATTATTTTTTTTTTACGCTTTTTTTTTTGTTTGTTAATGTATGATACACTTGAAGAGCAGAAACATTAGTATGTATCCAACATTAAGAAATATTTGGTTGGTTTAATGTCTCAAAAGGGTGCAATTAAATATGGAACACCCTCTAGATCATGACTATTGCTGTTGTAGTTGCTGCTGTAGTTGCATAGTCTGTAATAGAGCTGTTCATTCTTATTTCTCAGCCTTTAAGGTGATTACTAGTAAGACAGTTCCTCCTGCTCAAAATTTCTGTTGCTCATTAGAACATATTTTAGGCAGGTAAAAATCCAAACTACTTGAGTGCAGACAGTTTTGGCTAAGTTGAGAAAGCAAATGAAGTTAAGTTTTGGAATTAAACTATGTTGTGAATTAATATGGGAAAAATGTTTGGTCACTTCCCAGTAGTTTGTGGCAAAGACCACTAGTTTACTTTGTGGGTTCTGTTTATTTATCTGAGTATTTTTTGGAGTCCTTAGTTATCATAACTGAATAACCTGCAAATTTTGTAGGCATTTGGCATAGCTGATGATGAAGACTTTGTTATCACCACAACGAGCAGGAAGGAAATTACAGAAGACAATTTCAGTAAGTATCTAAGATAGGAAAATAAATACAGCTATTTCTTCTATTCATTGCAAAGACTGCATGATGATTGTTTATACTCTGTGACATGCAATAATTAGCTGGAAGAGTAAATCCTGTAGTAGTTTGCCAAGAATTGTTACAAAATTGAGTTTCACAAGCAAGTTTCTAACAACTACTCATCAGTATGATGACAGTTATACAAGGTGATCTTCAACCTTTTGTCACAAGTTCTGTAAATGATATGAAAAAATGTCATGTAAATAGCCATTGCCTGAGAAAAACTTGCATTAGTAAGCTTGGAAAAGCGAAAGGATTTTAAATTACATGCTGTTGCTAGGATGCTCAGCAGTCAGTGCCTAAGAAAATATAGAGAACACCTGGGGCTAAACCTGTACTAGTTTTGAGAGCAGAAGTTGCCGGGTGCAGTGCTCTTCAATATACTTTGTATTTCATCTTCTCTGCAGGTGAGCTTGTTAAAGATGGAATTACTTTATATTTGCTACAGTCAGTTGATCAAATGCTGCTTTTGGCAACCAAGGAGCGAATTGACTTCCTGCCCCACTACGATACCCTTGTCAAAAGTGGCATGTACGAGTACTATGCCAGTGAAGGGCAAAATCCTTTGCGTAAGTACTTGCCAAAATAATCTTGTGTAAATTATCTTTATATGTTGTATTAACCAGAGATTTTGTATCCAGGTCACATCAGCCTTCCACAGATGAATATACTGCCTTTTAAAATGTGGCTTGAATATAAAATATAGCAGCATCTTTGATAGGTTTGTGTTCCAGAAGTATTGGAACAGGAGGAAAATAATTGAAACAGGAGAAGAAAAGATTTTGATTATGTCTGTCAATGTCTGTGAGCCTAGATAACAAAGTGTCTTGACAACTTGTGCTAGTTTTGAAGTATTTGAAACTTTTGTTTGGGTCCATCTGGCAGTATCATCAAAACAGATTTTCTGTTTTCTCTCCCTGCAAACTCTTGCCCAAAAGCCTGAACCATATTTATTTATGAGACAGAAAAATGATTTAAATATAGTATGTCAGTGTTGTCTTTTGAAGTCTGTTGATTTTTTTGGTATTAAAGCAAACTTTGCTACTACTAAGGGAAAAGTAAACTTTCTTACATTTTGCTCTGTCATACTACTGCTAAAGCAGCTTCATTAGGGTGCTTTAAATCATCATTCTCTCTAAAAGTGAACAAGCTTCAGGTGTTTGTGAGAAACTTTTCATATGCATTTAAGTCAATTCTTGGTCTTATCTGTACTCTGTAATAGTTGACATAGGGAAAAGGATGGTAACCTGCTCTGAGTGTGCTGCACATGTTCATATTGCTACTCAAAAAACCTTTAAAATGTTCCAAAAGTTTTGGTACTACTTCTTGTCATAACTCTTCAATCCCAAAGACACTACAGTGATCAAGATCATGAACAGAATAACCTTTAAATTTACTTCTGTAATGACATTACTGGCATATTTTTTCCTCGTGCTACTAAATCTCACTCTTTGAGACCTTAGTACAGTAATTGTGAAATTCTGCAACACATCCATAATTCACATTTGCAGAACAGCTATATTAGACTGCCTACTTTTGTTTATTATGTACTGGAATTGACTTGTTAGAGCAAATAGCAATTTTTGAGCACATGTAAGTGACTGCAGCTGATGCTCCTTTTTCAGAACATCTCTTAAGGACATGCCTAACCGGTTTCAGGTATTGATGAGGAGTCACTTCTTTGGTATGGAATAGTAAGGATATATGACATAACTGGTGCTCAACTCTTCTTGTTAGCAGTGAAGAAGTTTGCAAAGGAACTGAGAACTGTTTTTATACTTCAAAAACAACTTGAGGGAGAATGCCAAATGCTTCAGCGCTGCTGTATGATACTAATATGCAAGGGGTGGCCAGTGTAACTTGAGCTGTAGCATTCTGAAGAACGTTGCAAATGAAACTTTATCAGAGACTGAATGGAAATATCTATTCACTAGGGCTGATCAGTTGGAGTGAATTACTCCAGACTTGATGTATTTTTCCAGATTGATGCTATTGTCCTAATTTAAATGCAATTTTTCACCAAATTTAAGTAGTCCTAACTTTAATTATATAAGGGCTCCAAGTATTTTTAATGTTTAGAAACACGAACTTGTGTGAGTAGTTTGGCTGGCTGTTTCTGGTGTGTATTGCCATGTAATTGATAAAATTTTGGTTGTAGTTACAATTCACTAAATTGTTCAACCATTTTTACAGTTTTCTTTGTGTTCTTTTTGTAAACAAATAACTTTGTAATTTGGAAGTTGTACAACATATCCATTTAGTTTTTTTCAATGAGCTCATTCCTCCTTAATATTTTTTACAAGTCGAAGTCAGTTTTTTGCATGCTTGACACTTTCATATAAATCAAAATCATTCCTAATCATGGAAAAGAAGTTTGTCTTGTGGTAAGGAGCCTGTTAGTTCATCACTGTTCATACATACTTCCAATAATTGTGTTCTTACATCAACATGTTCAATGATGAAACAAACCATAACGGTATATGTGCACGTTGTTTTGGTTTGGTTGTTTCTTTTTTAAGTCAAGATGTGATACAATTTTGATGGTTCTGATAGTGCTTAGCTCTTGTCTGTATTTTGGGAACTGCTCAGAAGAAACTAAGAATCTACTCTGTGTCTGTTTTCTGAGTGCTGTCTTTTGAGAGCAAGATTTTCATAGGTTTATTTTTCTTCAATTTCTTTAGCATTTGCCCTTGCTGAGTTGATTGACAATTCTCTGTCAGCTACATCCCGAAATACTGGTGTTCGGAGCATACAGATAAAATTGGTAAGATAGAAATATGCTACTTTCTTCTGAGATAGTTTGCATTATGTTTTTTTTCTGGTGCTCCTTGTTTTTTGTTTATTGTTCCTTTTCCCCCCAAAACAGTTATTTGATGAATCCCAAGGAAAATCAGCTGTTGCTGTGATTGATAATGGAAGAGGAATGACTTCTAAACAGCTAAACAACTGGGCTGTGTATAGGTTGTCAAAGTTTACAAGACAAGGTGACTTCGAAAGGTTAGAAAGTTTTGATCATTTTTACAGCTAGCAAACTCTGTGAAGGTTCACAGAATATAATTTTAAAAGATGCATCTCTACAACAACAGATAAATCTGTCATTCTGTGATTACAAATAAATAGACGCCTACTTTTTGTAGGTAGGAAATAGAGAAGCTTCGTAACAAAACTGCTCTTATGATACTGTGAGAATGGTTTCTTTTTTTTTATTCTTGTGGCTTTTTCTACGCTTTTGGCTTGCCTACATACACTTATGCACATTCTGTGCTCTGCAGAGGTTTTTTATAGTGTATTCATTTATTACCTGAAAGCCTTTTAGTAATTCATTAAGTAACACATTTAATGTCTGTTATGCTACTAGACTAATGGTTACAGAGATTTTGTTTAGGGTTTTTTGTTGTTGTTCATTTGGGGTTGTTTTTTTTGGTGGTTTTTGTTTTGTATCTTAGTTGTGTATCGTTTAATATTATACCTGAAGGTGACTTTTGAAAGGAGTTCTTTTGAATTGGTCTGCATTTAAAGAAGAAAGTGGAGGTTTATGGTGTGTTTTGCTACCTAGACAAATTAATTTTACAGTTTTGAATCTGTTCTCAAGAGATCTTCCATCTGCACAGCCAGGTTTAACCTTAGTGTACGAAATTCCAGAAAAGCAGTTCTGTACAGTTCTTGAGCTTTAGTCACTGTTTTAAATAGTTTAAATCTAGGACAGTCAATGTCAAGATGAAGATCACAACCTAGATACATATGCATGTAACTAATTTGTCTATGGGAAACTAGAGTAAAAAATAATGGGGCAAAGGAAAGTGGTAGTATAGCTGAGGAGGGGCTTTTTGCATTGAAAGCATCCTCAAATAGAATCATTAATAGCTATCAAACAACAGGAGATAGTGGCATAAATAGTGATCCTGGGTCATTTGTAAGAAAAATTCAGAGCTTTTTTAAATTGCTGTAGGTGAATTTAGTAACAGTAAAAATGTATAGTATTTTTAAGCTACAGGTTTAAACAGTGGGTTGATACCAGTAGTGGGAGCATAGCTGTAAATTATACCAGGATACCATCTACACCTTATTTTCATTTGAGACTGATATGATTTAAAAATAGGTGTTTGTCCTACTGTTTGCTTAAACTAGGTAAGACTGTCTATCAAAGCTGACTTAAAAAGACATGGAATTTAATTGCTGATGGCATATGTAGTCTTTCCAATAATGGTTGGCATTGTTTCCCATTTTGGCTCAGAAGTATTTCTGTGAAAGGATGATGTCAGGAAGATGAGCTTTCTGTTTTGTAAACCATTTTCTTTTGCAGCAGCTTTGCATTATCTTACCATGGTCAGAGGGAGAGCATTGAGGGATTTGCCTTTTTACTTTCTACCATTAAAACTGTGTATAATTACTTTACTTGTCACACAGACCTGTTGACTGTGTCCGTGTTGCAGAGTTGTCACTGGAAAAGTTTTCATAGTAATAGTTTCTTTTTCTATCAGATTCTACCTGCCAAATATTTTCCTCTCTTTCATCTGAACTTCAGTGTGAAAAGAGTGTACATAGATAGTAATAAGCAAAAGAGTCAGATGAAAAAGTTGAACTTGTATTGACTGAATAAGATCTGGTTTGGTAGAAGGACAGAAATGTCTCATAAGATAACTTGGGAAAAGAGTTTCTCAGTCACCATCCTTTTAAAAAGAACACATCAAGAATTTTAGGCACATATATTTAAGTGTTGCAATTATAATAGGTCTAACATAAAGGGTTTTTTAACAAAGTGACTACAAGAAGAAATTAATACAAGCTGTTTAGATCAGAAGTTTATTTTTTTTAAATTACTTTTGTTTTGAGAAAATGCATTAAAGGCACTTTTACTCTCAGTGATCATTCAGGTTATGTGCGCCCTTTGCCAGTGCCTCGTAGTTTGAATAGTGACATCTCATATTTTGGAGTTGGAGGCAAGCAAGCAGTGTTCTTCATTGGACAGTCTGCCAGAGTAAGTAAATGTCAATCTTCATTTTAAAACGTTTTTACATGATCATACTATCCTAGCTTTTAATCACAGACTTAAACTATTTTATGTTAATTTTTAATCTTATTTTGATTTTAAATACTGTTTCTTTAATACAATCAGATGATAAGCAAACCTGCAGAGTCTCAGGATGTTCATGAACTTGTCCTTTCTAAAGAGGATTTTGAAAAGAAGGAGAAAAACAAAGAAGCAATATATAGCGGATACATTCAAAACAGAAAGGTAAATAGCTTTCCTGCTTTCTCTTTTTTAATTGAAAGCATTTCCCAGGTTAACATGGTTTCCCTTTGTGATATTCTTATACTACCTGTCTAGGGGTATATTTGTCTTACTGAATCATTTTCAAATGTAAAGTACAAAAGGAAGCAATGGGAAACTTGAATAAACTATATCATAAGGCTTTATTTGTATGTGCTTCCTTTTTCTCTTTTCAGTTTAAAGGACAGAAATGCCATATAATTTGATGTATCAGGTTAAGAAAAATACTTTAAAATACATTTCTAACAGCAGCAGCTGTTTTTTCATGTGTGAAACCTAAAGAAAATTGTCTGTTCTCTATATTAGTAAAGAATAAATCAGAGAAACAAGCTGTGCTTATGTAGAAGAACTAACTGGCATATTGGAGAAAGTCCAGCCAGATCAACAAAACCCAGTAGTTTCACAAATCTTCACTAATTTTGTAAAAGAAATGAACTGTTTAGTTTAAACAAAAATGAACAGTCCTGATTGTTTTTGTGAAGAATAAAAGGTTAAGTGAAAAGCTGTAAGACAGGGAAGAAGACTGAAAAGAACTGTCCTTTGTACATTTTTGAGCAAGGAGATAAAGGCAAAGATATAGCAAAAAGTGCAGATGGGAATGTGGGTGAGTGCTGTGTGTGATAAGGTAATCAGACCTTGATTCTAAGGCATATCTTGTGGGTAATATCAGTGTTCTTGGCTTTTTGTATGGGCGAAGAAAGGACCAGTTGGTAAAAAAGGTTTTTTATCATGCCAGTCTTGGGTCAGTGACTTGTGACAAAGATTGAATTATCAGAAATATGTAAGTTTTATTTTTAATAATTATAGAGATGGGAAGGTAGTGATGGTAGAGAAGGTTATAGAGATGGACATAGAGATGGCAGAGAAGGTAACAGATGGGAATAGAGAATGGTAGAGAAAGTAATAGAGATGGGAAGGTACAGTTGCAGAAGTAGAAACTGAAAATAAAAGCGGACAAAATATTGGGGTTTATGTAGAGGGCACAAATGCTTTCCCTCCCCATTTGATATTATAAAGGGAGGATGGGAGATAGAAAAGTAGAAAATAAGCTAACACATTAGCCAGAGGAAACTAGGTGAATGATGTGTGTAGCTACTCCTAAAGAATTCAAGGAAGTGGTGCAACCAATTCTTTGAAAAGATATGGTGATAATATAAAATGAAAGTTAAGCTGACGCAGTTTAAAAAGACCCAACCAATTGCATGTAAAGTTCTATTAGAGGTAAAAAATAACTTGTAAGTATCCAGGAGGGAAGGGGTGATGTGAACTACTCAAGTAATAGAATTGAAGTGGAGATAACGAATCGACAACTTTGAGTCTAGGAAATTTTTACAAATCATGGAAATAGCCAGGCCATATCAATATGAAATTAAATGTGTGAATTTGTCTTTTTATTGTATTGAAAAATGGCCTGCAGTGCGCATGGGTATCACACGGTGCCACATTAAACATGATTAAATACATTTCTAGACTGAGCACTTCAAATGCTGTGATGAAAGTGACTTGAAAACGGACTTGATCAGGGGTGTCAGATTCTTATTTGTTGATTTTAATTTGTAAGCTTTTATTTCAAGCATTAATCCTTGTAGTACTTGGCATGATGTGTTCTGTATTATTTTCCTGTTATGGGTTTTTTTAATCCCTTTCAAAGCTGGTGGGAATTCAGAAATTCAGTTTACATTCCTGCTCTTGTTACTTTACTTTTTTGTAGCCATCTGACTCTACTCATATCACAAGTGATGATGAAAGATTTCTTCATAATCTAATATCAGAAGAAAGGGATAAAGAAAGTTTCACAGCAGTTGTCATTACAGGTGTACAGCCAGATCACATGCAGTACTTGAAAAATTACTTTCATCTTTGGACAAGGCAGCTGGCGTAAGTTGGTGATTTTAAAAAGTGGACTACTAACAAAGATAATGATGAATTATTTCCTTTTCGTATTTGGTCATTGGATTTATTCCTGTTAAGGCTCTTGCTATCTATATTTTGATGCCACAATTAGTCTTCCTAGCTAACTGGTTTTACAGAAACTGGGGCCTCCCATCTAAACAAACATCAGTTTCAATGTCACGCTGTTGTTATAATCATATCCAATTTAATAATTCTATTAATGTAAAAATTACATCTCTCGTTATTAATAATGTGGTAAGTTACTTTTCTGATAGCTGCTGATAACCTCGATATCTAGTTTTGTTTGTATTTACAGGGTTTGGGTTGGTTTTAGTTTTGTTTTTAAACAACAAAAAAAAAAAGCTGCTGCTTCATCCCAGTTTAAGAGGAGGAACAATATATGATACTGTCCACTCAATACTAAAGTAGTATCATCAGTGGGCTTGCAGAGCCTGGAGATATTTGTGGTATCTGTGAATTGTGTGGGATTATCTGTTAAGATCATCTGTCAATGTAAACTGAACTATGAAGTCATAGCAATCATAGACCTTTATTTTCAAGTTCTAATTTTACTTTGCTGTTACCTGCAATCTAATAATAATAGATAATATGAAGATTAATGTAAAAATTAGATAATGCCGTATTACATGAAAAGTAATTCAGTGTTATATGTAAGAACTTGTGGCTGAAACCCTTTTAACCTCATGAAAATATAGGGGTACATCTACATTGATAGATAATTTGGGTCCTTTAAATCTTAGTTATGTAAGATACCTTAGATAACACACACCTAAGAAGGTGGTGAGCACCCTCTTAGGTGTGTGTTATTTCATTCCAGTGATCTCTTGAAGGTAAAAAAATGCCTCTATTTAAGATGAAACCCAGATGCAATTATGCAAGTATATGCCTCGTAGATATTACAGTAAAACCAGTCAGGTTTAGCTTCCCAGTGATACACAGTCCTGCATCACTATTGCAGTGTAATGGCCTTTTTCTCCTCAAAACACCTCCACATACCCTTCTGCCACACCTTGTGCCATACGTGCATACCAGTTTCATTCTGCTTTAATGGCCTGCAGCACAGCCCTCATATTGTTTCATATGCTTTGAAGTGGCGGGAAGGGAGATAAACCCCCAAAATAATTATGTTTTAAGGTCATGAGAGCACCATTTGAAGTCTGGACGAAATGCAGACAGAACACTAAGCAGTTTGGACGTACCGGTCTGCTCTGCTCTGAAGTCCTGTCCCAACGAGACCACAAGGAGCTTTTGTCTGGGAACCAGGATTTCTCCTTGCATTCAGTTCACTTCTGGATGTTAGAAGCAAAGCAATTATAAACACTTGCAGATGCATGTAACATCCTTCATTCATTTAGTCCCATTGACTTGTGTAATCTCCTTTATCTGAAAATCACCTGCATTGGGTTTAAGGACTCGGTCTTTGACGTTGGAAGAATTAACTAGGCTGCTGAAAAGTTGAAGTGAATGGATTTAAACTCCACAGTTTTCTCAAACTTCATAATTCTGTGAAAAGAATTAATCTATCTGACCATGTAGATTTTGGGGAGTTTTTAAATAGGGTATCTTTATTTTTTTATAAATTACTTGTTTGTTAGATGTTTCTATTATGATTAAATGATCAATGCAAAACTGATATTGGAAACAATATGTGGAAAGCTTTTTGGCTTTAGTTCTTTTTCATCTTCAGAGTGCAGAACAAATTACAGTAGTTTTATTAGTTTGCACTTTGATGTAAAGGATCTGTAGCAGTGTAACAGTTACAAATTTTTTCACTTACATATATCATTTTCCAATTTATAATGTTCATAAGTTAAAAAAATTATCCTAATATGATTCTGCATGAAAGAGATGAGAGTTGAAAGGAGCAAAAAGGAGTCATACCCTGTAGTAAGTCTTCTGTACCAGATATACATGTTGTCATGGAACCAGTTGTATTTTAATAAAAATATGATTTATTTAGGTTTTTGAAAGTAGTAATGTGCAAATTTTTTAATTTTACTTCCTGAGATTTGTTTTTCATTTTTATTTCAGACACATTTATCACTATTATATCCATGGACCAAAAGGAAATGAAACTTATGCTGCAACAAAAGACATAAGCCCTTTCAACAACATTGACATCCAGGTAAGAGCTTATATACTTCCTAGTAAAAATTTTTTTTGGTGGCAACTTAGTTTATATTGTGCGTGTTTGTCTTTAATCATGCATTTTGAACTATAGCATTTAAAGATATTTATGTAATTTAATTTTTTAAAAGTAATGCTGTTGATCATTGCAGTATAGAAACTAAGTCATTTTGCTAACAGTTAAGATAAATGTCACAAATGCTAGTTACTGTAGGTTTTTTAGTCTAAGGAAAATCAACTTGTTTTATATTTTTCCAGATTTCAATGTTTGAAAAAGGAAAAGTACCAAAGATTGTCAATCTTAGGGAGATCAAAGATGACATGCAGACATTGTATATAAATACTGCAGCAGACAGTTTTGAGTTTAAGGCACATTTTGAAGGAGAAGGTATAGTGGAAGGCATCATCCGATATCATCCCTTCCTGTATGATAAAGAAACATACCCTGATGATCCATGTTTTCCATCAAGTGAGTGACATATTTTGCCGCTTATCAATCCTGTAATAGGCAATCCTACTACTCTGTTTTAATGAAATAAAAATAATAATATTCAGTCCCTGTTTAAATTTTTTCCTTAACTTTCCTTAGTTTTTCTGCCTGGCATTTCTTAAACAGGAAAAAAATAATTATCCTAATATATATAGCTTAGCTTGATATCAAGTGTACTGCTACTCTGCCTATCTTAATAAGTGTAGATTATTGTTAACTTAGACTACGCTCAGTTTTGATGATAATATTAGGGGTTTTAAGAGATTTATTCATGGGGACTGTCTTCTTTTTAATCAAGAATTAAATGATGATGATGATGATGATGAAGAAGATGACTGCATTATAGTAGAAAAGGGTGCCAGAGGAAAAAGGCCTATTTTTGAATGTTTTTGGAATGGAAGGTTAATACCATATACGACTGTGGAAGAGTAAGTGGTAATCTGTTTCTACAATGCAAACCAGTCTGTTTCTGTAATGTAAACCTCTTTATAAAGAAGGCTTTTAATGTCTGTTTTCTTCTAAGTTTTGACTGGTGCGCTCCTCCAAAGAAGAGAGGATTGGCACCAATTGAATGCTATAACAGAATTTCTGGTGCATTATTTACCAATGATAAGTTCCAAGTCAGCACAAACAAACTCACTTTCATGGATCTGGAGCTGAAGCTAAAAGATAAGAATACTCTGTTCACGAGAATCTTCAATGGACAGGTAACCATTCTGTTAGGTATTTCTTGTTGACAAATTTTAATGTGTATGATAAAGAAACCTTTATACACTGGGCATTTGTTTGTGTCACTGATTACCTGGATTCTGAACAATTTTCACTGTGAGCACTTTTACAAGACTTTGTAGCAGATACTTCTGTTTAAGTGAGTTTTAGTGAGTACTGAAGTTTAGTTTTAGTGAGTACTAACGCTGACTTACACCTATAAGAAAAAATAAAATTCAGTGTTTCCTTTTGTTTTCTTAAACAATGACTTCTGTTGTTACGTAACAGTTTTTGTGGAAAGACTCTTCATATAAGAATATGGGTGCTGGGGGAAACACTTTATCTGAAGTATAGCTTTCCTAGGATTTTGTAATGTTTCCAAGAAGAATCTCGTTTTGTTTGAGTGCAGTATTGCTGTATTCGCTATTGTTCACACTTGTGGAGTTGACAGATTTAAATTTTGTCAAACAGTAACAATATGTATTTATTTTGTAATCTGTTTGTAGGAGCAGCGAATGAAAATTGACAGAGAATTTGCTTTGTGGCTCAAAGACTGTCATGAAAAATATGACAAACAGATAAAATTCACAGTCTTTAAAGGAGTAACTGCACGTACTGACTTACCATCCAAAAGAATGCAGAGCCCTTGGACAATTTATGCTGCAATAGAGTGGGACGGAAAAACATACAAAACCGGACAGCTGGTAAGTTAGTTGTTTGTTTTGTAATAGAACATTTGAACCCTATAAAAGGCAAATACTGTGCATTTGATGCAGAAGCAATGTATTTATGTTAATTGTTGTCTTCTCAGGTGAAAACTATTAAGACTCTTCCAATATTCTATGGAACTATTGAGAAATTTTTTTTGTATGGAGACCATGATGGGGACATATTTGCCACTGGAGGAGAGGTTCAAATTGCTTTGGTAAGATAAATATAAAAAGGATTCACACAGCTAGTGCAGATGGAATCTTTAAACATAATCCTGGGTCAGATGTATTTAAATGACAGTGAAAATTGCTGTGGGGATTTCTTTTGAGAGTCAGCAGTCTAGAAATAATCAAACTGCTCCATTACATTAGTTTTAATGTAATTAAGGGAAGTATAACCCCCATTTTCAAAAAGGGGAAAATGGATGACCCAGGGAATTACAGACCACTCAGTCTCACCTCTGTGCCTGGTAAAATCTTGGAGCAGATTCTCCTGGAAGGCATGCTAAGGCACATGAAAAACAACAAGGTGCTTGGTGACAGCCAGCATGGCTTCACTAAGGGGAAATCCTGCCTGACCACTTTGGTGGCCTTCTATGATGGGGCTACAGAACTGATGGACAGGGACAGAGCAGTTGATGTCATCTACCTGGACTTGTGTGAAGCGTTCGACACTGTCCCATATGACATTCTTGTCTCTAAATTGGAGAGACATCAATTTGATGGATGGGCCACTCGGTGGATAAAGAACTGGCTGGATGGCCGCACACAAAGAGTTGTGGTCAATGGCTCGATGTCCATCTGGAGACCAGTAACGAGTGGTGTCCCTCAGGGATCGGTGTTGGGACTGGTCTTGTTCGACATTGTCGGTGACATGGACGTTGGGATTGAGTGCGCCCTCACAAGTTTGAAACGACACCAAGCTGTGTGGTTTGGTTGATATGCTGGAGGGAAGAATGCCATCCAGAGGGACCTCGACACGCTTGTGAATTGGGCTGCTGCCAACCTTATGAAGCTCAACCATGAAAAGTGCAAGGTCCTACACCTGGGTCGGAGCAATCTGAGGCACAGCTACAGGTTGGGCAGAGAAGAGTTACAGAAGAGCCTTGTGGAGAAGGACTTGGGGGTGCTGGTCAATAAGAAAATCAACATGAGCCAGCTTCAGTGTGCGCTCGCAGCCCAGAAAGCCAACCATATCCTGGGCTGCATCAAAAGCAGCATGACCAGCAGGTCAAAGGAGGTGATCCTGCCCCTCTACTCTGCTCTTGTGAGGCCTCACTTGGGAGTATTGTGTGCAGTTCTGGTGTCCTCAACATAAAAAGGACATGGAACTCTTGGAACAAGCCCAGAGGAGGGCCACGAGGATGATCAGGGGACTGGAGCACCTCCTGTATGAAGACAGGCTGAGAAAGTTGGGTCTGTTCAGCCTGGAGGAGAGAAGGCTGCGTGGAGACCTCATAACAGCCTACTTCAGTACCTGAAGGGGGCCTATAGGGATGCTGGGGAGGGACTCTTCACTAGGGACTGTAGTGACAGGACAAGGGGTAACGGGTTAAAACTTAAACAGGGAAGTTTAGATTGGATATAAGGAGGAAATTCTTTCCTGTTAGGGTGG
Source organism: Lathamus discolor (assembly GCF_037157495.1). Taxonomy (NCBI): domain Eukaryota; kingdom Metazoa; phylum Chordata; class Aves; order Psittaciformes; family Psittacidae; genus Lathamus; species Lathamus discolor. Next base: position 109,992,017 of record NC_088885.1, on the reverse strand, counting down.
TGAGGCACTGGAATCGGTTGCCCAGGGAGGTTGTGAGTGCTCCATCCCTGGCAGTGTTCAAGGCCCGATTGGACGAATCCTTGTGTGGGATGGTTTAGTGTGAGTTGTCCTTGCCCATGGCTGGGGGGTTGGAACTTGATGATCTTAAGGTCCTTTCCAACCCCAACTATTCTATGATAAATATAGTAACATTATTATTCATTATCAATGACCTCGTTTACTTAAATTTGCATATGAAATAGAGTATCACAGTTGGTGTCAGTCGCATGTTGTGCATCCATTCTTAACCCTTGTGATTTCAGCAAATTTTAGTAGTGTCTTTTGGTGTCACCAGGGAGTTCTTTGTTATATTGCACTATGTCTATGCCAACTTGTTTAGTCCCTTCATAGACAGTTGTTTCTTATCTGACATACTATAATCTGTCTGTTTATAACTGTACAGTTTTTTGCTTCAGGAACCTCAGGCATTGTATGCTGAAATGAAGACTGTTCCAATCTCGAAGCTTGACAGAACAGTCTCTGAAAAAGCTGTTAAAAAATACATAGAGGATGAAATGGCAAGGTAAGCTCAAAATTGTAATTACTTACTTGTAGTGTTCCTAATAACAGTTTTAGTATTTCTTCAGGGAAATGGGAAATCAGTCAGCTGTTTCAGTAGAAACAAAAAAAACGGGGAACTCATAATCTGTAGGAAATAGTCTGGTGTCATCCTCCCCAAAAAAACAGCTTCATGTGTATTCTACTAAATTACCCTGTTTTTTTAACTCATGGAAAAACTGTTCACTCTTTCTTTTTCATTAGACTTCCTGACAAATTATCAGTAACATGGCCTGAAGGAGATGAGTTATTACCAAATGAAACAAGATTTGCTGGTACACCAATAGGTATATTTTTTTCTTCCAAATACAAATAATTAAAATATCCATTTAAAAATATATTATGCATTCTTGTTGAAAAAAACAAGAATACAGAAATCTCCAATCACTTGTAATACACAGCATATTTTAACAGTTCAACATTTTTCCTTTTACGTACAGGGGCATTAAGAATAGAAATTTTGAACAAAAAAGGTGAAGCAATGCAAAAACTTCCAGGTACAAGCCATGGAGGTTCAAAGAAACTTCTTGTTGAACTCAAGGTTATTTTACATAGTAAGTATTTCCGTATATTTAACTGATTCTTTACTATTTTAAAAATTGATAGTGGATAATGCATTTTTTTTGTGTGTATATACATATTATATGTTAGAATTTGATAGATGGATATAGCTGTTAATTTTAAGGATGATATCGCATCAGAGCATATATCACTCCAGAGCCACATTTCATGAAATGGCAATCATTTCAATGGCAAGTGCGTGATGGTTTAATGCTGTATTATGATTACATCTTCTGTCGCATGTAACAAGGGCCTGTCAGTTCCAAACTACTAAGAATATGGTTAAAATGGATACCATTTCTAGCATAGAAATTCACACAAGCTGCATAAAAGTTGGGACCGCACTTGTTGAATGTCTAATGTAAAGTCACTTAGGAATTTTGCAAAATCGAGTTTTTGTGAGCCATCTTTTCAGGGGATTTGAGCTAATAAGCAAAATTTTTATTGCCGAAGTGTTTATTTTAGAACTTTGTTGACTGTTCTTTTGACCAAACAGTTACCTTGCTAATTCCCTCTTGTAAGCCACAATCGGAAATGCAGTTGAGATGCATCTGTCTCACACATGCACCATTGAATTTTCCCAGATCAGGAAGGCTATGACTATTGGCTATTAATATGTAATTTGAAACAAAATTACAGATGTTCTTCCTCTGTCTGTACTCCCCAAGGATTTATATTACACTATAGCAGGGATATTTAGTTATCCATTGTTTTCAGAATGTTATACGTGGAAACCTTGTTTACATGAGAAACAAATGTTGGTGTTGTAATAATCCTGCAAGTATAAGATACCTTTTCTTCTTTAGAAAAACATTTGTTTCCGAAAGGTTTCAGACAATAAACAACTGCATTACTGCATTTCTTTTCATCCTGTGTAATCTTACTGCAGTTGCATTCTGTATTTATTACAATTAAAATAAAAATAAAATATTAAGATATATTTCAAATAACAAAATATATACATATTTTCTTTGTAAAATATTAGTATCTTAAGTATACTAAATTGTAACATATACTTCATATATTAATGCCTCTTGAATGTGTTCCTGTATTTATCTTAGGTTATAGAGCCAGTCACTAAAAGTTGCTTTGAAGTTTGTGTGTTCTTAATTTGGAGAAAAAAAGGAATGTTCTTCTTCCCTCAATTTACATTCAGTCAACTGCACATTTTTACCATGGCTCCCATTTAAGCAAGTCAGGTTGGTAGCTGACCAGTTGCCAGCATCGAGTACACACCCTACGAGTGTTCAGACTTCACAGGGAGCATGCAACCAAAGAACTAATAAGATTCAACTTTACAAATCTGCTGCTTCCAGTTTAATATGTCTGAGGCTAGCAATTTTTAATTAAAATGGGATTAGGTACGGAATTATTATTTTCTTTTTAATATGTAACCAACATGATTAAGTATGAAGCTGTATTTATATTTATTAGATTTAGAGGTGATAGTAATACTTAACAATGAGTGATAAGTAATACTTGAAAAAAATTAAAAATAATGGTGTCAAATCTAATTACATGTAGCTAATTGTTTATTTTGCAGCACCTACTGGGAATAAAGAAATAATTTCCCATATCAGTCAGCATGGAGGCAAATGGCCATACTGGTTTAAAAAAATGGGTAAGTTCACATACATAGTATTTTCAGTTCATTTATAATTTTTCTTGGTTTGCTTTTTAATTGTATTTGTATTTCTATATAGAAAATCTTCAGAAACTTGGGAACTACACCTTGAAACTGCAAGTAGTGTTGAATGAAAGTAACGCAGACACTTACGCAGGAAGGCCTCTACCGTCTAAAATCTTTAAATTTACTATTATAGGTAAGAAATACAGTCATTCCAATTTTCTTTTAGTGTCTCTATTTGAGTCATTGTATATCAAAATTATTCGTGTTTTCATGGAGAGGTAATTTTCAGCACTTGAAAGCAGCATTTGCATGTCAAATAATGAAATTTGCAGGCAAAAATTATTTTTGCCTAATAGATTTTGATCTCACCTGTAACATGTTAGCTATGCCACTTTTACGAAAAAGTGTTACCAGAATCAACTTTTCCCTGATGTGAACTTTTCCAAATGTACTTAACAAAAATAAACTTTTACTTAATAAGAATCACCCTTTTTCCTAATGCCGTTGGCATAAATATTATTTCATAAAACTGGTATTTTTTAGGCCAACTTTCATGCATAAACCACAAAGAGAAACTCATTCAAAAACAGGTTATACATTTAAAATATACATATTGAGACTGAAGTTCTTTGTTGACTCCTTTTTAATTGAAAGAAGAGTCCTATGCAAAATTAAATTCTCATTCAATTATAATGGGTATGTATCTTTGGATTAACCACCATAAAATACTTACTGGAATACCAAAATAGAAATAATACTGTTAAATATGTCTGATGTTACTCTATCTTGCCACACACTCTTGTGTGTATGTGGCCTAAAATAATGTGTCTGATCATATCTTCCCAACAAAATTCATAGATTCCGATCTTACTGACACTGCTGAAGCCTGTAAGATATATTTGGTTACATCGTAATTCACATACAGACTTGCTAGTAGGTTGTCTTAGGTTAACACTTGGACAGGATGATCTTAAAGATTCTTACTCTAACCTAAATAATTCTGTGATTCCCTGAAGAAGTTTTGTTTCTTTTGCTGGAAAGACTGCATTTCCAGGGAAAATAGGCATCTATTTATGAAAAAGGGTAAAGCCTATAGGCTAATTTGTAGTTGCTCTTTCTGTCCAGAAATATGAAACAGAATCATTGACTAGTTAGGGTTTTGAAAGGACCTTAAGATCATCTAGTTCCAACCCCCCTGCTATGGGCAGGGACACCTCACACTAAACCATCCCACACAAGGTTTCATCCAACCTGGCCTTGAACACTGCCAGGGACGGAGCATTGACAGCTTCCCTGGGCAACCCATTCCAGTGCCTCACCATCCTCACAGAGGACACCAGAACTGCACACAATACTCCCAAGTGAGGCCTCACAAGAGCAGAGTAGAGGGGCAGGATCACCTCCTTCAACCTGCTGGTCACGCTCCTTTTGATGCAGCCCAGGATACGGTTGGCTTTTTGGACTGCGAGCGCACACTGGAGCTGGCTCATGTTCATTTTCCCATCGACCAACACCCCCAAGTCCTTCTCCACAGGGCTCTTCTGTATCTCTTCTCTGCCCAACCTGTAGCTGTGCCTCGGATTGCTCCGACCCAGGTGTAGGACCTTGCACTTTTCATGGTTAAACTTCATGAGGTTGGCAGCAGCCCAGTTCACAAGTGTGTCGAGGTCCCTCTGGATGGCATTCCTTCCCTCCAGCGTATCAACCGGACCACACAGCTTGGTGTCATCAGCAAACTTGCTGAGGGCGCACTCAATCCCACTGTCTGTGTCACCGACAAAGATGTTGAACAAGAGTGGTCCCAACACCGATCCCTGAGGGACACCACTCGTTACTGGTCTCCATCTGGACATTGAGCCATTGACCACAGCTCTTTGTGTGCGGCCATCCAGCCAGTTCTTTATCCACCGAGTGGTCCACTTATCAAATTGATGTCTCTCCAATTTAGAGACAAGGATGTCGTGTGGGACAGTGTCGAACGCTTTGCACAAGTCCAGGTAGATGACATCAACTGCTCTGCCCCTCTCCATCAGTTCTGTAGCCCCATCATAGAAGGCCACCAAAGTGGTCAGGCAGGATTTCCCCTTAGTGAAGCCATGCTGGCTGTCACCAAGCACCTTGCTGTTTTTCATGTGCCTTAGCATGCCTTCCAGGAGAATGTGCTCCAAGATTTTGCCAGGCACAGAGGTGAGACTGAGTGGTCTGTAATTCCCTGGGTCATCCATTTTCCCCTTCTTGAAAATGGGGGTTATATTTCCCTTTTTCCAGTTGTCGGGAACTTTATCTGTCTGCCATGATTTTTCAAATATGAGGGACAGTGGCTTAGGAACTTCATTTGCCGGCTCCTTCAGGACGCGCCGATGGATTTCATGAAATGCAGTTAACTTTTTAAATTATAAAGGAGTACTGTCAGCTGCAAATGAGATTTCATAGGATTAAAAACAAAACAGACTTTGGATTCCATATATCATAATACAATTTAAAGAAAATCTGTAGCTATTTGCTTACAACATTAATCTGCAAAAATACGTGCTAACTACAGATTATACATCCCCTGTTCTATCTTATCACCAAGACTCGCCCTTTTATGAAGATCTCTGAACTGCATGTACACTAATGATGTAGCCTGGGGAATAAACATGGTGAATTAGAGACAGCAGGACTGCAACATTGCTAGAGTCATTGAGATGTGTTGGGATGGCTCACATAACTGGGAAGTTGCAATGGATACAAGCTCTTTATGAAGGACAGACCAGGAAGAACATGAAGGTGCCTCTTACGTAAGTGAACAGCTGGAATGTATGGAGCTCTGCCTGGCAATGGATGATAAGCCAACTAAAATCTTCTGAGTGAGGATTAAAGAGCAAACCAGTGTGGATGACTCCATAGTCAGTATTTGCTGTAGCCACCTGACCAAGTAGAACAAGTAAATGAGGCCTTTTGCAGACAGCTGGAAGCAACATCTTGCTTGCAGACTCTCTCCTTTGTGGTGGACTTCAACTACCCTGATATCTGCTGGAGAGACAACACAGGAGGGTGTAAGCAATTCAGGGTGTTCCTGGAGTGCATCAATGACAACTTCCTAACTCAAGTGATAAAGGAACCAATAAGGAGGGGTGCTCTGGTGGAGCTCATACTTATAAACAAGGAGGGGCTCACTGGGGATGTGAAGGTTGAAGGCAACCTTGGCTGTTGTGACCATGAGATAGTAGCGTTAAGAATCATGAAAGGAAGGAGGAGGGCAGAAAGGAAGCTCACAACCCTGGACTTTATGAGAGAAGACTCTGGCCTCTTACAGATCGGCCCGGTAGAGTTTCATGCGGTAAGGCCTTGGATGAAAAGGATGCCCAAGAAAGCTGGTTAATATTCACAGATCACCTCCTCCAAGCTTAAATCTGGTCCATCCCAATGAGCAGGAATCAGGCAAAAATGCCAGGAGGCCTGCATTGAATGAACCAGGAGCTCCTGGCAAAACTCAGTGCAGAAAAGTAATATGTAGAAGGTAGAAGTGGGGACAGGTAATCTGGGAGGAATACAGAGACACTATCCAGGCATGCAGGGATGGGGTTAAGGAAGCAGAAGTCCAGTTGGAACTGAAACTGGAATCCCTGGCAAGGGATATTGGAGGTAACAAGATGAGCTTCTACAAACATGTATGGGTGACAAAAGAATGACTTGGGTGAACGTGAGCCCACTGTTGAATGAGGCAGGGGACACAGGGTATGGAAAAGGCTGAGGTACTGAACACCTTCTTTGCCTCAGTATTTGCAAGCAAGGTGGACCTTCAGGAATCCCAGGCTGCAGAGACCTGTGGAAGTTCTGGAGCAAGAAATACATACCCTTGGTGAAAGAGGATCAGGTCAGGGAATACCTAAGCAAACTGGTCGTACATAAGTCTATGAGCAATGATGAGCTCCACTAGGAGGAGTGCTGCCAACAGGTTGAAGGAGGTGACCCTTCTCTACTCAGTATTGGTGAAGCCACAGTTGCGGTACTGTGTCTAGTGCTGGGCACATTCCAACACAGAGCCATGGACATACTGCAGAGAGTCCAGAGAAGGCCATGAAGATGATGAAGGGACTGGCACAGATTGCCCAGAGAAGCTGTGGCTGCCCCATCCCTGGCAGTGTTGAAGGCCAGGTCGGATGGGCCTTTGAGCAACCTGGTCTAGTGGAAGATGTCCCTGCCCATGGCAGGGGGGTTGGAACTAGATAATCTGTGATTCTGAGATCTCTCATGTCAAGAAAGGTTGGGAGAGCTGGGGCTGCTCCACCTGGAGAAGATACACGGGTACTTTGTCAATGTCTGTAAAGTCATGAAGGCAGATAGAACACCAGGAAACACTTTTTCACTGTGAAGTTGACTGAGCACCTCACTCTAGAGGGTGACTAGGTGCAGGTTGCCCAAGACATTGTGGGGTCTCCATTCTTAGCAACATTCAGAAGCTGTCTGGACATGGCCTTGGCAGCTGACTTGATTTGAGCCAGGTGTGTTGGTTAAGATGATCTCCAGACAACCCTTTTGACCTCATCTGGTCTGTGAGCTTTATCTACAAGGGGGACAGTGAGAGAGCAAGACAAAAAATACCACTTCCTTTGCGTGTAATATTAAATGGATATTTTTGCCACAGGTTCAGGAGGTATAACGAGCATCTGGTTCCAAGAAGATGGAGAAAAAAATAGTTGCTTTCAGTAGCCTTACATTTTTTCCACAAAACTAGAGGCTTTGAATGCAAACCCTTTAGGCAGAAAAAGAGTTCTTTGTAGCATATTCTTCTAAAAGCTTCTGCAAAAGTGTTATTGGCAGAATAGAGAGAAGTATTCTTCTATGATAATACAGAAAAACTGTTTGGCATTACTTGAAAAGACTAATTGTTTAAACATATGTTTGAAAACCTGGCATTGAAGTATCAAGACACTTCTGTGAAGTTCTAGGGCAGGGGGGGAAGCTCTTTCTCTGAATGAATACATAAACGAGCCTTGTCTGCTCCTTATCTCTTTATTCAAGCAAAAAGAGAATCTTAAAAGTTGCAAAGTTTCATTCTGTATTTTAAAAACATTTTCTCAATAGAACTGTGACTTTCCCCAGCATGGGAGCTTTCAATTAAAGGCTCCCTTGGGCATAACAATTGAAATGAACAAATCTCCTCTGAAAGGAACAGACACACTAAAAATCTAATGGGCTAACAGTTTGGAACTTTGGTAGTTACTCACTTCGACAGTGCAGAAGTTCTTTTGCTGTTATTTTTGTCAGCTCGTTTTACAGTTTTATCACTCACTTGTAAACAAAATTGTAAACACTGTAAGGTTGAGGTATTTTTGTTATTGTAACCAAGAAATAGTTTTGGCCAATAGAATGTAACATTTTCCCTCCCTCCACGGTTTTCACATCTCTTGTGCAAAAGCAGCTCTCTGATAATGATACTAGTAGGTATTAAAAGCAGCTGTTGATTTGCGTCTGAAATAATTTGATAGGATATATATCATGTAGCTTAGCACTGCATTGCTTCTTTTTTCAAAGGCCAGTTAGTCAAGATAGTTTGATTCCACAAAACATTATGCTGATTTACAAGCCCTCATTTGTACCACTCTGGTTGGTTTCATTTTTTAGTACCTAATTGGAGGCAGCCTAACAGGGCCGGATTTCAGAGGAAGGATTTTCTTACATTTCTTTTTTCAAATGCTCATCATTACTCATCTTTATCTCTCACATTTGGGATAATTGTAAAACAAAAATATTTTGTTGCATGAATGAATTTAACAGAATTAAAGCAATTAAATGTTTAAGAAAAGCTATCCACAGGAACTTGTCTGCTTTCAGGTGCTGTATGGATGTTCTAAGTGTTTTGGAAGTTTTCACTGTCCTGTTTTGCTATATACTGTTTTGTTGTATATGTCCTGCTTTGTTGTATACGGCTGTTATGTTTCAGCTATTGCTTTTATGTTACTGTAATTTAAAATAGAGGATCAGTCAATAAAGCATGATTTTGGTTACAACAGTATTCTGAACAGCCTGTTTAATTTGAGGCTGAAAACCACTTGATTTAGTTGCCATCAGTAAGAGAAAGCCATCAAATACGCATAATTCCTTCTAAAAATATATTATTCTTTTCTCTTAGAGGGCAAACCAGAGAAATTTTCAGTGGGACTTTTGGAGCTTCCTTTCCGAATTGGAGTACCTTTTAATATTCCTTTGGAATTGCAAGATGAATTTGGTCATGCAACACAGTTGACAACTAACATTAAACCAATTCTTGAAGCTAGGTAATTCAGCCATATTTTGGGGGTTCTTGGGGGAGAGGGTTTGTCCTTTCTTCATGTGACATTGATACACTAATTCTTTGGGGATTGTCTCAGAAATATAGTGAATACTTCTTATATAAATTATCTGGCATTTTTTTCTTTGATTTCCATCAGAATATCTGAAAGTATCTTATATATTAAAACACTGCGTTTATTTGTAAATTGATTCTGTTTTGTTTTCTATGTATTTTTCTAGTGGATTGACATTGCAGTATGAAGGAATAACTACAGGCACGAAGTGCGTCATTAAGGGTGTCACTGCTAAAGGCTGTATAAATAGTTGCCAGGGCAAGGTAGGCTATTTAAACTTGAAGTAATATATTTAAGGAAAAAACAAACCAAACAAATAAACAAAAAACACACACACACGGAGCAAAAAACTTTTCGTGTAAAATAGCTAACACTGTGTGACAATTTAAGTTTAGCCTACACTAAGGACTGCTGGTGTTTGTTGGGGTATTTTCAAATGATCTCTTACGGCTCTGCCTGGAGCAATTTGTCTTTCCCACAGCTGCATGCTCTTAGCTGATGGGACTGGAGTAGGAGCAGCTGAGCAACACTTGGGTGTGTGGTAGAGTGTACACAGTATGCTAAATCACAGAAGACAGCATTAAGTAAAAAATTAGTATTGCAGAAAAGAGGTTGAAACTAAAAGAAAAAAAAAAGGAGGATGCATAAGAGGAGTGTCTAGTGCATAAATACAGTTTGATAGAATGAACTCCTGAAGAATTTAAACTTACTAACATTAAATGTCAGCTGTCAGTTATACTGGTTTCCATGGTTTTTATTCCCTACCTTATTTTTCACTTTACTCCTTGTCCCCATCCCCAAGACTCCCCCCCTTCCCCAGTCCCTCAACATCTGACATCAGTATATTTTGCCTTTCCCTGTGCTGATGATTCACCATTTGGTTTAATGGGGCTCCAGCTGATATGTGCTGTTTGGCTTGCAGACAGATAAATGCAGTTAGTTGGCTGGCCAGTCAGAGCTGGAGAGTTGCAGGTACTTGTGTGGCCAGCCATCAGCTGGTGAGCTCATGTTTTGATGGGGCTGCAGTTGTGATGCGCCAGCCCAGGCCTCATTGCACTTTCTCATTCTCTTACCCAGCAAACCAGAAGAATTGCTTGCTCATTTTCATGCAATCTACAAGGCATTCATGTTGCACATACCCTGCCAGGCATGGGAAGGGCATAAGCCAGGAAACTAAACCTTCCCGGAGGCAGCATTTCTGAACATGTAAAAGTGACAGTTCATGAATTGCAGCTAAATATGCTCAAATATATAAAATATGAAATTCATATATCTGCAGTGCAACTAGTTTTCTTAAAGCTGGAGCTTTTAAGATTATTGATTAGACTGCTTCGTTCTCTGATTTTAATGTGATAATCGGTTTTAGTAATGCAGTTCTTCAGCAGTTGTTTTTCTTAGGGCCTTATTCAAACATGGGTTGGATAATAATTGTGGTGCCTTGCTTCAGGCAATTAGCTAAGGAATAATGAACACAGAACTTGAAGACCCTTTCTTTTTAGAACTATTTTCATAACTGATCTATTTTTTTCCCCACTGAAACATCCTCTAAGCAGGAAACCACAAGTTATAGCTGCTTTTAATGGTTTTAGAACCATATAGTTTAACATGCAGATCCTAGATTGAAAATCTCTGGGAATAATAACATGAAAAGGCAAGATTTTTAGTACAGGAAAAATACCTTGATTTATGTAGCAGCGTGAGAAAATTTAGATAAACTTCCAAAATTTACATATATATGAATTGACATGACTATGCGAGTTAATTTGTGATCTGGTTTTGTTTAAAGTTAATATTTAAAATATTCTTTCCACTAGAACTTTAATCTGAAGGTTACTCTTCCTGGTTTGAAAGAAGACACACAAATCTTTAAAATAAGATTGCAGCCTGGTAAGTATTCTTAAAAAATTTAGTGAATTTCTGTTCAACTTTATTCTGACACTATTAATGAAATGCTGCTTCTCCCAAGAAGGTAAAATATTTAGTGAGACAAAAAAGGATATTGTAGCTCATCCAAGTGATAACTGATAACTGAAACTAAATAAAGTGAAGGGCACATCATTGTTGGCAGGAGTAACATCAAACTCACAGCCCAATCTTGTCTATTATTTTAGCAGCTGGAATTTTTCCCCTTGCTTAAGAATGATTTTTTAAATATTTTTCTAACATAGCGACACTGAATGAATTTGTTTATATTCTTGATTTTCTACAGCATTAAAGCCCAGTAACCTGTACTAATCTGCATTGACCTGTTCTCCCTGTGAAAAGCATGTTGTGAATGCATTAGTGCTCATGCAGTTTCTTGCCCTAGCAAAGGGGGGATGCTTTGGCAGTTGGTATTGTGTCTGAAATTTTTAGCGTTACATGTTGACTATCATCATGAAGGCATATATACATCTGTAAGCCCACAGCCTTTACAAAAATTTTATATTTTGTGGATGTCTTCATGCTGAGGAGTCCCTTACATGATACCTATTATCCCTTGTTACCTGGGTTTTTCTGGATTTGGGAGATAAGGTATAGTTTGAAGCCTGACTTTTTGGCCTATCAGATTAACAAACTTCAGGCTATAACATCTCATTTTGCAGAGAAATTGTGTACTTCAAGCTTTATTGGGCCAACAGTGTTTAATTTATTCCATTATTATTTAACTTTTGAGGAGTTCAGCCTTCATGTAGAAGATGCAGTGGAACAATCTGACTTGAGACAGATTGTGTTTTGTATTGCTTGGTTATTTACTTTGGACGAAAGGCAGCTTCATTCTTCATTACAATCTTCAGCTTTTAGCAGTGTAGAGATGCTTCACTACCTCTTTCTTCTCATTGGACTTATCTTTGACATATAAAGCTGTTTTTTGAGGAAGGAGTGAATAAAAGCTACTTTGGTCTGTCTTGTTCTTCGGCCAGTGTGTTTGAAATGGAAGTTTTAATGAATAATGCATAAAGGATGTTTCTGAAAAATGGCCTTCTTCATTCCTTCAGAACTTGTCTTTTAATAGTAATCTATTACATCCTTCTCTTTTTAAAGCTTACAAAATAATTGTGTTCCAGGAGGTAGCCTTACTTAAATAGTTCCACTTTAATATCCAAGTAATGTGAACAAAACTTTCTTTGGCTTGTATTCACACACAAGTTGTAGCTGTGGTAGCTTTGGTAATTAAGCTGCTGGACATGACCATTGATCAGATATCAGAACATTGATATTTTTGGTTTTAACATATCAGGAGGAAGCTCCAAATTTCTTGTTGATGAATGTGAATCCATATAGTATGTAAACACTAAATGGATTAAATAGCTATAAGTAATATATCATGTGTTTACACCTTGTATATGTTTGATGATCATCATGTTTGCCTAACTAATATAATGGCTTGTTACCACAAATTTCTTGGTAGCCAGCTTTAAAAACTTTGTGAGACAGCGCAAACTGAAATCCAGTGTCTCACAAGTTATTTAAAATACAACCTCTGTTCTTCAATTGTGCATTTTTACAGGCCCTCCTCATCGATTGAAAGTAAAACCAGATTCAGAAATTCTAAAGATTGAAAATGGTACAGCTTTCCCCTTCCAGGTTGAAGTACTGGATGAATCAGGAAATATAACAGCACAGCCAAAGTTGGTAGTTCATTGTAAGGTAAACTGCATTTCATTCTGTCATAAGGATTTTGATACATACTTTTTAAAGGGCTGGGAAAAGAGCTTATTTTGGCATCTAGATAGAATATATTATCTTCAATAATGCTTTTGAAGTTTCTGTAGTTTGGCTGCCATAATGGTGACTCTCCTGCCTCATCCTTTGTGAGTCATTCTGTAAATTTCAGAATCAGAGGAATCTAGCCTTAGAAATGGAAGAGAAAAATATGTGAGGATATGTAGCTAAAATTGTAAGGGTTTTTTAGGTCATATACGTGTCATAAACAGTGCTAAAATATGTTAAAGGGAAAAAAATCATAATGCTTACTTATGATTTCGTTTTTAAAGGTGAAAATGCAAGTCTGGTGCCTAAAAATAATATTAGATAACACTTATCATAAGCAGTTCAGTAAGTTCAGAAGGGAATGCAGGTGTTATTGTGGCTTTTAATCATATTTTGTAAAAGAAACCTGAAGTTTAATTTTACATTTTGAATAGTTTCTAGGTGCTTCAAACCTTCCTGTGTATTCTGTGGACTGCAGTAATGCAGGAAAAAACATTCTGACTGGTCCAGTTATACATGTACAGAATATCAAGAAAGATCAGGTCCTGAAAGCAAGGATAGAAGTACTTGTAAGTGTTGATTGGGATGTATTGGATTAATGAAAGATTGAAAACAGTTTGTTGTGCTGTCTTGCTAGTGTACTGAAGTCTTTCATGATTCAACCTCAAAAAGTTACTGGTTTAGTTACCATAAGCCTGACAATCCAGTGGCTGACCATTTTCATTTCCAGGAAATTATGAATGGCAAACGGTTGGGGTATTTTTTGTTTGTTGGTTGGTTTTTGTGTTGTGGGGGTTTTTATTATTGTTGTTTGTGGAGGTTTTCTGTTTGGTTTTTTTGTTTGGTTTTTGTTTTCTTCTTCACTTCTTACTCTTTATTTCTGAATTCAGTGAAGTGTTTCAGAAATATGCATTATTTTTGGATTTTTTTCTTCCCTGTTTCTACTCCCTGTATCCTTCTGACAAATTGCCTTTATTGCATAAGCATTTAGAGCTACAATAAGTATGGTTAACATGTTCCCCAAAGCTTTAGTGAAGAAGGATAATTTCTCAGAGGTTTAAAATATTGTAGCTTTTTGTAGCATTTCTGTCTTAAGGCTCTTGAGGTTTGATATTTTTAAATACTGTTGAACATCCAAGTTCCCAAGTAGCCAGGAGAGCCATGCTGCTGGAGCAAATAAGACATGTGGTATTTTACGCTGAAAAATGCGTAAAGAAATACTAGTATAGCAAGATGACCGATAAGAACCGGTACGTACAATTTTTCTTAAGTATTTTGGAAATTCTGTAACATAGAACCTATGGAATAGAAAACATTTTCTAAATAGCTAGCATAAATTCTGGTGTCTGATATAGAATCATAGCATAGAGTTGTAAAGGATCTTAAGATCCTTTAGTTCCAACCCCCTGCTGTGGGCAGGGGCACCTCACTCTAAACTGTGTCACCCAAGGCTTTGTTCAGTCTGGCCTTGAATACCTCCAGGGATGGAGCATTCACAGCGTCCTTGGGCAGCCCATTCCAGTGCCTCACCACCCTTACAGCACAGAACTTCTTCCTTACATCTAACCTGAACTTCTGCTGTTTAAGTTTGAACCTATTACCCCTTGTCCTGTCATTACAGTCCCTGACGAAGTGTCCCTCCCCAGCATCCTTATAGGCCCCCTTCAGATAGTGGAAGGCTGCTATGAGGCCTCCATGCAGCCTTCTCTTCTCCAGCCTGAACAGCCCCAACTTTCTCAGCCTTTCTTCATACAGGAGGTGCTCCAGTCCCCTGATCATCCTTGTGGCCCTCCTCAGGACTTGTTCCAACAGTTCCATGTCCTTTTTCTGTTGAGGACACCAGAACTGCACACAATACTCCCAAGTGAGGTCTCACAAGAGCAGAGTAGAGGGGCAGGATCACCTCCTTCGACCTGCTGGTCGTGCTCCTTTTGATGCAGCCCCAGGGTATGGTTGGCTTTCTGGGCTGCGAGCGTACACTGAAGCTGGCTCCTGTTCATTTTCTTATTGACCAGCACTCCCAAGCCCTTCTCCACAGGGCTCTTCTGAATCTCTTCTCTGCCCAACCTGTGGCTGTGCCTGGGATTGTTCTGACACAGGTGCAAGGACCTTGCACTTGTCATGGTTAAACTTCATGAGCTTGGCAGCAGCCCAGTTCACAAGCGTGTCTAGGTCCCTCTGGATGGCATTCCTCCCTCCTGCGTATCAGCCGGACCACACAGCTTGGTGTCATCAGCAAACTTGCTGAGGGCGCACTCAATCCCACTGTCCATGTCACTGACAAAGATGTTGAACAAGACCGGTCCCAACACTGATCCCTGAGGGACACCACTCGTTACTGGTCTCCATCTGGACATTGAGCCATTGACCAGAACTCTTTCTGTGCAGCCGTCCAGCCAGTTCTTTATCCACCAAGTGGTCCATCCATCAAATTGGTGTCTCTCCAATTTAGAGACAAGGATGTCGTGTGGGACAGTGTCGAATGCTTTTCACAAGTCCAGGTAGATGACATCAACTGCTCTGCCCCTGTCCATCATTTCCGTGGCCCCATCATAGAAGGCCACCAAAGTGGTCAGGCAGGATTTCCCCTTAGTGAAGCCATGCTGGCTGTCACCAAGCACCTTGTTGTTTTTCATGTGCTTTAGCATGCCTTCCAGGAGAATGTGCTCCAAGATTTTGCCAGGCACAGAGGTGAGACTGACTGGTCTGTAATTCCCTGGGTCATCCATTTTCCCCTTCTTGAAAATGGGGGTTATTTCCCTTTTTCCAGTGCTGGTGGCTTCACCTGGCTGCCATGATTTTCAAATATAAGTTGTAGGTGTTCTGGCATATCTTTTTGATTTACTTTTTGTCAAGTCAAACTGATTTTATCTTTGAACACGTGATCACACTTGGTAATCCAGAGTAGTGCCGTAGGCTATTATGAAGTGATATTTATGCATGCACATTTAATATATTAATCATGTATCTTTTTTTTTTCTCCGTGTATAGAATTGTAAAGATGTGCCACCAGTGGACAAGATTATTAAACTTCTTCCTAGCAGTCATGTTGCAAGACTACAGGTCCTAAGTATGGATGGACAAAAAGCTATTCAAATTAAACATCAGGATGAAATTAATTGGGTTGCTGGCGATGTCATGTGCAACCTTATATTTCAGATGTATGACGAAGGAGAAAGGGAGATACACGTGACCCCAGCTATAGCAGAAAAAATTAAGGCGAGTACTTTTGGGTAAACAGCAGCATAATATGGGAGAGAGGTACAGTGCCGATTCTCTAAAATCCATAGACTTCAGACTGTGAAATAATATTACTCAGGACTGTATTATTAAACATGGGAAGTTCAGTCTCTACATAATAATTTTTTTTAAAAGTATTTTATTAAAATTGTGTCCTTAATGAGATAAAGACATTTAATGAAATGTTAAATAATGCTTCAGGGTAGTATTATGAAATGCAAGTTATTTCAGGTTATATAGCAGTTATCCCCAGTGTTTCTCCTAAGTACAATAAAATAATTCCAATATGACTATGATTCTTCAGATCTGGGGTTTTCCCAACATATAGGAACCTTGAATAGGCAAGTTCCTTCATGAAGATTTGCTTACCTGTCTTATCCTTCTGTCTGTGTACATACATGGAGCCTAATACAAAGGTAGAGCTTCACCAAATACATGCCGGTTTTTTGGTGAGGTTTTTCAGAATCAGGTCTTTCCTAACTCAAGAAAAGTGAGAGAAACTGAAGTACGTTTTGCTTTGTTTGGAGATTTTTTTAGAGTAATTTCCTGTATTTGGAAGATAGCGTTGGTTATTGCTGGAAAATACACAGGTTTTCCACTGAAAGCTTCTATTGCCAGTATGTTACTTCAGTGTAGTTAGAATGATCACAGATGTATTATGTAGCTAGTCATTAATAATTAACCTTTTGATTAATTTATTAAATCTTAATTTTAGGTTAACTGGACACCTAAAATTAACAAAGAACAGTTGATTCAGGGGTTATTGCCTGATGTAAAGGTACCAACATCAGTAAAAGATGTACGTTACTGTCTGATTACTTATCTTGATGACCACGTGTCTTTGGAGAGTGCATTCACAGTCAGGTTTGTTCATGTGAAATACTTTTTTATTATTTATGTTGTTGGCAAAGGATTTTATGTCTGTACTTTGTGGTAAAAAAAAAAAATACTGAAAAATGTGCTGAAATGGTGCAGTTGGCAAATTAACAGGGGATGTAGGTTTGGTTGGGTGGGTGGTTTTATGCGGATTGTTTACAGATAGCATTACCTATGTAAATGACTCCATCATGATCTGTTTGCACCCAGCCCTTTAATCACTTTTGTAAGTATACATACACTGAATAAGATTGCTGCTATCTTTTAAAACTTTAACTAGTTTTACTGAAGAGTCAAGTCACTGGTTACCAGAGAAATGTCTATGAAGTTAATTGTTAGCCTTACAAAAGTTAGTACTTTGAAGCTAAAGTTAGTATTCATCTAGCCAAATGCTGGGTGCCTGCATCTGGTGTCTCAGTCAAAGGTGATAGGATGTAAACTGAACTTTAAAACTGCCTGTTTATCACTTTCAGTGAGTCTAGGAAGTCAGCTCTGCTTGCTGTATGTATAAAAGTTAAGATGAATACGATCCTAAATAACTTTAGTGTATTTCATGTATTCGTGATAGGTTAAAATTAAGTAACTAGTTCAAGCAAACTGATGCCAGGGTAAATTTTCAGCAATATTAGACATTTCAGAGAGCTGTAATAGGCAAAAATAAATAAATAAAAATTAAGAGCATTAAGAGCATAATGTTTGTAAAACGCTGTTCATGATGCAGCATTGTCAGAGGCAGAAAATTTTTCAGCTAAGTAGTATTTTCTATTTTAAGAAGAACAGAAAAGCAGACTGAATTGATACCTCTCCTCTTGAAAGGAGCAGTGGATTGATTTATTGAATAATTTCAATACATTTTACTTGTCATTGAAAAGCAGTCTCAGATCAGGGAATTTCTGTTTAGACATTATTCTGTTGTAGTTGTCATAAAAATTAACTGGAAGTTATTCTGGAGGTCCACTGGAGGTTATTCTAATGGTAGTTTTAAAGATTTGAATTTTTTTTTAATTTGAGTAATTTTTAGAACACACAAAAGGAGTAAAAAACATTTATATTGGATAACTGTTAAATAATTTAATGTCAGATAAGTCTTAAATGTTTGGGAAGCTAGCAATATATGTTAACCATCAAGTAAAGGGAAGGAAAGGCTGAGATTGTTTAAAAGCGCCCCAGAAGATATGTTTAATAGACATAGTTTAGGCTGATGACTTCTGCTTTATCATAGTAAAAGAGGAAATGCAAATCTGATTTTTCTTTTTTTATGATTGTTCGTCTTCTCCATAAATTTTTGTAATGTCCTCTGGTTTTGTTTTGCTTTTAAGGAAAAACTGTATCACTAAGAATCTTGAGCTATGTTACTTGTAATCAGGTCCTTAAGAAGTCAGCAAATATTTTTGTAGCAAGGGAGGCTGATACCTTTGCACATCAGGACTAATGTTGATGTTTTAATTGGTTTTACAGTAATAGATGTATTTTACTATTTAGACAATTGTATATTATGATTTAAATGATTATGTTCATGGAATGATTTTAAGTCAGTTTTCATGTGGTGACTTAGACCACTTCCTGATGAACCCAAACACATTAAATGTAAATTAAAAGGACCGAATACTCTGCAGATGGGTGAGGAGCTACAAAGTGAAATTGGTGAGTATTTACATATTCCTCAATTTCTTGTAAGATAGATTTCTTTTTCTTTCCAGTTTGTTAGCCTATTATGTATATAGATGTCATCAAGAGTGAATTATCTTCAACTACTTTTATATTAAAAACACATGTACATTCTCATTCGTGGAAGGATGATCAGACTTCCATGAGGCACTGGAATAGGTTGCCCAGGGAGGTTGTGAATGCTCCATCCCTGGCAGTGTTCAAGGCCAGGTTGGACGAAGCCTTGGGTGAGATGGTTTAGTGTGAGGTGTCCCTGCCCATGGCATTGGGGTTGGAACTAGATGATCTTGAGGTCCTTTCCAACCCTAACTATTCTATGATTCTGTGACTTCTCTGATTGCCATTTTATATTTTTTTATCGTTCTGGAATTCATAAATTTTTGTTTAGTTCATGTATTATGAAATCCTACAGGCCATGACAGCATTCAGACTACTTCAAAGGCACAAAATTCAAAGTGAAACGTTTTAAGGTTAACTTTGAGAGGAAGTTATGTCAGGGATCAGTCTTCTCATTCTTCAGTTTCTCTATGCAGTTCTAGATAACATAATAGGAAATCTAAAATTCTTACGGTGTTCTGGGACATTAAAAGCTTGTGTGTGAGCAAAGAAGTTCATAATGGACAAACTAACAGGTTGAAACAGCTTTTTATTTTAAGACTTTTTTTTTCTTTTTATAGCAAAAATTAGTCTTTTTAGTTAAAGAAAAAAGTGGGGAGCACAAATATGTGATATGGCTATATTTATATATCGATAGATATCCTTTTGATATATAAATATATATATGTATCCTTTTGATACCCACAAGAATGAGGAAGTCTTACCAATGTATATAAATACCTGAAGAGAGGTACGATGTAAAGACGATGGGGCCTCTTCCCAGTGGTGTCCTATGACAGGAAAAGAGGCAGTGGGCACAACCTGAAACACAAGAGGTTCCTCCAAACATAAGTAAACACTTTTTCACTGGGAGGGTGACCGAGCATTGTTGCACTCAGAGATTGCAGAGCCTTCATTCTCAGAGTTACTCAAAAGCCATCTGGACATGACGTGGGGCAGCCGGCTCTAGGTGAACCTGCTTGAGCAGAGAAGTTGGACAGGTGACTTCCAGAGATCCTGTCAAGCTCAGCCACTCTCTCATTCAGTGGTACTCATGTAAATTTTCTCTGACTTGTATGTTGTGTACATTATATTCCACATGTATAACATTTCATTAAAACAGCTGCTCAGGTAATCATCTTAATAATAATTTTAATCATCATTTTTTTTAACAGAGGTAATGCTTACAGATCAGTATGGAAATCAGGTTCAGTCAGCGACATCTGCGTGTGTGAATTCCCTAGGTGTTTCTGCACCTGAACTTGATAAATCAAATTTGAAAATAACTTGGCAGGTATTTATAAGATATCATAAAGTTTATTTCTCTGTGATGTTTGTATGGTGATTGTCTTAATTCTTTCACACATAGTTAAACCAAAGCTGTGGAAAGGTAGTCAAATTAAACACTGGTTGGTAGGCTGTGAGAAGGTAGAGAATTAAAGCATTAAAATCATATAATCCTGTTCTATGGAATACAGCACCATCTGTTGAAAACCTTATCACTGCTGCAGCTATAGAATATGGGAAGCAATGCACTGCATGCTTGAGTTTCTAGTCCAGTGTTCTACATCTTTTCTTCCAACTTGTTTTTAGTCTTTTCTTCTGTGTTTATGGTGTTACAATTGGTTTTATGATCTTTTGAAGAATCTTCTGTAGGAGGCTAATGATATCATCTGTCATAGTTTAGTTTAAAATGCGTTCTATACCTTTTCAAATATGTTGAATATAACTAAGTTGTGCATAACTCTTGTACATTGAAAATGGGTTCCTGAGAAATGCTTGAGTTTGAAATTGATCATTTCTTACACAAGGAGTCCATATAAATCTAACAAAAGCAGTAGAGCTTGTAGTTTAATTTTTAGTCTACTGTCTCAAAGGTAGTAAGCATAAATATTAAAATACTATATTGCAAGAAATGAGCAAATTATACTTCCTTTTAATTGTTCTTGATAAAATCTTCTTCTCAATAGGAAAGTACTCTAACAATGAAAGTACAAGGTATTCGGTTTAAACCTTGTTTACCTGGAAGCAAAGAATTGTGCTTCGCTTGGCGTGAATTTTCTGACTTTCTCAGACTAAACTTAACTGCAGGATCCCCTGCTAAGTTGCAGTTTGTGGATTGGCCAGAGTTAGAAAAGGTAGGTTGAACAATTTTGGTTTGGAAAAAATAACAACAAGGTTACTATTCAGCAGGTCTTCTATTTCCAGAGAATTTTGGAGCACAAGATGCAAAGCTGAAAACCGTGATTTCATAGTGTTGATGTTTCTAAAAATTGTCTGAACATGACAGCTCTAGCGACAGTGTTTTCTTATATACAGGACTACATAACACAAGCAAAATTAAGTATTTTGCCATCTAATTATATAGGTGTGTTTTAAATGGGACTGCAGATGTGAAACATTCTTCATACAATAGCTGACTACATTATATCATATATTCTATTCATACAATAGCTTATAACATTAATTTTTAAAAGTAACTTATTTTGCAGTAATCTAACTTATGTGTATTTACAACACTGTATTCCTTAATATCTCTTACTGTTTATTCTGTCCCACTTGCCCTTATACAGATGATGTAGTTTTCTTTAGTGCAGCGATTTTACTGTGGGCTGGATCCTAACACCCATCTCCCACTGTTGTTTGCCAAAGATACTGTCCTTAATGGTAGTAATAGTTGGCAGCCCATCTCTCCTTTATCTGTTATTGGGTTTGATTTTTAGGATGTAGGAAGTCAGTCCCAAATTTACTTAAGTTCAAAAGTGGGAAGGGAGCACAGTACTTCTTGGTACAGAGCTTTTCGTTACCATTCATTTATTTGCTGGGGTTTTGTTTTGTTTTATTTTTCAATGTTTACTTTGGGTATTCAAATGATAGTGCTGGAGTTGCAGCAGAATGCAAAATAGGAAGCAGGTAAAAGAAAACTTGATCTCTAAGTAGAGAATAGAAATAAAGGTTGGTGTGTTGGGAAAACAGAGAAGGAAGTCATTGAAGAAGAAAAGTGAAACAAAAGGTTCAGGGAGTATCATAACTATTACTGTCTAGAAAGCTGTGAAGGTATGTTAGAAGATAAAAGTTTTGGGCAGTTTGCTCTTTCTACAACAAGGAAACTGCTAAGCCTCTTTTAGAAGCATGTCCTTTGATGTGACTTTCAGTCACATCAACATGAGTAACGCATGCAGTTCAGTTCAAGTAGTGCACTTTATAATGACAAGAGAATGTAAATGGGAAAACTCTAGAAATACATTCCTGGAGTTTTACAGTTCTGTCATGGTCTGGCTGTTATAGAAGACAAATAGTATGGAAAAGGTGGATATTATTGCTGTGGGGGTTCCTCACCTGCCATGAATGTCTGATATACCTAGAACAGAATAGTATAATGTATTTGTATCTCCTTCAGCCTGTTGCAGTGATTAATGGTAGAGAATTGCAGAAGCCCCTTATTGTTCAGCTTTGTGATCAGTGGGGAAATCCAACACCTGAACCTAATGTCAAAATCAGCCTTATAAGAAGCAACAGCATAAAGGTAAGCATAGACCTTATTTGCTGAGCTTTCTTTAACACATTTTTGTTTTCATGTCTACATTATCTTCTTCATTTTCAAGAAATCTTTTTGAAAAGTGAATAAAATACTGTAAAGGCACAAAATAATTAATCTCATATAATGGTAGTGTCAGCAAATAATGTAAACAGTTCCCAGGACAGATTGTTCAGCTCTTTCATTATAACAATCACAAATATAACTAAATTCCTAATGTATGATGTCCAAGTGTAATTAGTATCCATTCTGCTGAACCTTTTTCCAAATTCTGCATGCACACAACCCCACCCTGTCCCACACTTTATCTGAGGTAATATCCTGAATAACAATCACGGTGTTGTGGCCTAAACTGGCCACCAAATAGTTTTTATCAGGTGGTTCTTCGATTGTGGTTCCTGAATATATGACTTGTGGTCTGTATGTAAAGCTAGTCAGCAACTTTGATCCCTACTTTATTGTCTCCATGAAAAGCATTGGCAGTATGAACCAAATTAAAACAGTGAGGCTGCAAATCTAACCCAAATTTAAGTAGTTTCTGCCCTTTCCATAAGTGAGTTATGAGTGTCAGATAGTCTGCACATTGGTCTGTACGAAGAAGGGAATTAATGAATGGAGTATTCTGTTGAAAATTCTTGTTGGAAAAAAAAGTTGAAGTGTTAAATGTAACTGTTCATGCAGAGATTGTCATATTGAGTGGTACATTATGAAGGATATATTCATCTAGCTCTGGACATGACATTTTTTCATGTAGAGCTGGTCTTGTTCCCTTTTTGTTCCTGCTTGCCATGCATTTGTGTCTCTCAGTTCCCTTGGAAGACACAGCGGCTAAGAACTTTCTTTTACTCATCCCCTCAAGAACCGCCACAATCTCACAATTAATTTCCCCAAATTTAAAATTATGCTACTATTACTTGTTTTTATTGGCTTTTTTTGTTAGTTGGCCCCAGCTACTGCCTTTATGATGGCAACTGCAGCTTCTTGGGACTTCTAGTTACGTTGTTCTTGAGCAAACATCCAACCTTGACAGCAATACCGAGTGGTCATTCTGCCTGATCAAAGATATGTTGTGGTGGCGTGCTGTGTCTTTTGAGCTATTATGCCTTCCTTCATGGAAGACCAGCCATATATCTTAGAACTCAATGCCAGTATCATTTATAAGAGTTACTTTTATACGTTAGCAGAGCAGCCAACTGCATATTTGCTGAACAGACATCAGATCAAAATTCATTATGATCTTGGAGAGCCTCTTTAGAGAACTGTCTTGCCTTGTCAATTCAAACAGCTTGTATGCACAGTCTTCCAAAGGAAATAAAAAGCTTTTGGGAACTGAAATTCTCAGATAAGCTGTCTGTCTATATTTCACATTCCCTTCTCTAAGTCTTCTAAGCCTGATATTCTGCGGTTGCAGCATGCCTTTTATATACTTCATTCTCTAGCTTACAGGTCCAAAACTAGATGAACATCGAGAAACCCTCAGAACCTTTATGTTCAATAAAACCAGCTCAGTACTGGAAGTGTGCAAAGCACAGGTTCCTGTAAAAACTTAAACTTTCCATTCTGTAATGTACAGTAATTTTAATTATAAACTTATTTTGTATATACTTTCTAATAGAATATACTCTTCAAGAGAGTGTGTGAAATGTCTGGCAACCTTCTTAATGTATCTTTACACAGCTGCCTTCCATTTGAACCATTAAGCACTTATTTTTTGCCGTTGCTGTTCTCTGGTGACATGGTAGAATAAATTCATGCTCCCATAGCTGATCCATTATGAATCAACTTTCAAATTTTATTTTTTTTTTCCCTAAAATAGTTTTATTCTTGTAGCTTACTGACATGAGATTTGGGAAAGAAAATAATTTGGAAGAAGATTGCCCACTTCAAATATTCCAAAAACATTGGTTTTGTGTAAGTGGACACTAGACACTTCAGTCTCCTGAAATCTGTGCTGAAGTAGCACAGGGAAAGCAATTTAATGCCAAACCCTATGCAGATAATGACAGACATTTGCACCACATTGTTGAGTTATACCATCAATGAAAAAGTTGATTCCTCTCATTAGAAAGAAATTCATTACAGAAGAACTCAGAATGTGTCCATGGCTTCCTTTGCTGTCTTCCAAACCTTAAAGCTACGTATTAATGAACAAAAATGTCCTAGTTCAAAATGGACAGGGAGAATTCTGAAACCTCTTAATATTGTATTCATAATTGTATCTTTCCCTAATTTAGAGTGAAAAAATACAAAGAAGCCATTGCTTAAATGAAAGCAATATGCAGGCAGATGGGGTATACTAAGACTTGATACTACTTCTGTGTCATTGAAAGAATAAAAATATTTTTTTTGACAGATTGTTTCTTCAAACCAGCAACATAAAACAGATGAAACTGGTAGGGCTAACCTGGGAGTTATTTGTATTCATGCACCTAGGTAAGTGGTGAAAACTTCATGGAAAAGAGATTGAATGCTGATATGTTGCCTGGCTAGATGTTTTTAAGGTGCGCATTTCACAAAGGACTTACCAGAATTAGCCTAGAGCTAAGGTCAAACATTTTTTATTTATATGCTGGTGGAAGGCAAAATAGTGAGATATAAGAAATTAAGTGCTTAACTAAATAAAGTTCAGATGCTGCTTCTTTTGGTTTTGTGAGAAGCTGCTGTTCTAATTTTCCAAATCCTGTTTTTTCTGGTCATGGTCCAGCACAGCTTATAATTGTCAGCCTGTACCTAGTGTAGATGGTGTCATAAACTGCTTAAAATATATGAAATATACAGCCTTTGAGTGACCAGATCCAGACCTATACTTTCAAGATAGGAACCCGTTTTAGGAGTGTTGAAACCCCAGTCCTCTGGGTGCTAACCATTGTTTTACAGGATTAAGTAAAGTGGCTGAAAGAGTTTTAAATATATATTTTTATTTTTTCTTATTTGCAGTAGAACTAATGAAGTCCCATTTCCTGCAGATGTCTGTCCCATGACTCCTGTTTCATGTCAGTCACCCTGGCTTCCCTTTCATGTCCCATCTGACTTTTTGAATTCATTATTTCTATATCCTCTTCATGTTCACGGTTTTGCCATCCACTCGCTTTTCTTGCAAGACTAGGTTGGGTGTAGGTAGCTTAGGAACTAGCAATAAGTGCTTGTTCTTAAACTTCTGAAGCATTTCACAGTAGTTGATATTTTTGTATGCTACTTCTATTTGGAAGAAAGCTTATTTGAAATGCTATCGATGTTGCTTAGTGTATTTATAATGCCTGCATCTTCATGGAGGATGGTGAATGTTAGCTATCAGTGTATTACTGGAGAAACAGGTTTGCTCAGTGATAACATCATACTATTTATAGGATAGAATCATAGAAGGGTTTGGGTTGGAAGGGACCTTAAGATCATCCAGTTCCAACCCCCTGTCATGTGCAGGGACACCTTCCACTAGACAAAGTTGCTCAAAACCCTGTCCAACCTGGCCTTGAACACTGCCAGGGATGGGGCAGCCACAGCTTCTCTGGGCAACCAGCACCTCACCAGCCTCACAGTAAAGAATTTTTTCCTAATACTTAATCTGAATCTACCCTATGTCAGGTTAAAGCCATTCCTCCTTGTCCTGTCACTCTTTGCCATCGTCAAAAGCCCCTGTCCAGTTTTCTTGTCAGCCCCTTCAGGCCCTGGAAGCTGCTCTAAGGTCTCTCTGGAGCCTTCTCTCCTCCAGGCTGAACAAGCCCAGGTCTCTCAGCCTGTCTTCATGGGAGAGGTGCTCCGGCCCTCATGGCCTTCTGTGGGCTCGATCAAGCAAGTAGACCTAATGTAGACCTAGTAACTACCTGCTGATGTAGCTCTAATAACCCGTGTTCATTTTTAATCAGAGTATTAAGTAATAATTCAGTTTGGGACAGTGATAAAAGTTTTCTCCTTTGATGCTTGGCAGAGTCATTGCTTTTAATCAAAAGCATAATCAAAACTGGGGAGTACAGCCCCTGTGCAGTTAAGCACTATGTTCTCAGTTCTGTTTAAAACCTTAAATTTCAAATTGAGTTTTTCTGTAGTGATGAAGTCACTGAAAACTTGCAGTGCATTTTGCTAAGTGTGAGTTGTAAGTGCAGATTCACTGTCTGGAAACTTTCAAAGCAGAATGCTCATGAGGCAGCATTTTAATTAGCTATGCTTGCATTCCACTTTAATGTCTTCTGCAACTTAAAGCTGTAGTTGCTAGATCAAGCTAATGAAATATTAGAATCATAGAATCATAGAATAGTTAGGGTTGGAAAGGACCTCAAGATCATCTAGTTCCAACCCCCCTGCCGTGGGCAGGGACACCTCCCACTAAACCATCCCAACCTGGCTTTGAACACCGCCAGGGATGGAGCACTCACAACCTCCCTGGGCAACCCATTCCAGTGTCTCACCACCCTAACAGGAAAGAACTTCCTCCTTATATCCAATCTAAACTTCCCCTGTTTAAGTTTGAACCCATTACCCCTTGTCCTGTCACTACAGTCCCTGACGAAGTGTCCCTCCCCAGCATCCCTATAGGCCCCCTTCAGATACTGGAAGGCTGCTGTGAGGTCTCCACGCAGCCTTCTCTTCTCCAGACTGAACAGCCCCAACTTCCTCAGCCTGTCTTCATACGGGAGGTGCTCCAGTCCCCTGATCATCCTCGTGGCCCTCCTCTGGACTTGTTCCAGCAGTTCCATGTCCTTTTTATGCTGAGGACACCAGAACTGCACACAATACTCCAGGTGAGGTCTCACAAGAGCAGAGTAGAGGGGCAGGATCACCTCCTTCGACCTGCTGGTCACACTCCCTTTGATGCAGCCCAGGATACGGTTGACTATCTGGGCTGTGAGCACACACTGAAGCCAGCTCATGTTCATTTTCTCAACAACCAGCACCCCCAAGTCCTTCTCCTTAATTTTGCTTTAAAGGGTTTTGCTTTAAAGCAAAATTAAATTTAATAAGCTAATATCTTATGATTTTACTTATCTAACTTATAGAATCATAGAATAGTTAGGGTTGGAAAGGACCTTAAGATCATCTGGTTCCAACACCCTGCCATGGGCAGGGACACCTCACACTAGGCCGTGTTGCCCAAGGCTCTGTCCAACCTGGCCTTGAACACTGCCAGGGATGGAGCATTCACAAATTCTTTGGGCAACCCATTCCAGTGCCTCACCACCCTTACAGCACAGAACTTCTTCCTTACATCTAACCTGAACTTCCCCTGTTTAAGTTTAAACCCATTACCCCTTGTCCTATCACTACAGTCCCTGATGAAAAGTCCCTCCCCAGCATCCCTATAGGCCCCCTTCAGATACTGGAAGGCTGCTATGAGGTCTTCACGCAGCCTTCTCTTCTCCAGGCTGAACAGCCCCAACTTCCTCAGCCTGTCTTCATACGGGAGGTGCTCCAGCCCCTGATCATCCTTGTGGCCCTCCTCAGGACTTGTTCCAACAGTTCCGTGTCCTTTTTATGTTGAGCACACCAGAACTGCACACAATACTCCAAGTGAGGCCTCACAAGAGCAGAGTAGAGGGGCAGGATGACCTCCTTCGACCTGCTGGTCACGCTCCTTTTGTTGCAGCCCCAGGGTACGGTTGGCTTTCTGGGCTGCGAGCGCACATTGAAGCTGGCTCCTGTTCATTTTCTTATTGACCAGCACCCCCAAGTCCTTCTCCACAGGGCTGCTCTGAATCTCCTCTTCTTCCCTTTACTAATGATAACTTTTAGATATTTATCATGCTTTCATTTACATGATTCAGACCTAAAGTCTTTTGAAAATTGTCTTTTTGGAAAAGATTTCATAACAGTTTTCACTATTTTTGGTATATTTCAGGGGAGAGCACACTTTACAGCTTAAAGCCACATACAACAAGACCATATTAGATTGTCCTATAATCACCTTAAATGTCCTGCCTGATCCTGAGAAGCCTGTCTGCTTGAATGTTAAATATGACAGAAGTTCTTCTTTCCAAGCAGGAGGTACCTTTCCTGGTATGTATAAGGATACTTTGGTGGAAAGCAGTCACTCAAGAGCTTTGTAAACCTTTGAAAACCTATTTTGATGGTTCTTCTAATGGTTTTGTTGGTGGTTTTTTTTTTTTTGGTCTGTTTTGTCTCAGTTCTTTGTAACAGCTCTGTCTTAGATGCCTCTGTAACACTTGGAGAAAAAAGATATATACAACATATTTGGAAAGCATTTCAAATTATCTCTTATTTATTTGGTTCAAGTACCTGGCTTTGTCTATAAATGGTAAAACTGCAGAAACTATTCTCTGTCCTTAGTGAAATACCAAATTTCTGAGTCTGATTTTTTGATCTTCCAAAAAGATGATCTGAGCTAGTTCATTCACGTTTTTCCTTGCCTCATTTTCTGTGGAATAGTAACAGAAGAGGTAGCTAGGAAATTATAGGCAAACTGTGAGCTAAGAGGAACCAAAAAGTGATCAGGAGTAAGCTGGGAACAGTAAAAAATACTCTGTCTTGTGTGTTCTCACAAAAGGTTGATCTTCACTTTCTAACTAAGGCTGCTGAGTCATAAAAGAAAAAACTCCTTATTATGTTTTCTGTCCCAGTAGTATTCACAATAAAGAAAACAAATAATGACCAGCCAGTTATGACCATGAGGAAACACCTTTTGTGAAAAGCAGAAGAGAATTTGAAATCTCTGCCTTTTTCATGTAGGGAAGCTTTGGCATGAATAAGAAACCTATGCTAACTAGTTACATTAATTCTGGAAATAAATAGCCCTTATGATATGGTTCTTGAATTTGCCAATGAAGTATACATTTTTCTTCCAGAAAATATATACAGTGAAGTATACAATTTTCTTCTAGAAAATTTTCCTGTTTAATTTGCAGTAACACAGCTTGCACTCTGAAACCATGATAAACAACATTCTTCAGAAAACTGAAGTGCTGTCTAAATAAGTGAAGAAGTATAAAGCAAGTAGATTCTGTCACTTAAAAGACAATACTTCCTTAAGGAAGGCAAAAAAAAAAACTTCAGTAACAATTTAGTGAAATTTAAAATAACTAAAAGGACTTCTAGACCTATTTAATGACACAAATACTAACAAATTTCCTATACTGGATTGTATTCACTTAATTTTAAATTATTGTTAAGTTACTAACTGATATGGTAATACTATTTAATTTGGCCTTTATTTGAAATGAATAAGTTAAGATGGGAAATCTGATGCCATTTCAAAAAAGTTTCAGGAGGGCTTAGGGAAACTTTTCATCAGTATATACATTTTTCAGTACTGGGCGGTTACTGGACTGGAAGGAATATAAAGAATATAATTAAGTCAGTACATAGATAAATGTAGAAATTGGAGCAGGTTGGAAACGACATGATTTTTGTACAGGGAATTAGTGTCTTGCAAATGCCTTTGAAGGAGTTGACAACTGTGTGAATGTGAGTGATACTGCTGATGCAGAGTACTTGGTTTCTTAGAGAGCTCTTGGCAAGTTCCTAGAATCATCAAATGGTTTGGGTTGGAAGGGATGTTAAGGATCATCTAGTTCCAGCCACCCTGCCATAGCCAAGGGCATCTTCCACTAGACCAGGTTGCCATTTCTCGTTGTCCTATCACTACAGGCTCTTGCAAGAAGTCCCTCTCCAGCTTTCTCACAGGCCCCTTTTAGGCACTGGAAGCTGCTCTAAGGTTCCCCCAGAGCCTTCTCTTCTCCAAGCTGAACAACCCCAACCCTCTCAGTCTGCCTTCACAGGTGAGGTGCTGCAGCCCTGTGATTATTCTCATAACTCTTCTCTAGACTTGTTCTAACAGGTCCATGTCTGTCTTATGTTGGGGGCCCCTGAGCTGGACACAGTGGCTAACGGGGAAAATAGTAGTTGTGGTGGTGTTGTTACAACTACTGCACCTTGCTAGCCAGCAGTTCAATGGCTAAAGCACTTGTGAAGGAAGAGGGAGATCTGGATTTCCTGTCTTTGAAGAAAAGAGTAAGCTACTTAACTAGAAGCCTGGCTTGCTATTTTGATAAGAATGATAATGTGGAAAAAGTAGACTTGAAATTTGAGAGGTTTTATTAAAGCACTCACTGGATAAAGTAGGCGGTTTCTCTTCTAAGGATAGTTACCTAGTCTAATTACAGGGCTGGAGAGAGAAGGTTTTCCATATCTGGTTTTAAACTTTTTGTTACTTGAGTTCTGTTTGGAATGCGAGTTTTGTGTGGTTTTCCTTTAGCTATGAGGGAGACAACAGAAATTCATGGAGTTTGATCTTTTTAATTCTGATTAAAAATAATCCTGAAAATCTTGGGTTTCATTCTACAGATTTTATGGTTAGTGTTCTTTCTGAAGATGACAACATTATCAGAAATATTAATCCAGCACGGATTTCAATGAAAATGTGGGAAGCACAGAGCATGGGAACTAGGATGCCAATTGATGTAAGTCATCAAAATGTGTTTTCAAAATGGGTATCAAAATGCCATCATAGGACAAACTAATAGTAGAAACTTCCCTTCATTTAATTTAGATCAATATCTTGTTCTAGATTTTAAATTACAAGTATTACGTATAAATCATACTTGTTTATCAATATCTGTCCTGATAAAAGTTGGCAGACTGTTCAAATGTCAAGGCTATAATAAGGACAAAAATGTTACCACTCTGCAGAAGCTAATTAATAACAGGGAGACTATTAAAAATTGACTCCATGAATCTTGCAAAGAAGAGAGTCTGGGAATTAAGAACATGAAACTACTATATAAATTATAGGTGATCTAATTTAATTACTGTGTGCTATCAGTACTACAGATCATTAAGACATTGCAAGTAAGGTACTTGAACTTTCAGTGTATGGCATTAATATTTTTTTTCCATCTTTTCAGGTTACAGTATTTAGCTGTAGTAAAGTGAAGGATGACAAGGAAGATGGCTTCTTCTACTTCAGGTATAGAAGCGTTCATTTTATAATTATTGACACAACTTACAAAACTCGATTTGAAATACAAACAAAGAGGTTTAGATTTTGATAATAAATTGTTACAGAATTAGTATGATACAGTGCTGCAGAATGGTAAGAGATACTAGCAAGATGCATTGCACATGAGGATTGAGTTCTTCCCTAAATACATTTGACATTTGTTTAATCTGGGAGTAGAGAAGAGTCTAATATATTAGAATACATAAAGAGAAATGCTAGCAATGGAGAGACTATATAATCTACTCGTCACTTGGCTAGTAACATTCCTCAATGTTACATTCAACTGCTGTAGAATTGCAGGTTAGACAAAGTGGACTTAACCCTGATTTAATATCTTCTGTAGCTGGATGTTAATCCTGAACCAAGAACTTGACCCTGTCAGTTTAGTGGTCTTTCCTTGGAAGACCTTGGGTGACATAGTCTAGTGGGAGATGTCCCTGCCTATGGCAGGAGGGTCTAGATGGAGGGGGAACTAGATGATCTTGAAGTCTTTTCCAACCCAAACCATTCTGTGATTCTATGATATCAAGGTCCTTTCCAACCCTAATCATTCCATGATTATAGAGGAATACTTAACAGGACTTTTTAACTAGTTCTGGAAGACTACCCAGAATTTAGATTGCTTGCATACTCACATATTTGTCGCTTTAATATTGACTCACTTTTGCTTGTTTTTTGTTTTTGATTTATTTAGGGATAAAGTGGTTCCAGAGCGAGTTGGCATTTACAATATCCAGTTTGCCTTCGCAATGGATAAGACAAACATTCTCACCAGTGACCAGGTTTGAATTTATAATTTATTACATGTAGCCAAGAACATGTAAGACAGAATCATCTGGGAGAAATATAATACTTTGTAGATTCAAAATACAAATAAACTCACGTGCAAGCTTTGCAAAAAAAAAGTGTTTTTATTTTAATGGTTACTGATTTTAAGGTGTTGATTATGAAAATATATTTTCAGTAGCTTTTATAACTAAGCAGAAATTTTGTGGAATAAGAGAGCTGCATAATTTGCAACCTAGTGTAACTGGTCATGCTAGTTTATTTCAAGATTCTCAGTGGATTTCACATGCATTTGTTTACGTATTTTTTGAGCAGCCTATACACATAGGTGAATTATATCAGTCTTTGTTTCATTTTGTTTTATTTTATTCTTCCTCCTTTTTCTGCTAGATTACTTTTGACGTTGTACCTAATGACCCTGTACGCTTGTTACCTGATTCTTTACCAGCTACTCCGGCAGTTTCAAATGTTCGAGCTCTTGCTAGCCGTACACTGGTTAAGGATTTATGCCTCCATGTAACGGTAACTATACTTAAATACAAAATCATAATTAGGGAAATGTGTAAGACTGCTAAAAATACATTGAATTTTCCTGTAAGGCATTGCTGCTATCTTTCTGCAGATTAACTTCACAAAAAAGATGTGCATCAGATGATTTTCAGTTTGACAGGTGTATCTTGTTTTGTTTACAGATGACTGAAACATGCAGTCCTTGCTGTCAGGCATCTTAGGCAATTGAAACCCATTTCTTGTTGCCACAGGAAAAAAAGATGTTTTAAGACTAGATTCTAGTGGGGAAACCGCATACCTATAGCAGATGATTCTCTCCATGATTTTTCTTCCAGTAGATATCTTCTGTTACAAAAAAATAAGATTTCCTGAACCTTGAATGTTCACAAGGATACAGGGAGATTGCTTACCAGTTACTGCCATGGGCAAAGCAGACTTGACTTGTGGAAAATTAATTTAATTTATGGCCAATTAAACTAGATTTGAGTAGTGAGAAACAAAGACAAAAAAAGTAAAGCAACACCTTCCACCCTACCTTTCCCAGGCTCACTTTGCTCCAGACTCCTCTACCTTTCCCCAGGTGGGACAGGGTGGGGAATGGGGGACATGGTCCAGTCCGTAACAGCTCCTCTCTGCTGCTCCTTACTCCTCACATTTCCCAGCTCTAGTGTGGGTCCCTCCATGCAGTACTGCAGTAATGATCTGCTCCAGTGTGAGCCATCCTCACAGGCTGCAGTCCTTTAGTGTATACTCACCTGCTCTAACATGGGGCTCTCCATTGGCTGCCATATGAATATCTGCTCCACCATAGTCCTTCGTAGGCTGCAGGGAAATACCTCCTCCACCATGGTCTCCCCATGAGCTGAGAGGAATCTGCTATGGCGCCTGGGGCACCTACTTCCCCATCCCCTACTCCTGCTCTCACTTTGGTGTTCCCTCTTCTGTCTGTCATGGCTTTTTTCCCCCCTTCTCCTTGTCCAGTGCATTTTTGCCCTTTTTTAAAACATACTTTCCTAGAGCAGCCACTGTTTTGGCTGAAGAGCCAGGCTGTGCTCTGTGGTGGATGGGTTGGAGCCTGCACAGGCAGCCCCAGCCTCTCCTCAGAGAGGCCACCCCTGCAGCCGCCCCACAGCCAGCACCTTGCCACATAAACCCTTTTGAGTACAAAAATTGATTACTTAGTTCATATTCCAGACTAACTTTTTTGGGTTTTTTACTTACAGGATGAATACAACAACCCCACTGGAGCTGATCTAGTTGGCAGAATAATAACAAAAATTAAGAGCCCCAGTGAAGATGATACGGAGATCCCACAATTTCAGGGGAAAGTCAGTACAGTTGAGTTTCCATTTAACAGAGGAACAGCTGAAATCGTAAGTGTGACTAAAATACAGTTAGCTCCATGAATAATGGTTCTAATGGGGCCTATTTTCCTACAGTTTCAAAGTTGGTCTTGCACCTCGTCATGTTTTGTGGAGGGTTAGCATCCCCTCTTGTAGCCTTCCCCTGCAGATAAGTAGATAAATCATTTCTTCTCTTTATTATTTGGTTTCTGATTTTCAGAAAATCTGAAGGAAGGACATTCTTTGAACTGTTTATCCTTGCCAAGCGAGGGAAGTTTACAAGTACATTCACTTAGGGAATGGGACATACAGGGGGATCCAGGATAAGTCTTCGTTTGAATTTCACATGTAAATAACACTTCACTAATTTATAGTTAAACCGTTAATATTAGTGGTATTTTACATTTTTATTTGTAATACTGTCTGGCTGTAAGATCTTGAGATCATTTATTCTGACATACCCGTATATATGTAATGAAATTTTTCTGGGTTCTCTTTACATTTTCTCAAGCTGACTAGGCTTATATATGCATTGCAGAAAGGCATCCTATCCTCATTTGAAGAAGTAAAGATAAAGCTGCCACTTCTCTACTTCTCTTTACACTTTATTTCAGTTACTAGTACCCTTGACCATTAAAAATGCTTGTCTTATTTCAATTTAAATTTCCAGCTGTAACATCATGCATACCTCTGAAAGTACTGCACATTGGAATTAGGTCATCACAGTCACTTTTTCTTCAACAAATACAGATTGAATTTTTAAGACCTGTGAGTACCATTTGTAACTATTGTTACAAACCATAATATAGAAGTCTCAAATTGAAATGTGCATATGCACAAAACCAGAAGCTGTTCGAAACACACCAAAAAACCCAGCTGAGCATAGAACTACACATCTGTTCTGAGTGGAATGGTCACAGCATCACTCTTAAAAGCCTACAGAGAACTTCAGTAAATAGGAGTATTTCGTGTGGTGAAATAGGTATATATCCTGAAGTATATGGAAATCTTCAGACATTTAGAAGGTGTTCTGAAGGAGAATCCAACTTTTTAAAGACATTTCCTCTGCCACATTTTTTAACTCATTCATTGGAAGCATTTTCTCAGCAGACCAGCATCAGTGTGTGCCAGGTGGAGGCAGACACCGCCTTAACAACTACAAAATCACCCAGTAAATCTTCGAAATCACACCAATAAAACCCCATTAGAATTACTAAAATCTTCATAATTTATTTTATTCAGTACATCAACTGCTTTTACGGAACTACATAGATAAAAGTTAATGACACAGCATAAATAATTCTCTGTTGATAACAACAAAGAACAGAAAAATACAGTTAACACGGGCAAACATTTTTCACTAAACAATCTGTCAAGCTCTGGTCTACTCTGATCCATAAGGAAAAGTGACAAAATATGTATGAAAAACAAGCTAGAAATATACACGGACGAAGGATGAGATAAAATTAATATACTAATTGATTTATTGAGCACTCCGAATTTCTCGTGTTCCCCAGCCATGTTTCAGGAGTACTTTACTAACTGGCTTGTGAGCACATTTTTCTTGGGCAGCTGGGGTGGGAAAAAGTGCAAAACCATAGGTAAGGGGTCATCTGTAACCAGTGGTTTGATGAACTAGCATTTTTTTTCTCTCCAAATCTCGCATTTACATCTGTGGTAGAAATTTGAACAGATGTTTATAACTTCATACTATTAAGCGATTAATAACCCCATAGAGCAAAGTCTGACAGTTCAGACAAAATTACTGGATAATTTCTCAGACTCCTCACTGATGCAGAAATAGCAATTTTTTTTGTTTCCATGTGCTAATAACCTGCTGTTTAGCCGTTGTGACCTATATACTCCAGTCGTGCTTCAGTGGCTAACAACCTGTGTAAGGGGAGGCGGGGGGGACAGTGGATATTTCAGATTTTTTTCTTTGGCTTTTTTGGGGTTTTACAGGATTTTTGTAAGCAGATGCTTTTTATTTCTACTTAAATGTTCCTGGTTTAAGGTGGGAGGAGGTTCTTACGTTCTTCTGTCCTCTCTTTATTGCGATTTGATGAGTTTTTACTGCTTTTGACAGTAACTTGTGTTTCCTAGTCTTGCATTGGGAGTAATTCCATTTTAGTGAATCCTGTATTTGTTCTTCTCTTCAGGCAGTTTTCAGTTGTCTAATTTATGCCAAGTTCTCTGACTTTAGACAACTCACAAAGCTCATGTGGAAAGGATTTGTTGGTTGTGGTGCAATGTACTTTTCATATGACGAATGGGGATGGGATGGCACACGCCACCGTTTTTTTCAAGTATCTTGAAATTGTTCCATCTTGTTTATAAATCTAATTACTGTCATTGTAATGAAGATGATAATCTGACATGCTTACCCTTACACTGAGGTTCAGGAATACTAAACTTGTTTAATGAGGGAAAATGTTTAGATTTTCATTAGTATACATTTTCTTAAGGAAATTATATTTCCCCTACAGACTTCTCCTAATTAAATATGTAGCTGCAATATTTTTGAAAGCCATAAAGACTTTCTTTGAAGGTTATATATCTATCTCTTCTTTTAGGCTGCAACTACCTCTCTCTTGATTTGGCCAGTTGAGTAGCAATTTCTACATGTTAAAGGTGGAAACAGTATGAGTTTTATTATAAGCATTATTCATTTTATGCATGATACCTTTCCCAAAGTAACAGTACATTTAGATATTACCTATACTAATTTTATTTCTATCTGTCATTCTTTATGGTTTTATAATCTTTCCTGTGTTTGTTAAGAAAGGCGAAGGATTTAGTTTGCCTTTTCAATAAGGAATTGATAAAAATGAGATTGATGTTCATGGTAGTGTTTGGATATATATTCTTTATTCATTTGGGACCTGCTGTCTACTTCCATGGTAACAGCAGTAACTTTAACTGAGCACTGGGAATAGTTTGTTTTCCCTTCTCTGTGTTTATACATCGGGCCTTTCTTTTTAATGTTCCATTTGCATTTGTTCGCAAGCTGAATGAAGTACCTCTGAGGAAGTCTTACAGGATGTTGCAGAGAATAGTTTTTTCTGAGCATGTCTCTTAAATTTATAGCCAACAATAATAAGGCTCTTTAAACAGGTAAAATGACAATTCTTAAATATTAAAACAGTTACTGCTAAATATTTGTATTTAACTTCTCTTTAATAGTTGCAAAAGGCATTTCCAAGCCAATACTTAAAACTGTAGTAATATTGTGTAGGCATCATGTGTTAGGTAACTT
This sequence comes from Lathamus discolor, assembly GCF_037157495.1. Taxonomy (NCBI): domain Eukaryota; kingdom Metazoa; phylum Chordata; class Aves; order Psittaciformes; family Psittacidae; genus Lathamus; species Lathamus discolor. The sequence goes on along the minus strand of NC_088885.1, from coordinate 109,954,944 downwards.
ACAAGATTTAGCATTTAAAGAATGTTTGTTTATTTTGTGTCACTACAAGTGTGAATATAAAACTTATGTATGTTTGTTTGTTTGTTTTATTAGAGTCTAGTGCTGGCTGAAAATAGTCCTGGAAGAGATAGCACTGAATATATTCTTGTATTTGAGCCAGATCTTCCAGGTTTGAGGAGACCTTTGGAACCGTACCGTCTGTCATTTATGTTTTACAATGGTATGTTTCAGTTACTTTAAAATGCTTGCTTTTCCTTAGAAGCAATTATTTTTATGTCCATAATACTTCTTCAAAACTGTGTAATAGCAGAGATTTTTGCTGATGTTTAAACCAACTATGTTACTGTTTTTTTCTTCTAAAAATACATATATTTCTGTAGATTTCAAGAAGCAGCAACAGATGGCAACACTTACAAAGGAGAGAGACCAATTATCTCAGTCCATTGGTGTTTACAGAAATTGGTTAGATACTACTAATCAACTTGTAAACGCAATTAAATGTAAGTCTCAATCAAATACATGAATAAATTTCTGGGAATTACACTTTTTTCCTTTAATAATTTTAAGAATATAAAGAGAGGGAGGCAAATAGGTATTGAAATCATGAGATACAGTAATTAGGGTTCATACCCTAATGAGGGCAGCAGGGGGGAGTATATCTTTGAATTAGCAGGAAAGCATCTAGTTATTTGGTTGACCTGCCTGTAAAGGGTCTTGATTTGAGGTAGAACATCTTACGCCAAAACTGTCAAAAACAGAAATAAAACATTGAAGTGTGTGGTCTGATTCTGTTTTTCCATGACTGCCTTGCCCTCCCATCTTTGCAATGGGTGTGTGAAGGCTCATTGATCTGGAAATCTGACAGTTGCCTAAAAACAGGTTTAGGGAATGAACCACCAATAATCCTCTTTCAAAAATTTAGTCTTACATTTTCAAAATGTTACTTTTTCCACCCACATTTTGACCCTGTGTACATTATTCAAAAGTACAGTGTAGCTATTTATTGTTTATCTCAATGTTCTTCAGCTAATTTAATCCTTTATATAGTCTGTTAAACAGCAGAGCGGTGTAAGGGCAGTGGTTTATAGGAATGGGAGAGATGAAGAAAATGTTTTCTTTGCATTATTTTTTTGTTTGAATCATCCTGTCCGTTGATCAGAAGCTTTGATTTAATAAATGCATTCTGAAATTTTATTTTAAGTAATCACTGAATATAAGTAAAGCGTGCTAGAATTAAAAGATGCTGCTGTTTCTTGTAATTTTAGCACAGGGCTGTTTCTGTTGCTTGCTTCAAGTTTCCATTATGGATGCAAATTCCTGAATTCCAGTGTGAAAGGCAAAAGGTTTTGTTTCGTATTTGCAGATTTTTGCACATCTCTAGAGAGTAAGTTAGAGCACAACATTATACTTGATGCTTAAATAACATTTTCATATAGAAACCTATTTGAATAGATAGAGTGGAAAGCAGCTCACCTATTTACTCATATGTTTTCAAAATTACTTCAGTTGAGATATGAGACTTGAGGAAGTAGTGTCCAGGAAGTGCTGTCCCACAGGAGAGAGTAAAGAGGGTAGTGCCAGCCACCACTCTTCCCTTCCCTTTTGCCCTTTCACCTGTTGGAGAACCATTTGGAAAGGTAATTAAGGACGAAAATTAAAAGAGAGCTTAAATTCTCAGAATGATATAAGGACTGGTGCAACTGCTTGCTGAAGCTGAAGTAGATGTCAGCTGCTGAAATAGATTACAAGCTGGACAAATCACAAGATCTTTGTGGACAAATCTGGATATTCTTTGCTGAAATTAAGAAGTAGATAGAATCAGCCGTGGGTGACATAATTCTGTTGTAAGAAATTCTCTAAGAAGTGTTCCATTGCTGTCTAATATTTCCTTACTCTCTGTTGATTTTACTGGTTTCAGGTCAGGTTAAAGATGCTGAAACTAAAGAAACTCACCTGAGGAGCCAACTGAGAAAATACCAAATTGAATTACCAGAGAAAAACACAGTATGAGTTATTTCTTATTAACCTCCATCGTATCTTAAGAATAAATTTAATCTTAGTATGAAATTGGTATCATTAGATAACATTATGGAATCATACTGGTATATACACAAGAACCTGTTTAGAAACCCTGAAAATTTAAACCATGAGGAAAATCTGTGAACAATGCCAAACTTTATTTTATGTACTTTTCTGCTAATGTTACTATCTCTTAAAGAAACTGCTGGAAAAATAAGAAAATCTTATTTCTGATCCACATTTGGGTCTTGTTTTACCTTTCTGCTAAGGTTAACAATTCTGTTACTGGTATTGATAGTTTTCATAATGGGGTTTTGCAGGCTGATCAATGTACACTGGATGTATTCTGGAAAAAGTAGACCAAAGGAAAGCACTTATTTTGCAAGAATTAGAGAATTTCGTATGTTACTGGCAAAGTCCATATAAAAGTACATGTGAAAGATTCAGGGCAATGGACCCCATTGATAATTTCCTATAAAGATCCAGTTATATAAAGATCCAGTTACATTATTAAAACTTTTTACAGAAAGCTACTAACATTTTAAGAAATATATAGTTAAACAATCATCTATCTTCAGAGCAAATAAAAACAAATGTTAGAGTCATTAAGCACAGATCAGTAACATTAAATTATACACATTCTGCAATCATGGTATCCACGTTCCCCTTGCTGGCCACGCTTTTCAGGCCTGGATATAGTCCCCTTCTAAAACTGCTATTTTTTGTACAGTCGTGCTTGTCTTTTCCTGCTGGTTTAAACTTTCTTCAGTTTTAGCTCTAATCAAGCTCCAGTAGCTCTTTGTGAAAAGCTCCCTGAAGTCTTTAAAACAAAAAAAGTAGCAATAAAAGAATTCATTGTCACAACTGCAGTGTGCCTGCTTTCGCTCTCCTCTGAGATTATATGCAGCAGTCCCTTACATATTAAGTCTGTTTCAATTTATTGAAGGTTTTTTATTAAGAACTTGATTGAGAACAAGTAAACTAACTACTTCTGCAGCTCAGACCAATGATACATGCTTGCTAACTTTAAATTTTAAATCTCAGCTTCAGTATGTGGATTCTCTGATAAAACAAAAGATGTTGGATCAAGAAGGAGTAATGAAACAGCCAAGGCGAACTTGTACTCTCCCAAACTATCCAAAAGGCAGCCAGGATATTTTAGGCAAGGTAAGTTTTCTCTCTGAAAGCCTTCAGATGAGTTTGGTTCTTAAATGGTAGTGATGAAATATTAGCCAACCAAATCTGCGAGTAATTTTTGAGAAGTATTGAAAAGAAGACAGGATTCTCAACCCATCAGATGACTAGCTCTTCTAACAGACCCATCAACAGGGGAATTAAATGTCTGATTGAAGTTGCAGGATGATTGTGATTAGTATGAAAAGGGGAAGTGGCCTTGACTTCTGTTTGATTGTTCTAACTTTTGTGATACAGATTGCACATTTAGCACAAATAGAGGATGACGAAGCAGCAAAAGTTATCTCTTGGCATTTGGCAAGCGACATGGACTGTGTAGTCACATTGACTACTGAAGCCGCTCGTTCTATCTTTGATGAAACTCAAGGTCGACAGCAAGTGTTACCTCTTGACTCTATTTACAAGAAGACACTCCCTGACTGGAACAAGTAGGAAAAAAACAATGAAATTTCTGCATTTGTATTTTATATGAATTATTTTTTTTTGTCTAATTTGTTTTTTAAACTTCCATTAATGATTCAAAGCATAAGATTTCTAGCTTCATAATGATAACAACAGTAATGTCACTTGAAGTGTTAGCTGAAATTGTAGCTTTATCTCCTCTGCTGTGCATTGTTCTTTGTTCAGTAGGGTTTTTCTATTAAAGATAAGACAATCTACCTTCACTTCTAAATAATTCTACTGCTTCACATCAAATACTAACTTTTATAAAATTCCAGTTCCAGTGTACATTCCCTAAAATCATCTGTAGTTATGAAACTCAATTCTGCTGTTCTAGTTTCCTGGAAGATAAAGGAAAATACAATAATTCCATGCCTGAAAATTATTTGTTTGTGAAGGTGACTGCTGATATCATGAAGAAGTGCCTTTTAGAAAAGATTGAATGTGCAGATACATTTATAAGGTCCAAAATCTCAGTTTTTCATAAAATAGATTGTTAAAACTTGCCCATAAAATTAGTCACATGAATTTGTTGGATATACATCTCATTACAAATTAGTGTTTTACCAAAGAATCTTTAATATTACTGGCATTTCAGATAGTATTGGGATCATTTAGTACCTAATGTGGAAGTGTTAAGATGTATTCAATTCCATTTGAGATTTCTGATGAGACTGTCAGAAACAATAATGAAATAAAGGCAAATTACTTTTTTTTTTCCTTTTCCCCCTCACTCTGCCCTTTCCTTAACCAGGCCTTTACCTCACTTAAGAAATGGAAAAACCTCCTTCAGACCTGTCGGAAATCCTGTATTTGCCAGAGATCTGTTAACATTTCCAGATAATGTAGAGCATTGTCAAACAGGTAAATGATATCAAAGAAATTGTTCATAATTTCTTTCTTTGTAATCAATAAAATACAGAAACATCAAAAATCATATTTCATTCAGTAATCTTCATTGAGACATTTTCAAATACCAGTGAGGACACGAAAGCACTGGCACCCATAGGGAGGTGGCACTGGCAGACAGAGACCACATCCTTTTCCTACATTTTTTTTCTTAGATTAAGGAGATCTAGTCCTTAATGTGGAGCGCTGGAATTTGTAATTCTTTCAATAAGTTTTTCATTTAACTTCACAACTTCTCAGTATTGAAATACTCGTCTCTTCATAAAAACCAATTTTTAATCCAGTGTATTTTCAGAAAATTAGATACTGTCAGAGACTTTAATGATAAATTCTTCTCCATGTCCCTCAGGGGAATTTAAAAACCGTATTGCTTGACATATCTCATGCAAGGCTGCATCAAGCTAGGCTTTGTATAGAACAGCTTTTTCTGCAAAAGAAAAGTCTTAAACTCAGTTGGATCATCAGCCTGTGAATGTTTAGGTTTTTTTCTTTGATAACCCATTGAACATTAAGAAACATGCTAAGAAACTGAGAACACAATTCAGGAAGGACTTTAAAAAATTATCATTTATATAATTTCCTAAAACTTCGGATTTTATCACGTGTGTCTTCATAAATGTTAAAGTAAGATATCAAGCGAGTACTTTGGAAAATAATTGTCTTATGGCATAATTGATTGTAAACGTAGTAAATTTTTTCTTTATGAATTCTTTGATGAAAACAGGAGATTGCTGTTTATCTCAATCTCAGAATAAAATTTCATTGAAAAACATACAGATGCTGTTTTCCTGGCACTTATCTAAAAAGCTGTAGTAATGATGCCTCAGAATTGATTTTTTCAAAACTCAAGTAATTTTGTTTGCAGAGACATTTAATGATTCAAAAAATTACATTTTTCAGTGTTTGGGATGCTCTTGGGTGACACTATCATTATAGATAATTTGGATGCTGCCAACCATTACAGAAAAGAGGTATGTTTCAATTATTCTTTGTATTTTTTAAAACAAACATATTGCATAGTTATATATTTAATACATTACAAACTTAGATTAATTGCTGAGTTTAATGCTGCATTAGTTGTAAGTATGCTTACTGTCTGTGGGTCTCAATGCACTTAACAGTGAATGGAATCCTTCTTACTGGCAGTGGCAAAATTACCTCTATTCAACAAATTCTATTATGTGAATATTGCTGTCAAGCATGAGACCATGTTTTTAAATATAAACAGTTTTAGTTTTGCAGTTTAGTATTAAATGCAAGCGCATCAGTACTTTCCAAGTACGCAGGAACCTGAGGCAGATGATGAAATTCCAGATCCACGAAAATCTGCATGTGAAACTTACGAGACCTTTTTCTGACCCATTTTATTTAGGTTCAGTAGGACACATTTTAGCAGGCAAGAGGCTATGAGGAAGTCCTGACGCTGGGCACTTTGTTTCAGCTTACAAGTTGGCTAGAATTGAAATAATGATTCAGCAGAAGAACGCAGAACTGTACAGATTAAACGTTAAGCTCTTGGGGTTGGATATTTTTTTTTCCTCTGCAGAAGTGTAAGAAATTGTGCTGTGGGGTTGTTCTTAAGAGAACAAGTTAATAAGGAATCTGGTGGCATCTAAAATTGGTTACCTGTTTTGCTCTTTCACAGTCAGTGCAGTTCTGTGCCCTGGGCCTGACCAGCTCGTTTATTGTGGGATTCTGTTCCCTGTTTATTGGCTACTACTAGCTGGTAACCTGGGAACAAGGAGTGTTTTGAATGCTTCCAAAGAGTGTCTCAGAAATACAGTCATAGTAAAAAATGCAGATGATTGACATTAGTATTTTAATTTTCATCATGTGTCATATAACCATCTCTGTATCCATCTAGTGAACATTTTTTAACTGTGAAGACTGTGTGTGCTTCTTTCATCAAAAAATGTGTATTTTTACTGGAAAATCAAGCAGGAAAGTCTGGAGAATTAGATTTGGGTTGTTAACCGGTGTCAGGAGACTGACCATCTGTGTCTGTTCAGGAAAAGGAGTTAGTGCATGTGGTCGTTTCTCAAAATTAGGTCTGGTTCATTTTACCTTATTAGTCTGTCACGACGTTTATTTCAGTCACCGACTACAGGTAAATTTCATCAACTATATGGAAGTTCTATTGAATATGTTATAAGAAATAAATCCCTTGGAATTTAGATGCTTTAAGTCTTGTGCATTTTGGGGAGGGGAAGAGAAAAAAGCCGTCTTCATCAAGTAGTTCAATAAGTGCTCACATTTTTTATCACCACTGAAGTTTATTGACATTACTTCATAGTATATGTTGATAATTAGCATTACTTGAAAGCAAAAGTCATTAAATGTAATTTCATAAAATACATTCTCATTAGAGAACAAGGTGCATCATGACTGAAAGATACAAAGCTTCACAGCAGCACTGCTGAAAACTTGGATTTTCCATGGGGTTACTAATTTAGTATCACTTTTTATACCTGTGTAGGTTGTAAAAATTGCACATTGCCCTACTTTGCTGACTAGGGCAGGAGACAGGATTCGTAGTAATGGAAAATTTGGAGGCCTTCAGAATAAAGCTCCTCCAATGGACAAACTCAGAGGAATGGTATTTGGAGCACCCATGCCAAAACTTTACTCTGCTTTCGCTGGACAGATAGGTGGGTTAATGAAGTCATGAAAATACAAAACTTCCAAAATTATATTGCTTGCCTATGTTTGTTATTCTCTTATGTAATATGAAAAGGAAAACTTCAATTTAGCGTACAGTTATTTTAAGAAATACGACGTGTATGATGTCCTATTTATGAATTTCCCTTTTCTTTAAAGTTTACAGCTATTAAATTTCCTGAAAGAAAATACAATAGTCATGAGATAGTCCCCCTTTATCTTAGTCTTGTTAAAGAGTATAAGCAGTTGTAATCATTCAAACAGCAGGCATGAGAAGCTTGAGCTGATTGAATTCCAGCATCTTTGAAAAATAAGGTTTGGGTCTTCCTTCTCTAGAAATACCATACAGCAATTCAGAATTTCTTACTGTGCAAGTAAGTTCTATGAAGCAGTGGTAGAAAAATTCGTGTTCTTGTAAGAGTCACGCACGACATCTTCTACATTATTTCCCTAACAGGAAAATACCTTCTATTTCCTGTAGGATCACTTATATTTCATTATGTCTGGAGTCTTCCTTTCAGAATAAAGGTTGTAAGTTAAAAGATGGTGGCTTCTGATACATAACAGCTGACCTGACTGATTTGTAAGACATTGAAAAGTCTTAATCACAAATAAAGTTGTTCTTAAATACTTAATTTTCAAAAGCAAGGAAATGAAGTTTTTTCATGACAGTCTTCCTAGAAATGTGCAATATAGAGGAGTGGGAGAGAATAAGAGAGAGAGAACACCTGTACTTATTGGAGTAACTTCAAATATGAGCAAACTACATAACATTAACCAACTGAGGGAGAAAGACTAAAAAGCTCTTTCCTAAACATTTCAGTAAAAATACATTATATGTAGGGAAATCATAGTAAGCATTTCAGCTACAGACTGAAATATCCTGGGTTTAGCACACTGTATTTTTCTGTCAGCACATTTTCAATTGTTGAACTCGGTTGCTACCCAGTGTGAATTAAATTGGAATTGTCTATAATTTAGTACAGGGACAAACATGGCAGAAGAAAAGGAATGTTTTAATTTCACTTGGATAGTTACTAGACACTTAAAGGAAAATAATAATAAAATTCCATATAAAGGACAGCACCTCATTACAAAAGACTTGTTTTGCACTGGGTTTCAGCCTTAACATTAGTTTTGACTTGCTCTTCTTCTGTGTTCGTAGCATAAAACAGTTACACTGTGATTACACTGACAAGGTACTTCTAAAATAAACAATACTAATAATTTATGATGCTTTTTGTCAGTCTTCAGTAACTATGTGAATGCTTTCACCCCATGCCAAATGTAAGGTAATTTAATGTTCAGTTAAGCTTTGTGCTGCCTCATATTCACCACAGAGTAAAATGAATGAGTCTGGGCTAACATGCTCAAACCCTTTATTACCTGACATATTTATTCAATGCCTAGACAAAGAAAATTCTTTGTCTTATGTGTTAAAAGAGGAATAAAGTTTGTCAGCAAAATAGGCCCTTGTTTATCTGAGTCTGCTGCTATGTCCATGTTTAAATATCTGTAGATAAGACAAAGTGAAACTCAGTAAATATTCTCTTGTTCCACAAGGTGGACTAAAATTCAAGTCAGTAATATGAGCTTCAGCTTTGTAGCATTAAAAGCAAAGCATATTACAAGCACACTTAATGGCATCAAAGGTGAAGAATTCAGTTTGGAGCACACAAGCGACAAGATGTGTAAAGAAATGCCTGTTGGCCACGTCATGTTCAGAATTCACTGGTACTTTGTGATCTAAGATACAGGCTCAAAAAGGAAAGAGGAATCAAAATACTTGTGACTTTTACTCATTTTAACAATTGGTCCACTGTAAGTTTGGGTGGAGTTTTTTAAGTAGTGCGTTTGAAAGATGTTTTCTTGTGAATCTTCTGCAGTGTGTGGATTGTATTTGGTAGCCTTCTAAGTCAAAATGACCACATAGTTACTGTTTTCTGTTTTATTATTTTACTCTTCAATTAGATCTTCTGCAGCAATACCGCACAGCAGTGTTGAAACTTGATAATGCGAATAAGGACCTTGATTTACATTTACAGTCACTTAACGCTCCAGAAATGCAAAAGAAAAGACAGGAACTTGCTGAACAAGAGAAAAGCCTCAAGCTAATAGAACAAAAATTGGGTAGGTTATTGTATTATATTTTTTGGTGTCCTAGAGGAGGAAAACTGTTAATTCATATATCCAGGTGAATTCTACTGTTACAAACTAACATGTTCAAACTACGAAGGAAGATTGTTAAAATAAATCTAGAGCTTAGAGTTGTCTCATTTTAGGGAAAGAATAGAAAAACAGCATGTAGTATGATGCTGTGGATATTGCCTAGAACAGCACTGCCGTGTAGTGTGTTCAGATAATAAAAATGTGGTCAGTGGCTTGTGAACACGAAACTATGATCTCTCTAATATGAGATTATATAACAGGCTGGCTGGCCCAGTGCTAGTTTGACATTCTTTTTGAAATGTCTGCGTAATAAAGAGCTGAATTGCTTTTGCTAAGGAAACACAAACAAAACATTGTGCAATAAAAAGAAATGCACCTAATTCTGGAAGGATAGTATTTCTGAGTTAGAAATTGTTTTTATGTCAATATGGAATCATTTGTCATATTTTAAAATATATCTAAGAAAACAACACTTACTCCGTGACAACTATAAATAAAGCAGATGGTTTTACCTGTCATCTCTGAACTCAGTTTCAGACATGAGGTAGCTATACATTTTATGGCATGTCTAAAGCCTTATTTCAGAAGTTTAACACTACTGTTACAGGGACCATTTATTAACAGTAGGATTCATAATTTTGTTTAATTCATTCTTTCTTGCCATTTTTTCATAGGTATGACCCCATCAGATAAAGTCACAGAAACATTACTTCAGCCTGTAATGTTAGATATGCCTGACACCCCCATCCCTCCCAAAAGAATGCGAAGAGAAACAATGAAAAAATTGTATAGGTAAGTCTATTCTGAATCTAGTCATTATTTTCACATCTCTCGAATTCAAAACAAAAACTATTTTTGTTTGTTTGGGGTTTTTTGTTTGTTTTTTGTGGGGTTTGGGGGGGGTGTTGGTGGTTTTTTTCTTTTTTTGCATGGGAGATACATGTATTTTTTAAGGCATATTTGTATACAGCAACCAACGACTAGGGTTTTTGTAAGGCTGATTTTCAAAGTCATTTTTGATTCCTTTATTTAATGATACAAATACAAATCTTCAATACAAAGATTTGCTTGCTATCTCTGTTTCTCTGTGTGAACTGATTGATTGGCATCTTTGTGCATTCATATTCCCCATATATTGAACTCTGTTACACCCCAGAAATATTTGAGATGGTATGCCATCCAGAGGGACCTTGACACGCTTATAAGGTGGGCTGATGCCAACCTTATGAAGTTCAACCACGACAAGTGCAAGGTCCTGCACCTGGGTCGGAGCAATCCCAGGCACAGCTACAGACTGGGCAGAGAAGAGATTCAGAGCGGCCCTGCAGAAAAGGGCTTGGGGGTGCTGGTCGATGAGAAAATGAACATGGGCCGGCTTCAGTGTGCGCTCGCAGCCCAGAAAGCCAACCATATCCTGGGCTGCATCAAAAGGAGTGTGACCAGCAGGTTGAAGGAGGTGATCCTGCCCCTCTACTCTGCTCTTGTGAGACCTCACCTGGAGTATTGTGTGAGTTCTGGTGTCCTCAACATAAAAAGGACATGGAACTGTTGGAACAAGTCCAGAGGAGGGCCACGAGGATGATCAGGGGACTGGAGCACCTCCCGTATGAAGACAGGCTGAGAAAGTTGGGGCTGTTCAGCCTGGAGAAGAGAAGGCTGAGTGGAGACCTCATAGCAGCCTTCCAGTATCTGAAGGGGGCCTATAGGGATGCTGGGGAGGGACTCTTCATCAGGGACTGTAGTGACAGGACAAGGGGTAATGGGTTAAAACTTAAACAGGGGACGTTTAGATTGGATATAAGGAGGAAATTCTTCACTGTGAGGGTGGTGAGGCACTGGAATGGGTTGCCCAGGGACATTGTGAGTGCTCCATCCCTGGCAGTGTTCAAGGCCAGGTTGGATGAAGCCTTGGGTGGGATGGTTTAGTGTGAGGTGTCCCTGCCCATGGCAGGGGGGTTGGAACTAGATGATCTTGAGGTCCTTTCCAACCCTAACTATTCTATGATTCTATGGTCTGTAAATTCTTTTAAGGTGTGATGTCAAATGTTCGGCAGATGAACAGAGAGAATCGTTCTTGCATAACTTTTTCTAAGTAACTGACTGAGGAAATCTGATCTTAAAGTATTTAAGACAGTTATCTTTACCTGTGTATATATAGTTCTGTATTGCCTCTGTGGCTACTGAGCATTAGTACACCCGAAAATATATCAGGGAAATTTGTAAGTCTCTATCTTCAAGATGACATGGAACTGACTTTTCCATTTCTCATGTCTCTGCTCAGTAACAACGTTGTTGCTGAACTGCGGTCATATTTTTGAGATTATTTAAATCTTACTCGTGTTCTGTAAATCTCAGAACTAGCTTTTACTATATTACTATGTCTCTTTATATTTGTTGTTAATTTTTTTATCGACATGTGGAACTTAATTGGTTATGTATTTAAACCACATAGTGTTAGCCTGATGCTATGCCTCATTTCAACAAAATAGTTCCAAGAATATGATGCTGTGCACAAATATAGGGGTTTGTAATTTTTATACTAGTGGGAGCCCTGTGCTTTTGCATCAATTATATCAAATATATATAAAAAATATAGAAGGAAAAGGCTTGCTTTATAAGGTATTGTGCTTTGTTTTTGTCTAGCTCAGAAGAATGGATCTCCTCTACCGCAAAGAAGCAGCAGCAATTGCTGCAAATACCCACTTCAGAACTTAATGGAACTTCACGAAAGAGAAAGGCATAGACTGATGAGACTTGCTGGAAACGGCTCTGTATTGAAAATGTGAATACCTTCAGTTAAAGAAAATATTCATGTTGTATTACCCATTACAATGAAGATTTTTATACTGATAGAAGATATAAATGTATTTCAGTTAGTAGTAACAAAAGATAAGCCTTTAGCCTTGATAGCCTAATTTTTGTATAGTTAATTTTCATTTCTAAAAGCTTTCAGAGTTTTTATGTTCATGTGTGAAAAAAGTTTAAAATATATCCTTTTTTATTTATGAAAAAAATCAATCTTTTCAATAAAACTGCTTCAATACAAAGCACTGCCAATATAATCAATTGTAATACTTAAGTCAACAGATTGTGCCATTAAATGAGATTTTTAATTTAAAAAGCATCCTGGGATATCTCAGGTAAGAGAACTTTTCGGACTGCTCTTTTTTGATGGATGAGCTGTCAGGTAGTATCAATTTAAAAGGAAGGGTTTGAGCAGAGATATAACTGAGATCTAACCACAGCTGTTTGTGGAGTCTTTCAGTGGTTAACAACAAGCCAGTATCTAAGGCTAGACCCAAGGTGCTGACATGGGAATTCGTATCTCCTGCAGACAGTGTCAGTGGAAAAAACAAAGTAGTAACTTCTCAGTATGAAGAGTCTTTAACATGTTCACTAAGAGGCTATTCTAACGATGGGGAGCGTGGTGAGTAGGGATACTTCATGGGTGCAGATGAGACAGAATACTGAACCAATGCTAACCACTTTTCAAAATCTGTATTACCACAACCCCCATAAAAGAACCCACTGCTTAAGCAGACCAAAAATTGATCCTTGACATCAGAAGTGTAACTGACAGAAGGATTTGAGTAGGAAATGGTGATGTCACAAAGGAAAAACAAAAAATCCTCACAGTTGAACTCTGTGTGTGCATATTAAAAGTTGGAAGTGGGTACTTAAGCTGGAGGTAGAATAATTGTGTTGGGAAATTCTAGATACCTCGACAGAATTTATTAAAGAGACATTAAGTAGTGGTAGAATGGTCTCCAAAACCTCATGTTTTAAATAGTCTAAATTACTTCAGACGTAATTTTGTCCTGTCCTTAAAGAACATCAGTATATTCAAGTATGACATGTAATATCAGCCAAGTACTATGCTAGCCCTGCCTCAACCCTTTCTCCTGTTTTCCTGATTTTCAACTCAGAATTTAGACAGCAAGACTTAAAGCAGGCAGCCATAATGGAAGGTTTGCCATGTAAGAAATTGTCCCACCACACCAAGTTATTTGGTTGTACTTCTTTTAAATTCATTTCTTTTAGTTCTGCCCAGCCTCCAGCCTCTGGATGACCTTGAATCTTATTTGATTAAATAGATATTCTAGCAGAAATGTTTCCTTCGGAAATTCACCTCTTGATGCTGGTAGTGCCGATACCACTGAAGTCATGTGGTGGATCTCCCTGCTAGAAGCAAGCAGGAAACTAAGGAGGTTTCCAGAGTTGTGCAATAGTTACTGGACATTTCAGGAATTTTCACCAGGGAATTTTCAGGATTTTTCAGCAGATGACTTCAGGTTATGAGAGCGCAAGTTACTGCTTTACATAGCTGTTAGGGCAGCTGACCTGGTGCTGACAAAACATTCGCACTCTAGAGGTAAGTGTCAGGGGTTTTATTTTTACCCATTCTTTACTGTGTAACAGAGCAAAACAAGGACCGGAAACTAGGGTGTGTATGTTGTCCTCGTTGATTCCAAGAGGGGCTGGTAGAGAGTGGTGCAGGGAAAGTGGGAAGTGGTTCTGGCTGGGGCCTTGGGCCAGCTCAGGGGATCAAGGAGCTGGTTTCTGGTGGAGGCTGGGAAATGGCCGCTGCCTGACCCTCCGGCACAGGGAGATGGAGCAGCTGTGCAGCAGGGCTGGGTGGTGCTGGGGAAATGGGCTGCAGGCACATCAGCTCAGGCCCTGGCTGTACTGCAGCTGCCAGTGGCACCAGCCACAGAGTGGAGCTGGCTGGGAGTCCCCTTGATTCCCTTTGGGCTGCTGGCACCTCTCCCAGCCCAGGGAGAGAGGACCTCACCTTCTCCGTTTTTCTCCAACAGAGACTCCCAGACAGACTCGCACAGTGCTGTTGTCCCGGTGTGAGTTGATGTCTGCAGTGGGCACTGGTGCATGGGGGGGACCGATCACGGTTCCATCAGGAAGCTGAGTAGGAGCCCCACTGTTGTGCCAGGTGACCCAGCTCCACCCAGTGGGCCCTATACTACCCACAGCAGTTTTCATGCTCAACAGATAGAGAAGACTTACCCCACTGAAAGACCTGAGATCTCTTCTAGCAAGTGGAGATGTAGACTGCCTGTGTCAGGCAAGTGGGATTACCCTGTGGTAGCCAGTGATGTGTGTCAGTGGCAAGTTGTTCCTTTCCAAACCACACTGTTGTGTTACAGCTCCACCATCACTACCATGGCCCTGGTACCACCACTCTACCATCCCAGTACCACCATCTTCTCCATTGCTTCTCTAGCTCCATGTATCCCATCCATTACTTCCTTCTGCCTCCTCCAAGGCCTTTGAGTCCCGCTGTCAGTCAAGGGCTCCAGTTCAGGAAAAGCAGTGAGAGGGAAGGAGGAAAGGATGATGCCCAGGAGAACACAAGAAAGGCAGAGCAGGTAGGCAAGGCAGAGAACCACTGAAGGATGACGCTATGGTATCACTACGTCAGTAGGCTGGGTGAAAAACGCACCCATTCCAAATGTTCACTAAGACACCTTGTGAGACTCGAGCAGTGTAATTACTGTATGTTTTGCGCTGAGGACTCTGAAGTAGGTGCATATTTGATGAGGTCTGTATTGTTACTCTGAACTCCATTTCAACTAAGCTGGTCAAGAGATTTGCTGTCACTGTTGATGAATGGTCCATACTGTCAATGCTTATAATAAGAAGAGATGTAAGCTGTTTGTTGTGACGTGTTTTTTCAGGGATGCAGTGTCTGCAGTTATTCCTTCATCCCTATTGCTTTGTAGTTCTGGATAACTGGGATTCAGTAGTTGGGTTAGGAGGGAGAGGGAAGTGAAATAAACTCCAGTGTCCTTGGCAAATGAAGCACAATTCATGTTGTGAGCACCCAAAGCAGGTATAGCTTGCTAGGGAGTGTATGTCTGATGATACAGGAAAGGGCAGTCTGCCATGGTATTTGAGAAGTCATGGCAGTCAGGTGAAGTCCTGGTGACTGGAATGGGAAACATTGCACCCATTTTTAAGAAGGGGGTAAACTAGGAACTACCAGTCTGTCAGCCTCACCTCTGTGCCTAGGAAGAACAGATCCTCCTAGGAGCTATGCTGAGGCACACAGGGGACAGGGAGGCGATTTGAGACAGCCAGCATGGCTTCACCAAGGGCAAGTCCTGCCTGACCAACCTGGTGGCCTTCTCTGATGGAGTGACTACATCACTGGACAAGGGAAGAGCTATGGTTGTTTGTCTTGTCTTTTATAAGCCTTTGACAAGGCCCCCACAATATCTTTGAATTGGAGAGAGATGGATTTGGGGGATGGACTGTTCGGTGGATGAGGAATTGTTTGGATGATTGTATCCAGAGGGGAGTGCTCAGTGGCTCCATGTCCAGACAGAGATCGGTGACAAGTGGTGCCCCTCAGGGGTATATACTGGGACTGGTACTGCTTCATATCTTCATCAATGACAAAGACAGTGGAATCGAGTACACACTCAGCAAGTTTGCAGATTAGTGGTTCAGTTGATATAGTGGAGGGAAGGGATACATGAAGAGGGACCTGGACAAGCTTGAGAGGTGGATATACGTGAACATCATGAGGTGCAACGAGGCCAAGTGCAAGGTCCGGCACCTGGGTCAGAGCAACTGCTGGTGTCAGTAGAGCTGAGGGATGAGGGGTTGAGAGCAGCCCTGCAGAGGACTTGGGGGTAGTGGTCAGTCAAAAATCGGATGTAAGGCAGCAAGAAAGCCAACTGTATCCTGGGCTGCATCAAAAGAAGCATGACCAGCAGGTTGAAGGAGGTGATCCTGCCCCTCTGCTCTGATGAGACTCCACCAGTACTGCATCCAGATCTGGAGCCCCCAACATAAGGATGTGGACCTGTTAGAGTGGGTTCAGAGGAGAGCTATGAGAATGATCAGAGGGGTGGAGCACTTTCCCTATGAGGAACAGCTGAGAGGACTAGGCTTGTTCAGCCTAGAGAAGAGAAGGCTCCAGGGAGACCTTAGAGCAGCTTCTAGTACCGAAAGGGGCCTACAAGAAAGAAGGGGACAATCTTTTTAGTAAGGTGTGTTGCAACAGGACAAGGAGTGATAGTTTAAAAGTGTATAGGTTTAGAATAGATACAAGGAAGTGAATGTTTACAATGAAGGTGGTGAGACACTGGCACAGGTTGCCCAGAGAGGTGGTGGATGCCCCATACTTGAAAACATTCAGTGTCAGGTTGGATGGGGCTCTGAGCAACCTGATCTAGTTGTTTGCATCCCTGCTTATTGCAGGGGTGTTGGACTAGATGACCTGCAAATGTTCCTTCCAACCCAAACTAATTCATGATGTAATCAGGTAACTGTTTCCCTTAATGGTGCTCAGGTCTTTGAAGATTCATTAGAAAATAACATTAATTGTTCAGGCAACTATTACAGCATTCCATGAGTCAGTTTGCTTCAGACTTTCTATTCTTTCTTTTTGTTGTTAATCCCAATAGTCATTTTCTACTGATACCTTCATCCTCCTTTATTACAGTTTGTATTTTCTGACTCTACAAGTGTACTTCTCTTTAACTTTCCTTTTTTCACCATGTGATAGCAGCAAAGGGGTCAGGATTGGTTTTAAAGGTCTTTATTTCATCTCTTTTCCTAGCCAGTGGGACAGAGGTTCTTATCAAAGACTTTTATGATTATAGAATGTGGCTGGGGTTGTGGTGGTGTCATTTTAGGGACATTTAATAAAGCGTTAGTAAGGAACTGTCATTAAAGTGCCTTCATGCATCAACATTTTCACCTGATATATTCTGCTCCCAAGTGGGGTTTTGGTTTTGTATTTAGGAAACAAAGTCAGTTATCAGTTAAGATTGCATTTCATTAGCCCACAGCAAGTATGGTTGTTTCCACTGAGGCAATCATCACAAAGAGATGCGCAGTCGATTCCTTTTCACCTGCCAGCATGCAGCCCACCACGGAAGCTCAAATTAGTTCTAATATTTTCTTTTTTAAAAGTCTGTTTTCTTATTCTCTAGGAATTAAAAAACATTTTACCAATAGCAGCAGTAACAGTATCTTCCAGTATGCAGTAGCTATCAGCCTCCCTCTCTGCCTATTGCTGGAAGGGTGTATCCAGTGATTTTGACATTCCTGCCACATCAGATCATCTCCCCAGGCTTCAGCAGCAGGGATCATTTCTGTTTCGTGGAAAGTATAGACATGTGTATGCGCATACACACATAAAGGTATATATGTATGTGCATACCTATAATTACTGTTCTGTATTTCCATAAACAGGCTCTTCCACATCCACTGTGACTATAGAAATGCATAAAATTGTAACAGAGCTACTGTGTTGACTAGATGTACTTCAGCTGCACAGATAATCTCTCTGTGCCTGTGTAGTTTGTCTTCTCATGAACAACGTGGTTCCAAGATACAGAGTAGTCTCAGCTTTAGCAAAAACACTTCCATTAAAAAATGTGTGCACATAAACTAAGTGAATGCAGTTTCATTCTAAACCAAGCTATTAATAAAAGCAAGGAAAATTTTCAGATATTAGAGGCAAACAAGTACCTTTAATTTGCAAATATATTAATTCCACAGTTTTTATTGTATGTTTAATGTGCACTAATGGGTTCTTGCAACTCTCACTAGTTTTAATAGGACTGAGCATTTATGAGTGCTCTAAAGAAATACCCACTCATTACTTCATGAGTAATTATAGTATGTGAGTAGTTAGCTGTTTATGACTACAGTATTTAGGCTGTTTGTATGCACACAATCAGGCATACATACCTATATTATAAAATACTCATTCTTTAGCAAAGGACTACTATGTTCTAGTTGTTTGAAGGATATTTAGTGGGCTCTCATTTCCTATAATCCACTCCCTCTTTATCCCTCATCCTGTAACTTCAGCAAATCAACTAAGCTGCAGCATTCAAGAAATACACAAATTGTCTTTTTAACCCTAAGGATCTCTTAGCACATAACATGCATGTATGTGCAGGTATAATATGAACTTAAATTAGCAACTGCTGTCTTGAAGGATACAGATCCCAGGTCCAGCTCTGCTCAAGCTGGAAGAGCTGGTTGTGCAAGAGGAAGAAGATTCATGACAGCCTGAGGAATGCAGTGAAAAGAATTCTTCTGAAACAATAGAGAAGGCCATTCTGCAAGTTGCTCAAGAGCTGCTTTTCTTAAGTAGAGTCCTGGGGCAACTCTGGGAGAGAGAATGTGCTGTGAAAAGTGAGAAGGGATGGTTAGAAGCACTTTCAGTGTTAGAGACTTCTGGCAGAAGCAGTCATGAGAGTAGTTTTAGTAATGCATAGCAGAGCTAACTCAGGGAAATCAAAGTGGAGCTGGTGCAGTGGAAGCACACTGAACACTGGTACGTATATGAGAAGCCTCACATGTGAAATTGAGCCTGCTTCTGTTGCAAACGGTAATTTTGGCAGATAAATGGGCTTGAGAGAGCTGCCTTCAGTATAGCAACTTTTATCTTACATTATCCATGCCTGAAGGTACACAACAAGGCTGGTTGAGTCAAAGAGAGCAACTGTGGTAAAAATGGGGATGGGTTAGGTCAATTACTAAATTATGGTGCTTTGCTGTTGCAGTGTGTTGTTAGACATGCGCAAGCTTGCAACTAATCATGTCCTTCATTGGCTTTTTAACCACCATTTTGAAGTTTGGAATTACATTCTGAGTGGAGAGCCTTCAGATGCCAAAGGCAGTTCATTGTCATGCACAGCTTGAAAGGAAAAAAGTTCCTCTGAAAGTGGGTGGTCAGGCCAAGACTGACTTATCCCGGTGGACTCTGAATGGTGATTTTATCTACAGGCAGAACTGAGCCCATCAGGGAGTCAGCATCAGAGCATCCAACCTGTACAAAATTTGACCATTCTTGTCTTCCTCCTTACTCTGCAAACACTGTGAGGCCAGCAGGAGAGCTGGCAGAAGACTGCACATGTCTCATACAGCACAAAGCCAAAGGGTCTTTATTTCTGTTGTTGAAAGTAAGCTTGCGATGCTACTAGAATCTCTCCTCTCAAACTTTGCCACCCACATGTGCCATGCTGTTTCAAACACAATTGAGTCCTCAGGGAAATCTGAATGGAGGAGTATGTGGCAGGGAAGGGGAAAGTGTGGAAGCAATGGAGAAGGTGTAAGGAACTGGACAACACGGCTTTGAAATTTAGGTCTGAAGTTACACATTTCCTGGAAAGAGACCTGACAGTCAGACCTCTGCTGTTGGACACTTCCAAGTGTGTGAGGCAGCTTGGGGTTAGATATTGACCCAGCCATGGAGGCTACTGGCACATGACTTCGAGAAACCCAGCTCTGTGGTAGGAGTTCTCTATAATCAGGTGCTGATGGCACAGAGAAGTCAAGCAGAAAACCAGAAACTGCTGTAGCTCCTGAAAATAAAACCCCATGTAAGTATGCAAGAAGTAATGTGAAAGCTGAACCAGGAGATGGACACATCCATCAACGTGAAAAAGAGCTCTCCTGTGGTCAGCTAATGGATGAGCTCACCAGTGAGACTCCAAAGCCTGTTCCTGTTCCCACACTGACAGGAGGGCATGGATTCAGGATTCTAGCGATTATACCTTGCACAATCTCTGCAGTGGATTTTCAACTTACGCCAAATACCCTGTCTCAAAATTCTTCGTATGGACCCCTTTTC
Organism: Lathamus discolor; assembly: GCF_037157495.1. Classification (NCBI taxonomy): domain Eukaryota; kingdom Metazoa; phylum Chordata; class Aves; order Psittaciformes; family Psittacidae; genus Lathamus; species Lathamus discolor. The sequence continues at coordinate 109,934,939 of NC_088885.1, read as the reverse complement.
TTCACCACTGTGGTCATGTAACTTCCCTGGTTTGCAGAAAGGTTACGGATGCAGAATCAATTTTAAACAAGGGTTGGTGGTACAATAAGCTGGTTTTGTGATGGCGAAATGATGATGATTAAACAATTCAATATCTTTTTTAGATTTTGTATCTTCCTTGTGGGTTTTTTATGGCTCCCAGAGCTGTCTAATCCCCAGTTACTCAACCGCCCACTGAATCACAGCATGGGAACGTATGCTCTAGGCTATGCAAGTCCAGGTCATTTTTATGTTAATATTTCAGAAATGAAGCAGTATTTCTATAAAATAAAGTGGACTTGGAGAAAGAGAAATAATCATGGATATATGCAGGATATGTGCTCTACATACCAAATGTCAGGTATTCTGGAGCAGAGTTGCTGGTTATATATTGATGCACTGATTCTTAAATCCCGTAATGATATGTTAAATGTTCATGTCGAATATTTTCCTCCTGAAGTGCTCTACTTCCTCTTATCTCAGAATAGCAATGTATATGACTTCTGCTGTAAGGAGAGATTGGAAACATTTTAACCAAATGTGTTGAAGTGCAAATAACAAGTGAACTTTTGAACTCTTGAATTCTCTGAGGGTCTCAAAGGGTCTCTGCTGGGCTTGGGGAAAGAGCAGAACATGGAAGCTTTTGTTATAATTTTGGCAAATAGAATTATCTGGAATTAACATGGTTTATTCAGATTTGTTTACAGTCCAACTTTTACACTTGGGATGCTACTAGGAAATTCAAACCTCATTCGTGCTTCATGATGTTGAATCAAATGGAGTATTTTCACACCTTTTTTTCTCCTTTTTTTTCATATGGATCTTGTCAATGGCACAACAGTGTTTTCAAGTGATCTGTCAGAATTGTTCCATACTTTGGATCCTCTTGCACTGCACAGATAAGAAAACTAGCACAGCCATAAAACGAAAGATATTTGCAGTGTATTTGCTTTGGGGTCCAGCTTATCACATCAAACTGGACTTCCCTTGAATAAGCGTTACCCATTTTCTCTTCTGAAAGTTTCCTATATGTTATAGAGTAACAGTGACCCTTTGTCAAATGCATGATAACGTTATCAAAATAGAGGAATTTGGGGTCAAAGTGTTTGCTGGATAGCTCTGTTGCCAAGACTGACTGTTCCAGGTCCTTATAAAGACATGCTGACACATCTATGTAGTATGTCAAGGACCTGATGATATGGAACATTTTCCACAGCACCACTCAAACTGTGAGCCTCTCCATTGCTGAAACACTCCTGCATGTGGAGAGATTGCATATGAAAAATAATAATGAAAACTATGCCATCTTCTGGGGGGGGTAAGAACTGGGAAGAAACCTGGGCTCTTTTTCTTGAACTGGAAAAGCAGAAAACAGTTCAGTGTTCTGCATTAAAATGCAATGTCGCAAAACATTTCCAACACAATTAGAACTTTGGAAATTGCCGAGTTTATTCATTGTTACCTCGTTCTTTTGTTCTCAGCTTTCAGAATGTCTTCAAATTTCAGAATCACAGCTATCACTTTTAAGTCTGCTCTGCCTCTGGAACCTATTTGCAATATTTTGCACGCACGCTGACTGTATACATCTCCCTTCACTCCATCCAGCAGTGCTCCTGATTCCTAGGAAAGAAGGAAATTTGTGAGAACATTCCTTAGGTTTTAGGCAATGCCCATTATTGCTCTTGGAACAGTTTGACAAAGCAGCTACACAAAGAGATACAAAAGTAGTTGAAATTCACTTAGGTGAAAAATAAATAATGCCATCTCAGAGTCCATGACACTTAGAGCTTTCATCTGCATAATTTCCTCTCTCAGCTTACCTTTTAAAAAAGAACTGTTTTTTAACTCCTTCATATATATATTTAGTAAAGACTGAGAAAGATTTGTGAGCGTTAAATGTAAATTTTCTCTCAAAACAGGAAAACCAGAATATTTTGGATGAAAAAAACAGAACACTCAGATTATCTCTACCAAAGACTCAAAAAGACTTTGAAGATGAAGTGTTGGATGTCACTTCAGAGGATTAATTCTTCTCTGTCCTAAACGTCAGGTTAAGTCTGCTGGTACAAATTGCTCCAGGATGGAAAATAAAGATGATTAAACAGGATTCATTCCCATAGGCAGTGATGCAGTAGACTTCAGTGGGAGCTGCTGGCTGTTCTTTACAACTGAAAATCAAGCCATTAGATTTCCAGCCGCAGAACACGATACGGTGGCCCTCTTTCGGTACCCATTTGTGTACATGCTGGTGACACAAGTATACTTGATATGCTCATCATTGACTGTTAGAACTGCAAAATGTGGCTGTTTTGGATGATCTAACTGTCATTTAGTAACCTGCACTCAAGGTTTTAAAACCAAATGCTTTCTCCATTTTAATTCGTTTAAAATATCATAAAAAGAACCAACATTCTAATACTGACAGGAGAGCAGCTGCGTATGGGTCTTGTCTTTTTCAACAGTCCAGTCCTCTGCTACACTAGATAAATGTCTTGACCAGAGGTAGAAGTCATTGCTCACTTACACATGCACAATTCTGAATGTTCCAAAAGTCTGTATTTTCAGCAGCAGCAGGTCCATGCAGCCACATCAGATTCTAATACTTAAAGCACAGACACAGTGGGCCAGAATCTTCCCATCTGAAATAGCTCCCAGGGTGTACCAGCCAAGACATACTCCATACAAACTGATTCCCTGTATTGTATAATCCAATGCATTTTCCAGCAGGAAAAACAAATGAAAATGTTTTTTGTGGTGTTTTGCCTGGTTTCACAGCAACTGCCCACTTTTCTCAGTACTCCACAGACCAGTCTGGTAGTGGTCTAAGAACCACAAACAGATATATTGTGCATTATCAACAATCTCAGCTACAGCACCAACTGCACATGCACTCGGCAACTTTGTAAGAACTACTTTTGCTCACTTTCACAGACCGTGTATGCTTCACGCAGAGGCCCTTTGCCTTCAAAAGGCCCAAACCAACCTTGTCCTTTACAGCAGGGAGGTTGTCAGTCCAGTATCTTTTATAGCTATTTTTTGCCAATTGCAAAACACGACCAGACCCTAGAGATAGTCTGTAGAAAGGGATTGGTTTGTTTCCACCCCTGGATGTGTGTCCAACCCATGTTGCAATGTTTGGCTGTGCACTTTTGTCTTTTTTATTTTTTTGTTAACTCACTGAAACCAAAAGAGTCTATCCATGCAAAGGCTCTTGAATTTTAAGCCGAGAGCCTCACACTTTGAAACACTAAAGCCTGGAAGCAATTACGAAGCCGGAACACTTAATCATTTCAGAAGAGTTTTGCAAGTCACCAAGAAGTGAGTCGGGCATTAAGAGCTGTCTGTAGATTTAAGGGGCAGCTGAAATATAAACAACCCAGTTACCACAAACTCTATTGAGGTAAAAGAAGGGAAAGTGTCGTTTACTCTACGTTACAGTAAGTAGATAGAAGAGTGAACTACTCTGATTTCATAATTGGATACAGAAGCTAATGAAAGTATTTCTTCCCTTTTAATAAGCCACATAGCAAATGGTGCTTTAAAATAATCTTCACTGCCGACTCCAGAACAGCAACTCGAGAGGACTGCTGAAAGTCAGAAGCAGTTGGATAAAGACAGCAAGTTACTGCAAAGCTCTAGCAATAAAAAATATCAGGAGGCTGGCTTAAGAGTCCGGAGATTTTAAAAGTATACAATTCTTTGTAGTTGCCTTTCTCTTTCTGAGTCTGTAGGATGGTTTTGAGTCAGGTTTTCAAATTACTGTCCATGAAGGAATGCCAGAACTAACTTTTTCTTGCAATACAATCTGAAGTGCTCAAATCACACTGGAATTCCAGGAACTGGAGCTTGAATGGAAAAGCAAAATGGATGAGATGCTGCTGTACTATAAAAAGAAAAAAACAAAGGTAAAGACAAATGAAGCACAATAGTTGCAGAGATTATTTTCGCTGTCTCATTTTTTAAAGAGAAGACTGATGTTAACAAAATACATCCCATGATCTGACAGTGATAAGACATTCCTCTGCCATCAGGATTTCATCGTTGTAACTCATGAAGTCCATTGAACTGATCAGACTTCTCTAGGAATAAGGGTCTTGGGAGCATTCCCACTTTTTCAGGGCAAAAAGAACAACTCATGCATGAGGCAGTAAGTTTTGGCTGTCTCAGCATACAGTCAGGGAGTTATCTAAACTAGCTCTTGTGAGTTATCTAAAAGTAGTCTAAACCTCTTAAATTATACACATTTGATGTTTCTAGACATTTGGCTTACCGTATCTGCTCTGGATAAGGCTGTCATTTTCTGTGAAAGAGAACTGTCCCCAGAATTTGTGCTAAACTTCCACAATATGCTATTTGAGGTAAAATCACCATGTAATCATTTGCAGTGACTTCCTTAACTTCCAATTAGGAAACATCCTAATGTGCTTCAGACCATTTGTTTTTCCTCCAGAGCAGTTTAAAAATATATCTACAGCTACAGCTTCTGTGATGTTATTTCACTATCACTGACAAACTTCAGGGAAAGAGTAGGAATGAGCTGGTGAGACTTACTTACTAATTGAATATTTGCCTTCAAGTGGTAACCTGTCATCAGTAATGTTGGAAAACTGTTCAGACTGAATGTGGAGACTGACAGGAAGTAAGGCAGCACCTCATATCAGACATTGTCCTGTTTCTCTCCAACTAAATTTGGAAGGAGAGAAACGATAGCCAGTTTATTTCTAAAGACCAAGGATGAACGTCAGCTTTTCATTTCTTTCAGGAAGAGCTACATAATGTAGAAAAGACCAAACCTCCCTACCCATCCTCCTCTGCTTTTTTCCCACTGCCTCCCCCTCCATCCCAGCCTCAGCTGGCCTACAACACTTAGTGTGGGTGCTGTTATTACCAGAATACAGGGACTTTCATCTGGCAGTGTTTAACCACTTCCCAAACTGAAACAGGCTATATTAGTTTATGCGCGATAACCACATCTTTATCTACAGATCTTTTCCTGGCTTTAACACTGTTAGTGTAACTAACTGAAGTGGCAAAACTCTCTGCAGAGACCAGGCCTTGGCACAAAACTTGCAGCTGTGTAACACTGAAGACAACAGAGCTCTGGTTTTGTTCATATACTCTAGCATCACTGACGGTACCTATAAAACAACAGGATCCCTTCCTTAATAATCGCTCATCTTGGAGCAGTAATGACCCCACTGTGTTGTTCTGTAAATGGGAATAAAAAGAAAAGCCTAACACACACAGGCACAGAGACTATTAACAGTCCCTGACAGAGTTCATCCTAAAGTTTGGGTTCAATTCTGACCGTCATAAAAAAGTATTTTAAATAACACTCTACAAGCCTGAAATTCTGTGCTCATTAAAGCAAAAGCAAATGCTATAAATAATGCCAGATGCCCTGAACTGAGTCCATGGCTGAGTTCATTCTTGAGCACATGCTGCTGTACAGAAACTTTTCATATCTTAAGTTCTCTTCAGTAAATTCTGAAACTATGAGTTCATTTCACCACTACTGCATACAGTCTTGTTGTTCAGTGAAAGTACTACAGTCATTTGAACCGCTGTCTTTCAGTCCACCATACAGGAAACACACCAGCAACATTCACCATTTTTAACTACTTCTCCCTCAGACATCATCCCTGTAGCCATCGCTCTTCCAAAATGCCATAAAGACACACCCTCTTCTGGCAATGGATATTTCCTTTAAGCAATAAAAGACAAAAAGGATACAAGTCCGTGGCTGCTCAAGAACACTCATCCGTACAGCCTGCAGCAGGAAGGATGCTGAAGTGTAGGACGTGTCTGAAAGAATCGGAGGAAATGGTGTCACCAGGAGGTTTTGCTCTCAGGTGGGAAAAAGGAAATTCAAGACTGAGCTAGACTCATCTATCTCATAGATGCTGAAATCTCTGAGATGTTCTAGAATCTAAATATTTTTCAGTATTTATAAATACCTAAAGGACATAAAGGTGCAGAATGGAAATGTCAGCGGTGAGTTTAAAAACATATTTAAATATTCCTCACTGTCTATGAATTGCAATTAACTTCATGGCTATTGCTCATTAGGAGGCATTTATTGAAACCTACCTATTAATCTCTCCCAGTACTGAAAAGAAGCAATCAATAAGGAATATTGATTAGGAATAATGATAGGCTGAGAAAGTGGGGCTGTTCAGCCTGGAGAAGAGAAGGCTGCATGGAGACCTCACAGTACCTGAAGGGGGCCTATAGGGATGATGGGAGGGACTCTTCATTAGGGACTATAGTGATAAGACAAGGGGTAATGGGTTTAAACTCAAATAGGAAAAGTTCAGGTTGGATATAAGGAAGAAGCTCTTTCCTGTGAGGGTGGTGAGGCACTGGAATGGGTTGCCCAGGGAGGTTGTGAATGCTCCATCCCTGGCAGTGTTCAAGGCCAGGTTGGACAGAGCCTTGTGTGGGATGGTTTAGTGGGAGGTGTCCCTGCCCATGGCAGGGGGGTTGAAACTAGCTGATCTTGAGGTCCTTTCCAACCCTAACTATTCTATGATTCTATGATTCTATAAGGCCATTGTCTGTGGAAAACACTTCTGTACTTCCCCATTCTCCATGGAATGTCCAAGACATGGAATGCCTTTAACCCAGCATGTCTCAAAAAATAGAATATTTGGTTTTCTTTAATTAAACTATTGATTTTTGCCTGCGATTTTTGAGAGAAGGTGGCAGAATGAGGCACACAATGCACACAGGTGTTATCCATCAGAGGTCTGATTTAAACAAATCTTGGGTGCTTAATGTCTACTTGAGATGGACTGTTAACTCTATCAAACTCAGTGCTAGTGAAGTACTTACCTACTTCAAGGATGTGGGCCTTGGCTCGTTTACATTGCCTAAGTGATCAAACCAGAGCACTGTTATCACCAGTTTATTTAATTGCAGCCCTGGGAAATTCAATGCAAACGATAGTTTCCTCTGCATTTCACATTATGACACAACAAGATATGATTTGTCACAATACAATAGTGGAGTTTACAGGTGTGCTGAGAAACTGGCAGTATATCATCTCTTGCCCGAATCTGAGTTGACTATGTTCTCTTTTGAGTATAAGCTATGTGTTCATTTTTATGAATTAGATTGTGATAGCCTTACTATTTATATAGGAAATCCTGCTCCTCTGGTAGGTCTGTGCACACAAAAGTTCCTCATCCTGTATTTGTAGGAGGCTGCCAATGTCCTTCCACACAAAAGCACCTTTGGGACTGCGTAGGTGAGGAAAGGGCCTTGGGGAAGGGTGAAAACAGTGATCTGTTAGAAGGGACTCTTCCCTCCCCGTGTCCCCCCAGTTTTGTATTTCTCATGAGCAATCTCACTAGTTGCAGGCCTAGAGCTGTCATTTCACTTTGCTCACCAGCAGCTGCAGTCATACATTGCAAGCTGTAGTGTTTGTGATTAAGGACAGCCAAATATCATCATCTTCTAGTGAAAATATAAGATTGGAAAAGGCAGATGAAAAAAGAGAATTTGGGTTTGTTCTTGTCTTTTATTTATGTTTGTGCACCTTCAAGCTGCTTAAGTAACCTTAATGAGAATTTAAGGAACAAATAATGAGCAGTACATTCTACCAGGGAAAGAACATGGAGAAACTAGAGAAATTTGCTCAGTGTCCAGATGGCTGAATTAGTAAAATGAATACGCCTATATAAATCCTCTTCTAAAAACACGATGTGACTGCAGAGGGGCATGAAGTATTTGCAGCCATGCTCTTCACCTCATGAGGTCTTACTTAAAGTATTCTTGGCCATTTTGTGTTTGATCAGCTCACTTTGAAACACAAGATTTCTTTAAGAACCCTAAATCTTCTTTACAGTGTGCAAGGTGAGCAGAAGTTAAATTTAACCTGGCTTCTGAATGCAAAATAGGTGAGAGTCAGAAGAAACCAACGGGAGGCTTCCTTAAAGCCCACAGTCTTTTTTTTTCATTTTTTGATGGGGAAATAATTAGCCCAGGAGTTAGTTATTTTTCCAAGGGAGCAAGAACGATGCTACGAATACAGCGTTAGGTCTTATCTGCACCAAGACTTTCCGCCTCCTGTTTTCAGGACAGCTTCTTCTTTTAAGTGGACTTGCTGCATTTTTAATCAATTCTTTGAAATAACCCATCATCTATTATGCCTGAACTGAGATTATAATGTCTGGCCCTGTTGTGGTTAAACTCAGGTACTCTTTTGCTCTGTTCAAACACCAGGAACTTCAGCAAGAGACTGGATAAAGCGATGAAAAAAGAATTTAAGCTCTGGAACCATGTAATTTTCTATCAGGATCAATGTAACTGAAAATCTGTTGACAACTTTGTCCCAAACACTGTGAAGTCATGTGCCACTCCCTTCCTCTCCTTTCCAGCTCATCTCTAAAAAATCTGGAAGCCAAAATCTGACACATTCAATCAGAAATAGGCACATTAAGAAGGGCAGCACACGCCACGGAACTCTGGAAGCTGCTGTGCTCTGAAGGGAAAGACCACACAATAATTAGTGCCCTCAGGTTTATTCCTTATCCTGACTTATAGCATCAGAGGTGAGATATCAAAACCAATATGCCAATTCAATTTCATAACAGGCATGAAAGAAACTCTTTGCAGCAAGGGTAAACGATGTACACAGTTTCAGACTCAGTCTTTTAAGTATGTTTCAACAACGGCCTGCAGGCTTTTTGAAAGGTCTGTGCACAGGTAGTAGATACAGCTTTAGAATCATAGAATAGTTAGGGTTGGAAAGGACCTCAAGATCAGCTAGTTCCAACCCCCCTGCCATGGGCAGGGACAACTCACACTAAACCATCCCACCCAAGGCTTCATCCAACCTGGCCTTGAACACTGCCAGGGATGGAGCATTCACAACCTCCCTGGGCAACCCATTCCAGTGCCTCACCACCCTAACAGGAAAGAATTTCCTCCTTATATCCAGTCTAAACTTCCCCTGTTTAAGTTTTAACCCATTACCCCTTGTCCTGTCACTACAGTCCCTGATGAAGAGTCCCTCCCCAGCATCCCTATAGGCCCCCTTCAGATACTGGAAGGCTGCTATGAGGTCTCCACGCAGCCTTCTCTTCTCCAAGCTGAACAGCCCCAACTTTCTCAGCCTATCTTCATACGGGAGGTGCTCCAGCCCCTGATCATCCTCGTGCCCTCCTCTGGACTTGTTCCAACAGTTCCGTGTCCTTTTTATGTTGAGGACACCAGAACTGCACACAATACTCCAAGTGAGGTCTCACAAGAGCAGAGTAGAGGGGCAGGATCACCTCCTTCGACCTGCTGGTCACACTCCTTTTGATGCAGCCCAGGATACGGTTGGCTTTCTGGGCTGTGAGCGCACACTGAAGCCGGCTCATGTTCATTTTCTCTTTGTTTGAACCAACTTTGTGCTACTGCTGTATGTGCAGGTTAGAGCAGCACTAGCTGTGGAAAGAACAGAAGAGCATTTAGCATCTTCTCTGCTGAAGTAATTTGACAATTCCACCACATCAAAGACAAGCATACACAGACAAAACCTCTTTCCCATACCTCCTCCACCCTTCTACCCTCAACCCATCTGCCAAGAAATGCAATGTTGTCTGATCTTCTTTCCAGTATTCCAACTTCTTCCACCTTTGCTCATGTGTCAGCCAGCCTCAGGCTTTTCACCAAAACATTCTGCAGAGCGCTAAAATGTTTTGTTCTGATTAGCATCCTAAACTCTGATGTCTTCTTTCTGCACAGGCTCTACACTTGCTGTGCTCGGAAGTCCTTGGTAACTCTGTGTAACAGTATGGCATCCAGTCCTGTCACATTATATAGTCAGTAACATGGCAGAGTGTTTATCTTTCCTATGGAAGCAGTGTAGACCTTAATCACTATTTCTTTAGTTATCATGACCATTCAGTACAAAGTAGATAGGACATTCCACAAGTGTGGCACACTTAAGGTTTATGACGCTCCAACACTCAGGAAGATCATTCCTTCTGGTGGGGAATAATGTACATTGATCTTCGCTGTCCCGCCTTGAAGTCTTGAGCAGATTGTAATAGTGCACTCAGATAAGTGTTCCCAGGGACTAGCCTTTGTTTATTTTGTTCTCTAGCCAAAACCATGGCTATGACAATAAAGAGCATCAGTTTCAATACAAACACTTCACGCATACCACAGCTGAGCAATGTTTGGGCTGTTTGTAATTCACTGATTTGGTTTTCTGTTTAAGTAAGTAAACTTAGCGCAAACATTTTCCTTCAAAAGGGAAATAACACCGATAAAGAGAGGCTGGAGTTGCCAGGTTGCTCATCCATGCACTGAAACATCCCTGAGCCTGTTTCACAGAGCTCTTATGACACCACACCATAAGTGCCTAAATAGGCAAATATGGTACTACAGCTAGGTGAATATGTGGCCTGAGCACTGGTCAGAAACACATGGACTCTGCATACTCCATAACTGCTAGTGTGTGGATCTCTTTTGTGGACTTAACAGAATCTTTATAGTTATGGCTCTCCAAAGTGGCTTTCCAGTAAAAAGAAAACCAAAATCTTCTGCTCTCCTTTCTCTCCTTTGCTTATTTACTCGCTCCTTACTAGGGCTTTTACTTTTTCTTTAACTTGTTTACAAATAGTAATGTTATTAACATTTATTATTTACTTCTAATCTGGTCATTAATTTTCATTAAACATTCACAGCTAAATATGTGTCTGGCTGCCTTCAGTGAGGTGACTGCACACCAAATAAAGAATCAAAATCGAAACCTGGCTTTTGCAGTGGGGAATTATTTTTGAAGAGATGTTGCAAAAAAAAGCTCATGATCTGATGTGAGAGGGGAGAAGTTGTCGGACGCCAGTGCTAGGCTTGAATTAGAAATGTTAACACTAATGCAAAGATTACTATGTAGTGACATATACATAAGTGGGACAGAGCTGTATCATGTCTCTGAAAAGCAGTAACAGAGGAGCTCGAACTCCTTTTTCCCCACAGAGTGCTTTTCCTGGTATTCAAACCAGTATGTGTCATACACCTCAGTTCAAGCCTTCCTCTGTTAGCTTGGAGTTTCCTACAGCTTCCTTTCAAACTTTTCTTTGTTACCAGTTTCATCTTTCCAGAGGGACACTGTGACCTGCTTTGACCCATGGACAGAGTTAATACAAATGTAAGCCAGACTATGCACTGGCTGTAGGCTGGCTTTTCACGCCTGATGTCCGGGTTAGAAGCACCTGAAAGACCTTCTGCGTCACAGACAGTATTTCTAGACAAGAGAGCATTTTTATTAAAGAGAAGTGTCAAGAGAGTACAAACACCTTTCTAAATCCACTCACCTCAGGTTATTTTGGCAATTTTTTGAGGAGGTGACCTTGAAGGAAAGGAACCCAGAATTCAAAAAGCAATTTACTGCTGAAATCTGAGCTGCTACATAAGAGGGGTAAACCGCGGGGAGAACACCATTTCCTCTCCAGGCACCACACCATTAGCGACACATTTCTCTTGCAGTTCTGTAGTAACAACTCTGATAATAGTATTTCTATTTATTCTGCCTGCCTGTTTTGTGCATCTTTCTCTGGCTGACCCTTGCATGTGGCCCTAGTTGTTTCCCTATCATTATCCTGTAATGAAGTATGAAAGTGCGGTTGATTTTGGTGCTGAAAATACAGCCAGACTACTTAGTAAAGAAACAAAACCTTAAAACAATTTAAAAGGATTTATGGGCTCACATCTGTGATCTCTGTCTCCCAAGGATGTGTGTGCTGACCTCACCAGTCATTGAAGCCCTCCTCAGTGGAGGAGACTACATGCTCCATTTGGAGGGAGGGGTAGAGAGATGCTTTCCATGCACTGTAAGCATCATCTGTCCTGGGATTTCTGTGAATTTTAGAAATGAGAGGATATAGCACAGAAAAGTAAAGTGTGAGCATTGCTGTCTCCTTGAGAGCATGATTACCTTCATACTTACACTCTGAAATAAAACCCGTTACACCCATAGAAAAAAATGCAGCCATGAGCAGAGCTTGGACCATGTGTTGTGTGCACCTGAGCTGAAGATTCTCCCAGCACAGCCCTGTTTCTGTACTGGCTGTTGTTGAATCAGCTGATATCATAAACCCAGTGTGAATATCAGAGGAGCTGAGATCAGCCCTATGCATCTGCCCAAATTAATTCGTTTCTGTTCAGCTCAATACTTCTCAGCACAAATCATCCTCTGCTGTTAGTCCTTACTGAGCCACCACACAGCCACACATAAAACTCCACTCCCTGCAGCAGTGCTTGCATTCCCACAGTTCCCACAGAGCTCTGGTTTCAGCAAGGAGAAGCGAATGGCCCTGGAGGATTTTGGTTTTCATTGTTATGGTTTATTCTAATTTAAACAAACTCAACAATACGCTGTGCTTTGCAGTGGAAGAAGTCTCACACACCCTTTTAAAGAAATGGCAGCAAAGAGTTCCAAAGTCCTTTCTCATAATATTTACAAAGCGGTTGATCCAGACAGTAAAGGCACAACTCCTGTATGTCAGAAATCAAGAGACTTTCTCACACAGCTCTTGAGCGAACGAACGTGCACAGAGTCCTGAAGTTCCAGGCAACTCCTGACTCATTATCTGCCATATCCATGGGGCAAGCAAAGGCTGTAACCACTCTCCTTCCAACAGAGCACCATGTTATGTCTGAACACACAATTGAGTCTGTGGTTCACAGGTGAGAAGGGTGCCCTCATGACAAAGCAGGTAACATCTGCTTTATCTCCCTTCACGACAATGTAAGGTCAATGTTTTATGTATGGAAACAGAGTTGCTTCATGCTCATTTTGTTTAAATCTGCCTATTAATTTTTGTACTATGCAGTCATCTCAAGCTGGGCATGACCTCAGTCTTTCATTATTTAATGACTTTCCCTTTGTGGGACAACATACAGCTCTTCCATATAGCTCATCACTTTTGGAAAAGGACCAACTTCATGAATTCCTTGACTGGATGAGGAGGAGAAAAAGGAAGAGCGAGCCTTCTTTGTTGCTTTTTAGGGACTGAACTGTAGACTTGCTTTCTTCGGCTGGAGAAACTCCAAATCATTTCTGCCTGCACTACTAATGATGCCTGACTGGCATGCTCTTGCAGATGTAAACAGTGGCACAGCAAATTGTTTAACTTTCGCCTGAAGCATAATTTCCTAGACAGCGAGGTGCTAACCTCTCCAAAGCAGCTGCAGAGGGTTAGGAGGGTGCCATTTTTCCAGCTGAAATGGGACAGTTTGAAGTGACAATCTCATATTTTGCCATTGCTACTTATCCCCAGCAAAGTGTGTCTACACATATGTAATGGGGCACACGTCTCTTGGGGGCAGGAAGCTTTAGTGTGTATTTCCAGTGAAACAATTACTAAAAACCAGTCTGAAAGCATAATTTTGACACCAGCGTTTAAACTTTTAATTCCCTGTCAGACCTGGAGCCTGAGCAAGGCCATCGGGCAAGACCAGCTGTAAGCCTGGCAATGAAACCTGCGTGCTTCATCAGGTCAATGCGGCCGAGAAGTCCAGGCTCAAGACAAGCAGGCTGCTGCTGACAGCAGGGAAAGGGCCCTGCACTGCTGCCTGCTTTGCCCGGGTGTGGCTCTGGGGCCATGGGAGGCCTGGGCAGGGTTGGGAGTGGTCAGACTCAGCAGCAGCAGCAGGCACTGCTCCCAGATCTCCCACCCCACCTCTTCTCCACCCAAGTGCCGCTCTCTCCTTTCCCTTCTGTTCCTTCTGGTAGGAGCAGGCTGATACGGCCTGGCCTCAATGCTTTGTTCAGTTTTGAATCATAGAATCACAGAATGCTTTGGGTTGGAAAAGACCTTAAGGATCATCCAGTTCCAACCCCCCTGCCATGGGCAGGGGGACAGCTTCCGCTAGACCAGGCTGCTCAAAGCCCCATCCAACCTGGCCTTGAACACTGCCAGGGACGGGGCAGACACAGCTTCTCTGGGCAGCCTGGGCCAGGGTCTCAAAGTCCTCACAGTGAAGGTATTTTTCCTAATATCTAATCCAAATCTACCCTCTGTCAGTTTAAAGCCATTCCCCCTTTACCTGACCCCAAAGCACCATCTTCAAAAGAGCTGGAGCTGTGGTGGACAGAGGGGCCTCCCTGTGGTCCAGACCACGGTGGGGCCGACTGCAGACCGGCTCACACGGGCAGGTCACTCAATCAAGGGGCTCAAGTTCGACTTGAACACCCAAGTGTATCTGAATGCCCATTGCTCTCTCTGCCCAGTGAACGTTCTCTGTATGAATAATGGCCTACTGCACAAGGCTTGCAGAGGTGGCCACCAGCAGCCCTTCTAGTCCGAAGGGTTGCGACGTGCCATGGGGCCACACAAGGGAATGCTGACCACCTCAAGGTATGGTGGCAAGCTCACCTAAACCTCCTCACACGCACTAGGAGTCCAACACCACTTGAAGGTGAACTCTGTGCCCCATTTGCCCACGGCTTGCGGGCTGCCCTGTGCCCCAGGACCCCGGGGGAAGGACACAGTACCCTGCGTGCCCCGTTCTCAGCTTGCCAGAGGGAAAACCAGGCTCGGGGGCAGCGGGCGGCCAGCTCGGTCAGCGGGCGGGGAGCGGGGTCTGCCCCCCGGGTACCACCCTCATGGCGGTCGGACGCCATGTGGGGCCGGCGGCTGTCCCTCCGCCTGCGCGCAGCGCTGCTCCTCCTCGGCCGGGGGACTACAGCGGGGCCAGGCGTTTGGGGGTGGAGGAGAGAGGCGCCTCGGCCGGAGGGGGTGCGGAGCCGCCGTGGAGGGCGGAAACGGGGTGGGGGGGATTTGCGTCAGTGAGGGAGCTGGGAGCGGGCGAGGGCGGCCGGGCGGGACGGACGGACGGAGGGACAGACGGACCGAGGAAGCCCGCGGGCAGGCACCCGCCGACCCCACTCGCCGCCGCCGCTGCCTATCGCCCCATGGAGCTGTACCCGGGGCCGGCGGCGCCCTCGGGCTGGGCGCTGCCGCTCCTCCTCGCCCTGGGCGCCGGGCTCAGCCACGCCACGCCGCACCTGCGGTACACCCGGCCGGGCTCCCGCAGCAAGTGAGTACCGCCCGCCCCGGGGGGGAGCTGCGGGAGCCTCTGCCAGCGGCGGGGCGAGCCGGGGCGGGCTGGGGCAGCCGGGGTGCCGCGGCGGGCGGGCTGGGGCGGCGTGTGCTTGCCCTCACGCCGCCGCCCGACCCTGACGGCCGTTGTCTTTTCGCCCCAGGAACTGGTGCGCCTACATAGTGAACAAGAACGTGAGCTGCTCGGTGCTGGACGGGACGGAGAGCTACGTCCAGGCCCAGTACAAGTGTGCCTGGAACCAGTTCCCCTGCCAGCCCACCCTCGTGTAAGTAGCCGAGAAGGCGACCTCGGGCGAGGAAGCGCTTGGCCATCCGCTGCCAAGCCCTGGCGGGGAAGCGATCGCTGTCGCTGCGCTTGGACTGTTCCCGGCACCCCAAAAAGCACCCGACCGGGGCGGGAGGGCACGTACCGCCTCCTGATCCCAGCACGCCCCAAACAAAGCGCTGGGTTTGATTGTGAACATAGGGCTGCCGGAGCTAATTAGAGCCAGATTGAACGCGTTGTTGGTCCGCACACGCAGTGCGCGGCGCGCAGGCGAAGGGGAGCAGCGCTGTCACCCCACTGTGCCGCGCACCGTGGTGGGGCTTGCGCGGTGGTGGTAAGCGCGCAAGCTGCCTGCTGTAGGCGGTGGGAGCGGCAGCACCTGCTGGGGCACGGCTATGCGCCCTGCCCCGGGTTTGGCAGGGTACGGCGGCGCTCAAACCCGGTTTTATAGTTGCTCTGTGCTGCTGGATCGGTGCGTAACCGCGAGGAAGAGCCAGGAAAGCGAGCCAGCACATTTACAATCTGTGTATCCCTGTCAGTTGTCCAGCAAGGAGAGCAGCCAGCGCAGATTTTTACAGGGGGGGTTATACGAAGTTACTGGTCTGATTTTAAGCTTCGTGCTCTTGAGTGTGACCGTGTGGCAGTCCGTAGAGTGACCACCTAGTGTGCTGTGTGAGCCCTGCAGGTACAGCAGGAGTCAGGGAACAGACTAATCTCAGGCAAATCCCCTTTCCTCAGTTTCCCACTTGAGGAGCAGTAATATTTACATGCTTCTTTTTGAAAGCTGTAGGTGATAAGCACTTTCTGAAACCATTTAACTTCCCCCGTAAGTCATCGGAAGGACACCCATAGATTTTTGTTGATTAGGCTTAGAGTTGGGCTAAGATGATGGTGAGGATTCATCTACAACAAAGAATAACTAGCTTTTATTTTGACACGAAATGGTGTGGATGAGACTGGTACTGCTAGGTCCTGGGGGCTACTGGAACAAGACTGCAGGTATCAATGACATTAGGGCCTGTGACTATAGGTGTCAGGCATTTGGCATTCAAATGCACTGCTCTCTTGTTTGTTTGAGTTGTTATTTTTGTTAAAAACACAACTTTTTCTCTATTGAAATATATAAACACTGGAATTTGAGGGAAATAACAAAGGCAGCAGACAGCTGAGTAACACGGTCTTGTGTAATTTCCCTTGTTTCTCTTTGGAGTGTTGAGCTGGCCATTTTGGACTTCTCACTGAGCTTATGGGCTGTGTAATGGGGTGTGCCGTCTGTTGTGCAGAGTCTCATGGAGGAGTGAGGAGTGGTTGAAACTGAGCTGTTTGAACACATAAATCACCGACCATTAAGATAAGGAATCTCAGAGGCAGTAAATTAGGATTTTCTTGGACTATCTGCTGGTAGATAATGAAGAAAGTGGAAAGGCATTGCTTCTAGCCCAGGAAATGCCTGATCCGAGAACTGCTTGAGTGGGTGAGATCTTTGGCAGGAGGCAGATGGGGAAGCCCAGCTTCAGCAGGGGGATGGACTGGATGACCTCCAGAAGTCCCATCCCTTCCAGATGACTCTGTGGTTCTGTGAAATGGCATTGTCTGTCCTTGGTTTCTAAACATCTGGAGTTGGCTGCTGTCAGAGAGAGAATATGGGGCTGAACAGACATTCGGTCTCGCCTGCTGTGGCCAATTTCATGGGGGTTTTTTGTTCTTTTGAGAATGGAATTAGATATTTATCATAAGTCTTTGTTTCCTCAGTTTGACTTTCTTTGGTGAGCATTGCTGTTACTTCTTTCTTCATAGCCGTAATGGCAATTGTAAAATCATTCCTTGTTCTTCACATAAAATACTGTAAGTACCTACCACAGCACCAGCTGATTAATACTGAAAGCAGCTGGAATATTAAAATCTTTACATTGTATTGTGTTCAAAACTCTCTGTGTATAGGCTGTGACTTGCATTTTTCTGTCTGTTGCTGGTATACACCTTTTCTTAGTAGCAGAGCAGGAAAGGAACTAATCCAAAGCATTTGAAATACAGTGTTCAAATGCTGCAAACCCCCAGCTTTAGTCCTGTGAAAAGTATTTCATTCAGTAGGAATAGTGGTCTGAGTAACAAAATGTGCTTATATATATTTATTAGCTAATGTTGACAAAAATAGGACAGGAAAGAGATACAAAAGCAACAAAGAAATAACTGTGAGGACTCTGAAATTATTCTCTTTTTCCTTTATGCACTTACATAGACAAGTTAAAAATGAACTAAATAGTAGATATTCATCAGAATAAACTGCAGTCCCTGTGTAGTCTTCTTTTGATATCCATGGTTCATCTAAGAGTTCATTCTGCTGCACACAGTGGAGACAGTGAAATCCAAATCAAACAAAGAGCTTGTTAACTGTATCAGAGATGTATTGGTTTTATTAGTACTTAAGTACTACTAGGGCTTTTTTTATCAGTCAGTGAATTTATTGTTGATCTGATATATTTGAAGACTCAGTTTAATGAGCCCTTCTGATGTTTAGGTTCAGTCTAGGTTATGCATGACAAATTACTTAAATTAAAAAGCTCACTGCATTTTATATGGGAGCATTTCGCTGCCTTAAACATAGAGTTGTACTCTTGACTTCCACATGGTCTTCATATACAAGGGAGTGTATATTGCAGATATGGATTATAGTCAGCACTGATTTTATTGTTTTTAGAAATAGAAACCTCTGGTGATCAAGCCTAAAAATCATATGCGTGCATGAACCCTTTTTACCTACCCTTAGGGGCCATTAAAATAGCATTTGTCTGAAATAAAGCCCCACTGTTGGAATGACTGCACTCTAGGAGTGTTAACTGTAATTTCAGTTTGGCTACAGGGTATACTTCCTGAGATGTTAAGTTGAAATTCAGGAAATTATTACACTTCATTGTTTAGCTGTTTTATAAGTATGTGGGCTTGATTGTGCATTTCCTTGCTGAAAAGTTAGTGAATGCTTTGGCTGATTAAGGTGTCAAGGATAAATGTGAGTTGAAGTGTGGCTGCTTAAGAGATAGGAAGAGAGGGAGCAGAAAGCAAAAGCAGAAAGGCCCTTTGAAGTATGTTCCCTTTGAAGTGTGGGGGGCTCCTGATTTATTTTTCTTAAAACTGTGACTAGCAAAGGAGGGAGGAACTTTTATTAGTGGGTCATTGGACTGAAGGTTACTTACACAAAAATACTGGGGTTTTTCCCACTAAAAAGAGCCTATACGTTTTGAAATTTGAAAGATTGCTTCAAAAACAGGTGATCCCTGCCCACTTCTTTTGTTGTGAATTTCCTTTCTAAGTCTTCTTATGGATGGTTTACTAACTTAATTAGCATTATTAGCAATTTGTAATAGTGCTGTCTGATGGTAAAAGTAAAATGTATTGCTCTTCTGGCTAGTTTATACCCACTCTTTAGGGTTGTGGCTTCTCTTGGACATCCTCTGGTCAATGCTTCAGGGCAGGGTGTTGTCATACCAGTTGCTTGTTTTGCCTCTAGTACTGTAGAGCATGTTGGGACACCTGGCTGTACTGTAGCTGCTCCAGTTTATGGCCCAGCATTTTTGGGCAAAGCCGCTCTCACTAGTAAGGTTTTGATTGTAAAGTCTGAAGTGAACTGAAGTGGGTGAAGCAGAGGGATGTTTTCTGGGTTTCCATCTTTGCTGCAGAACTGCAAATGGGGCTTCCCTGTATGAGGCAGTAAATCAGATAGAAAAAGATTTAGACTGGGAAGAATCTCTGGAGGTCATGTAGTCCCTCCGTAGCCCCCAGTTAGCAATGGAGCCAGCTTCAAAGTTAGATCAGGTTGCTCAGGGACTTGAAGAAAGGATGTTTTGTCAGATCCCCTAAGTCAAGTACCAGCCACCATTAATTCTACTCATGTGAGTAAAGGTATGTGTGTGCTCAAGTGTGTAACAGGTCAGGTCACCTGTCCTTAGCTTGTGGGGTGTGAATTTCATGATATAGTGTGAGTTTCTCATGTTAACATTAATGACCAATGTGTAATAAGCAAACCCATTATTTCACTATGTTGCGCATGCTTAGAAAATGGTCAAGAAAATGATGAATGAATCAATAGCTAGATTAGCAAGCCTCTCCAAATCTCTCATTGAGCAATAATTTCCAACTTCTTGTCATTTAATACTTTCAAATGACCGTAAATAAGCCCACTGCCAAACTAATCACAGTTCTAATCACTGCCAAGAGGAAGATTTAAGGGAGAAGACTGAAATAACTTTAGAGGCTCTTAACAGCTAGTTTTCTGCAATCATAAATATGAGGATAGATGGCTATACTTATGAGTAACACACCACTCTTAGTAAGCAGTGTTCAGTGTTTATTAATAAAATAGTATTGAGTAAAAGTGGAAATTTTATTACCGCAAAAGAATGTATCAGACTTCCAGTTAAATGGCTGCATCGATTTACCATTTTCTGGCAACCCCAGAGCAAGCTGGGTGGAGTACATCAGCCGCAGTCTAGGAACATATAGGAAAACCACATGTAGTTTTCAGCCTTTCAACGCTCCCAAGGTAGTTTTGTCTGAGGCTACTCAGATGCTAGAAATTAAACATACAGACCAGTGTCAGAGTGCTCAGGACGGGGTAGGGTCAAACCTGAGATATTCAAGTTAGCACAGACCAGAGCCTATGCTTGCCACTGGCTTCTAGCAGTGCATATCTCGTAAGGAAAACTTTCAGGATGCACAAAAGCTTGCAGGGGGAGTGAGGACTGTTTTAATGTTCCCCCTCCAAATATCTAGAAAGATCTTCAGGATTTTTTTTATTCCCTTAGTGTATTTTGTATGAAGGAGAATTTCTTTGTACAGGCTCCAGCTAGCTGACTGCATAGGGAGGCTAGCCTAAGGGGTTGTGCATTGAAAACAGTGAGGGAACTTGAAAACCTTCAGAGCATACTTCAGTTTCCTGGAGTGCTTGTTTGAAAAGATTGGAGCGCCTGCTGGGTGTGGTAAACTTTCCTGGCTGCCTCCTTGAGCTTCAAATTGTGCATCTCTGCCTCCAGAGTCTTTCTTCTCTGTGAAGCAGACAGGGACGTTTCATTGCACACATCGCTTGAGTTTGTTCCAGTAATTAAAAAACATAGAAAAATCACAAACTGCTCCACAGTTCACATTAACGCAAATAATGTGAGTTTTTATGCTTTTCCGGCTTGAGAAACTAAGCGTGGAAATGTTGCCAAAACAAGTTGTTATTTTTAGGGAGCTGCTGACCTGTTTAAAGCCTGTTTTGTCATGAATCACCCAAATAATCAAGGAACATTTTGCACCTTTAGAAAGTGGGCAGTGCCAGGTTTACACATTGTAGATTATTGCCCCTGTCTGACTTCTTTGCATTCACATCTCACCTTTTCTCTCCTTTCTGGTTCATTTTTGATCTGATGTCTTGAAAAGTATCAGCTCTCGAAACAATGGTGCAATTTATTCTGAAAGCTGGGGTGCCAGTTAATCCCACCGGTTAGCTCTTGCAATCATGAAAGTATTGGTTATCTATTTTATCTGTGTATGTTTTCAAATAATATGTCAGCAGTAGCTCTTTCTTGGAATGATCCTAGAAATAAGCTTATTTAATGGGCAGAGAACCAGAAGAAATACTACTGGAAGCTCCCTTTTTCAGAAAGCTTTATTAGGAGCTGCACTTGTGCTTGACCTTTCCACTGCTGTAAGGTGAGAAACTTGGTCCGTGCTGCTAGAAGAGGCAGGTGAAGGTGTTGCTATGTATTGCAGAGTTGCTGCTGTTCCATCACTGTTAGACTACATCATACTGCTGCTCTACAAAATTATTCTGAAATCCTATTGAATGGACTCTGTTTCCAAGGTTCTTCAATCCCGTTTTATTTAGTGGAGTTTTAGCAGCTTACTGTTGGTCTGTCCACATGTGGATGACTGTCATAGGCTTATCTTGTGTGATAACCATCTATGATAATTTAAGATTGTAAATCCCACTGATGAAGCTGTGCTTTAAGCCTTGCCACAGGCTGGTTGTGGCTCCAAGTTACAGAAGTGCATCCCACGTCTTGGTTTCTCTCCTCATAAGAAGACGCTTAGCTAGTGTTCAGGAGTGGTAATTCATTAACAGTAGGAGTATTAAAATTTTAAACCTGAAAGATATTTTTTTGGCATTTCCTACTGGACTTCAGCTGTCAGCTTTTAAAAAATAAAATCCTTGGCAGCTGGGAGAGAGGGAGGTAGAGAGAGAGAGATAGATCGATAGGTGTGTAAGTGTGTATGTATATACAACAACTAGAAATAAGTAGTATGAGACATGGGCCATGTTTCAGAGTTTCTTCTTTTCAAGAAGAAACACTTCTCTCCCAAGAGAGAAAATTGTGTTTTGAATCCCATTTTTTTTGATGGAAGAATTCTATCTGAGATGAGTGGCATCAAAATTCACTGCGTAAATAATGAACAATGTCACTTCTGGAGATTTTGAACGGAGGCATAAGTGAAACCCTGTGGTGTTGTCTGAGAAGAGTTGAACGTTTTTGTCTTCTCTGAGTTCCTGTAATCTTCTGCCCCTCTTACTGAAAAAAAACCACCAAACCAACCCAAAACCAAAACCAACCAAACCAAACTAACAAAAAACCCCGAAAACCAAACCCCAACACAAAACCAAAAATAACAAACTCTGCAGTAAAATTCAGCCAGATTCCCTTAGATATATTGAACTAATGTTCATCATCAAAGAGAGACCAAGCTGTACTGAGCTACTTTGGGCACTATGATTCTCTGCTCCTTCCCTGGCACCGATAGATGAGGGGACAGTGTTCTTCAGGGGTAGAGGAAAGCAACTTTTTTCCTGCTGTCCTGAGAGTTATATGCTGGGGATGTAGCAGGAGGGAGGAATACAATCGCCTGTGCCAGGTCTCTTCCCCCTAGTAATTTCTTCCATACAGTAGACAATATCTGCTCCCATCGTGCTTCCTAGGTGGTGTGTAGGCACAGAACAAACAATAAACACTGGAAAAAGTCTCTAATGCTCATTCCTAAGTTATGACACATTCAGTAGAATTACGGTGCTGATAGTCTGATATTAAAGCACTCTTTGCACTGACCTGGATGGGTGATCTCTTGGTTGTGTACACAACAGGCAGTTGTGTTCCTACAGATGCATAGTGCTTAGTCTTGTTCTCTTGCTTTCCTTCACTCCCTGTTAATGCTTTTGGCCAGTAGCAGGATTTAGCTCAGAACAGATCTGGTGCAAATGCTGGCCATACTATACATTAGTGCAGACTTTGCTAAAAGCACGCTTATGTGCCTGTGAGAGCCCAGAAAAGCTGATCCTTCTTGGTAGTATGTGCTAATGGAGGTCATCATACCTTTATGTATGCCACAGGGGTGCCTCAGAATTGTGTTTTTCCCAGTGCAAACAATATTAAAACACTGTGCTTGGTTTTGGTAATGTGTATTAGAGCCTGATTATTATGTTATATAAAGACCTGACCATAGCCTTTTGGGAACTTCAGTTGAGATGGCTGTGGCTGGGCCAGATATAGGGCTAGCAGGTAAAGTCAGTGGCATTTTTGGGAAGAAAAAGTATTTCCCAGACCGCAATGCCTGCAAACACATGTACTGATACTCTTTATGCAAATTTTGGAAAGCAAAAATGCCAGCTAAAGGAAGATTAGAAGTGGGAAGATGAGACTTTCTTAAGTCTATCTGTAGGAAGCAGCTTATGTGTCTGAAATGTTAGATCAAAATCAAAAAAACAGTTTGGAATTCACTAGGGCTCTTTTTAGATGGATTTTTTGCTGCAGCATGTAATTGGGATTTATTACTGGTTCCACAGTTTGCTTTCACTGAACACTTAGACTTCTGAAGCACAGCGCAGTGATGTCCTGCATGCTCTTCAGGTAACTGGGTAGATATAATGACTTTAGGATGAGATGCGGCCCTGTTTTGACTCTACTGGCTGTACTGACTATGTTTCTGTTGGCCATAATGGAAATACAGACAACTAGTGCCTATCCATACCTACACAGTAGGCACCTGAAATTGAAGTGTCCTGAAACTCATTGCTAGAAACAATCACCAGAAGTCTCCCCGATTTCAGTAGAACTGGGATTTCTGCTGTCATTTATAGAGGTTGGAATTAGGCCTGTACTCTTGGGAAACAGAAAACTTGGGATCAACAGGTTCTAATTTAGTAACTGTGTAGTATAAATGGCCAACAGGTTTATTTTCAGTGCAAGTCTTTGCAGCCTATAGAATAAAAAGTGTTTGGTCAAAACATGACTGCATTTAGTTACGTCTTCTAGGTAGTATTTTGTGGGGTGTGCTGCTTCAGCACTCCCATTGCAATATACTGAAGATTTGGATGTCTGGGACATGCAAGAGCCGACTATGTAATTTACAAAGAATGGATCCAGAGTGGTTAGAGCAATAAACAGTGATGATCTGTTATCTTCTACTCAATAAGCCTGTGATTTGCAGGCTGCTGAAGTTACGGACCTGTTCTAGTGACTATGGAATTTTGGACCAACTCTGAAGTTTTGTGCTCAGAATAAGCATCTTATACACTGCTTGTGTAAAAACATGCTGATTCTGCAGTCCCTTGCTCACAGTGAGGATGTGGTGGCACTTATCTCCTTGCATTGCCTAAAAGGTGGAATGTTAATATCTAGTTACAGAACTGAGCCATATGTTTTCCCACCAATTTTGTCCAAATGTTTCTGATTTGTTTTATCGCTATTAGGTGACATTCCAAATATCAGTGCTAACTGCTTCCTTCTGTGGTTTAGCACAAGAAATTTATAGCTCATTGCCTAGTCAAAATGTCTAGCATTTGCAGCAAACATGTATTTTTAATTAAGCATTTTCCTAAGAAAAGACTTTTCTTTCAAAAAGGAGAAATATTTGAACACTATTTCCATGCTATACAACTTTATTTGAGCTGTGAAATACTTGGATATTAAGTGGACATATGCATAACGTTCTGAATGTGTTTTCTTGTTTGATTGCCATGTTGAATTCGTGGTGAAGGTAGTAGGTGTTGGTAGTTGTAGGCCTGTTGTGGAAAGATTCCTAAAACCCAGCTGTTCTTATTTTCTCTGGTGCAAGGAAAGGTTAGACTGTTAAAATCACCCTTTATTCATGCATTCTAAAAAAATGATTTCATTTGTAGTATTTGTGAACCCTTTTGACCAAATTGCATCACTGGGAAACTGTAAAGTTTCACACCTACAAGGTAAAAAGATGTGAAACTTTGGTATGTTATGTTTTGTGTGTTTGTACTTGTATGCAACATGTTTGCTGTGACTGAGTGAGCAGTTGAATCCAGAATACTGCAAATGTATATAAAGACATGTCTGGTTTGTATATTCTAGTAGCTCCCACTCCTATATCATTAAAACATGTAGAATGACAGATTATTCTCAGGATGCGGTCCCTAGCAGAACTTTCTGGTTTGTTTTGTTAGAAGTGTAACCAAGAATGTAACTGCGTTCACTGCTGATAGACTGTTACATCCTGGCAAGATCCTGGAGGTCTCCAGCCTTCCACAGAAATCCATTGAGTCAGAGAAGTTCTGCCTTTAAAAAACTGGTGTGATTGAGAAGCTGGATGCATGCTGGTGACTGCCAGTTATGAGTGCATCTGGGTCTTGCTGGCACAGTGACACCATTCCTTGCATGAGCAGCATCCACAGCTGTGTGTGAAGCCTGTCATCAGCACAGAAGCTGTAGCTGTGAAGCTGTGATAATTAAGGAACTTCTATGTGACTGGATTCAAATTAGAAAAGTGTTAGGATAAGTTCCTCGTGCCCAACCTTACGTAATTAGCTTTGCTGAAGTAAATGGGACTAGTTGTGTGATCCATTCAGCTGGACTGGCAGTAGAGAGGAGCAGTAGTTCTTGGTAAGTAAATCCCAGTTTAATTTATGAGCCATCCATGAGCATAGCTGTCCTGTGACCACAGTTCAAGATGTAAAATGTGAAAGCTGTTCTGCATCCAGATTTTGAAGCATTTTGATTCTAGCTTAATTTTTCTCCAAGAGAAATGTGGTTTAGGGTTCAGGTTGGTCTGCATTTGATGTGCCATAGCTGAAATCAAAACAGATCCAATTCATGTACTTGCTTGAGCTCTCAGACTTGAAAGAATTTGTAAGGAATAGACTGCTACAACATTTCTAAAGTTGTAGATGCATTCTCTTCATACTTTGTAACTTAGAACGGGAGAATTCTTCTGCATTTCAAATAATTTTTGTATTAAATCATATTAAAACATTTTGTGCGAGGTGTCCCTGCCCATGGCAGGGTGGCTGGAACTAGATGATCTTAAGGTCCTTTCCAAACCTAACTATTCTATGGTTCTATTTTACGCTCTTTAGGATCGTGAAATTATGAAATGATGAAATGAAGAGTGAGAACGTCAGGCTTGCTTATTTTGTAAGGTGGAGTTTGGAAAAGTTTTATAATTTGCCCATACGGAAAATACTAAGCTTGATGTCTTTTAATTTGTTGATAATTCTTCTTTTGCATTTGGTTATATCATCTGAAGGTGTCTATATTGATGAATGTGACTATAGAGAAGGTATAAAAAGAATGGCAGAAACAGTACAAGGAAAAACCTCCTGCTGTAATTTGAGTATGGATGTGCACAATTTGCATAAAAGTGTTTCTTGCTCCTTTTATAAAATGTTCCAGCTGTATTCTTAAAACCTTGTTAGGGAAACATGGAGAAGCATAACGGTGTTTGAAGAGAATCGAAATACGGTAATTTTCAGGGAGGAGTTTGGCCCTGAAAGTCTAGAGAGGAACGCACACAAAGTTAAGTAATTTATGGAAATCAGAGGAAAGTATGTACAACCATTTCCGGCATGTGAAAATTTATCTGGAAGTTCAAAGTTTGCATTTCAGTAATGTGATGTTGTGAGAGAGCTTGTAATGACTCTCAATACCACTTCCAAACCCTAAAGCATCTAGCTAATCCTTTCAGTCCTCTGACTCTGGCAGCTAGCTGGAAGGAAAGGGATCAAACCCAAATTACCTATACAAGATATGATTTAATACTTTAGCTAAGGGAGAACATAAGGAAGTTCCAGGGTGGCCGGGATGTTGTCCTTCCCAGTGATGCCCTCTACACTGCACTTCTCTACTGAATTTTTAAAGCACTTGACCTTGGGGATGTCTGTGCTTCACATTTGTAAACAGATTCAGCAGATGTTTTAGTGAAAACTGTAAAAGAAACGATGAGCTGGAGTGCAGTTTACTGCTGTTTCATATATATGGTTTTGCGAAGGTAAAACAGGATTGGAAACCCGCTCTGTGTTTACATGCTCCAAGTCAGAATGTGAAAAGCTGACAACCACAGCAAACTACAGCAGTCACAAGCAGCTGATCGACAGAGCTACAGCCTAGCCTGCCCCTGCCTCCTTGTAAAGATTCACAAGGAGAAGGGAATCCAGAGAGGCTTATTAGAATAAACTACCCTTTGGCCCAAAAACAGATGGAAAAAATATGACAATCTCTAGTTAATTTTTTCCCCCTTAAATGGGAAATCATAGATAAAGTAATAATGGTAGCAAATGGCTATCAGATGTGAGATACTATATTAAAATTATGTCTCTGAAGGTGAAAGGTGCTGAATAAAAATATATAGAATTATTTCAGTAATTATTTACACGCATGGCAAGAGAAGCTTTGAAGGGTAGCAGTTTGACTTATGAGCTGTTTCACGATCAGTTTAAGATGTAAGTCTACATTTGGTAGCTGATTGCTTATTATTTTTTGCAGTAAGGAATTTTGCATATCAATACAAGGCAGTGTTTAATGAAATGTGATTGATTTTGGTCTGGTTAGCAGACCTGCTTCTGGTGCCCATTCTGTACTGTATTCTCTGTCTCAAAATACACTCCCTATGAGCCTGGCCAGGCTAGGAGTGAAATCTGTTGCAGAGCTGAGTCCTTTGCTGCTGTCCTGTATTTGTTCTGCTGGTGTTACTACTTTAGGGACACCTCAGCTGTGAAGTGAGCCTTTTGTTCATTACTGCATGCAAACTATTGTCTAATCTGAAATAACCTTAAGAAGATCTGAAAAGGCCATAGAAAAGTTAGTAGAATGATACTAGTTTTATAAAAGAAAGGAATTAATATGAGAAATTGAGATAACTGTTTTGTTTCTTATGTATTCCAAGTATACCAATTTATATTGCTCAGGTGGCAGATTCCTGTTTTACTTATATTCCTCCTCTCTCAACCCAAAATGGTACCTTAAATTGATTTAGCTTTTCTAAAACAGCACAGCCTCTGCTTATGGTCTGAAGGGGTACCTTAGTGTCTGACTGCAGCTGAACATGGGGTAGACGTGTTGGAGGAAAGTTACGGAGTAAGTCTGTGGTTAAAGAAAGTCGCACAACCAGAATCAGTTTGCCATTTATTAACTTTTGAGTGATTAGTTGGGGTAACTTAAGACTTATGTATGTAATGTGTGCATAGGTTTGTCTGCAAGACCCTTTTCATCTTAACTAGTGAAGTAGGAAAGATTCCTTTGTTGGATGTGGCATTTCATCTGACTCTTTTCATGTCCTTATCTGACTCATGCTTTAACCATTTTGTCCTTCCCTGTAATATTCCTCCTAGTTTTGACTGTTCCTTACATATGGATTCTGAGGAATGGCTTGTGTGGAGACTGTGGAAAGGCAAGTGGGACAAAGGCAGAAACAATTTTTGATGTCCAGAAGAGCTGCTGCCAGAGCAGCCCTGTGGGTGGGTTTGCAATGTAAACCAGTTATTTAGAGGAAAAAGGTTTTTGCATTTATAGAGTAATACACTGGTGGTCACTGTTACTCTCAGCAGTGTCTGATGAGTTGAAAATTTGCTTCCCACATCATATTACCCCTCTGCTCATACATGAAAGCCCTTGTTCTATGGCCATATTTGCTCTTCCTGACATGACTGTGTTGAGTGCAGGTAACTTTAAAACCTAGGCAGAAACATTTGTTCATTTGATATTTGAAGGACAAAATAAATCATAGATGAAAAGAATTATTTTTAATTAAAAAAAGTTTTAATGTGTGTTTTAATCTAAGTAGCAGATTAGGTTATGGATTGTTTAAAATGCTTCCTGTTTTGGCAGATACCGGACAAGTTTCAGACCTCGGTACACAGTTGCATATAAGACAGTAACAGAGCTGGAATGGAGATGTTGTCCTGGGTACAAAGGGGAGGACTGCAAAGAAGGCCCAGCAGAAAAGCCAAACACTGCTCGTCGTCCCACAACACCAGCAAAAGCTGTTGTGAAGAAAGGCTTGGGTAACTTTTTGTTTGAATTTTGGTATGCGTGGTCATGTCTGGTTTCTTGTTTCGTCTTTTTAAGTATACGAACCATTATGGTTTCTATTAAACTCAACAACTGGCAGGTACAAAAGCCATGTGGAAGACATGGTGTGGTGGGAAAATAATAGCCAGGCACCAACAGCCTTGATAGAGAGAATTTCCTGAAGAATAATGGAGGGGTGGCTGTAGATCACTGGCCATAAATAACCAACTGCCTACTCATGGTTCAGGAAAACCTTTGGGTTAAGGCTGGGGTTTTTGTTAGACTTTACAAGAGGGTTTTTTGTAGTTTCTTCAGTATTCAGCACAGAAGATGTATTTGAGAGGAACTATTTTTAAAACAAAAAAAGAACAGGTACTAGTTTTAATGATATGTAATGCTTCAGAGCAGTTTTTCCTTTGTTCAAGGGCATGTGCAGATTTTACAGACTCATGTTAGATTTCTTACCTTAATACTAAAGGGGAATGATAAACCTTGATTTCTGAAAAAATACCTTCAAGAGTGAATGATGTTTGTTTGTGTAAGATAATGGCTTCTAAAGGGATAAGAAGGAATGCTGTTACTGCAGTCCTGTGCTTTTTCTGTACTAACAAAAAATGACAAACAGATGTTTCCTTCTGAAGGACTTTTTCAAACATCATTGGAGGTTAGTGTAACGTATGGTGCTTAGTCAGATTTCCCCTTGTGGTTTTGTGTAGTGGAATGGATTGGGACTGAATACATTGTGTCAGACCCCTCCTATAAATTATATATGTGCTTTAAAAATAAGCTTTTAAAATATTTTGTTAGCCCACCTAAAGTATTATTTCCAGAAGATAATAATAAACCACAGTGATATCTTTAAGTAAATTGCACACTGCTTATGTCTAGAGATTTTCTTTCTGCTCTGACCCTAAAATAACCACAGTTCAATGCAAAAATAGATCAGTGTGTAAGTAGTAGCTACACTCTGCATACTTTTTTATTATTAAAGGAACCTGCCACTCTGCCAGTCTTGAGAGTACCTCTGTGACTTCCTACCTGCTTTGTAATGTCTTTAAGCTGAAATCCAGTTTAGAACTTAGGAAAAAATCCAGCTGTGTCCTTCAGATCCTATCTCAGTGATGCTGTCCGCTGTATAACTAGCTTGGAACCAGTACTAAAATTATTTTGTCTGAAGATTTAACTGTTAACTCCACTTGTCATTTGAAAGAGTTATTCTAACAATAACAATTTGTGTGTCTATTTTCTGTCATATTTTAAGAAGCATATTTTCTTTTTAGCTTCTGCTTCTTAACTACATTTACTTTTTTGAGGAGAGTGCTGGTGTTATTTTATCTAGTGATTTTGGATATGTGAAGCATATGATTTTATACAAATTTTTATTGCCTACTTGAATATGTATCAAATTATTATGTATTTTTGAAGCAATTTGATAACTGGAATATCTTCTTGAACCCCATCCAGTATGTGCATTTGGATTCCAGTTCAGCAGAACACTGAAGCATAAACCCACTTTAGGCACATGAATTGTTGCCACTTAAGTTTTCAGTGGGAATTCAGGAGCAATTATAGTTATAGGTTTGTACCTCCCAAATTATTGTTATAGGTGTTTGTGTTGTGATGTGTATGGATCTATAACGGTCTGTTATATATGCTATAGCTTAGATTCATTGCTGAACAAGAAGGGGGATTCTGCTTGCTGATTTTTTGTTATTGCCATTTTATCTTGGTAGGAGTTGATCAGTGTGCTAAAATTTTTAGTTTGGAGTGTTCTGATAATGTTTTAAGTATAAACTACTACAAACAGGAATAGAAAAGGGAACAAGAATTTTGCCGTTTAAACCATTCTTCAGCTTTAAAGAAAAGTGAAATTAGCCTCAGCTGATTAAAACAGATACCACTGGGAATATTTACATCCAGGCTTTGTCTGTTATTTCCATGAAACAGATGCAGAACCAACAGAAGTGCCAGAACCTCCACCATATGAGAAGAAAATGCAGTTTCTTGAGGATGAATTGTTTAGGCTTACACGATCAGTGCTTGAACTTCAGTCCTCTGTGGCAGGTGTGAATGAAAATCTAAAGTTGACTGTCCAAGAAGATGCTAGTAAAATGTTGGTCACTTGGCTGAACAACCTTTATGACCGCCCAGAGCCTGATAGTGCGGTTGGTGGTGAAACAGACACTATTCATCTGCCTGGACTGCTCAACAATAAAGATCAGAAAGACCCTTTTATTGATTTTGAAATGGAAGATCTAAAGTCTGAGTTAGCTGATGTCAAAGAAGCCTTGAAGATGAGGAATGACAAGTTGGAAGAGCTAAATGGAAAAGTAAAAGACTATGAAGGGCAATTAAAACAACTGCAGGAGGCAGCACAAGGACCTACAATAACAATGCCCGGTGATAACATATATCGGGAGTATATAGACTCCAAATTTGAGTCCCTCAGACAGGAACTACTGGAAGGATTTGAAAAGAAAATGGCAGATCTGAAGAGCTCCTGTGAATACAAATTACAGGATATCCAGCTGCAGTGTGATGACAATGACAGTAACTGTGTACGAATAATTGATGTTATAAAAGGAAAAGAGAATGACTTGAGGAAAGAAATAAATACTCTCCGAACTCAGATTCCATCAAACAAGTCCAGTTGTTGCAAGGAGGGTGAGAGGAATGACCTTGACCAACAGATACAGGATTTAGATAAAAAGATTGAGAGAGTTGCGGAAGCACACAGGATCTTGAATGTCCGAATAGATAATGAGATCAGTCGATTATCAACTCCAGATCTAGAAGACATGTTTGGTGAGAGGTTGGAGGAGTTGGATGCGAGGATGAATGTTACAGAACGAAATGCTGAAGAGCATTGCTTTTACGTTGAGGAAACTCTCCGTGGTGCCATAGCTGCTGAAGTAGATGAATTGAGAGACTTGTTTGATCAAAAGCTGCGGGCACTAGAAGATAGGCTGGGTGGCACTATATTAGAGATTGCTAATACCACAGACCCAGATGGAATGTTTCTTAATCCTGGGCCCATCTTGCCCAGTGATGCAGGATTTGCAAATAAACAATTTACAGAAGAAATCAATTTCCTGAAGAACAAACTCCTGTCACTTGAACACCTCTGTGGGCAGAAATGTCAGTCTGCACCACAGGGTATGGAGGACATGCAGAAAGAGCTAGAAAACTGTAACAACAAATACAATCACTTGCTTTCCAAAACAGATAATAACTCTGTTCTCCTGCAGTCTCTAAATAGCTCTCTTAATGAGAAACTTGACTTAATTAAGGGTAACCAACGTGACATCCAGAAAATGCAGAGAGATGTACGTGTATTCCGGTATAGTCTAAATGTCATGGATAAAGATATGAAAAATCTTCAGGATGGCTTGAGTAGCTGCAGGGAGCAGCTTCTGGGTGTCAATTCTACCTGTAGAAAAACACAACGAGGTGTCTTCCGGAAAATTGATCAAATGCAGAGGACATTTGCAAATCAAACTGCTCATCCCAGTGATAACTGCTGTGGTGAAGTAAAAGAGAGACTAGAACAGTTGAACGACCATATCCTGAATGATCTTAGCAAGTGCAAAGAGAAGACCCAAGGTATCCAGGAGGGCGTTTCTGATGTTGAGAGCAGAGTCTCACATGTTGAAAAAGTCTGTGGCAAGCTGGACTCTGTCTCAGGTAGCTTGCAGAAGATAAAAGAAGGCCTGAATAAGCATGTGAGCAGCTTATGGAACTGCATCCGTGAAATGAACGAAACTATAGTGTCTCATTCCACTGATATTTCTGGCCTCAAAAATTCTCTACAGCACTTTAATAGTCAGGTCTCCAAAGTCACCACGGACATTGAAGGCATGCTGAAATCTCAGTCTGACCCAAGTAAGTTTTTTGCTCTTTTAAATGCTTTTTGATTGTTTGTTTTTCAACTGCCTGTCTTTTCTGAATCATTTAGAAGGGAACTAAGCAGGGAGGAAAAATTTAATATTACACAACTTCTACGTTGTTTTTACAGTGATTCTAATTTTGGCTCTTTGGTCTAGAGCACCGTAGAGGGCGTTGGGTCCTTATAAAAGTATTCTCAAAAGAAAGAAGTCTTATATGCTTTCATGTTTACTTTGAGCCAGAATAAAGAGAGTAGGAAAACTAAGATTACTGGATAGTGAGTTTAAAGTGTGTTTTAAGTAGTAATTATCTGTGGGTGTTATTCCAGTTAATTAGGTTTAATTTTGTTTTGTTTTATTTTGTTGTATGATATTATTCTTGATTCCTCAGGGGAAATTGAAAAGCAAGTGGAGAAAACGGAAGTCAAAGGAATTCAGATTTTTGATAAGAAAGATTCTCTATAAGCTGTATTCTTAGCATGAGTTAGTGATTATAATTTATCACCAACTCTTTGATTCAGGACTTTCACAAGCAAGCTCCAGCCTATCTTGGTATGGCAATGTAAGACTTCTCCTTTATAGTTCTCCCAGAAGTTTGCATTCCCACAGCGTAGTTGGCAAGCTGGCAATAGGCGCACACCCCAGCTGGCAGTGTTTTCACACCTCAGCACTTTTGTTTGTAGTCCAACGTGTTAGTGCAAATCTACCTCCACAGGTGGTTTAAAGTTTGCATTGGAGTGGCTGAGAAGCAAAGGCACATTCCCTTTGGCTCAAGATGCAGTGAAATGGTGACCTCAGCATGTTGGTGAGCCTTGCCATGAAGGTTTAGAGACCTTGCCAAATGCCACTCAGTTCCCTCTGAAGGAGGGTGTAGTTCTTGCAAGAACTCTGTAGTTCTTCCTCCAAATTTCAGCAAAGGGTTGTTTTTCTGCAAGAGTCAAAGTTTACAGAAGGAAGCTGAGTTCCTGTTTCTGTCAGCATGATGCAGAAACACAGGAATTGGAGACTGTTTTGAAACGGCACTCTTCAGTTGATTGAAGTTTCTGGTTTTGATTTTGTGCACCTATGAGATAAATAAGAGGCCGATTTCTGCAACTGGCCTTAAATCAGAAGAAGAGGTGCTGAGGGAAGAGGCTGTGGGCTTCTGCAGCTGGTGGTGGTTGGGGGAGATCAGATGCAGGACTGTGAGTGCTCTTGCTTGAATGGATGAGTTGTGTTTCATGAAGTAGTTTATTTAGTGAAGAATATCCTTCTTATTCTGAGGTGGAGACTTGAAAGCCTCTGACAGATGTGTTTCTTTTGAGTGTTTAATTGTTTAAAACCAAATATATTGCAGCACTTTACACAAAAATCCTTCTGAGATGAGAAGCTCTTGTGCAAGGTTAAAAACATAAATATTTCTGTTCCTTTAAAGGAAGAAGTGAAGGGGAATGGAGGGAGCCCATAATTCTCAGATAATTCACTTGGTGAAATCTTGACTTAAATTCAACAGGGTTAGGACTTTCACCCCTAGATCTTGCAGAAGCAGACCTAGTCCCCATTAAAATGCAATATAATGTACCTGTGTAATCCTGTTTCTCATCCATCTTGCCTAGAATAAATTTGCAGTAGGGACCAACATTGGAGAAAGGTCCAAGAAACACACAGTAACCTTTTGTGTGTTATTTAAAGCAGGTGTTCGAGCAGCCTCATGGGTGGTATTTATCTGCCCTCGTACAATATTGTAATACATTAACAAGCGTCAGCATGCCTGGGTTTCC
Organism: Lathamus discolor; assembly: GCF_037157495.1. NCBI lineage: Eukaryota > Metazoa > Chordata > Aves > Psittaciformes > Psittacidae > Lathamus > Lathamus discolor. The sequence continues at coordinate 109,900,673 of NC_088885.1, read as the reverse complement.
ATAAAATAACGCTGTTTCAGGGCAGAGCTCTCAGTCCACCATTGGGTGTTGAGAGCCTGTGAAAGGATGCTGCTGCTGGATCTGAGGAGTAGGCACTCTGAGCAAACCTCCCTATGATGGGGTGCGTCTGGCCTCTGAAGGATTGGTGAAGCACACACTTCAGTCCCTAAATGATTCCAATTAAAATAACACTGTTTGGCACAGCAGTCTAAGTAAGTTTTGATGGCTGGAGCTGCAGAAAGATTTTGGCAAAAGAGACTTTTTTGGAAGTAGTTTGAGAACCCAGTTACATGAGTTCGGGTACGACTTTAACTGTTTACATATCTGTGATCTGCAGCATCATCACCAATACCGACATTTGAAAGGAAGACTGTCAGTCCTGGCCTTAGATCAGTGTAGAATTTCTTATTCACCATTTGCCAGTGTATCGTAGCATTCAGGTGATGTCATTTGGCCTTAGAAGGGCCGAAACAGAAACAAGCTGTTGCTAATAACAGTTGTAGAGGGCAGTAAGGCAAGGATATGTTGCAAGAAATACGATATAAAATCTTATCAAGGAGTGTAAGCCACGCTCACTGTAAACCAAAGCAAAGTCAAATGACCCTGATCTTACAAATACGCCTGTGTTTTTTTCCCAAATTTTTAATTAATGGGTTTCAAGTGCCTCTATCCAAAGTGACAAGCCAGGTTAGCGACTGTTTGTATGTCAGATATGGACGCAGGGGCCAGAAATTTATTTGTTGTAATTTCTGATGAAGAATAGTACAGCATCCTGCCATACAGAGAGTGATGCTGGCAGCAGGCAGTGGTTTGCTCTAAGAGTGTAGGGAGCCATGCGCGTGCTCACCAAGGTAATGTAGTCCAGCAGCTCTTAGTCTGCATTAGATGGTGACCATCTCCAGCTTCATGTCTTGTAGGATTAGTTGTTCTCACTGCACTCTATCTCTCTGCAGGTACGTGTGCTCTTCAAATGGCAAGAAACTGAAAGCCATGTTAGTTAGTGGTCTCTTTTAACTTACTGCCTATTCATACAGATTCATTAAGTTTTCCAGGAATCCCAGCTGTGGTCATGCAGCCAGATACCATGCTGGGAATGCAGTTTGCTTTGGTTACGGTTATTTGACCTGAACTGCAGTTCTTCTGGGGGTTGTGTCTATAGCTGGGCTTTGAAAGAACAGCAGAATGTCATCTGCTGAAGTTATGGCCTAAGAAACCAAATGTGTGCTCTGCATTACAATGCTGATAAAGGACAACATAAAATCTTAGTGTCGTAGTGCAAATAGCCATAGTAAATCCCCCTAGGCTCCGTGTGAGCTTGTACTTTGTAACTTAATTGTCAAATCCTTTCGGTATCCATTAAAAAATTCCAGTAAGGTCTGTTTGGCTTATTCTGAGTGCAGTGACAGATTCTTTTACTTGCTAGTTTGTTTTTTGCACTTTGTTTCTATGTGTTCTGGGGGCTCTGGAGAGCATGGTTAGGGCAGGATGACACTAGAAACAGACACATCCTGAAGACCCACCTGCCTCATACATCCAGGTCACTGCTTGTAAATCATTCCTCCTTCCTTGGGTAAATTTTCAGCCGAGGAGGGAAACCCTTCATTCTATTTCACTTGCGGATGGGCATCTGAGAGCAGAAGCTGTTGTGGTTCATGGTAACCAAGTTGTCACACCAGTGATGACAACCAGAGCAGCCAGGACGCCACTGCTGAAGACAGTGTTACTGTTCTCAGCTGTGTAATGAGCTCAGCTATGCTCTTTGCCTTCCCAGATAGTTGGGAAGATGACAGGGAAGATTTCTGTTTTGCCTGTTGTTCAGCAAAGCTTAAGCAGGTCCAGCTAGATTCACTCCAGCCTTTGTCAGGGCTTCATTTTCTCACTGCCTTGTGAATTGAAAACATGTGTGAATACAGCATCAGGATAGGGTGGCTCCAGTGTTATCATCTTTGTCTAGTGATTTATTGGTGCTGTGTCTTGTTATAATGCATCCTCAGCAGAAGAGGCCAAAAAGGTTGGCAAAGATGGCAGACCAGATCCCTCTCAATCCACACATATCTGATTGCTAGTGCTTTAAGTTGAGCTTTAGGCAGGTGATTTTGGATTTAACTTTATGGAGATGTAATTGGACAATTCTGAATATTATAGTATTGATGTTGCATACAAGAAAGTGGCTTGTACAGTATATGGGATTTAAGCAGCTGTTACTTGAAGGTTTAGAAAATCCAGCAGAGCAATGTATTCATTTTCCCTGTGTCAATCCAGGTCATTGTCTTAATAAAGCTCAGCTTAATTGACTAGAGCAATGGCAAGTACTCACATCGCAAGGTGAAGTGCTTTGTCAATTTATGTTTTGAATGAGGTTAATCTGAAGCTCTTAGTTGAGGGTCTTAATCTGAAGCTCTTAGTTGAGGGTCTGAATCTATGCTGCTGTGGACAGAAGATGTCTCACCAAGTTAACAACTCTGTTAAATAATTCACTTCAATACTTTAAGCCTTTTATTTAACAAGATTTTTTTAATCCTGGGATTTTTATGAAGATAACTGTAATCTGTATAAAATGAACATTTCACTCCTTAGTTCTCTGCCTTGTGGATAGAGTTATGAAGTAAGCTTCAGTGCAGCTTATCAGTGCATTGCTTGTGTTAGTTTCCACTCTCATGACAGTTAAAGTCAGCCAGCAAAGTTCAGGAAGATTTTTTTTCTAGCCTGCATATCTAGTAAATGAATGCAGGTGGTGTGAGGCTATGACTTCAGACAGCCTCTCTGGAAGGCTTATGTGGACTTAAGAGATGAAAACAAGGAATGAGATTCAGAAGGGTAAAACGCAGGTGTTGAGTAGTCGTGAAACAGCATGTGGGTTGCCAGCAACAGTGTCTGGCCCCAGCCATGCGTCATGGACAATACCTGCATGACTTGGTTGTAGGCTCTCGCCCAAAGGTGTCCCCAGCTCTGCAGCAGGGCCAGGGGAAGCCTCGCACCCTGTCGGCTGCTAGACACAGCCAGTCTGTTTAGCCCTAGCCACTGTCAAATTTACTCAGGATGATTTTGGACTGTGATGAATTGAAGTGTTTATTTTGACCACTGAGTCCTCAGAGCTGTGGTCTCCACTGTGGACCATCGCAAGCATCTCTGGTGTGATGAGTTGCATCGGATAAATTTGCAAGGGGATGTTTGTCCATTTCCGCAAAAACTCCTTTCCATCCCTGACCTAAATCTATAGTCTCAAAATGCAACCAAAATAATCAATGCTAATGTTTAATTTAGAATGAAATTCTAATTATTCTGTGTAAAAGCTGACACGGCATCTGAAACAACAAATTACTCTGTAAATGTGTGGATTGCTGAAATCTACACATTTGTGAATTCCTATTCTTAATGTAATTCAGCTTCATTCTTGGGAGGACATTGCATCCTTATATGTCACATAAGTCTTCAGTTTTATAAAGAAGTTGCAATTCCTATAAAGGGCTTAGAACTGGAACAAATACACAAAAGTAACCGTGTCAGCACTGTTAAATCCTGATGTCATACATGTTGGCTGCCCTACTGGAAAAGTCTTTTAATGGTATCTCTTCTCTTTAAACAATAATGGCTTTTCTAGTGGATTATATTGTAGGGTTCTGCCTTTGTTGTCAGAAAATATTAGTAATGGGAATACTTGGAATTAGAAGTTTATTGCTTTTCAAAGTAGGGGAAAAAATCTGTTAAGTCACTGTTCATTTACTCAGTTTTTTTTTCTGTGGATACTTTATGGTAGTGCTAAAGGGTCAGCTTTGTGCTGTGTGTTGTGTGAGTACAGAGTCAAAAGTAGGTGTGATGGGCAGGAGGGATTCAGGAACACTGAAGTGAAGGTAGGGAGAGAACATGCAATGGAGATGAAGGCAGCAGAGGGAGTAGGTAGGATACAAGGTCCGCTTGGTGCAGCAAGTCAAAGCTGGACTAGCAGGTGAATGTTCACAGTTATTAGACTTAGGCCAGGTTATTTTTCAAGGCCAGATTGGATGGAGCCTTGGGTGGGATGGTCTAGTGTGAGGTGTCCCTGCCTATGGCAGGGGATCTGAAACTAGCTGATCTTAATGTCCTGACCAACCCTAACTATTCTATGATTCTATGACTCTGTGGCTGCTCCTTGTCCTGTCTCCAGGCTGTCTTTATTCCTTTCCCTGTGTCACAGGCTGAGAAAGAGGGGAGTCTGTAGTACTGCAGGTGTGGAAAGGAGTTTTACCTCTGCAGTCTTGGGTCTGAGGGAAAAGGTGGCCTCAAATTGAGTCCTGTTTTATTTTGAAGTTGTTTTTTGTTTGTTGTTTTTCACTTGTTTGTTTGGGAGGGTTTTGTTGGGGTTTTTTTTTTGTTTGTTTTGTTTGCTAGTTTGTTTGTTGGGTTTTTTTCCAAAAATAAGCAATTTTAAATACTATTTTAGGTGAATAATTCTGCATCTTCCTTTCTTTCATAATTTCAAAGGGCGATCAGAAGTACCACGGCAGCCATTGCCACCAAGACCACCCCTGCAGCCCCAGCCTGGCATATCCTTGCTGCCATCAAGGCCAAGGATACAAATACAACCCCCACGACAGAGGACCCCCCTCCTGCCACCACAGCCGAGACCTCCTCCGCGCCCAGCGCTACCAGGGTCAGGAGTTGTGCCGTTTCTGCCTGGAACAACGGGGATCATCCTGGAGACTGGAGAGGCAGGGCCTCCTGGCACCGTTTTAATGTCAGGAAGAGGGCGGCTTAGAAGTGTGGATGGTCAGGCTGGTCAAAGTACTATGCCCATTGCTGAAGGGTATGCTGGAGCACCAGGTGAGAGAACCAAAATGACAGTGAATCATTCCCATTTAAGCGCAGTGGACAAGCCAGGTCTTGTTAAAAGGGTGGCACTGAGATCTTTTGTGCTTCACGAGCCACCTTTCAGCCTTTAGTGGATGTCCATTATAGCTGTTGCAGTTGGGAATGGGCTTACGGCAGAGATACTGTGAACGGGCCTTTGCAGCCTCCAGCTGGCTAGAGAAGTAAGGAAAACAGATTCAGTGCCCCTTCTGTTGCCTTTGCCAAGGCTGCATAAAGCATGAGGTCAACAGGACTAATGTAAAATCATTTGTAACTACAGCGGCTTCGCCACTGGGGGAACTTAAATGACTTTTTTTCTTGCCATAGTGCATAGTGATTTAGTACATTGTAGTAGGAATTTGGTTTTCATTACCGTGACCACTCCTGTTTAATGATAATTGAGCATTTCATAAGAGATGCTATTTGGTAACTGTTTCAGTAGGTTGCTGGTAGGTAACAAAGGATGCTTTTTAGAAGACTGCAGTGGTATTTTGTGATGATGTATTCTATTACATTACATCCTGTGTCACACACACAACTTTTCATTTGTAGGATATCCGAAGTTATCTCCTGCTACCACAGAGTCACAAGGTAAGGCAGTTGTTTCCTTGAAATTCTTTACACAGGTACTTAATGTTTATTTCAGTCCCTGGGAGGTCATGGTTGAGACGTTAATTTTTAGTATTTAAGTTTAGCATTGAGGAAAATCTGTCACATTTTTGCTGTACCTAAGTGTTTAAACATTCTGCATCCTTGCAAGATATGGAGGTTTTGGAAAATAATTCATTTGGGTAATTGTTACTTCAGTGGGTTTTTTTTTTAAATTCATAGGTTTTCTATGTCCTAGTAAATGTCAGTGCTGACCTTTTTATTTTCCTTTTAAATGCTAAAAAATATATTTCTTTCTGAAAATTTTACTATTTCTTTAATAAGATAGGAATAAAGCCAAGACTAAGATCTTGAAGCACTGCTAGTATCTGAGCTAGTGCATGTGTTAGTTCTCCTTGTGGAACAGTTTCTGTCTTTGTTAGAATCATGAGGTCTTGTGTTCCTGACTTCTGGGAAAGCAAGAGTGCTGCTACAGACAACCACAGCTTAAAAAGATTCAAAATGTAGTTTTCCTACTTCGGTGTTTAATTTTTATTTTTTATAATTGTTAATTATGAATAAGCTCATTTATGGATTTGTATGATAAACAGGTGTAAATCTTGTATGGGACATGCTAGTTGGCCTTGATAAATGTGTTGATTGGGTGCTGCCTGCCCTACAACCTCATACTCTAGATATTATCTGGTGTCCTGGATCAAAGTGAATATTCCCACACCCTCTTCAAAAAGAATGATTTCATCTAAATTTGTTTGAGGAAATATGGGAAATAGATGAAAATAAAACATTAGGGCTTTATGGCGTCCAAAATCCTACCCTTGGGACTTAGTTTGACGGCCCTAATGAAATCACAGATACACATCATAAAGATTGGTCCGGGTACTGACAAAAAGAGTTGTAAAGATTTGACACTGAAATCCTGATATTTATACTTCCTAATTAAAAGTCAGTCATAGCCTTAAAGCAGTCTTCTTTGCATTTGGTGGTAAGAACAAGCAGCAATAGGTGAGGCTTCTGGAAGAGGATAAGAAGTAAAGAAATGTCTGTTTATCTTGATGCCAGCATAGCCAATATAGATGCCTAGATTTCTGTGATAAATGGATTTCCCGGGGGTTTTCTTCCACTTTGTACAATCTGTGCCATTCATAGACAGCAGTGTTTTAATCAGTTTATGCTAAAAATGTGTGAAACAGTATGTGGATGTTAAGTGTTGAAAAGGCAGGGTTTGGCAGGCAGAGTGCAGGTTGCTGCTTGGTGGAACACATTGTAAGTAATGTTATCCCCTGGGATCCAGAGAGAGGTGGGCTTGACCAAGTTGTTCCTTTTTCTGATCTCTGCCCCAGAAGACCCATCTAGATATAAGATATACCTTCTGATCTGTCCTTTAACTTCCCCCAAAATGCCTTCCAAACCCCAGTGGTAGGTAGTCATAGAAAACAGGGAGGTAAGGATGGTGCAGATAACTATTGGACTTCCTGTGGAGTTAGGGCATTTACATCCACTGTCCCTAATGATCAGTGTTTGCTTATAAGCAGCAAAGAAGCAGCATTCTGAAGTAGCATTCAGGAGTTAACAGTGTTGAGATGGAAGTGAACAGCTGGGGAAGGCAAGATTTTTGACTTACTGGAGGAAGAACTTAATGCTTAAGTAAGGCATCAAGGAATCCTTAATGTCTAATTTGTGCAGGACCACAGTTTATGATGTCTTTGCCAGTCTTCACTCAGTGCATTTTGTAGTACTGAAATTCAAGTTTGAAAGATCAGACCTTCCTGTATGATAGTTGCTAAAATAAGCAGCTTGTACTATTAAATTGGCCTTCTGAGTATTTCCTTTTACTTCTGTTTGTTTCTGAATAACTTCTGTTACGTATTAAAAGCACTGCTCAGGAAGAAGCTGAGGGCTCCAACTCTCCTCTGGGATTAAACTATCCCACTTCAGTGCTCTTCCTGGATGCTGAGGCACAATTTGAATACTTTAAATAGCAAAGTATTTCTTGAGATTTTCAGATGGATTAGCTGTTTGCACGCATCTCACAATATAACATGGTAGGTGAAGATTTTTGAGGACCTAACAAGTATTAGTGAGAGAGTATAAGGTATAATATTACATATAAGCTCTATTTTTACAGGCAAGGAGTTTATGAAAAAGGAGAGTTAAGTGTCAGGACCTCAGTGCATCCAACTAATCCCTTTTAATACAAAAAGAGTTGAACCAGTTATTATTTAAAGAAACATCAGCAGGAAATGTTTTTCAAGCATGGCAGTTTTACCGTTATGAGAATTTCTGTTTGCCGAAGCAAAGAAAATTGCAGAGGCAAAAGTAACGAATTGGCTGATGAGCTGGTATAGGAACTGATGAGAAAATGCTTGTAAAATCCCAGGTCACACAACTAGGCAAGGACAGAGCCAAGAAGAGGATTAGGACGTTCTGATTAGCATACAGAGGGTCACAGTGAAAAAAAATCACTGAAAGCACAAACTGCTTTTCTCACCCTCCCCCTTCATGCTGCCTTCAGTGCTTGTGTCCTTAACCCTGCAGCTTCAGTGGAGGCTGTTGCATCTCCCTAAAAGAAAACTCTTTGTACAGTGTAGTAAAGAAAACAGCTGATTAGTGAGTCCTACTGCTGTGTGAATGCTGCTGTATGTATCTGTGCAGGAAAGGGCTAATTTAGTCTTTTTTAATTCCTTTTACTTGTCTGATACTAACCGTCTTTACTTTTTCCATGTGACTCCAGGCAGCAAGCGTATAGGACGCTTCAAATACAAAGGCACAACATTATTTTAATGTAAGATTTATATTGTTGTAGGTGGTCTTTGATTTGAAGAAAGAGTTTACTGACTACCTAAATTACTTTGTCGTGCTTGTAACAGGTTCTGCTCATGTTTAGCTCTTTCTTTTAATCATTGGACAGGAAGCAGTATTTTCATTAGTAACATCAGTGGTCTAGCACAGGGGAAAGCAGGTTTGCTGACTCTGAGGTAAAGAACATGTTGCACCAGCAGTTATGTTTAGCTGCTGCTTGCATGAAAGAACTGCACAATTCTGTGTGCTGAAGGATGGGGTAGAAGGTGGATAGCTGTGTAAGCAGCAGTAGAAAAGTGCTGGGGAAAACCTCTTGCTGAAATCTGGGAGGTAGGAGTTGTTATAGCCGAAAGAGCTGTTACTAATAGACTCAGGAGAAAAGTAGTTGTGTCTTGCTAATGAACTGAGTGAGTTATCATCGGCATCAAAAACACTGTGATTTAGCAGAGTAGAGATAATGGACCCAGCTTCATTGACCACTGGCTAATGGAAGTCAGTGTGGCACTCTGCTGCTCTGCACAGCCTTCCCATAAGCAGAGGGAATGTTCATGGAAATGGGATGTTAGGTTCAAAATGAAGAGTTAAAAAAACCCAGAACAAAACAAAACAAAAACAAAAAAAACCCCAACCCCAAAACAGGAAAAGGGAGCAGGGAGGTGATAAATTGCTGATATTTTGTCCCCTTTAGCCTGACTGAAATGATGCACTTTGCCCTCATTTAGATTTAGGAGTATTGGCCAAGCAGAGGAAATCTGACCTACCGTCCCTACTCTTGCCGTATGCAAGGAGTCGTAAGTGCATACTGACAAATGAATTATGTATTTATGGTCTCTCTGCTGTGTAGATTCTTGAAGAGTCCCCATTCCAGTTGCTGTGCAGTTGTCAGCAGCACCATCACACTGTTATTTTTTTCTCCTTTCATCTTGATAGAAAATGTCTGTGCTGTGCACTGTTCTGTTTTGGTTGGGGTTTGTTTTTCTTCTTTTTCTCCTTCTGGCCCTTGGGCTCTGTGGGAGGCATGAACTGTGCTAGGAAGTTAAAAGGGGTAGAGAACCAGAAATACAGCTAGCAGATGGCTGAAAGTAGATGTAACTTAACAAAGGCCACCCATTATCTTCTCTGGTCTTTTGACCCCCCCAGAATGCATTACACTAGCTTAGATTGCCATGAACAAGCATACCTGCTCCTGCTGGCAGACATAAATATATCTCAAGTGAAACCTTCTTGAATACATCTAAAGTCCAAAAGTTTTCTTCCTCCCCCAGAAGCTCTAAAACTGTGGTTGAATCTGCTGTTAGACCTTTTGTCTGTCCAGCAGTTTCTTCATCAGAGCTGTGCATGTGGTTCCCAGCTTTTAAGTGCTCTAAAACTTCTTCCTGATTTTTATAATTCCATGACATTTAACCACTTAAGTTTCCAAGCCTGGACCTTGCCTAGAGAAGCCGAACTTTGATCTTTGTATGAAAAAGTGTTTACAAGTGAAGACATGTAAGACAAGGTAGTTCACCTGTCTGTAAGGCTCTGGAAAAGCGCTGCTGAGAGCTGTTGGTAGCACTTGTGAAAGCTTTAAACCGGCAGAGTTCCAGCTGGGGGCAGAGAGGAGGGTAAGAGAACATAGACACATTGCATCGTTACTGCGCCTTCTTACATTGCCCATTCAAGTGATCAGAATACTTGGACAGGTTTAAGATTTCTCCTTTGGACAAACCCAGTTGGTGTGCTAAACTAGGCTGCCGATCTGAAGCTATTTTGGCAGCAAACTCTAATAACTATTCTAGCAATTAGTGCAGGAAAATCTTGAAGGAAGCCAGGGCAAGCCAGGGGAGGAGTCGCTCCCTTGTTGAAATGACACCAAACCAGACAGAACTGGAGTTACTCCAAACAGAGAGGACAGTGTTTCTGGGCAGGCAGCAAATAGTATGTGGCATCTGTGCAGTACGACTGCAGGGAAGAGAAACCAACAAGAAGTTAGTTGAGTGCATTTTCAGTTGATTTGAATCTCAGGATAGGCAAAGAATACAAAGAGATGCTTTCTGTAAGTAGTGTGGTGTTAAAGTAATGAAGCTTTACAGAAGCTTCTTAAGTAGACTTCCTGTGATTAATTTTGGTCCTTTCAAATCACCTCATCTTAACCTACAAGAGCCCCTGCAGGCACACTTGCAGGTAGGAGTAATGAAAAAGGGCTTCCGTCTGTTTTCAGAGCGTGAGACAGAATACTGAATAAAGAGGTTTCCGAAGATAGGTGAGGCAGCTGGTTACCAGCCCCTCAGGGAAGTCAAGGTAGTTATTTGCCATTTCTGAAGTTGCAGGCATGTCTTCACCTTGCCTTACCCTCCAACCCCTAATGCCAAGTTATTCAGACAAAAAAGGATAGCAGAGTATTTGCATATCCACATTTTAGATGAAGTTTTGTCACTTTTTAATTTCAGTTTTTTAGGGATACAGTCTTAATCGAGCATTGGTTGCTGATGGGCATCTCAGATTGAGAGCACGGAGAAGATACAGATCCTAATCTGAACAGCACAGAACAGAAAGAGCAACTGAGGGCACCTTTAAGTGCATTTGTTGTTTACCTTATCGCCCAAACAAAGCAACTAGTTGACTGCTTCTAGCAGTGTGTCCTACTTTAGGGGAAATGTTTAGAGGGAAAGGAACTAAGGTGAAATGAATAAGTTAAGTGGTCGATCACTAAATGCCATTAAACCAGTCTGTTAAATGTAAAAATCTGTCTCAATTGTCCAAATTGTATTTTGTCTAGCAGCAGTGTTTAGGTAGTAAGCAAGTAGCCACTGTAAAATACTGGAGTGACTGATCTGCTGAGAAAAGAAAAACTGGGATGAAAAGAGAGAGAGAAAAGCCCCAGTGATGGTTCCCTTTCCTATAATGCCAAAGTGTTTCTTCTTGTAGCTATTTTCACTACACTTCAGCAGAGAAGGTGAGAGATCTAAGCTGTGTGCAGCTTCTCAGCATGACTAGGAAAGCTGGCATGAACTATACACCTACACCTTTAGCACTCCTGTTATTGTGATAGTGATGGAGAGCGGAGATGTCCAAGGGCAGCCTCGATACTGAAGAAGGTCCATGGCAGAAGCATTGCTGAACTGAGAGGTGGCAGGATTTCCACTGCCAGCATTTACAAGCCATTTACCTTTTCCTTAGAAGGAAAAAATAACCCAACCCAAAACCAGGGATGCTGTGGCCAAGGCAGGAGTTTTGTGGTGTTTAGTAAATTTTATGGTGAGACACATGGTACCTGGGCCAGCAGTTCGTATTCTGCTAATTCTGGCATCCATCAAGTGACAGGATTTATCCAAGTGGAGTATGTGCAGCAACAGAGACACAGTGGATTATAAACCATCACAGGGAGAGGCTGTGTTGTCATCCTGATGTGACTCTGACTCATGTTGTTACCCATTTTAGGACCTGCTGCTGCTGCGGCCTCCCTGGTGTCATTTTCTGCTGGGCTCACACAGAAGCCTTTCTCCAGTGATGTTGGCGTGGTTCACTTTAACAAAGTGCTTGTGAATGACGGGGACTATTACAACCCTAATACAGGTAACAGCCAAAGAATGGACCCACAGGGATGCCAGACAGGCAGTAGCATGGGTTACCAGTGTTTGGTGCTATCTCAGGCCTTGCTGGTGCATTGAACAAACAAAGTAAATTAATCTAAACCTGGAATAAAAGCTTCCTATGGATGTGGACAGACACACACTTTGCCACTACTGATTTTCTGCAGCTGTCTGGTAACTCTGAAGCCCACTCACCACTGTGTCAGCTCTGCCAGCACAGCTGGTTTTGCTTCTCACCCACCTCAGGCTGGCTGAGCCCAGGTAGTAGAGGTGAGGTTCCTTGCTAACGCACTTCGCTGCAGCTCAGCCAGATGGATCACACGGGGAGAGGCAGGCGATACATACTGCCTCCCCAGTAGTAGTTAGTACCTGTGGGTTGCCCCCTCCTCAGGCAGAGTGTTTGGTGTGCCTTAACCTACTGGGGATTGGCACAGCATGTGGGTAGCTCTCACCTCATCACCCAGCTCTGAGTCATGGTGGGTGCTTAGGCCAGGAGGTTCTGAAGGACTTGTCGGCTGTAGTGTAAAAGCAGTAACCCTTTGTCTTCATGACTGCTGTCAGTTGGTCTGCTATCCAGGCTGACCATGTCACAGTTATCTGTACATAGCAAAGGGTAACCCATGTCATTTTATGTTTGTCATTGTACTTGGAGCAATTAGGTCTCTCCATTCTGAATAACTCTGAGAACTCTTCTGCAGGCATTTTCACATCACCATATGAAGGACGCTACCTGATCACTGCTGTGCTGGCCCCGGAGAGGGATGAGTATGTAGAAGCAGTGCTGTCTGTCTCCAACGCAAGCGTAGCTCAGCTCCACACAGCTGGATACAGAAGGGAACTGTTGGAGTATCACAAACCCTACTCAGGGAAACAGACCTGTGGTGGTCCTGGGACGTTCCACCTTGTTCTTCACCTCAAAGCAGGAGATGAAGTAAACGTCGTTGTAACGGGAGGCAAACTGGCCTACACAGACTCTGACGAAATGTACTCCACGTTTAGTGGAGTTCTCCTTTATCCTTCCATTTCTCATGTTTAGGTTTACCTTGAACAGGAGAGAAGGGTAAGATATTCAGAAGAAATTAAGTGTAATAAAATTCAAAGCTTTAATATATTCAGTTTATATATTTGATTTCAGTGATGGGTTTATAGTCTATACTGAGACCTTTTCCTTGTCCTGTTTCCAGATGTAGCTACAAAAGACATGTTTCTGTAGCTAAACTAATTCCTTCCCAAGTTCTTGTTTACCTGCACAAACAGAACTGTTTAAACAACAAATACGTTCTCGAGAGATACTTCTCCACTGTGCTCTTGCTATTCTCTATTAAACTTTCTTCGCAGTGCTCTCCCTAGTTTTTCAAATTGTCCCTAGTTTATCAAAGTTTACATCTGAAGTTTACAATCGTGGTCAGCTATTTTTATGTTTTCAGTAAAGCCAGGCCAGGAAAGTGAAACTGTACTGGACATGGTCAATAACTTTTTGTGTTATTTAAGACTACATTGGGTCAAGTGCTTTCTTACAAACAGTTTGTTCAATGCAGTTGCTAACCGTGATGGTGCAGAGCAAAAGGATACTCACCTGCGTCAGGTTTCTTTTTCCTTTAAGGCCTAAACAGAGTGCTTAGAGACAGGTGACTCATTCCAGTCAAGTGGAAGCAGCTGTGCAGGGAGAAACTTGCCTGGCTTCGGATTTCCACCTGCTTTTCTACAGCAGATGTGAGTGTAAGGTGCAGGTGCTACTACTGAAAGCTTTAGAACAGTTATTTTCAATGGATACAGTAAGAGAGATGATTAGTTAAGCGTGGTGCTCTTGAGATTAAAGCTTGCTGCTTGAAATTAATAAAACAGGTCAGAAGAAAATGAATTGTCTCTGCTTAGCTAGAAAAATGAAAAGTTTAAAAACTTTGTTTCTGGCACTCTTACAGTATTTGCATTAGAAAGGAAGCTTTCTTCTTTGTAAAAGAGAAAAAATTGTTGATAGAGGAAAACAGTCTTATTGTCAAATGCACAAACCAGCCATCTGCACCAAGTTTTCGCTCTAGCCTCCTGCAGTATGCTTTTGACTGTTTAACACTCAGCATCTGTTTATATGGATGAAGCAACTTTCTTAGTTAAAACAGTTAAATACATTTGGGGCAACAGTATTTTACTTCTCATACTGGCCACTTCTCTGTGGAGATAACAAAAGTGATGGTTTGGCTCTTTCACAGAATCACAGAATCCGTTAGCATATGATCTCTTTTGTGGCTGTGCTTTACTGAGAGCAAGACTGTTCTTTTGTCACCTATATATTTATATAAACTGATGTTCTTAATAGTCTGTTCATGCTGCATAGAGTTGTATTTATCATAGAGGTTGGTGTAATATATTTTCCTTCTTACAAATGCAGAACAGCTTTTTATAGTATAGCCTCAGAACAAACAATTCTTTCAGGTGAAGGAAGAACTCCCTGTGCTATGAAGCAGCACAGAATGTTTAGCTGGAGCCCTTCCCATCTGAGGAGGTCAGATGAAAATTTAGCCTTGGTTGCATAAGTTTGGAATTGAGACTCCCTAATTACTCTGTTTCCAGGCGATGAGATGGGGCCTTCCCACAACAAACTGTCACATCCTGGAAGCTGAACTGCTTTGGGGAAAAGCAGGCAGAAAAAGCTTTCTCTCCACAGAGGAACTCTGAATCAGTCCCTCACAGCTAGGATTGCACTGGGGGAGCTGTGAGCATAGGAAGGAAATCGAGTGGGGTTTTAGTTTAGGAACTCGTGGCACCTGATTTTCAGAAATGACGGTGTTACTAAGGAACAGAAGGTAGGACTGGATGGATGTTGTCGCAGGAAGGCTGTTTCTGTGAGAGTAGCCAAAGCTGTATGCCGAGCTTGCACTTCACAGCGTGATAAAGGGAGAAATGAGCCCCACTTCATTTCCCTTCACATTTGTCTTGACCTGTGCTGGAGCATGAGGCATTAGCATGCAGTTAGCAGCCGCGTGCTTGTTCAAGGGTGGCATAGGAGTTCTTTGTCTTAAATCAACAGCTCCTTTCTGTCCCATGCCTTTCTAGGTCTCAAATTTGAAAGGACATACAGGAAGGATTGTTTTCTGTGTTTTCAAAAGCCAGTTCCATCAACCACTTTTTAAAAAGCAGAACTTCTTGTAATGTACAAAAGCTAGAGAGGCACTTCTCCTTTTAGGCTATTTTTCCACTCTCCTCAGGAAAGCTGTGTTCTCTAAGAAGTTGGCTCTGGACTACGTATGACTCAAGTATTGTTAGATTATTGTTGCCTGTTCTAAAAATGACTCATGGAAACAAACAAAATGAGCTGAGCGCTTAGGGAGACCCAGCTGGCAAACACAACCCTTTTTTTCTTTTCCTTCCCCCCCTCCCTCCAAATGAGGGATTTTTAAGAATGAATTTTTAATGCTGATGCTGAGATTGTTTGAGCCCTCATAATGCAGCATAACTGGTATTCGTACACAGGTATGAAGTGTTCCCTAAGTATGTTACAGCAGGGCCCAATCTCAGCCATGTATTTTGAGGACACCTTTTAGAGCTTTTAAGGATAGTTTCCCATCTGCCATCTCTAGCAGCACAGGGGCTAATGCTGTGACCTTCTACAGGGAAACTCTGTCTCAGATTCCTGCCTTTGTTGAGGGAGACCTGACCCTTAATTTCCACTTATTGGTAATTGCTGTAATCAGGGTTAGTGGCTCAGTTCTCCTGATGAGGTTATTTTTCCTGGCTCTTACAAGGCGGAATATTCACCCAGCTGGGAAGAGGGCAATGCTGTGGCCCCTGAACAGCAAAGGGAGGGGGGAACCTGAGTTCTGGTCTCTGCTCCAGTGAATGCTTGGATAAAACATCATTAAAGCAGCAACTGGAAGGGACTGAAGCACACACTGAAGCTTGCTGAAGGTTTCCTCCATACAGAACTGCCCA
Source organism: Lathamus discolor (assembly GCF_037157495.1). Taxonomy (NCBI): domain Eukaryota; kingdom Metazoa; phylum Chordata; class Aves; order Psittaciformes; family Psittacidae; genus Lathamus; species Lathamus discolor. The sequence goes on along the minus strand of NC_088885.1, from coordinate 109,884,939 downwards.
GCTTCAGAGAAGGAAGCAAAGCCCTGCTCCAGGGCACCCAGAACCCACTGATGGAGCATTTGCACCTTCAGTGAGAATCTGCAACAGAACAAGAAAATACGTGCACTGAAAGGAACATTTCACACTGGGCTAATGATTTGACTGCCACATCCAAGAGCATCCACAAGCTCAAACAGGCAGCATCTGTTAACCGAGAAAGCCTTAAAAAAACCAAATAATCCTGCAGGTGGGAGCTGGAAGGCAGGTATGCTGCCTGGTTATAAATCATGCCTTTTAGATCAGCTTTGTAGGTACCTTTGTGATGCAGTTTACGAGGACTGCAAGACTCCAAGGCAAAACAGTATCTGTTGTGCCAGGTGCTTCCCCCTTGACATTGAAATGGGAAGAAAACTGAACAATGCCAGTACCAAAACAAGCAGAGTCCCCAAGAAAGCGTCACATGTGAGACAGATAGATAGGTAAATGCCCATTGCCAGGTCTCTAGCAGCAGAACAACTTAAGACACACCAGCATGCTGACAAGCCTAAGAGGCTCTGCTCTGGCCAGAAGTGTCTCCTACAGCAGCCATAGGGAAATGCAACAATGCCAAAGATAGAACGGTCGTCTACCCAGCATAGTTTGGAGCAAAGCAGGAATGCCAAATGTGTAAAAAACCTACCTCATTATTTTGATTTGCTATTAAGACTTCAGACACAGCAGAAACATTTCCATACTGACCATGCCAAGCAATAGGGGTTTTCTGTGATATCCCACGACGTATCTTTTCTGGAGCACACCAGGTTACCTGCAGCAGCTTTATGCAGTTCTGCTGAGACTAGCCAGGGCAGTGAGGCCAACCAGCCAGTTGAGTGAAGGTGTAAGTAGTCAAGGAAATAGAGTGAGCTGTAAGTGGAAAGCAGAGGAAGGCAACTTGAAACAAAATGCACATCACCACCCAAGGCGGCTTAAAATGCACTGGGAATGCATGGAAAAGGCTCCCTGGCTGCAGCCAGGAGATTCAAATCAGGATTGAACTGTCTCCTGAGGATACATTGTGCATTTGGAAGTGAGTTTTAGCTGCTGAATAAATAAAGCGGTCTTTATGTTATGGCCCAGCAGTGGATACGGATCAATTTCACCAAACCTACAAATGCAGTTACCATCTTGGCTTGAGTTGGAAGGACTATGTGCTCCTCTGAGACTTGAGGAGCAGAAACACAACTGCCAGTTGCTCCCAGGTATCAGCATAGAGTTTCAATAGTCAGGTTAGCAGGAATACCTGGGGGCTGTGTCCCCTGTCATCACCAGACAGAGTTGTGCTCGAGCCAGCACCTGTGACTGACCCTGCAGATGAGGCAGGATGTGGCACAAGAGCTCTGCTGATTCTTCGTATGCAGGAGACTTCAAAGAACATCTTGTAACATGTTACTACATAGATAGGCAGGTTTTGGTATTTATCCATTTTGCTATCTGAATTGTGAAAAAAAAAAGGGATCATTAATTTTTCAGCAAAAAAGAATAGTGCATTTGAGAGTATGCTTTATATATGCTTGTGTATACATATATTCATGTATATATAAGAGAATATCCAGGAATATGAAGAAAATGGTGTGATGGAAAACTGCAGATATGCCCAAATAAAGCCTGCCTCTTCTGTGATGTGTTGATGCTCCTTTGCTTTCCAGTGAACACAGCAGCACTGTAAGCTGAAATTGTTGCTCTCTTCTCCACCACCTTTAAAACTGCAGTTTCACAGTCAAACTGGCTGCTGTCAAGTTTGCAAGTATATTTTAAGTAAGTGTTTATCGAGTCTCAAGCACTGTTATTTAGGCTTTGTGGTACACACAAGTTCTGTCAACACAGTTCTTGCCCATTTTAGTTGCTCATTCGGTGCCCCAATTCCTGACGTACAGAATAGATTGTTTCAGTTGGAAGGGCCCTACAATGACAATCTAGTAGAACTGCCTCACCATCTCAGGGCTGACCACAAGTTAAAGCAAACTGTTAAAGAGCATTGTCCCAATGCCTCTTAAACACTGACAGGTTTGGACATTGACCACCTCTCCGTTTCATCACCCTCTACATAAAGAAATGCTTCCTAATGTCCAGTCTAAACCTTCCCTAGCGCAGCTTTGAACCATTTCCACGTATCTTGTCACTGGGACAAGTGGGAGGCTTCATTAGGCAGGGATCACCGCCTCCCTCTTCCCCTCCTCAAGAACCTGTAGAAAGCAATGAGGTCTCCCTCAGCCTCCTTTTCCCCAAGCTAGACAAGCCAAAGTCCTCAGCCACTCCTCACAGGCCATTCCCTCCAGCCCTTTCACCAGTTTTGTTGCCCAGCTCTGGACACATTTGGGACCTTCACATCCTTAAACTGTGGGGCCCAGCACTGCACACAGCACTCGAGGTGAGGCCCCACCAGCACTGAGTACAACAGGGCAATCACCTTTTTGACCAGCTGGTTCTGCTGTGGGTTCTGCTGCACCCCAGGGTGCAGTTTGCCCTCTGGGCTGTCAGGGCTCACTGCTGATTCCTATTGATCCTGCTGCCAACCAGCACCCCAAGGTCCCTTTCTGCAGGGCAGCTCACCAGCCACTCCTCTCCCCATCTATACTTGTGCCCAGCATTATTCTATACCAGGCACAGAAACCAGCATTTGGACTTGTTTAATGTCATCCCATTAAACGCTGCCCAATGCTCTGATCTATCTGGATCTCTCTGCAAGGCCTCCAGTCCCTCGAGTGTCAACTGCACCTCCTAGTTTGGTACCGTCAGAGAACTTGATAATGGTGCATTCAACTCCTGCATCCAGGTCACTGATAAAAATAATGAGCAGAACTGGCCGCAGGACTGAGCCCTGAGGAACACCACTGCTGCCTGCTCACCAGCCAGGTGTAGCCCCATTCACCACAACCCTTTGAGCTCTGCCCTTCTGAACAGCTTGGGCCATGTTGCTTATTCTGACCAGAACATGCACACATGAAGTACCATCTGAAGTGGGTAACAAGATTACAGAACAGCAACCTAGGAAAGAGAAGGAAAAGACGGCAGGGGAAGACTGGAGCAGAAGAAATTACTAGGAAGGAAACACCATGTGTTCCAGGTCTCAGTGCTAGGGTTAAGAGAGACTGGTAACCACCCAGTAGTTAAAGCTGAATTCAGATTAATTCAGTCTAAATGTGGGTGTTTAGCCAAACCTGTACCTATCTGGCATGCTTCCTTACAAGCCAAAGGCTTCTGTAGCACTCCCAAGGCAGTGGCTTACCATTGCTTGTAATTCTCCCAATGCACAGTTAGTTATGCCCTGTTGAAACACTATACACAGAAGCCATTAATGCAAGCCCTCAGTCTCATGCAGCTCAACATCTGTTCTCCCACCAAGCCCAGCTGCTGCCACAGCCATTTGGCAACCACTTCAGCTGTGAAGAAAAACACCACACAGGGTTACAGCGCTGGAGTCTTTGCGCTGTTCCCTGCTCCATCCCCGTGAGGGGTCTTGGGCATCTCTGGTGTGGGGCAGAAACATCAATGTGCTTTTGATTAACTTCTTTAAGGTGAGGGGAGAGGAGGAAAGGCAGTGGGTACAACACATTGCACAGAAGCAGCCCCCCTGCCAGAAGACCTTGACAACCTCTTGCTCTGCCCAGCCATGAAACCTCCACAGGCCCTGAATTGTTCAGGTCCCTTCCCCTGTGTGGCACCCAGGGCCTCTGCTGAGCAGCCAGTGACTCACTGCCCCGCTCAGCACTGACCCCAGAGCTTGGCTGGCAACTGCAGCGAGCGTGAGTGCGCACATACCAAACCAAAATGGCTTCCCAACCACAAAGGCGCAGGCTGCACATGCGGCCTCCTGGGGCCCTTGCTGTACCGACTGCATGGCGTGACTGCAGAACCGCTGCCCTGCCCACACAAAGCACCTGTTCTTGGAAACACTGGTTCTGTCTTTGTGCATTTAAGACTGGTGCTCCGCGACAGAAAATGCATCCACCAAGAACGCCACTGCAGAACCACAGGGGAAACCAAACAGAATTCAGATGAAGAAACCCCAGCAGTAAGCTGTGTCTGGGTGCAAATGGGTGCTGGGGGCAGCGACACAAGTGACACCCTGCAGAAGGGTCAAAAGCACAGCACAGCTCACACACTCAAGCAGATCTGTCATACCTGTACGTGTGACTGCAGGAGCTGGAATTTCTAAGGCAGGCTGCTGGCTGGTTGCATTTGCCAACAGCAGAGCATGTTTCTGCTGAAAGCTGAGGCCCCCTTTTCAGGATGGTCTCACAGTAACTGCCTCAAGCAATTTAGCAACTGTGGTGGAAGACAATACTTTTTGCCTTGAAAGGAAAAAGTTAACTTTGATGGAATTAGCATAAAACTCCAAATTAGGGCAGACTTACAAGGGCTCAAACTGCAGTTGCAGGATTTTCAAGGCAGCTTGTGCGTTCCCGTCGTGTATCTGTTACCTGACACTATATTAATAATGCATGTCTGCTTTTTGTCATAACCCAATATTGGTACTGGCATACAATGCAAGTTTGATGACAGCAATTATTTATCAGTTGTATAAATACTCTGAGAAAAGTAAACTGTGTATGAGAGAGAGCAAATGTATCATAGATAACAGAAAAACTTGAATTCCATGTGAAATCTGAGCACAATTTAAATAATCCTACATTTACTAAATTAGCAGTACAAGAATGGAATTCCCAAGTACAAAGAGAAGTTGTAGTTTAAGTTTGTTTATTGTGATAACATTGTTCTGAACACCAATAAACATTGCACTGAAGTGTGGGTTACTGTACCCAAGATAGTCCAGTCTTAATGAAAAATCACTGTATTGGTATGATCACAGATTTGACAATTTTAAACACATGACTTTATTAGTGATTGGGTTGCTTAACAATCAGATATTCCACATCTTCAACATAAAAATGAAACAAATGGTTCCAGAGTTTTCCCACTCTCAAACCAACATTTTAACTTTCATCTGGAAGTAATTAACACTGCAAAAAAATCCAAACCAATTCCATTCTATTCAACAGATTTTAACTTTGGAAATTAAAACTTCTTCAGGCAAAAGTGACTCTTTAAAGGCATCTCAATTTAACTCTGTGTTTTTGATGTTGCATTATAAATTTGTCTTTACCATAAACAGATTCAGGAGTTTGCTTCAGAAGTTCCATAATGGAGTTGACACAAGTGTTAAAACTTTTCCAGTTGAAAAAAAAACAACACAACAACCCAAAAAAGTTTTAGGAGGAGTATACCGGTGATGGGAAGCTAAGGATACACAAGCCAGGACTGCACATGCAATTGTATACTGTTAGGGGTGAGTGCACAACCTCTGAAGTACAAACATGCTTGGTGCAGTAAAAAAATCCCAACAAAATTCCCAGAAATGTGTACCACTTGAATTCCTGATCTTTATATCATTATAGAAATGGGTAATGTCCAAGTCACTAACGAGTTTTGAATTGCAATGTTCCTTGTTTACTCCCAGATAGGTATCAGACTCCTCCTTTGACAGGGTGCCAATGCTGAGAGGATCTGCATCTTCAACAACACAGTCTTAACGGGGGGTGGGGGGCATGGGCCTACAGACACATGCACATAGAAGTTCCTCTTTCATAGAAAGAATGATTTTGCTTGTGCTAATTCTAAGTAAGTGTAGCACAACTTGCTCTCAAACATTAGTTTCAGGCCATTTCTCTCAACTAAGGTAACAAAGGACAGGCTACTGCGTAACTCCTATTTACTCCGCTTCATATGAACATTGCAGCGCAAGCCTACAGTTTGATAGCAATGAGACGTCTTTTATAGAGTCAGTAAAGTGCCCAGGAGTCCAAATTACACAGGTAAGCAGTGACAGGTACAGTGTCCCATATTCTGCCCCTAAACTGGGTTAACAAGCAATCTGAAAAGCTTCAAATACAAGCCAGATTTAAAAAAAGAAAACAAAAGAGCCACTCTGCCCTACTCATATCAGAAATACTCAAGAACACTTTCACATTATATCACAAAACAAGTATCAAAACTGTAGCTGTTACAGAGCAAAAAGAATACCACAATTTTTAACTAAGCATTTTTTTGGACATCTCTATAATGCAAAAGATCAGGTTAGCAGAATGAGGAGCTCTCTACAGCCACACAACCCCCCATATTCAGATCAGCTGAAATTATATGCATTTGGAGATACACCTGATACTATTTTTCCTCATACTCATTTTTTTCATTATATTCATTTAACTCAAGTCCCCACTTTAAAATCTACAGCTCATCCTTATGACAATCTGAAAGGATGAATGGGACAGAAGAGAAAAAAGACCAAGTAATGAGGAAAAAAAAAACTTAACCAAGAAAGATATGGCCAGAGCTTGGCAACAATCTGTCCTGTTTGGAAACCCATCCCAGTTTCATTAAGCGCTCTTATTTTTAGAAAAGCCTGTAAAAACAGGGCCACTAAGAATAAGGTAAGCACGGTAAAGAAAATTTTGACATCCGCAAAGGACTGTTTCAGGAAAGGCAGCTTCACTCCCTTTATGTAAAATAGAATCTTTAGATAGAATATTTCATCTTGTAATTAAAATACTTTATTATGTTGGACTCTTATTTATTTAAAGTATTTAAGTGACTTAAAAGCTCAAATTCCATTGATATTCAAAGCACTTGGTGAGCATGAAAAATTCAGTTTCTAATGAAATCTATGGAATAAAAGGTAAGAAAAACAAGATGAATACCTGGGAATGATGTTTGTAAGCTTCTGACAGTAAAAAACCCCAACCAAACAAACAAAATAACCCAGTATGAGCAAAATATCATTTGAGTTGAATCCTGTGAAATCCACTTAAGCACAGAGTAGACTGGTGACAGGACTAAGAATTTGCTGAAAGAGTCACAGGAAGTCTTATTCTCGCTGTACAAGAACAAGGATGCCTTTCAGTTCACTGACATGCATGACAGATAGGTGTGTTTTCTTTTCCACTCTCATACTCCTGCTTTGAAAGAGGGGTTCTATGTTGATTTTACTTGCCTCCACTCTTCAGTTAATGTTTTATAAGCATAAGAATACACCAGAGTTTTAAAACAGGGGGTAAAAAAAAGGTAATTTCATTTATATAGTGATCTAAAACAGTTCACCAACTGTCTAGCTGGTGTTACATCAGAACTGTGGGTTAAGACTACTCAGCCTGATAAAAGAAAATATTCCTGGGGGGAGTATTTGTGTGAAACACTCTAAATGTACTCTTCTGCAAGTAGTGAAACCAAGAGAGCTCCTTTCCCTGCTCCCACTGGGAGCTGTGTTGGGGGAGAGCTCACCCCAGAGCCTGGTGAAATTAAGGATGTTGCCACTGGAAGAATATTTAATGCGAGGCCCCAGTAACTCACATAAGGAATGACAGAAAAGACTGTGCCCAGAAAGCCCGGGAATGATGTATCAATGACTTTAGTCCTTAAGCCCTTTGAGCTAGTAGAATGATACATTCTCACCACAGACTTGCCTGAAGGAGGTTAAATGCACTAACTCAGCTTAAAAAGCAGAACTACTTTTGCCTTCAAGTATTTTTTGAGAGAAATACTAGCTGCTTTTACAGCTGATAAACACTGGACTTGGAATGCAATTTGTTCACAGGCTCTGATGTGAACCTGAGGAATGACCAGCATAATGATGATGAATAACCCAAAACGTAAAGGAAAAAAAAAACAACGACAAAAAAAAAAAAAAAACCAAAAAAAAGAAGAAGAAAACAAGAACAAAAAGGTTTTATTCTGCTCTGCAGTATTTAACCATTCTCATACCTGGAATCTCATTGAGCTGCATTTCCTTCCAGCTACTGAAAACCTGCAATACAGAATTCTGGAAAGACCTGCAGTAGACAATTAAAAAATTAAATAATTTTTTTACTATTACAATTCCCTGAATATAATCTGTACATACTTTTACTGGCCTACACAGCAAACACACACGCGTGCATCATCTCTGTGTTGAAAAAGGAAATTAAAATGCCAGCTCCCCAACTCTTACAGAAATGTTCAAGATTTTTCTTGATGGAAACTGAACGCGATGAAGTGCAGCCTGAAAACAACAAAAGCCATACAAGTATCTGAAGACAACTTTTGTTTTAACAAGCTACTGAAATAGTTGAAACATTGCATGTAAAATAAGTCGTAAGCAGAGTTAGTCTGAGTGTGACTTGTACAAGCATAGCCTTGTACATGTGACAAAACGCATATTTACATTTAAAGAGGAATTTTATGTCTTCAGAGCCTGCCAGGCTCGTAATGTCTACACATTTTCTGTATTTTAGCTGAGAAAGAGCACACTGGCTCCTTTCAAAAATGGCCTAATTACTCATCTGAACACTAGACCATGCTTTTTATTAGTAGGTCTGACATTCTATTTGGTGGTTTCCATACACTTTTTGGCTTCATTTTAGAAGATATATTATTAAGACTAATAAGAAAAAAAATAAAAATCTACGCTTACAAGGTCTGTATTGATGAAAATGCAAAGTCATAGTTTACCTCAGCTTTAGTCGCCCTGAAGCACTTGGGTACCATGACCATCAATGACAGGCCAATTTCAAGTGCCTTAGAACAGGTATATAAAGACAAGCAATAAAGAAACAAACAAACTTCAGAAAAAGAAAATAGACAGTAGCTTTGCATTTTCTTTGTTTTAAACCAGAGTTGAAGTGATTTCTTTAGTAAGACTTATGGTACCAGTATATAAATTAGCATCTTCGTTAAGAAAGTTCTTCACATTTAAACTGAAGTTGAGTAGCTGAATATGAAATTCCATCTCTAGGTGAGAAGTGTTTTTCAAGCCAGGTCGTCCATGTTAAGGTCAGGAAGAGGCTCTCTCCAATAGCAAAAGGAGCTGAATTCTGGGCACGGAAATGCAGAACTCTGTTCTTTATTAAGCAGTGGGAACACATATTCCACAAGTTCACTTAGTCTGTAATACCTATATTAAAAAAGAAGAAAGACCATTATTTAATAGTCTAGTCACTGTTCAGCTGTTGCCAAAAAGGAGTTTTAGAAGTCTAGACCAGAAAGCTATAGGCAAATATAGTCAAATAAGGCACCACTTCTGCCAGTTTACTGTTCCTGAAAAGTTTCAGTTAAGTATCCAAAGCTGCAAGATTTTCACGTCACATGTAACAGGAGATTGAATCATCATGGTAACAAATGCAATTATTCTGTAATCTCATTTCGAAATACTTTCTTTAGCTGAAATAACAAAAGTGATCTTACGAAGATTTGTTTCCCTTAGTCCGTTCTTGGATCAGTTCACCCTTTGGATTCACAGTAAATATTCTGCAGTCTGGAACTCCCACTTGCATGTAGGCATATACATCCTGCAAAAAGCATGAACAAACACACATGCTTCAGTATTTCCTTATTGATTGTGATATAACAAACAAACAAAAAAAGCTGATTCTAAAAGCTTACAGTAAAACTATCCCTTAACAAAAACAACAGCCAAAAAACCCAAAACAAACAAAACCCCACCAAACGTACACACACCAGAACAAAATATTCCTTCTGCCCCAAAATGCTTAATTCCCATTCCCAAGCCTGGGACCACAAACACACATAAAACCTGTACCACACAATACCATTTCTTGTGACAACATTTTTCTTACAATACCCTCTCTCTCTAGCTTAATCAATTACAATAATGTTGAGCTGCACAGAAAATACAGGAACTGTAGGATACAAAAAAGGATTCAAGACTGAGGAGCACTGAATTAATTTCCTTAGGTTAGAAAGCTGTCAAAACTGCTGAAAAAGAATATGGAAAGGTATTAAAATTTAATAAAATTTTAAGAGTAGAAACACATCTTTGTAACCTTTCTCATACAAGCAGTTCTAGCAGCATTTATTTAAGGTATCTGCATGTGGGTTTTCCTGACCAGATCCATAAAAGCACCAGTGTCCCATTTCCTTATTCAAATTTAAATAGACACAAAAAGAAAAGCCTTTTTCTTTTGCTTCCCAAGTACTTCATGCATTTTAACCCTTCAATTAGAAAGGGGCAGACTTACATTGGGCCTGTTTCCAAAAGCAGCATAGAAAGGCTGTTTACTGGGAGCAAACAAATTCTTGATATCATTCAAACATTCGATTTTGAACTTTTCAGGCTTCTTTTCTATCACTTCCCTAAAATAAAATTTCAACAGTCAAATTCCAAATCATGATTTGATAGAGGATATCCTCCTTCCCCCATTTATCTGATATTTATTATTCCCATTACGTCCTGTTGCTAACATTGGTAGTTATATAGACATTGGTCAGTAGTTTTTAAAGAATGATACAAGAAACATAGAACATTCTGTTTTCCAACATCCATAGTAAAAAATAGGTAAATAGGCTGTGCTGAGGCTAAGTAAAAGGGATGAAATTCCCATCTGTGAATGAAGTTTGTGAACTGCTTTTGCTGTAGATGACTATCTGAATCAGAGGACCTGATAAATTACACATAAGCTTGTTACAAGTCCTGTCTGTGACAATAGAGTGCAGAAGGCCTATCAGTGGACCTAATGGAAGTTGCTGTCATTGCTAGCCATGAATCAGGTGTTGTTACTAAAAAACCAAAACAAAACACAGAAGCAAAGCCAAAGAGACCTTTCCACTATTAGCTTTTCCCATCAAGAACAGGTAGCCTATGGCCGGTTCAAAAGAGCAACCAAGTTGAACCACAGCTAAACTCCATATTGCTTTTTAACTAGTCATATAGGAAGCACTCCCAATATTACAAGATCATTTAGTGTGACAGTCTATATTCCCCACCTTTTTTTCTTTTCCCTCTATCTGGTGCAGTAGCACTGCATTACAATCTTTGTAGCTATACTTGAAAAGACAAAATCTTACTGATACAAACAGAAACTAATATTAATCAGTCATGGACTAGAGGAATGAAGAAAAGGCAAAGTGAGCTGCTGACATTGTGCGTCTCATAGCCAATTCTAACATGCCCACAGAAACAGAAGCACGCTAGAACTGAAATTCAGACAAAATAAGTAGCTTATAAATGATCACTAGAGGGACATCAAGTCTCGGCAGGCAATCTAGCACAGAGTGTTAAGTTTGGTTCCAGCTGTAATTGTTAGCATGCCAGATTTTTTAATCGGCTTCTGAGGTGGGGAGGGAATGGATGTATGAAATCCCATGTGCCTACCTATGAAAGGCAGAAAACAAACTGCTGGGGGACAACATGAGAGGGCCCCTGGGGAGAATTGTTCCTTTGTCATTCACCCAATGTAGGTATCCTCTGGTCATATCTGCCATCCCAATGGCACGGGCAGAACAGTAGAGAAACTTGTAGCCATTTCTAGAAAAGAATTATCAATTAGTTAGTTAGGATATTAGCAGAACTTGTAGCACAGAGTGAAGGATGGATAACAAAAAGTATTCATCAAGCCCCTAAATTCTCCCTGTAGACTTTGCCGCTTCATTTGTACACAGATTTGTACATAGTTACTGCACACACAAAAGGCTTGATTCAATTTGGCAAATAATTCCAGCTCTTCTGTTATGAACAAAGAAAAAAAGTTCAGGTTATCTCCCAGGGACTGCAAGGGACCACAGACAAAATTTAGCCACAGAATAAAGGCCACAAGAACGAAGGCCAATAATAGATTATAAACCTCAAATATTTTTGTGGAAAGAAAGACTACTACACTTTTAATTGCAGGCCTATAGCGATGCTGGGGAGGGACTCTTCGTCAGGGACTGTAGTGACAGGACAAGGGGTAATGGGTTAAAACTTAAACAGGGGAAGTTTAAATTGGATATAAGGAGGAAATTCTTTCCTGTTAGGGCGGTGAGGCAATGGAACGGGTTGCCCAGGGAGGTTGTGAGTGCTCCATCCCTGGTAGTGTTCAAGGACAGGTTGGATGAAGCCTTGTGTGGGATGATTTAGTGTGAGGTGTCCCTGCCCATGGCAGGGGGGGTGGAACTTGATGATCTTGAGGTCCTTTCCAACCCTCACTATTCTATGATTCTATGATTCTAAGTGGATCATGAAGTGTTTAACAGTTGATCATCTTGTGATCCCCCTTAATAAGCAAGTATTATTTCTGGCATCAATATACTTTTGGAAAAAAGTTTGCTAAACAAAGGACCAAATCTGAAATGGGAAGAAATATGTAGGTTTAAGTTACTGGACATAAATATTGTAAGGCTATATACCTCTTCGATGAACATTACATTTATATAAGGATGCAGCTCGTAACACTTCTGAACTGAGCAAACACCTCACCACTGCTGCAAGAGGGAAGGTACATGGGCTGTTTCTGTAGGTTCTTGCATATCACAAGGTAAGCCCATTCCGTTCACTAACCCAGAAAAGGAGAAATTGACATTTTGCTAAATTACTTTTCTATTGAATTGCATCAGCTTATGGCAGAAGCACAAAGTGACAGAAAATTTAAGCCAGGCCGCCAACCTTCCCTCTGTGGCAGTGGCAAGTTGTTAATTATGCTTATGTCAGAACAAGATCTATCCTAAGGAGCATTCACTTGAATTTGGTAGCAAACATGTTAAAACACAAAATATTTATGGGTTGGAATGACACAGTTTAAGTTTGAATTTATACTGTACCATGTTTGTAACAGACTTTGTGATCAACTCAAGTTGGTGGAAAGAGACATATGCATGAGTGACTGAATTACTGCTATTACGGTTCTCTTTTGTAGCCAAAATATTACAGTTTTTTTACAAACTAAAATGCATAATCAAACATTTGTGAAAGGAACTAGTAAAAGTTGCGGCTTCCATTCCTGTAAAAATAAACATCTGGGGAAAGAACTTAGTTTTGATTGTGAATGACAGAAGTAGTTCACTTCCCAACATTTAGACCAACAAACTGTAATAAACTGCATAATTATTAACAACAATCCAATGACCTGCCCATTAATTCCTGAATTCCAGAAAACCCTGATAGTTTCATAGATTACGTACTTACTCATTTATGGAATGATAGAGTTTTGCAATGCCCTGATGCGTCCAGTCCTTGCCAAGATGAGGGAGTATATGTCCTAAAGCATCAGACCTAAAAGTGAAATCAGATTGCTGACGCTAAGTATCTGAGGTTTGTTAAAGACAACTACTGCTGAATATCACAATGAGTATTTACAGAAATACCTCTGCACAAGGTCCTAATGATTTTAAAAGAGAATTAGTAACTACTCCAGACAGAGCAATTAGTGGTGCAATACAGCACAAGTTGGTTCCCAAGTTAACCTGCAGCTGCTGAATGTGGAGAAGTCTAACTGAAAGGGCAGCAGTCACATGGTAAACATTATCACCTTTTAAAAGACATTTTCTAGTCTGCTGCAAATACAAGTACAAATTCAAATCAAAGCAACAAGTTTGGGGTTGTTTTTTTCTGTTACTGTTAATGAATATTTATTTAACAGTCTTCTTAAATGAAGTTTCTTTAACTTATTTTGAAGGGCCAAATAGGATCAATAAAGCAAGATTAAAAAAAACCCAAACAAACCATCCCCCCCCCCAAAAAAAAACCCTACAAAACCCCCACAATAATAATGAAAAAAAGATACTTACTTGGTTATCGTTCCATCAATATCTGATATGATGATTTTATCATTCCAGTTCCAGAGATATATTGTTCCTGCACAACGGCAAGTCCCTTGATATTGGGTTGTAATACTAAATACAACATCATTAGGGCCATCTCTGAGCTTCAATTTTGCCTTTAGAATAAAACAAAATAATTGAAAATGTAACTAACTTGTTCTCTCTATAAGATTTTTAGAATCATAAATGAGCTACAGAAAATGGCTAATATGCTGTTCCTCACCTATTTTGATTAACTCATCAAAAAGTGAGCCATGATTTGACGCTGACACAGTTCTGCTGGCAAGGTCTGTTTTGTAGTCTGGACACATGTGTTTGTCCATAGCTCCTATATCTGCTTACAGCAGCAGATATTTAAATCTCTTCTACTATAATTCTTGGTATTACAGGTGACTTACAGTACTATCAAATGGAACTCCCAGTTTGCTATAGTAGGCAAACAGTATTTTCTACTTAGTGGATGCTTTCCTCAAAATTCTTCCCTGATAAAGATCATACATTTAGACAATAACAGAACTAACTTGTAAGTTAAACTGCAATGAATAAACTGCGTAACGATTAAATGTACATTGTTAAACTGCTTATATCCCAGGATATCCAAATTGCAGAAGCCAACAGTGTCATTCTTTTTGAAACATCTTTATATAGAAGTTTAATTACAGAACTTTGGATTAAAAAAAAAATAAAAATTCTTACAAGCACTGATTCTTAAAAACACACAACAGAAAAAAAAAATTAATGAAAAATTCCCGGCAGCTGCCCACACGAGCACAGGAAAATACTTTAAATTTCTTTTCGAATTTTAAATTTATCCATTCCTTTCTGCTACTGCTAGAAAAGCAGGAAAAAGCCCAACTCTTATAATCAGAGTGGAATTATGAAGCATTCTATGTACTAGAAAGGCATGCTACTCACTATTTGATCTGAAGACAGTCTAAGTGACTTCTTGTAAGATGTAATGTTCCCATGGGTTGGATGCTCTGCTGGGGGAGAATCTATTTTCAGGGATTCCTTCAACTCCTGTGATGCTTCATCACTAGAAGAATCATCTTCTGGAGGTCTAACACGACATCAACCAGAATAAATGTAAGCTACAGAAAATCCTTCTTTAATGGCCTAAGATTCCTATTCAAGACTAATTTCTGCTTATGTTGAGGATTTGCAGCTAGCCTAATAGCAGAGATTAACAATGTCCATGGTCTAGTGAATGCCCAGATAAAGCTAGTATATGCCAATAAGCAAGTGAGACTTGTAAGGCATGCTAGTATTGGTGGAGATCTAATGTCACTAGCTGGCTCCACACATGATGGGTTTAGTAAAGACAAAGTGTCAAGTGGCCACTAATACTGTGTTGATGAATTAGGTAAACTGCTGGTGAAAAGGGATACTGAATGAGTAATAGTGTTTTGTTCTTTAAAAATGCTGCCACAGTTACTACCTAGTTTAAACTGTGGGTGATAAGTTAGTGGAGTATCTCACCTTTTAAGGTTATTCACAGACTTATCCTTTCTGCTAATTAGAGATTTCAAGATTAAAAGCAGCATTTAATTTCTCTGAAGCATAAAATCACAATCTATTTAAGTTTTTAAAATGCTTAAGACACCAACAACATTAATTGGTATCTTCATAAAATCATGGGAGCACAATAAATTACCTAGACTGGGACAGTTTTGTGCTAAATACCATTAGTTGTCAACCACAATCTTGAGCAACTTGTGCACCATAATTAATACTATTTTATTGTTTCAATTATGTTACAAAAAATTGCACATGGTTTATATTATTCAGTGTTAGGCTTTTACAAGAAAAGAAAAAGGACAAACAGTATGTCAGAAACAATACCACTGTATTTACAGGGTAGTGGCTCACTGCTAAAGGTTACCATATATGTCGTTGTTGTTCCGTCAGTTATGTTACTATTTAAGAAGTAAACACAATAGGATTTAAGAAATAATTGTAGTGTATTTGTAGTTCCTACAATGTTTGCTGCCGTATTATTTTGCTGAATTGTTTGCTAAATACATCTGGTTCCTCTTCAGTAGTTTAGAGGAAAATGTTTCTTCCCACAGTAAATTCCTAATGAATTCTTCATTAAAAAAAAAAAAACAAACAACCAAAAATAAAGACACTTCAGTCCACTAAATAAGTCTTCAGGCAGGAACACACCTGCTATTAACTTGCTCTTTTATAGCTGCTGGCAGTTCGTTTGCTCTTTGCGCCTCAGTTTTCCCCTCTTTTGCCTCTGGTATCTAAAGCAACATAATAAAAAGCATATTGACATTTTAAATATTTTAAACTGATCCAAGTGAATTCACAGTTCACATTTAAGCAAATAGCTATCAATATAGTACATAAACTTCACTAAGTCTCAGAATTGCTCATTCTTTAAATTATTTAATAAAAGAAATGATCCATTAAAGCTTTTTTTCTTTTAATTTCAGGAAACAAAGCTCTGCATGCCAGAAGTTGAAACTGCTAGTTTAACACGTTAAAGGATCTGTCAACCTCTAAGCTTGTAAAATTCACTTGGGGGTGGGGAGGGGAGTAAATTTAAGGCATACACTCAAGGTTTAGAAAGCTTAAGTCTAAAATGGGGTGTCTCAGCATAACATTTATTATGCACTACAGCACCTATTAATTTATTTGCTTGTACATTCCTAAAACATACTGCAGTGACCGAAGGGTAGCTCTAACAATTGCTTATACCTTAGAAGAAAGGATTTTAAGTATATTGTGCAACAGCTGAACACAAGAAATTCTGCTGAAGCAACTGGTAATAACAAAGAAAGATGTGGCACTTAAGACTAAATATACAGAAGCAGCTACAGCCACTGCAATACTGAGTAACTTTTAGCTGGCTATTACCAACACAGAGCTATAGGAGCATCATTCTGAGGCACTTCTAACAAATCACAATCTTTTAAGTTAAGAAAAAATCCAGATAGGTCTCAGTTACCTGTTTAGTCATGCTTTCTCTCTTGCGCCAGAACCACCACCTTCCAGACTTCTTTGGCATCTTTTCTTTGACCCAAGACTCAACAGTAGCCTAAAAAAATTCAGGCATGTTTTCCATTTGTATAGAAAAACAAAGCAAAGAAAATCATGTGTAACTACATACAGAATTTTAAAATTTTACCTGTTATCTACTTACCTTAGGCAAGCTCTTCTGAAACACCTGCAAACTCAGGATCATTGGAGCAGCCAATGCCCAGTTATAATACCTGTTTTAAAACATGTAATCGGTAAGATATTACAAAACCTGACCAAAGGTCAATAAATATCAGCATGCAAACTACCCCTTTTTTTGATAAAAATATGTATTTACTGCCAACAACTAATATTAAAGCTCTCTGCAAGCAGAGATACAATTCAACATCAGTAGCAGTTGCTGAAAAAAAAACTCACTTCAGAGTTAAAGCTAAATTTAATGTGAATATTTAGTTCAAAGTAATTCACTTTGAGACTGAGAAACAGATCCATCAAAACCACAAACTGCAGTGGAAGCTGGGAAATCTACTCATTTTAATGGGTAGATTTTAAATGAGATCTTCTATGACCTAATTCCATGATACAGAGAATTTACCTGTTATAAATCCGTATTACCAAATTAGGATTGTCTATGAGTCCAGGGTTTTCAGCAAATTCATGATAAGTAATAATATGTTCCATGAATTTTTCTGCAATAGAAGCAGATTTTAATTAAAAATTAGAATATAAAATCCCAAGATGTCCAATTCATTTGTATCTAGAAAATTCTTCCTCTCATTTCAGAGTCTTTGCTGATCTTGCAATATCACTCCAATATGCTAACATGGCCTTCCTGTCAAGAATCTGGTGACTGACTGCTTCCTTAGTTAAGAGGAAAAGCCTCGTACTACTTCAAATGAGAATTAAGAAATTAGAAGAGGGAGGATGATGAGGAGGTAGCAACTTAACTTTGAACTTTGGGTTCAAACTTAAACAGGGTAAGTTTAGGTTAAATATAAGAAGTTCTTTACTGTGAGGGTGGTGAGGCACTGGAATGGGCTGCCCAAGGAAGTGGTAAAGGCTCCATCCCTAGCAGTGTTCAAGGCCAGGCTGGATGGAGTCCTGGGTGACATGGTTTAATGTGTGCTGTCCCTGCCCATGGCAGGGGGTTGGAACTAGATGATCTTCAGGTCCTTTCCAACCATAACTATTGTATGATTCTATAACTAATTCAGTTCACAGCCTGGAAAGAGAGCCATGCTTGTTTTAAAAATTATGGCAGGTAGAGGGCCTACATGCTACATTAAAGAGAAGGGCGAAGGATGTTGTCAGCTTTACAGGTTTGTTTAATCACTGAATTCTAATAGCATTTTCATGACTACTGACTTTGCAAGTTTGTAGAAATTCATGATTTTGTTTAAGACCCCTACAAGGAAGACATAATTTTTTTCAAGGAAATCCAATACTACCACCACATTACCAAGAGAGCTGTTCTGCGCTTTTATTAATAAGCGTTTAATTTTCACTTGATGCATTAGAGACTGGATGACCCTAAAAATAGTAATACTAAAAATGTTGCATACATGTTCATGAAGATAATGCATACAACTTCAGTATTAAAATTAACCACAGCATTAGAAAGAAGCATCAGCTGTAAAAAATCTAAAGGTTAGCAAACATTTAGGATAGAAAAAAGAATACAACAGGCTTTTTTAATTGCTTTGAAAAAAAAAAAAAAAAAAGGAAAAATTAACAGGCAATTAGCAAGAATATGAATTAAGAAATTATACAGGACTCGGGAAGTAACTGCACCCAGAAACAAGAACTGTTGATCAGATATACAGTATGTAGTGCAAAAAAGGAGCAAAAAAGCTTCTCAAGACATCAAGTGCTCTTGATTAATTTGAGGTTAAATTCTGCTATCTCTTCCTGGGAATTTTACAAAATGAAAGATTATCCATTCCCTTTTCTCAACATGAGCATAATAAAGAGCCAAAGCTTTGCAAGGTTGAATTGAAGAATTGAAGCCAATTCATTTGTTGAGCTTTATTACTAGTTATGGTTTAGTCTTTCACATACCTTTAGAAATCTCTCCATTTTCATTGAGACCTCCACAAAGTGAAAGCGTAACATCAGGCAAGTCCATAGCAGAGTCAGACATGCACTCTGTACCACTGTCAGCAGCAGCACTTCCTACTGACTGGGGTGACTGCGAACCGGAAAGGGTATCTGACTCTGTCCACTGTCTGAAGCCTGGATCAGAATCACTAAAAAACAAACACAGAAGTCCACATTTTCCTTAAACATTTCACTTAAAAGCACAGATTTTCAGTTACAGAATACAGCATAGGATTGCTCAAAAAAAAAAAAACAAAACACCAAACTTGTTGTTGCATTTCTTTTAGGTGCTACACCATTTTGCAACATAAATTTAAAACCAACCAAACAAAAACCAGACATGAGCACATCTCCCCAAACCTTTATAATACTGTCAGAGTGACAATTTCCAGTTCTCCTAACATTCCCTTAAACTGGGAAATAATTACATTTTGCTTGCCTGAAACAAAACTGGATTTAAATGATAAAAAGCTCCTTTACATTCTGTTTCTATAGAACAGTACTGTGCTCCTCAATCTTTACCAGAAAGCTACAGAATAAGCATAAAGGAAAAAGGACATTGCTTGATGTTTTAGAATACTGTTTCGAAGAAGCATAACAGAAAAGACAGGTGGTCTTTTAAATAACAAATAAAATAAAACAAAATCAGTCATCTAAGATTAGCTATTAGTTTAATCCCAAGTAATGTAATAAGTGCTGAAAAACAATTGTAGTTTTAATAAACCAATATACACTTCTTCCTTATTAAGTCGCATTTTCACAAAGGTCTGTCTCTGTAAAAAGTTATTTGCAAAAGTATTCTTTTTAAGAGTATTTTAGCAGTATAAAATGCTTTGATTTTATTAAAAAAAACCCCACAAACAAAACAAGAGTGAATTTTGAGACTGGGCTTCCTTGCATGAACATTTTGTGGGACTTTTCATGTGGTGACATTTTTCACACTAAAAAAAAACCCAAACAAAAAAAAAAAAAAAACAACCCAAAAGTTAGAAGGAATGTGTGCTTATTCAGAGCTAGCAACATAGCAAAAGGGAGTACTGCTGCAAATGAAATGTGCAGTTTAAACTTACTCCCCCCCCCTCTATGCTTGCAGAACACACAAATTCCACAAAGATGAAAACTCTCAGTAATGACCTCAGACATGATCTTTAAATGTGTTTTTTGTCAAATTAGAAAGGAATTTTCACAATGAGAAATAAATACCTAGCTAAATGATACCTAAATAACAGTAAGTCACATCGCGCAACTGCAATATAACCTCAGGTCCATAGGACCTTAATGCAAAATTACCTTTTGGGAAAGTAGAGTGCTGCAACTTCAGGTTCCAAAGCCTTTAGGTCCTCCAAGTAAATATCATCAGGCCCCTGATGATGACTTCGTTTGTGCACCCCTGTTAATTTCAACAATTAAGATTACTCAGATGAAGTTACCATTACAGACATATTAAATACAATCATAATTGTGGATGATTCAGACTTACTTGTAGCATTTATAAATCCAAGAGTTTAATTATAGTTTTAACCAGATTATTGGTTAAATTATTATCAAATAAAAATTTAATAATAATTTATTATCAAATAAAAATTGAAAAGGCACATTTGTATTTTTCCCACTATGGCCTTAAATTTAGTAGATCACACTGAAGAAAAGAATCCACAACTTTATTATATACCTTTCTTTTTTGAAGGAGAGTCAGTTTTTGCTGTTGGCTTTGTTTCTGGTAAAGGGTCCACCAACAGTCTGGAATGATGATCAGCATCTAATGGAAATGGGTCTTGTGGTTCTGTGATTGCAGAAGCAAGAGAATCTTTAACATCCATCTGCTTAAGCAGAGGATGAGTTCTTGGCTCAGGTTTCAGTACTGTACAGACAGAATCTTTCACATCATCATCATCTTCAACTTCATCAGAGCTGAGGATGACCCTAAAATGAGTCTTCTCTGATGGAGTAATGGTAGCTGTTCTGGGATGATCCAGTTTCTCTTTCTTGCTTATCTGCAAAACAAAACTCTAGTCAAATCCTCTCATTTCACATAGAATCGTAGAATAGTTAGGGTTGGAAAGGACCTTAAGATCATCTAGTTCCAACCCCCCCTGCCACTGGCAGGGACACCTCACACTAAACCACCTCACCCAAGACTCTGTCCAACCTGACCTTGAACACCGCCAGGGATGAGGCATTCACAATTCTGGTCTAAACATTAAACTTGTACTCCTGGTACAAGTCCTGGTGACAAGTAAACTGGGTAAGAATTTAAATGCGTTTTAGCAACATAAACCATGCCTCACCTAATTAGCAAAGTTTCCTGCAACAGAAGCTTCATACTAGCTTATTGACAAGTTAAGTAAAGAAACAGGCATAGAGGAAGGGCTGACTTGATCAAACCACAGAAAAAAAAAGAAAAAAAAAAAAGCATAAATGTAGACGTACCAGGGCTACTGTCACCAGCTGTTAGATAAAAATTTACTGTACCAAGGCAACAATTCCTCTGGAACGAACTGTAAAATAGCCTAAACCAAACGATTTTAAATCTCTAAAGTTTCTTTTTTCTGCTCTTTCCCACTAAAAATTCAAAACTGTCAGATTTTCACCCTAGGTTTTCTGGAATTACTTTGCTGACCAGCTTTCGAACTCCACAAATTCGCCTATGTGCCAGCCACAAGGGGGTGCTACTTTCCTGCTTCAGCTGAATTATTCCAAACAGCGGCAGGGAACTCCCAAGCCTCTCTTTGGACACAATTTTAGCTATGCCAAAACTCCGTCCACAAAGAGAGAAACAACATATAAATTTACCTTGGTCGATTCTGGGAATCCTCCCCATGTCCATTCCATGTGAGATTCAGATCTGAGCAAGCTCTCAGCAGGTTTAACTTCTAGTTCTGAATCACTTTTAGGACAGACTGGCTCTGAGAAAGGGCTAGCAAATCAAGAAAAAAAAAAAAAGCACTACAGTGTTTAAAATGCATTTGTTGTGCAGCTACTGTTGGTAGAGTTTTCTACAGCTTAACAGAGCTCCAATTATTCGGCAACATGGCAAGAAGCCCAGCAGGGTTTTCAGACAGTAAGAAAATAGGTTAAAACCAAAATCACATTAAACGACTTATACAGCTATCATCCTAAAACAGATTCCTCCACTACATATACAGTGTAGGTGTAGCTCTCCCCTCAGCCCATGTTCCATTTTCCAATCAAAACAGAACAAAAAAGTTTATCTAAAAGTAAGACAGAAATTAGCTTTGAGTTTCTTTCCTCTGTAAAAATACAGCATTTAAGCTTTGCGTGCCGAGACTTGATTAATAAAAATCCTGTAAATCTAACCCACGAATGCACACACCACTACCAGTTCCTGATGCAGGAAAAACAACATTAACAAGGTAACTCGGGAGAGAGAAGGGAGATTACTTGAAAATTTCCTTCAGATGTATTAGGACTACACAACCTTTTAAACTCCACCCTATTTTTCCTACAGTGGTGATTATCCATAAAACAGAAACAGACATCTGAAGCTTACTTTACCCAAGACTACTTTTAAGCCAAAAGAACTCACTCTACAAAATGCCAGAAAGGTGCGATTTTGAAAACATTTTGCTCTTATGATCTTAGGGAGGAAAGGAAACACAAGAGGTTGGTTGTTTTGAAGTAGCATTTAGTGTTGAGACAGCTCTGAGTCTATCCTTTAACAGGGCAATTACATTGCATATTACAAAAATGCCACTCTTTTTACACTTTGACACTCATAGCATATTCTGAGTTGTTTAGGGTTTGCTTATTTTGTTTTGGTTTAAATGTATATATAAACCTCAGCATTTAAATTAAATTGTAGGGACTAGAACTGGACACAGCACTCTAGGTGTGGTTTAACCAACACAGAGGAGAGTGGGACGATCACACTTCCATCTCTGCTACCAACAGCCCTGCAGATGCAGTGCAGGATCCCATTTGCTTTTGTTGCTGCAGCAGCACTCTGCTGACTCATATTCAGTAACCCCTGCAGATATTTAATTTATGAGGTTTTTTTTATTTCCCTTCAAAATTCCTACAGGAATTAGTTATCTAATACAATATCATATCTGAAACTTCCTGGAGGCTTGTAGAGCCAGGGCTTTTGCAGTATCCTACAAGACTAAACTGATCACAATTCAGACATTAAGAATCCCTCCTATTACTGAGGGACACCAAAAAATCCCAGATAGCAGGAGATTTAAGCATTTCTACAGTGGTGATTCATCATCTCACTGTCAACTTCCAGCATTCATCACCCAGGGAAACAAAAAGGAAATGATTCAGCGATTTATCACCTGCAGTTCTCTTTTAACAATTTCCTACAGACATTACTTTTTCTGTACTGCTAGAAGGGCCTAAAGAAACACACTGATGAAAACACATGTATTTATTTGTTTTCAGACAGAATATGAACTCATTTTCCCTACATGCCAAATAATTTCTTCGGCCTATATCACAAGTCAATTAGAAGCCATGCAGAAATATTAACCTGTTTCTAAGCCTAATTCTTAATATTCAGCAGTGCCTGCAAAAGTCTGAATACAGAACCTGACTGTTCCACTTCCCCCAAAGCATAAGTCTTCCATTATCATTCTCAAGAAGTCTTTAGTCAAAAGGTCCATACTTGTGATAATGACCTAGTCATGCTAACACTGCTTGTTAAAACAGGAAGAACGCTGATGCTTTCAGGTATCAAATAATTGATAGTTATGCTTTTGACTTTATTATAGTGGGTAGGACAAACAGAAATGTTCTCGTTGAAAAGACCTAGTCTATTATCTTTCCTGTAGCTCCCTTAAAGGGTTCTGAAGAGCAAGACAACCAACCTCAACAACAAGTCAGTTAGCTTTTCCAGATCTCCAAAAGAGAGGTTATTAAAACCTCCCATTTCTCTTTCACTGCACAATGGCTACGTTATGCAATCTTTCTTTGGTGACTTAGGAGAAATAATCTCATGCAAAATTTCTCTTCTCCTAGATGGCTCATGTAAGAGACAATCCCACACCCAACTGCCCTCCCTGAAGAGGGAAAGGAAAACTGCCAAGTTCTCTGTGGTACTGCAACCTGTACCACTTAGCTTCTTGTTAAAACAAACAAACAAAAAACCCACAAACCTCACACTATAAAGAGCCGAGGTATCTTACATGATGCACAAGTTGTTAGGACAGACTATCCCCTAAATATGTAAACAAGAGACATGAATCATATCTCCCAGATACAGCCTGCTAGCCCATGTTAGCTAGAGTTTTATAAACTAAAAAGGAATATCAGCCTCTAAGCTACAGTTATCTCGGTGATATAATCCATACAACATCATGTCAATCCTCAGGGTCAAACACTGTTGACTGCTTTTCAGTCACAAACCACAGACCTCTGGGGAACATTTGGAGACTACATCTCATCAAGTACAATTGAGGATGTGGTTGTTAACCCAAAAACATACACAAGAACAATAATGGGATTTCCTGTCCAACGGCTTCTGCTCATTAACAAGTTACGCACTGGGGCAATTAGTAGGCACCAAGCATGGTATGGTACATTCAGACTCTACTGAGAACAGTGTCTTGGAAACACCCAAAGCAGAGAGAATATGTTCACTTTAAAAAGTATTTTCTGAAGCTTCATCTCTTCTATTCTGCACTACCATCTACTGATACAAAAGGACAGGTACCTGTGCAGTAACTAACTGCAGCAATGGCTATCACACAAGGCTGAGCAGTAACCCTCACTGGCACTGTGAATGAATCTGCTACGAGGCAGATTCTTCAGTCAAACTGAAAAGCAGTAAAACTAGACACTCACTAAAGAGTTAAGATGAATCAAGATACTTGCTCATCATGTTATGTGCTGTATGTTCTTCCCTATGTCCAAGGTTAAGGAAAAGTACAAAATTTATCTCGAGTACTACTGCATAAGGACAGAATGCTTCCTTATGCAAATAGAGATTTATGTTAAGAGTGGTGAAATCGAAAGGGTAAGCCTTAAAAAAATCTAAAAACTGACAAGAGAAATATAATAAAATGAACATCAGAAACTAAGGAGCTTGAATGTATAACAAGAAATGCTATAGTCACTGTAACTGAAAACTGACTGCTGAGCTGTATTATGTCATTTGTAGAAATCCACAATCAACTAATCTGATTTATCAGAACAGTACAGAACTCCAGTAAGTAGCAAATCCCCTGTCCTGAAGTGGAATACGATTCAAGTTAGCACCTAGCTTTACCTCAAGTAATCTGCATTACTTCACCTGGCAAAAATCTTACATACTCAACACTTCTTTATGGCACATCAAGTGTTGCTTATGCTAGGGTGAAGGGTGAATCGTAGGGAACAAGTAATTTTTCATTCACTTCTCAATCTAAGGAAATCTTATTAACTCTATTTTCTTTCTTTAATAATGAATTTTAACAAGAAAGGCTTTTGTTGTCTTTTCCTCATTTGAGGGAGAAAACAAAAGACACAAATATTTTTTAATATGTGCAGTCGAAGAAAAGTTCCCAAAGTTGTAAGTAAATATCAAATGCTGCATTTGATATCACAAAAGTAAGGCATATTTGATAGTTTTACAGACCAGGGGGGAATTAATTAGAAGGCACACTTTTTTAACAATTATTCACCATTACACCATGATGACATTACAAAGTGACTTACTTCTCCCGGGGGGACCAGTCTCCATCAGATAAGGGGTAATGATCCTTTGAGTGGTAAATCAAAGATTCTTTTTGTTCTTCGCCCTTTGGTGATGAATTTGAGGATCCTCTGTGAAGATACACAAGATATTAAGTCAGCTGTAAGAAATCTGTATTACTAATTCAGTTAGAAAAGTTACTTATATGTTACTAAAAATCCAAGATTAAAAAAAAGTGTATAGCTTCAAGAATTGTTTGCAACACACCTTTATATAACATAAAATGTTTATAGAAACTATTATTAATACTTGAATTACTGCAACTTCAAAAAACTGTTACTCTTGACACATCGTAATTTAGTCTCGAAGAAGTCAAAATAGCATAAATTATATTAGACTATACAGGGAGCTAATATTACTAAACCCAAAGATGAACATATAGATTTACACATAACCTTTCTAGTACCTCTTTTGAGGTACTAGCCTCAGAATTTACACAAGAATTTACAATTTAACACGAACTACAGGTATCTAGAAGCACTGCACTTTTCTGAACAGTGGGGTTTGTTTTGCACTGGGAAGTCTACTCAATATCTATAGCAGAAGAAAACCCAAAACCAAACCAATAAACAGCAAAACCCTGAGCAGGCATGCACTCTATTTTACAAAGAAGTCCCTTTTGAATATTACCATCATAAGTACTTCAGATCTTTTTACAGCTTTCTGGATTTAATTCAGTAAATAGCTATTCTCAGGATACAACTTGTTTTGAGGTTAGATCAAGGGCATCATGCATATACAGTGGATAGAATACAAGGAAGATAAGCCTGGAATTTCAGTATAAACTGCAATACACCTTATTTTAAGCCATTAAGAAAGAAAAAAGTATTTTTCTTTCATTAACAACACAGTTGCACTGGACTTGCTTTGGAATGATAACACTCATTTCTCTCATGGATGGAGAACTTAAAAGATTTTAACGTTATCTATTGTGGCTTAACCCTAGCTGGCAACTAAGTAGTACGCAGCTGCTCACTCACTTCCCCTCCTCAGGCCTCTCTCAGTGGGATGGGGAGCAGAATTGAACAGTTAATAATTAAGAACAGTTAAAACCAGTTAAATAATTGAAATAAAAGTAAAATACTACAATCATAGAATCAATTAGGCTGGAAAAGAACTTTAAGATCATCAAGTCCAACCTTTACCCCACGACTGCCAAGACCACCACTAAACAATACCACTAAGGGCCTCATCTACATTTTTTGAATACTACCAGGGAGTGATTCCACCACTTCCCTGAGCAGCCTGTTCCAATGCCTGATCACCCTCTCTGCAAAGAAATTCTTCCTAATATCCAATCCCAACCTCCCCTGGAGCAGCTTGAGGCTGTTACCTCTTGTCCTATGGCTTGTTACTGGGAAAAGAGACCAGCCGGCTCCTCTTTCTACCTTCCTTTCAGGTAGCTGTAGAGTGATAAGGTCCCCCCTGAGCCTTGTCTTGTCCAGACTAAAACTCAGTTCTCTCAGACATTCCTCAGACTTATTTTCCAGAACATTCACCAGCTTCGTTGTCCTCTGGATCCACTCCAGCACCTCAGTACCTCTCTTGCAGTGAGGAGCCCAGAACTGAACACAGGATTCAAGGTGGTGTCCAGTAAAGGGGAATGATCACTGCCTGGGCCCTGTTGGCCACACTACTACTGATAGAGGCTGTTAGCCTTCTTGTCCACTTGGGCACACTCTTGGCTTATGTTTAGCCACTGTACATCAGCACCCCTGTGCCCTTTTATGCCAAGCAGCTTTCCAGCCACTCTTTCCCAGGATAATAATAATAAATGATAATAATAATAACAATGGGAAAATGAGAGAGAGGAATAAATCCCCAAAAAGGCAAATGATGCACAGCACTATTGCTCACCAACCGCTGACCAATACCTTGGAGTCAACTCCCCCAGTTTATATACTGAGCATGGTATTCTATGGTATGGAAATACCCTTTGGCCAGTTTGGGTCAGCTGTCCTGGCTGTGTTCCCTCATGGCTTCTTGTGCCCCTCCTTACTGGGCAGAGCATGGGAATCTGAAAAGTCCTTGACTAAGTACTGCTAGCAACAACTAACACACTGGTGTGTTATCAACATTATTCTTAGAATATATGCAAAATACAGCACTGTACCAACTACTAGGAAGAAAACCGACTCTATCCCAGGCAAAACCAAGACATCTATTAAACTACATAAACATTTGGAATTTGCATGCTTACTCAGTACAGCCCATTAGACCCCAAGCAGTTAAAGGAGCACCTCATTTGCACAAATCTTTCATTTGCAAGACAGTTTAGACTGTACTAAATACTGAACTCTAAACATGTCTTACTAGCTTCTTAGGTAATAGTAGTATTCTTATGAAACTTGGGGATGACATCTTGACTTGTGATGAGAGCTGCAGAGACTGCATGTCCTTTGTATTTGTAAACCAAGCTAACTATGACAAAAATACTTCACACTGCGTTTGTCTGTACGCAGTGCTATCTCCAAAAGGAAGAGGTACTAGTGAACAATTAAATAAATACATAAAAAAAAAAAATATTACAGAGATTCTCAATACTACCACTTTAGGGGAAGCAAGATGACACACAGGTAATACTGAGGAGATTTTATTCACATGTGAACCAAATGAGTTCACATGAAGCATCAAAACCAGCAAATTTCATCCATAAGTGAATGAATCTGAAGGTTAAAAAATCCAAATGCAGTCAAAGATTACTGACAATAAGAACGGAAAATCAGTATGCATCAACTTACAACTTCGAGTCCCATTATCAATTCTAAGCTATTTATTGTGCAACATTTCTAAACAGCACTATCACTTCTCATCCTTACCCACTTTATACATGGTCTAAATAAATATGTAAAATTTTAGACACAGATCACTACTTTAACAGTCTTAGCAGTGGAGAAATAATACCCTCAGTTTCTGGGTTGTACACTCTGCAATCTCAGTCTTCCTGGTTAAGTCAAGCACCACTAACATACCTAAATCATAGCTAGGAACGACAAAGGACATGTTTTTTAAAAAACTGAATAAACGCTTGGAAATGGATTTTCCCAAGGAACAGGAAACAGCTTGTTTACTACTTTTTGAGAACAGAACTAGATAAGACATTTTATGCTGGTACCTGTGCCTGAATTTTTGATCTTCCACTGGAACATCAGCCTCCCTTTACCAGACTCTCTTTGAAATCTGAAGCTACATCTAATAACAGTTAGTTATGCTTCCATATTCTCTTTTTTCTTTTTCAGAGCCATACATTTATAGCTAAGAGAAAACCTAAACCCAAACAAACCTGCTAATATCACCTTACATCCCCACAGGCTGCAAAAATAAACCTTTGGAAAAAAGTGTACTCCTATTGCAAGGTATCTTATTTCTTGCCTTGGTACCCAATGTTTTGGCTGCATATGAACTCCACCAACAGATATATAGCCACAAACGTACTGTCTCTGGGCTTCCATTACTACTACGTATTTTTTTCACTCCTTGCTAGTGACAAAAAAAACAGCATTCTTTTACAAAAATGGTCTTCCTTTCAAATCACAACACTCTTCTCTGATTGAGAATGCATTTCTACTGCTGTTTCTGTATATATATATATATATATATATGCAAAAAAAAAAATGTGGCTTACAAATAAAAAGCCTTTTCAATCTTTAATTCTAAAGGGCACAAAATATAAAACCAGCGTAACCTTTACAGAAACACCATGTCTGTTCAGCTATGACTAAACGTTTGACATTTCAATCAAACCTACAATTTTTTATTCATCTCTAGTCAAATTAAGATAATTGCTAGAACAGTAGTTTGCATTCTAAACACTGGATGAAACCAGCCATTATTAGGGTGACATTCCTAAATTCTTTATGCATTTGTAATAATTTATTAAAGAATAAACAATTCATGGGTTATATTTTCTTTCTTCCTGTACTTGATGGTTATTTTTATTTTTGACGTTTCACTATGACAAGTTATTGTTGTCTTAATACTCTTAACACTGAAGGCTGAACAAAGACCTTGCTTTTCTTAAATAGAAAAAAAAGAAAAATCTCAAACTAAGCAAAGTTCCCAGTCCCAGACTTAAACAGAGCAGTGAATATCTGACAATTCACTGACATTAAAATGACAATAAAAAAATAAGGCAAATGAACTAAGAATCATGGAAGAAGCCCCAAGACATATGAAAAAACACTTTAAAATCCAAATTTTCTCTGTTGTGTTTTATTGGTCACAGATGTGGTAACACTCTGATTCAATGTTTTCGTTGCACTAATGTATTTGGTACTTATTAAATTTAAGACTTCCTTGAAGGCCCATACTGAAGGAGAGACAACACTTCTCTACCAGAGTGGGGTTAACTGGATTTCATATTCATAACAAAATGACAAAACTTGAAGGATTCTGAAAGATGTGGAAGATAATGATCTGTAGTTTTGTTTGTCTGAGCCTATTGAAACATGCATTACTCGCATAGAGGAAGGGTACAAGTCACATTCTAAATGTCCAGTGATAACACTGAAAGCAGCCAGCAAGTATCTGACAGTTTACCTTATGGGTTGAACACTTTTTTCATCATCAGAGCTTATTTCCATTTCAAAAATCTCTTCCGTCCCAGCAGAAGATATCTGATCTTCCTTCCTGCTATCTTGTTTGTATTTCTTTCTTCTTCTTTTTTTCTTTTTCACAGAACTTGGGGTGAATACTATCTCTGTTTCCACAGAGTGTGGAATTTCAGAGTTTGCACATGTCCTTTCATTTTCCCCTGATTTCAAATGACTGTCAGTGTCTTTAAAAAACTGGTCTTCAGTGGGTATTGGAGATGTTGCCAAATGCGCAGGAACTTTTTCCTAAACAAATAAAGAAAATAAGTTTTGTTTCTGGTTTTTAATATTTTTGTTTGTTTTGTGCATACCGGACAGTTGTCAGCTACAGATTAATTCCTGCATCTGTATTTAGACACAAAACCACACAACAAGCCCAGTGGTATGAAGCTGATATCCAGAAAGGAATCAAGTTCACTAGATGGATTACAAAAAAACAGAAAAATATTAGTATTCTTACAGTTTCAGACATAAACAATTGATTTTATTAGCAAAAACCAAAATACCCAGTGAGTGGAATGTTTCTGAAATTATCTGCCCTTGAGCACACCAGTCCTATCCATGCTTAGTAAAGGTGTTAATAAAAATAGGCTAATTAAATCCACTGCTGTCTATTTAATTTGAAACAGATTCATAGGAAGGTATAGGTTGGGAGGGACATCTGAAGCATATCTGGTCTAATCTTTAGTTGAAAGTAAGGCCACAGATTAGGTTATTCAGGGCCTTGTCAAGCCAAAGATCGAGTATTTCTAGTAAGGGAGAGTCTACCACTCCCCTAGGCAACCTGTTCCTGTCCTGTATTGTTCTTACAGTGAAGGATTTTTCTTACATGTAGCTGGAATTGCCCCCTTTTGCCCCTTGTCTCATCACCAGGCATCCTTGTGAGAGAGTGCCTGTCTGCCCTGTAACTACGTTGCAGGTATTGCAAGACTGGTTAGATCTTCCCTAGGCTGAAGACAGCCAAGTTCAGCGGCTTCTCTTCCTGTATCAACTTCTCCAACACTCTGATCATTTTGTGGCTCGCCACTGGACTCCTTCCAATTTTCCATGTCTTTCCTGAATTGGGAGACCAGATGTTGGTAGATCAGAGCTGTGTTCCAGGTTTGGCCTGACATATTCTAGGGTGAGTGGAACAATCCCACATCCCTCCATCTGCTGGTTGTACCCCTGATAACGCAGCCTAGGACACATTTGCCTTCACTGCTGCCACAATGACAGCCTTTACAGCAGAGATGCCTTTCATCCAGTCAGACCCCAGCCTGTACTGCTGTGTGGAATTCTTCCAAACCAGATGCAAGAGTTCACATGTAACTTGATTAAACCTTGCATGAATCTTGTTGGTCTAGTCTTCCAGCCTGCCAAGTTGGCTCTATGCAATGGCCCTTTCTGACCTGTCTACCTCTTCTCCTAGTTCAGTGTTACCCATAAAACTGGTGAAGGTGCAGTCAGCCTTCTCATCCATGTCAGACATTATCTATGTAAAGCATCTTTCAAAAATAAAAACTTGAGTATAACTTACCTTCAAAATCAACAAATAACCTTCAGTTATCTGAAGGACCATTTCAAATGAAGTAAAAGCTTTACCACTGGACTGCCCGTGGTTTATTTATATCAAACACGAAACTTAAAGATACTGACACCTAAACTGAAAGAAACACACAGAGACAAAGTGGAACAAAAGTAGAAGAGAATGGAATTTGCATAGCAAAGAGAAAGAGAAAAGGTTATGGAGCTCGATTTCATGGTAAGAATAGAACTAATTACAAGATGCCTGTTATTTTACAGGACTCTTTTGCAGATTATTCAGGAACTACACCGTGATCAGAAACAGCCAAAGCACCGACCCTACTTTTAATGTGTTCAAAGTCTCAACTGCTTTAACGTTAAATTCAATTTTTCCACTGAGTTGAGTTACACACAAGTTTTTTTTCCAACTGGTGGTAGAGAGAAGTGGAGAAAGGAGAGCAAAATACAGCCTTACAAGCACCAATGACGCACAGGGATTTTGCACTGTGAAAAACTGCCAAATAAAATTATAGCACATAAAGTTAGTATTACACACAATTAGTGACAAATAACAAGAGAAAATTTTAAAAAGTCACAGAAAAGTTAAAAGAAAGCTGGCAAAATAAAAGATGCCTGAAAGTACATTGTAATAGTCCCAATTTGCATGAATTGAGGCATGCGGTGTTACTTCTGAATGTCGTCAAGATGTGAAAACAGCAAAGACTGATCACTTGAAAGCACTTTTCTGAAGCAATCAGGAACTAGTGACAGCTTTAACATTTATACCTTAAGCACAGCTTCACGAGGTGACCATAAGGACACACAGACCATTACCAGAAATACTGAGGGGTAAGAAATGTTTAGAAGCACTAAACACAAATCGATCCTCTGCTTTGTAACTAACTAGTTTTGGCATGAACTACAAGCTTTCCAGAACACATTATACACAAATATACTAAGCAAGTGCAATAGTTCCTTTAAAACATCATACTGGTGATAAAGGTAGTGTTTATCACTCTTCTTTCTGAAAGACTTAAGACTCAATGGTTGACACTGCTTTCAGTTTTGACTTTAATCATGATGCTAAATCAGAACCCAATCTTCCTTTCTCTTAAATGTTATGAATCCCTATCCTAAGTTACCATTTAGAGCCTTAATGCTTATTTTCACCTTCCACTTTAAATTATATTTAACTCCTTTCAACATGTGAGCGTCCACCAATCCTTCACAGTAAACAAGTAGCACTCTAAACTAAAAAGTGGATCAAGCTCATTTCCTTGAAGGACTCCGATTCCTAGTAACAACAGGAAGCTGGCACTTCATCTTTTACTTCACAAAGTTTTTTTCCTCTTTCCTCTGACTATTTTCATTAACTGTTTGTAACTCCGTATTTAGTACTTCTTTCCTTCAGTCTTGCTGAATTATGCCAATAGATTCAAAAGTTGTCAAAACCAAAGCTCAGGACTGACAAATATTGTGATTTCATAGGTCCCACATCCTTAAGAAATCAGAGTGAAAATGAACCATTATTTCCGTTTTTCAGGGGCTTCCAGCTGCAATATGTTCTTGGGAAATTAATTACTATAATGCAAGAAGAATTCTCAAATTGAAGAAGTTACTGAAGAAGATTTCATAAATAAAATTGTTAGAAACCATGCTAAAAATAAGACAAATTAAAAATATGCCAAAATAGACAATTTTTACGAGTACAGCAATCAGAAGCACAAGCCATAAGAACCTAAGACAAATGCTATTACAACTGCAACTGCAGTCAACAAGAACAAATTTACTACAAAGTAAAAAAAAAAAAAAAAAAAAAAAAAAAAATTCAACAGATCTTTCAAAAAAAGCTCTTAAATAAAAAGTTACTTTGTTACCATTGGTAGCAGAATTGTACAAGGCACCAAGCATCCTGCATCATATGAAAGTGATGTTAAGATTCAGTCACAGAAAATCTAGCTTTCATAAGAGTTACAATATTGGCAACACTGTATTAATAATTAACACATTACTCTGTTAATATTGCATTGTAGCCATCATGAAGCACAAAGCACTTACATTTTCTTCCTCAGTTTCTTGTACAAAGAAAGCTTCTCCATTGTCACCCAGTTTCATATGAAGATCAACAGCATCACCATTAATTTCTATATCAATCTGTGGAAGAAAGCAATTTAATGCAAATAATTCATCATAAGGAAAAGCACTGACCTTAACAGCCACTTATCTCAAAGTAAGCTTTGTTCCACTGTATAATTATGCCTCTCTCTCCTTCCTCTGCTTTTTGAAAGAAGTCTGTTAACATAATCGTCTATTTTCTTAATCTGCAAAATACACCATGCTCCTAAGCAGACAGCCTAACGCCTATAAGAAAAAATAAATCTGAAGACCTGTTCAACTAATTTGGAGAGCTAGAAGCATAAATAATAATTATTCATCTAGCCTTTATTTCTGGGAAGAATGATTGGGACTGTTCATGTTCATATATTTAAAGCTCAACCTGAACTGAGGCCTGGTATGAATAGGAATCCTGAATACCAAGAATTTAAGATGAGAAACCAGAATTCTGCTGGAGGCAGGGCTTGTTTCAAGGGGATAGAGATTTGCCACGATTATTTCTGCAACTCGTTTAACCCAGTTATCATTGTTTCAGATTTTCCTGCTGGTAAGTTTATGGGGATATGACATAGGACCATAACCCTTCTGCAACTATAACTTTGTCATTAGAGGAAGAATGTTTTTATTCTCATAAAAAGGTACTTAAACTGTTATCAGCACGCTCACTAAGTACAGGGTAGTTTCCTGAAGTGTCCTGTCACTTCTGAGAAAAGCCACATATAATCCTGAGGATTTATGATCTGTTTAAATCAATCCATCCTTGGATAGCATACCCACAGGCAATGCTGTCATACACAGTACTCCCTACTGACAATAACGTAAAGTCACCCCCCACAATAGGTCCATTTTTCCGTCATATTTACAATCCAATCCAACTCACTCCCTAGGCATGACTACTAAAGTCTATGGAAAGGGGATGGCGGGACAATCTGGTCAGGTAGTGCTACAGTCTCAGACTGGCTGGATAGGGATATGTACCAGGTTCTCTTTCAAACATGCCCACACAGGAATGCTTGTGGATATCAATAACTGCATTTTCTACTGCATATCAGCCTTGAGCAGAGGTAGCAAGGAGCAATATTTATGATAGGTCACCAACCTTTAAAATATGCTCTATTTGTCCTCCAGACATTCCAAAGAGTTGCTTGCAACATCAGGGATCAGTTAATTGGCATTAAGCATTTCTTTCCCAGCATACTTAAATAAATAGCAATGTAAACATTTTAAGACAGTGAAGTCTCTATGTTTGTACTATGCTTTTTGCATAGCTCAAGAGTTGTCAAAGATTTCCTTTCACAGGTTGTTTTTTTTTTTTTTTTTTTGGTTTTTTGTGGTTTTTTTTTTTTTTTTTTTTGCAGAGTCCTTAGATTACCACAGGAAGTTCTGTTTTCTATTCCAAAACTATCACTCCATACAGCATGTATGAGAAACTGCTCTGTACTAAATTAACCTGCTAACTGGGTATGTGGGGGGCTGGGGAAAGAAGGAGGGGGGTGTGGGGTGGAAATAAGGGAATGCATTGATATCCAAAACTGGCTTGGCTCGCTTTCTCAACTTACCACTTTTTCTTTAGAGCGCAGTACACCAAGCTTCCCAAATCGGACATGAAAAGGAGAACACTGGAATGTACCATCCTGTTGCCGGACCACAATGACATCAATGCATCCTGAAAGGGTGGCCTGATTGATACCTTTGTACAGCTCCTTCACAGTAACCAGCACTTGTCCTGCAAGTTGTCCTACGTAGTTCATAGTCTGAGACTAAGAGAGAGGAAGGGTAAAAAAAGTAAATAAACTTAATAATCAAAGTTTTTTAAATCAATTTTATGTCAAGTTTACACACTCATGCAACACATGATTTTAAGTGTAAAGAGTTATCTTACCCTCCATCTACTTTCCATAGATTTCTTAAAGTTTCAGACAAGAGAAAACAAATCTTTTTACAGTTTGGTTTTTTTTTTGTGGTGGTTCATACTCCAGACATCAGAAAATTGAAAAATAACATGTAGTCTAGGTAAAGTAATCTTACTACATGGGAGTAAGGAGCTGAGAACAGAATACAAGGAAAAGAAGATGCATGCAGTAAGAACATTATGCTATAGTCAAACAAAAAAAACCCCATAGAATCGCCTATCAAACATTCTGCCTACTCCATTAAAAGTACTTAATTGAACTAATGAATTTTGAATGACTGCAAATCTTTCAGGCTAAAAATACAATGTGAACTATGACTGCCAATAACTGATGAAGTCCAAAGATTTCTCACAGCATCTAAGCTTTAATAGAAAGAAGACAGAAAACTGTTCTAATGGAAACATTAGTGCAACCCTTTCTCATTCTGTTGTCTCCTGCCTTCCACACAAAAGACTGCTACAAGCTCATTTCAAATATATCCAAGCAATTACTTGCCTCTGAAGCTAAGGGTATTATTTGGAAGATCAAAGAGCCACTGCAAAAAAGCAACACATAACAGGGCTCAAACTGTAGAAACCTTATTTGGGGGTAATATTCCTAAAAGTAAAAAAAAAAAAAAAAAAAAGAAAAGTGCAGTGAATTTCTTTGTCTATTTCCTAATCTATTTTTATTAGCCCCTGAACAAGGTTTAGAGTTCTTAATACCTCTAAACAAAACAATATTGCGCTACAAGGGTTTTTCCTCCTGATACTACTTTCATTATCTAGATCATTAATTACCTCTGGTCTGAGACTTCAAAATCTTCTTTACCATAACACAGGGTATACTGCATTCATTCAAAAGGAAGCTACTTTTGTAGCATCTAACAGTACCAATATAATTTTAAGCACACAGGAGATTCAAAACTGCCTTCACAGACTTAAGAGCAGCTATGGAACTATTTTTCTTCATCTCAGGCTTCTCAAGACTAACTTATATTACCTAATCATATTTAGATTTTTGGAAAGAAAAAAGAAAAAAACAACCCTTTCTCTTCACAAGACTCAAAAAGAAGATGGGAGTTTTCCAATACAGGTGTAAAACTGGAAATTACCCACAGAATTACTACGTTAGGTAACATGCTAGAGAATTTTTTTCTGTAGCTTTTGTACAATATGGCTCATGAAGACAGAACAGCCTGTCACTGAGTGACTAATAAGATTTGCGGAATGGACTCCCTAACAATGCTAGTGATTAATAAAGTTCAGTTTCATCTCTAAGTAGTTTCGTTGGTAACTATAAAATTGACTGCTTGCTAATAAAATAATAGCTCACCCTTGGGTGAACAAGATACATAACTGGGTGAATAAGGGGAAGTCTCACTTCAACCTTTCCTCACCTGACCCTCTTAATGAGCTGATTTTAGCTCCCTGGCAAAAGTCTACTTATTTTTTGTTACTGCTGTTTCAGTGGGTTAATAAGTTAGATTAGCTCAGAGAAGAACACGACAAACATCAGTCACGAGGCACATGGCAGCACCAGAAAGCTAGGGGAAAAAGAAAGACTGGAGCAGGGAACTGAACATCTTTCCTTTTTACAAGTGAGATATTTGCTGCATCTCATGGAACTGTAATCCAAGACAGAAAGCTAGTAACATCTCTGCTTTACTGTTTAAGCAATTAGTCTTCTCTTGCAATGACAATCATTTTTAGTTTCAATCTTAGGAAAAATTCTCTAACACAGGCATTATCATTCATGGCTATACCTTGGCTGCTTCCAAGAGGAGTCTATGGTATTGGCTTACTAAGAAAAGTTGATTTCATGTCACCAAGGAGACTGAATTGGTTAAAAAGAAATGCTTGGCATAATCAGTAATACAGTCCTTAATAGAGTGCCTATTCATGTATTTCATTTTAGGACTTGAGAAGTGGACATTAGCAAGGAATTATCTACCATATCAGTAGCAACTGTTTAAAAATCAGAATTTCACAACTGCTAAGAACTGAGTTCAGTTTATAAATAATCTGCTTTTCCCTCACATACATACTAATAGACCCCGTCTAGCCACAGAAAAAAACACAAAAAAACCCTTACAAAACTGAAATATTCACCTATTTTTCATATATTCTTGCTTTTGTGTAGCAAAAGTTCCCTCTTTCAGATCTCAGTTACATTTCTGTGCTCACTGCACAGTCACAAAACATAAACAGAATAACCTCTTTTGTGTGAAAAAGTTACGAATTATTGAACCTACTATTAAAAACACTGTTTATAAGGAAAGAAGCTTTTTATGACCCAAGTCTTAACACAAACATTGTTTTGTATATTGTAAGCAAACAAAATTGTAGATCAGAAAGTAGTGTACATTATTGCTTATCAGGTTGTAGTTCAGCTTTTAACATAAAGGTCCACTTTGAAAGATAAATGTTATTTAAGAAGGGTCAAACTGTGGTAAGCAAATGATCAAATAGAAATAAGTGTCACTACATACCTGAAAAACATGAGATGTTGAATTTACCTCAAATGTCAACAGAATTGCAGCTAGGAGATTTTAAAATGGGGGAGAGAGGAACTGCTTTATTGTATATTGTTGGAAAACTCGTGGTGAGCAATAGTGAATCTGACTATAGAGCTATAGAGAGGAACAGAGTAAAATGTTATTGTGTTAATTCTCGCAAATACAACAGAAATAGCCTGATCACAGAATAACTAGTAAGACAAAGTATTTCCTCAGTAACACTATTTCATGATTAGTAAGCATTCATTAAATAACACTGTCCTGAAAGCAGAGGAAAAAAAGAGCAGTATGCCTTCACAACCTACTAGAAGAACCTAAAAGGCATGCCAATTTCCAGTTCTGAAACTCAAGACAGAAGTCTGATGGACAAGACAAGCTAAGAAAGAACAATGCTGCAATACTTCACAATACTATTTAGCTTTAGGTTTACTTTAGGCTTTATTTATTTTGCTATCCAAAGTATATATATTACCTGAAGCAGCGAAATTCCAGAACTCTGCTGAAGTTAATATAGCTCACTACTACTTATTCTTCTAGGATAGCAAATTAAAAGGCTATCGATACCTAATATACTAACTAGTTTGCAAAAATTCTTATAGCTGAAAATGTTAATACTGCCAAGGTAAGTGCAATGGTAATTGGAATGGGGGAAAGGATCTCTCTGTCCTATATCACAAAAAAAGATTTTTTTTCTGGCAAGAAGCCATTACACTGCAGAAGTCAGAAACTGAAACTGCCTTTTTTCTTTCCTTTTGAGAAAGCGCATAAAAGTAAATACAAAATAAGAAAATAAAATATCTGTGGCAGAAGCTTAAGAACTAAACATAAAATTATGTGCCTTCATCTATAAAATACTCAAATCAGTTAAACTAAAATTAAGCCTGTATATGCTGGTTGACTTCTTCATATTACAGCAATGTCTAATAGAATGGCCCTCAGAAATAACAAACAGTAATACAACTCAGATTAAGTATCTAACATGTTCTATGTGAAAGCCAAATTTTTGAAGCTTATCACCAGGAAACGTTTACATTAACATAACCTGAGCAGGAGGTTTTGTGGAGAGGAATTATATCTATGTACTATTAACAAAGATGTTATTTTGGCTGCTTACAAACCCAACAGGTTTTCTTGAATGATTTTTTAATGTTATTCAGTAATATCCATATACAAGTCGAAGATATAAACAAAGTCTGTCCACAAATTCGTGTTTTCTGTGCATTTAGAGTACTGCTTTAGTAACAGTAAGCTACATTTTTGTGTTCTTAAAGCTAACACCTTTTATACAGGTGGGCCCCTATGAACATGAACACTACAAATACCCAATTCAACAACAGAAAAAGAGTGCAAGTTACTCAAAGACAAGCTGTCAGATTGCTCTGAAGACATACAGCTTCAGATAGCGCAAATTTTAACTATCACTGCAAGAAAAAGTTACTTAAACATAGATCTTAGCTTGTAAGAGGGCAGATGTTCATACATGCCATTTATTTCAACATACATTTAGAGGATTAAAAGACAGTCTAATATCATATGATGTAAACACATTGCATTTATTTCAAGGGATTACGTAGAAAACAAAAACATGCATAGCAATGGTTTCCCTCAATTTATCTCATCTTGCCTATATTTGCATTTATATATGTATTTATGAGTTCGGAGCTTTCCTTAACCAACAAACATCTTTAGCAAGCATTTTACTAGTTTATATTTCATACCCTAAAAAGATGGGGGAGTGGAATAACTATGTGAAACAGGACAACTATACCATCAGGTCTACTTGGCAAAAACAGGCAAACAAAAAAAACACCTTTGCTCCTAAGTAAAGATTTTAAATTGAGTTTAGGATTGCTCCTGGTACTGGCTCCTGTTACTGCACAGAGCACTTAAGAGAACAAAAATGGGAAACAAAGTCTTTTGAATGCCTAATTAAAGTCTTGCATACACTATTTGATATAGGCTGTCATTTTTTACGCATTTTAACTATGCTATAGGAAATCACATAACCATACGCTTAACAATAAATCTGTCAAACTCACCAAGATTCCAGAAGGAACTCTTTCATGGACAGTAACAACTCTTCGACTAAAGTCATCTTCAAAACCATCCTTTTCTGAGAAATGCATCTCAGAAGAAGGGAAACTAACTTTCCACAGTACAGATAAATACAAAGCTTACAGCCATAAGAAAATGCTGTACAAGCATTTCTTCTCTTTCCATTGAAGCAGAAGAACTATGTAAATCTTTTAGTCTCAGAGAAAAGTGTTTGGTATATTTTCCCATGCAGTATTAAGATTAAAAAGGAAGCACTTCTTTAAGAAAGCTCACACAGAAACTCCCTCACCAATAGGCTTTGCTTGAAATGTCACAGCCCCCTTGCGCTCTTGGAGATAAGCAATAATATGGCCACACTTGCCATATGTTTGCACTGATAGGTAATGATCTTGTTTTACACCAAGTCACGTGACTTTAGCTGGAGCTCCCATGGAAAGAAACAGGGATTTAGTTAATGATTCTTAAGCAAAGTCTACATTAGCTCACTTGGAGACTTTTTGCCCACTGTTGCAACTCTAGCACCTGCAGCAGCATTCAAAGTCCTAGTTCAGCCTGCAGCACACCTAATTCAAGAATGCCTGCTCCCACTCCATGTGCCTGCTCCCTCCCCTAATGACTTCGCTGGGCTAGCTAGTCACATTTTTGG
Organism: Lathamus discolor; assembly: GCF_037157495.1. Classification (NCBI taxonomy): domain Eukaryota; kingdom Metazoa; phylum Chordata; class Aves; order Psittaciformes; family Psittacidae; genus Lathamus; species Lathamus discolor. The sequence goes on along the minus strand of NC_088885.1, from coordinate 109,844,255 downwards.
GACAAATTTGATGACATTTCAGGGTCTAGTATTTTTCAGGGGCTATTTTTCCCCCTTTCTGAAACTGCATTACAATGGTAAAGAGAAAACCGACCTGGTGCCAAGCTTATATTAAACCACACAAAACCAATGCACACAAAAATAAATATTTTTTCCTGAGAAGTTTTCCTGCTTTAAACTGAATTGTTAAAGCAGTACAATTCGGATGTGTGGACAACACATACATGCTTATTGTATACCTAGCTCCATGACTGAGAACAAGAATCACTTTTCAATCTGAGGAATTCTGATATGTCATTACTTTTCAAAATAGTATTGAGAACAGGCGAAATAACTGAGGGAGTGTAGGAGTATAAGGAAATAAGTCTACCCTGAACGTGAAAGACATTCTCTAAAGAACATTCATATTCCCTCAATGTAGACATATTCTCATTACATTAACCCCAAGCATCTCCTCCCCACCCTCACTTTATGTCTGCTGCGGAAGATGCTGGAGGAATGCTGCTTGAATTACAATCTAAAAAATAATTTAGGATCCTACGACTACATTCACACTATTCTCCTCTAAGTTTTGTTCGTTTATGTATTAGGCACTGATGCAAAGACAATTAAACACATTATTGGCTGCAGCCAAATGTAGTTTCCAAAATAACTAAAGAGCTACACTCAAGACCAAAACTAAACCAGCCTTGATGACACTCTCCTAAATTGAGTGTTGGGACTTCTACACCTGCAAGTGAGGCTGCGATAAGCTGCTACCACTTCTGGGTCCTTTTTTATACAATGAATGTTTAACGTAGCTCTTCACAAGAAAAATTACTGGGTTTGTTAGCAGACATGACAGGTATTTTCATAGAATATTAAGAATTAATAGACATACTCTCTGCTTGTTCATCATTACTTTGTCATGAGTGTTCCATTAATATATGGTAAAAACCACACAGGTATGAGCAGAATGGAAGCCAGCTTTGCAAGATGGTGCTTCTTTTCAAACACTTTTTACTTAGCTTTGTGTTCATTGGTTTGTGTGTTAGGTTTTTTTGTGTACAATGTTTTATCTATTCTAGTTTAGTATTTCAGATTGATACTATTTTCTTCAAAGCTTCTAAAAGCATTTCAGAAGACAGACTTTCTATAATACAGACAAAACTGCAGTCACTGCAGTAAGGTAAAATTAAGGCAGGTAATAAGCTTTGCACATTTAGTAAGCCTCCTTGTCTTTTATTTCTCAAAATTAATAAGGTAAATAAAACATAACTCCATCCAAATATGTTTCAGTTCTACATAATTTGCTTACAATTTACACAAGAAAATTAGCTTTAGTTTTGTAAAGCAAGTGGCCCAATACGGAAATATTAGAAGCAATGCTTTTCATGCAACCTTAATCAGGTCTTTGGTGTGAGTAAATTTTAGTGTGGTTTAGCCTTAGAAAGCACATATGAGTTTTTTTCACTAGCTTCATGCAAGTTAATACTGCTAAGAAAGATCAGTCACTATCCTAGGTTTCTTTTTTTTTTTTCTTTCTTTTTTTCTCTTTGTGGGTCTACACACCTTATCGCATTGCTCATTAGTCAAAATCCCTGGTGGGAAGTATGATACCATTTTAAGTGCTACTTTTCTATAGCAACCTTCATAATGTATTTGATCACAATCATTTAGTTTTACAGCATCCCAGAAATACAGTATTACTTTTTTCAGCCATGCAATGGAAAACTCAGGCTAGGAGATTAGAATGAGTAAAACAAATCCTTCTCTAATTAACATATCTAATAGATACAGCAAGTATGGGGCAACATTTGTTCATGTCCCCTATGTTTCCTTCACCCCATTCTGCCCCAAATCATTTTACTGACTTCAGCACTACAGTTCTCAGTCTCCCACTCAAGCCTAACATTAGAAAAGGTCCCTTCTCCCCAAGCCTCAACTCTGATTACTAAATTCCATCAGTTTCATGCACCATTTTTTACCCTTTTCCTAAAGTGGAAAAGTTCTTGATTCTCCTACAGAGATTACGAAAATCAGACTAGGGCTGAAAACACTTTCCTGTGCCCAAGTTCTCTATCCTAGCCCTGGTCTGAAGCATCTGCTTACTGAAACTGGAAATGAAGCTCTGTTCATTCCAGCTTGTGATAAAATACAGTCAATACAGCACCTGTTACTTCTAACTGCAAAAGTCTATCTATTCTCAATATAGACTTTTAAACCTAATCCAAAGGCTAGTAACTTTGCCAAAATAGAATAAATTCAGACATAAATGACATAAGACATACTGAATTAAGACCATTTTGGCCTCGGATCCCTTCTGAAAGGGGCACAAGAATCCTTCTATGAGAAAAAACAGCTAGAGCTTTTCCTCTAGTAGTGTGGAAACATACCATCAAGCTTTCTTCTAATAAAAAAGAAAAATTAATATACTTGCTAAAATTTTCTATATAAAGGCTGAAGGTAGCTCGGGTGAAATTGGAATGAAATTTTAGTAAAGTTCTGTGCAACTAAAAATCAAGTTCTGCTCAAAAATGCTGAAAAAGACTAAAAGGCAGTTAACTGCTTTTACCTGCAACTCCAGGCTGTCAAAAACCTACAAATAATTAAAACCCCTATCACAGGTACAAGAATCCAAGGAGTTAATAGATGCTAGAGTACACCAGTGACACAAAAGCAGTTCATTGCCCACTAAACTGGTGGTGCAAAAGTATAAAATCGGATGTCTAGTTCTCCACCTATGATGAAAGATGGTATATTCAATGCTTTCAAGATCTCCTATCAGATGGGAGTCAGGAGCCCTTCAAATTAGGGTATTTTTTCAGGGCAGCTTAAGTAGCTTTTTTAATCTCCAAGGGTGGGGTAGAAGAGATAGCAAGACAGGACATCCGCAGTTTATTTGGACTTGGCCCTTTTGTAATGGGTCAACAGTTATATGGTTTCCGATGAATCACCTGATTCTGGTATTATGGCATGTTTCCTTCTATTAATCTAAGCTTTTTTCTTTTAATATATATATATTTTTTAAGTCACCTTTTTTTTTCCTGATTGCAATGGAACTTCAGCAAGAACAAAGAATACCTTAAGAGTCCATAAAGTGAATTTTACTATTAAAATGACCAGTTCAATCAAAAAGTTTGGTTACATGCATGCAAAATTTCCATGTATGTTAAGACCTTAACTTCTTTCAAGGCACTTAAAAGAAGTAACTGGCTAATCCAAAAGCACAGAACTTTGGAATCTGCATGAGCATATCCCACACAAGTGCCTGACACACTTCATGTATCTATTTCCAGGCAGACAGACTTTTCTACTGCCACGCAACATTCTTGGTTGAACTTATTTCTAGACACATACCACAGAAACCAAAGTTTCTGAATAGACGTTCCATCTATCTCATTTTTACACAAGATGAGAGAAAGTAGATGAAGTTTTTCCTGTATGTTTCTAGAAAGCACTAAGCATTTCCCTAATAAACAATCCCTTTTCTTTCTATTTTCTCAATTTAAAAAGGTTTATTTCCGGGCACTGATCTGGCCCAGGTGAATTTATATTTTCTGATAACCATCCAGGGTTTAGAAGTCAAAGAAAAGGAATACAGTAATGTACTTAACCATGAAATGCATCTTGATCTACTACTAGTGTATAATTTGGTTATTTTTAGAATGTAGACATGAATATAAGATCTGAAACTAGTTCATATCTTCACATTGACAAGAAATATAGTTAGTCTGAGAAACAGATACACGGAATATCCCCTAAATTCTAAATATAGTGTATATCAAGAAGAAGCCTTCTGTTACTTTGTAGACTGTCCTTATTGTCGAACCAATAAACATGTACCAAGATAGAACAACATTCATAAATTTAATTTGCATGTAAGACTTGACCTTTTTATTAGAAAATTGGGTAAAAGTGCTAGTCTTACAGAATGCCCACACAAAGGTATTTATAGCATGAGATGCTGAGAAAGGGAGAATTACATATAGCTAAGCCAAGCAGCATATGCTTACTCATTCACCAAACACAAATCTACTTGCATTACTGAGTTTTAATGAACACAGAGATCACATCTGTCTGAAGGATCTATCTGTTCACCCCCAGCACACTGTAGCACGTCTGCACTACCTAGATGGGACATGACAAACCTGTAAAGTAGCCCCGCAGATTTCTTGTTTTTGTTAACATGCACGCTTTTTTGTTTGTGGAATTAACAGTTTTAAGTCACCATCAGGTAATTTCTACTTTTGTTTTAATCATTGTATTTCAGTTCACATCACAAACTAAATGTTATTGTCAGCCACGCGACAGACAACTACTTCGATTTCTAACGGAATCTCAGCTACAATTCTTAGAATCACTTCTTTGAAAGAATCTTGCAAAGAATCCTTTAAATATTTCCTTTAAAGGGCCCTTCATAACCATCAAACCAGAAGTAGTACACTTCTTGAGGAGACAGTTGTGCAGACAAGTAAACCTAAAGACATGGCCTAAGACTGGCTTTGGCCATGCATACCAACACAGAAACATCACCAGGTACACTGGAGGCTTTTACATTATTACTTTGTGTATTTATATTTTTGATACAGAACTTAAGCACAGATAAAGAAATGGGCCAGTTCCTACATTAAAAGTCTTGTCCTTTCACTCAGTACAGAAAGCAGCAATGAGGAAGCGTCCCTTAATTTGGGGAAAAAGAGTGACTCAGGACAAATTCTGGTGGTTAATATCAAATTACAGGACTGCAAAGCTGAAAGAAACTGGTAATAATGAAATACTTAACTGGGAAGGGGAAGCTAGCATCCTTTGCTTGGAAATTCCCTTGAAATAGAGTAAAGAAAAAAATTCTATTAAAAAAAAAAAATCCCCCAAGAATGTGCTTAAGCTCTGTCCTCAGACAGAGTCTGGCTTGACTTGTCATGACAGTTTCATATTAAATCAGCCTGCCTGCACAAACTGAAATATAAACACTACTGTTACTACATAACAGAGTCTGTAGTAAGATTGAGATAGCAGCTATGCAGAATAAAAAGCTCATTTTTAAGTGAAACATTCTTTGCAAAAGCAGCAATATTTTTACTGCACTTGAAGTGGATAATTTTATTTACGATTAAATTAAAATCTCTGCTTACCTATGTAACAGTGAGGTATTTACAGAGCTGACATTTTTGGGTTACCGTAGAACCTTAAAATGCCATTTCAGTAAGATCAAAGGTTCATAAAGAAAATACTCTCATCAGATGCAAAAATCATTGGGATACAGTATGCCACTATGTTATGTTCTCAGTATTTGTGAAGTATGGGATGAAGACATCTAACACATATGCCTTAGACTTGAATTTGATCACAAACGTATCACTCACTGTTCTGTATAAGCCTGAAAGTTTTTTCACTATGGATATATGTAACATAATACAATAACATAATAAGCACTGAATCTCATACCAGAAAGTGTCCTTTCATACCATTTCAGCCACTTACATACAACTTACTTGCAATTCATGAAATAAACAATGATTAAGAAGTTACTTTATACACAAGCCAAAGCTATTTAAAAAAAAAAAAAGTAGCTTTCTAATTCAGCACAGATACTGTATGATCACACACAAACTGTGAAGAACTGTATTTTCCTATATTTTGTGACTTTGCACTTAAGACGCAAGACTGAGAAAGAAGAAGATTGTATCAGCCATGTGAACAGTTACTTCCAGTAAGAGAGAAACAAATACACCTGATTTAACATCTAGCTTTGACATAAGTTCCCAGTGTGGCTTTGAACAAAATTCTTTCAGCTTTATCTGATCTACACTGCAAGTTCTCTGGGGCAGAGACCCAGGCATGAAACATGTAGTGCAAAAAACAGCTATAAGGAGATGTCAGGTGAGTTTGTATTTCCCCATAACTGATCATGACTTTACATGCTGGAAGTAGGGAGAAAAGGACAAAAAGTTCTCTGAACTGCAGAACTGGAACATTTCACACGTATGTCTTCCAAGTATATAATAATGAAGAACTAAACTTAGTTTTGTAACAAGACAAAATATTACATATGGTTCATACACCACCTCTTTTACAGGCCATTAAAAAACCCAAACATTTTTATATGCTTAACTGAAGTTATGCTATAAGCTTAAAACCAAACACTGTAATTGCTTATGAAAGCATTGCAGCACTATCTACTTATTCCTACTGTAAATAACAGTATCAGATAATAAAGCATATAAAGTTCCTGAAGCCTGAGCTCATTGAGAAACTTTTTAACTTTAGCTCATCAGTTTAATATTCTACCATATAATAGCAATACGCTTTTACAGAGTCATTCTCATACTCTATTCAAGTAGAGAGATCTTCCTTGTTTTCTGTAAGGGATGAAGTTGTTTACATTTCTGTATGTTTTGGGATGCAAAGAAACTAGAGGTAGGAGAAAAGACACAACTCAGGGTCCTGGCTGGAGCTAGTGGCCTAGCATGGTTAGGTACCTACTGAGTGACAAGCCTGCACTTCCAGTAACACAAAGAAAGCATTTTGTGACTTGCAGTTTTTCATTGTGACTAATGAATATCTATATATTCTTACAATGTGCATAATGCTACACATTTTCCTTTTTCCAATACGTTTTGCAAACGTTAAGAACTCAGTATCCAGAATTGTCCTGAGAAATGTTATTATAAAGTATAAAACCTCCAAACCAACCAACCAAAGAAATCCAACAGCCAAACAACTGAGTTCTGTAGGATCATATCTGTATCCTGTATGTGGATCATCTGTAGCCATCATCTCTGACAATATCCTAAATAATACCACATACTAACAAATGTACTGTTTATAGCCATATACTATGTAGTATAGCTATGCCATATACTGCAAATATACTATGGCTAAGAAATTCTTGTGGCCACAATGGAATTTTGCTTGGAAAAAAAAAAACAGAACATCAAAACTCCTCAAACGATGCGCACATACAAAACCCACGCATATTTATCACATTTTGTTGAATGGAAACGCAGACGTTTAAACAGCATATTGTCTTGATCTATTAAAAATCCCTGATGTCTGCTACACGTACTCAGTAACCACTAGGTAACGAGAGGAACCCTGCAGCTCACACAAATTCAGACATGCACTTGGAAAAAACTCGAACACATACTCAAAAAACGCCCAGCGTATTTCCAGGGATGAGCACTTCATACTCCCCGCACCAGCGGGGATAAACAGAAAAAACCAAGGCGGAGTGCCCCGCAGGTATGCAAGTTAGCAGCCCGAGTTCAAGCAACGCACATCCGCCAACGGCAGGCGCTAGCCCGGGCAGCAGGGCACGTATCGCGATTTTTAACATTTGAGAGTCGCACCGCCAAGCAGAGCCAGTAAAGCAGACGTTTCAAAACTGCGCACCGCCCTCCTGTCACCGCAAGGATGGCAGGCAGCGCCGGCGGTCACCCCGCGCTGCCCAGGCACAGCCCATGCGGGCACAGGCACACAGCAGACCGCCACCCCCGGTCTAGACCGCGCACCCCGCAGCCAGGGGACGGGAGGGGACGGTTCCCGTTCCCGTTCCCCTTCGCCGCCTCCTCGCCCCATCCTGCACACCAGATCCCAGGGCAGCGGCTGGCAGCGCAGGCATCGGCGGCGGGCAGGCCAGCCGGCTCCGCTTCCCAGCGACGGGCAAGGCGGGTGCGGGGGGCTCAACGGTGCCTCTCCGGTGAGCGGAGCGGAGCGAGGCCGGGCCGGGCCCTCCGCCACCCACCTTCCCCTGCAGGCGGCCGGCGTGGCCGAGCGGGTGACCCCCCACCCCGCCCGCTTTTCCCTCACAGAGCCAGGCACCGTGCGCGCCCCCTCCCCAGCCGAACTGCCTGCCCCTTCTCGCTTACCGTGAGCGGGGCCCGGCGCCAGCCGAGCGCGGACAGACGGACAGACGGACAGGCGGACGGGCGGACAGACGGCGGGGGGGAGAGAACAGCCCGGGACCAGACGTGTGGACGGGGGCACAGCGGAGCCGCGCTCGGCCGGACGCGACCCGCGCCCAGCGGCGGCCGTTGGTGCACCGCCCGCACGTCCGCGAGAGCGCGCGCCGCCGGCGCGCTGCGGCGGGGCGGGGGAGGGGGGGGGGGGTTGGCACGGCGCCGCGGCGGGGGCAAGCGCGCGCCACCTCAGCGGCGCGGTCCCGCCTCGCCCCGGGCTCCACGTGACCTTCGGGGAGGCGCAGGAGGCGCGCGGCCTGCAGTGCGTGCGCTGGGGGGGGGGGGGGCGGTGCGGTCCCGGCCTGCCCCGCCGCGAGGGCGCGCGTAGCCGCTGCCGTACGCCGTGCCCGTTCCGCGCAGCGCCCGCCGGCGTTTGAAGGGGAGCGGAGGAGCAGAGAGAGCAGTGACCGCGGCCTTACGGAGGCAGCCATGCACAGCCGGGCGCGGGGGCCTCGCTCCCTCCCCCCTCTTCCTCGCCTTCCCCTGCGATTCCCCTGTGCGGCCCCGTGTTGGGTGCCGCAGGCTCGGTTCGGTCATGGGGCTGCAGCCTGGGTACTTACCGCGGGCACCAGCCCGTTCCGCGGGGTGCGGCGGTCCGCCCCGGAGTGCGCTCTGCAGCTATTTATAGCCGCAGTCTGAGCTGTGTCGCGGAATTAAGCACCTTGTGACAAGGATGTTGAAGAAGAAGCAGCGTTCTTCTTGCTGGTTTATACATCTGTCCCTGCATCCTGTTGAGAGTTATCGGAGTACCCGGAGGGGACTGGAAAACGGGGGGGGTTATTTTTTTTTACGTTTTTTTTTATTAAACTGTAGCATTGCAAAATCAGAACGTGTCCAGCAGGCCGGGTGTGCATTTCAGTTCAGCTGCTTCCTTGCCCATTGGTTTTGTGATTCATGCCAGTGCTCGCTGAAGCTGGCTTGATTATGTGTTACTATTTACTTGAGTCACTCTATTGCCCAGAGGCCCTGGATTATATTGAGACATCATTTGTGCTGAAACAGGAGAATATTCTCACACAAAAATCTTGCGGTATAAGAAAGGAGGAAAAGAAGCAGCGTAATAGCAAATACAGTTTAGGTTTCACAAATGTGAATTGTTTTATCGCTATCCATGTTACTTCTGTATTTTACTGGACTTTTATCTGTCTACCAATTACTTTTGTCATCTGTCAATCTGTTTACAAGAGTTTTGCCAAGAACTGGCTTTGCCCCAATGGTTGTTAGAGCCATTTTGGGCTGTTGCGTAGGTTTTATATAATTGTCACATAAGAAATTGGGCTAGTTAACAGCATATTCAGTGCAATTGACAGAAAGATGTTCTAGCTAGCAGAGTAGTGTATAGACAAAGTTAACTGTGATAGTCCATGTATCTATAAAAATATCCTTAATAATCTTATGTACGAGTCCTACACAGAGATGAGATCTTTCTGTTTGTCTGTACCTCCTGGGACAAAGCTGCATAGAAGATTATAGTCAGTTAGTTTGCTTATTTGCAAATAACATAAATCACTTTGAGCATAGAACTGAAAGAAATCTATCCCTGCGTAGCATGCAGGCTGGATTTTTAAAGGAAGCTGTTTGTGGAAGAAGACACAAGCACAGGATTACATGGGTAAGGTGACTATCTTACATATATGCAAAAAGAAAGAAAGGTCAGATTTCGTGCCTGCCCATTTAGATAATGTTGTTCTGTCAGAAATTCACTCGATTTTGGGACACTTGCCAGGCCTTGGGATATAAAGATGCAACACAGACTAAAGAAGCAATTTTATACCCTTCAGCACAACCATGTTTCAGCTGCAGTAGTTTTCTGAAGAGGCCTCTCATTTGAATATAATGTAGTAATAATTAAATAGCCACATTAGCATAATGTCTGTTGCAAGCACACAATCTGTGCTTCAGCAAATAAATCATTTCCCTTCCTTAGTTGACATCTTAAGTTGCTCAGTTTGTGAGGGCAACCACATCAGTGGTTCCTTTAACACTATCTTTGCTGGTCGTGACAGCAAGTGATTTTTTTTAGTTGAGGGGTTTCTCCTTTTCAGCACTAGACAGACTTGTTCACAGGAAGATAAGAGGTAGGGGCTCAATCTATTGTACGTCCTCAAATATCATTTTTAAGCTAGATCCTATTATAAAATTAAGCCTAATCCAAAAGCAGGCTAGCTTCTTAAGGGGCAGAAAAATCTCTACTTGTAAGGGATAACAAATTGGTAAGCCTTACTTGTCTATTTCATACTGAAACGCGTGTTTCTGATGAAAGAGCATTTATTTAAAAATACAATGTTTTCACTTTAGGTAACCTTTTCCATTGGGTAATTATCTCCAGACAATCAGAAGGCTACAGAAGCAGACAGCCCTCAGTGTTCTTCTTTTGTGTTCTCTGCTCTTTTGCACTTACACATAGATTACCATCAAGCTGTAAAAAAAGGCTTGCATTTTCCACAGCTGCATCAAGTGAGGTTTGTTTCCACTCTGATTGCGTGGAGTTACACACCATGTAGTGGTGTAGATAGGATCTCTCTACATCTAGGCATGATTTGCAGTCCTTGTTGAACCATAAGTCACTGGTAGTGAAACCGGGGCCTCCAGGCCAGAGGAAACCTGCCACCTCGTTTACATTCATTTTGCCTTTTCACCACAAGTGTCACTGTTATTTTCCCCATCAGGGACGGGAGGGTGTGATGAGAGCGACTGCTTACTTTTGGGTTTTTTTTTCTGAAGGGGAAATAATTTGAAAGCATAAATCATACATAAATCAGTGGCTCTCTGGCTGTTCAACTGCCAGATCATGTCTAATGTGTGAGAGAGGGAGCCAGGCAAGAAATGATGAGGGGTCTCCAGCAGGATACAAAGGGGTAAATCACAGGTCTGGGAGGATACGAGGTGCTAGGCATGGCTTTGGTGAAGCCTCAGAAGTGTGGTTCGGTAGAGAGTAGAGAGCTGTAAGTGTAGGGATGTAGTGAGCCCCAGCTTGCATTGGTCCGTGAGAGCTCAATGTGTTGCTGACATTTGTAGATGAAATTAAAAAATGGCCTTTTGCTTAGTTGTTACAACAATTATGTATTTAAAAAAAAAAGTCTTTGGCCACATAAGGAAAAGAAAAAGCTGACACCATCGATGAGACATTGTTGATGTCTCATTGCCTGTTTGTATGCATACAACACCCAGAAGCCATTGTTTGGAGCAGTCATTTATCCCATGCTCACCATCACCCCTACTCATATTACAGCAGCCAGGATATCCTTAAACATTTATTTTTTTATTGTTGTTTAGACTCTGTTGCATCTTACTCATAGTGAAACAGAGAGACTCTTTATCTCTGCATCTTAGTCATGACTAGCATATGTCCTCTCAGGAGTGTTTCAGTAGCTTCCCAGAGATCAAAATGACATTATGATAGGATGTAACAAATTGGTTTAGTTTCCATTTAACAGTTGGAAAAAATTAGGAATGTTAAAATGTTAACAGCCAGATTCAGGGCTACCCCAGGCCACCAAAATATTTAAGCACACCAATAGTCCTGCTTTAGTTGATGAACTTGTTTGTAGCTTTAGGATATTTGTTAAGTCGGCACACTTGGATCAAGTGTCATGTAAGCAATATTTCTCCATTCGTGGTCAATCATTAGCAGGTGTTTCACAAACCATTTTGTGATAATAGGTACGATTGGGTTGCAGGCCTCCTGCTATGAGGCTCCTTATTCTTGGCAAAATCACAGCCTAATTAAGAAGGGTTTATTCTGCACCTGTTAGTATGAGTGATGAAACGGTGAACTGGAAATGACTGTATCAAATTGAATGGATGGTATAAGAGCAAAGTGGGGAAAGAGGGAAGGAAAGGTGTCGCGTTTGAAAATGTGCGGAAGGAGAAAGATTACAGGAAAGACATCTTGTGTAATGAAATGGGAAATGAGAGAAGGGGAGAAGTCAGCAGAAGATTGCAGCCAAATCTGGTGCCTTCCTTCCTCTCCTTGCCAGCAGTCTTACCCCCCACCGTCTCTCTCACAGTACCTTCATCTCCTGAAGCCCTTGTGGAAAGAAAGAGTTTTCTCTGCTCTTTACAGCTTTTGTGTCTCTTTTGCCTGGCCAACATTTTGCTTCAGTTCTTAAAACTTACTGCCCCTTTAGCAAGACAAAACACTTGTGTGGAAAGATTTGGTTTGGATGTCTATCTAGTCAGTGGAAATGCAGCTTATGTGGAATATCATTCCTGTGTTCACCTTACTGTTCAAGGATACAGAGTGCTACACCAGTTCAGGGATGATCTCACTCTGCAACTAATTGCTTCAAAGATTATGGCTTTAGGTATCACCAAATTATGGTTTGTCACTCTCAGACCACAGACAGATCTTCCTCAATAACTGGGTCACAAATCCAGGACTAATTCTCATAAGAACTCAAGGGCACCTGGAATCACAATGACTTTATTAAAGCGGAAGGCGAAGTAAAACCCTCTTTTTCACATCTTCTTTCATCTTCAGAAATCACCCTTTGTAATTTTGGAAAGTGATTAGATAATTTAGCTTAATGCTACACTTTCTCACACTCTTAAATACAGTTGTTATAACAGAAAAATATGAATTTATAATAGAGTTATAAATTTGAGTATAGAGAGCAATGCATGCTGGAGTGGAATATGTAGGCAAGAAAGAAGATACTATCCAGAAGGGGCACTCCAGATAAACATTGGAACCAGTATCTGGTTTTAAATGTAGTCAAATGATTCTGCTTGATAGGCAATTCTGTTGCTTCAGAAATAATTTGTGTTCTATCATCATATAATGGACAGAGACTGGAAAGAATTTTCATAGTCATCATGGAGAATAGAACATAAATTATATATACAGAATGCAAGAAAAAATATTCAACCATGGAAACATAATTATACTTTTATATACTCAACAATTCTGTTAATTTTGAACATTTTGGTATACATTTGTGAGCAACTACAGCTTAAATAATGAAAAATGCACTTTTTAATTCTTTGAAATGTTTATTTGCGTATATTTCGTTTACCATGCATCACAACACTGTGCTTCTGGAGAGCAAATCGTTTCCAGTAAAACCATACTGATGTGACTGCATTTCCAGCTTTTTGAGGAACCATCCTCAAAACAAAACTTAAGAAACAAAACAGACAAATAGAAAAACCCCAAACCTCCACCCTAATACTTTTTTGGTTGTTTTTTTTTTTTTAAGTATTTCCAGTAGGCTTTAAGTGAATATCAGGAAAATACTGGCTTGTTGGGGTTTTTTTCAGTAACAAGCCAAGACCCAATTCTGCTACAGTGACACAGAAGAGAGATCTGCCATTGGCTTCACAGTGAGCAAAATGGGCTTTGTAATCTGAGATTTGAGACATTTTTAGAACATTCTTGTGAGATCCAGCTTGTTTTCTATTAAAGCTAATGAAAAGACCCCTGTGGCATTTTGCAGGAATTGGATCAGGCTCTCAGTGGCACAGGCTGTTCTATATATATAACTTACATGCTGCTGTTGGTGTTAGTGGGAGATGGGCTCCCAACCCAAAGGAGCTGTAGGAAGTGATGGATTTTTACAGAGATAAGGCAGGCTGAAATAATTGCCATGGCAAAGAGAAGTTAAGAGTTTTGTGAAACAGCTGCAGCTTTGTAATGTTTTGAAAGGCCAGACTGTAACTCTGAGAGTGATGCAATCTCACATCTTTAGAAATTTACCTTTTCTGTAACCGTTGTGTGAGAACCTACATGCATTAAGGTTCTCTTTTTAAAAGTCTCCTAGCATGGAAATGCTCCTTACTGTATTTCTGTATGGGACCTATGCTCGCATCTTTCGCTGCTGGGCTACTCCAGTCTCCTGCTAATTTAAACTATAATACATAGATGTAGAACAAGATGTAATGTAGAACTGAATCGAGCTCTGTGTATCAGTACTTAAGTCTAGCAGGACGATCTTAGTTCAGTCTGTATTTTAGTTTCTCCCACCACTTGTTTTTGTGTAGTAGTCACAGTTTTGATTTGCGTGGTGTGATTGCTGCAGCAAAAAGTGTGGAAAGAAGCGAGCATGTGGGGCAGCTGATACTTTATGGGTTAATGCCGTATCCACAGTACCTCACCAAGGCCATGGGGGAACTAATGGAGAGGACTGAAAAGCAGTCATATAAGCCTGGATCATTAGAAATGCCCAGATGTTCTCCTGATCCACCTGATGGAGCAGGTTTCCTTGAAAGAAGCTTGGATCAGAAGAAAACCTACTTATGACACCCCTGCATTCATGGGAGATGGTTCTGTTTCTAGGAATCTTCCCCTATGGCCAAACTAGTCATGGTGAAAAGTACAGCCCACGTGACAGTAAGAGGACTGTATGTATGGTTTCATTTGGAAAGTAAGCAGGGTCTGCCTCAAGCTGTGGTGGCTTACAAATATCAATTAACAGAGCCCCATAATTTATATCAGCATTCTTTTACAAAGTAGTAAATAGGCCAGTTGTGGACAGGATTTGCTCTATTAAACTCTACTTATCATGCACATTTTTTAGGAAGTAAAATCACCTTGTCAGTACATGGATCATTGTTTAGATACTTAGTAATTGCTGCAATGCAACTAATGTGGTACTGAGACATAAGTACCCATCTACTATGCATTTAAAGTTATGAAGCATTACAAATGTTACAAAAAACCACTAATAAACTTTTGTATTAAGATACTATGGCTACCCACGAATCTCAACTTCAACTTGTCATCCTGATCACAAGATCCCATTTGTTCTTTATTCAAGAACAGGGGGGTTTACTCAAGGCTGGTTTTTCCAGTGGTTTCTTTCCCTGCATATCTAAGCTTTCTGTGGGCTGAGGAACCTTTTCCACTACTGCTGCCTTTCCACCACTCTTCTTTGCTGCTCGCTGGTTGCTTTTTGTATCCTTTTCTTTTTCCACAGGGCAGATTTCATTTGTATCAGGTGTCTCTTTTGTCGCAGTAGTTACTTCTACAAGTAATAAAATTTCCCTCCGTTTACTATGCTCAGCAACACAGAGAGATGTAAGGTAAGTTTTGCTTTCACATTGGTTATGACCTTATTGTGTTCTTTTCCTCTTCCCATACCCATACAGAGAGAGTCAGTATCACAAATGTCATTACTACCTTTTACAGAGCCAAAAGCAAGCCCAAGTCTTTATGGTCTCTAATGTCTTGTTAAAGACATGTAAAGAATGGTTTCTCACATAACTCACCCAATTTACAGGACTGCTCAGAAATGTCTAGGTTACCCATACCGTTAAGGCAGGAGAGGAAAGAAATGTATTTAAATATTTGTTCTTCCCTTAAGAGCAGAAAGGGGAGGGGAATAGAGTATAAAATATTCTGTCAGCAATGATATAACGTGTATACACAGAAAAAATACTTAGGCAAAAATATGTAAAACAGATGTTCTGATAATGTTGGAATTTAAGCCTTATTTGGAGCTAAAATGCTCTACATGAGGAACTGGTAATTGTGCAGAATAAATCAATGTCCAAGTAGCAATTATATAGTGAAAGTCTAAAGGAAGAGTACAATTCTGTAATGTACAAGAATGCTGAAACACCAGGGAGCTTTTCGTTTTCTACCCTTTCTCTAAATTGGGCAAAAGAAATGGTCACCCATAATTCCAACTTTACCTTTCAATATGGACATAAAACAAAGAGAATAATTGATTAATCTCAAATAGTAGTTCTACAGTCAGGATTTTCTAAAACACTTTGGCATTTAGGGCCCCTTAACTAGCAAGGCCCTTTTTAGTTTTGGGTTTGGTGGGGTTTTTTTGTTAACTGTCAAATATCTACCTGCTGAAATAAGTCTCCCTTTGGAAATAGCACCATCTGTGTATATATAAACACTTAGGTCTTTCCTCTGCATCCAGGAATTTAAAAGTATTTATTACGGCTTTAAAAGCTTTTAGCATCCAGGTGAGCCAAGATGAGAACTCATAGCCCAGTAGAAACGTGATTTTAAAGTGTTGATTTAAATGTCTTTCCCTGAGGTTTACCTTTGCTTTTATTGTTGACTAGGAGCAGACATACTGTAAATTTGAATGTTTGGGATCTGAGAAATATCGATTGGCAGAGACTGTTAACTGCATGTTTACCAGTTTGTTCCTTGGAGTAGAGGACCATAATGATAAAAGTGTTCTTACCTTTCTTTTCCCCTTCCTTCCGTTTGCTTCCTGTTGTCATTTTTTTCTTTTTAGATACAGTTACATTATTTTGATCATGTCCTTGGGCTGTGTCAGTCTGTCCTGACACAGAAATCACAATCACCTGAAGCAAAGCAAGAAGAAAAAGGGCACAAGCAAGAAATGTGGATGCATCACAAATTCAGTTTGAAACCACCATAACAAAATCCCTGCAGGAATATGTCTAGAAGCAGCTATTACTCTCTAACTTTCGGAGATTTGAAACATATACCTGCCAAAGCGAAGTGGAATCCAGGCTGTTATCTGGGAAATGTCCCACTTGTCTTACCTCACAATTCTCCCAAAAGGAGGGATGCAGGAGAACAGATTTTTGAAGATAAAGCAGTAGTAATAAACTGCTGCCAAAATGCAATCATTATTAAAAATATGCTAATACTAAATAATAAACATAAGTTATCAGGTATTGCAAAGAGCAAGTCTTGTTTGCACCGTGGAGGATGGAAGAGGTGTGATACTTGGTTTTAAGGTGTATGTTGTCCTGGCACCAAGAGGGTGGGACCTGCTTATCATCCTTGAATTGGCTTCATGTCATACTAAGCAAAATTATCAGTTAATTTTGCATTAGTTCTTTAAACTCAGAAGAATCTTGCTCTATCTCAAGTTGCAGATATTCTCATGACTGTATCTTGACATTTTAAAATTAAGCTGTTTGTTATGCAGCTGTTGTGACTAGTCTGAACTTTTTTAATAACAGGTATGGATTCATTAATGTACGTAATTACACACTTGAACCTTAAAATTGCAATAGTGTCATCGAGCTTGATACCTGAGTTTTAACTATTTTAAGAGATAAGTGAAATGCTGAAAGCACATTAGTTTCACATAATCTGATGTCAAAAATCCCTGTGATGTGAAATCTATCCTGGAAGTTTATCTATGCCAAATAAACTTAACCTCCTTGAAATCAGTGGAACTGTTCATGCATGAAGTTAAGCACACGCTAACATGTTTTGGTAAGTTATAAATCATAAACCTGATCTAAATCTGGATTTTTACTTTTTTTTAAATTATTAAGATTATAAAATAGCCCTTTATAGAAACTGATGTAAAAAAAAATACTTTAAAATTGCAAAAATCGCCACTTTCACCATTGATAACTGTTTTTAATCATTACTTGAGAATTCCCTCATACTTCCACTTTGCCTTTTACATTAGCTGACACTAAACTTCACATGGCAAGGTTTAAAACGAAGAGAGAAAGTATGTGGAAGGTCACACACAGATCATGCTTGTACTGAAAACATACACATTAGTTCTTTAGATTTTTATATGAAGAGTTGTGCTGTTCTAAGACTAGTAATGAAGAGAATTATTAATATGGGACATTTCTAATTAGCAATTGGGCTGATGACTGCTTCTGATCATATATATGTATTCTGTAACATGTATATATTGTACATGTGTCTAGCAGAATAGACGTACATTCTGTTGTTCCTCTTCAGCTAATAATAATCAATGGCATTGTGTGTTCACAGATCTGGACAAATGGGGTTTTTTTTGTCTGAAGCATTTTTATCTGAAAAAAAAACCCCACTTTTTTATTACACTCCAGTGAAGATTCTTTTTGTAGCTTTAAAACATCTTGACAAAATGTGTTATTTCTGATCTCCAGTGTTAAGTTTGGATTAACTTAACTGAGGTCTCAGTCTAACAAAATACTTACCTAGCACCCTTCAATAAAAATTCCTAAGCATGAATTGACTGAACTGAATGAATGAACTGGATCAGATGAGACTATTGCTGTGTCTAAAGGTGCAAAAATACCTTGTTGAGACATGACGTAGTGAAAGTTCAGACAGAGAGGTGTGAAGAGGTGCCATTGTGGGTTTTGTCGTGAACAGCGAAGTGACGATTAACAGCGATCTAAAGGGAAGCTAGAGGTAATTACAGTGGTGAAAGCATTAAGACACTAAAATATTGTGCACAACTACCAGAACCGTGACTAGTAAAACAAGACACAGTGAAACAAGCTTGTGATGGAAGGAAAGAAGTGAATTCAGTTTATTTGTGAACACAGAGGAGAGTTCATACATTTTTTGCAGACACACACACACATTAATATTCAGGCCTCCTAAGCATCATTTTTATTTATGTTACAGTACTTTTACCCCAATTGGGCAGATTAAACCATATTTATGGATGTAAATGACACCCATACTAAGGCCTCTGTAAATTAACACAGCAATACAAGGGGGCCTTAATGTAGACAAAAACCAGCACTAGTTTCTCCATGATTTAATTCTCTAACGCATTCCATCTATGCTACTTTACCAATGTTGGAACAAATCTAAACTGCTGCTCAAAAATGCCTCAAATCATTTTTTATCTTTCCATCTACCTCATCAGTTGCCTCCATTAAAACTATTCTTCACCCTTTCCATTTTTGTTGTAGGGTCAAATGCTCCAGCAAGAGGGTCAAATGGTAGACCTGTGTGTACAGCCAGCATGCATTTGGCCTGACTGAAGATGTCACAGTTAGGTTCTGTGAAGTTAGCAGTAAGAAAATATTAAGGTAAGGCCCTGTTTTCCCTGGCACAATTAAGCATGTTAGAAACAAAAGTGAAGTGAATGGAAGAATCCAAGGCTGCCTGCTAAAGCAGAAAGCCATTTACACACACAGATTATGTCACCCTGTCATCCAAAATCTCCCCCCAGACTTTTGTTTTCTAGTCTTAAGTTCATGCTTTTGTTTTCTTATCTTCTTCTTTCTCCTCCTCAGACCGTCTCTCTTCCTCAGGTATGTACACACTTACAGTGACGTCGCTGATCTCTGTGCCGTACTTGTTCTTCACCACAATGGAGTATTTCCCAGAGTCGTGTGTAGACACACTGGAGATGGTAAAGCTGACATTTTTTCCAGATTCATATTTCAGGATGCAATTAGCATCTGATACAAATGATTTTTCATTCTTCAGCCATGACACCTCTGGGGTAGGATCTCCCCAGACAGTGCAAGAAAGATTAAGTGCCTATAGAAGAAGTACAAAATGATTGTAAGTCAGTCAGTAAATATCTGCTGTGATTTTTGATACCTGACTCTCCAAATGTTCCAAGTCCCCACTTAGCTTCCTGCTTTTAGTAAATAGATGTATATAATCATCAGTAATCAATAATTTTTGTCAGTCTTTGTATCCTAAACGAAAGTAAGGAACTCAGTTAATTCATAAACTCCATTAAAACCTTTAAATATTTCATGGACCTTCTTTGCTCTCATAATCATCAGTAGAGCTTTCCCCATGCATGCTGTTTAATATAAAATTAGATGTTGTCAGCATTTTGCATGTTAGAGCTGAAACAAGAATTTGAGGAACCGTCATGAACCATCATTCAACTTCACATGAATGTATTTCATGTTATGCTCACTATGTGTTTACCCCAGAAGTGAAGAAAGTGCGCCTGCCTTTTTAAATAACTTAAGAACAAAGTGTCCCTGGACTATATTGTTTA
Source organism: Lathamus discolor (assembly GCF_037157495.1). Taxonomy (NCBI): domain Eukaryota; kingdom Metazoa; phylum Chordata; class Aves; order Psittaciformes; family Psittacidae; genus Lathamus; species Lathamus discolor. The sequence continues at coordinate 109,824,658 of NC_088885.1, read as the reverse complement.
ATTTAGGAACTTCTTAAACTATGCCCTGACAGCTCTTCCAACAGACTTGAATTGTTTTATGCAGTCCTGTAAAACCGTTCTTAGTGGAAATCAGTACAGGCTTTACCCTTTCTTTGGTGTTCACAGAAGTATTTCCCTTTAAAATTCCAAAAGACTGGATTCAGTCCCATCTTCATTTTGTTGGCCCTTATAGGCTGTCATGATAATATCTACTATGAGAAATCTATTGAACAGACTACCTTCCCTTCACCTCTCTGCCTCTTATCTGGTAGTGTGACGGTGGAAGATGGGACAGAAGAGAGACACCCAGGAGGCTGCTGAAATGAGCAGATAGAAAAAATAGATACCTCTGTAAAAAAGAAAGATTTTTGTACCTCTGAGAACAAAATAAAAATCAAAGCAATCCCACATGTCTTTCCTCCATCAACAACACGTAATTCTTGGTAACAAAGGAAAGGCAGAGTCCAAGTGAAAGGTGGTTACGGCAGGGTGGAAATAGCCTCTATCTGATTTCCTGCAGCACCTACAGATGGTGACCATGTAAGGCTGTTGACTGCCTCCTCTCAGAGCCCTCTGGTGTGAATGTGAATGTGGTTTGGATTGCCATATCAGTCCATCTTTTTGAAAAATGGGGAAAACAAGAGGTTTTACATTTCCTCCTCTGCCTTATCACTCAATACAAACATGACCTCAGCCTCAGCCAGGCATTGCATATTGGCCCCTTCAGGTGCTTAGTATGTTTTTACTGTCTTCTGCTCCTCTAGCAGGCAAAAGATTACCACTGAGTGGCCCCAGCTGCCACGCCAAGATGCTAATGAGCTGATGTCCATCTCCAGACAATGTTGTTGGTGGTATCATTCAAACCTTGTGTGTTCGAAGTGGTGTCAGTGCTCCTTAATTTAAAGAGATTCAAGCAGCAGTGATGACTATCCTTCTAAATCATCCCTTAAAATAGCTGCATTTTGTTTAACCTTGCACCACTAGCTCCTGTTTGACATCAGTGCTCCTCTTGATGTTCCCAGCTCTTACTATTTATTTACCAGCTACTAATGTACAGAGATGTATCTTATCATTCACTATGTAGATGGTGAAGTCTTTGGTTTTCTGGAAGGTAATCCTATAATTATGGAACCTTAGCCAAGGAGAAGTGATTGCCCGCTGTGTCTGTTCCTATCTGTTTCAGATTTTCTTATCTTTGGACAGGATATTGTCTTTGCTCATGTATATCTTTATTACTTATATTACTCATATATTACTGATTATAATGCTGCATTCAACCCGATATCCTTATCCTGGTAAAAAAGTGCGCCATGTACTCCTGGGGGAAGAGGCACCTTTCCTCCTCAAGATAACCCCCTTTTCCAGTACTTCTCTGGCTCTAATGGTCGTCTGGGGTAGGGGGGTGGGAAAAATGGCTGGAAACCTGTCAAGTTGTTGTGGTTAGTGATGAAATCTGTGAGGAAATCTGATGTATCTGAAAAATGCTGGGTGAGAAAACCCCATCTCTTTGAGATGGGTCTTAGCGTTTCAGAGCTCCACACAGGAGTTCCCATAGCAAGTCTGGACCTGGGTCACTGAGGCATGTGCCCTTGGAGAAACCAGCAATTGCAAGTCCAGACTCTTTGTGCCCCCCACTACCTTTTCTGCCTTTCACTGCAGATTATCATGAGTAATACAGGTGGCAGAAGCAAATGTATTATTGTATTTCATGTATCGCCACTCCTCTTGCATATTAGCACAAACGCACATTCATGGGCAGTTTGTGCTAAGATACGTGCTGGTTTTGGCTGGGACAGAGTTAGATTTTTTTCACAGTAGCTGGTATGGGGTTATGTTTTGGAGTCATGCTGCAAACAATATTGATAATACAGAGATGTTTTCGGTGTTGCTGAGCAGTGCTTACAGAGGGCCAAGGCCTCTTCTGCTCCTGACACCACCACACCAGCGAGCAGACTGGGGGCACAAGAAGCTGGGAGGGAACACAGCCAGGACACCTGACCCCAGCTGACCACAGGATATCCCACATCAATATGGCCTCATGCTCAGCATATAGAGCTTGGGGAAGAAGAAAGAATGGGGGTGACGTTTGGAGTAATGGCATTCGTCTTCCCAAGTAACCGTTATGTGTGATGAAGCCCTGCTCTCCTGGAGATGGCTGAACACCTGCCTGACCATGGGAAGTGGTGAATGAATTCCTTGTTCTGCTTTACTTGCACGTGCAGTTTTTGCTCTACCTGTTAAACTGTCTGTACCTCAACCCATGAGTTTTCTCACTTTTACTCTGCTGATTCTGTCCCCCAACCCACAGGGGGAGGGGAATGAGCAAGTGGCTGTGTGGGGCTTAGTTGCCAACTAAGGTTAAACCACGACAGATGCCAGTGAGTGAATTGAAGCAGCTCAATCAGGGGAGCCTGCTCCCTTCTTCCAGCCTACCTGAGAAGGCACTTACCCCTGGCAGAAAAGTAGAACGGGGAGTTTGTGGACAGAAGGTTATAAGATGTTGCCTATAGGTCTAAAAGTGCCTGTCAGAATCCTTAGCCTCTCTTTTTAAAAGTAAAATCCCTTTACTCACTTACAGGCCTTCATGAAAAGAGCCACTTTGGTTAATTTGGCTGGCTGTACACAAAATTTATGCTAGTATTCTCTATCAGGTCAAATTCCTAATATGAGCTGACACTTAGCCTTTTCCAAATATACCCCACTGCTGAAGAGCATTTATGTCTATCAGTGGAAGCTTCTTAGGCCATCTGGAACACTGTTTGATTAACAGTGGGTAAACACTGGTTCGTTCGTTCTCACACGTATCCTTCAGCTCACATGCAGAAAGATAATAAATAGCATCACAGTCACAGTGTTAAGTTTGAGATATGCATATGCTTGGAAGTTCAATCTAGGGATACCAGTCTGTTCATATAACTCTGTAGTTATGGCTGCACTGGTATTTAGAATCAAAGCTTGCAACTGACAGTCCTCTGCTACCTCATTTCTTCCTTTTTCAAAATCCTTGATAAGTGTGCAATTTGCATGCATTACACAACAGAGAACTGCATTCCCCTTTCTCCAGCATATTTACAAGCAATAGAAGATGAGCCAACACCAGCCAAAAACCCACCCTTTTCCCTGCTCATTCTCTGTTCTACTCTGATTATCAAAATGATTATCTACTCAATCCAGAAACATAAGGTCAAGGATATTTGTCTTGAGTTCTCAGAGTTTTTCAGTCATTTGTTCAAGCATTACAAATGTTCTTGCTGTGAAGAACAATGTGTGCCTGGGTAACATTCTGCAATTCAGTTTTTATAAACTCTCTTTTTATAAACAGTTCACATTTTGCTTTTGTGAGCCCATACTCAACTTCATATCAACACTCTTTTGGCAGAAATGTTAAAACTGATAATAACTACCCAAATTTATCCCCTGCCAAAGCAATATGAGAGTCTCATCTCCAAGCATGAGCACAATCAGTGCTCCAAGCATGAGCACTATTAGCTGAGAATCTGCAAATTCATTCTGTTTCTTTGTGTCTTCTACCTACAGTTATAATACTCATGAGTCCTTCTTACTTCTACAGCATTTCCCAAACTGCTAAATCCCTTAATAAAAGGTTTAATCAAATGTTATTTCATTTTGTAATGCCAACATACTTAATTTTCCCAGAACTGCTGCAGCCGACTGCCTGTTGGCCATGATACGTCTCACATTGTTAAGTGATTCAGGCCAAGCTTCTAGATTCTTAACACTCCTGCTTAGCTTGTAACCAAATACTTTTAACCAAGCTGACTTATTGCCAGATAAAGCCAGAAACTTCAGGAAGCTGCCTTACTGTAGTTGTCATGTTACAGGTTTTCAATGACATTCACGTGCCCTATTTCAATGTTCACACATATTGCAAAGAGGAACTGGCTAGTGGTAGACCAGTGGGAAGTGAAGAGCCAGCACTTCTTGGTCTCACTACTATTAAGCAGCAGCTTGTAGAACCAGTGTGCTGGGAAGAGGTGGCGAGATTGAGAACTGACTTTCTGGGTCATCTGTTTTATGCTCAAGCACCAATGTAGCTGTGTTCCTCTGGGAGTGCCTCACAATAATCTTTCAGCTAAACTCTGTTAATATAATCAAGTGTAACACCAGTGACTTCTTTTGACTTCCTTCTCATCTACCCTCGTGAAATAGAGAAAACTCTCTCCTTTTGTCTGGACAAGAGTTGATTTATTACTAATAGTTGGTTTACTATTTTTACACAGTTTAAAAGCCAGCCTTGAGGAGTGTAATTATCTTGCCACATTGCAAGAAAGTTAACTGCAAAAGGCACAGGATGACTAGCTATCTGGTAGAAAAAGGAATTAAGCTTCCCTGATACCCTGTTATAAAAGAAAATCTAACTGTGAAACCTGTGCATGAATTTTTAAAGAGCTGGTTATATAAGGAGTTTTAGTCTCAACTCACATTGTCTTCTCACTTTTATCTAATGCTTAAGAAAAGACACTGCCCTGAATACATAAACCCATCTGTGCAAGACTGTTGAATTAAGTACAGAAGGCAGGCGATGAATAAATAATGTAGCAGATTTTTAAGAAAAAAAAAAAGTAAATTTTTTCCCATTATTGAAAGGCATTCAAGCCTGTTGTGTAAAGCTTCAGGTAATTTACTGTACCTTGCCCTCCTGAATAGTGACAACATCAGGCAAACCTCCGACGACCCGTGCGCGATCTGGAAATAAGCATAATTTTCCTTAGTGTCTCAAAATCAGCTATGTCCCAGATTCTGTTTCCCTCTAGTTCTTTCCTTTTATCTTACTTATGTACAACTTGTCTCTAATGTGTCCACTAGCAGAGAACTATTCAGCATTCTTAGCACACACCATTTGGACTTAAGAAAACATTGAAATCACAGCAAAAGATGTGTTAATAGCTGGTGTGAATCACTTTACAGAGGGGGACTAAAGAACATGTTTTGTGTCTTGCAGAATTTGCTATCAATTCAATGTTACTTCTGATTGCAGAAAAAAACATTGGAATTTTTGAGATCCGGTACTCTAAATTTTTAGTGTCATAAACTAAAAATGTTGTGTTTCCAAAAGGAAATGAATGACACTTAATGAAGTGGTTCAGGTGAGGTTTTAATCTTAATTGCAAAGACAGACTTCAGTCTTGGTGACAACAGTGAAATTCCACCACTTTGTGCATATCTGTGTGTAAATGAGGTTGGTATCTGCTCTAGTTTTAAGCTCAGAGTCCCATACGAATCTTACACAAATACAAATAAGCTGATCATATGCAGGCTTTGGTGCACTTATTCTGGAACATGGATTTTGTTCATTATATGTCTTGGTGGAGCCTGGCAGAGGAAGGAAATGACTATACAGAATGTTCCTTTCTAATGTAAAAGATGTGCTCTGGAGCACAGAGATAGCAACCTTATGAGACGAGAAACGGGACTCTGCTATGTCACTTAACATGCCAGCCCCTTATAAATGGTCTAGGGTTAGAAATGAAATGTCCAGGGCAGGGCTATTACTGATCCCTTTGCACTGTCTCAGCTGGGACATGTAGGGATCCCTGTATATAGCCAAGCCCTGCTCTATGTGGAGTATATATTCAGGATGAATGAGCTCAGATCTATCTACACATTTTTCTCCAATAACTTTTCAAATTCCAGTTTTTATATGTGTCTGAAGATCATCTGCAGTGGGAGAATTCTCTGATGTCTTAGATTTTTTCTATGTATTTTTCTGTAAATAGGGAGAATACTGAGCTTAATTCAAGTTGATTTCTAATTATTTACTCCTTAAGTAATTAATACCTACATTTGTTTTAATAGCTATATTGAAATTGACACACAGGGAGAAAGAAGTATGAGGAGATTCAGGGATCTGTGTTTAGGCATCTGTGTTATGCAAAAATTACTGCTGTTTCCTTACCCATTTCTGTATGTAATGCAGTCACTTGACATTTTAGATAGTTCAAAACTAGCCAAGTTATTTCTTCCATCTTTGTAAACAAAGTGACTTTTGTGCAGAGGACATGTATGAGAGATCTCAGCAACAAAGCTTAATTTTTAGAGCACGCTAACTGGTAACAGAACAGGAGCTTAGACGGGAAAAATCAACATAACCTATAATTATAATGTGATGAGCTACGATTTGCACCAATGTTAAATGACTAAAAAGTTGCTCTCCTTGTTTGTCCTTGGTATAAGGTCAAACTCATTTTAGGATGAGCACATGCACATACGCATGTATACATGCCCTCTCTTTCCCAACACACATCCTTCCTGGAGAGGAAGAAAATCTTCATAAACAGTTTATGGCAAACATTGTCAAAGAAGGCCCACTTACTTTTCTCTGCAATTAAGGCTTGCCTAGAGTTGAAAGAAACAAAAAGCAAAGTTCAATTTCAGTTAAACTGTACTTAGAGTGATTTAAAAATAGCTTATCTTTTCAACTGCCTTTAATCTGTTAAGGAAAATCTCTCTCATCATTTGGCAATACTGCCTTTTTTTTTTTTTTCATTACCTGTTACATAACAGTTACAGCAAAGAAATCACATGCAAAACTCCTAGAGGCTTCTGTAGGACTAATATTTGTTTTATAGGATATAGTTAGCTCCAGCACAAAACAAACAAATACTGTTACTATTTTATGGCTACCATTACCGTATTGAGATGGCATAATACTTACTTCAGTGACTGGAACTCAGCAACGGCATCATCAAATGCTTTGTAAAGAGAAAAGTTGGTTTTAAAGGTAGATTCAGAGATAAATCATGACCAGTTTCGATTAAAAATGTAGAAAAAAATGTGATATCATTAAAGATATAATAATGGATGGATACAAATGAATTGCATAAGCATTAAAATGCTGAATTGTTCAACTAATAAAGGCCATCTTGTATAAGGCAGCTATTATGTATACATATGAATGCATAAACACTTTTTTTTTCTTCTAAAAGTCAAGATTTAAGACAAAGAAATAGCAGGAGAGAAATAGGCTGAAGTAATTTCACAAAAGAGAGAAAGAAACACACAATTCACCACCTAAATAACAGCTTATAGCAGTGGTCTCCCAAACTTTTTTGATCATACACCCCTATCTAACACTTTTTTGAGTATGCATCCCAAATATATGTATATTTATTAATAAATCATGTAGATGTACTACTGAAGTTCTCATATTTTCTTCCTGCACCCCAGCAGATCATCTTGCACGTACCCCACTTCAGAGAACACTGACTTAATGAATACAAGCTACCTCTTTTTCCCATCTGCTCTGAAGTGTCACACTGATGGCCATCAAACAGCAAACTATTGTCTCCTTTGTTAATTCAGGCTAAGCTACCATCATTGGAGAGGTCAGCCTCTCCCACTTGAAAGGGAAGAAGTCATTTCTTTTTCCCAGAAAGTGGAGATAGAGTACAGAAGAAGCAACATGGAGATGATTATAAGGTTATTGCCCTTACACAGAGCTTGCAGACCCTAAGTGAAGCTTTAGGGCTGGGAATGACTGGGGATGGAAACTCAGCAGTTTGGAAGGAGTTAATCTATTCCTTAGGATCAGATGTCTCTCAGAGTAAAAGCTTCCAACAGTCAATCCAAATAATTTTAGTTGTTCCTCTAACAGTCCTTCATCATGATGATGAAAGGTCTTGACATCTCTGAATTATAAGAAGCCTCATTATATCCATCAAAGAAATAACAGTAGGAAAGTAACAGAACTAACTTGTTGTTCACTTCCTCCTCCAAATATTACTTGGAAGGGAGAGATACAGAAGGCATTCAGTGCTACAACTTGTATTTAAAACTGCCAATCAATGCCAGTAACAGAAGGGATTTTGTAAGATAGCTCAGAAGCTGGGCTGACGTCTGAGTAAGCAAACTGTAACTGGGTATTTGGAATAGGAAAAAGCCCTTCATAATTTATGATCTGAGAACACAGGTTGGGCAAAGGAAATTGCACTGTCCCCACAAACCCTGCCAGGCTGCTATGCGTGCCCACATACCCTACAACCCAAAGGGTAACAGGTCTGTAGCAAGATCCTGCTGTAGATGCTCCTACCCTACCACAGCTTAACGCCCACATACGGATGATGTTAGCAGATGGAATGGCCTACCTTGTCCAGAAAGATCCACTGTCTTTTTGTGTACTGTTTTACCATCAAAGAGCTCCATTGTGTATTTGCCTTTATCCTGTGGAGTCGGCTCACTGATCTGCAACCAGATCTGCTCCCCAGTGACACCAGTCTTCACTCGGTCTGTAAACTTAATCTGGGTATCACTGAAAAACACAGAACAATGTTACCCTTTTGTTTTACTGGAGTATAAATGGCATTTGCTCATGTTGAGTCACTGAGTACATCTGCAGATTTCCAAGCTGCTATAGTATGCCACCATATTCTGAAACTTCTGAATTCAAATTCTTGCTAAAGCTGTGGGCCAAATGGACATAATTGATATGGCAGCCTTTCCCTGTTCAAGGTCTAGCTTTCCTCAAAGCCTGCAGAAAGGTTATGCATCTTAGTCTATGACTTGAGCCGTGAAAGAGTTACACAGCTTTAAAAGCCATATCTCTGAAGGGTAATCCATACATCCTCAAACATTCAAGTTCTCTTTTTAGCATAGGTTTATTTCTGTTGGCAAAACAAAACTGTACATGGCTGTACCTACAAAAACCCCACACTTCTGTCACAAATGGTGTTTGTCCAGTTGGAATGTTTTCTGATGGTCTGCTAGGCTTTGGCATTTACAATTAAACTTATTTTGACCTACGTACATCTTCTTCTACAAAATGTATCAATTTGTCGGCTTCCTAGCAGTTAATTAGTTAATTTCTCAGCAGTTTTTTGCCCTGGAGGAAGCAAAAGATATTTGTCAAATAAGCTACTCATTTCTTTTGATCTCTAAACTCATAATTTCAAGAATACCGGAGGCACAAAGAACTTTTTTTTTGCTAGATTAATTTGATGTGCTTCAAGATAAAATTAGTTTATAAAAATTAAATAGAGAAGACAGAGAGATAGAGAAAGAAGAATACCCAGAATATTTTATATTCATTTACAGTTTTGAAATACTTAGGACTCCTGGTGATACTAGGCCCAAATGGGTGCCAAGAAACAGGAAAACCTCAAACTGCTTTCATTTCTCTGACAGGGTTGCTGGTTAGCATCAGTGTCAATAATTATAGACAGCCTGCAACAGCACATCCTGGCTATTCTGGGCCTCATTTTATTGAGAGATCAGTAATTCACATTCCATCCTAGAGACTAACTACTACCATGTCCTCAGGAAGTGAAACGGCAAGAATAGTAATAATGTATTTGAAGCGATCTAAGTTGTTTACTTCTTTGGATTTTCCAGTGCACACTGTTTGTGCTGGCTGAGAATTCAAAGCTGTCTCCTGGATTTGGATATGCAACTCCCATTAATTTTATGGGGAGTTGGGCATTCAAATGCCTCTTAAAAATCTCAGTTCTGCCTGTCTTGGTTAGGTCCGTAGTGCTCACAGGAGGGGCTGTCTGAATTTTACTGCCCCAGGCACACGACGGAACTTGCTTTGCCACCTAAACGTGAACCCATGCGTTAAGAGGATGTGCCTGCTTGTCCCAGTTCCTGTGAATTATGGCTTCTAGACAAGCAGACCTCCAGGCTAGGTATCTCTCAAAGCATGGTGCTGGCCTTTTAAAGCTCGTCAGTCTCTCAGGTTATGTTTGCATCATTCCTTAAAACTGATTCAGGAAAAGACGCAGCCCCCATCCGTGAGGTGGGAAGTGCTCTGAAGCAACACAGTCCTGACAGAATCCCACAGCATGGGACTGTCTGTCTCATGAGGAAAACAACAGGAGGCACCTTTACCACCAATGCCTGACTCTTGTACTGCTTTCACATGGATGTAATTCATTGAAACTAACTCATATGAGATAAGGACTCATGAAAAACGTCTCCTTCATATATCCATTTTTTTCCCCCTGAGTCTACCAAAACAAAATGACACTGACTTTTGCCAAGTTTTGTGTACTTACTTGTGCACCCAGCCTACCCGCAGATCATCCACATAATGAGTAACATAGGAGTACAGCCTGATACCCTCAGCTGTGCTCTGGATTTTCAGATCTGTCGCAGATAAAGCTGAAAGAAGAGTACATGGTTTTATGCAGCCATGCAGCCACTCATTGTGTGTCACAATGAGTCATTCATTGGAAAAGAGAATTAAGTGCTTACCAATCCTTCTGCATACTTCATTCATCAGATCTGCAAAAGCTGTGGAAATAAAACCCAGAGACTAAGACTCTGTGTCTGCAACTCAAGCACAGTCAATAAAAGGACAAGTACTGGCTCTGAAATGTTCTCCCCCAGTAGGTTTGAAAAAGAAATCAAAAGCATATTAAAAATCTGTGTGATGCAAAAATACAGCCTGTTATTCCAGTAATTTCCAGACTTCATTTAACTGCAGCCTCGACGATTACTGCTGCAGCTGAACAAAACTGTACTATTCTATTATTTTTTTGGTAAATGGCACTGTTCATTTGGAATGCCAACCCATCTATATACATTCTAATGGACAGGGTTTGTTTCCACTTGTTTAGAAATCTAAGTGAAATTTTAAAAACATAGTAATCACAATGAGTGGAAAGGCCCCTAAATAAATGAATGGCAAAACATACTAAAAAAGTGAAATAATTTTAAATTTTCTAGTTCTATAGCTTCTTTTTATACTTGTAGACTTACATTACTGATGGCCCCCTGAGGAAGCCTGTTATCATTATACAGAATCCAGATACAATAAGCTGTATTCAAACACTATTTGAACTGAAAAAATCTCACTTTTTCTACTGAGATGATTTTGTACACAGAAGGAGCAAAGCCACAGGAGGGTGACACATGCAGTTGCCTGTATTATAGGCCAGCAGTCAGGCTGTCAGCTGGTGTGACTGATGGCATGAAGAAAGCAGCTCTGACCTGTGTCCTTTAGCTTTAGCTGGCTGGAGTCCTTTCCTCTGTCATCCTTCAGTATGACTTCGTAAGTGCCAGCATCTTTCTTAGAAAACTGCAATATTATAACAGTAAAACCAGTTTTCAGAACAGCTACTGCAGAAAAATCTAGAATTCAGAACCCAGCTGATGTTTCATCCCTGTCCCCAGGGAGGTGCCTGATGCCCAGGGCTGGGGCTGCCCCAGTGCCCCCAGCTGCCCTGCTCCTGGCTGGGATGGTGGGATAGGCCTTGGTTGGGGTGTCCTCGGCTACAGCCATGGGGAAGCCCCCAACCCCAGGGTGCCCTGACTCTTCCTCTCTTCCACAGCCAAAGAACCAAGAGTGAAGAGATGAAGAGGTGAATGCAGTTCACTCCCCAGGAGTCTGCAGCAAGGCTGGATATGGACCAGACCTCTCTGGTGACTCAAGAAGGGTGGTCCTCTGAAAGCCTGAGACACAAGTGCTCTCCAAATGCTGTTTGAAACATAAATGTGGTCTCGTTCTGCTGTTAAACTGACATGCAGAGGAAGCGACAAGCTTATTATCTCCTCTGTCATCATTTCCTGAAAATCTGAGCGAGCAGTTATAGACATTTGCTTTAGCTAAAACACAGACGTCTTGTTTTTCCATTTTTAAAACCCACTTCCTTTTTTGATTGTTTTGCTGAAATATCAGATTAGATCATATCATACATCTGAATTCATAACACTAAATTCAGCTGAGGGCTAACAAGGACAGTCACTCACCTCTGATATCAGCAGAGTACACACTCCATCCTTAAAGTCATGTTCTTCATCTACCATTATCTCCCTGTCATCTTTGTACCATAGGATGTGTGTTTCCTTCTTAATGTTAGCCACCTGAGCGAAAACCACATTGTAATTATTCTCTTTGAGTAGGGGAACTTAGTATTGCATGGGTTAGCTTGTTCAAGTCTCTCATAAAAGAACAGCAAGCTTTACAACTTGATAGCAATGAGTTATGGCAGGCCTCCATTTTAAAATGGGGGTTGCAAGAGGGAAAACAGCAGGGATGAAAAGAGAAAGAAAAGGACTGCTAACAGTTTCAAGGAGCCCAGGGAACCAGTGGATCCTGCCCAGGGGATTTCTACACACATAAAGCAGCCAAAAAAGAGAAAGTCCCAGGGTTTACAAAGACTTGTCATTCTTATTCAGATGCCTTTTCCTGGGTGGGTGGCTGACAGACCTGAAGAAAAAAGTGCAAGCTATATTTCAAGGTGTTTTGTTACACACAATGAGCAGTCACCCCAGTGTGATTAGTCCTCAGAGGCTCTGTACCATTGGGCATATTGGTATAAAAGCAAAGGGCATGTCACTTCCCACCTTCACCATCTAAGTTGCGTTAGGTCAAAGTGCTTTGAACATTGTACTCAATGTTTTCTTTGTCCCTTACCTTACATTTCAACATCACGTTACAGTCATCAGTAACTTCCCATCCCAGTTTATCCACAAAATGAGGACCTGTTTAAGATTACAGATGTATTTTTAAAGGTCACATCAATAGTTTTGATGATACAAGCCCAAAGACAAATGTGTTTTTCTTGACAAGAATCCTCTTATCTTTTAGTGTAGTTTTAGTTTTCCTATTTCTCCTTCAGGAGGTAATCAACCATGTAACAGAACAAACACCATCTACTTCAAATTAACATGTAAGAACATGTTGTAACAAACTCTTAACAGACTAACGCATATGAGATTCATACAAATGTCTATATTATCACCTTGTTTCCTGTGCCACTCTTTTCTCTGGAAATCCGCTTCATCCTGCAGCTTTTTGAATACTAGGAATTAAAACAGTAAGAAATACAGTGTTAACAATCATGTGCCATTTGTATGGAACTGAACACAGCTGCAGCTCTGTTCTTTTTAGGTCAGTAAGGATCCTGCCATAGGGTCAAGTTTTCACTGGACATTTTACAGTGCCAGCAGTTGATTGCAGCTAACTCAACTTCCCTAGGTGCTTGCAGACACCAGGAGTTTAATGTGTCATGTCTGACAAAGCATAATCCCCAATCATGCAGCTACTTTATGCTCTTGGTAGGAAGGCAAATGAGCACCAGCAGAGTTAGCAAGCTGCTCAAGCTCTAAAAGGTGCAGCCTACTTGTTCCCAACTGAATGGGCTTCTTACAGGGGAAATTTTCATTCCACCCATAGACAAGCAAACCATGACAGGCTGCAATATTTACTTTTTTTATAACAATTCCCCTTCTTCCCAGCACTTTAAAAGTTTAAGTAAGTGAGTTCACACACATGCCCTGTCCTATATGAGGCAGGCAGGCAAGTACTGTGACATGAAAAAACACTGGAACATCTATTGTATTGAAATAGTGGAAAGCAACGATGACAACTCAGTATTATTTTTCCAGCCTACTGTGCAGTATAGATTAGCTCACCATCACCAATGAGGACAAGGCTGGATTGACTGGTTGCTTTTCCATCCTGCAGTTGGAAAGTGTAAGTCCCTTCATCCTTGTCCTCAAGTTTATCCATAATCATTTCAACAAGGCCAGTCTTCTGGTCCACTTTCATTTTATATTTCTTCAGGAATGGAAAGTAAGGAAGCAATTAATGGGTATCAGAATCAGCAAATATTTGTCAAATGTTATATGGTGTCTTTGGTTGAAATTCTGTTTTCTTTATACAGATTTGCACTATCTCTAGCACTATCTCTAGTACAACCAAATAAATAGGAAATCTGTTAAAGGTGAAACCTGTTTACTGACGCTATACAAGCATGTGAGATGCCTGTTGTACAGTGATTACTGTGCTCTTTTTCATTGGAAAGACTTAGATTTGCATCTCTTCAGAATAACACTTTCTTTAAGGATGATTGTATTTTTATAATGTTTTCTGTAGAATGCTCCATCTCTGCCTTCTACCTGATATCAGTATTGCAACAGAAGCATGCTATGTCATGTCTTTGGGAGTAACAAGTCCTGCTGCTGGAAACAACCACTTGGGAATCCTCGCTTGGTGTAATAAACTCCTCCAGACAGCAGAGAGAGTGACAACCAACCACAAGGGTATTCTAGGGCTATAGATGAAGGATAGAATGAACCTGGTCTAGTGCAGTGACTCCTTGCAGACCACAGTAGCTGCTTACCTGGGCCTCCTATGGGTCCCACTAGTTAAGAGAATGCGTGGTACTCACAAAGGTGATAGGAAATCATTTAACTCCACTTTGTAAACTGCGTCTAGAAGAACTCATTTGGAGCTCAGAACTATGGACAAAATCTTTCTGATTGTTCTCTTATTTTTCATGAGAACGCATTAGTGTGGAACACTAGTTGGAAGTGTATTGGGACAGACATTAATACTCATTGGTATTTATAAAAATACAAACACATATAAGCAATGAAAAGATTTACCTCTCCATTGAAAATCTCCTTATCATTAAATATAAAGTTGGCCTTTGCATTGCCAGACAGTTTTTCAGCTTGCAACCAGAATCTCACTTCCCCTTTTTCCAAGATTTCCACTGCCAACTCAGAGGCAAGTGGGACAGCTAGAAAGAAGACAGCAAAGAATGAAGCATATACTTTGCCTGTGCCCAACAACTGTTTTCTTCTATAAACAGAAAGCCACTTTTTCCTTTCATACTGATTACTGCATGCAAGGTAACCAGCTTATGATAGCTTTTTATATAGACAGAATGCCTTTCCACCCACATAGACACAGGATGACAGACAAGATTTAATCTTTTGATTCAGTCAGGTCTGTACAGACTGGAAGTGTTCAGGATTGGAGTTATGCTCCATTTTAATACAAGGATATTTCAAAGGTAAACTGCAAGCATCTCTGCAGTGTGATGTGTGCCTGTATGGTGCAGATACATGTTTAATGAGTTGCCTAACAGTATTACTGTAAGAGACTGAACTGACTCAGCAGAAAAACACAAAAAGAAACCCAAGCATGAAGACAGACCAAAAAGTGAGCTGCTGAGCTGCAGGCTGGGAGATTTCTGTAAGCACTCTGATCCTTTGCTGAGTGCAAATTCCATCTCCGGAATTCACGAAGTATTACAACAACCCCTCGGTCTCCCCAGTACATTTTGTTTACCTGTGAATAATGGGAATCCCCCACATGTAGACCAACTCCTTGTGTTAGCAGGAAAAACAAAATAATGTGAAGAGTACTATACTGTATGTAATATTAGTATTTCTTATTCTTTTTTATTTTTCCTTGTTCTAATTAAAATCCTCAGCTTGCTCTCACTTTAACTGCTTGTTAAGATATCTTAATCAGCAACATTAAGCATAAGCATTTATACTCTCATAGTGGGGCATATTGTTCATTTTATCAGCTTCCATCAGCTGTCTTAGGTGATTCTCAGATTCTCAACAAAAATGATACTCTGGAGAGTACATATGCTGTATGCGAACTCTCACCCAGTCTCTGCTTTCACAGCAGTGTAAGGTCTGCATTGCTAGGGCGTAACATGGAACAGCTGAGGGCAGTGTACAAACACACAGCAAAATGCTTGATGATATAGTCTGGTGATAGCATAAAGACACACCTCCTTCCAGACAAATCCCAGGGCAGGGTTGTTTCTTTAGCTCTGTGTATGCAAAGGCTCAGCTACAGCAGGAGAAGACTGGGACAGAGGTACCATCTTTCTACTTGCACCATTCTAAACAACTGGGGTGTCTTCTGGAGCAGAGCTGCCATCCCACCCTACTGCCAAACAAAGCTGGGGGTAAGGGTCCCCCATATCTTCCTTGCATGCTCATCCCTTTGCCACACCTACACCATCACACACCAGCACGTGTGCTTTTGGTGCCTGAGTGGCACAGGACCTGTCTCTGGTGAAAATAAGGCTTTTGGGAGGTGAGGTGACAGTCACAGAAAAAAAAAAAAAGAGGATAATGAAAAAGTCACAGGCTTAACCAGAGAGAGGAAAGCCCTGAGCCTGGAGGGGCAGAATTACCACGAGGCAGCGAAGCAGTGAACAAGCCCACAGGTGTGTGCCCCATCAGTGCAAATGGTCTGTGTGAAGCTTCCTCACCCAGCACGTCACTTTGCTTGTAAGAAACAGAAGGAATCTCAGGTCTTGCATAATTTGTCAAAACAAAACAACTGAAATGCTACAGGAGCCAGTGGAAGCGAGCAAGAGAGGATGTGAATAGACATCAGGCTGCACTGCCTTTGTCTCGCTGTCAGCTCTACAGCAAGATTAAACCCACACTTGATTTGCATGTAATTAACTATGAATATCTTAGTCTAACATGGGAGAAAGGAAGGTATCTCAGAAGCTGTTAAAGGCTGAAAGATTGCAAAAGGATTCTTTTTGGAGAACAGGCTGATCACTTCTCATGAAGTGAGACAAAGGATGAATCTGTGTTACAGTCCTCCATGAACAAAGTCTTATTTTAAAACATTTCTATAAGCACCAAATGACAGTTACTTCAGGCATTTCCCAACCACCTTGCTTACAAGGTTTTACATCCTATTTGTATAGCATCACAAATCACTGTGAGCACTTGACAGAGAGTCTTGGGGCAGTTACTAAATTGTAGAGCTGGAACAGTTTATTTTTACCTAGAACCAATAGACTATCCCACCCGTACGTAGCTGTGTTCTGTAAAGCTGCGTTATTCAAGCAACCCATTTTCCTACAGAGTTACTGGCTGCAGATGTTTCTAAGCAGAGGTTTCAATTAATGCAGTTCAGGAGTCCAAACAAAGCAGCAGGCAAGAGCTCATGTTGAATCAGAAATGCCTAGCAACTAATTCTTTTTTAAGAATTTTGGGTAATCCTCAAATAGATATCTGGATATCTGGAGACAGAACTAAGGTTTCGTGTTGATCCACAGGAGGTTGTTATTATTTTTCTAGCCTCGTAGGCACGACCAGATGAATCTCAACCTCTTTTTTTAGTGTCAACAGGGCCTGGAGTGACCAAAGCAAGTAAGACAGTTTTCTCCTTAAGGGTATATTCTGCAGTGATCTCCTTTTTTGCCTGTGCCTCCTGAAAGCTCATGCACAACTTGAAGTGTACTGTTAGCTAATACAATGCAAAAAAAGAAGGCATCATCTGTGTCCTGAGGAGCTTATTTCGTGACATTAGTTATGAACACAGAGAGTGCAATAGCACTCAGAAGGGTCAGGGCAAGCAAGGACATGTGACAACAGCAAGGTTTTGTGATGACTAACTTCCAGTGTGAAGACATAATTAGGAGGAAAGAACTAGGAGGAGCAGAAGTAAACAAGGGGATGCTTAGACTGTCATTAAGATGTCAAAAGGTGATACAATATGTTGACAGGAGAAGAGCTGGTATGAAAAAGACACAAAAGGAAATGAGAAATGATGTAGGCAAAAAGGCCATTTCTTCAGCCAAGTTTTGACTGGGCTGAGAGGCACAATATGGGCTAAGTTGGCAGAAGTGTCAACAGTGTATGCATGAAGCTGAAGATGTTAAAACATAGATAAGAGTTTTAGTGACTGGAATGAAAAAAAAAAGAGAATACTGTGGGAAAAGATGAAACCAGGTTTAGGTCTCATCTCATTGTGTGTAATAGGATTCATTACGCGATATATTGGGTTTTTTTCACCAATTATTTACATTGCAGTGAAAATAACCAAATTGTGCCAGTAATAGCACAGGACATCACAAAGGTATGGGAGGTCTGTGGAGTTGACAAAAATACCATCCCAAGCTGCAGGAATAATATTCATATTGTCAAGTGTTAAGGAAAGAGGGAGGAAATGAATTTTCAACAGGAAAGTTATATATAGATAGATCATTACAGCTGAATTTTCTATAGTTGCCTGCTTTGTTAACCTTGAATTTGGAGCAAAGGTAGAGAATTTTTCAACTTCTGGTTTTCAAAACAGGTTAGGTATGCTGAGTGAGTATAAAAGGCTGTTCTGCAGAGGAAACAAAGCTGATGGTATACTTATTTTCAACTGCTATATAGACTTATTGCATGCCCAGGCCAATAGCCTGTAACAGGTTGGGAGGAACATCAATAATATACAAATGTACTGGAAAAAAAAAAAAGAGAGGAAAAGAAAAAAGGAAATTAGATTTTAAAAGCAAAACTACTTCCACCTGAAATTACTGTAATGACTTCCCCACCTGATGGTGACAGGAGCTTTGTGATACCCCACTGCATGCAAAGCTCTCCCCTATGGATGTGTTTGATTCACTTACTTGGGAATTTGCGTTCATGGCTCAGAGCAAGCAGACGTTTCATTTCTGCAAAAGACAGAAAAGAGGTAATATAAGGTGTGCATGCCTCATGCATCTGAGAGGCACAGCAGCAGGGAAAGACAGGTGTGAAAGCAAAACAGGCATGCTTAATAGACATTGTGTCTACCTTCCTCATCAATTGTGTAGCTTGATGAAGCTCCATCAGTGTCTGTAACAACACAAGAGTAAATTCCCAAATCATCTTCTCCAAGATCCTTAAAGGTAGCTTTTGACCTTTAAGAAAACAAACAAACATTTTGATAAAGAGATGAGATCAGTTTGAACCAAACCCCTTCTTTATGTCTGTAACACCAGATAAAAATAGTCTTGTATTAGCTTTTGCTCTGACGGAACAGGAAAATGTGGGGCTCTGGCCATTATAAACTGGAGTAGGTCCTATCATGTGTGGTATGAATGAAGATGGCACAACTCTCATATAGTGACAAAAACACTGCATCCTGTCATGTGTGGTACAAATGAAGATGGCACAACTCTCATATAGTGACAGAATCCATAGAATATCTGAAGTTGGGAGAGACCCTTAAGGTTGCTAAGCATGCTTGAGCTAGTTTAAACTAGCTATCTCCGGTGTTTCTATGTTGTGAAGTCTTTGATGAATGTGGAAGGATGCTGTAAGCACAGGCTGATTCAATTTTCATATGCAATACCATGAGTGTGGTGAGCCACTGGGGTTTTTTTACGATTTCTGTAACTAGAAGAGTGCATGGGCACTTCATAGGGTGAACCTGTGCATTTGCCTTTCTTCCTCTCTGTTAAAAGCAGGAAGAAACAGAGTATGTTTGTGAAGCATTATAGAAGTTTCCAAATCAGGCTATGTAATGCCATCAGAAGAGACTCCTGCTTACTCCAGCACCTCCAAAGATTGCTACAGTGTTACATGGCAAAAGCATTTTGCAAGCAGCCAGATAATTTTATCCTTTGAGGATTATTAAAATATAACAATATGTATTATTAAAATAACAAGAGTAGAAATAATAATAATTTGCTTTGATTGACAAGTTATAAGATGAAAGAGCACAGATTTTCTCTCCCTAAACATAACTAAATTGCCTAAGCAGGAAGTCTAACTTATTTTGTGCAAGCTACAATTTCCAAATGGTCTGCATATGGACTTGCTGGAGAACAGCATGTTCATGATGTAGCCTTTTAGTAACCTGACGGAGGTCATACATCCAAAAGGATGGATTTCTGTCTAGATCTCTCAAACACCAGACTATTGCTGTCCCCAAGGATTCTTACTTTCCGCCTTTGGTATCAATGTTCAGTCGAGTGTCATCCTCAATTGGTTCGTAATTCTTGGACCAAACAAACTTAGAGTTAGGAGACATCTGATCACACTCAAAGTTCAAGGAAATGACTCCATTGTCATCAACAACAACTTCTAATTCCTTGGTTCCTGAAAGAGCAGAACAAGGCAATTCCAGATAGAGAAACCAGCAAAGAAGTTTATATAGATATCATTTATAGGGTGGATTAAGCAGATCCTTGCCATTTGCTCAGTTGGCACATAAATTGCTTCAAAGTTTGGCATTCTCAGTCTTCGATTCTCAAGAACAGTTTTTATTCTAATCCACAGATTAAAGAGCACTGTAAATCAGCTGATTTATTTGAGCAAGCTTAAGCACACCTGACAGTCATGATATTTGTTCTGTAAAAACCTGAAGGGAAAAAAAGAAAAGGAAGCCTCTAAATTCACTAAATGCTTGAAATATTAAATAGCAATATTTTCCATTGTAAAGGGTAGTCAGAGCTTTCATTATGCTGCATTAATTCCTTTTTCCCTAATAATATAAGAGCTGTAAAGGGAATACTGTGTGCAACTGTGGGTGTTCAAAGAGGTTCAGAGGCAGAAGAGGAAATAGTCGAGTTGCCACAGCAGTGAACACTTGTGCAATAGAGGCACATTTTCAGTAGCACTGGCTTCACTCTGGGAGGTTTCTTTAATTGCTGTGCTTGGCATCCAGCCCTGCCACCGTCTGCAGCATTAATCCTGAGCCCACAAAGCAGTGAATATTTGCAATTAGCTACTTAAGTTGCCCACCCTGTTTTGCCAGTACCTAAAGTCCTTGAGCTGGATAAAGTGACCCAGTTCGTCTTTTAAAAGGCTCTGGGGATGAATCCCAGATCAGAAACCTGAAGGCACCTCTATCCTGCCCCCTTACACACCAGTGAAGCTGAGGGAATTTTGTCTAGGATTCGGGCAGCTGGGCAAGCTCATCATCTGTGGTGTTAACTTTCACTTCAACAACTTGTCAGAATGTCAGGGAGGGCTTGTGCACTGAGAGGTGCTGGAGAACATCCAGACTCCTTTTCTGAACAGCTCTGAGCTGGGTCTCCCATCTGAATAAGATACTCATGTTATATTACTTAGCCTAAGACAGTTCTGGGCTGCCTAGAATGCTAATGACATACTTCCTCCACAAAGTATTGTACCTTAAAAACAAAATCCTTATTCCTGACATGAAGATTAAATGCTTTATTTTTAGCATAATTCTTAATGAGCCTCAAGCGTACAAGCAGATTTCTGTGTTTCATCATCCTAATACTTTACAATGTCCTTTCCAGCACTGTGAGTAGCTCCTGTAATGACAATTTCTGTACATGCAGCTTTCTTAGTGTTTATAATTTGCCATAACCATTTAATGGAAAATGAGATTAATATTCCGATTTTGTTACTGTTACTTACCAGCCCTCACAGCAAGAAAGCATATTAAGTACCAATATATGATAAATGAAATCTGAGGTCCACAAATATCTTACCAGGCAGCAGCATATTCACTATTTTTCTATAATTTAATTTTTTATATGCATATTCATCACTTGACATTTGGTAGTGTTTTGTTTCCTGTAGATCATTAGCACACAAATCTTTTGATGGTAGATTATGCAATGTGCAAAGAATTACAGCCAGAAGGTTCATTTGAAGGACAGGATCTTTTATATTTGTTTTAAGGTATTCTTTTTTTTATTCTATTTTTATAACAATGTATTGCATTTATTTCCAGAAATGTTTACAGGTGTTTACCTGTATTATTTATATACATTTGTATATGTAATATTTATATTAGTAAAAAAATTCTTTTTAAATTACCGACCAGAATTCTCCACCCATCCTACAAAGTAGAGCCAAAGAGGCCCCTATGGTAGTAGCAGTCTTCATTTCCCTCCTTTAGGTAGCTCAGTGGTTTCAACATATCATTCTGAGCTTCTTTTAAAGTCATTGTGAGAAATAAAATACTTAGATGTCATATAAAATCTCCATTTTTCTGAGTGGCATATTGCATTGAAAGGAAAGAGATAACATGAAGATAAAGCAGAAAGCTTCAAAACACTAGTTTTGAATTCACCATTGTGAATGCAGCGAGTCAGAAAAGCTGAATGGGACAGGGTTTCACTAATTTCTGAGGTTCAAGCCCTTCTCAAGTGACTGATGCAGGAGCAGAGTCTAATTTTGCTTTGCACCAAGATGCACAAGGATTAAGGGCAGCAATGGGGAACAGCTGCAGTCTGCTCTTGGGTTCACTCTCTTTCTTGTGAGGTCCACACATGCTGAAGTACTTTTGTCTAAGGACAAATTTACAGCTCAAAAGTAGCCTGGATTGGTGGGGTGTGGTTTTTTAGCTAAATTTTAGGAGACAACTGTAAAAATTAAATGTGGTTTTCAAACAAGAGAGAGCAGATGCAAAGTATCACATAATTATATTTACACATTTCACTGCATAAAGACAACTGATACAATTCGCATTAAAGCAAATATTTTCATTTGGATATTCTTTACTTACATTCTCTGATGAGAAAGCTCAGTTGTTTTGAGATTTTATATATTTGCTAAAAGCAAAATTCCAGCAGGAATTGTCTGGAGAGACCTGGCAATATTTTGTCTCTATCCAAAATGATGATAAAGGCAGCGTTCATTGGGCAACAACAAAACACTTGTGGTAATTTAAAAAATAAAACTGTATGATTGGTCTTGAGATTTGTGTGGTTTGAGTGAGAAAGGCAGAAGCCTCACCAAGAGGCTGCTTTCCAAAATAGTTTTTTTAAGATGTCTTTTGTCCTTTCTTAGTACTTTTTAGGAGATTACTTTTGCGGATGCCATATCTGCAGATACGGAGCCAACCTTCAAGGGTGACTCCAGCAAACAGTTGCACTTGAATTCCAACTGAAAGGGGTCTCCAAAGTGACTTCATTATGTTTTTAGAGCCTTTATTTCAAAGGCCAAGAGAAAAAAGGTAATTTCTTGTACCCTTTCCTCAGGCACATTACTAGGTTAAAGAAAGGAAAATGATAAACAAGAGGTTTACTATAGGATAGGCAAAATCTATGTATGTATTATTTTGTGGTTGAGCTGATCCTAGTGGGTCCTCTACTTATGCAAATGACATACATAAATCTTACAATTTAATTGTATTTTTTTATATTCCTGAATCTGTAGTTATGGTACAAAAATCTGTTCTGACATAAAAGTGTTCCAGACAGGAAAGTAAGATATGACCCACAACTCATTTCCTACTTAGAAAAAGTTTGACTTGAGAGGGGTGGGACTGCTCACATGCAGCCTGTACGTAAACACAGACAGGAACCTGTTTAAATATGATGAAAAAGAGGAAGTATTTCTAACAAACCTGGTCGTGTTTCAGCTACAACAGGACTCGTGACGTCTGATGGTTTCCCAACACCAGCCTGGTTCGTTGCCCGCACACGAAACACATAGCTCACACCTTGTTTTAGGCCACCTATCTGGAGGGAGCAAATATACATGCACCATGTGTTACAAAACACTAATTTTAATTTCATGCTTATTATAGATCAGTCTGAATACTTGACTATATTTCTTTTTTTGCTTTGCTTATTTTCCAGTTGACAAATATTTCAAGTATTTCTTCCTTTTTGTTGGTTTCTTTTTTCAATTCCAGAATGACATGACTAATCTGTATGGCTTGCTTCTTCCGTGTATGCATAGCTAACATTTAGACAGCATCATTACTGAAGGAGGCCTACAAGAAATCTAGAGGGGCATGTAGTGATAGGACAAGGAAGAATGGCTTTAAACTGAAAGAAGGAAGGTTTAGATTAGACATGAGGAAGAAATTCTTCACTGTGAGGGTGGTGAGGCACTGGCACAGGTTGCCCAGAAAAGCTGTGGCTGCCCCATCCCTGGCAGTGCTCAAGGCCAGGTTGGATGGGACTTTGAGCAACCTGGTCTAGTGGAAGGTGTCCCTGCCTATGGCAGTGGCTTGGAACTACATGATGTTTATGGTCCTTTCCAACTCTAACCATTCTATGATTCTATGATTTCTTTGCAAAAGGAGCATTGTTACAGAATAGGATGTTTTTAACTTATTTACATTGACTCCTGAAACATCACAGTCTTTTACTGCGGGTAAATGCTGTTGTTTAAAAATGAAATTATCAGAGTAATAAACACCAGCTATACTTATTTAGAAACAGGAGAGCAGTTAATTGTACAGATTTAATTGTAGTGACTTGAGGAATCATACGTTATAACACCTGTTAATACTCCTTTAAAACATATGAAAGTATCACACTTTAAAGTGAGTTGTCTTTCAAATATTCTGAAAAGCATGTAAGTAGCAAACCTACTTCAGGCGTATCTCTAGAACTGAGACACTGCTGACCCTTTATTTAGAAGTCATTCCACAAAATGATGAGACATAATAGTGCACAAAGCTTGGGTTTAACTTGCTGTGAAATGTGAGCAGATGGTACTTTGTATCCTAAAGAACTGCCACATTATCATAACATCTAGTTTTATGCTGTCTGCTTTTGTGTAGTGATATCTATCTTGCCCTTTGAGCCAGAAAATGCTAGGGATGCCTCCTGTGTTACAGAATGGTATTTGAGTTTAGCAGTGCTTTCTTTTCTTTTCTGGTTTGTCATACCAGATTATCTTCTGAGTTACTGTCTTGTCTGACTATACAGACATTATATTGTGTATATCCTCAACACAACATAGCCTACTATTTCATTAAATGGAACCATGATCAGAACGTGATGATGCTATTGAAGGCTGACTTCATCAAGGTTATACTGTTATACCAGTATTTGAACTTAAGCTGTTTACCTTCAAGTATTTATTTTGAAGTGGCTTCTCATTGACACTCTTCCAGCGATCCTCCTTTGCTTCCGTTTCCTTCATATCGACATAATAACCAACTATGGGACTACGGCCTGTATAGACTGGCTCCTTCCACAGTAAAACCAAAGAGTCCTGCCTAACCTCTAAGCATGTGACATCATGGGGTGGCCCTGAAAGGTAAAGGTTGGAGCTGTGGTATCAAAATAAATCCCAAAGTGGCTAATGCATGAAACTACAGAATCCAAAACTAGACAACATGTTGTACACCCAGAGCTGGCATAACATGGGCGACTCCTCTGTGTCATATCTAGACCTGATATAAATACAACCTATGCCTATTAAAAAGACTATCCCAAAAAACAATCCAACTTGCTGAGACTGGTATCTTGATCAAATATTCATGAACAAACAAAACTGACAAATAATCTCCTGACTCAGGGAAATAAGTTAATTATTAAGCTGATGGGCTGCTTCAAGGACTGCTCTAAAGTCCACTGAAGTCAATAGAGTTTGTTTTCATTCATTTCAACAAGTGTTAACAGGCCAGCAATCTGGCCTTGAAGTGATACATTTAGACAAGGGTTACAGGACCTCATTATTCTCTGGCTTGCACCTTAGACAGATATTTATGTCTACCGTTTAAGCTAGGAAGCAAAGTGGCAGACACAGTACAGGAACCAAGCAGGAAAGATAACAAAAGTACAAGGGGTTGTAAAATGCTGCTGATTACATAGGAGTTGTTTAATATGCCATTGTAAATGTACTAAATCAAAGTGATGGAGACTCAAGCCTGGGTATGAACTTCAGTGCTTTTTGACTCCTTTGGAGACTGAAGGCGTTGAGAACTTTGATGGATAATTGATTACAGAGCAGTGAGTAACCTCCACCTCCCACTCAGGATCCTACCAGGTACAGCAATGGTCCATTCTTCACATTTGAAGGGCTGGCTGGGTTGGGAAGGTGTCCCAACCCCTGCCAGGTTAGCAGCAGCTACCTGGAACTGGTACACCATGTTTTCCTTCAGGTTTTCAATCTGCATAATCAATAAGATGGTACTTATTAACTTTGGATTAAGGCTTTATTGAACACATGAACAGGTGTTGTGTGCATGAAGAGATAAAAGTATTATTGACATCATACATAAGGCAATAACTATCTTGGCTTTTCCTCTGATCAGTGGTGGAGCATACGTGAGTGGTCTTAGCACACCAGACTTTAAACCACTTTTCCCATTAATAGACACTTGGGTAGTCAGGAAGGGAGCAGTGTATTGCACAACAGTCATACTAATCTGTCTCATGATACAAGCAAGTTCACTTAAAGCAAGACTTGTCCTCACAGTAGGGTGAAACTCAGTCCTGGCACTGGTTTTCATTTGTAAAGCATCTCAAAAAGGTTGTAGCTAGCCCTATCTCTAAATTAGGTCAAGAACTGATCACAAAGTGCAGCTGGTACACAGCTGGTTCCAGCACCAGTAAGAACGGGGGTAGGTCCACCAAACCCAGTAGGAATGCCATAGGACATAAAAACTGGTCATGCCTGGAGTAGTGAATTCACAGATGAGAGTTGGTGCCAGACTAACAGATCAGTGTACAAACAGCTTTGCAGAGAAGTTTAATAGAACTGAATAAATGTATCATCATAGGTATAAAGCCCTCTGAACAGCAATCTGTACACTGAACTGTAACTTACCGAAATCTGTCTTTGAGATCTATTTTGGAAATACTGTCTGCACCCACATCAAGTACAGAAGCTAACCACTTACCCGGTATGCCCTCTCACTGATGGCCTTAGTGTTGGCCTCCATCCATTTCCCGGGAACTCCATCAACCACTTCACGATAGTTTACGTAGTAGCCGGTAATTTCAGTTCCACCAATGACTTTAGGTTGTTTCCATCCTAATACCATCGAGTCACGAACACTCTCAAGTACCATGATGTCATAAGGTGGAGATGGAGCAGCTGTTTCAATGTGAATAGATGTAAGTAGGAAGCAATATTTCAATAACCAGACTGGCACTCAATTAGCGCACCCAGGTGGCTCCCATCCTGCATTTCCTAATTAGAACAATATTTATGTGGTCAAGGGAAGTTTCTGGAGTAGGAATAAGAAATGCAGGATAAAAGCTTCCATATACCAAATGAAGAAGTCCAAACTGCATAGGAATTAGTTTTCAGGATGATTTGGTTTTTTTTGAGAAGCAAGCTGATACATAGTGAAAGAATGTGTTGCAGTTGCAGCTCTGATGTAAGTGATCAGGACTCACATTAAAACTGTGGAAAATGAGGAACTAAAACTAACATTACAGGAAAAGAAAAATGGAGATGCAATGATTTGTTTTCTTTTGCTGAAAGCAAACCCTTTTCCACACCTACAATATTCATTTTAGTTCAGGTTTTTTTGGTTTGTTTTTCTTTTTTTTAATAGGCCCACATTCTTCCCTTCTGAGCAAGGACTTTATCTGTTAATTCTTTTTTCTTCTTCTTTTTTTTTTTTTTTATTTCACATACTGTGCAAATTTTATCATTGCACCCATCACATGATCTTACCTTAATAGAAGAAGGCGTGATCATAGGCACTGTAGACTGACCAGAAATGGAATATGTTTGTTATTGGAACTGACATAAAAAAATACGTGGCATAATCTTCTTTTCTATTTATGTTTTTTAAACAATAAAGATCACATTAACTTCATCTCAACCCATTTTCTTATAAAGTCTTTTCTGTACCTAGTGGGGAAATGCTTGCCCACACTCTATATATCATGCACCACTGAAGAGCCCTACTTGTAATCCAGAAGTCCTACTTTTGGTGGAAATCCTACATCTTATATGTTTGCTTTTGGTTTTAATGTTTTATATCAATGCCAGCTAGCCCCAGGTGCCTCTGCTTTGTTTTCTGTTCAACACTTTGCACAAGCCTTTTGAGTCTCACTTCAGAGCCCTGGGGAGGAATTCAGTTCACTGGCCAGGTACTAGGACTTAAATGAAATTCAAGCCCCACATTTCTTGGGCATAATGGGTGTGTAGGTGTTGAAAACATAAAGCATGATTTTGTGCATGTGCCTTTAACTTGATAGGTTTTTCTCACTACATATTGCTGTCAGTCAAAGATACAACACAACATTCATTGTTAGCACTGTGTCTCAGAGGATAAGCTGTAGCTTAGGCATAAATCCACAAATCTTACATTCTAACACAATACAGATTTTCATGCTTACCATCATAATCAAGTTTTGTTTCCTTCACATTTACATAACACAGAGATGAGATAAAAAAGACTCCTGAAAAATCACTGAAGTGATTTAGTAATAATACCATATCTTGGATACATTAATATGTAGTCAAGCAAGCTATTAAAGTAGTAAATGGATTTATGTTTCTCTTTCAGTAGGCACTAAATCTGTAGTGGTTTCCAATACCATTACATGCATAATGATCTTAATGGAGAGTTGAGCATGCACTTAATGGGTCCGATGGAAGATGAATCACTGGAGAGCACGTTCACTTGTGACGCTGATGAGCAGAACTTACAACCATCTGAAGTGGATGTACCCAAGCAGTGAAAACTATTTCTTTTATTAACTCTCACCTTTATCTTTCTTCTTTGGCACTTCTTCCAGTGTCAAAAGATCCCCAGGTCGAGACTTACTTGCCTGCTTAGGAGCAACTTTTCGTAGTGAAGATGTGACAGTGTCCTTAACCATTTCTCTCATGTTATTGTCTCCTGTACTTGACAGTTTGTCAGAGCTACTGGGTAGTGTGTCTCTATTAAACTTAGCATTGCATTTTAGCAAAGCATCTGTGTCAAAGATAGGCTGGGAGGACTCATGCATGCCTTCCCAAATGGTAGTGCGGTCTGTTAGTCCACCAGCTTTACCAATCAGTTCAGGACACACACCATGAAGCAATCCTCCCCCTATAATTTCCAGAAAACAGCAAAGACATTTTGAATTAGAATACATTTTTTTTCTCTTCATTTAGTCAACAGAATGAAGAAATGCGTACAGTGAACATTACAGCCAAAGTAGGACAAATCACAGGTTTTGCACACAAAATGTTAATCTTGAATTCACAAAAAATTGAAATGCGTAGAATACCTCTCAACCTGCTCACAAGTAATGCTCTTTTAATAACATATACTTTTCAGAGAGAAGAAATATGGAAAGTTAATAGTAATCCTTATTTGCTATGATTATTTTAGTATTAGATCTTCTGAATCATATTTCTGATCCCTTCAAAATGATCTCACAAAATTGCCCTAAGCCACGTCTCTCTGCTCTAAGGTTGTGAGGTATGCAGTTTCAACACAAATGAGAGTGAGGATGTTGCAGATGTGCAATTTATTCTAGCCAATGATACCATTAATCTTTATGGATTAGTTCAGGAAGTGGCAAACAGAAAAAAATCATCAGCAAAGGGGGAACACACGGGGTTATAGAAGCTTTACAAAAGACATATTGCACTGATTATTAGGTTTAGGTATGGAAACAAATTTCTTAGGAACTGACTGTTATATAGGATGGTGTGCATTAGAGATGATATATACTGCATTACAGAATCGGAATGACATTCCATTTTCCAGGATACCTATGCAGTGAACTTGGCAGTGCTCTCTTACAGGGGTTCACAAGAAACACTTGGAGAAGACTGGATAGTGAGGGTGAAGAGTCTAAAAGAGTGCAGTGACTGTGAAACTATGGCTGTGAGACCACAGGATCTATGGATAAATTATTATTTGTGGACAGCATTGTGAAACAAAACAATTAGTTACAAATAGTTGCTGAAAACCTCTTAATTAAAACCCAACATATTTGCCATTAAAAAGAGCAATGGAAAATAGCTTACCAATGGCTGCTTCCACTTGTATAGGCTCTGAATCCTGCGAAAATTCACTGAGCCCTGCTGCATTAACAGCTCTGACTCTGAAAATGTACTTCTCACCATTGACAAGCCCATGGCAAACGAATCTAAAACAAATCAGTGAAGGAATACTTAGAAAGTATTATACAGAAAATAGAAATCTTAACTGGGAAAAGAAAGCATTTCTTCCATAAAATGTACTCTTATTTCTGAAAACTGAGGATAAACCATGACCTCAGTGACTTAAATGAAGCCCAGAAAATGTAGAATGTATTTAAGCACCTCATTCATGCACAAATATAATGTCTAAAACCATATCTCTCCAGATAAAGCATTTACCAACACTCTTTCCTTCTTAAGATTATTCAAGTTTTCATGTTACCAGAGGGTCTACCTTATTTCTGCTAGTATGTAAAATCCATACTTCCTAATGGAAGCAATACAAAAAGCTGCAGAGATAGCATCTGTATTTCCTTGTGAAATACTGTAATGACATAAGTAAGAGACACCTGTAGCACAAGTTCCCATGTTTCACTTCCAATAATAGATGACAAATTGCAGTGTTCAAAAACATTACAGGGCATAGTACAAGAGCTAAAAATTGCCCAATTTTTTATTTCATTTTTGCTTCTATACATGACACAATAATCTACTGAGTTACCTAATGATTGCATAAAAAACCCTCATAAATTTTCTCAAGTGTCCACTCTGAGAACACAGTATTTCCCAAGGCAGGAATAATTTATATTGGAAAAATTGTGGTTTGAAAATGTCAATGTTTTATTTAAAACAAAACTTATTTTAGAATAGTTATTTGAAGTGTATTTTATTTCATGCTACTTTGTTCTACTTCATAATGTCATGTCTTGCACTGCCAGTGCTGGGATCATGCAATGATGTTTGAAGCAAATACAGTGGGGAAAATAAAATGTATTTCAAAGTTAACAGTTTATTTTAGGGAAAAAAAAAAAAAAAACCTGAATTCATATTTTCAGAGCAGTATTTTTCCTACTCATTCTGCTAGGCTTTTCAAAATTATTTGCTTTCACCAAGATGCGTGCAGAAAACAAATTTCAAAAGATCAAACTATGCTGCATAATGCAAAGTATGAGCTACAGCTAATGCTCTGAGATCGATTCAATCAGAAAAGCCAAGAGTTAACAGACAGCCTGTGCCAGGCTGCATCCTGCATTACATCACATTGACTGTAAATGCAGTGATAGGAACCTAAGCAGTGTAGCTGCATCACAATATGTAGTATCTCAGAACACTATTTTTATTTTTATGGTGAATAAAGTTTACATTTCATATTTTAAATATGCAAACAGCATGAAATTTCACCAACACTTGATATAACCACAATAGAAATCATATAAGTATATACGAAAGTATATAAATAGGCACATACAACTACTGCAATATAAATGCAGAAAAGAATGCTTAAAGGAGATTGTTGTGCTTGTGTTCAAGCAAGTGGGGGTTTAGGTATTTTTGATATGCAAAGCATTTACAATGCCTTTTTAAAAACAAAGTTGGTCCAAGAGTATTTAGCAGCGCCATACTTCTTGTAATAAGGGTTGTCATGGATAGCAATTACAAATAAGCCAAATCAATCATAATAAGTAGAGGCTGCTTCTGCATTGACATCAATCCACTTGAGATCAAGTTCTGCAGTTACTCCTTTAGACTTTGAAGATTACATCCTTATTCAAACAAAACCAAATCTGATTTAGTTTGCAAAGTTTTAAGTCTTGATTATTTTTCTGACTAGAGACTGAGCTTCATGTCAGTAAGAAATGTGAGTTTATACCAAAGTGTTCATTAATATCTTGATAACTGCAAGTGAAAGAGTAGTTAGAAAGTAACGTTGTTAGTGTGATATAGTCCACATGTCCTCCTGACATTCTAGATATACAGTCCAGAAATGTTTACAGCTGTCTTCCAAAACATAAGACTTTGCTTCCAAACATTATGCAGTTTAGTTTTCCATTCTTGTAATTTCAGACATTCCTCACTGTACTGTTTTTCATCAGACTGATAGGCTGTACAGTTGAGAAGAGCAAAGAGAAGTGAAGAACTTCTCTTTTCTTCACTAGCAATGTCCCCATTTCCCCTGCACCTTGACTGTTTCTGACATAAGGTTGATTATAAATTCCTTTTGGACCAGGCTCACAGTTTGAAATACATTTTTATAACTTCTTATGAACTTCACCAGTAAGAGTGATTCTAGCCTCCTGGCTACCACAGAGTGATTAACTTTACTACTACTAGTAATGGCTGGAAAGCACATAAACCCAATAAATCAAAAATTGGTGACCGTAATTTCCATGCCTGAAGATCCATTACCTTGTGCCTTTCACTGGATTGTTATTGCATGGTTCCCAACGACCAGATCCAACTACACTTGACTCAATGTAGTACCCAACCAGCTCCTTGGCATCTGGTGGCTCAGCCCAAGTGACAACAACTGAGGTATCTGTATTCCTAATTGGCATAATACGTCCAGGAGCTTTGGGAACATCTGTGAGAGAGAAACAGAGATATATTAGTAACCAGCCAGTCCAAATCTGAAAATAAAATCAGGGTGACATTCTATTCCTGACATGCATTCTATAGAATGAATATTCTTGGCAGAATATTCATTCTATATTCTTATATTAGCATGACTAATACAGATTTAACCCTCAAAAAACTCCTCTGATTTAAATTAAGTAACCTGACAGGTTAAGTAACAACAGGACAGGATCAATAGGTTCAAGCCTTTGGTGGTGAGATTCCTTACTTCTCTATTGCCTGTAACTCAGCACATTTCCATCAAATTAGATTTAGTTTATTTCCTCATGCTGAACATCTACACCAGAAATGTGATTTTGAGTTTTCTAAATGGGAAAATGTGTAAGGTATACATTGAAGATTTGTGCAGCCCATAGAATAAGTCAGAAACCAATGCCCCTGTTAAATAGCAAAATGCATCTAAAGTGTTATTTGAAAAGAGCTGTTTGACTTTTCTTAACGAATGTGGCTCATCTGCATCAAGCTGTTCTGAAAACTCAGCCAGTATGAAGTAAACAGAGACAATCTGGGAACGGGATTGAAATCTGCATTGCTGTTTGGAAACAAATTGCTAACGTAGATGTAGCTACTGATGCTTTACTGTGGTGAACATCTTGGCTTCTCTTCCAGTGGAAATAGTCTCCGCATTCATGTTAGTATTAAATTCTTCACTTTTGTTTAATTTGGCAAACAAGGAAGGTTATACTCTGCTGATGTCTGGGATTATTTTCAATGAAGACTCTAAGTAAAACAAAACATTTCTGTACCTCCTTGAGTTTTCATTTTCTTTCATTATTTGCAGTCTTTGCAGATCTTGGCATCGTTATTCACAGCTTAATTCCCTTAGTTTGCGTCTGTCATTTGACTACATGTTAAAGGTTCCACAACCCAAACCAAAATTATTTTAGCAAAAGGGAATAAATCAATGACTGCTTTTCATACTTGAATTATTTACTGGGCAGCTGTCTGTCTTCAGACAAAACAATTACATCATAAACTGAAAAGAAAATTTAATATATATGACCACACACTTACCGAGTTTGTCATCCACAACAGTGGCTTCAGTTGCTTCTGAAGGTTCACCGATTCCAGCTGAATTGCAACAGCGAACTCGGAAGCAGTAGGATTTGCCTTCAGCCAAATCAAAAACTGCAAAACGAGGGGACTTCACAGGGATCTCGGTGTTCACCCTTTGCCAGTCCTCTGTGCCAGCAACGCACTGCAGTCAAACCCAGAAGCCATGTTTGGAACAGAAGTCCCTAAAAGCTGAGTGTCTAACCCAACAGAATTTTCTACCTGGACCACCAAATGCATGTCTGCTACAGAGAAGTCATGTTACTTTTTTGGGCCTTTCCACAGAATGAGCATCCTTCAAAGCCTATGAATCTGCCAGATGTCCACCTACTCCAGAAAACGTACATAAAAGCTTACTGGGTTTTATATATCAAAGCTAAACTCCTCTTCACTGCCAGTAAGTGATGTTATTATTAACTGCATCCAGTTCTGGACCACTTTCATAATAAGTTCTGCAGACATTCAACATCATCCAAAGAACAGGAGTCTAACATTACCACATTGCTTCTAGATGCTCTTGTATCACACCTAATGATCACTTACACCATTAAAATTAGTGAGTAATTTTTGCCTGATTTATATTAAGGGAAATTTCAAGTAATGGTCCTGGTTTCTGAGGGATTTCAAATTCTCAGCAGAACATTATCTGACTATGTGACATTATTACTCAGTACTCAGCATGCAAGAGGTTATTAAAAAGCTTTCTTACATGGAAACTCAAAATTCATATATTCATGCTCTCTAAGTCTGTTGCTAAGTGAAACTCACTTATTTAGACCAGATTTTGTGAGAGAGATGAAAAACACATAATGGGGAAGTTATTTATGTCTCCCTTCATGACACCTCTAGAACGATAAGGAAAAGCATGGATAAAAAAGTTTGTGAACCATGAGATACAAGTAAAAAGGGTGATGGCATGAAGAATTTCCTAGGCTAGCAGCCATGCAAAAATGACTCAGAAAAGCAGGACACTGAAAATAAAACTGATTCTGTTCTGGAAAATAAATTTTGTCATCTTTTTTGAGTTGGTGAAGCAAATGGAAAGGTGATATAGAGGATAGGCAGCTGGAGGAGGAAGTGCTGATGCCAGGAATCACTTGCAGAATTCCTCTGTCCAAACAATCGGTCCCACCAGACAAACTTTCCTTTATACACATTTTTTTTGCATAAGTATTTAAAAAAAAAATAAATATCATATATATATAAATGTGACTTCTGTCTGTGCTTTCTCATTACAGGAGTTTGCCAGCCTGCCTACTCCAGGGTAGGTCAATGACACAATTCATAAAAGGATATTAGAGTGTGTGACACGTTCTGCATCTACTTTCCTACTTCCCATCTTTCTTTTATTCCCAGTTTATCTTAATCTACAGGAACAGTTATCTTGATGAAGATAACTCTCCTGGCCCTAGTTTGAAAATCTCAGGTGGCAAGAAAAGTTAACTGAAAGTCCAGAAGAGATGACAAAACAAACATGTAAAAGTTTACCATATCGTGATTCTGATTTTGTCCAGTTTTACCTTTTCCACAAAGTACATGATACCCTCGTGGCCACGCTGTCCAGGAGGTTTCCAGCTAAGCACAACATAGTTCTTGGTGGCTTCAATAACTTGCAGGTCTGTAGGTGGACCAGGAACAACACCCTCTGAAGAGCAAGGGAGAAGAATAGGAGAGGGAATTGAGATTTAAATCCTTCACATTTGTGTCAGAATTAGTGCCTTAACTAAAATTTAGGAGTACTAATATACCTTGGCACCTAATTTTTTTTTTAAACATAGAGTTAAGAGTCTTCTAAATATTGGTTTTAAATGAACTCTTTTAATTCTAAGTATGTTTACTCTTTAAGTCCTGAATAATGAAACCTCACCTCTACAACCAAATTGTGTTATTCAAGGTCAATCGACTCTCAGAACTAACTCTGGGTGCGTGCCAAAGTCAACTGAACTCACTGGGAGCTTTCCTAATTACTCAGCCAGCTTCATCTTAGACTTTTGTAGGCAAAAGGGCTATGTTTACCTGCAGGTTCTTCCTCAGTGACAATAATCTGTCCAGTCCAGGGAGCAGAAGGGTGACCTGAAACAAATGTTAGAGGTATCACAGAAATGAGAGATTTAAGGGAGTTTTGAAATGATGAGGAAAATTACTCTTTTGCGGTTCAACACTAACATTTATGAGATTCATGTGAGCTCTATTTTTTGTTACTGCTGTGAACGTTGCTCATGTAGCAAGCTAGTTACCCAAGCCTGAATATTGAGAGCAACTCATCAATCAATATAGCTAGAAAATTTAATCCACTGAAACATCTACTCCTTACTAAAATGTCACTGAAGTCGCCTAGGTGACAAACAGAGGTAACTCGCTATTTTCAGAGAATTAACTTCAACTTTATTTTCCATACTCTAGTCATTTGGATTAACAGCTCGCTCATTAAAGGAACAGCCAAAATCCTGCAGGCTGCTCTTTGTCTCTTTTTAACCACTTTCCTTCACATTACCGGCTTTCAAATCATGGGTCACAGTCACAAACAGAAACTCAGCCTGACTCAGCATATCTGCTAGATATGATTTGGGCTGCACTCTCAGTGCCTCTGTGTTATCATATTATTGCAGTTACACATTCAGCTATCAACCAGGTCAATGCACTTTCAGAGATAATTTTTGCAAATGCTGTTCTCCACCTCCTTGTGCTTCGCCCTACATTGGCTGATCCATTTTGGAGATGTGAGCAGAGAGGGAGCTGGTTGGGATTAAAAAGGATCATGAGGGATGAAAGGAGGGCACGTAATGGGAATAGGCCACCAAGAGCAGACTTTATCACCTGAGACAGCTTCCATGATCCCCCTGGAGAAGAAGCCTCCCCCAGACTTCAGGTTCCACATGTCTGTCTGAGCACAATGCTTCCTGGCAGTGCCAAACCTACTTCCTCTGGCCTTTTGTTTTTATTTTGAATTTGATCATCTGACCGCAGTCTGTAGCTTGCAGCATTATGATACATTAAAGATGTACAAGCTGGGACCATGTGAGCTCTGTAGCTTTGCATACAACACCCCTTCACATCAACAATTTTTAGCAGTAAAACTTCAGAAATTAGTAGAAATAACTGGATTTTAGGTATATGATTTAGTCTATGGGTAGAGAGGTGGATTTGGAAACAAAATGGGACATTGCAAGGCAATGGCAGAAATATCCTTCACATATAAAATTTAACACACAGAGCTTGGGGTCTGCTGTCCTACCCTGGTATTTTGCTGACCTTATGGCAGAAGTTTGATATTCACACGAGCACAGAATCAACCACCCTTGTCTGTGGCTCAGAGAGAGACTACTCACAGGATCTGTTCAGCTATTTTGTTGGCTGAACAGAAATGAGTGGCTTTAGGCAATTAGCTCTCCTGTGTCTTTTCTCCCCTGCAAGTTCAGAGCATGGCACTGTAGCCAGCCAAAGCCATTTCAGCAGGTAGAGCACTTTGTACAAAGAGCACTGAGATGATTTCTTCTTGGCAAAGCCGCCTCCAAAGAGGGTTTTGTTTTTGCATTGCTCCCTCTAGTGGGATTTCGAAGGCTTATGAATAGGTTGTCATACTGTTTGGCTGGGTTTTTTCTAATGAGTTGTGACCTCTTGAATGTCTTAGGCAACCTGCAAAAAAGCACATCTTACTTCTAAGCCTGGCTCTGTCAGAAGGATCCAGAGCAGCCACGGGCTCTGATACCCGGGATGGTAGGCTGACGCCAGCTTTGTTCACAGCTCGGACTCGGAAGATGTAGGAACGGCCTTCAATCAGACCAGTGACAGGAAAACGAGCAAACTTCACAGGACTTTCATTGCACTGGGTCCAGTGGGTGGTGCCAACCTCACACCTGAAAAATACCAACAGCAAGAGCAGTGCTGGGAAGGGAGAAACACAAACTTG
Source organism: Lathamus discolor (assembly GCF_037157495.1). Lineage (NCBI taxonomy): Eukaryota > Metazoa > Chordata > Aves > Psittaciformes > Psittacidae > Lathamus > Lathamus discolor. The sequence goes on along the minus strand of NC_088885.1, from coordinate 109,787,964 downwards.
GAGCACCCACCCCCCTTTACAGCTTCACCATCTGTTCATGTTCATTGGCTGGTCCATACCAGCTTCCTCACAGCATTACACACTGATGACATCAAAGCAGATGCACCAAGGGGTCAGGGATGAACCATCTGGCATGCACTAAATCCCTTGAGGGCTCAGGAAACATATGTATCTTTTGCAGTTGCCAGCAGGTGACTAGTTCATCTATCATACACAGTGCTCCACTGTACATCCCATAAAATGATAGGCTTCATGGGGCATGGAGACCTCCCTTGTCAGTTCTGTCACCAGCCTGGCACACAGACGGTTGTGAATGGAGTTAAAGTAAGGCACTCAGCTGGACCCTGTTTCAAAGACCACTGGGGCTGCCAAGGGAGCCTGCAGTGCAGTGGCTGCAGCCACTGCAATGACAAGACCTGGTGGGGTGATACTGGTCCCACTGCTGCGAAGCATCCCTTTTGTGGGAATCGTTACTGTCTTGCTCCTGACAGTTTTAGGTTCTGGTTTCTGCTTGGGGTGAAGGATGCCCAAGCTTCACCTCTAGCATTAGCACAGACTGGTCCTGCCTTCTTGAGCAACATGTTCACTCTACAAGCAGTTAGGGGCTACCCTGGCTGAATATTTGGGTGCCTAAATACATTCAGTGGGATCAAATACTGGAGAGCAGTAGCACAACTTTGAATTTAGAAGCAAACGCAGAATAAAGGAGGTAAACATAAAAGAAAATGAAAATAACAAATGACAGATTATTTTATCTCATGCTTTTCAATGTGCCTTTAGGTTTTTCAGTTAGAATGAACAGCAATACAAATTCTCCAGTCTGGCATGCTCACTGACCTGTCAATGAAATATCCAAGGATGGGGTTTCCTCCATCGACAGCAGGCTGCTTCCAGGAGACAATGACATAATCTTTGTTGGCATCTAAGCACTGTACATCCAGTGGTGCACCAGGGGCTCCAGGGATTTCAGCATCAGCATCTATGAGGATGGAGACATATGTTTCCAAACGTGAACCACAGTTCTTTAACAATTATTAATCTTTAAGGACTGAAATCTGTTCCTAATGAGCCAAAAAAAGAAGTTCCATTACTGGCTTCAAAAAGTATTGGATTTTATATTGGCAATGTTTTTCTAGGTTTTGGTTTTCTCTTTGACACATTTACAAATGCTTAATAAGTTACAACATACTGTAAATGTAATTCACCTACTCATTTTAAATAAAATTAATAACATGCATTCTGGTTAGGTAGCTGCAAGAGACACAACTGAACTAAAAACTTGGCAGACTGTATATTTACCTGCTCTTCTGCTTACAGGAAGGGGCTGTTATATTGCCTGGTGTTATCAACCAGGCAATAGCTCAATTAAAAGTATTCACACATTGGATATAAAACACTGAATAAAATGCCTCCAGACACAGTCCTTCCTTGTTTTTTTTTTTTTGGTTAGTTAAGAGCTTCAATGGTATCAAAACCTTTTGAAGTTCAATGATATTACACATACAAATATATCATTGTGGAATATAACCTTCATAAGGATAAGCACAATGTTCCTTTCAAGTGTTTATCACGAAGATGGGACTGCTGGTGTCCAAGGGCCTTGACTCCGGCATCAGCTTTCAGACATATCTAAAGCTTTAAAAAGCAGAGCACAGCGCTGGTCACTGGGGAATCTTACTGTTTACATAGTTAATTTGATTTGTGAGATGGGGTCATTTTCCTGTAGAGAAAAATAACCTTTGCAGAAAGACTGTATGAGAGAATTTCAAAGAAGAGGGGTTGTTTCTCTGCAAAATAACATCAATTTGTACAATTACATGCATTTTTCAAACCTTGTGGTGAACTACTTCAAAAGAAGACCTGGCATAGACATGAAAGATGTACATACCTGAAGAAAACAATATTTTGCTAGTATTTGCTAGTATTGCTATTCTTGCATCACATCTAGTTCCCAGACTTCTTAAAAAAGTTTGATGTTTCAAGGCATTACAGGATTTTGTATTTCAATATACAATAATCCCTATTTTTCATGCTTCTGCCTTTCAGAAAAAAAAGCCTTATAAGAGAATCTAACATGCTTCATTAAGTAAAACAGTAGTCTTCAGAAAAAAAAGAAGAACCCATATTTGACACTATCTTCTCTTATAGGCAGATTAACATCACACGGAGTTTTTGAAGCTGCACCAAAGTTACCGAGTTCAGGTTCTAATTACAGCTAACTTGACGTGGGCTTGTTTTTTGGTGTGTTGTTTTTTTTTTTTATTTTAATGATAATGTACAAAAAAGCAATCCCGTTAACAAAATAAGAACCTTAAGGGTAACAACAACAGGTGTTCAGTGATCTCCACAGGCAAGCTTTTACTGACCATATATTCCGCTTAACAGAATGTGAGACACCACAGTTTTGTTTCCAAGACAGAGTAGGAAATAGCTGGGACAACCAGCATTTCTGATCAGCCTCTGGGGAGCTAGGATATCATCCCTGATGGCTTGCTGACAAATGCTGACCTGTAGCCATGGCAGAAGAGGCACACACACTTGCTAAGTGTGTCTAAAGACCTAACGTTATGTGCTGGATTAGTGCATCGCTTACTTCCATCAATTCACAGGGGTTTCAATGTGTGACATAGAAAGACAACCACTTGTGCTTAAATACCACAGCTAGCCATGTATAGCAAATTTGTTTACAATTGAAGAGGAGCAGTGAGGAATATACTAGCCAGCTGAGACTGTGGGGACCATTTAAGTAGGAATGTAGAATTAATCTAATTAGAATTTGGCAAGCACACTGCTTGGCTAGTAAAATACTCTGTTGAAAGTGGAAGTGGATTTGCAGTCAGGTCGTATCTGCATTGACAGAAGATGTAACAGGAACAAGGGTGATCATTTATCTGTATGGCAGCACAATTTAAAACAAAGCAAGAAAGACAAATCCAATTTCTTGTCACAGATGCTCACTTCAGTACCTTCTTCAGGTGATGAAAACACCTGCTTCAGCCATATTTTCTGAACAGGCCATTATCTCACACAGCTCTGCTGGGCTCGGCAGCACAATACCGTTCTAGGCATGATCTCAGAGCCAAGAATTTTGAGACCCATTTGAATTAGCATTACACACTTCAGCTGCTTTTAGCAGCTGAGACAGATATAGACCCAGCACGCAATCTGATAGCTGTGGCTCCCTCTAAAGAAATATTTCTCTAATAGAAATCCAAAGTTTTTCATTTACAATCAAAGAGTTTTTCATGTTTACAAGCAAACAACACTCTGAGAAATTATGTTTTAATTCCACACTTTGCTGCTTTTCTTTAGAGAATAACAGAATGGTTAAGATTGGCAGATAACTCCAGGGATCACATAGTTCAAACCTTGGATCAAAGCAGGGCCAGCTAGAGCTTGTGCCCTAGTACTCTGTCGAATCAGGTTTTGCATATCTTCAAGGATAGAGACTCCACAATATGGCTGGGTAACATGTTTCAGTGTTCAGCCACCCTTTGAGTAAGAAATACATTTTCTTATGGTTAAATGGTATTTCTTGTATTTTAATTTGTGCCCATTGCCTCTTGTCGTGGCACTGAAAAGAGCTCTTTACTCCCCTCCGTCAGGTGTTTATACACACAGATAAACTCATCCTAAGCCTTCTCTCAGCCCCACATCTCTCAGCTTTTCCTCATATGAGAGATACTCCCTTAATCACCTTCACAGCCCTTCACTGGACTCACTCCAGTGAGTCCATGTCTCCCTAGGACTGGATCCAGAAGTCCAGATGAGTCCCACCAGCGCTGAGTAGAGGGGAAGGACCACCTCCTCCAACTTGCTGGCAATGCTCTTCCTAATGCAGTCCAGGATACTGCTGTCCTTTGCAACAAGGGCACATGTTCACCTTGGTATCCACCAGGACCCTCAGGTCTTTTCTGAAAAGTGTCTCTCCAGCCAGTCAGCCCCCAGCCTATCATGGTGCATGAAGATATTCTTCCCCAGGTGCAGAACTTTGTGTTTCCCTTCCATCATATTTTTCCCCACACTGTGCATTAGACAGAACCCCTCAAACGGTGCATAAAATGTTTATCAAAACAGTGCAGTTTAGCTAGCAGTGAGATGGTTACAGAAACATATTTTTAAGTTATGACATTTTTTTCATGAAAAATCCTTTTTTTTTTCCCCCAGAAATAACAATTAGAAGTTATATTGCTAGAATCAAAAATAATAATTCTCTTCTCATTAGGGAAAAAAAGCACCTGAAATGTCTAATACTGATTTTGCCAGCATGTTTTCTTCATTTCTGTAGTGAATTCTCTTCACAAGACAGTACTTACCTCTAACAAAGACATAAGCACTGTATTCTTCATAGTAGTCTCCCATCACCACTCTTAGAGTGTAAAGACCTTCATCTTCCTTGTTTGCATGATTCAGTGTTAACGCGGCTCGCTCCCCGCTCCAATGCATCTGGACCCATTTGGATGGTGTAATCAGAACACCTAGAAATTAGGGAATTTAATGACGAGAACTGGCTGGATCTACTGAGGAACACATTTGGAATACAGAGAATATATTGGAATAGATTGGAAATGCACAGAGACCATTCTTATTATGCAACTTCCTGTCTTCAAATATAAACATAAAGTACAGCTAATTCTGCGCTCATGCCAATTTTGTCTTCAAAGTGTAACTTCAGAAAGCAACAGCTTTTTTATCAGCCGTTGCACAACACATTTGTGCAACTACTTAAGAAATGTTTTGGCATATAAATAATTAGTAAAAGCTATGTGGGCTATGCGGATGGGACACACAGATGTTGGAGTTGATTAAAATGCTTCTAATTTCAAAAAACTTTTAAGACAGAAAAAAATCCCTAGAAGACATTTTCACGGTGCTTCATCAGTTTTCTAACTGTGGTTGCATTTCGAAATGCTAAGTTTTGAAGTACTTTGAATTGAAAAGGAGAAAATACGACTGTTTGAAAAATCTGAGACAGTGATGACCAAATCACAACATTCACTTGTGCTGAAGTGAGTAAAGGTTTATATGAAAGAAGTTTCTATTTATTCTTGTCAAACTTTCTCACCATTTCTGTACCATTGAATTTCTGGTTTGAAGCGCTTGATATCAGGATTTATGACAACTGTGCAGCCCAGACTTATTGTCTCGCCTTCTCTCCCAAAGGATACATCAAACTTGTCGACAAAGCTGATTTCGAACCTGGAAGCATAGCCATGAGGGGTAACGCCAACTGCATAATGAAAAAAAAATCCATCTGTTTGCTTTTTCCTTCCTTTCGTGACAAGAGTAGGAAGCAAAAGTACCCAATGATTATGAATATAAGCTAAGATAAAGTTTAGGGTAAAAATAGCAAAGGTACATATTAAGTCATCATCTTCACAGGTAATTGCAGTGTTAAATAATCTAAGCCCTTACTACCAAAGAGAATCAACCATTTCTTTATTCATGCAACCCTAGTTTTTACAGCTAGTTCATTTTATACGGGAGAGGCTCCTTTAGAATTTCATTTCAGAGTGTCCACAATTTCAGATGCAGTGTTCTATCATTTTCTCATAAGGTTTGCTTAATAATTTAAAAAAAATTGTCTATTTATGATTAATGATTTAGGTTTTTAATATAAAATGAGCTCTTCATTCTCCCAGACATTCAGGTAGCTTATTTCTGGATATATTTCTGAATTTATCTTTCCTGATGGTGTGTGACCCAAGTTGTGCAGTATTCCAGACAGAAAATACTAAGTGCATTACACTTGTACCACACATACATGGCACAGGGGCCTCCATGTTTCTTTTGAAACAGCTCAGCTGATAAAACCTAGGGACACATTTTCCTTTTCCACAACTGCCCTACAGTGGTAGCTCCCAGTGTTCCTGTGATCAATGGGTATATGCAGATCATTATCTTCCTTTCCCATAACCTCACCTACAGGTGAGGGTAACACCATCTGAAATTGTAGAATTCAGCACCTTTGTAAATCAGACCTTATTCTGTTTTAAATAATATTCTACTTAGTCATTTGACATGATGTTGCAACCATAAATGGATGTGTTAAACAAACATATATTGCCACTTACGTCCCAGAGGCATGGAAAAAGTTCCAGAATGCAGAAGACTTGCATCAATTTCTCCTTTGTACCCTAAACAGAAAATGAACAACTCCAGTCACTATCACCATGAGGTAAAGGCTCTCTGAGCCCCAAACCCAAAAGTGGTAATGTACCTCTTAACAAAAAAAACCCAAAGGAAATATTTTGTAAACCTACTCTTTACCACGAGGGAAGCAAAAGCTGAAATTTCTCCTTTAACATTCATAGCAGAGGCCCGATACTGAGCAATGTCGTCAAAATCACATCTAAAAAGATAGATAGAAATTATTAGGCAGGGCAAAAGTTTACTCCTTGGCGTAGCCTCTCCTATGTTTTAGATTAAGGAAACCCTCAGAAATCTGGGTAAAATCTAGAAGGAAATCAAAGCTTGGGAGACAGACACACTGGACACTGGATTGATTGTAGCTACTAATGACTACATTATCTGAATGTTAAGAAAGCAGTGTTTGAAATAAACGTCTCTCTTTAGATATTACTTACAGATTTGAAATTGAGAATATAGCAGAAATAGGAAAAAATGTCTGATAATATTCAAGTTGTCTCTCAATTATCTCTCATTTACTGTATTCTATGGAGAGATGCCTAACGTGGAAGCTGTAGAAAAGGTAGATATCAGTATCTTTTCAATGGGCACCTACCAGTATCTAAATTGTCAAACCTAGATTGCTGCTGATTGTCAAATTAAGTGATTAGGTCTCATGTTTTCTAGATTTTTAATGCAAAGCGACTGAAAAGAAAATCCCATTTGGAGGATGAGTACTGTTAAAGATCTGTCTTGTGTGTATGTGAGGACATCTCAGTTCTGCTCCTCAATTCCGTATGAATCAGGAAATTCGCTATATTTCAGAAACAGTTAACTCACGTATTTTTACTCTGAACTAGATTTTTCTCATGTTTAACTGTACTCATGCAGTAGACAAATGGAAAAAGTAATCACAATGCCCTACATGTTTCTGACTCAGCCATAAACAGAATAATAGTACAGATTAATTCACTTAGGCAAATTCCATATCCTCTACTGAGGAAAACCAGACCTGCTTCAACATTTAGTGGACAACATTCACCTCAGCTGTACAAACTTGATATCTCTTACATCCCAAGAGATTTGTTCGCATTTTGCAGGTCCTAATCTATGACAATATTTCAGATTAAGCTCTGTTAAATTATTTAGTATTCTCTTACGTGCTAATCTCCAGTGAGTGCAGCCCATATCGGCTTTCAATGATATACTTGCCAGGATGAGCCTGTACATTGATGGGCACATTGTTTTTGTACCTATGGAAAAGCAAAAAACCAGCATGTCACAAACAGAAGTGTATAATTTTATGCTTTAAAAGGTCAAGTTCTTGATGTTTGAAATAAAACATCAGTTTCTGCATATTTTCCTAACTGCAGTCTAATTTCCTGGGAAGACATTACATATCTTTAGAAGCGTAATCTTTCTCCCTTTTTCTTTGACCCCTTTGACAGGAGATAATAGTATTGAATGGGATGAGAATCAGTTTGTACTACCATGAGCTTCATGCTGCTATTTGTAAAGAAATGGGGGAGTCACATGAGCAACATCTCTAGAGTTCTGACAGTTGTAAACAATTAAAATTCTGCAGCATCCTTCCCTATTAGGTATCGTACACGTTTTGTTTAGTTTCCATATCTGACCTACTTTTAAAACCTGCATATTCACAAAAATGTCAAGTAGAACGTTTTGGGTTTTTTCTTTTTTGCTTGCATGGCTAAATTGACAGAAGGCCCAGCAGGGTTAGACTGATAAGGAAAAATCATCTTGCTGGTAAAGTCCATTGCAGTGAGGGATCTGGCAAAAGCTATGCCGCGAAAAGCTTCTCTGCCTTTATACTGTGTTTTCTGGTACAGGTATATCTTCAGGTAGGGAAAGTTTATGGTAAGTAATTTGAAAGAATGAACTAGTACTGATCCAGTAGTGAGCTGGTACTGCTTATTTCAGAATTTATATAAACAGCTTGAGACTCACAGAGGAAGAGTTCATGTAAATTCTTCTCGACCAACTGTTGCATAAAAAGTCACTCATTTTGGACAATACATGGTGTAACCAACTAAATGTTCAAGTGAATCCAGTTTTAAGTATTACTAACGCGGAACAAAATGGCAATAGGGGTCTAATAATATTACACACTGAATTGTACTCAGTACATTTAGGATTGATTTGAGATCCATAAAGAAAGAATGTTTCCTAAGATAGTGTCCTCTAACACAGCTTTCCCTGTTCTCCATAAAGTACATATATAAGGGAAGTGGAAATACAAATGATGAAAGATGAGAGTATCTTAATTTCTTACTCTGATATAGCTTAAATAAACCTTTCTCTTCACAAGCTGTAACAGATATCCAGCTAAAGAAAGAGCTTTGCTGCTTCATTTCTGATTTTAAATTTTTAATCTCTCATGATTTTCAGTCAGGAAAGGGAACTGATCTGGTGTCAGTGGCTTGACCATTTCACCAAACAAGTCAATAATAAGCAATTTTATCTTTACCAAGAATACTATTAGTTTTATATATTATAAGATGAAACTGTATCTGCAGTAAATCTGAAAATTACTTTTCAGCACTTTCAGTGTTGTGGAATAAGGAATATTTCCCTGGCTACAAATATTTGGACACAGTAATACACTGTTTTTTTTCCAAGTGAGTGAGGATCGTAAACCCAATGCTTCTCATCCTGATCTTCTTCTCAGCAAGATGTCTATGAAAAGGGACTCAGTGCAGGGCAGTACTCTCTATTCTGGACTTCAAACAGCTGCAGAGATGCTTCACCTTATTATGGATCTCCTACTGCATTATCATGACTCACAGCAAAGAATAATACATGGGTCCAGTAAGAGTAATCCATTCACCACCATTCTTCTTCTGGGGAGCACCACCTCATTTGTGCCATGGTGCTCCCTAGACTGATCTGCCTGGGAACATCTTAATATTCCATGTAATGTGTCTAGAAAACAGAATGTTCTTAACATTTTCAGGGAATATGAAAACCTGTGACACAAGACTTGATTCCATAATATCTCTAACTTTTCTCCAAAGGGCTGGGCAACCCTTGAATCCTGCTGGCAGCAAAGGCATTTAGTAGCATGTGGTGCTGTGCAGAAACAAGCTTTAACTCAGTCATGCCAGCAGCGAGAAGACTTTCACTTCTTTTGTCTTCATTATCAGGTTAGTAAAAAATAATTGATTCAATTTTCACTTATTCATATTCATCTATTGAAAGAATAGGGCTCATGTGTTTGCAGGACCACTTGCTATTTCTGGAAACACAAATTCCAGAACAGCCAAGTCATTAGCTAATGTTGGACTGCAGCCTCCCACTGTCATTATGCACTTATAGTTTATGCTTTCTGCTACTGGTTTCAAATGTCTTGGGTTTTCCATACGCTTTTTCCAAGGGAGTCAGAACAGCTGCACTGGACAGCAAGATTTTCTTCAAAGAGAGTTCATGAAGCTTTATAATTTTTCAGGCACAGCATAAAAAGGTCTTCATTGCTTATACAAAGAATGACTGTTTGGAATACACAACTGACATTTCAGTATAAATGCTGAAGAAAGCTGACAGATCCAGGTCAGCACTGTTCTGTATCTCAGAGCAAACACACCTGCTGAAATGGCTGTGAACTCTTTTTCCATTAGTAGCCTGGGGCAAACTGAAATCCCTTTGGAATTCAGATGTATGGCAGAATGATGCATTAATTTCTACCATACACATTTAGCACTTAGGTGAAAGGCTGGTTCACATTGAGAGCAAAGGCGAACAGCTGAAGACTTGGTTTATCCATATCAGATTTGTGGGATAAGGTGAATCTCAACCAAAGTGAAAATGGCCCAGCTCTTGTGTTCTTGGTTAAGATTCAGGTTACAGAGCTGGATTACACCCAAGAACATAGCTGACCATTCTTTAAGTCCAGCTGAGACCAGACCCAGAGGGTTTGTCTGGAATCCTCTCTAGGAGGAATGTCAAAACAGGACACTTGCAATGCTTACATGATGGGGAAAATGTGTGTGCAAAGCCTGGCTATTGGTTGTCGTGGTCTAATGAGAGAGATCAAGTGACTTCATAGGCATCAGCTCTATGCTTATTAATGCATAGGCATTAATATGCCTCTTCGTAGCACTTTTTGTCAAGCCCGAGATCAGAACTAAATAAATACAAAGTCCTTTAATCAATTCAAGTAGTAAATTGCAGAATATGAGTATCACTTGACGTCATGATATTGTAGATGTTTTCTGTTGTCTCCACAAATAGAATATCCATAGGACTTACTCCTAATTAATGCTTAATGATGAACACAGTCTTGTTCTTTGTCCATTTTATAAACACAAACATACATTTTATATACACATTCTAAAAGACTCCTAAATTAAATAATGAGCATCAAATCTCATTTTATGTTTGGAAAAAAAAAGTTATTACCTATTATCTCAGTTACTGGCTGGCATCTGTATAGCATGAAGTAGGTAAGAAAGATCAGCTCAATAGACAGTGAGATAGTGAAGCTTCAAGTCACTATTAATTAAGTTAAATTCAATTCCAGTCAGGGTAAACATTAATGCAAGAGTCAAATTAGACCTTCAGCTATGACTGAGAGTATATCTTGGAGTTCTGACAGTAAAGATTTTGTCCGAAGACCATTCAAGTGGGTAGAAAGCTTCCAACAGACTCCAAAGCTTTCAGTAGTCTTGGATCTATCTGCAGTCTTTGACTTCAAATAATTATGATGTGTCTGCTATGAACATCCTGCACCATGAGATCTGAGTTTCATGGAGATTCAGTACTGTATCTGCTCAGCAGCCAAACAGCTAGTTCATAACCAAAGCATGCTTTAATGCTTCAGGGACATTAATGGCATTCATAGACTAAAAAGTATTTGGAAACATTATTTTGAGGATAATACTGATGACAAATCACACTGTGCTGCTTTTTCTTCATCAGCAGACAGAAACAATATGTTGGATGTCTCTATGAAAAAAATAATCTATGTATTCCTATCGTCGTTATGCAACAGAGGCTTCTGTACCTGATTTTTTTAATTGGACTTGTACCTTTCCAGACAAAATACCACATTCACTGAGACAACTTCAGATACTGGTTATGTGGTGACTTTCAGTGCTACAGACAGACCCAAACTTACCATGTAACACGGGGTTCTGGCCAGCCAGCGACAGAACAATGAAATTTAACATTTTGCTTTTCCCAGATAGTGTGGGAACGAGGCTCGATAACGAACTCAGGAGCATGTAAAAGACTATCTTGATTCAACTTCTTGTGGAATGCCTGAGTCTCTTCTAGCTGGAAAAGAAACATTTGATTATAACGTCCGGCAGTTATAAGTGCAAATTATTATTATGAATGTATTAACATAGTTTTAATCTTCCAGAAGTTCTACCTCCAAAATAGGTAAATTTGATTTACTGGGTTTTTTCCCCTTAAAGCTACCCTAAGTAAAATAATTTTCCATGTTTAATTATTTTTTTTAATACAGAGTGAAAAGTGAAACAGGTCTGAAACTCAGATGTCTTCTGCAATGCAAGACTGTGTATGACCAGATCATGTCTGTCAGAACTGCTCTCAAGCCTTTCCTGCTGATGAGTACTTTCCTCCTTCCGGGGGTAACCATTTCAACTGCTTGGCTACCCGCACAGCTGGAAAAAAAATCGAGTATGTTATAAATCTTGTTTTCTGCAAACTAAACTCTATCTTCTGCCCTGACTTTCACATATACGGAGAATTACAGATCCCTAAATTACATTTATTAGAAGAAGACAGCTTTCATAATCATCTGTCTTTTATAAACTGTGCAATTCCTAGTTTCCTTGCAATTGTTGCTTCTTGGTTCTGGAAAGGTTCTGCTTGTCCTCAACGTTCATAAAATGCTAACTACTCGTTATCAGAGGCCTAACAGTCTCCAACACGATTAAGTAGCTGCCCCTTATGTTTTCATGACAATTACTTTTCCTAACACATTCCAGAATGCTGTTTGTATTTATACGACTAACTTTACATTGCCTGACATTATATCTGTGACCTGTTACAAGTCCCAAATCCCCAGGTACTTCTACTTAGCCAGGCATTCCTTGTTTACTTGTTCTTTTTCCTTCTGTATGTAGTAATTTCCACTGGTTATTATCATATGTCACCTTCACTGTTTCTCAATTCTTTTTTTGCTAAATTAAATATATTTGTGCTTGATATATTCTGCCAGTCTGGTCATAACATATTTGTAAGTACACAGAGTATAATTCTTTAAGTTGCACAATAATATCAAAGCTACCCACAATTAGAGATTCAGTTCCAGATGTCTTTGGCAATTCCCTCCTTAATTTACACCCTGTGATTAAGACTCTGGGATAAGCACTATGTTCCTAGTAACAAGCACAAGTTCCTGTAACAAGCTTGTTCCTAGGCCATAAATACTGAGAAATTACCCCATCACCTTCTTATTGCTAAGGCATATATACTGGCACCTTTCTTCTCTGTCCAGCAACTACCCCATTGTTCAGGTGAAGGATGCTGTGCCATTTAACTAGGTGTTGGCATGATGTCCTGGGTTCAGCAGTAGCAGTCATTTTTCTCCTTCTTAGTAGCTAGTGCAGTGCTGTGTTTTGATTTTTTGGCCTGGGAACAGCGCTGATAATGCCGATGTTTTTAGTTGCTGCTCAAATGTTTGGTCTGCCCACGGACTTTCTGAGCCTCATGCTCTGCTAGGGAGCAGGGAAAGCTGGGAGGAAGCAGAGACAGGACACCTGACCCAAGCTAGCCAAAGAGGTATTCCATACCACAGCACGTCATGCCCAGGATGTAACGGGCAGTTACCCAGAAGGACTAGAGGACTGCAGGGTTGGACGAGGTATCAGTCAGTGCTCGGCTGGGGGGAGTGGGGCGAGTTATTGGTCTGCTGGTGCTGAGGTGTTGTATTCTTTCCTCTTGTTATTTCCTTTATCATTATTATTATTGGTGGTAGCAGCAGTGATTTGTGTCACACCTTAGTTACTAAACTGTTCTTATCTCAACTTGTGGGAGTTGCATTCTTTTTGATTCTCTTCTCCATCCCTCTGGCTGTAGGGGGAGGGCAAGAAGGTGGGGGGAGTGAGTGAACAAGCTGTGTGATTTATGGCTGACTTTGTTTAAACCACCACACATGACCAAAGAGCATTTCCCAGCCTCATTCTCCCTCCCTTTCTCCCAGCACAGCAGAAGTGTTCCTGGTGCCTGCATCAAGCACAGTGCCTCTTTTCTTACCCACCTGACACCAAGATAACAAGACTTTAGGCCATTAAAAAGATTTCCATTGAAAACACCGGTTTTTACTACCATTACTGTGATTGTCCATGGTGTAAATCAGGACCCTGCTGTACTAAGCACTTCACAAACACCAAACAAAAAGCACCCATGCTGATTACAGCTCAGGTGTTCATTTCTGTTCTTTTTACCGTTTTCTTCAGGGCCACACGTTCCGCAGACTCCCGGATTGCTACTTTCCTTGACTTTTTTTCATGATGCTCCTCTTCAGAAGTTGACTTGGCCACCTTGCTGGCACTAACTCCTTCACCTGTGGCAAAAAGATTCCTCTTGGCAACGTATGCAGCACTTTCTTTAATTCTTTCTTCTTCTGTGTCTGTGATCCCACTGATACTCACTTCTCTGAAAGAATTTTAAAAAGCAGAATCCCATTGGAAAATGCTGAGAATATATTTGTACAGAATCACAGAATCACAGAATCCCAAGGGTTGGAAGGGACCTAAAAAGATCATCTAGTCCAACCCCCCTGCAAGAGCAGGGTAACCTACAGTACATCACACAGGAACTTGTCCAGGCGGGCCTTGAATATCTCCAGTGTAGGAGACTCCACAACCCCCCTGGGCAGCCTGTTCCAGTGCTCTGTCTCTATCAGATTAGTCAACTACAATGGACACTTTTTCATAGTATGTTTCTGCTATAGCAGTTTCAGAGGTATTCAAAACAGAAATGGAGGGAGCATTCAAAGTCATCCAGAGGGACCTCAACATGCTTGAAAGGGCCAAAACCAACCTTGTGAATTTCAACCAAGCTAAGTGCAAGGTCCTACACCTGGGTCGGGGCAATCCCAAGCACAGCTACAGGCTGGGAAGAGAAGAGATTCAGAGCAGCCCTGCAGAGAAGGACTTGGGGGTGTTGGTCAATGAGAAAATGAACATGAGCTGGCTTCAGTGTGCACTCGCAGCCCAGAAAGCCAACCGTATCCTGCGCTGCATCAAAAGGAGCGTGACCAGCAGGTCGAAGGAGGTGATCCTGCCCCTCTACTCTGCTCTTGTGAGACCTCACCTGGAGTATTGTGTGCAGTTCTGGTGTCCTCAACATAAAAAGGACATGGAACTGCTGGAACAAGTGCAGAGGAGGGTCACGAGGATGTTCAGGGGACTGGAGCACCTCCCGTATGAAGACAAGCTGAGGAAGTTGGGGCTGTTCAGCCTGGAGAAGAGAAGGCTGCGTGGAGACCTCATAGCAGCCTTCCAGTATCTGAAGGGGGCCTACAAGGACGCTTAAGAGGGACTCTTCGTCAGGGACTGTAGTGATAGGACAAGGGGTAATGGGTTAAAACTTAAACAGGTTGTTCATGTTACACATAAGGAAGAAGTTCTCTATTGTGCGGGTGGTGAGGCATTGGAGCAGATTTCCCAAAGAACTGGTAAATGCTCCATCCCTGTCAGTGTTCAAGGCCAGGTTGAACAGAGCCTTGGGCAACATGATTTAGTTCTCTTTATTCATAGAAAATTCAATCCTGTTTGTAGGGTGACTGTTCTTCCAAATGTTTTTGAGAAGATTTCTTGAAGCATCTCCCTCAGGCTTTTTGCAGAGGTGAGATGAAAAGAACAGTTACTCTCAATGGATCCAATCTTGTTTCCATACGTACATATGGAAGTACCATTGCAGCTGTATTGTTTTGTCACTGCCAGAACATAAAAGCTGCTATAGTAGTGCATATGCCAATGACAGTTTCTTGACTTAAGGAGCAGCATTAATATCTTTCTGCTGAGTTTAGTTACTTTAGGGTAACATTAGATGGTACACAGAAAAGAGGTTCTATTTTAGTTCTTGTGAAGTGCCATCTTGCAAGTACTGTAGAGACAGCAGTCTCCGTTTATTTCCAGAATGTGCTCAAGCACAGCCTCGCTATTTTATCATAAAATGCTTACTACTGCTGCAAAGTGAAAAGATTAGGGTGAATGCTTTTTTTCTGTTTTCTTTAAGATTGCTAATATTATGTATCTGATAGCGCATGTCAACACTCAAGAAAATTTGGATTCAAGCCCATAATTTACTGCCCGGCCCGCTATCTTTGGGCTAAAATTCAGTTCAGTGAGATGCAAGACATCCAAGCAGTAGAACGTATTGCTACCTTAATTATGCGTAAAAATTGCTCAGAAGACTAAAAAACTTATTTAACAGCAGAGAGCTTTGAACTCCCTCATGTGTTCAAATTTTGCCTTGAACTTTCTGTGTTTCTAGCTTCTTTAACAGGATGATCATTAGAAGTATCAGTGGGATGACTGAATGCCTTCACTTAGGCATAACAGCTCTCCCCACAAATATGTCTGAAGCTGCAGATATGTGGCAGAGATTCTAAAGATGATTTTCAAAACCCACTTTAATTAATATGAATGTAGCTATCTACATTCAGTTTAAATGAGTCAGTGGAATTTTCTTTCAAAGGCAAGCTGACATTATTTCCTCCTTAATCACAGTAGTTAAAATTTCAGCAGCTTCACAGGATAGACCCACTCCTCAAGGCATAAAGCATCTTCTAGGGGCTCATGAATATCCTCAGACTAATATAGGACTCAGTATAGTCATCTGCAGTAGTGGTCCCCAGATGCTTTTCATCAACAATATTAAATATTTGGATTTGCTAACCATTTCTTCCTGCTTTAATCTTCCCAGATCAAAGAGAAACATGTTCCCTGAAAAGATGAATGCATCAGAAAAAGCACACAGTACCAGTTAAGAAATGATTCTGCAGTCAGGTCTCAGGGGTTTCATTAGAAAACCTTTTTCAAAGAGAAACAATAGGATCAAATCCCATATGGCACACACCAAACATTATTTAAAGGGTATCTACCATCTGCAGTCCTTTGGCATAGTCTTGTTAGTGGCTGCAAATAGTTCCATGAGACACATCCAGTACCTTTAGCACCTATGGCATTAAATAAGGCTGTGGGTGTTTTGTTATCTAGAATGCTGTTTGTCTGTCCAAATTTTATCTTGCAAGAATTAGGCTAGGTATTCAAGAAGAACAGTTGTGAATGGAATAATCTGAGCAAGGGACCTTTCTATAGCAGAACCAAATAACGGAAACAGTGACATGGAGCTGAAGGTCATCCAGCAGCAACAGTTCCAATGAACCCATAGAGAGCTGACCTTTATAAATAACTATTCCTTGTAAAAGCTATCTGCCCATAGGAAACAGCACATCAATTTCACAGAGGAATCTGGGAATGACATATAACATGCACGTGGTTCAATGGGCTTCAGCTGTTATCTTTCAAACAAAAATAAATATCTGACAGGAATGTGGCATGCAACTTCTGCAGTCTTGACATACGGTCATGAACGTGATGCCAGCAGAGAAAAAGCCTAAACCAGACACATCAACCATTTCCTGCCATGTTTAGTTGCACACCCTAACAATCATCATCTGCTCTTTATATACTTTTTTACTAATTAAAAAAATATAAATTAGTGTGCTACAAAAGCACACACAATTTCCTGAGTTACCATGTGAAAAAGTAAGATTGATACCAAAAACAGTAATAAGAAGCACAAAATCATAGAATCATAGAATAGTTAGGGTTGTAAAGGACCTTAAGATCATCTAGTTCCAACCCCCCTGCCATGGGCAGGGACACCTCACACTAGACCTTGTCACCCAATGCTCCGTACAACCTGGTCTTGAACACCGCCAGGGATGGAGCATTCACAACTTCCTTGGGCAACCAGTTCCAGTGCCTCACCACCCTGACAGGAAAGAACTTCCTCCTTATATCCAATCTAAACTTCCCTTGTTTAAGTTTTAACCTGTTACCCTTGTCCTGTCACTACAGTCCCTAAAGTAACAGTCCCTATAGTAACGATGATGCAAGAATCTGACAGGATCTTTTAATGCAGGAAGCCAAAATAATTGCACATACACAAATAAATGACGCTACACACTATCCCTAGCCATCAGTCATGACTTTCAACTATTGATCAACACTATAAATTTTACTTTTGTAGACTCAAGACACAATAAAAAGGGATGAGATTTGTGCCTGAGGAAGACACACAGATGCAAAGGTAGTGAGCAGCCTTGAAAATATGTCACTGTAAGTTTTGTCTGAGGCATATTTATGTATTTCTGTCACAGAAGATATAGCTGAAACTCCAAAGCAATGGTTTAAAAAGGCAACAGTGTGTGCTTCTGAATGTGGTTTGGAAAAGAGCAATGAATCTGACACCGGAACATACAAGGGGTGAGAAAAAAATTGCTCCAGATAGTGAAGGGAAATGATAAAAACCAAAACTGCAAAAGTATCACAAACACTCAAAAGGCCAGAACAGTAATATCTCCCATTGACAAGGTGGAACCCATTTTCACACGTAAGCACAAGTCTGGACACAATGAAGAAGTGATATTGGGTGTTGATTAAGCACTAGACCTAAAAGCACTGGCTCCCAGAAACAGCTTGGAAGTGTCCCATGAAAATGCTGTGCAGCAGAAGAAAGAGAAGTTGAAAGAAAAGTTCTGTTCAACTGCAAGTGAGCCAGAAATTTTTCTCCTGTCCTCCAATCAGGAACCAGTTTTCTACCCCACAACCTGGTATATATAAATCTGAACAAGTGACTATGCTTGAGCTGCCAGAGACTCCTAATAAAATCAATATGCCATACCCCAAAAAGGGCAGGGGAGCCTCCTTGCTTATGTTGGTTCTGGCTTCCACATAAAGTTCACATTCAGCTTCATTGAGGACACAGCTGAAGTAAGATCTATTACATCAGTAGTAATCATGCAATAAATACCAACATGTGAGATCAGTATGAATCATTACAATGGATTTGAGAAAGTATTTGGCTTCATTCCAGATTTTCCCTGTGCCAGGACAAAACATTAACACAGCATTTCACTATTTCTGTGTTTAATGCTTGGTAAGAGACATTGAATTACAGAACTGTCTTAAAACCAAAAGAATAAACTAAATAATGTGTACAACATGCTTGCCTGGTTTCCAATAAGCAGGGTTATAATTATATCTTAATTGCATAGAAAGCACCCTGGCATTGTGTACAAAACAAAGTCCAGACACCTGGGTTCATTTGTCCCGACTCTGGATGATCATTGTCTGATTTTCTGCCAATCAGTTGACTTCTCTTTGTCTTTTTATCACTTGTGTCAAGTGCAATCACCTTGAGATCCATGGGTGTGAGAAAAGATGAATAGATGTTAATTTATAATTTGTTAATAAAATGTCAGAAAGACATTACCAAACAAAAGGAAAGTGAACATACCGTCCTGTGAATATGGGCACTGAGTAGTCTATGGCTTCATTCTCTTTGCCCTCAGACACGAAGTTTTGTTTTGCTCTCTTTGCTTTGGGACTCATCTTATAGGATTGATCTTCAATCATTAAATTGGAATTTTTCAGTCTGAAATAAAAATAATATTGTTAAATTAAGAAAAAAAAAAAGCTGTTAAGAAACACTCCAAAATAAGATTAAAGTACTAAAAATTACTGCTCTCTTGATAAGCAAGAAAATACAATTTTCATAGCCATGTCTTCAGAGTTATTAAACAATTAACTAAATGCACTTTTGACAAATTCATCATTACTAATATAATACTGATGCCCTGTGATATTAAATCTACATAGAGAAAATAAACACTATACCTGATAGCAATGCACATTTAATAGCTTCTTGGCGTGGGACTTGGAGAGTTGGCATACCCAGTTTTGGTAGATCCTCAAGTCAGTGAGGCCACTGAGTAATTCTAAAGATTGTACCTGAACTCATAATCTCTACTTTTCCAAAATTTACAGTCCTGAAATTATCTAGTCCCCAAACAAAATGTTGGTGTGCAAATGTAATCAAAGTAATAATGCACATAAGTCTCTCTACAGAAACTGCTGGGCAGTGTATTGCTCAGTAACCAGCATCACCATTCCCACTGCTCTCCCATACCACCCCAATCCATTGAAAGTGTAGAGCTAAGTGAAGAAGCACCATTGCACATAGCACAGATAAATGGAGAATGAGTGGAGAGAAAGAAGAGCAAGGCTTCCCCTCCCCACCAGCTGAGGAGGGATTCTGAGCAGTGTGAAGCATATTTGAGGCAGCCATTTTGGGTTCATTTTTAACATGGTTACAACTTGTGTTAGCAAAGCTCCAAATAACTCTGTCCTCCTTTCCTAATGCAGCACATCTCTAACTCACAGATCCATGGAATAGCCTAATTAGCTCTCAGCCTTATATTAACTTCCAAAGTGTCTATTCATCTGTCTCAACATCACCAAGGGAAATCATATGTGACTCTGCTTCTGGTCTCGGGGTCTCTCTACACAACATAAGCTTACCCCTTATGTGCACAGGTAAAGGGGCAGAATTAAGGCATGTGGCTTCTTTGCACAGCTCATTAGCCCACACATGGCTAACCTGCTTCCCATACCCTGGGTAGCTTACACTGGTGTCTCTACGTAACATGCTGTGCACATATAATCTGAACTCACGCTAATACCGGGTTCCTGAGAATGTTACACATGCGTAATGTAAGATTACAGATACATGCCTGGGCTAATGTTTTCCCTTGGCTGCAACCCTGCAAAAGAAAGTACCAAGCTCCAGAGTTGCCACCAACACAAGTCATACCAGGAGGAGTGCTTAATTTCTGAACTATGTGTTAATAATCTACCACGTGAGATTGTGTGTGTGAAATCACATGGGTCCAGTTTCATTCTCTGTTCTTTCCTTCCTTTTCTTTTGCCTGTCCCTTTGCTCAGACCAAATCGTCTCCCTACCCAGTGCCTGATAAATCAGTCTCCTGCTCTCTAGCTCTCTTAATGGCTTTCTTACTATCATCTCTTCTCCTTCTCCATCTAGTTCCCTGCCTGAACTTCACATTTCCTCCCACATCTGCTTTCCAGCCCTCATCTCTTTACCCTGCCATTCCCAGCACTGTAAGTAAGATTCCCTTCCTTTCTGCTTAGTCCACTTCTCATCAGACTTGACTGTATCTGGCTTGCCTGGCATAGCAGTGAGGCAGCCCTCTCCCCTGTGCTCCCAGATACCCACTTTATAGCCACCACCTCCAAGCCTACAGCACCACTGTCAAGAAATATCCAGTATAGGGGCTAAAAGCAGACCTGCACTCATTCTCCTTCACACCTCCTCCCGCTGTATTCTGGTTCCCATGCAAACAGAAGCACAGCCAGAGAGGAGCTGTTGCACACACCCAGGACTGGGGCCAAAGGTTTACCACATTGGGTACCACTGGATCAGCCAAGGCACAGACCAAGTCTACAAGTGAGTGATGCTGCCTCCTCCGGGGTCTGATGCCAGGCGCTGCCCTGGGCAGCCAGGGAGAGAGTCAGAGGGAGGTAGATCCAGCTTTAGGGACAGAAATACAAGCAGAAGACATCTGGGAACAGTGCAGGCAGAGTGAAATAAAAATAAAGAGACAACTTGGAAGAGGGTATGCAGTGGACCCACTCTTGGGTTGGACAACGATGTGGTACAGTCACTACGGCCAACAAATGCATTGGGAGAACTTGTCATATAGGTGGTAAGAAATATCAAAAGCAAAGTATTTTCATTATTTTTCATACCTGAACTACAGTCTGTAAGAAGCTGCAGCTCTTTACTAAGCAGGTGACTTTTATTCCTGTCCTGTTTTAAAATGGGACAAACTTGGAATTTTGACTCTGACTGCAAACAGATTTCCTAGGGACACTAGGCTGAGCTGTTTAGGAGGCCACTTGATTCCTGGTTGTTTCACGATTGAAAAGGATCTTCATTTGCAGATCATTTTAAATGCCAAAAAGTTTCTATTTTCGTAAAAGTAGATGAAATGTGGTGAAAATTTCAGCTCAGGCATTTTCAGCGCTGTTAAATGCAGAACAGATCTTTGTTCCTAAAGAATTTGGCTGTCCTGTCAATTTAGTTTTCAGTTAAGGTCCAGATTACACACTCGTGTAGGGAATTAACAGGGAGTGCATATAGTAGCTCCCATTACTCTCCACTAGACCGCTAGAACTTTTGATGGTGTCTTTTCTGTGTGTTTGGGTTTTCTTTTCCCTATTTTTCACTTACGACTCTAAAATTATTTGAAAAGGAAAGGATAAATTGCTATAGGTTCTGTCTGTTTGGTGGTTGTTTTTTTTTTAACCAAACACTTCAAGTGTTTGAAGTTGAATAGCTCATTTTCATTTTTTTCTGCCCACCACAGCTGGATTTATGAAAATATCCCCCACAGCTTTCAGATTAATGCCAGAGATCTCCATCACAATGGAGTCTGAGAAACAGGGACCGAAGAAACTTGACCTGGACCGAGCAAGGTTCCAGTGAGAAGTGTTTCACTGAATATTGCCAATGGTGCTTTTAGGCCTGTTTCCTCTTCCTGGTTAACAGCAGGTAAAAAGAAAGTTCATGTAGAGAAATACCTCCCTTGATAAATTCTCCGGTTTCAAGGAAAGACTTAAGGACATCCTGAGCTAGAAGCTGTATCCAGACTGTAGCAATGATCTTAATATTTATTTATACATGAATATAGCACTTTCTTTTGAACCTGTTTTAATCTGCTACTTTATAATCTCTTCTGCGCTTACATGCTGCTCTGTGTGGAAATTTGTTTCTTTTTCTCTCTGCACATCTTTCACTATTTTATATGTTAATGTTACATACCCACATCTGTGCACTTCCCAAAGTAAGAGCCCCTTCTCCCAACGGAAGGCATTCCACATCTGCTGTTACCCTTCTTGCTGATATCTGACCCTTTTCTGGTTTCAGACTGTACTTTCTGAGATTGTATGATCAGAACTGCACCAAGTATTTCGGCTATGAGCATACCTTAGATTGACACACTGACACAATATGCTTTCTGGTTTATTTTCACTTTCTCTCGCAGCTGCTCCTAAATACCTAATTGCTTCATTGTCACATCAGAGCATCCAGCTGGTGTTTTCAGACAGGTACCCAGAGTTACTCACAAATCTTTTTTAGAATTGCACTGCATAAACCAAGAGCTGAGATGAATAAATTCGAAGCAGCAGAAAATGTTTCTCCTTTCCAAACCTTTCTACCATTTGCTTTCATTCAGGCAGAGGTATATGGAGGCTAGTAGAAATGCACATTCAAATGGAGCTCTTTCCATAGAAAAACAAACTGATCACTATTTTTGTCATGAGGTTTATTTCCCTGTTTTCCTTTTTTGCTATTACTGTTTCCTCCTCTGCAACACAAAAATCAAACTTCACAGCAGGGGGACTCCGCTTTCTTGAACCAGATTTTAAAATCTTGCCCTTTATTTTAAAATGTTCCAACCTTTTACCTGATACGTGGAACAGAATCTCCTGCAGAAGGAGCAGGGTATCGGTGCTCTCTAGTTTCACAGGGAGGAACAGTACCATGACCTTTTAGCAGCTTTTAGCCTCATTTGATATGCCTAGCTAGTGTATGTGTGTGTTTTTCCAGGTCAGATACTATCAGTACTGCCTTATCAAGGTTGGTGGCCCAAGCCTACTGTCCTAATTTCTTAATGGTTTTCAGCTTGCTAAAATATCAACACCAGCATTTTCCTACTTTCTCAGTCACTGAATTGGGAGTTGGCTGACTGTAAATGCTAAAGACACAGGCATTGTCCTGTAGAGATATAAAAAACAGATAGATGCTATTAGCTTTTCCCTCTAGGCCAACAGAAGAGCTAAAGACAACAAGGCTGCACACAGCCTCTAAAACTCCCAAGCAGAGGTTTTTGTTTTGATGTCATACTCTCAGATAGAAATATACTTCAATGTATTGGCACTGCCCTTGTTTCTGTGCCTGAAGGGGCAGGTTTCCCCACCCCGCACAGGGTCTGTACTCAGTGAACGTTGAAATATGGACTACAACAGCCTATTACGTATTCCACTCCTGGATGAAAAGGCACCCGCCTCTAGAAAATCATGTATCTTGTCCTTAGCATGCTTTTGTTACATATCTCTCTTACTTTATTCTGACAGCAGAAAAGGATGCATTTGGTATGCACAATGGCTGTACCGCCTGTACCTGCCAGAGGAGTTCCATTAGCCAAGAGGCATTTTCCAGGATCTGCTTCTAGCATCTGCTTCCTTCCTAACATGCCATGTCTGAATTTGCTCACAGAAAGAGAAGACAATGGATTGGAAAACCCAGTTACAGGAAAGAAAAAAAAAAAAAGGATTTTCAGAAGAGAGCTCTTTAAAGCCAGGCTCTGAAGATGAGAGGCACTCTCTGGTGACTATATTAATTTTAAGTTGCTGACAGATTTGTTACAGGCTTAGGCAATATTGCTGGCAATAATCATGCTGTTCCCTAACACAGCTTCCACAACAAAATTTTTTAAAGGGGAATTGTTTCCACATAACAGGTCTCATTAAAATGATTTCCATGCTTGGCTGTGACGTTTGGAAGCCACCTTCTTAACCCTCACCTATAATAAATTAAAGGATGAGCAGTGCCAAGATCATAGTCTTCTCATGTTTCTTAAAGTGTATTATTTACTCAGCCCTGCCCTGATCCTGATTACAATATTGCTCAGGAAAGCATTCACTCTTACTGTCTGGCAGCCTAGTTAATTGCAATTTAGTAAGGCACATCTCTTCTCTTTGCTTGGTTCACCTGAATTATGCCATGTGTTCCTTGCTATTTTGACCTGCAAAATATATGCAAATGCCTGAGCCACATTAATAACTTCTATTTTCTCTCTAAGCATGTCTCTCATTTGGTGGCAGATAACCTGTCTGTGACAAAATGGAACTATCTGATGCTGCTGGCCAAGAAAACAACTCATGATAAAACAGTGAAAGTTTTAGCAGAGGCAATTGAATGGAGCTTCCGAAATAAGAGGTAAAGGGGTTTAATCCAGCACTCCTGTTTGACAGGCCTGTAATGCTATAAGCAGCTTCGGCAGACCTGCCTCAAAGCTTCTCAGAAGCACACAGAGGATGGACCAGTGCTATGGGAAAAAAGTTCTCCCACAGGAGAGCAGCCCCTGAGGATGGAACATGGAAGAGGATGGGTGGCCATGACAACAGATTGTGGGAGAGAGCTGCTACCCCTTGTCTCTACAGACCCTGCCTGCATATGTCTAGAGATGGCCCCACGAGCTGACAGGGAGGCTAGGTGTGAAGTGCTAACCATTGCAAGGTGACACTCGCTTTCTTTTAGGAGACCCAGGTTTTGCAGCTCTGGCAAACTGTAACCAGCAAAGCTGCTCTTGGTTTCGCCAGCTGCTGTTTCTTTCCTTTTACTTCTTCAAGCTCTTAGGGTGTGAAGACTTGAAATGTGCAGAAGAGACAGCCCACTTGCAAATGGGGACTCTTCTATCCTGATGAAAAAGCAAGCTGCAGCTCCTTCAAGCTGTCTGTGTCCATGCTCTGGGCATGTTTTGTGCTCAAGCAAGGCTTTGACATCAGAGAATTGGGTTCAGGTTATGGTCTTGCAGGTTACCTAGTCCCTAGTCCTTCTCCACTGCTTTCCCATGATAAATTCCTCACATAGCACCACCTGCACCTCAACACCATTGTTTTATGAACACTCTCTTCTGTAAGGCAGCTACAGAAAAGGATGAGACTTAAATTTTGCAAGCGTAATGAAGTTTAGTGAAAGCTACTTCAGATAAAAATAAGAAGTGACTGTAGTATTTAAATAGTATATTTTCCTGTTGGGCTTAGTGAGGCTTATCCACAAAAGTACATCCATTATACATAAACGTATATCTGATGTTAAAATCCAGTGATATGCAATAATCAATTGCTAGACAAAGAATTTTAGCTGGATTTGGATTCATATGTCCATTCAGGTTTCAAGCAACCACCACTCTTGTGGGACATTTAGACACAGCATTTCAATTCAAGACCCTTTTTTATGAAAATCGAAAGAGTTTAGAGACTCATTTTCCCTTTTCTGTGCGGGGCTTTTTGTTTTTTTCTACACCATTCCTTTGATACAGATGAAAACAGAAAGTCTGATTTGCCCAATTTATTTTAGTGATATTTTCTATCTCCACATTATCCCTCGAAGTGTTTTGGGCTATCTGGGGAACACAGTACAAATTTGGAAAGAATTAGTTCAAATTTGCACTATATGTAACTGCATAGTCACATCATTTGTTCTAATTTACCTCTTGCAAATTGCAGCAAAATCAGCTCCAAGAATCAAATAAATACCAACACAGAGGCCATATTAAACATAAAATTAGCTTAAATATTGAGATTATCATTCAGAATTGTATTCTCTCATATATTAAGTTTTGTGCAAGAGAGATTTGAATCGTGTAGCCTGAATCTCCTGAGTCCTAGTCTTAAGAGCAGCATTGATTTTCTCAAACACCCAATACAAGGACAGGATCACACTAAAAAAAGAAGATACAGCTGATATATTCTTATCTCTGATTACCAGGATAATTTACCAACCTGTTGGCAACTTGTGTACGACAGAGAAGCTTAGAAGTATCACAAAATATACTATTTTAAAACAAAAGCTGTTACCTCAAACAAAACTTCAGGAAACCTGGAAATGTTTTAAGTTCTTTCCCAATTAAGCAACTCCATTTCCTTTAATATTAATTAATTTGCTGATGATAGAGCTCTTCGTGAGAATATACAGGTTTCAGAAGAAACTCACCTGACAAGCCAGAGTTGCTGAAGTATGTAACTGTGACTTGGAAGCAGGCTTTTTTTGCAATTTTTTTTTTCAACTTCAAGTAATGTTCCCATTTCTTGTGGGAACATTTTCTATGAGAAGGAGAAGGCTTTGGGTTAGGGTCATGAAGGCACAGCTGCATTTGCAGAAATTTGGGCTATCTTCCCCT
Source organism: Lathamus discolor (assembly GCF_037157495.1). Taxonomy (NCBI): domain Eukaryota; kingdom Metazoa; phylum Chordata; class Aves; order Psittaciformes; family Psittacidae; genus Lathamus; species Lathamus discolor. The sequence continues at coordinate 109,761,779 of NC_088885.1, read as the reverse complement.
ATCCAACTTGCTCTGGAAACAGCCCTCAGTCCCAGCATCTCCTGTTCGCTTCCCTTCATCAGCAAACTATAAATTAGCTTCTCACTGCTACACTCAGTGGTTAATTATTTGCACAAGTGAAATTGTTTAAACGACAAAGACTGGATATTACTCAGCCCAAGACAGTCAAATAGTCAAGTTATTCATCTGGGCTGTAATAGCTTGAGGTTCAAATCCATGAACAGACCACGGCAAATGGAGACTTGACCCTGAACTCCTGAAAAACAAGTGAGGGCTGTAATCACAACGTATTGTTTACTGCAGTACAGTCTGTCTTTCCCTCAGTGGTTTTGGCCAGAAGTCCCATAATTCATAAAAATTCCATCATCCATAATTCTTGGAGAATATTCAGTTTTCAAAATTAAAATTTTCTAATGGACAACTCTTGATCAGTTCTGCTCTAAATTTTATATTAATAGAACAGCGAGCAGGTGTTTTGGGTTATAATTTGTCGAATATTTCTTCTATCGGTAACAGCTGCTCTTATCTTACTTTAATACACCCCTGATTTCTGTAAATCTCTGAGATACATACAAATCATGTGAGGCTATGACATCTAAAATATTCTGCTAATGTAATACTTGAACAACTTTTATTATCTTAAACAAAAAACATGGCAGCTAAGCATAGCTGCTGTTCTAGTGCAAGATGAACACTGTGATATTCTTACTTTGGAAATAGTATGCCTCAACCAATATGCAGTGTGAAAATTTTGGTTTCTTGAATCACTCAGCATAGAAGTAAAATCATTAGGCCAAAGAATCGTTTAATGATATATGGACATGTCAGCTCAAACTTGCATAACCAGCCCTAAGCTAGAATCATAGAATCATAGAATAGTTAGGGCTGGAAAGGACCTTAAGATCATCTAGTTCCAACCCCCCTGCCATGGACAGGGACACCTCACACTAAGCCATCCCACCCAAGGCTCTGTCTGACCTGGCCTTGAACACCACCAGGGGTGGAACATTCACAACTCCCCTGGGCAACCCATTCCAATGCCTCACCACCCTTACAGTAAAGAACTTCTTCCTTATATCCACTCTAAACTTCCCCTGTTGAAGTTTGAACCCATTACCCGTTGTCCTATCACTACAGTCCCTAATGAATAGTCCATCCCCAGCATCCCTATAGCCCCCCTTCAGATACTGGAAGGCTGCTATGAGGTCTCCACACAGCCTTCTCTTCTCCAGGCTGAACAGCCCCAACTTTCTCAGCCTGTCTTCATACGGGAGGTGCTCCAGTCCCCTGATCATCCTTGTGGCCCTCCTCTGGACTTGTTCCAACAGTTCCTTGTCCTTTTTATGTTGAGGACACCAGAACTGCACACAATACTCCAAGGGAGGTCTCACGAGAGCAGAGTAGAGGGGCAGGATCACCTCCTTCGACCTGCTGGTCACGCTCCTTTTGATGCAGCCCAGGATACGGTTGGCTTTCTGGGCTGCGAGCGCACACTGAAGCCAGCTCATGTTCATTTTCTCATCGACCAGCACCCCCAAGTCCTTCTCCGCAGGGCCACTCTGAATCTCTTCTCTGCCCAACCTGTAGCTGTGCTTGGGATTGCTCTGACCCAGGTGTAGGACCTTGCACTTGTCATGGTTAAACTTCATGAGGTTGGTATCAGCCCACCTCACAAGCGTGTTGAGGTCCCTCTGGATGGCATCCCTTCCCTCCAGTGTATCAACTGGACCACACAGCTTGGTGTCATCGGCAAACTTGCTGAGGGCGCACTCAATCCCACTGTCCATGTCGGCGACGAAGATGTTAAACAAGACCGGTCCCAACACCGATCCCTGAGGGACACCACTCGTTACTGGTCTCCAGCCGGACATCGAGCCATTGACCACAACTCTTTGTGTGCGGCCATCCAGCCAGTTCTTTATCCACCGAGTGGTCCACCTATCAAATTGATGTCTCTCCAATTAAGGACAAGGATGTTGTGGGACAGTGTAGAACGCTTTGCACAAGTCCAGGTAGATGACATCAGCTGCTCTACCCTTGTCCATCAGTTCCATAACCCCATCATGGAAGGCCACCAAATTGGTCAGGCAGGATTTCCCATTGTAATAAGAGTAATAAGTTCTCTTATTACTCCAGTCTGGCCAGATAAGAGACAGCCTCAACCCAAAAGCTATCTATCTCAAAACTGGATCTTAAATTCAGCTATGTTTATATGGCTAAACAACTTGGAAGGAAAGGAGGCTCATGCCTAAGGAGTCTGGAGCATGAATATGTCATCACTCAGCCACATCAGCATTGCCAGTTCTCTTCTTATGCCAGTCCAACTGTTGCACATGAATTAGTACAACAAACTAAGGTGACTGCAGTCCTTCCTGTTGCCAAAGCCGAAGGAAGATACCAAGCTTGGAGAATACATTAATGTCAAGTTACAGAAACAATTTCTGCGGATGAGGGGGAGAGTTTTGACATTGATTTAAATGAGAGGTGGCTGGATGTTTTTGTTTCAGAATATAATGGATTTACTTACCCGAGACTGTAGGATTCAGATCCCAGCCTGTAGGCTGCAGCCAGTTTGTTGATGGATTCAGATCCATGGCTGTAGGCAGCAGAGCTCTTGCTGAGGGATTCAGAGTCAAGGCTGTAGGCAGCAGATCTTTTACTCTGTGCAGCAGAGTGATCATAGGCTGTAGATCCATAGCTGTAGGCTGCTGACTCTAGATCATGGGCTGAAGAGCCATGACTATATGCTGCTGAGGACTCAAGGCTGAAGTCTGCTGCAGATGCATGGCGATAGGCTGCAGATGCATGGCGATAGGCTGCAGAGCCCCTCGTGTAAGCTGTAGATCCTTGAGCATAGACAGCAGATTTGCTCTTTGTTTCCTTTTGGTACTGGCTTACAGTGGACTGCAGTGCTTTATGGCGATACGCACGGTCATAGTGCTCATGGTGTCTTTGGTAGAAAGGTAAAGACATCATGGGTGTCTTCTAATTATTTATTTTTTTTTCTGTGTATTTCTGAATGTAAATGAACAGGACAGTGTCTGAAAAAGAACAGATCAGACAAGGACTATTTTCAAAGAAAATTCTGAGTTAGCATATAAATAATACACAACTTCATACAAACTAACACAGAAAGTAAAATTTCAAAAATCAAATGCACTGAATTAAGGGTTATCTTTTTATTACATGCTTTAGACGTTAAGATGGGTTTGTATTTAAGTTTCAAGACACTTATATGTCATTCCTCATGACCAGAAAACCTTGCACCATTTTTTCTGTTCATTTGCAGTTGGTCTTGTGACTGCAGACTATTCGAGTTTTATGCGCTCAACTTCTCCACTCATTACTCTGAACTAATGAAATTACATGTGTTCAGCTTCTTCAGAGATAGTGTAAATATTTTTGTTAAATTACAAAAGAGAGAACAAAGTAATAAATTATTTAAAAAGGCACGAGCAATTCCAACAAGGTTATATTAGCTGAAATAAAAAAATATGAATATATCATTCATTTGGTAATCAAATTTTCATATTGAATATTCCATTTAACATTTTCATAGTCAATTAAAAACAATTTTCTGCAAACATGCATTACATTAATTATTCTGTATGTGATACCAGAGATCCATTTAAAATGGCTTATCATACTTATACAGCTTCATCAGGGATGCAGTCTGTATGCAATAAGTAAAATAATACTACGTTCTTTAGTCCAAATGACCTTTTTTTTTTAACCTAGAACATATCCAATATTGTCAAGAAACTTCTTCCAGACCGTAGCTCCATCTAAGTGTTACTTTGCACAATGATCACTAGATTGTCTTGCAGTTCCTCCTAGTAGGAAATATGATCAAGTGAGAGGTAGTTTCCCTCTCAAAATGGGAGGAGGGTTGAATGCAGAAAGGGTTTCCCTTGCTTTATTTTCGTTTATTTTTAAGCTGGCAGTTCAATCTTTATTTTGTTGCTGGTTTATTTTGCTGTTGCTAAAACTGACCTTTTCTTCTTTAATGTGCAAGCTCACCTTTACAAATCCCTATGATAACCTTTCTCACTTGTGTGATTAAGCTTACAACATGTCCCTGAAAAGATACATGGTTGTGAATAGAAATGAGCTACAGTGTGGAAATGTTCAGAAGAATTTCTAAAAGATACAAAAGCAATAGCGAGAGGTGTTTGCTATTATTTCATGGATTTGGGGTTTTTAAATATCAATCACAACAATAGGAAACTTGTTCTGCTTCTGGTTTTGTTCATGTTAATGACCAATGATGTGATATTTTGCCATAAAATGCACTTACAGAGCTGGAGTGTAATCATGCTTTCATGAAAATCAAGATACTTTTTTTCCTGGTCTTTAAGCTTCCTGGATTTCATTCCTTGGCTTTTTCTTTACTATGTGGTTCTGACAGCAAGTCAACAAATTGCAAATTATTCTCTTTGGGAACTCCTCAGAGGTATTCACCCTGACTAAGGCAAATTATGAAAAAAAAAAAAAACCCAATGTTTCAACTTCCTTATATTTCAGAGCTCTCACAAGGGAACTGCTCTTTGTGTGCTGGAACAGTTCACTAGTTTGCAGAAAGTCAGCAAGTAAGAAAGTAATTCAGAAGTCTTTAAGTATATAAAGGAAATATCTGATATCCTGATCACAGTGAAACTGTGACTTCAAGGAGACCAATTTATGCATTTACTTTTATCTGAGGAAGGGGGAGGAACGCGAAAGGGTGTTAGCCCATTGTTCTCCATGGCAAAACCCAATGTTCCTTTTTAATTCCCTCATTTCTCCTGCTGGTTATTTTTTCATGTGAGTCTAAAGAATCCAATTATTTTGTCTAGCACCCATGTTTCTAATGCCTATCAATTATTTGTATTATTATTCATTTCACTTTGTTAGCTTCCAGTAGTGCGTAGTTCCTCTTAATTTCCCAAGTTTCAGATTATTTTGTCTCCATTTTTCTTCATTGCTTTCCCTCCCAGCTCCACAGAGCTAGGTTTAGGGTTTGCAAGCCATTGTGATCTCTGCTAGGCAACGTTAAGGAGTACAGGTAAGTATTGTCTTGTACCCTGAAAGGGAAAAAACATGAGAACATCTCGGTTTTCTTCTATAGAATAGTACAGTTGTTTCCCTTCATCTTCACCAGCTTCATTTGCAGCGCTGTCTGGCTTCATCATGGATATAGCAGCCACAACGCTAACAGCAATTAAGTCTTGTTGCTCAGGGATTCCCACAACCCTCCAGGCTTCAAAGCAAGGAAGACAACCCACAAGTATAAAGCACTACATGTGCTGCCCATTAAGGAGAAGTTAAATTTCATTTACATCTTATCAGAGCAAAAGAACAAGCAGAGAACTTAAAGTCAGAATATTTTAAATGTACAAAGGAAACCTTTTTCTTAGAAACAAGGTATGGACTTCACTGTCCTCAGAAGTAAAAGGAGTCATCTATAACAGAAGCAAAAACTACGGCAGTAAGGCATAACTGAGCATGAAGTCAGCTCTCCAGGTTCAACTCAAACGACAACACTGACTCACAGAAGAGTTTCCTCATAGCAGAGGAAACTCCTTTTATAGGTATTTTATCACACTATGAGTTATGGCTTTTATTTCCTCTGAAACATCAAGCATTGCTCACAGGGATCAGTTAGATGCACTAATCTGATCAGATATAGTAGTTGGACGCTATTGGAGTTGAAAAGAAAGTCTAAACCTTCTAAGAATTTTGGTTTTATCTGGAGCACTGCAATTATCAGATTGACTCCAATCTCTTAAATTTTATAAAACCTGTGCTACCTGCACGCATTTAGTCTGTGTCCACTAATCAGCCCCACTTTTAGTGTAAGATCTGTGTAGCATTTCATAACTACAGAGTTTGGCCTAAAATGTTAGTGGCCATAGTTAGATGAACATGTACTTTTTGGAGCTTTATGTTATTGCTGTTGATCTGAATTCTAAAAATTACTGCTGAGCAGACAGTTCTGTACTTGTTCATAGGTTATAGCTGCACATTAAAGGAAGCAATTTAATTTGCATTACCTCCTGCACTGTTTACCAGTCTTTGTAATTCTCTAAAGATCTACTCCATCAGTCAGTGAAAACAGTGAAATAGATAAAACCCAGGAACTCTTGTAAACAGGGGAAAAAATACAACATTTCCTTCAGCTCAGCCAATAGCTTTACAAATCACAGGAAAACCTATGCAACTAAAAATTATTTAGATTATTTACGCATTCTCTAAGCCTAAAGAAGGTTACTCGACAAATTCTTCGTGTATCTCAGTAACCCATGCTTCATTTGAGAGTACTGTGACAATATGTGAGGATAGTTGAATGGATAATGAGTGAACCCTTACAGTAATTTGCTTTGTTTCACAGCTGAACCCTTAGATGTCTTCGGTTCGTGTCCACAAGTCCCTCAAATAACTGCTGAGCTCAGAAGAACAAAGGGAGCTACTATGAACTCAGCATTACAGATTCAGATTAAAGAAACCTGAAACATAAAGTCTTCTGTCATAAAGGAACACTTACCAGGGCCCAAATGAACAGCAGCAAATGGAATAGGTCTCAAGTGGATGAACAGCAGAAAAATACAATGACGATGAAGCCAGCAAAGAAAGAGGTAGCCAGGACGAGGGGTAAGGACTGACCATAAGGTCCAGAACAAAAATAATGCCTGCAGTCAGTGGAATGTCAGAGCCCCACTCCAGACCTTTTATGGCCAGAGGTGTGATAAATATAGCATCGAGGAGGGAGAGAGACAGAGTCAGACACCGATACCCTGTGCTATCTCTGTGCAAAGACACGATGACAGCAGCTTCACACTGACAGTTGTCTCTTTTAAGTATCTTCACTAAATTCTGCATGAAATCAGCATTCCGATTCAAAATTGTTTCTAGGATTTTTTACGTCTAGGAGAGAAAAAAAATATTGTGTCATGAACCAGAAACTAGGAAAGATCAGTCCCAGTACTGACCTTTGCCATGGTACAAGAATATTTTATGGGTTTCTTTCCATTTTTTTAATGCCAAGCCATGGTGCATGTAATTTAGATATTTCAGCTTAATGGCAGACAATATAGAGAAGTTATAGTTAACAGTATACAGTAGATATAGTTAACAGCAAAACTCTATAAAGCCATACAATGTGTGTTACAATTCAATAAAAATGTGCTTTCTTTGTTCCGTTGACATAGTGTTACTTTTTTTATCATCTTAAGATAAAATACTAAATTAAGAACATGACCTCATAAGGCATTTAAGTAGACATAAACAATACAGCTCAAAGACTCAACTTCTTATTTCTAAATTAATCAGTATTACCTCTAGGGATGACTAAATGAGCTTGTCTTCTTTAATTCCGGTCACAGCACTTTGGCACAGAAATGTACAATCAGTGTGGCTGAATATTACATCAGAACAATTTCCATCACCTGAAGTATAGTATATGAAACGCACCTTGACTTCATTGTAAATACAGATTTTGCTAAGCACTGTATATTTAACTTCCAGTACAAGTGGTTAGTTAATTTTATTTTATACATTTGCATTGACAGAAATATTAACCCTTTCATTTCTGCTATAGCCACTTTTCACCATATCCACCATATGACACAACAGAACTTTTCAGATCCTCCTTCTCTGCTGAGACCTTCTTCTTTATGTATGGAACCACCAGCTGAAGGCCTGGGTAAGATCAGCAGTCCCAGTCTTTTCAGTGGTTCATCAGTACCCTCTTCTTCACCTCACTCCCAACTGAAACCTCTTCGTTCTTCCCACTGTCTACTTATTCCCTGGGGAGCCATTACCACCGACCCCCCCAGCCAGATACTACACCATGGAGTAAGTTCACATGGGTCAGCTACATTAACCATACGGACTGTCGGTCTTTGCTTCCAAGCACAGAAAGTATGGCCAACAAAAAGCCGTACAGTCATAGAAACTATATCATGGCTAGAAAACTAGCCAAACCTGCAACAGGCAGAATGAAAAATGGGAACCCTCATATAACCTTTTATTCCCCCCAAAAAAGTCTGTGCAATGGCAGTACCACTGAGCTATAGAATCTGGGCTTTAATACTCATTATTAATTAGAGAAGGTAGGGGCCTCAGTGGAGAGATTCCTGTATTCTGTTATAGACTCCTGATCTTCACCAGAAGTCATTTGCACTGACATCTTAAAAGTCTGAATGACATCCGAATTGCATTTTAAAAATTCAGAGAGATGTAGACAAATGAAAACAATTAAAAACCTTGCTTCTCTGCTCTCACTGCAATACAATTTGTATAGACCACAGGTGGGATATTAAAATCTAAATATTTTCAGTGTTTTTGGGGTATAATAATGGCACTACCAAGGCCAATACAGTTTTCAAATTCTGTGCTGCCCTTGTTTATTCTGTAAAAGAAATGGAGACAGAGTGTGACATCAACATTTTTTGGGTTCTTTCATTATTTCACTTAAATTTACATACTTTTATCTGGCTTTAAATAAGATCATTTTCACAGCAGATTTTAAATCACTGAACTCTTATTTGAATATCAAAGTACATGTTTCAAACCCCTTGGATCTTTGTAAGTTTCAGAATCCCTGCAGTACTGTGCATCCACATGTAGTTAGTCACATTGGTCCTGGGAGAGAGACTGTTTGGAAATGTTAGTTCTGTCTTCTGATAATTAGAATTACACAGTGCCAGAGACCAGTTTGCCTTTTCTGAATGGGAAAGCTGGAAGATTAATTTAGAACCTTACATACTGGGAAAAAAAAAATAGCTTTTTAGACTGCCCATTGAAGTTTTAAGAACTACAGCATCCTCGAGCAGTGGGTATTAGTCAAATTCCACAGCATCCTCTAGCAGTGGGTATTGGTCAAATTCCACAGCATTCAAGTCAATCTTTTTCATTAGAGTGGAATCCTAAATAAAACTAGCAAAGCATTTTTTGAGGAACAGAGTTTTTGATTATGTATATTGTCTTCTGGAATTTATTTCAAACTTTAGTCAAATTTTCTGAAGGGAGTCCTATTTTTTAAAAAATATCCCTTTGGGAAGATGTGCTATTCTCTATTATACCCCAACTAGCTGTCTTCATAACCCACTGAAAACATGGAAGATCTGTGTCCCCTTACCTTCACCCATGAGAAGGTCTTAATCTCCAGATTAATTCAATCTTTGTTTCTGTTTATTATCTGTGTCACTCTCAGTACCTGTATTTCACATGGAGTCAGAAGGGATTAGGAGCAGCCTAGTGCAGCTTGAGAGTCTGGCCACACATCTGGAAGAACAAGTACAAGACCACTTTCTCCTTGATATGGATAGAAATTCCATTCAAGGTTTCCTGATCAGAGAGATTCTCCTCACTGATGCGGAGGCTGGGCTGGATAAAAAGGAGGACACTGCCATTTCCTGCACTGCCAGTCTCTGATTCTAGCCCTCCCATTGCTGCTTTATATTAAAACAAAGATTAAGTAAGAAAGGTATTTCTCAGATTTTATTTCAGCATACAAAAGTAGGGGAAAATAGGTATGAAATGAACCAACAATGGTGCAAGTTTTTCACTAGGAGTGCTGAATGTTACTGCTTGTTTTCCATCAGGAGATGCTTGTCCACTATTTTACCAGTAATAACGGCACTCAGGCTCTGTAAGGTATTAGTCAAAATATAAAGTGTTACTGCTAACACTGCAAGAAGAAAATAGTATAGAAAAACTTACATCCCCTTATATGCTGGGAAACCCAAGCAGTGTAGCATCAAGCAGGACTCCAACCCATGCAGCACACCATACAAACTGCCAGGAGGAGAAGATTCCCCGCTGAAGCCATTTAAGCTATTACAGCAGTTTCTTACAAAAAAAAAAAAAAAAAACAACTCTATTCATCATTTCTGCTGTCAAACAGAAGGGATGCTCAAAGAGACCTTCTGCTTGCACTGTTGGACACACGTAAAGCTACGCAGGTGGTGTAAGTGCTGTGAGTGAGGGTACCAAGTGTGAGCTGCCTGCAGGCTCCTCCGTGCAATTACCTGGCAAGGCTAAACCTGCAGCCAAGGGATGTGGGCAGCATGTTGGAAGTGTTAGTGTAAAATGCAAAAGCTCAAGGTAGGTGATGGAGCCCAGGGTAACCACAGCAGACACGGAAACCAGATGGAGGTCTGGTGGTTTGTGTTGCTGTGGCACCAGGGAGGAATGTGAAGCGAGGCGGAAGCCACGTGGTTCCATTCTTCCCCTTGGTAACTGCAAACACACAAAGATTATCTGTGCCATCACTCGTGTTGCAAAATCATGCAATAAATGGTTACCAGCAACTGCTCCCAAGTACAGCTGCTCTATACAACACAATAGCAAGAACAGGAGGTTTGACCATAGCCCCACCCACAGTGTTTTGTGCAATAATAGTTAATGAGGTATAAAGGTACCCTGAATTTGTACCTAGCTGGGGAATGAGGGTTCTCCAAATCATAGGGACAGAGAGGTTTGTCCTCCTTGCCTTCCCTAGAAGAGACGCCTTTTATTAAGACTCACATCCTTGGCTATATGGAGTGTTTTGACCCAGGAAATTGAGCTTCTGATTGCAATCATACTGTTAAGTGCTGTACAGCTATTCTGTAGTTGATGCATTTATTGCCAGCAGTCCAAAAGAACCGCATATGTTGTGTATGAATAAACTGTAATATTCTTGAACCTGACTGACTCTTTTGAATGTAACAGGGCTTATAGTTGATAGGCTATTCAAGCATCCCATGTTGGGCTTATATGTTCTCGTTTTTGCAACACAGCCTTGAAGGCCACCCCATACCTACAGCTCAGCACATCACTGCACAGGCCTGGGTGTGCTCAGGTTAACTACTATGTTGATCACTGACTCCTCCATGTACAGATGTTTGTGGTCAGGAGGACTGCACAGTTCCACCTCCCGTCTCAGCTTCCTCACTACCAGCGCACACACAGAAGAGATCAGTCTATGCTGCTTCCTTCTGCCTGCCAACACGCATTGATGGAAAATAGTTTTTCATAAATTTTAGAAATATTTGCCTTACCAGTATTAGTAACATTTATTCCACAGCGTCTCTCTGGAACTGGAAGTGTCCCATAACAAGTTCACTGCTGGCACCATTTATTTTCCTTCATAACACTTTAAAAGTTTCTTTTCATATTAAAACCTCACCCTGAGAGCCTGTGGCAGACTCCTAGAGCTATTCCACAGAAAATCCTTAGCATTTCTTTAAATGCCTTTGGCACTTACATGGTTTTACAATCCATAGTATCTCCTGTCATTTTAAATTACATATCAAAACAGATTGTTAAATGTTGTCCCATATTGTATCTGTCAATCCTTCCTAAACACCACAGATCCTTCAAAACTTTATTTCAGTAACAATGGATAGTTTCTGCTATTTTTATTCCAATAACGTTGGATAGTTTCTGTTATCCTCACTGTATTTAGTTTTGCATCTTGTAAAGAATGGACAACATGCCTTGACACACGACTGCTGAAGGACCAGAGAGTCCCTCCAACCACGGATAACACACAGGCAAAAAACTTGACTAAGGTATAGTATTTGAGCTCTTGCCATTTAGTTAAGCAGCTTTTAGAAGCAGACAATACACTTCAAAATATGAGTGAAGTAATTTGGCCAGGATATTGGTGCCCGATTCCTGGGGCTGCGGCTGCTTCAGTGCTCCCTGTCTGCCCTTCTCCTGGCTGGGGTGATGGGACTGGCCCTGGCTGCCAGGACCTGCCCTGATGTACTCCATGGGCAGCCCCTCTGTCCCCCATGGGTGCCTAGACACTTAAATAGGATTCTGTAATGATTGTCTTCCCCTTTCCTTATCAAAAGTCTTTTTAACCACACTATTTCATCACAATTTAAGAAATCCTGTTGATATCATCTTGCTGAGATTTAAGCCACTGTTGCAATAACAGGAAGCAATTGCCTCGGGTGTTACAATAATCATTAAAACAATCATTCAGGCATAGCTAACACAAATGTACCACCCAGTACGGAATAACAGCTTTCATTTTACTCATCCTCACATTAATTGATGAAATACTTCTCAATCAAATGTTTCCATTCAATGAAAGGCTAGTGGCAATGTCTTAATAGAAAAAAAAAAAAAAAAAAGAAAAAAAAATGGACAGAGACATTACATTTAAAACATAAATTACAAACTAAAAACTCTTCCAGAATTTGGGACCATGATGCAAAAAGACCTGGTGAAGACAAAGATGGAAAAGTAGGCTGGAGCTTAGTATTTGCAGAAAAGAAGGAGATGCACTGAAGAGAACAAGGAACTGAGATTAGAAGGATCTGGTGGGTGAAGGCACAAGTCAGAGATCATCCTGGTGCTTACTCACCATATGTGATTTAGCTTTAAATGAAGTACCTCAAATATCATCAGCATAAGCTGAAGCAGCAAATTATTTTGAAACAACTGCCAAACCCACCAGGACATTTTTATAAGCATTTAGAGCGTTAATCAAATTATTTTCATAGTTGGGTTTTTTCCAGTCACTTAAGCCATCTGCTATATAGCTGGTGGCTGCAGTGCAGTCATATTGCATGAGGGCAGCAGTGTATTTAACTTTGAAATAGATCAATTCTGATTTTTATGTGGTGAGCCAGTGCTCTTTTTTCTCCATCCATTCTGTAGGACAAGTTTCTTATGTTTCTGTTCAAGTTAAAGTTTGGAGTCTTGACAAAAGGGATCAGCATCAGATAAATAAGACATATGTTCATATTTTATAAATGACATATGTTCTTCACTATGAGGGTGGTGAGACACTGGCACAGGTTGCCCAGAGAAGCTGCGGCTGCCCCATCCCTGGCAGTGTTCAAGGTCAGGTTGGAAGGGGCTTTGAGCAACTTGGTCTAGTGGAAGGTGTCCCTGCCTGTGGTAGAGGGGATGGAACTGGGTGATTTTTAAGGTCCCTTCCAACCCAAACCATTCTGTGATTTTATGGTTTAGCATGCTTTATTTAGTCTTAGAAATATATATATAAAGTTGCCATTCTACATGCTGTCAAACAGATAAATGGTTTCCCAGGAGCACAATTTCTGAGACCTTAAACAAGGTCTTAAAAGGCAGAGATATAACATATGGCAGAAACAAGTGACACACAGACCCATTTTGCTGTGCAAAGCACAGGTTGTAGCACTGTTGAACGTACAGCCTAGCCCATTCTGCATACTCAGCTTCTCATCTTCATTTAGGGCTTCAGTCATTTCAAACAGATGTTGAAAACAAATCATTGTCCAACTGAGCTAAAAATCTTTCTATTAAAAATCTTTGCATTGTTTCACACCAGCTTCTTTGAATCTTTTCCACATCTTGTCACTGCTCAATCTCTGTGTGGAAACTGTACGAAGATTTTATATGTGCTTGTAAGTTTGACAGGCATATGTAAAACAAATTTATTCAGAATATGCAAATTTAAGGGGGAAACATTCTCTTGCTCTCTTTTTTCCTGATTCTGATGATGATTACAATTGCTTTGCATAAATCACAGTAGAGCTGTGGGAGCTGTAGAGATATAAGATTCAAGCTTCCCATATGAAGTCATTTGTCAAAAAGCTTCCACGTGCTGATGTGCTTTCAAAAGAATTGCCTTTTAGATTTAAGATATTGTAGATATTTTGTATTTTAAGTATTACTTCATTTAACTTTTATTTATAAATAAAACAAATGTATATCTTTAAATTATAAATAATATAAAAATATAAAAAAGACAATACATTTATATTTACATATTTAAAATATGTTATATATTTATGTATATACTTATATATATATTTAAAATGTTTAATTAGTTCTTATATTCTTGTGTCAAAACTTTTACGTGTAGTACCTCTCATGGTGGTCTCAGCTAATAGGTAATTCACTATATGTTTTAAATTGGACCCCTTTCCATTTGAAAGAGCAGTTGGGGATTTTTTACCTATCTAATGAATATTTAAATACAAAAAAAGTCTGAATGTTGGCCCATAAAGAATTATTTTATTACCAGATTGGAAAACAGGCAGGAAGACTGCAAATATAAATTATTTTAAATAGTCCTTCCTACAAAACCGTCAAAGATCAGTCTAGCAGACTGATCTTGAAGATCGAGATCTAGCAGACTGATCTTGAAATACTGTGTATACATGTGTATAGACATGAAATTATGTGTATAATTAACAGATCAGTATTCTAAATGCAAGCTCAGACTAGCTAATCAACCACACGGTTATTTGCATAGATCAGTGGAAACTGCTGAAAGCAATATTGATACTCACAATCTCTAGCAAACATAGCAAAGCCTTATTTGTTTTCTAGTTTTTCTTTCCAAGTGTCAGATACAAGCATAACATTATTTCACTGAAAATAACTTCGAAGTAATGAGCAAACAGAAACCAGCTGTACAATTCACAAAGCTCTTTAGTTTCAGTCCCTTCTCAGCACCAGTTCTTAAAACAAGCTTGTACTGTCAAACTGATTCTGGAATTCAAATAATTTTACTTAAGAGAAGCAATTACCTGGGAAAGACACCCATCAAGAATCCCAAAATACTTCAAGGAAGGAAGATTATAAGTCAGGACTTGCATTACTATGTAAGATACAGTATTCAGGGAGCTTGTGAACAGCTCTCACTGGATGAGCTGCATATACGCTTAATTAACATCCAGGTTTTAATAACAGCAGACTTAAGGGTTCATGGGAAACTAAAGATTCATTCACCTTCATCACTGTGAACCTGGGCAGGCAGATGTAGGGGTTGACAAATCTGAATACAATCTCAGGGAATGGCACTGATGGGGCCTGGCCACAGCGGGGATTATGCTCTCCCTGGCTTTTCTGCTCTGTGATCTCTGGCTTTTCAGTCTGCCCACAGAGGTGGAAGGCGACAAGGAGATATGACATAAGAACCAAATATGTGCAAGACTAACCAGAGAATATAGCACTAGAGATGTATTTCAAACTCCAGTCATCCAAGTCATATTTACAGACATTAAAATCCTGCCACATAATTGGCTTTGTAACTTTTCCGTTCTTTTTCTCTCTTTTCCCTGTAGCACAATTAAATGGAGATCTGTTTCCAAAGTTCATCTCTGAACTGTTTCACAGAATCATAGACTCATAGAATGGTTTGGGTTGGAAAGGACCTTAAAATCATCTGGTTCCAACCCCCCTGCCATGGGCAGGGACGCCTCACATTAGACTATGTTGCCCAAGACTGTCCAGCCTGGCTTTGAACACTGCCAGGGATGGAGCATTTACCACTTCTTTGGGCAACTTGTCCCAGCGCCTCACCACCCTCACAGTAAAGAACTTCTTCCTTATATCCAACCTGAACTTTTCTTATTTAAGTTTAAACCCATTACCCCTTGTCCTATCACTACAGTCCCTGATGAAGAGTCCCTCTTCAGCATCCTTGTAGGCCCCCTTCAGATACTGGAAGGCTGCTATGAGATCTCCATGCAGCCTTCTCTTCTCCAGGCTGAACAGCCTCAACATTCTCAGCCTGTTAAGTTACAATCACTTTGCTGCTGCACAGCTACGTTTTGCAGTTTCTCTGAGAGTTTGTTCAGAAGAGCAGATACCACCCCTACTGAGTGCCAGTATTAACTTCATTGGCCAAGGAAGATGTTACAATCTAATTCTCAGCAATAACTTGGAAGGCAAGTGATCTTGCTTTGCCTGGGTTTCTCCTGCTCACCTAGTAAATGTGCGTCATGGGCAGCGTGGCAGCCATTTGAAACCTGCCTAGGATCTGGCACTAATAATTCTGCATTTTTGTCACTGAATGTCTTTGGTTCTAGTGTCCTCATATACATTTCTGTTGTAATTAACGTTAGCTGTCTGCAGTTCACAAAGCTGGAATGATACTGGCATCTTGGGGTTCGTTTCTCTGTAAGTTTCTGAACTATTCTGATAAATGTACTATAAAAAACTGTCAGCTCGTGACCTTACTACTTGATCTCACTGTTGCTGGCCGTGAGCTGTCAATGGGGTGGAAAACCCTCTTTTGCCCAGGTACTTTTTGTTTCTGAGCTGCTCATAACAGATCCTCCAGCATGCATCCCCTCTGTTAACATGGGCTAGATGGGTAATTTAGAGAACTACACACAGAGGGCTGTACTCTTTCTGGATAGACATGCACAGTACATGATCCCAAAATGCCTACTAACATAATTGCAATGCAATCTATTGTAAGAGACACTGCTCTCCATGGCCCATTACACTGCTAACCCCAATGGATACAATTCCCAATCTTTATATCTACCAAAGGAAAAACAGTGGAAAAGAGACAGACTCCAGAATTATCGTCTCTCTACACACACACACTTTGGATTAACTAGAAACATTCCTATAGATAACAGCATAATCACTGTAGGAATAATTAGAACAGTGATACAAACCCACGACACTCACAGTTATTAGATAAAGTTAGAAGAGTCTGGAGTTCATATGATTTGCTGTGTTATAAAGCTGATACCAACCCAAGGACTAGATATGCACAGCAAAAATACAGGGCATATCTTTGTTTACTATTTATAGTTGCATGAAAAGCAGAGGGGAAGCATTTGTCCATTAGATGTGTCTTATTTACTATGAGATAGTCCAAATTTGAGCCCATCTGCTGACCATTTGTCACCTCCTGGCAATTCTTTGAAGTTTAGCCACAGTTACTGTATTTGCTCTTGCAAAAAGAAACTCCAGACTATTTAAACATCATTTTACTCTGGTCAAATGCTGAAGAAAATTAAAGTTAACTACAAGGGAGAGATCAAACTGGACAGTTCAAACCTATTTTCATATTCTATGGCTTTATAAATTAAAGTTTTAGATTACTTATCTTGCAGAGGCTGAACTTCTTGAAAGTTTCAGATTCCAACAGGATTTTGGGGAAAATCTGTGCAATTAGTTCACACTGGGGAGAAATGGGAATATTTCAGGACAAGAAACATATTATTTTTATTTTTTTTTTTGCTAGTACTGTCTTGTATTTATTTCTGTATGATAAAGAAACAGTTTTCATCAAGCCATTCAGAGACACCTTGAAATTTTTAGTACATCTCTTTATCATTACATCTGCAGCTCTGAAAGTGTCATGAAACTAAAATGCACAATGAACATTTTTCAGCTGATATCAGATTTCTCTTATTCCGCCTATAGAAAAATTGTACTTATTAAGTGTACTACAGTACTTTACGTTTCCCACTAACACAAGGCCTGAGTCTGGGGTTTCAGAGTGGAAGGGTGTGTGCTGCTCAGGCCATGATGGCGGGCAGACAGCTGAAAGATGAATCCTCAGCCACTGCCTGCAAGGGCAGGGCACAGCTGAGAACAGCCCTGCCAAAGGTACTAGTGGCTTCTTGACACAGTGCTGATTTTCTGCTTACCCTCCTGCATCTGTGTAAAACTGTACTCTTTCATTATAGCTCTCGAGGGACTGTCACACTAGCTGACAGAGTAAATACAGAGGGAATATGTGCCTTCCCTTTGGTAATGCCAGCAGGGACTGACGACCAAGCACAGCTGAGTAATGACTGCAAGAGGGTTAATAACAGCTGCTGATGAGCTCCAGAAATTCATGGTGAAGCAATTACATTACTTTTGCTGCTGGGTTGCTAGTGAAGAAAGAGGGGAACAAGTCTGCCTGTTGGCAAAGCCCAAGTGAGAGGCATCTTCCCTTCAACAGAAAAAATGGTATCTCCTCCCATAGGTGGCAACAGGGAGCCAGTGGAGTCCTGGGTGCAAGCAGAACATCCAGAGAAGGTTCAGTGGGACAGGCTTACAAATAGGAAAAATTCAACATATTTGATTTTAAAAACATTTCTTTCATGAATTTTTAACAGTCCTCATTAACTCCTCATTATTTTTCTTGTGCTACACAAGGGAGAGAACATGTTCTTCCTAAATTCAAAATTAATGTTCCTGTGGGCTATCGAGGTACACTTGAACTAGGAAGCACGGCTAGAGAAGGAAGGTGTACTTAGAGCCTTGTGGGGCTGGGTTTAATTTGCTGTGTTTGCTCATTTTGCCATTGTAACTTGTCTGTTCACTGCTGTCTATTCCTTATTTCCTCAGTTCTCACTGAAAAGGGTTCATAAACTATGAGTTCTTCATTGGCTTTCAGGTTTGAATGAAACTCACCCCAAATCTCATTTTTTCCAGCTGTTGGCCTCCTCTAGAATGTCTGTTTTCGTATACTTTCCAAGCACTTGGATATTTTATTCAACCCAGCTTTATTCAAAATTTCCTTTTCTAAATTCAATCCAGTTTCAGAGGAAGATTTGCAAATCTTGTACGAGTGCTAGATTAGCTCTGGCTCATCACGCTCACACAGGGCATCTCTGCTGAAAACAAGGAAACTAATTTTGCTATACAAGCAGAAAGCATATTTACCCCAGGTGTTGTTGATTACGGACATTGTACCTCTTATTGCATTTGTAACTTTGATCGCAATACCATAAAACAACATGTTTTCCATCCCAGAAAAACGTATTTGAGCTTTTCATAAAAGGAACACACCGATTCCCAGTCTGTACTGACAGCAGAGAGGCTGATCGGGGTTGCATCACAGGTGAAACTGCGATGTCAGCCTTCACAGAGCTTTAGCTGGGAAAGCTGCTGGAGCTGCCAGAGCTTGGAGACACTTCTGTATGCTTCTGGTGACTACGAAAAAGCAATTAGCAGCGCTGAATCAGGGCAAAGAGGGGCTACGACAGTAAGGCAGATCCTCACTTTTTAAGATACCTCTCTCGGCAGAGGTAGGCAGGTGCTTGCTACAGGAGTTTGAGGAGTTCGGACGCACCCCAAGTGTCACCCCGCAGCCCGTCGCACTGGTAGCGTCTTTCCCCTTTCTCCTCCAGGCCACAGCAGGATCCGATGCCATTTTGCAGCGTACTCTCCTGCCTGTGGCCGTACCCGGCCCCGCCTCTCGGCCCCTACTCAAATGAGGAGCTCCCCTTGCTGGTGACAGCCGGTAGCGGAGCTCCCGCCCGCCGCCAGCAGCCCGGGCGGCTTGCAGTGACACCAGCGTCTCCAGCTCAAGAGTTCAAGGGGGAGTAACTCTCCCTCAGCAGCCGCCACAAAGCCTGAAAGCGGACAGGAGCAGGGCTCCAGTGCGGGTTTCTGGCACTGGGGCGAGAGGGAGCTGCCGTGGGGATGGACTCCGGGTCAGGTACGCAGCGTCCGTATGGCTGTGCTGCCTCAGGCATGGAGCCCCTCTGTCTCAGGTTGGGTCAGGGCAGTACACGAAGGCAATTGACTACTGCTGTAAATAAACCAGTCATCTTCCTCCTGGAGCAAAGCACAATCACAGAATCATAGAACAGTTTGGGTTGGAAGGGACCTTAAAGCTCATCCAGTTCCAACCCCCTGCCATGGGCAGGGACAACCTTCCACTAGACCAGGTTGCTCAAAGCCCCGTCCAACCTGGCCTTGAACACTGCCAGGGACGGGGCAGACACAGCTTCTCTGGGCAACCTATGCCAGTGCCTCACCATGTTCACAGTCATACAATCTGAGAGTTACTTCATCTGAAGTATAGTACACCCACAGCAGTCAGGGAAAGAACCTGGAGAAAAATAAAACCACCACCAACAAAAACCATTTCTAGTATGACACACATATAAACTTCAGGATAAGGATTACAGTAAGGGCTTAACAAATGAAGGAATGCTGCTAAGCAGAGGAGGGTATCTCACCTGTCAACCAAAGAGGACTGGGAGTCCTCACAGTCAATGCTGTGGGAATGTGGCTGTGCTGCTCCCAAACCTGGCCTGCTTACACAGCATCTGTGCTGAGTTTGTGCACATCCTGCACAACACGCATAACTCACCCACAGGTAGGTAGGGTGGGACAGAAGCTGTCACAGAGCAGAATGGGCCATGAGGATGGATGGGCCACTGTTCCTTTGGCTTCCAGTGCTTGCAATGCCCAGTGCATGGCTTGACTCCTCGCATTCAGCATTGGAGCCAGGTTTTGTTCCAAAGAGGAACAACAAACCAGTTTTTGTCCCAAAAGGGAAGGACAATTCTACTTTCTACATAATGCAACAGTACCAAATAAGAGAGATGTGTTTCTGAGATTAAAGAGAATGCAGAGTTGTTCAAACTAAAAACAGTTCCTGTAGTACTAACCACAGCTGGAAAAAAGTGATACAGCCCACGTGATCGACTGCAGATAGAAGTCTCTGGAAAGAGCAAGAAAGGTAAGATTTGATGTCATCCAGCACACTGTAATCAAAAGTTAACTATTTTTAGTCATTAGTTTGCAGTTACTAGCTCTTCAGCAAATCAGAGGACTATCTCAGTGCTCAGACACAGCTAGAGAGCCCACCCAAGTCCCCTTTTTTAACACTTTAGACATGGTGGCCACTTCTCTTTCTTTCACATTTTCTCATGGTATGGAATGGCAGCTTGGCTTAGCCAGTGCTTTTGTTTAGTTTGTTCTTAAGTGTATTGACATTGCTTTGCATTTTCAAAATGCTTCTTCACTTCAACTGTGAGTGGGACATCGGAGCTGTGTAAGAAGCAAATGGAGAGTAAGGCTAAAACAGCTCAGTTTGCACAGAGTGAGCAAGAGGCAGCACCTCTGGCTTCTCCACAGGCATGTCTTCCTGGGTCAGGGAGGTGCAGGGCCATATTCTCATGCCAGGAATGCCCTAGGAATGGCACTACCAGGCCTGCCATGTGGCACTCATCTTCCACAGGCTGATACCAGCAGAAATTGCACTGTTTAAGTAAACTCCTGTTATTCAATGTAGTGTGGAAGATGTGTGTTGATTGCTGGAGCTGGGAACAAGTCAAAGCATGTTCCTTCTTTCCTGCCTGTCAGTACTGGTGACTCCCATATTGTAACTGTATTCCAGCTTCATTGGTTTATTTTATTTAATAGTCTGACTATACTATTGTTTGTATAACTGAATACCATAATATATTCTCTTGACCTTTGTTGCAAATGTATTAAGCTGCTTCTTCTTATTGTTATATTTTTGTTATTGTTATTGTACTTATTTACTTGGTAATTTTTCCCTTCCAACCCAAACCATTCCGTGATTTTACGATATATTCAAGAATTTAAAAGCAGTCTTGGAAAACTTCCTCCTTTAGGGACCCCTGGCTTCTGAGGAAGTAGCATGTAAGTCACTTTCAGGTGGATTCTAGAGTAATTTAGGTGTTCAGAGACTCACAGGGGTTTTGGGAAGTGTGCAAGCTTCCAAATCTCAGTGAAGTAAAACTCAGAAACTTCGCACCTGACTGAAAATCCTTTTACATTCCAAACCACATGTTTAGCATTTATGTATTATTGCTTGTTTAGCCCACCTGTGCTTCAGTGTCACCATCTGCAAAGTGGAACTCATGAAGCTTTTATACAGTCTGAAGAAGTTTAGTAAGAGCTAATGAAGAAGGTTACAAATGAATTACGCATATTTTTTTATAACTGGCTAATTATTTATTTTTCTGGAAGCACAGCTGCTGTTCCTGAATCAATATTACTGCCATCTGTGTTTCTTAAAGACGCCTGAAATCTATCGCGTCTTTAAATTTCTCCCTACTTTCCAAAATAAAAGGTTGCACACCTTTTCCCATTATGAAATTATTCAAAAGAAAAAAATCTTGCAAAAGTTCGAAGGGCAATAAGGTGAGCTCACCTGTGGTGATTTAGTAATACAGGCTGAAGTCCTCTGTGGTTAGTCAATATATTACGTATTACTCATTACATTAAATATTAAACCCGGCAGCTACTCATAGCCAGACACTTCAAACACAGATACCAAGTATGAAGGCTTCTTCTGACAGGTGTTCCTACATATTCATTATTCACATTTTGATTGCTCTTTTAGTCATACATTTTTGATTATTCCGATTTTGGGTACTCCAAAAAATTATTTTGGAGTAGGCCATAAAAATAAACACACTTACAAATCCCTGAGTTAGTATTGTATCCATTTTTGAAGGAAATAAATAGGAATTGTCATTGAATATTATTTATTTCATTGGATAAAAATGCCTCTAACACAGATACAGATTCCCACTGCTGCTCTTGCCAGGGCTAACTAACTGCTAAATCACGTCAGTTTTGCCACTGACTCCCCTCTTTTCAGCTCAAAGCCATTCCCCCTTGTCCTGTCACTATATGCTGTGTAAAATGTCCCCCTCCACACTTCGTGTAAGCCGTTTTAAGCATTGGAAAGCTACTCTAAGGTCTCCCTTAGAGCCTTCTATTTTATTTCCCTAAAAAAAAAAAAGTCAGAAATAGGTGTAATCCTTCACTGTTTCCACAGACCAAGAGCTGAATACACCCAAGGCCTCAGGCCACCTGTTTTATTGCCGCCATCGGCTGAGGCAGCAAATACTGGGCTGACATACAGACAACAAACCGGCATAAGCCCTATTCCTTAGGGATTTCTGCCAACACAGCCCCTCCCGAGCACGCACGACAGCACCATAAAACGCACTTTTATTCGGCCGGCTCCCGGCCCCTGCATGGCCAAAGCCATCCCGGAAGACGCTCTGGTTTTGTGTGAGGGAAGGGGCGCAGGCCAGGTCCGTGCCCCCCGAGGCCCCCGCACGAACGGTCCTTGTAAAGGCAGCACACGGAGCTGCGAAGGGCGGTCCGCGGCGGGCGCTATGAGGGCAGCGGGAGGGACGCGCGGAGCCGGGCGGGGCGGGCCCTGAGGCGCCGGGAGGGGAGGGGCGGGGCGGACACGGCGGGTAACGCCCGCCCCGCCCCGGGGCCCCCACCCGCGCGCGGCCGGGAAGGCGGGGCGAAGGGATGAGGCCCCGCCCGCCGCAGCGAGCCGGACGCGCAGGAAACTCCCGCCGTTGCCTTATAAGGGCAGACGCGGTATTTCCTCCGCCCCCCTGTCCGTGGAATGCGGTGACTGCATCGCGCTGCACCAAGGTTGTGCTCCGCCGGGGGGTAGACACGATGCGACAGAGACTGAGCACGGGCCTTGAGCTTACGGTCTCGGGGAAGATAGAGGCTTCCCTATAGGAACCGCGAAGCACACAGTCGCCGCCGGGGTCTCTTCTTGGCACTGCTTGTGCAACCTTGACACCGAAGCGACGAGCCTCGCCGCCACCCCTCCTCCTCTTCGCGCCGATGGTCTCGCCCACGTCTTCCTTCCTTTGCACCGGCGGGGCGGTGGCCGCGGGCTCTCCGGAAGTGCCGTTGTTGCCGGTGCTCCCTGCCGCGCTAGGGCGAGGCTTCTCTCCTGCCGACTTCAGGTGAGGTGGGGCCGGCGCTGGGTCGGGGCCGCAGCGGCCGCCTGCGGGCTCTGTAGCTGGGGTGCGGTGGGTCAGGCCGCCTGAGGAGCCGGGCCGGGGTCGCTTGCGGCGTCGCCCGCCTCGGAGGCAGCTCCTCTCAGCTCTCGCATCTGTGCTGCCGGGCCTGGCTGGAGCCCTGTGTTACGTCGGCCCCGCGGCTTTCTCAGTGCGGCCCTGTGAATGGGTCGGTGGGGCCGTTACCGTGGGCACACCAGCCGGGCCCCGTGGCAAGTGACCGGCTGCCTTCCGGCCGTATCGACCCTCTTGCAGCCGTTTCCTCACCATAAGTTAGAGCAGGGGAAGGGCCAGTGTGAAAGCTGCCATGGCTGAAGGGGCAGAGATAGGAGGAGAGGCCGTGAGTCTCTTCTTTCCTGCGTACGTTTTGAAATAACCGTGGCCACGACAGAGCTCTGAGGAACAGCTCGTAGTGGTTTCCGCTGTCTGAGTTGCGGAGGCCCTGTTGAATCAAAGACAATGGATTTTAAGGCAAGTTTGACTCCTGTACAGGGGTTTAGGAAAGCTTATTCGTGAGGAGCGCATTAAGATGACTTTCAAGACTGAGAGGGTGTGGTCTTTATTTCCCTTTTTCAAAGTGTAATCTGTTCTTTATTGAGCCTTGCTACAGATCAGCTCATCGTGCCCCAGTTTTATCGCTTCCTGCTACCACCCGTACTGTGATGGATGCATGGTCGTACCTGATGCTGTAATTGGTTATGTGGACAGAACTTGGGATTTAGCTTTGAGGCTGATTCAATTTGATGATTGAAAGGAAGGTGACTGTTACCTTAGGTCATGTAGAGGCTTTCCTGAGTGTGGGCTGTAGGGTTTTATTATGTGGCTGCTTTGTTTGTGGGCTGTTTGTTTTTTTTATTTCTGTCATAGACTCATAGAATCCCAGGTTAGAAGGGACCTCAAGGATCATCTGACCCAACCTTTCCAGACAAACTATGACCTAGACTAGATGTCCCAGCACCCTGTTCAGCTGAATATTTGAAGTGTCCAGTGTTGGGGAATCCACCACTTCCCTGGGAAGATTATTCCAATGGCTGATTTCTCTTTGTGGAAAAAATTTCCTGTTGTGTCCAATTAGAATGTCCACAGGAGTAACTCGTGGCCATTACCTCTGTCTTTTCCATATGACTCCTTGTAAAAAGGGAGTATACATCTTCTTTGTAGTCACCCTTTAATACTGGAACAAATCTTGCATTATAGGCATCCCAAATCATTATAAAAGCAGTGTTGAAACATGAGGATATTTTCTAAAGCGTACTTTTTGGTCACTACCTCTAAACAGATCCAGCCTGCAGCACTGTTGGTGGGTTATGAAGTTTCATATCTTACTGGCTGGCTCAAGCTCTTTAGTTGCTCAGTTTTGTCTCCTCCTGGGGTTTATCCTTTGCCCAGAGGTAAGGGCTGTAAGATGACTTTCTGTGCTTCTGTGTTTGTGTGTGCCTTGTTTGATAGCTGTTGCTGTTGGTTAACAAAGAAAATGAATGTACATGTGCAAGCGGCAGAGTGCAGTGCATGCTATTACTACCCTTTTATTATTTTTTTTAATATGTTTAAATCTTCCCAAGTAAAGATTATGTTTTTGGAAATATATTATGGTAAGTTTTACAGGCAAGGTCTTGCATTAGAAGTTTCTTGAACTGTTTCCAAAACAAGTCCCAGACCATCCAGTGCATCGCAGTTTTAAACAGACTAAACTTGCCTGTCATGACTTGTACTATCTAATGTGAAGTATTTCCACTTTACATCTACTGAGATTCTTCTATTTTCAGCGTATACTTACCATATTTCAATTATAAAAGCATAGAGGGTTTTTATATATAAATGACCTGTTGGATTTATTAGGTAAAATACTATTTTTTCTAAAATTAGTGGGTCCAGTGCTTGACTCAAGTTAGTTCTGGCTCACTACATCAGTCACTCTTGTACACAGAGAGGTATACTGCATGTAAACACTTGGAACCTTTTCATCATGAATGGATCTCTTTGGCTAAATGGGTTGATGTCCTTATTTGCCTGAGGACTTTAAAATTTATCACCCTTTTTCTGATAGAGTTGCCCAGAGTGGAGTGCACCAAATGGGCACAGCTGCACCAAACTTGTGCTGAAAGGCACCACAATCTCTTGAGACCTAATGTTTCTTTACATGCAGGCTGACAGGTCTCTCAAAGTGAAGCAGTTGTGTCATCTGTATTCCATACACCTGCCTCCTGAGCCCGCTGGAGGGAAACTTGGGGAATAATAATGCAAGCACCAGCAAATTTTTCTCTTCTCTAGTACGCAATTTTCTGAACAGTTAAAAAGAGGCTCTCCTGCCATGTGCAGGTACAGTTGGTAGTAGTGTGCTTCTGTTGCTGCCTCTTGACTAAGATGGAATTGCACCCAAGGGAATTGCAGGTAGCAGCTTGTTGGAAGTGCTGCCTGGCAGCACATGCAAAGTGAACTTCTCAGGCCACATCCTTGGAAACTACTGTTTGACTCTATTTTTGGGTAGTGGAACTTTATAAATAATCTGGAGTTTAACAGTAATTTGCATGAGTATTTTTACTGAGGTAAGAAAAACACTGAAGGTATGCCCAACTTGACTGCAGCTTGAAAGCAATCTACCTTATTGTCTTCATAAGTATCTAGATGTCAGGAGTTCATGTTTATTTGTTGAAGTATTCATTGGAGACCAGACATCTCTGATAGCTTGTGGTTAGTGAATGCAATGAAGAGAACTTCATTGCTGAAGGATGTGTGGTTGCATTTCATAAGCTATTTTTAGTTTGGGATATAATGGTTTGTTTTATACGTCAGAGGAACGTTGTATATGCACGCAGGATTTAAAAGCGTGGAATTAGCAGGGGAGATCAGTAACGCTCTTTGTAGACAGACTGAGAAGGACATAACCATGGAATATCCTTTTAT
Source organism: Lathamus discolor (assembly GCF_037157495.1). NCBI lineage: Eukaryota > Metazoa > Chordata > Aves > Psittaciformes > Psittacidae > Lathamus > Lathamus discolor. The sequence continues at coordinate 109,735,614 of NC_088885.1, read as the reverse complement.
GATCCAGATGCTTGGTACAGCGTGTCAGGTACCTGATAAAAATCAAGGTAAAATATATTTCCTTTTAATTAAAAACAAAACAAGCAAACAAAGAAAAACCAAACTAACTGCTTTTTGCCTGAATATTGGATTAACTATGTATGGGAGTTACTTACTTAAATTTACTCCCTTTTTTAAGGATCAATCACAGTTAGTGACTTCAGTCTTTCTTGTCAGGAGTCTGACAGAAAATATTGTAACTTTGAGCAAGCTGTCCAAGAAACAGAAGTGTACTATGACTGATTAAATTGCTTTTCTGACCAGACAATTTTTAAGTTACAAAATTAAATTTCAGACTGTTGGTATTCTTGTGACTGCAGGTGAAGTTTAACTTTGTCCTATTTCAGGACAGAGTTGGTGCAGTGCTCCTTGTAAAATTCAACAGAGGCTAGAAGGAACATGGTTTGCGTAACACTTAGTTTGGGCATAATAAAGTATGACAGCAGCATGGATTGCTTGCACTAGTTAAAACTAAAGCGTAGAGGTGAAAGAAGACTTTTAGAAACAACATTAACCAGTGTCTATCTTCTTCTGATCCAATAGCAGCGTTGAGGTCTTTTGTGTTTGCATTTCAGTCAATGACTCAGCTTTTCCTGTTTGTGCTGTCAACCATACTTGATGGCTAAATCGTATCTTCCCAGCCAAATAGAAAGAGTTAACTTGAAAGCCTCTCTTCTAATTATCTCAGTGTTACAACAAGTGAACTGCCACATGTATTTCTTCATTTGACAGCTCAAGAGAAACAATTAAATCAGTATATTTGATACATGAAACTATATAAAGATTCTGTAAGAATATATGTTTTGAAAGGTTGATAATTTAAAAGAAACCATCTTGAGATTTCTAGAACTATTATGTCAATTTATTTTAAAGCTAGTATGCTTGCATTTGCATGTGTTGTGTAATAGTTCCACTGTGTAACAGAATAGCAAAGTAGTGCTTTTGAACCAAGTCAGTGTCCTTTCTCCACCACATACAATCCCCTAGTTGACTGTGATGAAAGAACTGTAGTAGGAGTTCTTTGGCAGATCTTTGTCCCAGCACCATGGAGAAATCTGCACAAAACCCACAGGCTCTCACCAGGGTCATTCTGTGTCCTGAGACCTGCTACTCTTTTAATGGCAGCTATTCTAACAAAATGTTATTCAGAGCCTAAAATACTCTTCTCCTGACAAATGTTAGTTTAGCGTACTGCTTGATTTAGTTAACCACTACACACTATACTAGGTTAGCAGCCCATATCCTTCTACATGGTAGGACAGCAGTGCCTCCTTAACTGCTAAGTATGTAGTCTTAATTTGCAGAAGGCACAGATAAAGTATTGAATCAGCAACAAAAGCACTGTGTGAGTTTCACTTTGTGAATTTATTATTTGATTTGGTTTCCTAATGTAGCCTGCTACTGGCTTACAGTGCCAGTCCTTGAGTCTGGAAAATGTGCTTAGTAGCAACTGAAAGAAAATAAAGCCAGAGATACTAAATAATACATTTATAACCAGTTGTTATAAGCAAATTCACATTTACAACACGGAATTTGATATTCCTTTATCCACCCCTCTCCCAAGGACTTGCAGTCTGATTTAATAAGGCTAAATCCTGGGTATGTTTCTGTTCCCCTAGAACCAACAGCCAACATGTCCAGCAAAAGAGCAAAGACGAAGACCACCAAGAAGCGCCCTCAGCGCGCCACTTCCAATGTATTTGCGATGTTTGATCAGTCGCAGATTCAGGAGTTCAAGGAGGCCTTCAACATGATTGACCAGAACAGGGATGGCTTCATTGACAAAGAGGACTTGCATGATATGCTCGCCTCCCTTGGTAATGTCACTTTTCTGTTTGTGGTTGACAGGCAAATTTGTGCAGTTAGAATTAGAATAATGGAGTCTGGGATTTGCTTTTCAGGTTACTTTTAGTTTGAAAGCTAAACCGACCATGAATCCTTTTATTTGTAGGAAAGAATCCCACGGATGAATACCTAGATTCCATGATGAATGAGGCTCCAGGCCCTATAAATTTCACAATGTTCCTCACAATGTTTGGTGAGAAGTTAAATGGCACTGACCCGGAAGACGTAATCAGGAATGCTTTTGCTTGCTTCGATGAAGAAGCAACAGGTACGTAGGTGAAATAACTAAAAATCATGCCTGTGTCCCCATCAGCTGAAATTACTTTTTCAAACACTATAAAACTTAAGATCCCAAATTTCTGGCCCTTTGGTGGTATTCAGGACAGCAGAAGGTAAAAAAAAAAAAAAAATAATAATCAAAAATGTTGATTTGGGAACCAGGGTCTATATTTTTCCTAACTTAAAATTCAGCTTCAAGGCAACTTTTGTGAGGAGAACCCTTGTCTTCAAAGCCATTGTGCTTTTATGAAGAGCTTGTTTTCTGTTGGCAACTCGTATCCACCTTCTCTTTGTTAAAATGCACTTAAAGGAGAAGAAACCAAATAGATGAAAATCCCTGTGTGACTCACAAGAGTGCTAATAGGAGTCACAAATTATATAAGGCTGCTTGTTTTATAAACAATGCCCAAATGTGTTCTTTGCAACCAGTCTAGTAAATCTGAGCTTCGCCACTGATTTAAGATCAATTTCAAATCTTCGAAGTATTTCAAACTGTGTTTTCGTGCACTTGTTGAACATTGGTAGTTGCCAAGTTCTGTAATTTTGGGGGTTTTTATACTGATTTTCATTAGGAATGTTCAAGACAAACAGATCCCTTTTGTGTAAAATACACAACTGCTAAAGGCTTTTGGTACTACTAGGAGTATAGCTTGGCTGTTGGGAAGAAGGTCCAATACATATACTGACAAATTTGTATATTCTCTGAAACAACACAGGCAAATCATAAGATGGCCTTTACTTGAAGGAGTGAGATGAGGCAAATGCACTAAGAGGCTTGACTTAATTAGATGCTTGTAATTAATTTGCAACTCTAGTAATAGGCTTTAATGTCTTTGTTTTCATTTGGCAACAAAGACTGTAGCTGTCTTTAACTGAAACAAAGAATTCAGGGAAATACATTTTCATCCATCTGTTAGCAGATAAATATAAAAACTCCTTTTTCTTATGTCCTCGTACATTGTATTCCAGGGTTCATCCAAGAAGACTACCTGCGAGAGCTGCTCACCACAATGGGAGACAGGTTCACAGATGAGGAGGTGGATGAGCTGTACAGGGAGGCTCCCATCGACAAAAAGGGGAACTTCAACTACATTGAGTTCACACGCATCCTGAAACATGGAGCAAAAGACAAGGACGACTGAGCGGATACCTGCAGATTATCTCTACTTTACACTTACATTTATTTTTGAGGGTTTCTTCCTGATAGAACTTGTTGCATGCCTTTAGCTTTACAGCTTTTGCCTTTCTCAATGTATTTATCTATTCCAGGCCATTTAGGCACATTTGCACCTGTGTAATCAAACTGGAAGAGGGGAAAATATTGTGAGGGAAAGGATATGGGGACAAAGATCCCTGGACTTTTTAGTCCAGAATAATTAATCTCAATGTTTCTGGTTTAGCTGGATTTTTACATTTTTGTAATAAATGCCATTTTGAAATAAAGATTGCTATATAGATAAAATACCTCAAATTCTTTTGTGAAGAATATTTCTATTATGCTTTAGTAAACGTAGCTGTTAAATGAATTATACTTGCAGTTGCAAATCACGCTGGAAAACTCATTTACATAATGTTTGTTGCCAGAGTTCTGAAATGCTCCTTGCAGTGTGTGCTTGTAGCTTTAATAATGCAGCTGTAGAAATCTCTTACCTTGGGTTTTTTACATGGTCACCAGAAAAACGGTTGGGAAAGGTTGTTAACAATTGCCTCATTGCCAACAGACACCATGCCCAGCTTTTACTTCCTTTTAATATTGATCAGGTTTTAGCAATACTTTTGTGTCAAAATTTGCATTCCTCTTTGCCAACTTTTCATGCTGGCTATTGCCAGATTATTAGCAGGGGATTGGACATATTTTTTTCCCTTCTGCTAAAGGGAGCCTGTACAAAGGAATCCCTGAGCTTGCAGCATCTGTCCTAGCACTAACAGGAGTACATGGCAGAAAACTGACAGAAAGCTTCACTGTTCTGCAGCTAAGAATGACACTGAAGTTATGAGAATTAACTTGGTAAATCCCCATATATAGATGCTGAAGTCCCTCTCACGTTTTTTAAAAGATCACAAATACTCCTTACTACATTGATAAAATGGCTTTTAACCAGGCAAGAATTGTTGACCGAGGAACAGCTGTGCTGATGCTGTTGTCTCCAATACCAAGAAAAGAGGAAGGTTGTTCTCTGAGTTCTGAGCAGGACTCTGTCCTGCAATAGGTCTCATTCTCTTGGTTACTGCAAGCTGAAAAGTGTAAGGGGGATCTTTATTAAAGTGATGACCTCTTGTCTAGAAACTATGCCCTCAGCCACTTACACATTACTTAGGACCCCTCTTCCTTGGGATCTTAAGTTTACTCTACAATTGCAAAGGCTGGGGCAGCTCATACTGTACAGAGGGATTGCCTCATTTTTCCATATGGTATTATGGAGGCTTGGTTGGCTAATCTTGCTTAGGTTCCTAGTGTGGCAGCTCCTGAAGATGTTCTGCCTTTAGCTCTGTAAATGAGTTAACTTTACAAAGTATACTTCATAGGCATATTCTGGTATTCCTGGGTGCTTTCTTCCTTTTCTGGGCTTACTTAAGTTTTCAGCCATTCTTGTCCCAGTTTTGGTCTTGCCTCAATTTTTCTTTCTCCCACACAGACAAATTCTTTGGTGCATGTCTTCAGGCTGCTGCACCTACTCCTTTTCTCAAGTGTTTGCTTTTAAACTGTCTCGGTGCTCTTCAGTGGGGTTGCTGAGGTGTTTCTTCATGGGTTGCCTGCAAGGTTCTAGCAACAGCTGATTTTTTTTTTGGAAGGTAGCTTACAAGTATGGAGGGAAGCTTTTTCACCTTCAGTACCCATGTGACACAGACAACTGTGTAGATCTAGGAAACACTTGTCTTGTTGCACCATTGCTATGTAACATTAAGCCAAAGAACAGTTATGCTGTCACTTCTTGACTAATCTTGTCACCTCTCTGCAGTTCAGTATTGTATACATGCAAGGAGCCCTCACAAAAGATAGATGTTAGACTGGTCTTGATTCTTTTTTCCCTTTGAATGTCTAAATGGTGCAAGATTCAGAGGGTCAGTTTCCTTCTGTTATGAACACTGGATCCCCAAACCAGTCTTTTCCTGATCCCATCTTCTCAGTAAATTTTAGGTGCTGGTATGTTACTTTGAGTAACAGGCACAGAAGCCAGCTGGATTTTTCTTGCTGGAAGCATTGAAGTAGTGATTTTTAAACCATAAATGAGTTACTTAAGTAAAATACAGGATCCTCCTTGAGAGGAAGTTGTCTACTTGAAAACCTTCTGTACTGTCGCTCTCTACTTTTGAGCAGCTAGCTGAAAACTGAGATACAGCCACTGGGTTCCTTGTTGCACCGTGTGGGTGCTACAGTCTCAGCTGCTTCCTCTGATGAGGGGGTAGGGATGGGGAACCACATTAATACACAGATACCTGCTCAGGAAGACATGTTACTGAGAAAAACTTCCAAGGCTGTTCAAGTACAACTAATGATGCCCTTCCAAGTGCCAGTTTCCCTAGTATTGGTGTTGTAATATAGATGACCAGTTAACCTGCAGGCGGGCACAGACCCCTTAGCAGGGGAAGGCTACACAGCCAACAGAGCCAGCCAAGAGACCATATAAGAGCATCAGATGCACTTTGTGGCTAAGCCACAGGGGACATCCAGACAGCTGAGGCTGCATGCCGAGGCTGTAGGGATGTGTCATCAATAATCCACTTCCAAAAATAAAAATAACTTTGGTCACTGAAACAGCTTAAGATTCTGATGACTTAGCTTTGCAGTTTACAGTCAAGATCTTGAAGCCTAATCTTTTCTCCCTTGGGGTTCAGATATAATGGTCTCCAAGCTCTACATCAGACTAAGCTCACAATGGAAAACTATTTACACAGCAGATGCATGCATTTAATAGCCCTACATCTATAGTGATATATAATGCCCTGTGAAGCACTACTGAAAAGCAGTGATTTATTTTGCGTGACCCATTTACCCTGTTCTAAGGCTACATCCGCAGAGGCCAAACTGAAGCCAAGGAGCTACTGCAGCTGCATGAGAAACCTCCAGAACGGGTGTGTTTTTGACATGCAGCCAGTACATGCTTGTCTGCTGCTTCCCCCCATGACTGTTCCTGGAGATACTGGTAACACACAACATTTTAACACTCAGGATACACTTGATTTGGCTCTTTATCTGCGTTTAAGGAAATAAAACCACGTTTTATCACACAGTGATCAGATGACTGAAGCATTTCACAACATGAGGGCAGCTTAACATACTAGGTGAGCAGCTAACTGATGTCACAGAGATGGTGTTTGTACATTTTTGAAGTAAGGATCTGTTTCCCCACTGACCTAAGAACTATCTTTAGACCACTTGTTTCTAGGATCACCAGGGTACGTTGAGAAACAAAATATAGCACAGGGGCCCCATCCTGGCAGAAGACATCAGTAACAGTACGTCTTTGTGTCCTGCCCAGTGTATTTGTTCCAAAAAGCTGGAAAGTATCTGAAATCTTGTCATCATGTTCCTTGTGGCCTTTTTATGTCTTGAATAATACTAACCCATTATTTGGCATGTTCCTGGGGAGCCTCAAAGGGCTACGAATAGCTCTTTTACCACAGTGAAGGCATTCAGGCAATCCAAGTCCAACTAATGGATGAGTAACAATCGAAGCAGTCAGGAACATTTTAGGTATCAGCAGTTAATCCGCAATTGGTATTGCCTGTGTACCCATGCTCCTATTTTGGCTGGCTTGCTTCACTTTTCACACTTGACTGATATTTTTACATAACCTCCTCCCGAGGAAAAGTTATTTAGGATGACAATAACTCAGAATTACAGAACCAGGAACAATACAGAGGCAAAATGAAATTGGTAAATGCCTCTCAAAATGCAGCTTAGAAGTAAGTTACCACAAAATGCTGAAAAGCAATACGGGGCGGGGGGAGAGAAGGAGATTCCACACAGCTCAGTTTTGATGTGCTCTGAGCAGCAATTCCACAGAGATCAATCACCCTTTTCCTAAACTTTTGATATATTAGATAGAGTATTTTCCATCTTTAAAAAGAACAGTGGAGGGCAATGGCTGCTCTTCCTGCTTAAATCTGCAGCCCGTAGGCCCATACACACATCCTTTCCCAGGACCACCCATTTTGGGTATATAGGAGAAAGCTCCATTGCTGTGGGCAAACAAAGCAGGCAGGCTGATGTGGCAGCACACCCTTTGGGAACCACTGCACTGGACCTTGCAAAAAATAACTTCTATTTCAAATTTCAACAACAAGGAATGTTTTTAGGCCAAACGCGCGATATTCCCTAGAGAACAGATCATACATAATAGATAAATACACTGCATCATAGGGCGTAAGGAGTTATGCAGTTCGTATGAATGTAATAAACCTAAGGGAAGGTGTTCATGTGTTTCTTGGAAGCAGGTAATGAACAGGAGGAGAACATGAAATCCAACTGCCTCCTGGAAAATCCCAACATCTGGCTGCATGCAGATTCCTCTGCCACGCAGCCATGATTTCACCCCCTTGTAAGGCAGCCCTGCACTTTGATACAGGCTGAAATCACTTGCAAATACTACATGGTTAGGCAGGTCAAGACTAAATTTAAGACGTGCGCCTAAAGGAGTATGTGGTATGTGACAGCAGCATTCATTTTGTATTCTTATAAACCATCACTGCTCAATTTTGCAAAGCTTATTTAATCCTCAATTAGTAATTTCCGGGTATCAGTGAGTGCAACCTCACTAAATACTGAACTACGTTTTGGGCTTTTAATTTGTGAATGCATAGCTCCTTGGGAGTTAAAAGGCAGCATTTCGCAAGAATTGCCAGCCTTTGTCTAGCATATTCAAGTGAGTGGGTGTAAAATGAGGTCTGCAAGGCCCTGACTTAGTATGTGCTGAAATAGAGCTGGCATCAGAAACAAGTAACTTGAGCCTTGACTTAGCATTGTATCTTACAGATACTGGGTTTTTTACTTTTATCACGTTCCTCCTCCTTTATTGTGAGCTGACCACCTCTAACGCAATAGGTTTTATACTGGCAGCATCTTACCATCTCACAAGAAGCACGCTCATTTTGAAATTGCTCCACCAACCAAACTTGCATGGGTATCAGCTAAAGAAAACTGGTAAGAGCTTACCTTTTATACACCAAACACCTGACTGAATACACTCCCTCTTGTTTCCTGAGTATGTTTTAAAATACCATTTTAGACCTTCAGCCAAGCATTGAGCACATTTCATTTTATTATTTATACATACACACTGTCAGACAGATACAAACGCTAATTTAACATGGAAAGGGCAAAGAGGCATGTTCTTAGGTTAGCAGAATTACTTGCACGTGTTTGAAAGACCGGAGGCGTCACCCTTTTCGAACTAAGAACACCTTATTAACACTTACTTTTGCATTTCACTTATAAACATTGTGGAATCATAGTGCCTGGCAATGTTTCTGCTTAAAACTAGTGCAAAAAGGGTGAAAGAAACACACGAAGATTTTGCTAAGATTACTGCAACATAAAAAACAAGTGATAGGCATACAGCACAAGTGGCGGTGTAGTGACTTCTTTACCACAGAGAACAGGTAGCAAGGCACAAATTCCTAGAAGAAGCCAATAGCTCAAGACATACTTTTCAATTTCTTTTTTTTTAATAATTTGTGTTCTTAAATATAAAAGTTACACATAATGGACTTTGGACTTGGGAATGCAAAATGCAAGGAGCACCTTCTCTGCTGGGTCCCATCCCTCCATAGTCCATCAAACACATTTCAGCGCCTATTCATAGAGTGACTGAGCTGCAGATTTAGATCATTATATTGAGGTGTTTTGTTTTTTTTTCCTGTTTTACAACACTTGGGAGACTGACTCTATTTTGTTTAAGTTGCATTACATTTCTCTGCTTTGCCCTTGCCCTGTCATATTGTCATACAATGCTCAAGAGAACTTCCATGTTCTCTCCTTTTCTTCACCTGTGCACACCAGAAGTTACCAGTAACTCACCACTTTTATTCATGAGGTCTGTGAATGAAAGCAGGGAATACCCCACAGACGGTTAGAAGTCTTGCTCTGAGGCCCTCCAAGAGACCCAAGTGAGGACACGCATTCAGAATCCTTCTTTACCTCACGACTTCTCAAACCTTTCTTTGCCCTTTAGATCACAGTGCTGAAGCTATTTTTGGAGAAATTCCAGAACAGTTCTGCGACACTCGCAGCATCACAAAAAGAACGACTGTCACTCTGACTGATACAGTGCTGCGCTTGGGATAGCTTGACAAAGACAACAGACGCCAGCTGTAATCAGGGAAGAAGGGACAGAAAGGCAGAAGGATGAGCCAAAATACTAGGTGAAGCAATTGGCAGTCAAAATGATTTTGTTAAATGACTGTTGAACTAGAACTGTCTTCAATGGATATATTTGATTTTGATTGTGCTGTCAATACTTAACCTCTGCAATTAGCATTTGCAACTTCTGTTGAACAGTGATAATATGATCAGGAAAAAATCTCTTAACTGACAAAAAGTTCCACCCAACTTTGACACATTTTTAATTTGTAATTCAATGTGAAAATCACAAATATGCTTTTTCATTTAGTGTCTCTTTTTTAGACTCTTTTGTTTGTTCCCTATGCACATCTTTAGTCTTACTTCTACAATCACCGTAAGTATGGAATAGCTTTTGCACAAGAAAAATTACCTAAGCAGGACTCTGCTACAGCTGGCAGAACATGCAAGTGCTCTCTAGAAGTAACACCAAAAAGGTGGACACACAGTTCAGCCTTAGCATTTCCACCAGTACAAAGTTGAGAGCATCAAATAAAAACAGGAATAGGTAGGTTCAAAATTAGTAAAGTGAAGTTCTTCATGTAACAAATAACCTTGCAAAGGAATTCAAAACCACCTGCAAATGGTATTGTGGATGCTAAATTTACACCAATTTAAGGATGACATATTAGGCAAACTCATGAAAGAAGTTCATTAAAGGTTATGAAATACCACATCTGGCTCAGGATGGCTTACTCCTTCATGAGCTAACACCTGCAGAGGTTGGGAAAGGATTCCGAGAAGATATCACAGGCTACCATGATTCTTATTCTGCCCTAAATACTTACATATGGCCATTGCTGCTGCTCTCCCCTTAAAAATAGGATAAAAGTACACAGTGTTCTCTCTCCTCCAAAAAGAAGAGGAAGTGTACAGAAAGATATTTTTAAAACACCTGACGATTCCAAGTTTCAGGGGAAATAAACACACAACAACAAAACACAACAAAACTCTCCAGACACCTGGTAGGAGAGACCTCACAGCACTGTTGAAGGCATCCAAGAAATCAGCAGACACATCCCAGGTGTGCTCCACCGAGCAATGCAAGAAGCAGGAAGAGGACGCAGCTGCTGGGCTTCCCCTTCCCCACTCTCATGCTTAATTTTGACTTGCTGAAAACTCAGGGTGAGACATGGACATCCTCATTTAATCCCCACTCCATGGTTCTCACCTTCTTAGGAAGCAGCAAGATCTGAATGCTGCTCAAAACTCCAGCCTGTGGAATCCTGACATGCCTGCTCTGTTCCTCACCGTTGTGTAGGGCCAAAGAGGGGTGCTGTGGATGATCCTGGTATTTTTTCTGGCCTTGCAGTGAGCAAGCAGTACACTGTGACCTCAAACAGACCAGTTCCTTTGTGGAGCAGACAGTGCAGACATAGCCCGTGGAAACAGGAGCTCACCAAAGGATGGCCAAGACTCCCTGCTTCTCACATCCAGAATACATGTCTCGTTACAGCTGGGGCACTAGGCAGACTTTCACTGTGAACCAGTGCAGCTGTTCCTGTGACACTAATTAGATTCATAAAGAAACATCAAATGACACAGACTGACTCTGCTGCATTAAGCAACCAAGTCAATCACAAACGTTTGCATAGTCATCATAACTCAGCTGAGGTGAGGAAATGCAGAAAATTAAATTAAATGAGGGAAAAGGTTTACTGTAAATTGCTTGCTGTCTGTAACAGCTGTAGAACTTCAGCATGAAATGTGATTTTGAAGGCTCTTACACAATCCAAAGAAAACAAGCCTAGGAAAACATTCCAACAGCACAAAAGTATTGGAGTATTTTTGATGGAAAGAATGGAAAAAAATTATACATTTTGCTTAAAAGGGTTTTTTCTTAAACACGACTGACATAAATGAGAAAGAAGGTGGGAGTTAAGAAGGAAAAAGTAGAAATAAGAAAATGGAAAGAGTTAAGAGCTCAGCATGAAAAAGAAAAAAATGTTTTTCAGAATGGATGAATCCCTATTCTGTACGCTTTCCGCAGGAAATTATGCGGTACTGAGAAATAAACTTTTTTTTTTGCCACATCCTTGCACATGGAAGCCCGCAAAACAAACGCTGTGCGAAACTGAATGCCATCACTAGGCGGCACTATTTGGTGGTACAGCACCACCAGCTATCCAAAGCATCCTCCCAGCACCACAGCCAGACGGAGAACCTCCGGCACCCAAACCAAACGCTCCCGCGGTGCCCGACCTGCGCAGGCCAGCTGCGGGGTACCTCTTCTGCACAGCAGTTTTATGTCTGGAGCGAAGCATTTCTGCTCTGCACCGGGTGATGGCAAAAAATGAATTACTTAGCAGGACTACAACCCTGGGCTTTCCAGAACACGCTCTCCCTAGGATGTACCTGGACTGTTTTCTTGAGAAGAGCCCGAAGGCCATCTTCATGACGAGGCCTGCAGTCCCATCAGATAGCGATCTGCAAGCACAGCTCTCCCTGCAGTCAAGGAACACCACCTGGGCACAGAGGAGCCTGCACACTCAAGAAAGGAGCATGTGGCTTCATTATACTCTCAAAACCAGCCTGTAAGGCAGCAGGGAATAGGATTACAGTGCGCTTTTCAGCATCATCCAGGGATGCCCAGTCACAGCTGTTCAAGGCTGCGGGCAGCTGATAGGTACCATCCTCAAGCAGTATCCTCTCCAAAGTGAAGTTTACACAGCAGAAACAAAGTCCTGTTTACTTGAGAGATCATCACAACAAATCTTCTTAAGTAAGAGATGAAGCACAAGCTAATACAATTACCAAAAAGACCTTTATTTTCCAAGACTGATGTCAATGGGCAAAAAAATATTATTTATATAATATTTTAAGAGGCAAAACAAATTCTTTCCCTTTTAAATTTCTTCGGTGGTAGTATAAATGTTGCAATCAAGTAAAATGGAACCATTTGTAAAAGCATTATACAGATTTAAAAGGTGCAGAAAATGGTCTGCATTTAGCAACTGCTTCTCAATTCATTATGATGTGACAAACTGGAGACAAAAGCTTTAAGACATAAACACACAATTTGCAGTAAGAACTGATCTCATACTGGGTAAGTGTATTACTGTACCTATTCTCACATCTCTGGAAGTTAAACACTAGGAACAACATCCACAGGGGCAGGTTTCATGTAACACCTTTTTAATAGCATAAGAAACAATAAAAGTAGCATGTTTGCAGTGTGGTTCAATGTATAGTAACTGATGAAAGGATTTTAAATTAAGATATCAAATAACCATTTTAAGAATTAAATTTCAACTCACAATTCAGTTGCTCAACGTTATTACAAAGCATTTTAATAACTCTATTACTACCTTGGTGTTTCTACTGCTTTTCTGCCCACTCACACTTTGCATATGATTATCTGGAAACTACATGCCATTTTCTGGTACGTACAGAGCACTTTTCTCCAAACTTTTTCCATAAGGATGCTCTCAATTCAGCAAAGTTTGGTTTTTTTGTTTTGTTTGTGGGTTTGTTTTCTCTGTGTGTGTGTGTTGTTGTTTTTTCCTGTTGTGTTTTCAGACACATTTTAGAAGAGCAATATTCATCAGGAAACATAGCATGTTTTGGGTTGGAGAAGACCTTAAAGGTCATCCAGTTCCAATCCCCCTGTCATGGGCAAGGACACCTTCCACTAGACCAGGCTGCTAAAAGCCCTGCCCAGATTACTCCTACAGCTAATTAGGCCAAACTCTCAGACCTCATGAAAACTCTGAGTCAACTCTTTTGAGTTGAGGGAGGGCAGGGAAGGAAAGTTTGGCCTTTTAGCAATTAAAGTGTTTTCCTTCAAATTTGGGCCTGCAGCTTCTAAACTGTACAGTGTCTAAATGTAATCCATTTACATTTGTGAATATAACTGGTAATTTCAGCAAAAGCCTGTTCACCTATTTTTTCCTTTCCTCCTTAAATAAATTAATGCTAACTTCAGCTTTGTTTACCAATATACCGATTGTATATGAACAAAAGTTGTAACAGGCAGAAAATTAGTTAAAAGAATGATGAACTGTAGCTTTCTTCACCATATAATTATTGTGTACTGAACAATGGCTTCTTGAAGCCCAAGTAATTTATACAGTACTTCAATATACAAAATGGGAATAAGCATTCTGTTCAGAGGAATTCCCAAAATGCAGAACCCGTCAGGCTAAAACCAAGCAGTTTCTGACTTCATTTCGGACTCCGTTCTCTAGTGAGCACTAAAAAGACCTTACACTTCAATTTGAGATGCTACACCAATAAATGAAGGGGAAAAATAACCCACGCAGTATTATTCTCTGCACTGCTTTCATTAAATACAAGAATAAATCCCGCAAGGGGTCTGTTACTCTGTGCGAGGTGCGCGCATTTGCAAGACTTAAAAGACGCAAACTAGACGTTTTTATGATTCCTCAAACGAAACACGAGGAACACCGTAAGGATAACACCTCACACTCGTCAATCCTGTACGCTACCACCTCACGAGGCTCCATTCACCCCACTGCTCGCACACCACCAACCCGTTAACTCCGCGGTCGCCGGTAGAGGCCTCAGGAACACGGAAGCTCCGTCTCCAACGCGACCCATGAGAAGCAAGCACACGGGAAGAGCTCTCGACCCGCAGCAGCCCTCTGCAGCTACGCTACCAGCCCTCGAGACGCGCGCACAGAACCCGACCTGCCGCCGGCCCGGCCCGGCCCGGCTGCGCGCTTATCTTCTCCCATCAGCGCTTCAGGCTCCCTCCAGCGCTCCCCGCTGCACAGCGCCCGCATCGGCGGCAGCCGCTTCCCGCGGGCTGCGCCAACGCTGTCCGAGGGGGGAAGCTGTTGCGGAGACGCCCCGAGCCAGCCGCCTCGGGAGGGCGAGGGCGGCTGTGGGCGTTCGAGCAAAGGCCTCGGGGCTGTTTGGCTGCCCTCCGCAGCTTCTCCCACCGCCAGCCGCCTTCCTTCTGCCGCCGGTCCCCACCCGCCGCTCCGGGGCACGATGGTTTCTCCGGGAAGCACCGGGTCTGCTGCTGCCGCCGCTTCCTCCCTTCCTCGTCACCGTCGTACTGGGCCACCGCGGCGGGCGCTTGGGTGAGGCCGGGAGGGTCCGGGTGCTGCCGGCGGGGCGGTGAGGGGGCGGGGACGAGCTGTGGAGAGCGGCCGTCGGGAGACGCGTTCGAGCCGGCCACTGTCAGCGGCAGCCGTTGGGGCAGCTGCTGCTGAGGGGAAGCCGGGGCGGCGTCTTTTCGCAGGGAGGCTGAGAGCTTTCAGGCTCCATACGCCCTTAGGAGACCCGGGCGGGCTGCGGCTTTAGGGCAGAGAGCAGCCTTCTGGGGGCGGAAATAAAGAGTATTTATGTTTTAATTAAATCTCCTGAGTGCTGTGCTCGCTGGAGAGCTGAGCGTGTCGGCCGATCTTGATTGTCCGCGCACGCCCAAGCTTAGGGTAAGAGGTGGCTGCCCGGTTGTTTTCCGGTCACAGCACTGTGTGGTTAAAGCTGAAAGAGGCTGCCTGTGGGTTTCCCCCCGTCAATCCCTCCCACACAAACTAAAAGACAAAGGCAGCCTGCCCCAGTTCATGTTATAAAATCTTAAGAGCCTGCTCCTCGGCTCTGTGTGACCAGGCTCAGCAACAGGTAAATTAAATGACAGTGGTAGCAATATAATGGACCAAAGTGTGGGCATTGCTCTGTGTTGTTAGACCCGAGCACAGCCTGAGCGCTACAGGTGAAGAGGGCTTTTTCTGAGCATTGTTTTTTCTAGAGAGATGAGCAGAAGAGGCATGAGTTGGTTGCTTTCCCTTTTGGCTTAAAGGAGTAGGCAGCAGACATGAGCTGTCAGGTACGACAGACCTGTAGTACATTTTGGGTAAAATTAAATGCATAAAAGTAAATGGAGGTCAGACAGAACTTATTGGCGTGAACAGAAAAATAGCTGGCATGATTTTCTCCTAGCTTTAGGGTGTTTTTAAATAATGGAAGACAAGGCAAGGAAGAAACCCATCATCATACAAAATAGCAACTACTTATCATTGTCAGGTGTCAAGTATAGGCACTTCAGAATTTGTTCAGGTCAACCAAGTTGTGTTTCTCCTTTCCCTGCTACTTAATATTGCACACATTTATTGCCCATCTATCTGTATATCCATATGGTGCTCTTTCACAGGCTTAACAACAGCTTTCAAAACCTCACTTTCTTCGTGTAGTTTCCTTCTTGCAGGTGCATATATCAAGAAGGGATCCCAGACAAATGCTATCACTTTGAAGACTGAAATTCAAGATTAACTTATGTCTTATTTTAGTGGCTTTTTTATTTAGCAGTCTGTCTTTCATTTGTTTGTATTTTCTACTTCTCTTTTTTCCTTCTTCATTAGGGAAATACATTGATGAGAGAAAACGGAAGTGTGTAAGAGGTGTTTTCTGTGAACTTTCATGTTAAACTATAGTACATTTTTTAAAAAGTCCTGGTTTTACTGTATTTACAGTATTTATTTTTCTCCTTAGTATCCAACAGCCAACATGTCCAGCAAAAAGGCAAAGACAAAGACCACCAAGAAGCGCCCTCAGCGCGCCACTTCCAATGTATTTGCGATGTTTGATCAGTCGCAGATTCAGGAGTTCAAGGAGGCCTTCAACATGATTGACCAGAACAGGGATGGCTTCATTGACAAAGAGGACTTGCATGATATGCTCGCCTCCCTTGGTAATGTCACTTTTCTGTTTGTGGTTGACAGGCAAATTTGTGCAGTTAGAATCAGAATAATGGAGTCTGGGATTTGCTTTTCAGGTTACTTTTAGTTTGAAAGCTAAACCGACCATGAATCCTTTTATTTGTAGGAAAGAATCCCACGGATGAATACCTAGATGCTATGATGAATGAGGCTCCAGGCCCTATAAATTTCACAATGTTCCTCACAATGTTTGGTGAGAAGTTAAATGGCACCGACCCGGAAGACGTAATCAGGAATGCTTTTGCTTGCTTCGATGAAGAAGCAACAGGTACATAGGTGAAACTCAGACACTTTGCAGGGGGGAGGAGGGAGATGGTACTTTTGTGTTGTTTAGTTGGGTTTCTAAACAGTATGCTGATTTTTGCACTGTTATAAATGAAGTGTGACACAGTAATTCTAGATGGCACATTCTACCAAGTAGTAAGAATTTGACTTCTACTGAGTGAGAGTAAAAGCTGTCTGGCTGTTCTGTGTGAGTACTGAGGGCTACTAGTAACGTTGTTCTGTGAGTATTTGAAGAAAAGTGTTTTAACTGGACAGCATCTATGTTCCTCTGAGTGCAAAATAAGATATGTTTGCTCTAAGGATATAAGGAATTCAAATTGGAAATACGTGATTTTCTACAGCATTAAAAGGTAACAGATGTGAAATCTGTATTACAACTGAGTGTGTCCACTCCCTGCAGTAGGTCTGAGATGCATCCGAATTCTTCAATGTTATTAATATTTCAAGACAAGGTGTCCAGGCTACATAAACTCTTCTGAAACCTCATTTTCCCTCATGTATGTTACAGGTCTCATGGCAAATGCCATGTGTCATGCCCTCAGCTGCACAGCTCAGTTTGTTTCCAGGTTGCAGGAAGGGCTGTACTTTAGTGATCTGAAGATAAAAACCAGGTGGGATCTAGAAAACAGAAATTACAGGTTGGATTGACTTGCATAACAAGATGGGGAGAAAGGAAAAGGCAGAGCTGTTTTACTGTATCACACTTAAAATGTTGCACCTGTAATTTGGAGGGTAGAGGTTATTTATTATTCATGTAGGCTAAGATTCTGGAGAAGTGTGTGTAGCAAGTAGGGGTGAATCCTTAGGGCAGTTCTGTGGAATCACAGGATATCAGCGCTTTGACATGCTGCGAACATGTCTTACTAGTGCATGCCAAAATTACGTAACATCTGTACTAGAGATGTCACCGCATCTATAACTTTCCTCACAACTGTCGACAGTATTTCAGTCTAACCTGTGGATATGTGCTCTGAACCTTTCAAAGGATATTACTCCATTTCAAACAGCTATTTTCAGTCTGCGTATTTTTAGCACCTTTTGCCTTTTCAAAGAGCATCCCCTTCCTGCTGAGGTGTAGGTAAACAGGCCTTCTGTTGGTAAGGCCTTTTCAAATGTTAATTGACTTCCTCCCTGTCAAAGAAGATCTCTTTACCATCTCCTAGAGAAGGAAGTTTTGTTAATAGGTTAATTATTTTCTCTCCACAGGTAGTCTGACTCACTGTGCTACAGGGTTTTTTTGTGTGCACCAAAACAAGAGCCTGTGAATTACGATAGAAAGAAAATTACTGTGCTAACAGTTCTTTTGAACAGTAACTTTCTACGTCTATGTAAATAATAAGTTACTAGTTCAGGCCCCCATGTACTGATAAGATTGATTTTATTATCTTTCAACTCTGTGTGGTAAATGTTTTAGTCTAGTCCTAGGATGATTTGAGGATAATGGTTCCACCGTTTCTTTGGTGTCTTACGCCATCCTGAAATGTTAACCAGAAAACATGTTAGATAGCACGCTGTTTTATTGATTTTTCGATTCATAGCAGTCAAAATACAGTCTTCAAAATAACGTGATGTATTTGTAGAATCCATGTCATGTTTGCATTTTATTAATTCTATTCTCAGAGTTGCCTTCTAGTAAGTTTGTTCCTTTTAAACATAAACAGAAGGGTTTCCAGTGATGTTAAACCTTTTCAGTTTTGTTTTTCCACTTTGTACTCTCCATGAGTGTGTGTGTGTTACTGGCCTGATTTTCTGGCTCTACCTCAGTGTAGTTCTTTTGACAGAGTATAATACAAATCGGATCCTCCTGATGAGGATAAGGCAGTTGTAAGTAAAAACCAGCAAGTACATTTCCTGTATTGCAAATCTAGTTGAGTATATTGCTTTAGCATTACTATCATGTGTAGTACTATGAAATTATTCCTATAGTATTATAGTATATAATAACTATAAATGATAACTATAAAAGTTACATCTGTCTGCATTTGTTATGTCTGATCTTTGATCCTGCATTGTCATCTGTTTTGTGCTGCCTGAATCTTAATTTTTGCTTCATTAATTTGTTACTCCCCATCTACACCAAAGCTGTGTCTGAGGGAGAGTGGGTTTGCTGTTTGCTTTACAATTTGGTGCTACTAAAACTTTTAGTGTATTTCTAGTCTAGCAACCTAGTTCAGTGTTTAAACACCTAGCTGCTCAAACAGGAGCAATCTATCTCCTTGAGGCTAAACTTGGAGCACCAAAGGCTTTGCATTCTTTGAATACTAATCCTTTTGTCATCTCTCAGCACTTGGTCTCTGTAGGACTGCAGAAATAGAAAACCTAATCTGTCTCGCTGCTTTTCCCCCTTCTTTACGCACATCTGCTAAGAGACAACTCTGGAGTTTGACCTGATTAAGATGAGTCTGACTAATGGAACATTCTCCGAATTTTTGAAGTAGAACACGGTTGTTAGCCTTCTTCATTTGGAGTCAGCAGTCAAGGGTTTGCCTACACGGGGATATAACCCTGGTTTAATTAGCATATGTTGAAATATGTTTTTCCCTTCCCCACAGCATACACCAACCCCATGATAATTTGCCATGTTCACTTGACTCTCTTTCAGTCCCGATTCCCTCTACATCAGTTGATGTGGGTGTCTACATATGATTTCCTGCTGTTCTGCACAGTTTATACATTCTTTTTTGGAACATACGTCTACCCCCTCTATTCAGTTATTGATATTTCTCCAACTGAAGTTGAGTAACCAATTTCTTTATCAAATGAAGTAACTATTGTACATTTAAAAGCACGGTTGGTCTTATTTCCACATTAGTTGGTTTCTGCATTCTTCTGTCTACTATTTGCTACTCATATTATGTTTTTTCATCTCAAAACTTTCCTGCAATTGTTTGGCAACTGGTGGTTCTACCCATCTATTGAAATTGAATGAACAGGACATACTTAGCAACTGCTTTCTTCCAAAATCATCTGATAATATTTTAGCATAAATAACTTGATATATTGTACCTTTTTCTTTACTAGCTTCTCTGCCTCTACATCTCCACAAGTAAACATTCTTCCTCCCTTCTGAGTTAACTTGCTCAATCCTGTCTGAAAGTCTTTTCTGTTATAAACTGTCCCTGGACACTTGCCAGCAGCTCTATATCCATGTAAACTGCCTCCAGTAACAGTATTGTGTAGAGTGAAGAGCCAACCAATGGTTGTTTAGTCCCCAGAGGAAACTAGTTTATAGAGGATACACAAATATATCTAATTAAGTCAAGAAAAATATAATTGAATTAAGAGAATAGCTTGTGTAAAGAAGACTAGCAGTGGCAGGAACTTGTTTTTCTACTTTCAGCTGTTAAAGATCAGTGGGTGGAAATAGGTGTTTACCAGATCACAGCAGATCAGGCCCTCTTTTCAAAAATCTGTATGAATTGCATTAAATGTCCCTCTCCTCCCCTTTGCATTCAAGGAGTTTCTTTAGAATCCAGTAAGAAAATATTTTGGGCTCTTGGTGCAAACACATATTAACCACTGTATTAGTTAATTGCATGTCTGCCAGTATGTCTGTTCTGCTGCTTTTGAAGGCTTGGCTAAGAAACAGTTCCCCTTTGTGTTTCTTTCTAGGGTTCATCCAAGAAGACTACCTGCGAGAGCTGCTCACCACAATGGGAGACAGGTTCACAGATGAGGAGGTGGATGAGCTGTACAGGGAGGCTCCCATCGACAAAAAGGGGAACTTCAACTATATCGAGTTCACACGCATCCTGAAACATGGAGCAAAAGACAAGGATGACTGAGCAGATCCTCAGATAACTGCAGATAGCTTTCCCCCCTCCCCCTGTCCCTTCCCCCCCCTCCCCCCCCCCCCATTAGTTTTCTTTCTCAGGATCTGTCTTCTCTTTCTTCCTGTTGGGACCTTTTGCATACATTTTTAGCGTTCCAGCTTTTTACCTCTGTGGACTCTGGGCCTGCTCAGGCACACCTGCACCTTTGTAGTAAGACTGTACATGGACAGGGAGGGAGGACAGCTTACAGTGATAGAGGTTTAGGGACAAAGATCAGTGAGTGTACAGGCCCAGGTAAAAATGTCAGTGCTACTCACCCTAGGTAGATTCATTTCATAGTTTTGATGGTAGCTTTTCAAATAAAACACTGCTATATTAAGCACATCATTAGAATTTTCATGCTAGAAATGAACTGTTTAATCATCTGTAAATATTTTTGCAACTATATGCAGTCGTGTTGTTACCTATTTTTGCCTTAAGAATGAAGCATAAGTCACTTAAGTATACTGTTGTTTGTACTTCAGCAACTTCACTTACTACTGTGAGCACATACAATGAAGAAACCCTGTCCTTCAAATTTTGCTACACTGTAAATTAAGAATTTCTGTCCAGGACTTGCACATTAAACATTTTAAATCCTATGGATGTAATCGAGGGGGTATTTTACCACCTTGGCGCCTCCCTTTCTTGACGCTGAGCACAATATAAATACTGCTATTAAAAACTTCTGTAGTAAATCCTGGTGTTGTCTTAAAAAAGATACCATATACGAGTAGAATGCCTGAGTGATGCCTCTTACCAGATCTGCAGGACTAACAATATAAATTGCATTACATTTTGTTGCAGCCTCTTACTTTTTTTCTTTCTTTTCCTGTCTTTTTTCAAAGCGCAATGAGGATGGGTCTGGATGAAGAAGGGAGGTGTGCTCTCTCTATCTGAATATTACATTATTGCTTTCCAAATGAAACAATGTACAAATACATTTTTAAGAGCTTCTGCTGAGAGTGGTGCTTTGGGTGTATGAGAAAGAGGCATTCCTTTTTGTTCTATTTCTCACAATTATATCCTCCAGTCCCTGTGGTAGGGATGCGTAGCAGATTGGCTCCAGTACTCTGAAGCAACTTTGCCATGATCAGAATACTTGTGGTTTTAGTTTTTTGGCCTTGAGAGAAAGGGTGATCAGCGCTGCTTCTGTCACTTCGAGGAATTACATTGTTATATCCCTTCAGGATAAATGTCACTTGGTGGAGAGAGTGCTGAGTTTCTTGCTAGGCTGCTTTTCTGAACTGAACTTGTATTAAACTTCGTTAGAGGGCAGTGGTTATTTGTTTCAGAAAGACACTGTTCTTCCATGAGTAACCTACGAGGGCTGTCGTCTTTTGAGGACAGTGCTGTAGAAGTCGTTCACTGGTACCAGTAAGAAAAAGCTGTGCAGTTTCTGCTCAGAAGCGCGGGCCTGGCTTTGCTGCCCAGGGAGCCTGCCGGGGGCTTGAGGCCAGTTCCCAACGCCATCGGTAGGTGGCATCGCAGCTCCCGGCTCTGGCTTGGCTGAAGGGTGAACGGTTCTCGGCACAAGTTTGTTGTTGACTCCCGAAGAGCTCGCTTGTTGCCGTGTGCAGAGATAAAAAGAGCAGTTCGGTTCCCACAGAAGTTCCGCTTCTACCACAACAAGGACTAGTGCTGCCGGGAGTTTTCAAATTGCAGCTTTTGTATGGCAGTAATCGAATTCATTCATTACAGAAGTGAGTAAAAAGAGGTTATCTGCCAGCTGTTGTTACAGTCATGGATGTACAAATGCACATGTGGTGTATGTTTGGGAAAGATTTGGTTTCAAAGGGACGTAAGGCCTTCCTTGTAACTCAAACCAGATACACACTCGTACATTTAATTTCTCAGCATCTCTGTAAGCACCCTGCTCGTTCTGTGAGATCAGCTTTGAAAAACTACCCCCTCCCCATTCAAATTTATATGTTTGCATAACTTTGTTTACATATGAAAGACTAAAACCTATGATACAAACTAAACTGTTGATGCTGGGAGTGAGGCAGCTGGTATTTATCTACAGCAATAAAAGGCAGTTGTTAAAACCCCAGTTCTTGCTTCTGGGCCAGGGCGATGCTGTTGCCATATAGCAACGCCTATATGCCGTTTGGTCTTCCGAAGATGAACAGTAATTCACTAATGCTATTGTTCTTCCCCTTGCCTTGGGGACAATCTTTGTTCTACTCTCCCAAGTTTAGTGGCATTTAATGCTCATAAAAACATGCCAAGGAGACTGATAAAAACTGACTTCTGGTAGGTAATTCGGAGGCCTGGGATTTCTCTTGTGAAGACATTTTAAACCCCCACTCACCTCTGATGCAGAAGGTGCCTTTAAGTCTGTGTCTGCCTGGAACCAGTAACACTGGTTTTAGAGACTAATTGCAGTTCTCACTCCTGGCAAAACCCTAAGAGCCGCACAGTCTCCAAGTGTTCTCATTGAAGTGGGTCAGCAGAACGTGAAGGCGTTTGTGGGGGGATGCCTTTCTCTTTTTATTATTATTAATTCAGTTGTTTTGTAGCTAGGCCACTTGAGTGGAGGGCTGGAACAATGTGGCCTTCAATCCTCTCAGCTAGAAGAGAGAATTAAAAGTAGGTCTGCAGCATTCAGGCTGAATGTTAAACCACTGAACAATTGAAGGAGGGAGGGTGGAACCATCACAAGCGACTGTGTTTCTAATTGTGATTCTTCTTCCATTTTCTTTTCTTTTTTTTTTTTTTTTTGGCAAATGAAGGATCTTGGGCAATGATCCCAGCAGAAGGGATTAAAGCGATCAATTCTACCTGAAGAAAGACTCCTTCCTGCTCTTCAAGGTGAAGTTCCCAAAAGCTGTGATTCACAAGCAGGGCTGGTATGTTTGTTTCCTGTGGTTGCAGAGGCAACAGAGCTGAACTCTAAATGAGTTTTAGCTTATAAACCGTTTCCTCTCCAGGGCTGTTTGTAAACGTTTTCCTCTTTAGGGCTATTTGTGAGAAGCAGTGCCTGGGAGTCACCAGGGAACTGTCTTGCACATCCTGTATCTGACCTCACACCGCGGCCCCCCCCCCCCCCCCCTCCACTAGCTGTCAGTGCAGGTCAAAACAGGCTAAGGTTGTCCCTGCCTTTACTCTGCTATAATGGAGTGTGCTGTGAGCTGCCATGGCTCAGCACCTGGTTATTCTTGAGCAACTCGTTCATCTCCACCCGAGGGGCAGTCATTTTGTAAGCTGTGCTGTCCCTGCTTGTGAGTTACAGCCCAAACACACGTAGAAAGAGTAGTGGTGACTCCTTACCTCCACCTCAGTACTTCTTGTTGATGAGATCCAGCAGATCCTTACTCAGTGCGCTTGCTTTAATAGTTACTAATTTTAGTGCCTAACTCCCCTAGATGGGGAGAGAGCAGCATCTGTCAATCTGGCAGGCATGCCTCACTGCGAATAGTACCAATGATGTCAAGCATTCTTCCCTGTCACCCAGATACCAAGTAGGGGATATTTAATATGACAATATCCAAATGTCAAATAGAATGATGCTTGGTCTAAAAAATGTGAGTGTCTTACGAGAATTCCTATCACCAGGGTAGTGGTGTCTAAATGCTAGGCACTTGGTATGACCTTTGTGGACTGTTTGCAGGCATGGTTTATATCGCTATTCAAACAACCTTAGCTAATTGCTGACTCATCGCTAGTTCCACTCTACAGATCCCATTGCCGAAGTATAAAACTTGTTTCAGCAGCTCTCATTAGCTGTGGAAGACAAACCTAAACTAGAGTTCCTCTGTAATCACCATGAGATCAGAGGTCTCATGTAACCTGAGTGTTTAAGAATGTAAAAAAGTGTCCACACAACTTTAACAGGAAGGCATACCAGTCCCAGCAGGCTTCTTTCAGTGAGGAGGCAGGAGTTGCAAATTAAAGATACTTGCAGCTGGAAACTTCCTTTTCAAATAACAGCAGGTCACTGTGACATTGGAAATGGTTGCAAAAAGCTACAGTGAGACCACAGTCATTGCATGCTGCTCCCCCCCCCCCCCCCCCCACATACGTATATACAAGGTTTCCTGAGAAATCTGCTGAGCTCTGTGCCCCACAGCCTTAGGGAGCTTCGAAGCTACAGGGCTGGAGTCAGTTAAGAGGGGAGTTGACAAGCTTCATGTTAGCGAGATAAGCTGGCGAACTTTGTGGTACATATTTTGAAGAGAATTAAATACAACAAAATCACTTATAGTTGGTTCTTGCCTGTTTCTTTTACTGATTCAAGGGATAAGGTGTTGTATATGTATTAGAACCTGAGACACATGTTGTGCAAAGTATCAGTGATGACAGTTATTGCTATCCTGTTTGCAAACAGGGGAACTTGGCTATGAATCTAAATCCTTCAACTTTGCCTACCCCCTCCTCTGCTAATTAAAAAAGGTAGCAATGTAATTCTCAGTTGTCAGAAGACAACATTTCTTTCAGGCTTTCTGTTTGCGGTTTTTTTAACTTTTTCAACACAATCTTAGAATTTAACTTGCTTCTCTGCTGTAATAGGTGTGGGTACACACACCGCATTGGTCTCACCAGTGTTTGTTACTGTTGCTTTTTAGTATGTACATTGCCTCTTTACATAGGTGGGGCAGAGAACAGCAGCCCTCTTACAACTGTATTTGGGAAAGTCCTACTACATGGTAGACCTACAGCAAAGAAGTCCTGAAACTTGAATGAAATGGTGAGGAATATACCACAAAAATGCCAAACTCTGATTCACTTACTGGCAGATGACTGTAGGCCACCTGAACGGCAAAGAGGAGGATAAACTGTTGCCATGGAGTGCTGGTTACAACTGCATGATTATTAGAAACCCTACCTGGTAGCAACTAGAGCCAAATGTGGAGGTAAGTTACAATGTGGATGGATGGGCCAGCCATCAGAAGACAGGGATGAGGCTTGTAGGAAGTACTTGCGTGTACTCTGTTCCTGTTGCAATGCATGCAGCCTGCAGCCCCTAACATTTTCTGCCCAGACGCAGAATTTTGGTAACTGAGGAGCCATCTAAACTGATGAGTATTAAAATACCAGAAAGAGGAGAGAAGATAAGGGCTGAGGCACTGAAGTATTTCCTGATGCAGCTGATCAGAGATATGACTGTCTGTTGAGATCCCAGTAGTCTGCCTTCTACAGGGGCTGGACACCAATGTCTAGGCAACTCTTTAGGCAGCTCCTTACTTTAGCAAAGCACCATAGCTCTTCCAGGGCTGTTTTATATGTGGTGTTTCACCCACTCCCCCTCTCACCCCCCTTTCCTCCTGTCCTTTATGCAAGCACTCAAATGCCTTCCACATGTCCAGGGGCCTGTGTCTAACCCCTTCTATTACAAGCTTTACACATGCCTAAGGGTTGAGGCCCTGAAGTGAGAAAGGCATTCCCTTCCCTGCTTTGTGTACCACACCTTGGGCCTCACCTTGAGATAAGATTCAAAGCAACTAATAAGCTGTAAGGCAGGCTTTGCAAATTTTGATGAGTAAAAATTCAAGCACCTCCAGGATTAAGGAGCAATTCAGTGTCTGCTTTGAAAATGCTGGCAGTATCTAAATGGGACATCAGTACCTCAGAGATTTCAGGCTCTTGGCTCAAACCAGATTCTTGTGCACATTGCTGGATGCAGGGCAGTAGGGCAGCACATGACAAAACTGTCGGCTGAGGGCAGTAGGCGAGGAGGCTAGGAAAATAGGAGACTGTTTTGGCTGATATTCTTACTGGCAACACCTGGAAGATCTTACCCTACACCAGCGTTTCAGGGCTGGTAATAGTGCCTCTTCCACCACTGATCTCAAGTACTGCTATGAGAGAGCAAATGTCAAACAAAGGGGTGCTGGCTGCTTATTTTCACAACCACTTTCCAGACTCGAAGGGTACTTTGCACATATGTGACTGATTCTGGATTATTCTTACCCGTGACAGATTTAGTGCTTGCACACACCCTTTGCAGGAATGTTTTTGTTACCTACTGGTGGTTTTAAAAGTGACTATAAAAGCAAGGAAAGCATTTGGGAGATGCTGTTATTATGAACAGGTTAGGGTGTGTTTATTTTAGTTATTTATTCTTATTCCAATCCCTCCATGCCTCCCTTAAGCCTATTCACAGGTTTTCCTTTTACAGGAGCATTGTACTGAATTCAGTAAGGCTCACCTAAAAAAGGTCATTTCAGCAACATTATGTGAGTTTCCAATATTTACCTTTACATTCTGGCTCATTTCCTGACTGCTGTTCTTAGTTTTCTTTTGGTCTTCCATTTGTTTATTTTTCTAACTTTTGTGTTTTTTTAAAGGTACAGTTTCCTTGAGTTTCAGCCTCTAACCAATATTACCTTAGTGACTTTCCTATATAGTTTGCCCCACTTCATTTCTGTGGCAGTTGAAATGTTCATCTGGTGAATCTCCTTGCATTTCTCTGCTATACGCGGCTGATGTCAGACACCTGTAATATCTGGGCATGTCCTTACACGGTCCACAAAGGTTTGTTTCAGGCTTTTTTTTTTTTTTACCTCCCAGAAGCTATGCAGAAAAGGACAGCAAAAAATCTGTTTAGAACGGAAGCTGGCTAGGGGTAGGGAGCAAGAAGTTTTATCCCTGGAAATAAAAGCAATGTGGCATGAAGTTATTCCTAATATGCGTTCCTTTTAATGAATCTTAGCCACTTAGGTGATTGAAGACGTTCAGTTGGTGTTTCCCTCAAGTAAGTAATTAACTTTCAACACAGAAAATTAAATTGCTTAATATTATTACACAGCTATCTGAACAATACTTCTACTGTCTTGTTGCTTTTATTGCTTTTTTGCCCCCGGCATTTGTATGTAATCATCCAGACACCATGAGACATACTGAGTAAATAAATTGGGGCCCTTTGCACAGTACAATCTTGTTTTATATAATCTTATACAATATGCTATTTCCATAGCCAAGTAATAAATAAGAGCAGAGTTAAGATAGAAACTTTGGCCAAAGCCAGTCTGTCCTATAATACATAGTCAGAAGTAGTGTGGACTCCTTAATTAAGCTATGTCTTTACTGGGAGAGGGACTCCTGAGTTGACTTCAGTAGGAATTTTGCTATTAGGCTGACGTATTTCCTACTACTACGCTGCGAAAAGCTGAAGAGCAACTTCCGTGCCAATGCTCACAACGCTCACAATGCTCCCAGGGCTCCAGACAGGTGAGTAGGTCTCTCTCTTTGGTGTTTGTACAGCGTCTAGCAAAACAGGCAGCGGTTGTGTGCATGTGAAATTATAATGTCTTAAGGCATTTCCATAATAAAAGCAATAAGCACTTTTCCAGTGGAGGTGACAAAAGCTCTGAACAGCTTTCGCTGGGCCCTCTCTAATTCATCAGAACATCATTTTCACCTCTGGCTTTGGCTAGGCTGATTTAGCAGCTTTCTGTTAGCAGTGTTCTAGATAACAAGTGGCAAACAGAATACTCCATGGCTGCCCCATCCTTTCTTATCCCACAGCCTAATGACAAAAGGAGAAAATTGTGCCTTGTTTGCTAACTACATGCTGTGCTTTATCTTGCATTTTGGCTTATGTTGTCACCAAGTTGCTAATCACCATTCTGTGACACAGTCTGCACAGCTCCTCCATGCACCTCTTGGCTGCATTACCCAGGCACGGTATCGCAAAAGAGCAAACACAAGCATTGGTACCTGTTGATAACTGTTGTTTAGAGCAGAGTTGTTCCTTTTGCCAGTCAGTGCATCATCATATCTCAAGGCCACTAAATAAACGCTATTATGCATCATCTGGGCACCATATGGTCTGCATGCTTCTGACTAGAGCTGAGTTATGCACATCCAGTAGAACCCTCCAAGCAGTCAGGTGAAACTGCTAGCTTCCACCCTCAGTAGTGGTCTGCCTTAGCAGCAGTAAGGCTTCCACACTGCTGTGTTGTGAAGAGAATCAGTGAAATCCTCTCATAAAGTACCAGAAGGATTTTGTTCCCTTATGGAAGTGCTGGAATTTCTGCTGACCCTCCCAGACACAGATGAATAAGTAAGCTAGCTCTTCTATGTCAGTTGTGCTGCACAGCTTACAGCTCTGCACCCTGGTGTCTGCAGCTATAATGCCCCCTCAGAGAACTTGTCTTGTATTTGGATGTATGAAACTGTGGCTTAAATGAGCTCATGTTATGCTGCTTTTAATCTGTCTTGCAAAAGAAGTCCATTCTACATTGGACTCTTGATTTGGCACCATGCTTGAATGGACAGAACCGACACATGCACTTTGCTGGAAGTGACTGGGTTAAATGTGTCAGCAGGCTAAGTTTTTCCACACAGAGAAAGCAGAAATGAAGTCTGAATCAATTCCTAGAGTAGCACAAATTAGTGAGCTACTAAGAGCCCTCAGAGAGGTTCCCAAAGAGCTTCTCACTTAACCCAGGTAATTATAGCTGCAGGTGCCCATGTAAGCATGAATCACATAGGTGAAAGTAGTGTCAAAGACTCAGCAAGACTGTTTTTATAAGCCTAGGAACTGAGTTCAGTGACATTATATTGACCTTACTGCCAAGACAGTCCTCACCCTAATGGCTAGCCAGAGTTAAAGCACGTTATTGCCATTTGAAACACC
Organism: Lathamus discolor; assembly: GCF_037157495.1. Lineage (NCBI taxonomy): Eukaryota > Metazoa > Chordata > Aves > Psittaciformes > Psittacidae > Lathamus > Lathamus discolor. The sequence continues at coordinate 109,706,742 of NC_088885.1, read as the reverse complement.
TGGGACTATGACAAGTTGTAGTCTACATCCATACAAGTAAATCCAGTACTCATACTAGTTTGACAGGGAAACTTTGGCTCCATGCCTGCAACTCAGTTTTTAACAAGTGAAGATCTGTTTCCATCCTAAAGTGTTTGAAAGGAACTTCTGTTTTTGAGAACATGAGATAACTAAGGTAACAAATTACTTCATCATCTACCAATGTCCTATAAGCATGGGTGCACAGGTTTTGTAAAAAACTTCCAGGTTTCAATCTATCCTGAAATTGGGCTTCTTTACAGAGTGAACTGTACTTTTACTGTCCTAATTGCTTATATGCCTGATTTCTGAAGTGGCCTTTTATTATCTTTACTTTTCTCTAGAAGATACATACCATAGCTAATGTTCTAGGCTAAGCTTAACAGCTTCATTGTTATTTCCAACCTAAAGCCATATGTGGTCTACAGTGTGATGATGTCTTTGGGCCTCACTTGTGTCTCACTCCTTCACAGCCTGATTCCAGCGATCACATGCTGAACATGTTTAGCAAAGGTAGATAGCACTGAATTAAGCACAAGCACAGTGGCAACTAGTGCAGAATCATGTCTGATAAGATTCATGCCTTTTGCATTCCATCTCAGTATGTAGAGCTTACATACAGCAAGTAGAGACCTGTGTGCAATTTCCTTTCAAGCCTGAGAAAGCTGAACACTTTTACAGCAGAAGCTATTCTAGACCGAGACCTTTTTCTGCTCTTCCTGTTGAAACTGGACTTCTAAAGGAGGGTCAGATTCATGGAAGGACAAGGAAAGACAGAAGGAGACAGCATGTGTGCCTGACTCTCTAACTCAGATGTTTCTGAAGCACTTGACAACAGGCTTCTTCAATGTGAGGCCCAGTAACTTTGTGCATTTTAGTAAAGCAAAAAATTCCTCAGAAGAAGCCAGGCCTGCCTTTTCTCTTAGGAAGTGTTCTTCTTGCTGAACTGTAAAACTGGGTTATTTTCTTTTTTCCACCTCCTTTTATATTTTCTACATACCTTTATTATTGATGTTTCTTTTTGCCCAATTAAGGGGTTTCCCTTCCTAGTATGATGGTTGACATCAGTCTCATTTTTGTATACAAAATTTTATCTTTTTATTGGATATACTACTGGTGAACTGCAGACACAAACTGGCTGATGGAACTTCATCTGCTGCATTAGTTGTAATGGCAATTGCTAATATAGGGTCTGAGTTATTCAGGATTATGGCATTTATATTTTTTTCTTAATAGTGCAACTGTTGTATCTGGATTTAATGGAAACTCAGAGTTAAGCTGCTGGTTTCCTGATTTCCTGTTGATTAGGTTTGGGTACTGTGTTCTGCAAGGCCATAGCTAAGAGAAAGAATTTGTCTACACTCTCCACTTCCACTTGGGTCTAAACTTCTAGCTGGTGAATTTCTGTAGGTTTTGAGAACACATAGGCAATGGGGCTCTTTTCTGTCCTCATCTACAGGCTCTTCCACTATACATCCAGTAGAGCACAAGTATAACCTCCATTACAGCTATAACTAATCACTGATGGGGCTGCGGTGTGTGCAGACAACTCCTTCACTATGTAACTCAGGAAGCAACTGCACATCAAAACTCCCCCGGCTGGGGAAAGGTCACAGGACAAATCTGGACCTGCCATTCCTGGTGAAACACCTGCAAGGTACAACTTTTATGCATTCTCTCTTTTGACCTGCCCCCTCTTTAACAGTCTTTATTCAACAGAAAGATGGCCATACATAAAAGCCCTACGTAGCAGGTATAGCCTAGGCCTATGACGTGGAAAATCGTGGAAGAGCTCCTTGGGTTCCTAGAATGATCTTCAGTGCCAAAGCACCCGAAGCAATGTTTCAAGTTTTAAGCCTAATTTAGATGTTTAGCATTTGCCAAACCTAAGTAACTGTAGAAGGTAGGGGGAGAAGGGGTAGTATATAGGAACATAACCAAATCTGCAGTACCCATTAGGACTGCTCCTGCTTAGGTGGTACATAGAACATACCAAATCTGCGCTACACATTAGGACTGCTCCTGCTTAGGTTCCTGCCTGACCCTACACTCAAATACCAGTCTTGCCAATTTTTAGCTCCCTCTCAGGAGAGCCGTTATGCCATAGCCCAAGCATGCCAACAAACAGACCTCCACGCATTTAAATAGTGCTACTTTTCCAGACATGGATTTTCCCTGCCCTCAGCTCCCAGCCAGACTGGCTCTCTGGTGCAGGATTAATTTGACGGAAGGGCACCTTCAATACACTCCCATTGTTTTTGCTTACCATAATGGAGAATGACAGCATAATGGTCAAGCATAGGGAGAAAGGGAGCATACAAGTGCCTGCACGAGTGAAGTCATGCATTTACACTCTTTCATCTTCTCCAGATGTAGTGCTTAGGGTTTGTAACATTGCAGTAAGCTGTGTAGCTCTGTCAATGTTTTTACAGCATCCTGTGGGAGGATTCATCTGTCCCTGCCCCAGATCCTGGCAGAAGTAGCATGGGTATGGCAAGTCATGAAAACGAACTGGCTCTGGCTGCACATCTGTGGTTCCATCAGTGGCAAGGCATTGATCCAGTGGCTCATTCTCTGATGTGTGTAAGTTATGTAACCAGCCTGCTTGTTTGCAACTCTTGTTTTAAATTGTCTGGAATTGAGCCTATTCCACACTCCAGATAGGTCCGTTTTCAGCTGTCCGACCCATGCGACCCTTTGCATATCTGCTGCATCCCAAGACCTCCTGCTCTTAGCTTTGGGGCTATGCAAGTCAGCACATTCCCCTTCTCCTGGCACATTTCTGTACAAGCCTGCCTCTTCTCAGCTTTCTAAGCCAATTTCAGCAATGTCAGCCTGTGCTACGTTCCACACCTTTCTAGTCCCAGTTTCTATCTAAGCTCCGTGAATCCAAGAACAGCACAAGACAATCTGTTCACAGCTCCTGATCCAGCCAGAATATACCCAACTGAAATACTTTTGGTCCAAGCTGACACAATTGCAGAGGAGAAGGAATTAGGACCAAACATCACTGTCTGATTCAATCTTTCTGGGCTGCCATGGAAAAGAAATAATGGTACTAAAAGGGAATCACTATGGACTAAAGGAAGCAAGAATCCTAACAGGGAAAATGCCTGCATAACTAGTATATAAGCAGTAATTAGTACATAAGATGGTACCAAGACACACAAAAACTATCAAAAGAAGGGAAAGCATTAGTAATTGTGTAATTGATTATCTAGTGAAAAAGATTAATAAAGATTAAAATTTCAACTGTATTTGGTGAAAAACCTAGGAAGAAGAAACAACAGTGCTTTCATGACTCGCTGAAAAGAGAGCTTTTGAGATTTAACAGGAAGCAGTTGGACTGTCAACATGAAAGGAACGATTGATCAGAGGAGAGTGCAGAGGGGCTCTCGCTACAGAGCAAGCTCAGGAAATCTGTGCGATGGGCAATAATAGTCACAACGGAGAGCCCAGACCAAATGTTATAGGGGTTTCTTAAGTGATGAGAAGGATTAAGAGCTTACTGGTATGAGTTAGAAGGAGGCAAACTAGTAGTAATAGAAGTTGGGGGGAAAGGGGGAGGCGTTTGAAGGAGAGAATTCATGTTAATACAAAGATCAAAATTATTTGCTTTGGGCTCAGGGAAAAGGCCAAATGGAGAAAACAAACTGACTACAGAGATGGAAGTTACTAGTTTTGAAAATGGAGTAGAGATTCTTAGTGTCTTCTGATAGCAGTGAATGACAGAAATCAGCATGCTGCTGACAGCAGTGTAGAATACGGTGCCATTAGTATACCTGACAGATGAGGAAAGCTATTATCTTTGTATTTTCTACTTGAGAATCCCAAATTACTTTGTGCTGCAATTGTTTGAGGCACGGAGAAAGTTCCTGGTCTTGAAAGAATATACCAATAGGCCAAATACAACTGCTTATGTTCATAATAGCTAGAGGAGAAAGGTTAGCAAGGGATGGACCAAGACGGTGAAATCTGGCTGAAATAGGAACAGTATGTTCAGAAAGGCACTGGCCAGTCATTTGCTGAGTGATGAGATGATGGAAAAACATACAGAATGAGGGAGCATCAGGTAGGTGAGGTCAGGAGCTGTTCTGGGAGACAAGCAAAGGATCATTCCCAGCGAGGTAAGACAGAACTAACTGCACCGAGTGTAATCAGACTGAGACCAAAAAGAAAAAAATGCCCAAAGGAAAATTCAGATCAAACCACACTTCAGTCCTGCTGATTTGCTTCATCAAGAAGTTTACTGAATATTTCATGTAGAAATCAAGAGTTTGCATTGATTCTACTCCTCCGTAGTCAGTTTTAATAATGTAACCCCAGAACTCTGACAGCCATTTTAAAGCAAAAGTAGGAAACTTCCTGGAAACCAGAGATCTTCCTATCGATACACCTGCCACAATCCGTTCAGATGTGTACAGAACATACAAAAAAAATAAAGTGAAGTAACACCATCAAGTTCAAATTTTATTGTCTTCTGTGCCCCCCTGCTTTTTCTACCTAGGAAAGAGGTGTATAGGTCAAGACTCTTTTCCCTCTAATGAGCACTGTCCTCTGTGTGCTGCCCCCAGAGAGGGGATGGAGGCTGGGAAAGCTAAAGGCAAAGGTTTGCAGGTAAGGGGGTGTTATGAACTGGAGGGTGCCAGCAGACAAGGAGAGAGAGAGAGAGGTGGATGGGTAAAAGAACAGTCAGTGGAGCTCATGCTTTAGCACTACAAGAGGCAAGAGCATCGATCAGCAGTGCCGCACAGGGCACAAGTCCTGTGGAGGGACCAGGTGAACACAGCACATGGGCTGCAGCCAGGGTATGTAGCTGGGAAATTCTGCAGCTGGTGAGAGGTGACAGACTTACCTGGCAAGGGACGGCACTGCCCTGTTTCTAATCTTCTCTTGCTTTGCCTTTTGAATTTTTTGAAGCCATCTGTCATCCTTACTCATGCAGATTCATTCTTACCCTGAAGTGACCTTACAGATTTCAATACTGATACTAAATGTACAGACATAAATGTGTCATACAGAGCATTTAAAAGTAAAATGGTGACCTAAAAGTAATAGGCAAGAAAAATATTCACTCCACAAAATAGCTTTCTGCAGTCAAGGGCTGTGCTGCAACATCATTAAGTGACTAAGATCAGGACTTTGGGCTGTTCGGGACTGTTTTGCTATCCTCCATGGGCTTTCACTGGCAGAGAGACCTATACTGCCAGTAAGGTCTTACAGCAGACAGCTTTATATAGATACTGAGTAAACTGTCAGGGCTCAGGAGAGGCCAAATGCCATTCCTACCAGTGAAGAAAATGTTGAAGGTAGCTGGCAAGCAGATCCACTGGAGACATGCAGGCAGAAATCCTTCCATATTCAAATAATATATAACCAAGTCCAGAAAAGAGTAATACTGAGGTCTGAATCAGGTACTGCTCGGCAGTGTTGATGCGCAGAGAACCTGACACAGTGGAGCTTCAGTAGGACAGCTCCTCCTCCTTCCTCCACTGATGACCAAATATTGGACCTAATGGGCCCTGCTGGTTCCCTGCTCCCTCCCACATTCCAGATAACAACAAGGACCCATCCTGAGAGATAAGAAGTTATGTAGGCAGCTATTGCTGCTCTTCAGAGAAGGGAAACCAGCTAAAAAAACCACACAGGAGCTGAGATTAAAACTGAAGAGTTTCTGGCTGGGTGCCCTCTGGAGGTCATAGCGCTCTCCCGTTAGAAAGAAAAACATTTGATTTACATAGAAATATTTTTGGCAAGAACATGGAAAAGACACACTATATGATAGATATGGTTTTGATTACACTTTGAAAGTCTGCCTGAGCAGAAACAGTAGCAGCAAAATAGTTTGCTACCCCGCTCCAAACTTAAAATAAGGTTTTTCTGCATAGCCAAATATTAAAATGACATTTCACTGCAAGTTCAGTCATCTCCCAAAGTTGCTTTCTCTTTACTAAGAAAACTTTTGACTTGCACATTAAAACAGCGATGGGTGAAAATAATCTTGATCGATCATTCACGGATCACTTCCTCCTGTTTATTTAAATGTTAACCCTGTATCTTTTCCTTTTCTCATTACAACTACCACTTTAACAGCAGACTTGCATTTAATGTTACAGGAGCCTTTTAATGATGACTTATGAATGTGAACAGAGACAGAAGTTATTTTTGCAAGTACTTATTGCAAAGCACTATTGCTGCAGCAAGCACTCTGTGTTAGAACATGTGCGGCAAAAGCCATATAGCTAAAATTATTTGTAGATCTCCATTTTAAACTCTGACTTCATGTACTTGAGATGTCCCATCTGTGGGCTGAGTTCCAGGGAGAAATATTTTTCCTTCTTTTGTTTAAAAGTTATTTCTATCTCGAACTGGAAGTATTTTGTTGCTGTCAATGTGCCTGCTGTTCTTTAATCTCAGACGTGGATGACAGCCTGGAACAGAACCGTAGAATACCATTTATTTTGGTGCAGATCCCTGAACATTAGAGAAAGGGCTGGCAAAATGGGGATCCAAATACTGGACCTGGACTGTTCCCAGTCGGTCAGGATATGAGCAAAGAGTTTTCCCATTTTATTTTCATACTCATACTGGAGTTTGAGTTTCTTAGTCATTCTGCTATACAGGCATCATGAAAAACATGTCACTTACCAAATCATTCTGACTCACTAAGGCCTCACCTACTATGTATTTGACCAATCTCACTGGAGTCCTGTTTTCTCCTCTTTGACTCTTAAGTCACAACCTTGGCAACAGTCCAGTTGCAAGACTGGGCAAACTGAATCTCCTGATAAAATTAACATGATCAGCTATAAGTATAGCTTATAGCTATATTTATACAGCTGTAAGTCTAGCTGTAAGTACGTATTTGAATTTTCAAGCCACAGAAAATAATGTACAAGGTAAATATCCATGTTACTGGATGCACTGTACAGCAAAGACCAAGGTACCAAACACAGAATTTGCTTCTCTTTCCACAGACACCTAGCTTAACAACTTACCAAAGTAATCTTTAATGCATCCAGCATTCCTGGGCAAAATTTCTTTAATATATTACACTGCCATTCTACTAAACTAGCATTCTGAACCCACGCAAACACTTTTTCCATAATATTTACTTAAAAGTTTTCCATCAAAATCTTGGTGGTGGTAGGCAGCTAACTACCGTTTTAAGCAGACAAGGGTTCTTTAATAAAACAAAGTTTTTCACATAGAACTGGAAATTAAACCAGCCACATCAAATCTGGTACCTGGGAGGCATATCTGATTAAACAGGGATCATGAGTGGCACCTTCTGATCTGGAAATGCCCTGCACCCATTATATCAGGCACACTAAATGAGAAGCCCTCTTCTCTGTGGGCTGCTGGCATAGGTCTCACATTGACGAAACTACCCTCTCTTCCATAGTCAGCTGAGGCACGGTGGTACAAGGTTCAGTTTGCACCCTGAAGGCTGCTGCCTTGAATACGGGGAAGACCCAGGTTCAGAACAGAGAACTCAAAGGAACTAAGGTCTTGAATCTCTGGCAATGCCACATGACCTGAGTCATCTCACAAACTAAACTACTGACAAGGTTACTTTCACTGGTGGAGCTGGGTGTGCTGGGCGAACAGGACACACATGTCAAATTAAGTGCTGCTGGATTTGTTGCTTTGGCTGGACCTCCTACATCACAACTGCATGCAAAGCATCCCACCAGGGAAGGTAAGACCTTTCACATTCACCAGGCCAAACACCCAATGTAGCTCTGTAAAGCAGAGCCATGCTTATAAGACCTGTCTTTCTCACATGGATTCAGCAGTTCAGGCCCTATTATTCTCTCTCCCCTTTGGCAGATGAAGAAATTTCCCCCTGTTGAAATGTCACTGTACTTTGCCCTTTGCACAGACGAGGAACCACGGACAAGACCACTACTGGTGAAGGAGAGCTCAGTGTGCCACATGAAAGGGAAACCCTAGCTAGGCAGGTTTCTCCCACACCTGCTCCCTCTGCCAGGAGGTACATACCCTCCCTTTGCCAGGCTGCATGTGAGGTGCTCCCACTTGGCTGTCCCAGCTCTCACCGAGCAATAGACCTGCTGCAGAGGAGTGGCACACTGCTTGTAAGGTTTTGCCTTCCATGCAAAAGGCATGGTTGTTGGTCTGTGACAGTTTCAGCCCCCGTTCCGTAAACATCTCTCCCAGAAACATCCAGCCTTGCTGCCTACCCCCAGGAAAAATGCCCCCGCTCACAGACTGATAAAGAGGCCCTTCCCAAAACCGCAACTGCAGATATGACTCCTACATGCACATAGCGTAAACCAAGGATGAAGGATGCTGTAGGGCCCTTTTAAGGTTTAACTGAAAACTGTGCTGTCTTTGCCTTTACCTGATGTACCAGAGCAGCATTGCTGCACAGTCTCATTGCTCAAAAGTGCCATCAGAAGGAAAGAGACTGCCTTTGAGCCTTCATGTTAGAAACTGTGATAACTTCATATGCATAAAAATAACAAGGAGCAGCATGCAGTGATTCCACAAAAGAGCGACTGAACTGATTTATTTTTACATGTAAGTAAGTATCTTAATCCTGTCCTAACTCTACTTTGCTGCTGCCAAGACAAGGAAAAAAACCCTTCAAACTCAATTCATTAAGTCAGGCCTAAACATCAACCATACTTTTTTCAAAACAACAGTGCAAAAAAAGATAAGTAGATAAAGCATGAAATATTTGTCAGCATAAACTGAAATAAGCACTGAAAAGAGAACTGTGGAAAAATATGTTGTACTTGCTACAGTTTAGGCCACATCCTGATTTCACATCCTGATTTAATTCAGCACAAGCCTGAAACAATGCCACTTAAATGCCGCTTAAATCCACTTCACATTTACCCCAGGTAACTGAGCAAATGAAAACCTGGAATGAAATGAAACCTGGTGCTAAATTAATGGTTAGGCTTAGGAGCACAAATGAAAGTATAAGCTCAAAAATTGTTCTTCCCCTTCCTTCATGTCACATTGCAATAGTCTCAGTGCCTGGATATGTTCAAAATGCAGAGTTGAGCAGTTCCTTAATTACAGGAACTTAGTTTTCACAAGCACCAAAGGTTTGTGCTTTGAGTCTGCATGGGTTACTTATTCAGTAGCAGACTGCATTTAAGTAGTTGGTTTTGCTCTAGAGAGCTCTGTGTGGCCATTGAATCTACCAGGCTGCAAGTACAGCTTGCTGGGTTTCTCCAGAAAGGTTGCTCAGCGTCCCACTGCCTGCCAAGACTGAAATAAAGCAATTGTTTTACTGATCTTCTGCCCATAATGTAAAGCCTATATATTTTTGTGCCTTCCAGAGCCTATGAAAATGCTCCTGAGAGCAAGAAATCCTGTTAAATCCTTCCTGTTGGAAAAGAGGGAGTAGGTATTCCCCCAAGCCTACTATGAGCATATCTTTAGTTGAAATGCAGTCACTCAATCCTTTTCCTAGTCACATTTTCAAATGGGTCAAGGAGCATCTAGGAACAAGAATAAGTGTTTCTTTCTTTGTAACAAGAACCTAAAAATATACAAATAGTTATTTAGATCTGTTCCCTAAGAAACAGAGATAACTTTCACGAATGCTTCAAGGACAATCCTACTTTTTTTGGTTTTCATTCTAAAATGACAATACTGGGACATATATAACTAATGCTTCCCTGTATCAGTAACTCCAACTTAAATAACACATAAACACAGAATTAAAAATCCAACATCAAGTGATACTTGATGACTAAGTCCACTATAAGCAATACTGATTTCTGCAAAAGCTGCTTTCCAACCCTGCAGGTAGGTCCATTTTCATGATCTGATGTCCTCAAACCCTTCCTAGCATTATTCCATAGGTATGTCACTGCCTGAAGCAAACCCCTGCAGTCTCAAAGCAGAAACCTTCAAGCAGGCTCTTCCTCCAGCATGTTCACCGGGACAACTGGAGGTCAGCTCTGAACATCCCTAAGCTACACATAATGCTCACAAAAGGCAAAACAAGACCTTTCTCCCTGTATGTATGTATAGCACTTCTCCTATTAGCTTAGCAGTTATTTACACCCACCATGGAAGATCTTGTTTCAGGCCCTTAAACTGGACTTTAACCAAAGGGTCCTTAACTCTGTGTAACACTGACTGTTGGGTAAGTCTCTGTCAGGTAAGTTGTTTAAATAACTTTATAGAGCTTTGTATAAATAACTATATATCCATTAAAGCAAAGACACAAACCACATTTGGTGACAACGCAGCTGAGTGAGAGAGGAAGTAATTCTCTCTCTATGACTTGATAAATATTTAGTTACAAGAGACTGGGAGAGATCTGTTATTGAGCACACAGGAATCCGGGAGCTGGAACATTCCCTTGGGATGTGTGTCACTTCGTGACTAAGCAGCATATGCTTGTTCTAGCTAATGACTGGCAGAATGACTCGCCAGATTTAAAGATCACAGCTTTAAAAAAAGTTCCACAGTGTGGTTGGGAAAGAGCTTCAGGAGAGGATGATGACAGAGAGAGAAAGATCACAACCTTAAGCCTTAAGGAGGACTTGAACAGTCCTCGTGATACTGGAAATCACAGCTGTTCCAGTTCACCCTGCTGTTTGTACTGCCAGCTTAATATAGTGACCTGGAAAAACAGCAAGCCTTCCAAAAGAGGTTTTAAATGCAAGGGCAAGACATCACAAATAGCTATCTACTCACAGGAGGAGCAACCCGATGGTCTGAACTGAAACTGAAAAAAACACACAGTGGCCTGAAGACAAGGAACATGTCTCGTAACAACCACAGAGACAAACGTGAAACTGAATACTTGACAGAGTTAAGCAAGTGGCAGGGGTGAAATATTAAAAAATTAAACTCCCTAGAATTTACACTGTTTAAATTCAAGCAGAGGAAAGTTGCAAGACAGTCTAAAAACACAGAAGTTTCTAACAACCACTTTGGTTTTTCTTGCCTCTCTTCTGCTGTGTTGGATATAAACTCCTGAAACAGTGAATTCTGCCTCTGGAAAATGGGAAAATCAAATTTACCCAATTTTAGTTCTCCTAAATCATGGCCTTTTTAATATGATCTCTAGGTTACAGAGCAAGGAGAAAATGACGTACCACAAAAAGGCATGTTTGACCCAGACCTCTGGATCACTGATTTTTATCAATTGACCTGTAGGTGAGAGTTGATCACAAGGTATCAGAGATGGTATTAAGCACAATGTAAACAGCTTTCCGTAAACAAACACATACAGATACAAATAAATACATGGGGTAAGAGGGATAGTAACAGTCAGGTTAGATGTATTTTAAATTTGATTGTAAAGGGGTAAACCATTCCAGCAACATTACACACAAACTGAGTCCCACCAGCATGAGATCTGACAAGACTCAGCATTCCCTATGCTTTTCCTTTCATGTGGGACAGCCAGACAAGAGCTGGTGTACACACTGTCCAGTTTCCTACTTGGTATGAATGAGGGAAAAGGACACAGAGTGCAAGCATATCATTGCATGTATTCATTCCTTAAAGTAAATTCAGTCCAAGCCTTCCTTGGACAGTCAGTGTTAGGGATTAAGCCAGGGCTGACTGCCCAGTCAAACAAATGCCATTTACAAAGCTAGACTTTGCACTTCAGTAAATGCAGGGATGACCAGATCAGGTCACAGGTCCCAAAATACTTTCAAAATTGCTAATGGAATAACTCTATCTAACCGAAACCTTCCTCATTTAATCCACTATGTTGAAAACAAACGGTAGTGCCACCAAAGAAGAAACATTGCAGATCCAGGGTTTAATTACTTTTTCAGGGCAGTTCCACCCCAGGATCCTGATGTATGGCTGAATTATGACACTTTACAGGGTGCTGCAAGAACGCAGTATGTGGCTGCCTTCAGATTATCAAAAGGAGACAGGATGATTTAGATTAAACCTTTTTCCTGGGAGTTCATGCCAACACATTTTACCATAGGGTTCTTATAGCCTAGCAATACATATGCAGTGGCAGTTATCACAAAACACAGTAGACACAGAATCACAGAATTATTTAGATTGGAAGAGACCTTTAAAATTAACAAGTCCAACTGCTAACCCACTGCCAAGTCCACCACTAAACCATATCCCTAAGTGCCACATCTACACATCTTTTAAATACGTCCTCTGATGGCCACTCTACCACTTCCCTGGGCAGCCTGTTCCAATGCTTGACAACCCTTTCACTGAAGAAATTTTCCTAATACCCAGTCTAAACCTTCTCTGGTGCAACTTAATGCCATTTTCTCTCATCCTATCACTTGTTACTGCAGTAACTCTCCGAGTAAAGAAATTCAAATGTGATGCCTTTACATGTCTCCAAAGTTCCAGTCTCTTACACAGGACACTTCTCAGAAAAGCTAATGTACTTATTTCCAGTAAAAGTTTTCCATTTTTATCCTTTCCTCCTATCTTCTTTACTTGCTTGTTTTGTTTTGTTTGGTTGTTTGGGGTTTTTTTTCTGTAAACAGTGAAAGAAAAGTTTATGAAGGAAGTACTCATCTGTTACAAACTGGTTCACGATCATTATGGCCTTATCACAATGCTTTAGAACTGAGTTTACATGCCTGTGTCTGAGAAGGCATTCTGTTAATAGCAGAAAAAGGGAGTGATTCTTAACAAACCTGAACTTTGGCAGCTACTTCATTATCTTAGCAGATTCTGTAAAAGCTATTTTATAATTAAGCTTCAGAAGTATCTCGGTACTATCACTCAGAGGTGAGGCTACACAGAACAACGGAAGACTACAACCAAGGTCAAGGTCTCCCCAGAGTCAGACAAGATGCAAAACCCTAATTCTTCTGCTTCAAAGGATAAAACCTGTGAGCAATAATTTCACTGCTGTCAAAGCTAAACTCATGATAAAATACTATCAGATTGGCAACAAGTCTCAGCGTTCATCATGCAGGACATGTCACATCCTAGTAAGGCACAGTACCTAAATATAGGCTCTGGAACATTAACATTTGGTCCAATTCCCCCATTAGCATCCCCATCTTCCATTCTTAAACATGGATAGTGCCTTGCCCACAATAATACAGCAAATTAAGTCTCACAAAGAACCAAGCATCACATTGTTCCCCTTCCATAAACACAGCCAGACTAGAAGCACTCAAAAGCTGCCACCGGAGACAATGGGAGGTGTTTCTGCAAATTTTGCTTTTCTGAAAAGCAAGATTATTCATAGCATTAATAGCTGCAGGATCAAAGATTGCTGAAACTCTTCACTGAAATCTAAGGCTGAGCCACCAGGCCTGGGATAGTAGCTAACCTGCTGTAAGAGTCACCTGAACCCAAAACCAACTATCTTTAAACTGACTTGGTTACTGTTTCTAGCTTTGGATCAGCGTTGCCCTCATGCAGGCCCAGATGCCTTGTGTAAAGGTTTCACTGAGCCACACTACTTCCTGACCCAGCTAGCACAGAGCTTTGAACTGCAGTCTTAACATACGTCCAAGAGTCCCTCTTCCCATTCAGTAATCCTTTTTCTCAGAACTCCTCCTCAGTGTTGTAATTCTAGTTTGATACACCCAGGTACTATCTTGCCCACCAAAAACAAAACCAACCAACCAAAACCACATGGTACTTAGGCTTAGTAAAGGAATTTCTCAACCATTTATTGCTAAAAAGTGCTGTAGAGACCCGGAGATCTGTAAAGCTTGCCCTTGACGCCACCATAGTCTAAGTTTTGTCAGTGTTCTAAGCCAGGCAAAGACTTTCTGCTTCCGCCCGCTCCAACCACCCCTGTTCACAGAGAATCCAGGTCTGCCTCCCACCTGTCTCTTCGGACAAGCAGGCTCTCCCTCCATTTATTTGGTCCTGCTGAGAAGCACCATGGCTGCCAGCTATGACAATTCCCTTCTGTAAAACAAAGCAGAAAGTAAAAATTAAGAAGAAATTAAAAAATAATCTAGAGACCTCTAGTTCAAGGGCCTACTCCGTCAGTTCTGAGATCAAAAAAATAATTGTCATACCATGGCTGTTCTCTATGATCTCTAAACATAACTCAAAATGGATGTCCTAGTGTGGTCTCCATTTTAAAGAGTGCAAAATTCCCCAGCAGAATGATGATAGAAATCTGCCAGATAGATTATAATGCTGATGCAGAAAATGTACATCTTTGTGAAGTATGTAATTTTGTAAAGTATCTATAACAGTTTTTTTACCCTGGTGCATATAACCATATGTGGAGACACAGATGTGTTATACAGATTAGACTCTCTGGGGGCAAAAAGGAAATTCCAGGACATAAGGTCATATTGCTCGTAATCACGAGTGAAGAAGTGCTAATTAATGAATTGTTCTCACTGGACAGGCAGCTTTCAAGGGTCCTGTTTTCATCTCCATAAATCAGGATTGCTAGAAAACAAACTGACCAGTGACCATTGCAGCAAAACCCAAGAGCTTTTTCCTAAGATATTCTTGCAAAGTCTGTGCAATGCTTGATGCATGCCTTTTATTTTTCGTTAAAAAGAAATCACTTGGTACCTCTGATAATTTCAGCACAGACCATAAAGAGCTGAATTAAAGTTGGGCAGAAATACAAGCTTTCAGGATCTAAAGGACAAACTCAGGTTATCGCTTCAGATGCTTTAAAAGACGAATGTACAATTTGACCTGAACCAAACTTCAAAGTCAGTGAAGGCCAAGTGAAAATAAAAAGAAAAATGAAAAAGATTTCAGCAATTACTTAGCACTGGTGTCTCAGCAGCAGAAAAACAACATGTACTTAGGGTAGGAGAAACATCCATGCCTCTGATAAATAACCTGATGCCTAAAACCAAAACCAAATCCCAACAACAGACCCCCAAACTCTGAAATACTGCTTTACACTCTATTTTATTCTTTACATGTTACAGTATAAATAGCAGTGACAACTATGTTTCTTACAACACAGATGTTTTTGAATAAATAATAGCAAGAGGGAAATAGTAGTAAGGAGTGAAAGGGAGAAAAAGGGAGGAAAATTATTTTTCCACCCTACCACTAACCTAGAGAGCTACTGAGCTATATAGACACAGGGCAGGGAGAGGTGGCAGAGGCAATTTATTTCCCAGATCCATAAAATTCACCATGATTATCTTTATGGACCCACTTACATACATCTCTGCAGAATTTTACTACTTCAAAATAGTGTAATATTTCCTAAAAGGAGAATTACCCAAGTTTGTCATGAAAGGCTTGAGCATTCTGAGGTCTCCCAAGACTATCATTCACTGTAACAGCTAGAAGAAATTGGAAAATACAGCTAAAGATGTAAGTAGCACACAGGAATCTTTGCCAAAACTCCCTTCCTAGCAGCTTACTACCTCCCACTCCTTTCTCCTGCTGCAATCTCTACATCTGCACTGGGGTTTTCAATGTTCATTCTACAAACGGTTAAAAATTACTTTTACGTTAGATACTGGCAGCAGCACAGCCAAAATATCTGATTTGGTGGGTTTGGCCCAACAGAGGCTCTAGCAGAAAGAGCTGCCCCAATCTCCTTGCCATGTTCAAGACAAAATTGACTAGTAAATCTGTTGGCAGATTAGTAACGATAAAGAATTCCAACTGATCATTATTATTTAATATGAAATGAGCTCATAATCTCAGGGTGGTTCTGGCTGTAAGGTGGCATTACATCATTCACCCTTACTGTTGACACTGGAGCTTTTGGCACACAGCAGACAGCACCTGCCTTTCTAGAACTCAGACATGCAATTCATTACTAGTTCAGCTCCCCTTATATACTAATCAGAGAAGCCACAGCTCCGGTAAGAATAGGCTTTTTTTTTTTTTTTTTCAGCTAGGACATCCATATCTAACTCTGAGGAGGACCTGAGAGCACAATTATAAAAAGAAGTTAATAGTCCTGCCTCTGCAGCAAGTCCTACATTCAACTACCACCTGCAAAACCACCCGAGTAAACCATAACTTAGTCATATTATAGAAGGTACACCAGCAGAGACAACTGACAATAGGTAGTGAGCTCAGAATCACGTATACATGCAAATTATCTGACCATACACACAGAAACCCCTCAGGTTCATTTCCTAGGGCAAGTGACCCATGTTGCACACGGGATGCTGCACAGGACAGTATTAAATGCTTTGCACAAGTTTAAGTAGATGTGCCAGTTGCTTTTCCCTCATACACCAGTGCTGTACTCCCACTGGAGAACACCACCAAATTTGATAAGTAAATTTGCCCTTAGTGAAGCCATGTTGGCTGTCACAAATCACCTCCTTATTTTGCATGTGCCTTGGCATAGTTTCCAGGAGGATCTGCTCCATGGTCTTGCTGTGCACAGAAGCGAGACTGACTGACCTGCAGTAATGCCCAGAAAATATTACAGCATATACAATAACTTTACAAGTAGGCAAAGGATACATACCAAAACAGCACAAAGTAATCTTGTGAGCTTGGTTATATTTGTGGCAATGCAAATGGCATCATGTTAACTGGAGAGAACCTTTTCCCCAGTATTTGCCCAGCAGTAAGAGCTGTTCTGGTTTTACAGGTACGGAAAAACCACTGCTGGTTCCCTGTGCTAAGTGTCAGATACGGAAGTCAGGTCCCTTGGCTTTTAACTTCTCTATTCTAATGAAAAAGTTATCCACATAGTTAAAATGTATTTTATGTGTTTTGTAAATTATTAAGTATTGCGATTTGATACTGCAAATACCAGAAAAAGCCTAGAAACAAGTTAAAATCTGAGGTTTGGACACTAATGATTATGTTGTGTCTTCATGGCTGAACATAAGTTTTTCAAGCTGTAACTGCCGTGATCACTGCTTATGACAAAACAGGATCAACTCTACAATCTTTGATAGCCATGAAAGAATGAGTTAGTAAATTGGGAGTCAGAGATCAGAACCTGTTCTGTCCTCAGGAAGTATGTAGAAATCACAACATCTCTGAATTAAGTAAGGACATCTAAAATAACCCTCTTGGGTTTTGTCAAGAAACATGAGAAGTTGAATACCCTGACTTCCTTGCATATCTTCACCCCTATTAATTTTAAAATACACAAAAATTATCTCCTTGGCTTCTCCTTAGGAGAAGGGGGATTTCCTCCATTCTCAGCATGAAAGCAAGAGGCAAACCAACACAGCTCTGGTAACGCCTGAATTGTCAGCACCAAGGGTTCATAGATAATCTCTGACCTGGACGCTGCAGTTTGTTTTAATGTTTCATAACCATATCCTCTTTGATCTGCAAGTCTTTACATAGGCAGTTCTATACTTTCAAAGTACAGGAACAGCCACTGCTTCAACTAATTTAAGAGAGAACTGATTTCCATTAGTTATTAAAAATTAAATACTTCTGACAACATAGTTGAAGGCATTGTTCTATTATCAGCAATTTAAATAAAAGTCATCAGTTGCCCATTGTTTAAATTCCACTGGTGATATATTGTAATTAAAAAGAAGAGGAAGACAACTGAATGTATTACTGACTTCTGTGTGCTGGACCCTAGAAATTGAACTCTGAAGAGGAACAGACAAACCAAGCTATTGGTTTAACATCTTTGCACAAAATTAACCTCACCAAGACGAATATCTGTTTTGGTGTGGTGGTTTGGGTTTTTTTTAAGGAGAGGAGTCAAGTAGACATCAGATTTGGTGTTGATAAGTCACTCATCATCTGTGCAATCACCATAGTTATGCCTGAGGGTTTGTAACTGTAAGCCCAACTTTGGCTTTAAATCCACAAATGATTCATCAAAACTTTAAAAGGCCCAAATAGTTTCACAGGGAGTGAAATGCCCTTCATGTTTACCTGCAGCTTTGTTTGTGCTGTCCCATTTCAACTGAGATACAAACTCTCACCACCTTTTCTGTTGTGCTTGGGGCATTCAGTATCTTCCCCTTGTGGATGTGTCACTAACAACACAACCAAACTCCTTCCAAAGCCTTTCCTTCTATGCAGAGATTCAGGCCTTACTTAACCCACTTAATCACTATCATCAAGAACAAAGCATCTTTAAGATATTTGAATTCCATCAAAATTTACCTGAAACTGTCCTACAAGAGACAAACTGTCTCAAGTTACTGAGGAACCCAGGCAGACCAGCAGACAAGGGCAGCACAATTACATAAACCTCCTTTCCTTAGGAATTCCAGATAAAACTCATCTAGCTCTTCTTTGTTATGAGTGTAACATTTCAATGTTCATTCAGTGCTACTGGGTACCCTTTGCTGCCTGCTCCCTAAAGAAGTGGCAATCATTTATTCCTAAGAGAGAACTCCATGCCAAAGCAGCACCTGGCAGCACCAACCCCTACCCTAATCCCCTGAAGCCTTTGCCCTGGCCAGATCTTTGGAGTGCAGCTTTCCTCAGATAAGCCATGGAGACAGAACACTCGCTAAGTTTTTGGTTTCTTCTCTATTCAGCTTCCATGACACTCATGGTTCTTGCTGCTTCCTCAGCTTTGAGCAGGAGCACATGATACTAAAGAACAGATGACCAGCCAACCCAGAAGCAGCTCTGACTGATCACATCTGTGAGGGCAGGTTTTCCCTACTGCCCCACTTTTACTGAAATCCCCAAGCTCCTATGGCATTAGATGAGGTTTCAAAGCAGCGTTAGGCACACTCAAGGCCCATCCAAACAAAAAAATGTACTGTCGTGATTCACAATGCATCAGCCAGTGATTCGTATAACTGGCTCCCCAGAGAGCTCTTTTGAAGTGCATGCAAGTCAACAGACTGACAGCAAAGCACAATATGCCATCACCAGGCACTCATGGGAGCCTCACTGCTTCTTCTGCAGCATGTCTCATTCTTCTGTCTCCAGTATATCTCTTTTATAACTCCCTCTGGCTCTGTCAAAGCAAGCTACACTTTATTAATTTGCTGATCAGGTCCATTCATATTGCAGAAATTAATGAGAAGTGCAGCAGTTTGAAAGCTAGCAGAATTAGAAGTTATAGCACCTTGCCTCACTGAAGTCCTTCCATAAATCTGAACTTAGGCCAAAGTCTCACTACCAAGCTCCGAGACCATCTGAACACCCAAGTGTGGTGCTTGAGTAATGCGAGCCCCCCACTCAAAGCAGCTTACTTGTCTTGTGTCTCTGTTTCCACCAACACCTGCTTGCCTTTCTGCTGCCTTAAGCTACTCCTGATGCTGGGCCACCAACAAACCTTATCTTATTTGCACTAAATTTTACACTTTTGAAGTATAATTGACATTCCTGACAGGGATGCTCTATAACAAGTTGTTCAGCCACTTCAGGGAAAGTGCATTGCTGAAGATAATCATTAGCATGACTTTCTTAGCAGTTGTCATGTGTAACACCGTGCTGCATGGACATAAAAGTCTGAAGCTGACTTTGAGAGTGAAAAGTAGTATGGCTATGTTCATGCGGTATTTCATCAATAGTAAGCCTTACATCTCAGCTAATTAGTGAAGCAGGAACACCACAATGACAAGATCAGACTGTTAGCAGTGCTCAAAACTAATTTACTGTGACATATGTCACTTGGACAGACTTAGATTTTGGCCAGTCTACAGAGAACTTTTGCAGAGGCACCTCATTTCCCAGCAGATGCTAGCACAACAAGCATACCAGAATGATCATTTCTGCTAGGCATTCCATTCACTAAGCCTTCCAAAAATAATATTGTTAACAAATTTGCAATATAGTTATCTTCTATCTGTACATGCATTATTACTGTTAGTGTTGTGAGACAACAAGGAACTTTGATAAAATACCATTGTCAATGATCAGTTATATAACTAACAGCACTGTGTGCATATATACACACACACAGATGTATGCAAAGCTTTGTATGCCAATGTTCTCTGGTTTGTGCTTTCTTCTAAGATTCACACCAACAGTGAAAGTCAGGACAGGTTACTACACTGAACAAGTATGTTCATAAGCACACACATTTCTGTAAGCCCAGGACACATTCAGACATATAGAACAGAACATCAGTCTGAAGTGTTCTGTATATTAATATGAGGCAGCAAAAATATTAAATAAACGCATTCTGTTATTATTCTTTTCCTTAGATTTATAGCACTCATGAAATTACTACACACACAAAAAACCAATACAGCACTGTAAGAAAGTAAGTTTTCTCTAAGTGTTTTACCTCTGTAAACAAGCTTTATTTAAACTTCTGCATTTAACAAAATTCTAATACAACACCCCCCATTCAACATGAATAATAGCTCTCAGAGTTTTAACCTTTATACAAATATAAAGCTATTCCACTTCTAAAAACTGAGCAATTTGAGAAATCATGTTTAGGAAGATGACATTTACTGACACCAAATTAATTAACAAGCAATGACTGTTGTCTCCTACGTAATCCTTATCTTTGTCTGTCTCAAATATGTGGTTCAGTGTCTGTGTTAAAGAATCAGATTAAAATTTCAATTTAAATGGGGAAACTAAAACAGAAAAAAATAAGGTATGTGCTAAATTTATTTCACCATTTCCAACTTCTGTAATTATAAAACAGTTTGTAAGTCTATGCATTGCATAAACCCCCATCTTTTCCCCCAAAATCTTCCAAACCCTCAGTGAGAGTAAGTACTGATCACCACTTTGGCCGTAGTTGTCATATCCATTTCAGTATTGTACACCACTTACAACATAGTGCCTATCCAGTTATCACTGCTGATTAAAATACTCTTTATTCTAGAAGAAATTAGATTCAACAGTAGCAGCTATTGCTCTACTGCCCTCCTGAGCAGCACTGCTCATTGAAACATGGCTCCTACTAGCCACATGACATAATCACACACAGCTGAGCATGTCTATATTTTATCATGAATTAGACATGTTAACCATGAATACGTATGGGTGGACAATTTGACAGCACACAGTTACGGAGTGCTTTGTGTCCACTAGAGTTTATTGCAGGTATACATTATTTACCTAGTGTTAAACCTGCAGCAGTTTCGTTTCAGAGAAATTAGTGAGAACACATGCATTGGTTCAGTATCAATTAGCTTTCCATTGAAAAGTCAAAAATGCAGGATTTTTGAAACTTTCAACATTTCCGTTTCACATTTAAGGCTAAAAGGTTCTGTCTTCAAGGGGAAGTTACTCAGTCTCAAACTAATGTAATTTACAAAAAGAAATGCTAGCCAGGACCTAGCTATATGCAGCTTGCTTAGACCTTGTGTCTGCAGACACACTTTCAAGAGATTGAAATTGATGCCAATCATCTGCCTTAACTACACACAGGTAAGAGACAATTAGCCCCTTGTAAAGATGTAAACAACCCAACACAAAGACTGAAAGCCATTCGAACTTGGTGTAGCCTTCCTGCTTCCACTTTTCAGGATTAACCAGTTAATCAAATATCTCCACACCTGAAGTTTATCTCTGAACAGCTGAAGTCAGATCCTTAGCCATTTGATGATCCCACATAAGACTGTTAAGCATCCAGGTGATTAAATTCCAGCTCCTCAGGAGACTAATGACTCAGACTCAGGTTTTGTTACACCTCGTAATGGGTACAGAGGTGGGGCAGGTACAAGAGATTCTAATACTTGCTGGTATTAGAATGGTAGCTCTTACTACACCTTTTAACTGCAATGGAAGGAAGAAGAACAGTTTTTAGTGTCTCAATAGTTAACAGATCAACATATGATTAACAGCTGTGTAAAGATTTATTATTTGCTCCATGAGGATGCACAGTTTGTTTATCTAGTTTTACTTAAGTGTCCAAGAGACTGCTTCTAATCAAGACATGAAATATTCACACTAAAAATTTAGGCAGTTATGTACTAACTTTACACTGAGGATCCAAGCTCAACTGCTTCTACCTTCAGTGTCTCCTAATACGTAACTACAATTTCCCTGAGCCCCCAGGGCAGTTACCCCCCCCCCCCCCCCCCCCCGCTTGGCTATGACTCCTACCACATAGCTAAACATGCAGGTCACAGAGCACCTAAGAAGTACTGAGAATGTCCCCCAAGATTTCTGTATTTTGAGATAACTTTAAAGTTATTTTACATAAAGTTGATTTAAAGACTCCCAAAGACTTCTAAAATCACAAAGACTATCACAAAAATATTTACATGAAGGTCTGTTTGAGTATTTGCTCTCTAAAAACATCCAAGTGCCCAAATCGCATGAAAGCAAATGCTTATAACACAGTTTTAATGCCTGCCATAATGCCATTTGCTTTGCATAAGTTAAGGCTTCTCACACTATTTACAGCTAAGGGTTGTCACAGGTCCCATGCTGTGCCCGAGACAGATATTCATGGGGTTACTGTGTTTCGAGATCCATGATCCCTTACCTTCATTTTGGACACTATGAAAGATTACTTGGTGACAGGCTGCCTTAGGCCTTCACAAAATAAACTAGCTGTCTCAAGCTGCTCATGGACTGCCCAAAATACCCATCTCTAAGTTCAATGTGCCAAAAATCCAATCCTGGGAATGCTCCTAGGTTACAGTTTACACTCCACCAACACATCATAGTTTAAACAAAACAAAAAAACAAAACAAAACAAACGAACAAACAACAGAAAAAAAAAACCACAACCAACCAACAAAAAAACCAAACCAAACAAAAAAAAAAAAACCCAAAAAAACACAACCAAAAAAATCCCCAACACAAAGCCAAACCAACAGTTCTGTAGGGTGCATTATTTTACTTCACCATTCATAAGAAATATACTGCTGATAATGTATAGAAAGAGCACATTACAGTGAAAGCAGAAAGCCCCATGCAGACTCAGAAATATCAGCACTACTGAAGACAGAGAGCATACATTCCTACTTCTCTCCCCTGCTCAATCCTCCTTTATCTGCAAACCTTCAGCATTTGGGTCTCAAAATCAAGCACCAACACCTGACTTATTCTTCCTAGTACAGAAGTACTCAGTGTGGGAGAGCAGAAGCACCAATCCAGTTCCTGTGATCCTCCCTAAAACCAACAAAATCTTGTTTAAATTAATTTCCTTAGAGTGTAGCACTCTCATTGCCTCATAATACTCACAGGATGGGCCACATGCAGGTTTAGCAATCTTCCTTGATGCCCTACATTATAACTGCAGACAGATGCAGTCCCAAATCATCACAAGGTACATTTGCCTTGAGAAGATTAGGGCCTCAGGCTATGTCTAGGATTTTAGAGAAAGTTAGCCAACACCCATTACCTGTCACTTTAAAAACCTTACACACCTTTTTCAGCAGTGAAAATTTAACTCTTCCTTAGTCATCAGACATCTTTTCATGGTGGCTCCCAGGTGAAAAGATCAGCTCACCAGTGTCACCCGCAAGACGAATGCATAGTCCCTAATTTTACACACTTGCTTCTCAGTCACTGAATCTGTTTAGCTTCGTATGTACGTAAGTGCTTAGTAAATAAAAGAACATTAACAGCCTCCTTATATGCTCAATTGATGAAGCTGTGCCATAAAGCTGTAAATTTGATCACTCACTGCCTCTATACAAACGCCCGTAGCATGGGGAACAAACAAGAGGAATTAGAGTTGTGTGCACATCTATGGAGTTATGATATAATAGGCATCACAGAAACGTGGTGGGATGGCTCCTATGGCTGGAGTGTTGGAATGGAAGGTTACAGGCTCTTTAGAAAAGACAGGCCCAGCAGGCGGGGAGGGGGAGTTGCCCTTTATGTCAGGGATAGGCTGGAGAGTATGGAACTCTGTCTGGGGGCAGGTGAGCAGTTTACAGAGAGTTTGTGGGTCAGGGTTAAAGGGAAAACAGTGATGGGAGACATTACTGTGGGGGTCTGTTACAGGCCGCCTGATCAAGGAGAACCTGTGGATGAAGCACTCTACAGACAGACAGGAAAGGCCTCACGCTCGCAGGCCCTTGTTCTCATGGGGGATTTCAACCACCCTGACATCTGTTGGAACGACGGCACTGCACGGCACAAGCAATCCAGGAGGTTCCTCGATTGTGTGGAAGACAACTTCCTTCTGCAAGTAATAGAGGAGACAACAGGGAGAGGTGCTACGCTTGACCTTGTGCTCACCAACAGGGAAGGGCTCATTGAGAATGTGATGCTCCAGGGCAGCCTTGGATGCAGCGATCACGAGATGGTCGAATTTGAGATCCCCAGGACAGTGAGAAGAGCATGCAGCAAGCTCACTGCCCTGGACTTCAAAAGAGCAGACTCTGGCCTCTTCAGGAATCTGCTTAGTAAGGTTCCATGGGATATAGCCCTGGAGGGCAGGGGGGCCCAAGACTCTTGATTGATATTCAAGGATCACCTGCTACAAGCTCAGGAGTGCTGCATCCCAACTAGAAGGAAGTGCAGCAGGAGGGCCAGGAGACCTCCTTGGATGGATAAGGAGCTGCTGAGGAAAGTGTAGAGTCTTGCATCTGGGGAAGAACAACCCCATGTACCAGTACAGGTTGGGGGTTGACCTGCTGGAAAGTAGCGAAGGGGAAAGGGACCTGGGGGTCCTGGTGGATAGGAGGATGACCATGAGCCAGCAATGTGCTCTTGCAGCCAAGAAGGCAAATGGCATCTTAGGGTGCATTAGAAAGGGAGTGGTTAGTAGGTCAAGAGAGGTTCTCCTCCCCCTCTACTCAGCCTTGGTGAGGCCGCATCTGGAATATTGCGTCCAGTTCTGGGCCCCTCTGTTCAAGAAGGACAGGGAATTGCTTGAAGGAGTCCAGCGCAGAGCCACAAAGATGATTAAGGGAGTGGAACATCTCCCTTATGAGGAGAGGCTGAGGGAGCTGGGTCTCTTTAGCTTGGAGAAGAGGAGACTGAGGGGTGACCTCATCAATGTTTACAAATATGTAAAGGGTGGGTGTCAGGATGATGGAGCTAGGCTTTTTTCAGTGATATCCAGTGATAGGACAAGGGGCAATGGGTGTAAACTGGAGCATAGGAAGTTCCACGTTAACATCAGGAAGAACTTCTTTACTGTAAGAGTGACAGAGCACTGGAACAGGTTGCCCAGGGGGGTTGTGGAGTCTCCTACACTGGAGATATTCAAGGCCCGCCTGGACAAGTTCCTGTGTGATGTACTGTAGGTTACCCTGCTCTTGCGGGGGGGTTGGACTAGATGATCTTTTGAGGTCCCTTCCAACCCTTGGGATTCTGTGATTCTGTGAAAAAAAAAGGCTTATAAAAACTGGAAGCAAGGACAGGCAGCCTGGGTAGAGTACAGAGATGTTGTCCGGGAAGCTAGGGACCAGGTTAGGAAGGCTAAGGCCCAGTTAGAATGAAACCTAGCCAGGGATGTTAAGGATAACAGGAAGCTTTCGGGAGAACTGGCTACACAGGATTTGGAGAAGGCTGAGGTTCTGAATGACTTCTTTGCCTTGGTCTTCACAGGCGAAGGCTCTGACTGCACCACCCAGTTCTTAGAAGGTAGACGCAGGGACTGTGAGAATGAAGACCTTGGGCCCACTGTAGGAGAGGATCTGGTTCGAGACCATCTTAAAAATCTGAACACGCACAAGTCCGTGGGACCTGATGGAATCCATCCGCGGGTCCTGAAGGAGCTGGCGAATGAAGTTGTTAAGCCACTGGCCATTGTATTTGAAAAATCATGGCAGGCAGGTGAAGTTCCCGACGACTGGAAAAAGGGAAATATAACCCCCATCTTCAAGAAGGGGAAAATGGAAGACCCAGGGAATTACAGACCAGTCTCACTTCTGTGCCTGGTAAAATCTTGGAGCAGGTTCTCCTGGAAGGCATGCTAAGGCACATGAAAAACAGCAAGGTGCTTGGTGACAGCCAGCATGGCTTCACTAAGGGGAAACCCTGCCTGACCAATTTGGTGGCCTTCTATGATGGGGCTACAGAACTGATGGACAAGGGTAAAGCAGTTGATGTCATCTACCTGGACTTGTGCAAAGCGTTCGACACTGTCCCACACGACATCCTTGTCTCTAAATTGGAGAGATATCAATTTGATAGATGGACCACTTGGTGGATAAAGAACTGGCTGGATGGCTGCACACAAAGAGTTGTGGTCAATGGCTCGATGTCCGGCTGGAGACCGGTAATGAGTGGTGTCCCTCAGGGATCGGTGTTGGGACCGGTCTTGTTCAACATCTTCATCGCTGACATGGACAGTGGGATTGAGTGCGCCCTCAGCAAGTTTGCCGATGACACCAAGCTGTGTGGTCTGGTTGATATGCTGGAGGGAAGGGATGCCATCCAGAGGGACCTTGACACGCTTGTAAGATGGGCTGATGCCAACCTTATGAAGTTCAACCATGCCAAGTGCAAGGTCCTACACCTGGGTCAGAGCAATCCCAGGCACAGCTACAGATTGGGCAAAGAAGAGATTCAGAGCGGCCCTGCAGAGAAGGACTTGGGGGTGCTGGTCGATGAGAAAATGAACATGAGCCGGCAGTGTGTGCTTGCAGCTCAGAAAGCCAACCGTATCCTGGGCTGCGTCAAAAGGAGCATGACCAGCAGGTCGAAGGAGGTGATCCTGCCCCTCTACTCTGGTCTTGTGAGATCTCACCTGGAGTATTGTGTGCAGTTCTGGTGTCCTCAACATAAAAAGGACATGGAACTGCTGGAACAAGTCCAGAGGAGGGCCATGAGGATGATCAGGGGACTGGAGCACCTCCCGTATGAAGATAGGCTGAGGAAGTTGGGGCTGTTGAGCCTGGAGAAGAGAAGGCTGCGTGGAGACCTAATAGCAGCCTTCCAGTATCTGAAGGGGGCCTATAGGGATGCTGGGGAGGGACTCTTCGTCAGGGACTGTAGTGACAGGACAAGGGGCAACGGGTTAAAACTTACACAGGGGAAGTTTAGATTGGATATAAGGAAGAAGTTCTTTCCTGTTAGGGTGGTGAGGCACTGGAATCGGTTGCCCAGGGAGGTTGTGAGTGCTCCATCCCTGGCAGTGTTCAAGGCCAGGTTGGATGAAGCCTTGGGTGGGATGGTTTAGTGTGAGGTGTCCCTGTCCATGGCAGGGGGGTTGGAATTAGATGATCTTGAGGTCCTTTCCACCCCTAACTATTCTATGATTCTATTCTATGAAAATCTCTGTAACGCATCTACAATATTGAAAGAGTATTCTGTTTGCAGTTAAATATGTAAAAATTACACCCAGTTTAGAATAATGTAAGCATTAATTTTAAATTGTGTAACACTGAGGATTAACAAAACAATTGCAGTAGTAAAAATAATAAAGTGGATGCAATACCTATGAAAATAAAAAGCTGACAGCTTTGAAAATAAAGCTCCCAACATATATTCAGAGCAGGTACAGCACACAGTTTTTAGCATACAGTAAATGCTTTTCTACATTCAGTACACAGTGTTTAATTGTGGCCTGTCATAAAATCCCACTACTTTTAACAAGTCTACATCCTTTTCAATCTTTGCTGAACGTAAGGCTGTAGACCTAAATAGGTTTTTTTTTTTCTGTACTGTTATACCTAATAACCAACATTCACATTTACGATCAGCTAAAAAAGCATGAAAAAATCCGCAGTCCCAGAAGGCATTATTTCCTACACAATCTTTCCGCCCTTATGGCAGGGAATGATGACAGAGCATCTTTAGCAAGAACTTTCTATCTCCAAAATATTAAGATACGGTACCATTATTTCCTTAGTTCCCAGGCATAACAAGTATTCCAAGTTAGGTTTTTTGTCATACAGAAGACTAAATATGTTATTTACTGTTACACCAAATAATGTTTAGTGGAATTAGTATATTTCATTCATTATGATTGCATTGTTTGTACTTCTGCAAGGCAAAGTTAACCGTGTTTTTCAAGGACAGACATCGTTTTAGACACTGCTCCTTAAATGTAAAAAAACCCCAAACTTTTAGCATAGACTCAACTAACGATATACTTGGCTGACCATTAAGTTATTTTGTTTAGAGTAGACTACATTGAACAGAATAAAAGTGCCCAGACATAGTTATGAAGAGTTATTTCATTTTAAATTAACATTCTGCCCTGAAAATAGATCAGCTATCAAGTGTAAACATCTCTTAGGCTTTTGTTTTGTTGTTGTTCATTTATACAGTGATTTTTGTATACCTCGATACAGTTTGCTGATGTAAAAACTTAAGTAGAGATAGACATTTCAGTATTTAGTTAGACAAGGCCAGATAAGCGAGGTCACTCTTGCTTAGGGCACCTACAGTAAACCTCCAGCCTTGCCCTTGCTATGCACTAACCAGTCTGTGGTAAAAACAAGTTGGTCATCTCACTATTAAAAACACTAAACAAAAAAAACCCTAAACCCACATATTTTTTTGGTCAGCCATACTTCTTACAGATAAGCAAAAACTGATTGTACAAATTGCAAAATTGCAGCCACAGTTTCAAATTTCAGGAAAGATGGATCTGTTTCCTTGAATGCCCCAAGTTCTTGAGCTAAGCTGAGACTGTCAGTGATCATGCCATTTGTCACGCTGATTTTGATATGCTCACTTCCATGCCACAAAGGAAAACAGAGAAAAAGCCCCACCTCCAAGGCAAAAGGACAAAGCCATTATGAGATGTGCCTGTGGTGGACAAAAATTATAATTTCTGAATAAGTGGAAGGAATACAAGGTCTGTCCCTTGTCAGACTTTTAAATCCAAACCTGAAAGTGAACACTATTACTCCAAGCAAGATTAAACCTACAATTAACTTTTTTTTTAATTTTACACAGTGATCTGACTTAAAGCTATGAAGAAATTGCTTTTACATTAATGCAAGTTTCATAAGCCACTACCCAGAGCAGCTCTACAGCTTTTAGTCTCAGTGTGTGATTATGTCACTTACAAAGTTTATGCATTGTCTTCTAATAGCTAACATTACTGTATGTACTTAAGTTGCCCCTACAGTAATCACAATATTATCTTTCCATAGGCTTATACAGAAGCACAGATGTGGGACATCACCATGTGGAGCTGAGGCAGCATGGGCTAGCACAGGGAAGAGCTGAAGGAGGCCCCAGAGAAAGACTGCACTAGAACCTGCTAGAGAAGCCATAACTCCCCTTTGCCAGTAAATGCCTGAAAACCCCAGCAGGAAGTACAGAGCACTACAGCAGCTGATCCTCATCCGGAATGGTAACTGCTGCCTCTTACCTAGAGGATCATACTGAAGTCCATGCTGAGAACAAAAAGCTTGTAAACCTGATGCTATGCCAGAGAGGAGCTTGTGTGACTCTCCATAAAGAATTCCTGGGGCTTTTGTTCTTGTTTGATCATTAATAATCACAAGAATGCCCATATAAAAAAAAGTGAGAAGTATGTTCTAGTTGCAAAGTCTCTCATGTAGAAGTTCTGAAATCTTAGGATTGTTTTCATGACTTTGATTTATCCTTTTTGCAAGGGAAACGTAAAATCCAAATATGGGAGCACAGCTGGCTGGCATAATTTATTTAGATTTCCAAAGGGTATTTGACAAGATTCCATGCAAAGAGCTACTGGAGAAACAAGTAAGATGCTAGGGCAAAAAAGCAAATTATTGTCATGAATTAGTATTTGGTTCAAGCAAGAGAATCAAAGTTGTTTTTTATTACGATGAAAAGGTTAACAGCCTGGTGCTTCCAGGCGTTATGCTCAGTCCAGTGCTCTTTAATACATTAGCTCAGACCACCAAGAAAGGAAGAAATAGGGCCAGGTGAAAAATAGTGAGGTGCCAGAATATGAAGCTATCAAAAACATATTTGGGAAAAGGAAGATTTGTGAGTAACTTCAGTATGACTTCTGTTAAATGAATGAACAGTGCAATGATAAAAGACATTCAGCAGTGAGATTCAACTGTGCACAAGATAAACTTCAAACAACCTATATAACCTCCAAAGTTGATAGAGCCCTGTGCTCAGTATGTAGCAGCAGCAAAAGATAAAGCCTAACATGCTGGATTTCATAAGAAATAGGTCAGGGAGTAATATCAAATACATATATATTGTAATCAGAGGCATAACCTTGCTTGGAATACTGCATGCAGCATAAGTCACCCTTGCTGAAAAATAGAATATTATAGAACTAAACAGACCTGAGAGAGAACCAAGGCAATGATCAAAAGCTGGAAATAATTCTTATAGGAAAAGAGATTGAAAAGAGTGAAAAATTTTAGCTCAGAAAGCAGACATGATGGAAGTATATAAAATAATGAATGGTACAGAGAAAGCAGGAAGTAAGAACTCGTTTTCATTGTGTCAAAACACAAGAGAATAGTCAATGAAATAAATACATAAGCAAAAAATCTAAAGATGTTTTTTTATGTAACTCACAACTCACCATGGTACTCTGCAACCGACTGCCATCACAGGGTTTTAATGCTATAGAGATATTAAACTTTTATATAAGTATAAAGAACACCGAGCTATCTCAGTAACAAGATTTGAAGTTATATTTAACTACTGCTCCAGTGCTTGTATTCAGCTATTTAAGATTTGGATGGGACATCTGAGGGATAGTATTACCTCACATCTGCCTTCTATAGCCTCTCCTCTTCCTCAGATGCATCTGAGACTAGTCAACATCATTGATAAGAACAGGTGAAGAATGGCTGTGACCCACAGTAGCAATTCCTGATTTTTCATGCATAGGACAGATTTTTTCACTGGAAAACTGGTTATTTGTTACACTGCTTTATTCTCTCTGCTGAAGGTATGACCTGCTTAATTTTCTGCATGCTGCTTAGTTTTGTTCTAAATATAAAGGAATAAATTTTCTCAGAATCATTTTAATGGCATTTGAGTGCTTCACAAATATCAATGAGTTTATTTTCATAATATCCTATGAAGTGCAGAGGGGGAAATATACTCTGCAGTTTATAAACAGCAAACTGGAACAAACAGTATAACAAACATCCACAAGCCTGAGATGCCTAGGTCTCAATTTTCCAGAGTACTTCCTTTAAGAATTTCTATGCTCAAAACATGGCTTTGGAGAAGTTAGTAATACTTAGGCAAACATAATCCCAACATATTAAAGCAAAGCACTTGTAAGAAATGTGAAATTAGTTGTGCACAATGTCATACATGGCAGCATGACAGGACAGAGAAACGTGCGCCCCACCACAGAACATTGATAAACCTATGATATGAACAATCATCAAGCAATTCAAAATCTAGCCCCTCCAGTTTTATTTCTCTCCCTTTTGAAATGCAGTTTTACAAATACTTAACAGCATGTCTATGCAGACAGGTTCCAGACAGAGCTGAACTTGCTCTGACTAAACCAATCTGTTCAAACCTGTTGGCACAGATGCATCTTGATGCATGTGTATACCACTACTTACTCAAGGAGCTGCACAAATACCAAAGTTGCTCAGTGAGCAGCATGAGCTGCTTGTGAGATATGACTATTAGTGCTGATGATGCAGCTCCAGCAGATTAGGTAATACTAAGAAACACAGCTTCACCAGCATGCCAAGGGAAAAGAAAAACTGTGGAAAGTTACGTATCATCTTCCATACCACCTATTTTTGCCTGCAAGCAACAGCCCATACCAACACCCACCACAACTTATGGGCCACCGTGTTACTGCATTCATTCTAAAAATCAAGTTGCTCTGTTCCTTAGATTTGAGATCAGTAAGATTCCTTGTCATACTTCAATAAAAATAACTAGACTACACACTTCAACCTGTTTTCTAGGGATTTTCACATACAGCAACAAATTGACTCCTTAAGGACTGTGTCTTCTCAGCTTTGAAGTCTGAACTTAGTTCAAGGTAGAGGTCACTGAAAACTCCACCATACCCAAACCCATGTGATACTCTGATTTTGGTCCAGAAGGAAAATTTCTGGATCTAATACTGTAAGCTATTATTAACTTGTAAGCGTTTTAAATGCCTAGGCTAAAGTTGAGCGTACTAAACCCAAGATATTTCCTAAGGAGCATCACCTGTGCTCTCTTTAGATGCAAACTTGTTTCAGGTGTGTTGAGGGCTTCACAAAATGGTGAAAGCCTCAGCACACCTGAGACAACTCAAACTGGTAAAGAAGGTTGCAGGGGTTTTCTTTCACCTGTCCTACACTTTTGCAAACCTTATCCACCTTACCACCTCAAACACATCAGTCTTCAAGCGACAAAGAATCTGTAGGCAGACCCGTGCTACTGTCCCAGGCAACAACTGCAAGGTGTGCTGCACAAGCAAGCCCACTTTCTGTCCTTCCCTCTGGTCTCAACTATGGACACACCCCTCCATACTCAAATCCATGAAGAATGCCGGTTCAAAAAAGCATCTCTGCGCATTTTGTGCCTGGGGAGCTACACTTGAACACACGCTGACCCACTGGCTGCTCCTCCTAGCTAAAAACCTGCCACCTGAAGTCAAAATCAATCTTACCGTCCTTTGAGAAAATTCCTAGGAACCCACATTCCAACAGAGCTAGAAAGGCTGTTTCTAACACTTTTAAAAGCGGGCTTGATCTCGGTATGAAAAGAAAACTTTTTTCCCTCTCATGAAAGTGACCTTGCCAAAGAGAAAACCAAACAAAAAGCCTCAACCCAAACAAACCTAAAAAACCAAACAAACAGGAAAAAAAAAGGCGGGGGTGGGGAGGGAGCTCGCTTCCCGGTCTGCCAGCAGTCCCTAGGACAACGAGCAGGCGTGAGGCAGCTGGGGCGGCGTGGAGAAAGGGAAATCTCTTCAACCCTTTCACGTGCTTTTTGTCAACTTCCCGTAATTACTTTTTCTTTTGCCGTGCCCGTGCCTGAACGCCCAACCTCCCCGCTGGAAGAGTCAGCCCTCGCAGCTGGGCACCCGGCTTTAAACAACAACAAGCCGGGGAAGAAACCCCCAGCGAAACACGGCGGCGTGCGCGCACACCCCCCCCACCCCTGAGTCACCGGTCCCTCAGAGACATGGCTCGCTTCTCGTCACGTTAAAAACACCCGCCCCTCAGCCAGCCTGTCCCTCGCAGCTGCATGGGCACGAACCCAACCGGACATAACCGAAGGAGCGAAGCCGGCAACGCGGCGGGAAGGTGGACCCTGAGCAGGGCGAGCGAGCGAGTGAGTGCGCGCCGCTGCCTCATCCCGCGGAGGGCGGTTGGCCGGCCCGTAACGGCCCAGCTCGCGCTGCCGCCGGCGGGCGGCCAGTGGAGCGCCGCGCCGTGAGTCAGTGTGCCCGGCACGGCAAGCGGCGGCCCCACACCGGGGCCTTGTCAACTGGCGTGACGCGCCAGCCCCCCCACGTTCCCCCTTCAGGCTGTAACAGCTGTTTTATCTCCAGCAAGGTCGCGGTAATTGCGGCACGTAAAAATAGTTACAAGGTACCGGAGGGGGAGGGGGCTGTTAAAATGCTGTTGCTTCCCCTTCGGCTGTGAATGCGCGTTTGTGTGGATACCCGCGCCGCCAGAGCGGGAGGGCGGGGGAAGGAACGAAGGAGGGAGCTCTGCACTGCCGTAGGGATTCATTATTTCATCAGCCGTTTGAAGCGTTTGCTTGCTTTCTCCCCCCCGCCGCCCCGAGCTCCTCCTCGCCCGCCAACGGCCCAGCACGTGGCGGTGTGGGAGCGATACAAACGCGTTTGTGGGGCACGGCGGTTTGTTTTGCTTTGCTTTCCACGCCGAAACCTTCCCGTGTCACGTCAGCCCAAAGCTCGGCACTTTGAAGTCCGAGCCGGCGCCGAAGGGTACCCCCCCCCCATATCTCCCCTTTGCTGGGCCGGGGGGCGGTGGGGAGCGACTCGCCGGCCCCGCGTTTCCCATCCCGGAGGAAAATAAACTGTTGCTGCAACGCTTGCTCGGCCCTCAGGGACGAGTCAGGATGGGAGGATGTTCGCTTTCACAGCTACGAGCGTGTGTCACAGCAACATCCACCGTACTGGGAGCTTGAGGGGAAGAAAAACAAGCTTTACGAACTGATGTATAAATAACCCCAGAAACGGGGCTCGCCTTCCCCGCGGGAGGGGCAGGCGACCGTCAGAAGGATGCGGCTCCTTCAGTGCCATCGGGGGATTGCGGGAGGGGGGGTGCGAAGCACCCGCCGCCAGGCCCCTCAGGGGGCACCGGGTAGGGGAGCTGGTGGGGCCCGCTGGTCGTTGGAAAGCTCCTTCTCCTGCGGTACCGTCCTCTTTCTTCTCTCTATTCAGGCGAAGGAGTGGGTGGTTCGTCCGGCAGCAACAGGAGGAGGCTAGTCAAGGGCAGCTGTCAAAATCTCCCTCCCCCGCCCCTTTCTCCTTCCAGTTTAATGATCAAACGTCTGCCTGGAAGAAAGGCGAGGGAGCGGGAGGCACGGAGCGCTCTTGTGTGTGCATGAGCAAGCGGGTACGTTCCCCCCCCGCCCCGGCCCGTCCCTCCCCTGCCGTCTGACAGAGCCACAGCAGCCCGGGAGGGGAGGAGAAAGGAGGAGGAGGCAACAGCGAGTGCCAGTGCAGCGCTCGGTTACTCTCCCGTACTCGCTGTGGGGAGGGAGGGGGAGGGCGGGCGCTGTGTACCTTTTCCTCCCGTGCCTTTCCTCACTTTAACAAGCCGGGGCCAATAGCCAGCAGAAGGGAACAAAGGGACGGGGGGAGGAAAGCCCACCCCGGCAGCGGCCGCATCAGAAACCCCCCGGGGAGGCAGAGCCCTGAGGCTCCTGGTGACAGCAGCGCGGCCCCGGACTGGGCGCCTGGCTACGCTGCGGTGTTTCTTCTTCTTTCTTCGTCGTCGTCTTTCTCCTCGTCCGTGCCGAGTTTAAAGGAGGAGCGGCGTCCGGCAAAGGGAGAGAAACTTGGGTCGGTGTGCGGAGTGCCCGGCGGTCCTCGTGATCAAGATGAAAAGTAAAAAAGGTAGCGGTGGTGCGGCGTGCTCGAAAGCCGGAGGCAGCAGGGTCTCTTGCGGGGACGGGTTTCGGGGGATGGAGGTGAAGGGGGTGGAGGGACTGTTGCCAAGCTGGACGGAGCCTATTTTCTCTCTCGCCCGTTTTCCCCTCAGTGGTACCCCCTGCCCCTGGCAGAGCTCCCGTGGAAGATGGCAGTGGATGCTTCGCTCCCAGACAAAACATGCGGGGCTGTTGTTTGGAGGCGGCCGCCTCTCCGCGCCGCTGGCTCCCTGTCAAAAACATGTTCAGCCGCCCGCCTTTTGCCTACGCGAAGTTTTGTTTTCGCTCCCTTCGCCGGTCCCCTTCTCTCCATTAAAACGCTTTCTGTCGCTTTTCTGCTCCGAGCCTGCCGTCCGGCAAGGGGGGAACGAAGGTGCGGGTCGTTTTTCCCAACTTGGTGTGAGGGAAGCGGTGCCGTCCGCAACTCCTAGCACCGGGACCTGTCGGTGCCCGGCAGCTCTTTGTTCGCGGCAGCGTGGGTATGGGGGCCGGTGGGGGGGCTCGGCCTGAGGGTACCAGACCCCATCCACCCCCTCGGCTGCGGTGTTTTCCTCGAAGTTACTGCCTTTTCATTCCTTTAAATGGAGAAAAGAGAAACAAAAAAGTACAGAAGTTTCGGCACAAGTAGGGTTAAAAGCAGAAAGACTTGTTTTTTCCTCACAAAGCCAAGGCTTTTTAAGTTTTCTTTGTGTTAATTTTCAATCAGGCAAACTTTACAGTTAAGAGGATTGTTGCTCATTACGCTTGTGGTGCTTTAAGTGTCTTTAAATTAGAGCTTGGCCACAAAGGCGCGGAACGTGCTTTCAGGTTTAACACATCTGCTCTGGCTGGAAAGAAGTTTGTAGCAACGGAGTGTCTCTTCAGTTGCCATTTGCCAGCCGGTTGTGTGGGACGAAGGGTGTTTTGTATTCGGAGACCATTAAATTACCCGAAGTGGAGGGTTAGGGGAAGCAGTGCGCATGTTCAGTACTCCAGAGTTGTTCTGTTTTTCCCCTACTACGCATTCCTGCGGCTCTATAGTAGAGTAGTCTCGCTCATTGTTAGTATCCTTAGAGCAATTAATGCATATGCAGTTCGTGAAATCATAGGGCTGGTGAAAACACGGTGTACTAGTATAGTTCGTAGACCCTCTTAAGAAGTTTTGGAAGCGCCATTCAGCTGAGAGGCGAGTACACAAAGGGAATTAAGCCACAAAGACGAAGTTTAAAGGAGCGGGTGGTACTGGTGCGAGCGGAGCTCCCGCAGGACAGGAGCCGGGCGCCTGTCCGGGATTGTAGCGTGGGGCTGCTGTGCCTGGAGACACGAACCGCAGGAGCTCCGGAGCACTCCACACGCCCGAGGCAGGCTGAGATTGTTAACCCTATTGCTAGCAGGGGGGTTTGGTTGGGATTTTACTAATTTTTTTCTTGGTTTCACTGAATTAATTTAGCCCAGTTATTTTTAGGACATTCCTATGCTCCCTATTTGCACAGCAGTGGTGAGCTGGTTTCCTGTCTGCTGTTGCTTCCATTGTTCAGACTTCTCTCCCCGAGGGCAGCTGCTGGTTGGTGAAATACCAAACTCTCCGCACTTTCAACTGTTGTTCTTACCAGCCCCCCTCCCCCCGCCGAAATAAATGCGTGCGAAAAACGCTGACGTAGTTTCTAGGTATGCATATGGAGGGCTTTGTGTGTGTATCTGTATGTGAGAGGGGGAGAGATCTGCTTTGAGGATTGCAAGTCCTGGGCTGAAACAATGGAAACAATGAAAGGTGACAGGCAGGAGGGAGAACTTTTGAGAGGGGCCATGGGCCTGGGGTTTGCGTGGCAGAAATTAAAAGGTGAGGAGACAAAGACCAAAACTTTTTAAAAGATGTTAGGGCTAGGGTGCCTTTGTTTTATTAAAGGTTGGGCTTGTAGTTATTTGTGACCTCCTGGCATTTGAGGCACATTCAAGAAGTTTCAAAGAGTGACTTTGTTAGAGCTTACACTCCTATAAAAGTCTCATTTCAAGGGGGAGGACGGGGGGGGGAAGGAAAAAATTAGTACTCAGCCAAATCTGTCCGTTTTAGAAGTGATAGAGCATAAGCTGTGAAATGCAGAGGACGACAAATAAGCTGGTTCCTCAATTTTGAAACTCGTTAAGAGGAAAAAGTTGCTTGGCTTTTTTTTTTTTTTTTTTTTTAATACTGCGGAAATTCCCTTTTGCATCCTTGTAGTTTTGTAGGTCTTGGTTACTTACGAGTAATTCTAAGCTAATTTATTTTTGTTGTTGGATTCTAAATTCACATTAAATTTTAGTTAGGTTTTTTGTTTGTGTGTTGGATTTTGTTACTGTTTGGGGGGTGTTTTTGTTGTGGGGCTTCTTTTTTTTTTTTTTTTTTTTGCTAACAGGCTGTGTATTAAAACCCTGAGGACTCTTCTGTGGATAGTTTCATTTACAAATAATAACGTGATAGCAATCATACTTGTTAATTAGCTGATTTAGAATACAGTCTCGCAAAGACACAGGCATGTGCTCAAGTTTATACATGTGAGGAATCTTACTGAACTTGGTTACAACAGGACTGGGGCCTTAGATGGGAACTGGTTTTGTTTATCTGTGCTTAAGAAATTCAGAGAACCCTAAGGGGGCGGGAGGTTTTCCATAGGTGATTTTTGTGCATCCACTCTTTGGAGGGCAGAGATTGTTCATTGTGGTATACTTTGTCCTGTTTTGAATAACAATTGGATTCTGCCACTTCCTCTGTGAAGCTCTTCCTCAACACAGTGGGATAATTGTTAGGGTTTTTTTCCTGATACTCTGCCTAAACTTTTTTTCATTTGCTTAACTTCTATTTCATATGTCTCAGCCTCTCCAAATACTTTGTCCTCCCCCTCAAAGTATTTCAGCATGTCATCTTAAGCAGCAGTAGATTATTTTGAAATCAGCTTTAGTCATCACTGTGTGCTACTTCTACTCGAGTTGTTTTAAGTTGTTAACGGTTGAGTGTTGAGCCTAGACTCGAGATCCTAGGTGTAATCTTCCCTGAGCTGATTACAGGAGGACCTGTAAAGGCTTTGGGCTGTGATACAATGCAGCAGCACATTCAATCATGTATATGACTTCAGCTGGGAAGCCAGGAGGATAAAGTAATTTATAAAGAAGGG
Source organism: Lathamus discolor (assembly GCF_037157495.1). Taxonomy (NCBI): domain Eukaryota; kingdom Metazoa; phylum Chordata; class Aves; order Psittaciformes; family Psittacidae; genus Lathamus; species Lathamus discolor. The sequence goes on along the minus strand of NC_088885.1, from coordinate 109,668,907 downwards.
ATGCTGATCATGTAGTTCTTGGGTCATTAACAGCATGGACTACTCATGTGAGTGAGCAGGAATGGAGAACTGGGATTTTGTATTGTTTCTCAGACCTCTGCAAATTAACTTGTGGTGCTTAATTTAGTCCTGTAAAAGCAGTTTTTCTGTTTGTTTCCCCCAGAATGCATTTAATCAAAAATAACCTGGTGCTAGCCTGCTATTAAGACAAAATAAATTAGTAGGTCAGCTGGGGCTACACGTTGTGTCCACAAGCCTTTATTCTGGGTGTAAGTAACAGTAAGCCAATGGTCCAGTCGTGGAGCCTGGCCAGAAGCCTTTTCAGTTGGTCCCTGTTAAAACAGGAAACCAGCAGCAAATAGCCTGATTACTAACAAGACAGAAAAACAAAGCTGGGTTGTGATTAGCAGAAATGCTTTAATGAAAACGGAGCCTTGACAGCAACAACGTGGCTCCTGCTCCAGTAAAAAAAATATCAGCTGAGATAGTGTGAGATTTCTAGTCATGACTTCCTGTTGCTGCTTATTCTGTACCGCGCCAGAGAGATCTCCCGCAAGTTCAGAGGGCTGATGATCTATTTAAATGAGCTCATTTAAATGAGGAGAAGTTGTACTACACTGAGTTTCCTGCTTAGCCAAAACCTGCTTTGTGTCACTAACTTACTGTGTCAATTAATATAACACACTAACTGAGCAGGCCAAAGGGCAGGCTCTGCTGTTGACTCATTTCTTGCTAGGTAGGTTACAGTTAGACGGCAACTTTTACTTTAGCAAAAGATCTTGTTTGCAAAATAGAAAAACATTTTTACGCTGCAGGCATTCACAAAGTATTTTGCCACTTTTGAGTGAAAAAGAGCAACAGTTCTTGAAGTTGTGCCTGTCAGGTCAGTTTTCTCAAATCAGACAGATGTCTGTGGAGTCTTTCAGCTGTGGGCTAGATCTTGGAGAGGTTACTCCAGACAGGGTGGTGTGTGCCTGGAGGTTTTTTTTTGTTATGCTGCTTAAACATGGATCTCAAAGCTTTAGACACCCAACTTTCTCATAGGAGAAGCTTCTTTGGCTTCTCTTCCTTATTATTTCCAGCCCTTGCTGTTGGCCTCTCCCTGTTTTCCAAAGTCCTGACTTGCTGCCTATTATACTTAAAAACAAACAAAAAACCCAACCCACTGAAGTGCAGCAACACATACAGTTTCTGATGAACAAGCACACTGCACTTGAAAACATTGTCTGAACAGTGTAGGCTAGTTTTAGCTAGTTTTAAAGTTCAATTTAAAAGGGATGAGCTGCTTTGCAGAGCCATCTTGTTGTCTGTGCAGGATCTTTGTTCCAAGAAGTGGTTCGCATGGCTCCAGGAGCCCATTGTGCAAGGCATGTTCTCAGGTTAGGTTGCAAGCATGACAACGCTTTCTGTGAAGCTATGACAAATGCAAAGTGGTTTGCTCAGAATCATTTTAAAGTAAACTTGACATACTTTCTACATGAGTTAAAAACCTGTTTACATAATTCAGAGTTTATCTTGTGTTGGCTACTTAAATATTGTCCTATTGTTCCTGTTCCGTGACTGGATAATTTATGTAGCTAATCATCACTGGAAAAATTTGGTATGTCAGTTTGGTGTTTGTCGGTTACATAAATCAGCAGTTGGGAGAACGAAAACAATACTAAGTAAGTTACTGAAGTAACTATGCCAGACAAATTGCAGATTGATGATCCTGCTGGGAATGCTTGCCTATGAAAAATGTGCATTGAAATTTGGACAACTTAAACTGCATTTAAGGATGTTGGCACTATTCATAAATAGGGGAAGGAAAGAATAAGTCACCATGTCAGCTTTGGCTAAAATTTAGATGTGTGGGGGAGGGTCCTCCTCTGCTCCACTCCCCATCCCCCAAGTATTAAGTAAAGCTTGCACACTCACACCTTTGTGTTTTGGTTTGGTTTTTGAGTTTGGTTTTTTTTTGTGGGGGTTGTTTGGTTGTGGGTTTTGTTTGTTTGGTTTGTTTTTTTTTCCTTAAATGACATTAATTCCTTCTGTTTCTTTGCTTATGGATATAACTATAGCTTTATATAGTTTCATATTTTGATGGGCATGTTTCTTTTATTTTAGAGCTGACTTTGTTTCCTTAAACAGAATTTTTGAATTATGGGTGGGTTGCCGACATAAAACAATTACTTTTGACATTTAACTTGCTTTTACTGTTAAGGTATTTAGTTTTGATGTTATGAATGAGCAAGTTTCCTCTACCCCCACCCCCACCCCCAATCTAAGTTCAAAACACAGACTAAGGGCTTGTTTTCCTTACATAGTTTCTAGAAAGGGCTTCTGAAAACAAGTATAATTTCAATTGAAGTTAGTATTCTACTGTTTGAAAATGGGTGGTATCTTATTTGGGTTGACATACTGTTTGTCAGATTACTAACATTTCTGGTAAGCTTAACCTGGTGAGTATTTAAAGTGTGGTTTTCTTTGTATTGTGCAGTACTATTTGTATATCCTACCAAAGAAGTAGAACTGTAGTCTTCCTAGCTGTACTTTTGTTTGTCCTAATTTTATTTACATACCATAGCTTCATGTTACTAGTTGTGTGGTGTATATATAAAGGGATAATCGAATTCTGAAATCTGTTCTTTGCTTTGTGTTGAAGGAAAAAGGTATGCAGTCTTGTAAATCTGGAGCCTTTGTAGTAAGTGTAGCACAGAACACACATTTCCACAAATTAAAATGTCACATGAAAACTGTGAAGTTGAAAAAATAATCAGGATGCAAAATGGTACATTTAAAAGAAACAAACCAACCCACCCAAATATTAATTAGGTTAATCTCCCAGTAAACTGATGGACTCTTAAGCAACTGATTCTTTTCTTTGCCTACACTTTTTGTTTCCTTCCTAACTGAAAAATTCACTCTGGTAGGGGCAGGCACAATTTCCCCCTTTATTCTTTTCTTGTGCCATTAGTTTTTATTAGTATATTTTGAATGAGCTATAAATTTACAAAATCTTAAAGCTGTCTCTCCCAGGAGTGAAGCATCAGCATGTTAAGAAGAATTTAAATAACCCATTGCTTGAGTTGGGTGTTTCAGGTTGTTGCTTATTGACCTTTTGCCCAGCAACTGGATAGTTACCCTTTAAGAAGAGTGTTGGATGCATACCATAGCAAGCAAATTTGGACAATGTTGGTATTAGATAGAAGCTATCTGATAACATGCAGCAGATAAAAGGTTGCTAGGGGAACAAGAAAATGAGGGTTTGAAGAGAAGAATTCCTTTAGGAACAGAGCATTGGTGCTACTTTTTGTTCAACTGACAGAAAAGCTACAGCTTGTCAAGTTAACGCTACAGGACAAATCCTATATAGGAGGCTATACATACCATGATTCATAGTAAAGACAGTTAATGTAATAAAAATGTGTGAACCATAGAATGCTGGAGCTGAGTAGTTTACAGATGTAGACGGCTGATTGTTCTTGCCTTGTAATTGTAGGTGTAGTTGCAATATCAGGCAGTGAAACGGAGGATGATGACACTATGGATGTCCCATTGGATCTTTCCTCATCTGCTGGCTCAGGCAAACGGAGAAGACGTGGCAACCTGCCCAAGGAATCTGTGCAGATTCTTCGGGACTGGCTGTATGAGCACCGATACAATGCTTATCCTTCAGAGCAAGAAAAAGCCCTGTTGTCCCGGCAAACACACCTTTCCACACTACAGGTATTAAAAATAGTAGTACTGGCTTCAAAAGGGGTTGTTTTCTTCTTAATTTACCTGTGGTCTAGTCACTATTGCAAATGTTTACACTGCATGTGAGGTTTTCTTTCTTATCGTTACTCACTCTCATTCTGATGGCAATTCTAAGGAGAAACACAAATCAGTTGTGTGTTATGATGATCTTTTGTTTCCTGGGGATAAAATTACTTCTCTGGGAGAACAGACAGTCATGAATTTGAGTATGCATGCTAACTTGTGCAGAATTGGGCCCCAAAAGACACAAAGTGTATAAAGGTAATCTATTGTGAGAAGGTGGTTATTTACTTGTCAACAGAGGTTTTATGGTGATATATTCGCCACTTAACCTAGAACTCCTTACTACTGAAACTGCAACCTGAGGCTTGTTTCTGCAGAACATGTACATACATTATTACATGTCTGATGGCTTCCATTAACATTAGTGGAGCAACCTGTATGGAATAGAGCTACTCGAGTGTATTAGTATAGGTATGATGAGGCTTTTGTGTGGTTAGTTTGGATTCTCATCCTGGGATACCACTAACAGCTGCAGGGTCCCTTGGATGCATCATTCTTGCCTTCTGTGATCATCTTTGGTGGAATAGCTGTTGACAGTTGCTGCTTCCCACTTCTTGGGAAAGTGGTGCATGAAAACTTGTGTTGACCCTGGTTTGGTTTTGCAAGGTGCTAAATACAAATATGCTCCTGCTGAGTTCTGGGCTTTATTTTTCCAGATTAATTCTTTGGTACAAATTTTGTAATTGGCTATAAAGTAGGATTTTCTCAGTGTAACATCATAAAGAAAATTTCCTTTATGTAGTAAACAGAAAAAAAGACGTTAAACTATAAACTATCCTGTATTGCCCAGGAAACTGGTTTGATATTTAAACAAGGACAAACTTAAATGAGGTAATTCATGTTATGTCTGTCGACACAGTCAGTTGAACAAGGAAAATCAGTAACTGTTTGTGGGAGGAGAGACTCTCTTCAGAGAGAAAAGGTTTTCCTGTTGTTAATTAACCTAAGCATAGGGAACAATAGCCAATAGGTTAATGTGTGTGCAGAGTTAAAAGCTAAACCCTTTGGTTCAGGCTAGAAGTCTCCAGATGTCCCCAGGCTTTCTGTAACAGGAGTGGGGGAGCCGGCAGTAGAGCCGGGACAAGGGAAGAGCTTTTGCCAGGCATGTCAGAACTTGTCAGTAGGCCTCTCTTTTGTTCTGAAGTTAAGGAAACTGCTTGGAGGGATTCATTAATCTAATCCAACTATTCTAATGGCACATAGTTGGAAATGAATGAAGATAGAAATTAAGATGTCATTATATTCCCAGGTCTGCAACTGGTTTATCAATGCACGCCGCAGGCTTTTACCTGACATGCTGAGGAAGGATGGCAAAGACCCAAATCAGTTCACTATCTCACGGCGAGGGACCAAGCTCCCCGAGGGTGGCCTGGTAGAGTCTTCTATCAGCACAAAGAACTACATTCCCCTGCTGGAGGAGACTGCCTTCCTTCCCTCCGCAGCTCCGCTTGGCAAGACTCTGTCCTCTTCCAAGCCAGCTTCCCCAGGATCAGTCCTGGCTCGGCCGTCGGTGATTTGCCACACGACTGTGACTGCATTGAAAGATGCCCCTTTCCACTTTTGCCAGCCAGCTGATGTAGGCCAGACCACGGACCTGCAGCAGCCCCCCACCAACGGCTTCACAGACAACTCCCTCTCCTACCATGAGGACGCATCTAAACTGGGACCTGGTGCGAATGCACAAAGTGGGCTCTTTAACACTCCTCCTCCAACCCCACCAGACCTTAACCAGGATTTTAGCGGATTTCAGCTACTGGTGGATGTTGCACTCAAAAGGGCTGCAGAGATGGAGTTGCAGGCAAAACTTATGGCTTAAATCCCCTCTGTTCTCCTTCCCATTTTGTTTTTCCAGGCAGGGATCTAACAGCTGTGTGGTTATTGCCACCCACATGATATCAAAAGACTTCACAGCATTATTATTATTTTTTTTTATTAATCTTATTTGCACAAGGGATTGCTGAAATGAAGCTTCCTGTCACTGAGATGGTTTTCAGTGGAATATGGTCATTCCAAGAATTATAAACTTAAAGCTACTGTAGAAAGAAAGGATTGTGTGTTGGTTCTGTGTTTTTTTTTTTTTTGTTTTGTTTTTAATGTTTTCTTCATAGGTTTTTCATAATGTGAGATAGTTCCCAAGATCATGTGATTTGTTTTTTTCTTTCAGACTGTGCAATATCTAGTAATGATATAGAGTCTTCTTATCATTCCCACGTGGAACAGAATATACCGACATGCTGTTTAAAATAAATTTTCAATTTTTTTAACAATACGAACTTTGGATGATTATGCTTTTTTCCCATAATGTAATAAAATATTTTCTTTACAAATGGATGCCTACAGAGTATTTTGTTGAATATGAGCTTTGCAGAAAACACAGCTGTACTCTTAAATGGAAGTGAGAAGTATTTTTGAGCTCACACTGACTTTGGTTTAGAGAGCTGCACTAGCAGTTATTGTTAACCAGGTATTTAAAGGAATGCAGGAAAGTGGGCCAGAAGTACCTGAGTGCGTTCTACTGTGTTGAATTTTTTTTAAAGGGGCCAAAGGAAACTGTGTAGGCATAGCTCATGAAATTCCAAGGGAGATACCTTAGGCCTCTCTTAAGTTTTAATGTTTTGGTTCCTAGAAATACTTTAGGGTTGGGAGATGTGACAGCACATGGGGAAGTTCTCCTGAAGATTAAATGGGAAGGCCAAAAGGGGTTTGGAGCAAGCATCTTTGTGACACAGCTCCTTGACACCGCTAGTGACAGATTTTTAGGGGGCAGGGCAAGGGCTCCCACTTGCCTTGGACTAGCAACAACAAGGTTTTGACTCTAATTCTAGTAGACTGAAATAGAAGAGACTGTATTGAGTTGAAATCTGAGTTTTGGGAGTCAGGTCTTGGTGAGATACTTAAACGAGTGGCTGACAAAGATTTTGAAGAGATTCCTGTTGTTTTGGGATGTATTTTGGCTAAAGTTACCCTTCAGAAAAAGACTTGGCTATCAATATTATTACTAAGTAATGTGAAGACTTGCAGATCCCATCTCAACTTACTTGAATGTCAGTCACCTACCCTTATCCTTCCAACAACAGTGAAATAAGAGACCTCAAGGGGAAAAAATCAGTTCCGGCTAATCCTTAAAAACAAGCCAGTTGTCTGGGAGGCTGGGAGAGGGCTTTGTGGAGCAGGAGAGCTGACGAGTGTAAGGATATCATTACGAGTAGAAGGCTGCAATGCATACGCATTTTGTTTTGCTGCGGCCTTTTTATCTTTTTGTAATGTCTGGAAAGATTATGTGTTCTCTGGAGTACTCTGGAATTCTACTGAACTTCTGCCTTTCTTTAACCTTGGAAGTTTCAAATAAATGTTTATATTTGAAAAAATGAAGGCAAATAGTAAACACTGGTTTACTCATTATCTGTGTCAGCTTCAGTAACACAGTCATCCTAATCTGCTGTATGAATTGTCCTGGGTTCAGCTGGTTCAGTACCAGCTGTGTGGTTCTGAGTTGCCAGCTGGGCTTAAACCATGACAATGAATATAGATTTTTCTTTATATATGTACTTTGTATTGAAGTAAAGCTTGAAAAAACAATTTTTTAACATAGCCAGAGGTGGGTGTATACTTTGTCTTCAAAGATAGCATGTGAATCCAGAAAGAGCCTTGTGTCTTGTCTCTGGACACACTGTACTTTGTATGTCTAGTCTATTTTTCCTGGGATGCCTACGTATGGGTTTTTTAGTTTTTTGGTGGTGGTGGTTTGTTCGTTTTTTAATGGCTAATTTTATAATAAAATGGAAGTACACTTTGGTGAAAATCATGAAGTTGAGGGAAAAGTTGCTCAATAGACATCCTTTGTGGCATGGATGGTTGTTCTCAAAGCGTGCTAGGCACCCGAAGAAGAGTGACGTCTTTGGTGGTGAAGATTTGGAAGATGCTTCCTTGTCCACATGCAGGAAGGAACCTTATGGCAATGCTCCTTACACCCATGCCTCAAGCGCTGACAAGGAAAAACAACCTCATACAAATAAATGCATTCTTTGATTTAAGTGCTTTGACTTTCTTCTCCTCCCCTCCCATCCCCCCCCTTTTTTTTTTCCAAAGCAGGCTGCTCATGTGCTGTGACAGAGAAAAAGCGGGGGACTTGGATCACTAACGAGTGTGCTCAGAGATCTTCATTACTCTGCCCTCAAAAAATGTCAGCAAGTTTAAAACCCCAAACTTGAGCTCTGCTGGCTGAGCTGACCGTTTCTGTAATTCCACCAGAGCAGCTGCAGTACTGAAAATGAAAATAGGATGACTAAGAAAGCTGTTGCTATTCAGGTTAACAGTTGTCATTGAAAGTAAAAGCCTGTGGTCTCTGGGCTGTTTTCATTTACCAGTAAGCCATACAAAGTGGCATTAGTGTAACACCACCAAAGTCCTGGCTGTGTGATGAGCACTGCATTTCCATTTTGCTGACTGACTTACCCTGGGGACTTCACTTGTGACCAGTTTTGCTTGAGGTCTTTTTATTTTAATTATTATTTGTGTCAAGGTTACACCTAGAAGTTCAGCTGTAGTCACAAGCCAAACCCCTTTGGCTGAGTAGCACCTGACACACTGTAAAAGCTTTTCCTCACCCTGAGGTGTTATTTAACTTGGAGGAAGACAATTACTCATATTGAGTACCTACTAACGTAATATCAAAGCGGAGTTTCTGCTTTCCTGTAATGTAGCAGTGATAGTTTCAGTGCAGGTTATTGAAGTTTGCCTGAACCTGGCTCTTTCAGAGCAGCAACTTGAAGTTCCAGATAAAATTATCAAAGGTAGGTAGATGTAGGGCATGAGGTGGAGCTAGTACCCAGAATTGAGCAGGAGTCCTATTAACAAGCCAAAGGCTTCATGGGCTGGTCACTCATCCCTGGCAGGACAAAGGAAAAGTTTCTTTCTGGAAACTTGGTTTACCATGGCATAGAGAAAAAAAGAAAGGCAGTAGAAAGAAAGAATGAGACAAAATGGGCAGTTTTTCTGTTCCTGCAGCAACGATAAACCTAATTGAAAGGCAGCTGTGTCAAAACCTAACCTCTGACTGAAAACACACTCAGGCTGACTCTGAAAATGAAGGGAAGGCATTGCCGTGCGTTACTGAAGACCACGTGGCCAGCCAGGGCGTAAGTGAACGAAGAGGTATGACAAATCTATGCCAGGGAAAACAGCTCGCATGCAGACTTCATCAACCTTGTTTTCATGGCTTTTGTGTCTTGTAAACAAGTTGTGGCAGCTGCATGTGATAAATCTCTGCACAGAGCAAAAATAATTACAATAGGGAGGGAATCTTGGGACTAGCATCACTGCCTGTGTGCACGGGGGGGGGGGGGGGGGGTCAGGGAGTCTCTCTGCCTATTTGGGGGGGTTGGCTGTGGTATCCCACATGTCTCCCAGCTTCTGCCAAGAGGTCAGTATACACGTCTATAAAACCATTGAAGCTGTAACAGCTGGCCTCATGTACTATGGGGGAGGGAAGGGACACCCACAGAGCACGAAGCTGGGATAACTCAAAGCTGGGATAACTCTTTTCAGGAGGAAGGCAGTACAGTCCTGCACGCTCTCAGGCAATGCTGGTTTTGTGGCCAGAGGGATGCTACTACCTGGGTAGGAATGCAGGCAATAACCTCACTGGAAAAGGGGCAGCAGGAGAAAGTGAGCAGAAACCAGGGAGAGTGTGGGTGGTGGTGGGGAGTGCCCACGGTATTCCCCTTGGAGAGGAGAGAAGCCCAGCCAGAAGAAGGTGCTGTGTGGCTGAAAGCCCAGGTGCACCACGACCCTGCTAAGTGCCACATGTATACCTGCACTATATGGGCCATTTGCAGTTAACTGTGTGCTGCCTGTCAAAGGCCGTTTTCATTTGCCATTTTTCTCACAGCGCCCATGCAGTTTTCTTGTTAACGCTTAGAACATATTCTTGGAGTGCTTCATAGTTCTCTTAAAGCTCATCTGGGTTTTCTTTCTCCTTTTTTTTTTTCTTTTTGACATTTTGCAGTTGTCAGCTTCCCTCCTGGCTCCTGCCAAATAGGGATTACTAGCATGAATATAGCTCCTGTTCACTTTTCAGGACATTACTTGTTTTAAGTCTCTTGTTCACCAATTGCTGGAGTTGTTACATCTCTATCCTGTTTCGCTGGTTCAGCGTGCTCTTCTGCCATGAGTTCCAGTGTTAAGACTGAAGGAAAAGAGATTAGATTAGCTACTCTCTGTAGCAAAACGTCACTTAAAGCTGCTGCTGTTCCAGACATAATAATTGCATCCACGTGTGCTGTATGCAGTTCAGTGTCTGTTCTGGTCCATATCATAAAAGTGAGTGCCTGGATTTCTGTACACACAGAAAATAACACAAAGTGATACTAGCTATACTACAAAGGCAAAACTCAGACCATTTTCTACCTCTAAATTTTGCATTCATTTCTGTTTACAGCTCAAAGCCAGGGCATTTAGCCATTTTGCTCACCTTTTTCACTGAAACTGGCTTTACCTGCCTTAAAAAAACCTCCCTTTTCCTTCTGAAGCTTTCTAGCACCTTCGGCTCTGAGGCATCAGGTCTGGGACTGAAACTGGCAAGTATCACAAGTCTTGCTAGCAGACCAGGGTAGCTTCGAACAACAGATAAACCTCACAGCCCTTTATAGCACTGCAGTGCTGCCTCGCTGTGTAATATGAATCATGGTTCCTGAAGCTGATGCAGACATGAATAAGTCACATCTGCCTCCAAGCTAATCCCCGTTCTACTGCAGAACAGGGTTCCTGCCAAATTTAATATGTTTCTACTGACAAACAAAGCGTTGATCTTTCAGGTGCTTACATCAATGAGTAATAAACCTGTAAACATGTACACAGGTAGCAGTGCTTTGAATTAGTGACATAGCCTGGGGGACTGGTGGCAGCTTGTGTGTTGAATGAGTGCAGCTGACAACTATCTAACCCTGTTTATTCTTGGACAGCTTCTCTGCAGCCACAGACCAGGGCTGTGGCCTCTTTCTCTAATTGCAGCTGAGCCAGTCTCTGCCCTGGCCAATGAGCCCTGTCTGTAGGTGTGTAACAACGTGACCCTCTCAGGGTAAAGAACCCTTGTCTGGGCATATATAAATCCTGCACATGGTTTCTGTAGTGAGCCTTTCATCACATCATTCAGCTGATGATGAATAGGACTGACCTGACTCCAGCGAGAGCAGGTCAGTCTCAGTGCTGTGGTTTTGCAGGAGGTATCTACATTTGCATGGCTTCTCTGAGTCTTTCCCTCTCTGCACCACTGCTGGGGAAATACTACCCTGGCAAGTGTTCCTGGAGCTCCTCCATCAGTGATGTTTCACAGGTTGGCAGGGCTCTGTTGTTGTTGGTTTTTTTTGAGAATATTCATTTTTATCAGTAGTAAAGAAGTAATTCCGAACTGCAAGGCCTGTAATTTTACCAGTATAGCATTCAATAAGGAATCAAAAATGTTTGGTCCTGCCTCTGAAGTTCCTACAGTCTAATAGCTCTGTGGGAAATAATGTGTCATACACTTTAAAGCATGTTGCTGCTTTTTCCCCTACAAACAAACACTTAGGGCCAGAGTGGCTTACATTAGGGATAAACCATTTGGATTCTTTAACTGATGTGTCCCATTTTCAGCATGAAACAAGTATTCTTTCCTATCTCAACTTTGCCTCTAGTGTCCTAGCTCTTTTGTGGGAGCAAAATTGTTTTCTGTTAATTGGTGAACAGATTTTAGGGCTTGGCTGGGGGCTTTTGGCCTTTTGACGTCTCCTTTAGAAGCTGTTGATTCAGAAGACAATCTTGATCATAATTTGCCACCAGCATATAGATTTTACCAGGACACTATACATAAAATAGTGGCCCCATCCCTGGCAGTGTTCAGGGGCAGGCTGGACAGGGCTTTGAGCAATTTGGTCTAGTGAAAGGTGTCCCAGCCAGTGGCAGGGGTATTGGAACTGGATGAGCTTTAAGGTCCCTTCTAACCAACCATTCTATGTTTCTATGATCTCCTCGTAAGGACACCTGGTATGGTGTCCTTATATGGCCCCTAGTATTTATGTTAACAAACCCCACAAAATCTCTTGACCAATTTTGGGAAGAATGTGATGTCCTTCAGCTTGCTTTTATGAATTTGTGTAGCCTGTCTTGGAAATTGTTCTGGATAGCAAACACATAACTGATGGTAAGGATCACAATAGTTTTGTAATTTTCCTGAGTAAGTGTTCAGCTGTTTTGCCAGAGCCTGTAATTTCACTTCCTTTTCTAGCCTGCAATGTTCTGATTGCCCGACCTTGTGTCAAATGTCTTACGTTGTTTTCTTTTGTACTTCTAGTCTCAATCCTTGTTTGAACTCTCCCTCTCATCTCTCTCCCTGTTTGACTTGAGAGTGCTTACATAATATCATGCATATTTCATTTAACTAGGTTAGAAGTTATTTTGACTAGTTTCGTACTGCTTTGTAAGTTATCCGATCCTTGCTACCCTGCTATCCCAACCACAACAGCAAATCTTGCTCTCATGAGAACAAATCAACTTCTCTTCATGAGAGAAAGCACATCTTCCCTGTGTAGATAGCTTTGCTTTCTTGTAATTTCTGCTTTCTGTGCTGTGACTGGGGTAAGCCGAAGAGAGAAGCAATTAGCATTAAAATCCATTGGGCATTTTCAGAAACAGACGGAATGTTTTTAGGTTGGAGTTAATGGTGTTTTTGGCTTCAGCACACAGTCCTGACTGCTGCCACAAGCCTTCCCGAGGTGGATGTCCCACTAGGCGAGGTATGAAGCAGACATTCCTCTGCCAACCTCAACTAAAAGGTTAGTTCAGGTTATTGTATGAAGTGCTACTTAGGCAGTTGCTGCTGTAACTCATTCTTCATGTTAAATTCTGCTGGCTTGCATTCAGCCAAGGTATTTCCAGTGATGTGTTGCCAACTTTCTCCAAGGGCTTCCTCAAAAGTCTTCCTTAGCTGGTGATACATGGAAAAAACTCCTGTAAATACCTCCTTTTAGTGCACAGAGTTACATCTGCGAAGTGCATACTGTCTGTTGTAAAGCTGCCAGTCCTTCCACTTCCCTTGCTCTACCAAACCAGGCCTTCTTGACCCCCTGCTCCCTCCCTCCTGCTAGAGGCAGCTTCAGCCAAATTCATCTCCTTGCCTGCTGGGACTTGTAACCATATCAGCTGCCCTGGCAGCTGTTCCCAAGTTTCTGGAGGCTGCTTAGATGCAGAAAGCCTCCTTCATTGCCTGGCTGGTAAAACAAAAGATGTGCTCTGAGTCTTCCAGAGACATCTGGTCTCATTTCCCACCATCTACTATGTCCGTAACACTCAAAGCAGAGGGAATGTCCCAGTCAGCTTCTTAAAGAGAGAGCGGCATCCATCTCTTTGGACCCTAGGAAGAGACGGTGGGAATGAGGGCATACAGGTCTCACTGTGGGGAAGTTCCCACTGAGTCATGCAACACCTTCACCCGGGTGTGACTGTGGGAGCCATGGAAGCAGTGCAGGTCCCTAGGGTCAGAAGGATGCTGGTGGTTTCAGGGTGGGCAGCACGTGTAGCCTGGCTGGGGAGCATTCCAACAGCAAGGACTGCTCTCTGTGCCTCCTCTGATGTGGCAATTTGAATTTAAGTAAGCCACATGGAGGTTGGGGGGTGGCACCATTCCTCCCCCCCCGTTTACACCGGTAAACAACAGGTATTTCCAGTGTGAGCAATTTCCTTTCCTTTCAAATGCAGTAATACAGCCGCTCAGCTTTCCTTCCACAAGGTGGGAGGAGCCAAGGAGTGGAGCGTGGACCAGCTCATGCCCACATTAGCCAGACTTTTCCTGTCTGGAGAAGTGACTCATCGGTGGCATGACCCTGCTGCTCCCTGATGCCTGTTGTGCTCAGGGGCCGTCTGACTTCAGATCCTCTACTTCCCTGAAGAGCTGCCTTTAATCCTTGTCTTACCCCAGCCCTCTTCCGCGTTTGCTGGAGGGTCTGGGCTGAAGCGGGCTGCTCCGGACGCCCTCCCCAACGCCTGCGGGCTGCCTTGGCAAGAGCGTGCGGGGAGCTACCACTGCGGAGCTGGAGCTGGAGCTGCTCCCTCCGCCTGGGTCTCATTACGTGCCGCTTCCGCTCCAGCTGCCAGGGGCCTGGACGGACACCGGGGAGATGGCATGCGGCGGCTGTGGAAGCTGCAGGCCGGCCCTCGGCGCTGTCCGCCCTGGAAGGAAGAGCTCGCTGAGCCTCCCGGCCCGCGGGACGCGCTGCCTGCCTCGGGAAATCCCCTGCCGCAAGGCAGCCCGGGAGACGCACGTGGCTGGGTCCGGATAAGAGCGAAGAGTTTTGACAAACCCCCGATAAATCTTTCCATTATGCATAAGCAAAAGTGAATAATCCTTCCCACTGCTCAGCTGTGTGGTTTGCCTGAGTTTACTTCCCTGGGACGCATCGGAGTTTGATCTTTAAGAAATGCTATCTAAGCCCACGTGTAAAAACGTAACTGCACCAGCGATAGGATCATAAACTGCCTTTGATCCCGTAAACTGTTGAACCACAACTCTATCTGTTGCTCAAGGGTTGCAGGAAATGGACACAGGCTTATGCAAATTTCTAGTAGAGGGAATGTTCTGTAGGACTGGAGGGGGGAGGGAAGATGGCTCTTGCTGCAACTCAGTTTCTGGATTGCAGCTGAATAGCTTGGCAGTCCCGATGCTCTCCTCTGTCACCCTGCTGCCAGTTCCCACGGCTTCTACCCCTCGCCGCTCACCGCCCGGTTGTGCAAGCCTGGAGCGGAGAGGTTTGTCAGAGCTCTTTGCCGTGTATGCTGGTGGCATTTACAAAGAGTCTAGAACCTGGTCCTTCAGCTGTGTTTTCCTCCGGACAGCTGCAGTGACTGCAGTGTTCGTGTTTCACCTCTAAATCCCCGTAACTTTTGCCGGTGGGGGATATTTGCATGGGAGTGGGTGAATCCGGTGTTACAAGACAAAACGATTTCTTTGGGAACTTTGAGGGGAGCCAAGAGCGCACCAGAGCCCAACCAAGGCAGGACACAGCAACAACACAGCGGGGGCGCAGCCCGCAGCTGGGGAGCAATCAGGCAGGACTTCAATTTTGTGTAAAATGTGGGTTTTCCTCTTTCTCAGACTCGTAAAAGAATACTCAGACCCTTATAAAGTGGCGGGCTGGGTGCAGTGTCAGAGTATCCATCGCCTCATTCAGACGATCTATGCTTTACATCCTAACCCTGGCTTAGGGTAGCAGATCCTGCTAAAAAATAAGAATAGAGATCCTTTGATCCCTTCATCCTGTCTCCATTTTTTCTTTTTTCCTCTTTTTTTTTTTTTTTTTCTTTTTTTGCTATATAAGCCAAGTGACGTGACACTGGAATTTGGTACTTCACCTGATTTATGTCAATTTGCATGTTGAAGAAAGGTGTCGCAAGGGCAGGATGAGCCCTCCATTGCTCAGCTGCCCTGGCAGGACTCCCCTGGCAGCCATGCTGCCGTGCTATGCCATGCCAGGGGAGGCTGTGCTGTGTCCAGGGCACATAGTGGCATTTTTTGTAAGCCATTTGTGCCATGCAGGTGCAGGGCTGAGCGAACCAGAATGTGGGGCAGTGCTGCCTCAGCTGGGCATGAGTTTGTTTTGCTGTTTCTGTTTGCTTTTTTCACCTCGGTGATAAGTCTTACCCAGTGTGTGATCTCTGCTCTATGTACTTTACTACTCCTTGTGATAATCAAAATCCGGCCGTGAACTTTTTCACTACAAAGGAAACAAGAACTTTGTCCTGTCGGCTGTTCACAGGCTGTCTAGTGATGTTGCAGCCTTTTCTCACATGCAGAAACCTCCAGAATCTGTGCAAATCAAGGCTACACTGATGTCAGAATGCTTTCTGGATTTTCATCAGTGTGGGTGGAGAGCAGGCGCTTTGACATGACATGTGATTTCTAGTGTCAGAAATCTCTCAAAAAAGAGAAGGCACCCAACTGGTCGGTTGAATCAAACCTACAAACTCCAGGATTGCCAGTAATGTGCTGTATACAGCTCAAAGTGCAACCTGTGATGGGCAAATGCTGAAACATTAACCAGACCTTGGGACACCGTCTATAGTTGCCGCTCGGTGCCCATGCCATCACTCCTGGGAGCGGAGGATGAGGACTGCACTATTACTAGTCTGTGCAGAGAAAGGGTGCAGCAGTGTTTGCACAGCACGGGCAGAAGCGGGGCGGTGGCCCCGAGGCTTTGTGTGTAGGGCTGTGGGGCAGCAATAAAAAGGTACGAGCTTCCCCATGAGGGGAAGAAGGAGAGGCCGAGAGCTTAAATTTCAGTTTCTGGCTCTTGTTGAAGTGCTCTGGCAAGCAATGCGGTGGTGGTGGTGTGAGGCCGTCCTTCCACGTGCATTCCCATGTTTGCGTGTATAACCTGCCTGGGGGTGAAACCCCTGATTCTAAGCTTCCCTCTGACCTCAGCTGAGGTAAGGATGTCGGAAGAACAAATACCATCCCTGGCAATGTTCAAGGCCAAGTTGGACGGGGCTTTGAGCAACCTGGTCTAGAGGAAGGTGGGGAGTTGGAACGAAATAATCTTCAAGGTTCTTTCCAACCCAAACCATTCTATGATTCTAAGGAATGGCAGGCTGCAGTGGCAGGGAAAAAGGGGAACGATAGAGATGCTTCAGGGCCCACACCTCAGATGGTTTGGACCTGGATGGTGTTTTGATGTTGGCTTTTTTTTTTCTAACACTGGTGAGCTGTCCTGGAGATCAGGTGAGGAGATACGAGGAACCAGAAAGCATTTCTGAGCACACAAGTGTTGTAATCACATTACTGCTCTATGAGCTCAGCTGACACAGGAGACTGGTAAACACCTCCCAGTGTGCAGGTAGGTGACAGTACATAAATCCTCAGAGCTCCCTGAGAAATGACAAGTCTTTTGCAACTTTGCCTTTGAACTCTGAAGGAGTTATGATGGATGCTGGATGGTGGTGGCGCCCAGCCATATTCTGAGGGGCAGTGCAGCTTCTGACTCCCTTGCATAGGTTTTATCCTGACATGAAGAATAGGTGCAGCCAAGCTGTGTGCTGGTGCTGAGCAGGCAGTGTGGAAACTGTCATTTCCTTTCCATAAACCAGCACCTTCTGCAAGGTGCTTGCAGCAACCTTGCACACTTGGTGTCAGGCCAGAAGCCATTCCTAATAGCATCTGCTCATACTATATGCACGTGTAATGTTAACTTACTTGATTCCTACTGCGGGTTTCTCCACAACCGCTACTGCATATCCCTGTCTTATCAGTGGGGTGGCTTTGGGAACAGTCTTTTCCATTAAGTAAGTTTACCTGAGAACATGTCCCAGTTCAGGAGCAGCAAAACAATGCCTTTCCCTGCTGATGCTGAATCATTACCTGGCAAGAGTTTGGGAACCATGAGGTTATATTTTATTGTAGTCTATTACAGCTGCAAAAAAAAGTACTGGATTTTGGGTTTATATGAAAAATAGATTAATTCTTGGTGAGGATGATAAAGTTTTTAGATCTGGGACTTTGCCTTCACAGCTCTCTTTGTAAAGTAATTGCTCTCCTAGTAGTGGCAAGAGAAAGTACATGCTCATTTATGATGCTCTAAATCACACAATTCATTTCCAAAGACAAATAGCAAAATCGTAGCAGAGAGCTCTGGTGCAGGCTCCTTCATGAACTGTAAATACTGCAAGACAAACCATCAATATTTGCACAGTGTTCAGCCCAGCCCAGCTCAGATTCTCTAGTGGGAGCCTTAAGAGTCCCGCTAATAGGACTGTTAAATCACACTGAAACCCTTCTTACAATATGTACAATCTAACAATAACTCTGCATGTGTGTGCCCAGTACAGTGGGTTGTGACCACGAAGCAGTGAAACCACAAAACCCACGATGAGGCCAAGTGTTGCAATATGGCCTCCCACTCTTCCCCCTGCTTATCACACGTGTTGCAGTGGCTGGGACCCTTTCTGATGCTGCCAATATTAATCAGAAGCCACTTCTTAGAAGAGGTGATGTGAGAGTAAGTGTGTTGCTGTGTGAGCTGTCACCAGATGTGCCAAGGACTGTGGATTGAAAAGGTGTGCTTGTGGTGGGGAGGGAGAAGCATTAAAAATAGCATTGCCATGTTCCCCTCTGGGCTTACACAAATGTGACACAGAGAAGAATTAGGCTTTTGCAGTTTCATGTTTCCTTGACCTTTTGGGAGAGGAATAAAAAAATGGATCTAGCTTCAGCTCCCAGTTTTAATGCTGAAAGCCCAGAGCAAATATAATACACTGGCTCCTGAGGTGTGAGAGCAGAGTTTCATGTTGTCTATTGAAAGAGAGAGCTCTAAGGTGTAAAGATAATTGAACAAAGACCAGATGAGTTGAAAGCTAAACCTCTGTCCCAGGTGGGTGCAATTATTGGTGTTTCAGTGTAATTATTGGTGTTTAAGGAGATTCATTCACCCTGCTCTGGTGGGATTTCTGACTTGGCATCAGTGCAAGGTAAAGCAGTAAACACTTGGCTCCTATAGCACAATGTCCTCTTACCGTGTGAGTGAGGGACATGCCGCAAGGAAAGGTTTCCAGACAGCAGCATCTCAGCAGACAAACCCTGGCAGCGGTGGGTACAGCTAACGCATGTGGCAGGGACACTGTGGCAGTGCCCGCATCGCACTCACTTGACACTTGGGAAGGCCTTGTGCCTTTAGTGTTAAGTTCACACGTGCTACTTGACATGAAACCACTTCCAGTCAAAAATCATTTCAGAATAACTTTATATTTGCTCATGCAGCTGTCGACAAACAAAACCCGCTTGGATTACACTTCAGTGACAAACTCTGCATGCTTCAACAGGTTTTCTTTGTTTTGGCTTCGTTTCCTGATTTTATTCCGCACCTTCTATGAAGAATTTTTCAACTTAAAGAGGACAGCTATGGAGGCTTGTCTGCTTCCTACCTGAGATCTTAGCATTGCCTGGCAGAAGCTGATCAACATGAATCATCTCAATGAATGCAGTACTACACGCAAGCAGCTTTTTTCCCCCTTTTGCGTACAAGCACAGGGCTATTAAGCAAAGGACAAGAAACGTGTGGAGTACACCATAGTTTGCTAACATATGGCTGGGTTCCCAGGTCCATGTACATTCTTGCAGACAGGCTACAGTTATCATGATGCTATTGCCAGGAAAGATGTAAACAAAAGGAAACTTCTCGTTGCCAGTTAGGTTAGTAATACAAAAGAGTACTTCATAGAGTCTCTCAGATTGATACACACTGTCTGTTTATCAAAGATGTTGTTATATGTGGTCATACATCTTCACTGATGTAAGTCACCGTTTTTTAAGTGGTTTAAAATCACAGCAGTATTTACTATGTGGTGACTCAGAGCAGTGAGCAAGGTCATAGGATCCTAGTTCACAGGATCATGAGTTAAAATTCAGGTGTTTCAGGTGTTTGCTCTTCTGGGTTCACTCAGAGACTGGCAAATGGGCATGTTTCTGTTGAACTTGCTAAGGGTTTGTCTTTATGCCTCCACTAAGTGTCACAGCTGGCAATTAGCCTGGGGTGAAGTCTCCTTTCTCTCCCAACACTGCAAATACAAGTGTGTAACCTCACTAAAAATCCAACACTGGTGTTTATGCTGGATTAAAACAGTTGCTAGTGAGAGGAAAACAAGACTCACTCTTTCAGACTCATGAAAGCTTACTTCATGGAAGTAACAGCCGTGAACTGACCTGGATTACTTTTGGGTTATGTTATCTGTGTCAAGTCCATGCCATGTTCCCCTAGAGTTGGCATCATTTCTGTAGCCTGTGACAGCCCTGCCCCATGGAAGCCTCAAAGTTGCTCAGGGACTTGCATCTCCCCTGCCTTCATCTGGGCACCCAGGGGCTCCTTGAGAGCATGATTCTGCCCTGCCACATCTGGGGCTTGCAAATAGCACGGTGGAAAATGTGGTTGTGGTGGCGGTGATACAGTGGGAAGGGATGTCGGATATTTAATGAAACATCACTCCAAGATGGGAAGGAATTTTCCCCTTCAGCTGTTGCTGCAGATTGGGACAGCAAACGCTTTGGTCACGGATGAACTTGGTGGTATCCAGCCTCTTCTGCCAAGTCTCTCTTCTTCCTCCTGCTTTTCTCCTTCTCTAGGGCTGCTCACAGCATTCCTGGATTCAGCTCTTGGTACCAAGGCCCGTGCTCTCAGTTTTGGCCTGGTACCCCAGCATGGTAAAACGCATTGCAGTTATGGTACATCATCTGTGAACTGCCTGACTGATACCAACTTTTTTCCCTTTTGTTGTCAATTATTGAGCTGAGACATGAGGAATGACACACATTTAAGTGCATCAGTTATCTCCGTTTCCTTCCCTTTATACCTTTAAGCTAGCCATGATTTGCCAGAACTATCTAGAAATTGAAGAAGTTTCAGTAGTTATTTTTTTTTCAGGCGGTAGGAAAGTTTTCTTCCCAAGACTGACAAAGCAACTGGTGAGCAGTGAGTTACTATTGCAACCACTTACTGAAAAATAACCAGAAAAAAGAACGTGATGTAAGATGACAACGTAGCCCAACTCATGCAATGCATTAACATTTCAGTGCTGCATACTTTGTGGAGTGTGCACAGCAAAAGCAGGGGCAATCACAGTTCTGGTTCAAGGACTGCAGCAATCCAGTCTTGAGCATATGCTTACAAAGTGATTCCAGATTGCAATTCTGAGCACCGATAGCCAGTACAATAGGGAAAAATAAGCCATACTAGTTTAAGGACATGACTTTGATAATTCTCTACTTAAAAGCCAGGGATAAGCGATAGGCCAGGCATTCCCACTGGTAAACAGATTAGGTACATCGGAAGGGGTTACTTTTGCCATTCAACATCTCGGATCCCTAGTCCTGGTTACCATCTGCAAACTAAGACGATTCAGCATATGTTTGTTTACACAAGTGACATATCTTACCTTGGTAAGACATTTCATACCCATAAAACATCCACCACGCTCTGTTCTACTGCTTTTCTTTAACTCCAGGCAAGGCCTGTCCGTTTCCCCAAACCTTTTGACAGCTTTGAAACGTGTCAGAGTGTTGTCAATGCAGCTCAGTGGCCGGGCAGCAGTTGCCTTCTCTAGGGGCTCTGCAATGCTCCAGTAGTTCTCCTCTTTGAATAGAGCTGGCAAAATCCATAATTGCTTCCATTCCACTTGGCTAAAAATGAGGAAAAACCCTGCATACCGCCACAGAGATTGTTCAGTGCAGAGTTGCTATGATGAAGGCCTCTGCACCAGGAGTCACCCATAATAGGTGGTGGCAATGTCACAGCTCTGTTTTTTAATATATCTCTTTATTTTCTCCTTTCATGCGTTGTTTTCTTTCCCCCTGGGTGGAGCACAACCGGGAAGGTGATGACTTACCTGCCACAGCTCGGTAGATCGCAATCTGGAACTGGCAGAGTGTTAACACAATGCCCCAGCAGAGCTTTTCTGTCTCTAATTTCTATGATTATGTTATTACCGGATCAGCGAAGAGAACCATGAAAAACACAATTACCAGGAAGCCCTTTTCCTTTCTTCATCCCTTTGTCTCGCTGCAGATCGGGCGTGTGACTCACAGAGCTGTATTCGCCTGCACTGCTGAAAAGGGTGCTACCCGCCAATGGGACCCAAGCGTGGGAAAGCCTGACCGCTGGCTGGAAAAGCCAGTCACATCATGTTTTGTGGCTGACATGCAAACGCATCCTGATGAATCAAGTGATAACAGCTACCTTCTCCTGCCACCACAGCAGCTGAGCAGCAGTGCAGAAGACAGGATGTAAAAACTTCCCCACTGTGTACGAAAGCATGAGGAAGGGAAGATGGTTGTGAATGAGCTTGCCATGGCAGGAGACCAAATGTTCTTAGGTCACTGGTGTAGCATCAATCTAAAGGGAAAGGGGATGAGTATGTTCCAAGTGTAGGTGCTGGTCCCAGGTTTGCTCAACACAAGCCATCCTCTGCATTGCCGGCTGGCAGGGCTGACCCAACCCCATTGGTTGACGCATAATGGGAAAGGAGAACTTCATGTGCTGACTGCACTCCCAATCATGGATAAACCTAAGACTACAATGACAAATGCCAACAGCAGCAGAGCAGCCAATATTTATATTATTAGTTGCTATCAAAAATGTCAACTTGAAGTCAACACCAAATCTCAACAGATCTGGTACACAAGCATGCCCCAAAATGAAGGATGAAATGTATTATTTGCCTATTGTGTGCTGCAGAACAAAGAGTCTAGCAGGAGAGAACAGACTTCGGCAAACAAACTGACAACAAGCTATGCTTGTGGGGAAGGCTCACGATTTGATCTGGAAGGGAACACTGACAATAAATAGGGATAAAGTTTTCCTTAAGCATGCATGAAAGGCAGGACTATGAGCCATAGTTTGGATTTCTTCATTCTTCTGCCAGAGAACAGCTTGAAACATATCGGTTATTTTATGCCCTCTGCTCTATTCTCATTACAAAAAGATACCAGCCACCTCTGAAAGGTTTTTAAATAGTAAAATGTACTTTTTTTTTTTTCCCATCCCTGGTGCCTCGGTTTACCAGTGATCAACGAGAACATAAATTCCAGCAGGTGAACAGAAATCCCTTCATCTTGGTGGTAAATAAACCTTTAAGCAGAAGTTTCCCTGCCTATAAATCCCTGGTGCACATCCTTCTGATCTTCCTGTGCTGAGGGTCAAAGCATGGGCAGACAGTTACGTGGTGCAGCATTGGCATGCTATTGATATAACTATTAGGCTCTCCAGGCTGAATCAGAACTTGTTTAAACGCTCATATGGCCATGAGCAATATCATCCAGGATGTATTCCTATGGTATTTAGCGACTGTCTTTATTTCACATACGATGAAAAACCCTGTCTTGAAGCAGGATTCCAAATGAAGGAAACTATCTATCTCTGCCAGGGATCTCTCTGCCCCCACCCTGTTTCATCCATCACTGGAGATAGGCATGAGATGAAGGGGACCAGTGAGGGGAAAAAGAAACGGGCTGGGGTTTCTTGCTGCTCCTTTTGAAATCACCAATGTAACTCCTGTCATCTTCAGCAGGGTTTGGCCAGGCTCTGTGCAGAAGCGACTTTGAAGATTTTGTTAAGGCTCAAGGCCTTGATCATGGCAATATTTACACCTGTGATTAACTCTGCGCAGATGAGCACTTCCAGTGCGCACAGTGGGGTGCTGTGCATGAGACTTTGCAGGATCGGTCTTAAGCAATAAGTGCTTAAGAGAAACATTCTGCTTGTCGTGCTTTTATCCTTGACCACATCAAATGGAACGCCTTGGCAGTTCTGGGAGAGCGATTTTGCATTGAAAACCCACAGCTCTTACAAGCAGTGCATTAATTATTTTATTAATTTGCTCTTTTTACATTATGGGAAACATTCATCTATTTACATTTTCCTGTCCACACACAAACCAGATAGATAATCCTATGGAAACCCAAATCATTAAGCCATAAAAACACTCTCCTCTCTCTAAAGGCTTTCACATTTGTGTCTTTTGTTTCAAATCAAAAACATTTTTAAAATCACATTTGGGAATGCAGGTAGGTCAGTGATTTACATTCCAGTTACTTAAAATATGCATTTGACCATTTTCCTTAAAAAAACCCAAACAAACAAAAAACCCAATAAATTCACAAAGGTACAGTTTAAATTAAAGTGATAGTGCACATAAAAGCATTAAGGGAACACCAATAAATAAACTGAAATATATTACAAATAAATTATTTCTATTTACCTTTTCAAATATTAAAAATCTTTAATCCATTTCTTCATCTTTCTTTACAAAAAGATTATGAGAATTTTATGGAAACATCTGCAAAAAATATAATAAATACTTTTTTTTTTTTCTTTTTAAACTTTTGAAGCAGGAGACAAAAACAACCTTTTCTAAAATTTCCCCCAAGGAAAAAAAAAAAAGCAATAGTTTAGTCCCAAAGTGAAACAGAATATAGGCATTTTTAATATACACTGGGCAGGTTAGACTAAAAACAAATAGTTACAAATTATACTAAAACAGATGATAGAGCAAATATACTAGCATTAGAGTCAGTAAATGAGTCAAGTGGTTAACTAGTGGCATTCTAGGGGCAGAATTATTCTATTTTATGCTTTCTGGTCTTAGCTCTACTTTTAATATTTTGCTAAAAAACTAAGCAAACATTATAATAACCTCTCCAGTGCCAAATGAACTAACAGGCATCCTGCTAAGAACAAATTCATTTAAATTAGATATGAAAAATATTCTATGACATACAAATACAGTAATTTGTAATGTACAGGACTAGATAGTCTTCGCTTTTCTGCATTTTTAGGTGGGAATTTGCTGGATATAAATTTCTGTAGCCACTTGTCAACCAAAGTCTTAACTCATCTTTCATAAAACGTTCACAAAACTAAGTTTAGTCTGCAACACAGTTGTGAATGTGGACTCTCACCTGGATACTGCTTTGAATATTTCAGTACAAATGAGTTCCAAATAGTTAATACTTCCTATGACTATATATGCTCAAAAGTGGCAGTTGGCACTATTACATACTGCAAACACGGTGATGTTTCATTGCTGCTAAAAGTTAAACGCAGTGTTTCAAAACTAGCAAATACACTGCTATTCAAACACCTAGAGGGTCAAACCATTTGAAGCTCCTGTAACACAAAGCACTCTAGGGTTACACTGGATTTCTGATTACTCTAGTTAAAAGTCATTTATATATTAAATTATTAGCCCTTATCTTGTAAACCACAGCAGTAAATATTTGTGCCCTGTTTATAAAGACATAGCTCAGATATCAATGGCTTTGAGAGGTAGCAAATTCTCTAGTGGTTTTAGTATGCTCTCATGAAAATACTTGGTGCCAGAACCTATTACCTCTCTTATTTTCTTGAATAAAATTAAATTAGCACCTGGCTATGATGTCGTAAGAAAAGAAGCTGTCTGCCATGATCTCGATGGATAGTTTTAGCAAGACCTTAAGTTTTTGATGACGATTTTGAATGCTTTTTAAGTGCAAGCTGCAGAATTACACCACCCTGTGCAGTGGGATTTTTCATGGGTCGGATCATCTGTACAAGTTTAACAGTTATGGGCACAGACAGACAGCGCTGGCACCCTGTGCCCCTCCATGGGGGCTTTTCCCTCTGCCTGTTCCCATCAGGAGTGGAAAGCAGCCTGCCTTCCTCTCCCATGTAGCCCTGCCCTGGCAGCTGGGGCAAAAAGCTCACAGGGACCAGTGGAGGGGTCCAAAAAGCATCACCATGGGGCTGCACACAACACCAGGGACCACACAGCGTTCCTCTGCCCTGGACCAGCCCCATCATCTGAACCAGTTCACAGTAATTCTGCTTTCAGCAGCACATGCCAGCTAGGCACACATGTGCACGCACGCACTCAGACTCACACTCACATGCACGCACACAACTTGCTTTCAGCAACATGCCTGACATAGCTTTCCTAATGTTGGCACAAGAGATCCGGGTAGCGTCATGGTCAGCACTGTTCCACATCAGAGGAGCTGGAGGACAAGCTCCTGCCTCAGCCAGAATGACTGGGGGGAACAGACATGCAGGGGCTGACCTCTCAGGCTCCTCTCCAGCCCTATTGTCTGCCAGTAACCCCCACTATTAATGAGCTACTTGGGATGCATATTTTTCATGATTGCAAAACAATGGCAGAAGCCATTGGGAGGAAGGCTTGTTGTGAAAAAAATTAAGTTCATATTAATCCCATAACTTGTGAAAAATACTTTATTGTTCTTGTTCAAATGGGTATTTTATACTGCTAAGAGGAGGCTGAGTGAGAAATTTACTCCTAGATGCAGACTGTTTGGTGATAAGCAGTCTGGACTGTAGCATACAACTGGCTGTGGATACAGCAAAGCAAGCCTGGTCTGGAAAAGCATCAGAGGCTCCATGTACAGCAATTCGTCTACAGGTGTCTGTGTGTGGCTGCGTGGACGTGTGAGATCGGATGGTCCCACCGAGATTAAGACATCAACAAAACCAAACTTCTTTTTTTCTTTTTTTTTTTTTTTTTTTTTAACCAATATAATCCATACAATACAATACAAGAGGAATTGACAATACAGTACAATTTTAAAAATTCTTAATACTTGGACAAGAAAATCCTTCTTTTATATTATCTCTTCAACTGTCATTGCTTCTTATCTCCTTCCTTTTCACTCTTTTATTGCCTTTCAAAATAGATTATTTCCCTGGAAGATCGAATTTACAATCTTCTGCTGATTGAAATGTTTAAGTAGTGATTGATGAAATAAACATGAGGCAGTTTGTGCAGCTGTGAGTGTGCAGGTGTCTTTCCACAGGAACTTCTCTATCCCTCGCCATCTCACCTGCGGGATATACTTCCACTTTTTCACCTTGCAGAGCTGTGTTTTATTTTCTCCCCCACTTCCCTATGCCCACCCCAGCCCCCTCCCCATATGTGACTCCTTAAATTCAGGTGAGAAGGTGTGATTCAGAGGTTTAAAGTGCGCCATCTGCTTTAAAAAAAAACAGTAATAAAAAGAAGGGAATCCAAGTCTTAGTTCCTTTCATCTTTTGTGAGGAAGACGGCAGAGTCCGAAAGGATCACCCTGCATGACTGAAATTTCCAAAGTCCCCTACAGTTTGATATTGCTGTACACTGGGTAACAGACTAGCTTTAGGTCAACTAAAGATCATGGGTAAGTTAAACGGAGCATCTACTGTACAGGTGGCGGGTGTGTGGAAGTCTGAGCGCTGCGTTTATTTGTTTCAAACAGAAACTAAAAAATAAAGAGGGATCGTACTCGTTTACATGAGGCGAAGTGGCAGCATCAGTACATGTGACAAAGCATCGTGATGGCATGGGCGAACCTTCAGAAAGCAAGGGTGATTAGAGGACATCTCTCGGAGGACCGACAACTACGCCACGGCAGTGGAGTTCACTGGGAGCATCGGGGCGGCTGCGTATAGAGAGAGGGGAGGGGGAGAGGAGGGGGCAGAGAGCGAGAGAGAGAGGAGGAGGAGGAGGTACAAATACTTCGTGGTGACCTTGAGCAGGAGCCTAGAGGGGCAGATTATACATGAGGCTTGTCTTGCCAGAGAGAGTCCTCCCAGTTGGATCCCTTCATAGCCTGGTCTGGGCTTCGGGGATGTATATCTCAATGCTTTCGGCGCTCTCGGTAGCTGAGTTCTGGCGGACCGATGCAGCGCGCTTGGCAGCCATCAGCCGTTTCCGGGCCTCTTGACGCTGCGAGCTTTCCAGAGAGCGTTCTCGTATGAGTGGCACCTGACCTTTCGATGGCTTCTTTGGCACTGGAGGAGGGACCCTTCTCTCCTGATCAAAGCAGAAGGTTAATGGCATTATACAGCTTCTCAGGGAAAGGCGGGAAAAACTAGGATACGTCAGTAGTTAGAACACACATTTTACCTAAGGTTTGTTAGCTCTTATCTGCCTTTCTGTCTTCAGTGAACTGGCTTTTGTGCTCAAGGTTTCATAAACACAGGGCAAGGGCAAAGGGCTACTTTTCCTCGGGGCCGAGGCCCCCACCGCTAACCGCTTAGTGCGGCTCCCCGGGGCAGCGGGGATCCAGGCGTCTCCTCCTGGTGCCAGGGGCTAGAAAGGAGAGCATCAGACACGGCCTCCCGCCACCAGCGCAGTCGTGAGCGCCTGGGGAGCGAGCGCTGCTCTCAGCAGAGGAGCTCTGGAGAGCCCCGACTCCTGAGCCACCCTCTTCTATAGGTGCAGAACACACCAGGCGCTCTTGCAACACGGAGATACCGTGGCTTTGGCGTTCCCAAGTGCAGATGGGAACTAGCTGCCTGCAGCTGGTGCATCGGAGTAAGTGCTGTTAAGAAACACCATATATTTATGTATATATTTTGTAGTGGCTTCATGGCTTCTCAAAAATCCCGCACTTTGGGGCTCAGTGTGCAAGCTCATAAACTCTAGCCTCCTGCTAAATAGGCATGACAAGCTACGATCAGATAGAAGCAGAAAAAAAACCTGGTAGGAAAAGCGTAAGAACCATTAAGAGAACATGCATTAATCATCACGGTGGCAGCTAGCTCCAGATATGCGATCAACAAGGAGGACTTTTATGCGTATCCTGGTGCATGTACACACACACACAAAAACCCAGCAAAAAAAACCCCCTCAGAGAGCGATGTCTCTCAAAAAAGAAAAGTGTATTCAGGTCTGAATTTCAGGCGGCCACAAAGACTTTGTCAAGTTAATTAGATTGTCTTTTAAGTTACATCCCCTTCCAACTGTGAACATGGTCTCTGAGCGAAGGGATTTTACCGCACTACAAAGGTCCCATTCTGCCCTTTCGTTTTCTCTCATGCTGCTCACAGCTTCCATGGCTCGAAATATAAAGGTGCTTAGTTACACTTATTCATACTTCGCTTTTTCTCTCCGTCCAAGGATTAATCTATGCTGCTTAAAAAGGGACCAGTGGCAAAGGCCAAAGGCAACTGCAAATATCAGTTCCACATAAAGTGTTTTCTTCTTTTTTGTTTTTTAATCCTTTTTAAGATAGATGATCTGTTTCATCTAAAAATCATAGACAAACGCTGTTGAAACAGGAACACAGTGCAATTCGTTAAAATCTTTTACCTTCCTACTGTAGGTCCCTTTCTTCAGCACTACTTAACTTCCTTTAACCTATTATAGTCTTCTTTTTGTTGGAAACTATTTGAAGTGTTTTTTTTCAGAAGCAAAGAAAAGGCACGTTTGGTTTTTTTTAAGGAAAGCTCTCATTTCTCACTGCAATTGCAAACACTCGGCCTACCCGCTTTACTGTAAAAGCTAATGAAAGACCAGATACCAGCGTTTCTGTGCATGGATGTCTGACGGTTTTAACTTCCTTTTTTAGATAGAAACTGGAAAAAAAAAAAAAAAAGAAGATAAGAAAATGACTTGCCTTCAGTACCTTGGGCTAGGAAAACACATTCCCATTCATTCCCCTACAAAACACACTAGGTGTGCACAAGTGGTGTGAGCATGGCACTCCTAAGTCAGGAATGAGTATTTAGTCTTGATCGGAGGAGGAGGGAGAGTGCTACCAGCACTGCCTTTGCAAGCTTCCCGCTGCAAGATTAATGGGGTTTGATATTATTACGGTTATTTGTCCAAAAGAAAACACCACTTTGGTCATCAGCAGCCAGCTGATCATCAGTTGGGGCAGCCCGGACTCCTGTCTGAGCCACTGTACCTGTACGTCATGTTCCCCCTCCTTCTGGTGACCCTACCTGTCGGCTGTATTCACTCCTATCAGAGCAGCCATGGTGGAAATTCAGCCATCACATTACATACCTATAGGAGCGTGACATTAGACTGTTGATTCCTCTAGGAATGGGTCTGGCTTTTAAGGATTTTTTTGAAACATTTGTGTATTTTGGCTCACCCAGGTGCTGTTTGTCTTGATACAGATAGTGAGAGGAAAAATAAGGCAATGGTGCCAAATGAGAATGGAAAGTGAAATGTGGCTCACAGTTGGAGATGGTAGTTTTTCATGGTGACAGAAGACAACTACATTTAAAAAAAATAAAAGAAGACCAAAACTCCAGATGATTTTTATGCTACTTTGGGTAAACAGCACTACCAGCAAAGTGAACCTGTTTATGAAATCACCCATTAAAAAAGCCAAAAACCAAACCAAAATAAATTGAGAAATGAAACAAATGGAAAAAAAAAAAAAAAAAAAGTAGTTCTTTCATGTGACATTTTGGAAGGCATATTTTTGATATTGCTTTGTTTGCAATCTGGTTACCAAAGTCAGTGATGGTTACAGTGCTTTCCTATTTTTTTCAGTAACACAACCTAGAACTCTTGCTATATGCAATAATATGAACCGTAAATGTGATTTATTTAATTTTAAGAATCAATATATAAGGCAGTTCCTTCCAACGATTGATCGCCTAATATGATTAAATGTAAAGCTTAACAAAGTACCACATTCCCATTATCCGATTCACAAAGACAGATTTGGTTTAAAAATATGCCTGAAACATATTACAGATAATATCCCAGATGATTATTATGTAAACATTGTTAATACAATGAAATTAATTTGATATGAGCTTCATTTCACATTTTAAACGTCAACGCTGTAACACAGAGGCCTATTTAATCTGTCCAGTATTTGTGCAGGGTTTTAAATGAAGCATACAAAATCTACAGTGTTCTACCTTCTTGTCATGAGGATCCATCTGTTTCCAATTATTGGCCTTTAACTGATGAAGTTCATCAAATTTCATACTAATATTTTCTATGGACAACTGCAGCATATCCCAAAACCCTGCTAAATCCTGGGAGGTCGGCCGTGGATGTGCATTAGGATTCTGTGCAATAGAAGAAAGAAAAACACATTGGCTTTAGTACGCCTTAATGTAAAGCATTTGTTTGAATGGTTAGGAATCTCGCTAGCAAAGCAGTTTCAGCAGATCCAAGCAATCGGTGAGACACAGGGAGAGAAGCAAAATGGAGCACTACTTACTGGCAGGGGTTTTTCAAGGAGTCTGGCTGGGTGTTGAGCTGCTGTGCCCCCACAGATCCCCACTCACTGAAGGCAGTGGTTACCCCCCGTGGACCATGGGGAAAGGGCACGTGGCGGGTCCCCTGGGGCAGGATCTGCCTAGGGATGTTCCTGGGCACAACTGGTTATATCCTAACCCCAGTGAAATGAATCACCAGCCTCATCTTCACTTTCGTGAGGAAGGGTTCCCTGCCATGTCCACACTTGTAAAAAAGACTGATCCCTGTGCATATGTACATTTGCTGGTTGTGCAAATAGTGATATATCACTGCATGGATGCCCTTTCCACATTCTGAGAACTTAAGGTTTAACCAAGAATAACCTCTGCAGGGTGAAAATCTCGCAAGAGAACATGCAGAAGAATAGTGCTTTAGATACAAGGTGTAAAATGTATTTTTATTTACCAACAGGAATATTATTCTTTGCCCTTTTAACCCTCTGGAAAATTATTTCTCTCTTTTTTCACTTATTGGGGTTGTGGAACATGAAGCACCAGTTTTCAGTGGTTGACTTTCTTGTATTTCTATCTTGTTTAGTACAGATTACATGGGAAAGCCCCACTCATGAGACTTCTGGTCCACCTTGAAAGACTTTAAGTTCTTTTACCCAAACATCTCTATGCCCATGCAAACTGAACTCCGAGAGCAAGGGACAGGTCCTTACCCTTCTGAAGTCAGTAGCAGAGCCTCAGTGTTATTTCACCCAAAGCTTTTTGCTTGTTGCTATCTTACGGCTCCTAAAGCCATTGTGAAGCTCATGCTGACACTGCTAAGTTTCACAGAGATACTCCCAAATTCATATCAAGGCCTTTACGAGAAAAACTACCATATTAATCAGAAAGTCTGTCTAGTCTAGGCATTATTGTTCACAGGGTTAGTAAAAGGCACACAACAGCGTCTAGCAGAAAACTTACATACCAGGTTTTCTTCGCAAAGTTCTCTGAACTGGTAAAATTTCTGGGCCATGAGAAGCTGGGCACTGCCCACTGCAGTTCGAATTTTCCCTAGAACTGAGAGGAGAAGAAATGTAAGTCACGACGCTTTCTGTGTGGCAGGCAACTGAAAGCCTATAAAAAGAGAAGAAAGCTGCACAGTAGTCATCTCTGGCTTTGAAAAAGTATGTTATCTCTTATTCATGGATTAGAAAGAAGCTGATAAATCTAAGGCCAAATCTGCAATAGGCAAAAATACTAATCTGCTGCTGCATCTTACTCATTCCTCCCATGAGACCAGCTATAACCAGCAAAGAGCACTTCCATGGCAGTATAAATGTGGCTAACTAAAAGCTTTTGCAACCTGCATAGAAAGCTCACCAGAAATGACACCTCTCCTCATCACTGTGACCCAGGCTCAGGCTTTGAATACAAGCCAGCTCCCTGCACAAGGACACATGGCTTTCAATCCCCGTGATGCCTTCTATGCTGCGTCTACCAGCATTTCTGCCACCTTGCTTAGCAACTCAGAGCCTTGTTTTCAGGTTTAGCCGAGTGTTGTTCAATCAGAGCCCCAGAAAGGGAATGGTGATTTTAATGCACACCAATGAATCTCAATTGCACCCTCTGAGTATTTTCCAGTGAGCATAATCTTGAGGCGGCTTCTGCCTTTGAATGCAGATACCGAGGCATACTTCAGGGAGCAATCACATCCTGGCCTCTCGTCCTTGCTGGTGACCTGGAAGGAGATGTCAAAGAGTCCTAGCCCAGTTCCAGTGCTGTTTGGGGACTCCTTTGTACAGACAGCTGGGTACTTATGGTGTCTTTGGACTGACTGCGTGCTGTGAAGGACTGCAGTGAACCAGAAGACAGCCCATAGTGAATGCCTCTGAATAAAACAGGAGCTCATACTGTTTTGATTGCATTCAACCTCAGTGAAATGGTGGGGTTTTACTGCTGCAAGAGGTAGTTGGGAATACACTACTAAAAACAAGAGGCAAAACTGGTGCATTCAGAGACCTGCATTTCTCTAGAGCTTTGCTGAGTTCTGGTCCAGGGGGAGTATGTGTGTGTACACATTTGTGTGTATATGTGATAAAAGAATCAAGCAAAGCAGAAACAGAGCAGAAAGACAGACAACTGGTATTAGGACAGTGAATCTAAAGAAGAGAGTGTGATTTTGGGAACTGCTGGTTGAAAGAAAATTGATGCTGTGAGCAACAAAGCAGCTACCAGTTTGTCTGAGACTTTCAATGCTCAGGAAAAAGAACCCAACAACTCTGCTATATGCACAGTCTTTAAATAAACAGGTTGGCACTGTGGATGTATCTGGCTCAAGCATTAATTTTCCCTTTTGGCTGGAACAACTTATTATCCCCCAATTCTCTTGTTAAATATTGACTTAAAAACTAATTTAAATTAGTTAAAATTTTTAACACTTCATTAATGAAAAACATGAATGGCAGCCACTGTGTCACAATTTTCACTAGCACTTCTATTCATGGGTATTTGCATTGTTCTAGCCCTCAAATAAACACAGCAACTTTTCCATGACAAATTTACACTCTGGATACATAAGGCAGGCGAGGGAGAAGCAGGAAAACCAAAGAGATGAAGTGGCCTGCTCCAGGTGAGTGAATTGTTGGCAGAGCCTAGAAGAGATATTAGTCCTAAGCTGCCAGCCTCTGTACCACCCCTTGGGCAGTCGCTTTTTGTGTAAAACCTAACACAACAGTAGCAGAGCTCCACTGGGAAAATGCTGCTAAGTATTTTGACTTACCACAATGAAAAATCAATAAACAGATAAATAAAGAAATAAATACAACTTTGCTATAGCCCCTTCCGACAATTTTTTTAGGGCCTCAGGGTCCTGTGAAAGGCTACAGTGCATATCCGTGGCTTGCGCCCAGAATGCCACCATGCATTCTCCCAGGGATTCACTTGCGTAGCCACGTGGTAACAAATATGATGAAGTCTGTGTTCTGCTCCTTCAAGGCATATAGCTTTTCCTTCAGCAGCCTTAACAAGCGAGCTTGAAGGCTGCTGAAGAAAAAAGTGGGATGCGGAGTTCATTTATACTTCAGACATAGACAGGGGAAATGGGAGAGGGAGTCTTTACACATTTTCTTTCCAGAAACTATAGGAGAGAGCTCTGTGAACACACACAGAGCCCAGACTTTCATTTTGTTCCCAGAACTCAGCTCAGCACTGCCAGGAAACAGCCGTGAGCTGGAAGATTCACTAAGCAGAATATTTTCAGCATATTGCGCAGGGAGTTTTGCACACAACTCTCATTATTGTTAGCAAGGCTTGCGTGTCTAATTCTATGCGCACAGTGCTGAAAATGGACCCCTTGGTGTGTCTAGTCATTTATGCAACCCAATATGCAAACCACTCAACTGAAAGGACTTTTCAATAGTGGGAGGAGCTACTCCGGGAGCTTTCATGTGGTTCCCATTGTTAGGAAAACTCTTCCCACTGAGTGTATTTCGGAACAGCTGCCTCATCTGGAGCTCGGCCACTCTGACGCTTCCCAAGACTTGAGGAGGAGAGAAAAAACAGTCTCTCAACTTCTTGGGACAAAAAACCAAGATGAGGGGAGCTCTTCCTGGAAACCTGCACCACCCAAGCTGGAAATCACATCCCAAGCACAAAGAAATGTAAATACACCTTGGTGGTGGTGGATGGGAATGTGCCCCTTTCTTTGAGGGAAGAAGAGCTTAAAATACAGAGATCTCAGCAGAGGGAAAAGGAAGTCCTTGTCCTTGGCTGCCTAGCGACTGGCTATCTGCCTAAAAACCATCATCCCAGCTGACTGTGGGATGCATGCTGATGCTGTTCTCTATTGTTGCCACTTCTGCTGTAGCTGCGGCTGTATCTAGTCAAGTGTCACTGATTCCTTGCCCCTCAAAAGCAAGTGGTCTGTTAATGTGGAACCCCTCAACAACCAACTCTGTCACGGAAGTTAGGGGAAAAGAAAAAGACAAAGCATGCAAAAGACTGAAAGGAATCTCTCCAGAAGGCACAAAGCCTTATCAATAGCCTAAGTTTTGCTTCCAAACGCACATTGCTTTGGTGTTTCAAGGCAGAGTGCTCGTTTTGCTTACTCAGTCAAAACCTTGGATGTCAAGGAGAAAGGCCAAGGTATAGTAAAAAAACCTAAAAGTGAAAATAGACTGGTACTTTCTTAGGTGAAAAGCCTGTGATGTTTGAAGTACCAAGAAAATAAATGGAATTGCAGAGATAATAGTCAAAACACATCAGAAAAGAATCAGGAGAAAAACATATAAACATTCAAATTGATGTGTTCAGTTAATAGGATGCAAACAGAATGTATAAAACCAAGCAACAACAAAAAATACCGACCCATCAAGATACAATCATAACAGATTTAAACACCTATATAATGTTATTCATGCCTGCTTTCTATTCCATACAGGGTTATACAGCACACTCAGCGCTGTTGGATCTGAATGCCTTCCAGTAATGCATTAAGCAACATTATTAACATCCATCATATGCTTTGCTGTCACCCCTTCCCCAGGGGGAGAAGTGTGTGTACTGCAGTGTTTTGTTTTTATAGTTTGAATTTTTCCTCACACCCCTCCTTGCTTTGACCTCTCTTCCTTGCAAATCCAGTTCTCTCCTGTGATGACTTTAAAGAAACAGACATGCCTATTCTGGAAAAAACTGCTTTCATATAGATAGCTTGATATAATTCAGCTACTGTGGAGTGCCTCCTCACTATTACTGTTCTTCACCAGGGGACACAGAATGTTATTCCAAGGTAGACACATACCAGTGGATTTTCTTGTGTGTCCATCCCCCCAACACATTATGCTTTTAAAATGTTCTTAAATATAGACTTAGATTAGCTCTGTTCAAGCAGTAAGTTCTCGCTTCTTGTGGTTCTAAGAACTGCATGGGACCTACTTTGGGATTGTAAAGCTCTGTGTATCTCTCCCCTCCTTGTCTTCATGGGAAAATAAATGAAGAAAAACAATCCAAAAAAGGAATTGCAAACACAAGCGGAAAATGGTGATACTGTCATCTTGGAAAGAGACTGTGTGTGTGACAAGGATATCAAAATACAAGAAAACAAGAACAAAAATCACCTGCAATGAAAAGTCATCACGTAGAAGCCATGGAAGTTTTGAGAAGCAGCAGCATTATTTGGCCCTAAACACCAACCAATCTCTTTGCATTTCAACTTTGACAGGCTCCAGGGTCTAACAAGTGAGGAAGGAGGCACTTAAGGACTGTAACTATCAAATGCCCTTAATGTACGAACAGCTGATCGGTAGCAGGGCTCAAGCTAGGGAACAGCAAACCAGCGACTTGCTCATTGCCCCAGGAGCAAGTGGTAGGAACAATAGCCGAAATTACAGGAACACAGCCTGACATTTGCGTTGCAGATGTTGGCTGGGCACAATGCATATGAAGCAATCCTGCCATAGAGCTGTCACAATCCATTTCCAAGCCAGGATGGACCAGCATTTTAGCCTATTCATGTTGACAGACCTACATTTAAATAACGCCAAACATGACAAAAGCCAGGAAATTCAAAGTTAAAACTACTGCTCAGGTCTTAAGCAGGACTGTTAAGGAAAACAGCCAAATGGAGCAAAGCATGAAGGAGCAGTCCTTGCTTTGAGTCATATATATACTTATAGGAGTGATCTCATTGAAATTAATAGGGCTGTCTGCATGAGTAAATGCTGTTCACTGGGAGTAAAGCAGTTTCCATGTGTTCTCTGACTTACTTGGCATTTATTGCCACACTTCATGTTTTTTTCCCTAACTAGATTGTTTCCTTGCTTGTGAATTTCTCTTTTTCCCTTGCTAGCCTTTGGACACTGGCAGGGCTTCCAGCCAGGAGCTGACTTTCCTTGGAGAAACCCTTGCGTACGGAGAAGTCCCTTCTGGGGAGAAAAGAAAACCAGCACAAGAAAAGGATGCCTCGGGCATATGGCCAGAGGAACGTAGCCAGGGGGATTCCAGCAGGACTCTGGCCACATGTCAGCCTGGTGACTGTCCCTTTGCAAGCCTGCATCAGCCCACTGCAGGATGAGGCTGCCTTACTCCTCCAAGCGGCAGGGACCAGGAAGCTTAGGGAAGCCCTGCAGAGGACTGGCAAATGGTTTTCCTTGCTTGTGGCTGAGAGTGGTCTCATGGGTCCCCTTTTCTTTTGCCATGCACAACTATTACAAAAATTACATCTTTTCCTTAACTTTCTTCTTTTTTCGTTTAGCCTTCACTCATAAAGTTTTCTTTTGAAACAATCAAAACACACTAAACCAGCACAAAGTGTGCAAGTATTGCATAATTTGCCAGACCTGGCTGAATTTGCAGTGACTCTGGTCCTGAGCAGGGAGGTTATTGCACATTTGAGGTCAACCTTTGTTCACAGACTAGCCCAGAGGAGTGTAGTATACACACAAGACAGTTATAATGACATGTCTTGTCAGAGCCGTGGTTTTCTATTTTCGTTTTCACTTGATTGGCCTGACTTATCTTGCCACTAAACCCACATTACACCTGGCTTGTGGTGAATCAGGCCCACTGTTTACTTCTGATGCTTATCTTCGCATCTAAGCCACATTACAACCCCAATGAAAGAGAAACATTTCTGAAGCAGGGGGGAAATCAAATCCTCTGGTTCTTCCAGAAGGGTTAATGCTCCATGTGAAATAAAACAACAGCAAAAAATCCAGCAAAAGCCAGGCTGAGGCCATAGGTGTATGTTTGCATGTCTACTGCCACTGGGAAATAAAGTGATTAAAGGCTGCTCACTAACATCAATGTGCTGGCAGCCAGGCCTGTTGCTGCTTATTCTGTGTGTAAATGGTTACTCCAGAGCCCTGAGCCAAAAGTCACCGCCAGTCATGAGGCTCTGACTGTATGAAATTTTGCAAGTTTGAGGCAAGAGGTAAGAGAAAACAAAAGAAGGTAAACAACTGATTGCACTGATCCAAAGTGTCAGTCATTTGTCACAAGGGATTCAGACTCATATATCTAAGAATATTTTTTAAATATGTATAAATTTATAAATATAAATATATATTAATATATCTAAGAATATTTATGAGAGCCCTACAGTTTGTAGCCAATGTCCCGGTAACAGCAAAATACATGGAAACGATTTCAAGTATCCTAGCTTAAAGTGTGAATGGCGTTCACTTGCCTGTTACACACTCCACGGCTCTATCGAAAAATGATTTCAAATAGAACCGGAATATACTCTACAATACATAATTCATGGCGGAAGGGGAACCACATTTCTCTCTATATTGGCATTTCATCATGCAGCCACTGAACCACAGCTTGTTTTTATACACAGCAGCAGACTCCATTTCCCAGCTAGAAACATTCAATCCCATCTGGTAGATTCATTCCCAGCTAGATAATACCCAACGTATCTCTGTAACATACAAGCTACTGTCAAACAGCAGCGAGCCGTCTCCCTGAGACAGCTGTTTCGCACAAGGGCCGCATTGTCTGGAGGAAGCAGGGATCATTTTTCGCGGAGCGCCGGGGGGACGAGCCCTCTGTCAGCTGCCATGGCATCGAGAAAACCTCGCTCATCACACGTCCTCGTTATTTTGTTATCTGGCCAAACACACGCTGGGGATGTCAGGTTGAAAACAAAGGATGCTTTCCCTGCTCTGGTTGTATTTCATTAGGAAAACCAAAGAGAACACACCTCGTCTTCACTTTTCCTCCTTCTCTTAGAAGTTTATAAACATATTAAAACAGACATATTTTGGGTCAGGATTTGTAACAACCAGGCTTTTGTTTTGGGCACTGCTGAGTGGGCAGAGCAGCTCTGGCCATATGCTTTTCCTTGGCACCAGGTAGAGTGGGGCGTGCTGAGCAGCAGCAGAAAGCCCCATGCAGCTTCTGCGGGAGGCAGCTGCCACGTGCTGGAGCGGCTGGTGGCATCACACCAAAATCAGTACCTCACTGCTGACCACAAAATCCGGGTGACCCCTTTCCTCTTCCCATTGCCAATGATCACAAAAAGTGCCAGTCAGAAAAATGAAGGGGAGGAATAACCCGAAGGACACATGCCATGTGTGCTGTAAGGAGGCATTTGGAATAGCCTGCTGAACCACTCATTTATCTTCCCCATAACTGACTTCTCCCACCAACTGCTCAAAAGAAGGGCCCTTTAAAACTATCGTATCTCAAAGACACCAAGACACTGACAGAAAATTCTATACGCTTTCTGCATGTATCAGCCTTGTAAAAATTCACTTCATGTTTTTTCCCAAAGTGAACAACTATTTTGGTGTACAAATAAAATATTTGTAGTTTTTTTCCTTTATTATCAGCTCACAGAATCATAGACTCTCAGAATGGTTTAGTTCCAACCCCCTGCCATGGGCAGGGACACCTTCCACTAGACCAGGTTGCTCAAAGCCCCATCCAACCTGGCCTTGAACTCTGCCAGGGATGGGGCAGCCACAACTTCTCTGGGCAACCTCTCCCGGGATCTCACCACCCTCATCATAGAAAATGTCTTCCTTACGTCCAGTCTAAGTTGTTGTGGAAAAAAGAAAGCAAGTGGGCTTTGTTGCTTGGACTTAAAAATATTGTGTGCTTCCTATTATTTGTTATGTGTTCACACTTGCTTTTCAGACTAAAATCTCTTACCTCATGAAGCTTATTTCTTGCATACTAACAACAGAAAGCATTTGTATTCTGATACATGTTCAAAGAGATTTTTGAATGTACTGATGTAAATTAAAAATGAGGTTCAAATATTCTAAAACTTGGGGAATCTGGATTCGCTTTGAGGGCCTATCCTTCTGTATTATTGCCTCAGAAGAAATTGTTAGCCTGTTATATAACAGAAATTTTGTAATAGAAAACCTTAATATACCTTGATGTTATCTTGTACTTTCCATTAGATGTCAATTTCCAGTTGCTTACAATAGTATCTATCTAGATCAAACTTCTCTATGGTTCTTTCTTTCATTGGGTTCAATGGAAAGTTCCAGCAGAAACAGCTTATGCATTTTTAAGAATTTTAAAAAACAGCATTTTTGCCAGTGTTATTTCTTTTTCTTCCATAAATCAAAACCTTCACATCAGAGCGATGCACCCCGACAGTGAGGAAGCCAGGCAAAAATGCAAGGGGGCCTGCATAGGCAAACAAGGAGCTCCTGGACAAATTCAGACACAAAAAGGAAGCCTACAGAGAGTAGAAGTAAGGAGAGGCAGCCCGGGAGGAATACAGAGAAGTTGTCAGAGCAGCCAGATTAGGAAAACTAAAGCCCTGGGAGAATTAAATCCAGCCAGGGATGTCAAGGGAAACATGAAGAGTTTTTGTAGATACATTGGTGATAAAAGGAAGACAGGAAAATGTGGACCCTTCTCTGGAAGGAAACGGGAGACCTGGTTACCTGGGATATGGAGAAGGCTGACGTATTCAATGCCTTTTTTGATTCACCAGCAAGTTCTCCAGCCACACTGCCCAAGGCACAGAAGGCAAAGGCAGGGACTGGGAGAATGAAGAGGTGCCTTCTGTAGAGGATAAGGGTCGAGAGCATCTAAGGAACCTGAAGGTCACAAGTCCGTGGGGCCTGATGAGATGCATCCATGGGTCCTGAGGGAAAGGGGGGAATGAAGTGGCTAAGCCACTATCCATCATATTTGAGAAGCTGTGGCAGTCTGGTGAAGTTACCACTGACTGACCTCCATTTTTAAAAAGAGGAAAAAAGCGTGACCTGGGGAACTAAATTCTGGACAGGGAGGCATGTGTTTAGCTTTTCTTCCCTAATTAGATTGAATGAATAAGACCAAACCCTTCTTCCTAATGAAGCCTTACTATACATTTCCACTACCTTACAAGTGGGGTAATAATTCTGGTAGTGGTGACAGCTGAGATGTAGTTTGCACGTGTGTGGGTTTTATCACAGAATATGGAGAGCTTCTTTTACCAGGAAGATCAGAGAGGAATAAGAACTGCAAGGGAGATGATGAGAGGCTGGAGAGAGGAAGAGAGGGTGAACAACTTGGAAGCACCACTGAAATCTCTTTCAGTTGGGAGAAGCATCTGAATACCCTGCTGCCAATCGCCATCTAAGAAAGCAATTAAAATATGAATTTAGTGAAAAGGAACTAGTGTCTGTTCAACTGTATTCTGAGGTTATGAGAAGAGATTTCAAATGGAAGAGTTAAGAAACATTAATACTACAAGATCCCTAACCACGGTCTCCTAATTAGCTGTTGAACTATGCAATCCCAAAAGCTAATACCTCTGCAGTTTCAGAAGTGCCGAACATTTGCATTCCCTGTCAACTTTAATGAGGGTTATTATATACATACATATAGTCCTTTTGAGAATCACTTCCATAGCTTCATTAGCTAAATAAGAAAGGACACGATACAGAATTCACTGGAGTAAATTTGACCTATATTAAATACATCTTTGTAGTTGCAATATTATTGTACATAGTTACTTACTGTCCTCAGGTAAGTTGTTTTCCCGTTCTTCTCTCTCCATCTGTTGGCACCAGCCCTCCATACGATCTCTCTCTGCCTGTAGTAGCTTCAGAAACCAGTGGCCGTCTCGTGGGCACACTGATCTTTGAACAGCTTCCAGATGATCTTCAGTAATAGAGTCAATCCAGGGGTCAGGAGGAGGTAAAATTGATGGATCAAAATCTGTATCAAAGTCATCATCCACTGCACATGCATGGTAATGGTTTCCTGACCCTTGTATGCTAACGGTGGAGGTGCTTGCATCTCGAGAAAATTGTCTTGATATTTGTCCAGAACACGTATTGTCCTCTTGAGGGTCGATTATTTCAAAGTTCTCATGGAAATCCAGGTCTGCTTGCACCGCTGTTGTTACACTATTAGATCGCGTAAACCTGCGAAAGCTTTGGAGACCACAAACATAAAATATTTAGAAAGCTTTTTCTAGGTAACTCAGTCAGAAAAGACTTTCTGAGATTCTGCACTCCTCCTAAGACTGGCAGTCACACTGGGGTGCTTTTACTTGAAATATCAGCATAAACTTCTTTTCCCATTGCAAGCCAACAAACAAGCCTCTTTTTTTCCATGCAGGCTTACTGTTTATTGAAGGAAGTACCCGTAATTATTGTGTGGCTTACCAAAACCAGAGGCTAGCCCAAGAGACAGCTAATGGTGGCAGTAGCTCAGTATTTTAGGTTAATGATTGATGAAAAGGTAAAGGGGCCTAATTTTAAGAAGTGGCTTATCTTTCAACTTGTAAAACTTATACCCCTTTGAAGTTGCACACCCAAACTCACAAGCCACGTTCAAAAATCATACATGTGAGGCTGATAAGATAGTAATACCAATGAGTCCACTATCTATGTAATGCTATACATTCCATTTATAAAGAAGTATTTTTAACCCAGATAAGTATTTTGTATTGCTTCTTCATAATTACATACCTGCTAATACCATTGCCATCTCTCACAATTTCAGTGCCCATTCCCAGTGTTCAGGCATTTTGTTTTTCACATTCAACCTTGTTTCAAAGCAGTATTCTTTTTTACGCCAAAGATATCATTCTCAGTCACTGCCTGCGTTACCGACATTGGGATGGCTGCCACCCCGAGGGTAGCTTCCTTTCACCTTACGTAGTTTCCCTATGTGAGATCCTCTGAGGGCAGAGAGTAAACCTTGAGGGTAAAGGCAAAAGCAGGGGAGAGAGGAAGTTTGGGGCTTTGGGTTTGAGTGGGTTTTCTTTCTGTAAACACACTCCAAATTCTGCAGTCCAAGGCATCTGAGGTGAAGAGGCTGATGGGGAAGGAGCAGAGGGAAGCGTAAGGAGTAAGACACATCTCATGCTGTTGCAGGGGGTGGTAGTGAGCAGATACAACAAGCAGTAAATTGTGGAAGGAATGAGTGGAAAATATGCAGACAAATAATCACAGAGTCAAGGTAACTAGAAACTGATGCACTGAGGAACACAGGAAAACAAGCAAAGCAGACATCTGTCTTGCCCCATGATGATAAAGAAGATAGAACTGCAAAGTAATTAGCATAGGTGTTACTTACATTAGTAATATTTAGGCTTCAGAATTAATACAGTTTTCAATTGAACAGGGACAGATTACCACTCCTTCTTAGTAATCCAGGATGCCTCTGCACTCATGCAGCAGGCAGTTCACTTCTAATTTGTTCACTATATCACATTTACTCTTGAAACCAGTGTTAAGACCTATTTCCCTCTGATATTTTGGCTGTTTTGCCTTTACCAGTTCTATTTTTAGTTTAAGCTCAAGCAGCATGGAAAAGGCTGTGGAGCTGGATGCTGGGCACCATTTCACTCCATTTATATTCCACCTTCCACTGAAGAGCAATAGCTGATTAGACAAGTGCAACTAACAGCAAAACTTCATCAACTGTATTTAGTCTGCAGCTGAGGAGGGAGCAGATGGAAGGATGCTGAGGGAGAATTTCATGTCCTATATATTTGATGCACCCAGATGCATCAGGAGGAGTGCCACTGACTTCAAGAAGGACTGTACTAGGTCATGTTGATAGAGGAAATTAGTGGCTGTTGATCTGGGGCTTTGAAAGGAGTAGAGCAAAGCAAACCAGGAGTTAAGAAGGGCTATCTAATTAAAAAAGAAAAGGCCAATTCCTCCACAGAAGAAAGCTTAAATTAACTTTTCAGTCACATCAATCCCTAGAAAATGTTAATAATAGATTGTATGCATATTGCTTTATAATGGCCTAGAATGCAAACATTTTCAGTAGTGTCTGCTGCTTGCAATTCCTTTGAAACAGGTGTGTTAAAGGATGGAAAATCCACCTGTAGTTTTGCATGATACACACCAGCAAACTATTAAAAATGAGCAAGAGCTCTTCAGCTTGGCAGTATTTATCCTTTGACAAGCAGAGCAAAGCATTTTGCTATGCACTGATACAGCAGGAAAAGTTCAAAAGGGAGGACAAGGATCACTAGAGATATGGTATGGCTTCCACAGGACGAAAGACATTTCTTCATTGAGAAAACAGATAGCTGAGGAGAGATATGAGAGACCTATGAAATCCCGACTAGGGGATGTTTCAACATTTCTGAAAGTGCAAGAACTGTGAGGAGGAAGGCAGCCAGTTGCTTGGCTTAGAAGTCTGAAGATTTACATCTATCAAAAGGAAACATTTCTTCACACAATGTGTAATTAAATTGCCACAGGATCTTGGGAAAACCAAAGGTAAAAATAGGTTCAAAGAGAACCTAATCGGATTCACAGGAGATAGGTCCAGGAAGAGCTATTACACAGATGTCATATCTGGCTTAGGAAGTCCCTGAACAACAGACTGCTAAATTGGGAATGTCCACTGGGAGAAGCAGTGCTTTATACACACCCTTTATACTTTTCCTTTATACACTCTTCCAAGTATTTCCCACTGTCCCTTGACAGAGAAGAGCTGTTAGACTGTTATTAGTTGTTAGAATGACTTTAGCTTTAGGCTGACATTACAATGAATATCTTTCAGTTCAATTTATTTAGTTTTTAAAAAAATTGCTTTAATTTGGCCACCAACCTGACAAATGACTTTATCTGTGCTGAAGCGTGTGCAAGCATGTACACACACAGAAATCCCTGTGTGCCCTCAGAAGCACATGCTCA
Organism: Lathamus discolor; assembly: GCF_037157495.1. Classification (NCBI taxonomy): domain Eukaryota; kingdom Metazoa; phylum Chordata; class Aves; order Psittaciformes; family Psittacidae; genus Lathamus; species Lathamus discolor. Next base: position 109,625,004 of record NC_088885.1, on the reverse strand, counting down.
CAGAGTTATTAGATATTAGTCTCTTAGTTATTTAGTCAGGGTTCACGAGAGCCAAGGCATTAGTACACAGTGTAATCTTCCACACCCTCCATGGTAGGGACAAAAAAGCAAATGCCTTAATCCAGGTTCGTTCTTCTCTGTGCCCCTACCTAAACGTCACAGCTGCCTTCTGCTTGCCCCAGTGCCCTAGAACTCTGATATACTTGTTTCAGATAACCATTTGTATTTTCAGTTAACACCCTGGCTTTTCCGTGTGCACCAAATCCCAAATGCGAAAACATTAAGGTCTTCTTGCCAAGAGGATGCATTGCTGGAGACACTACATTTCAAAGCTTTCAGGAGTGTATTTTTACTGGGTTTCCTATGAGCTACTACCACCAAAACCAGGCTGCTCAAAAACTGAAACAGAATGACCTGATTCTTTTTTGCCTTTGTTTTATCTATAAAATGGTATGCTGCAGGCTGGCTTGACAGATTCTTGGCACCAGATTGTGTAACCTATCTGTCTTCAAAAGAAAAACAACTTGGCAGTAGAATATAGCATCAGTTCAAAACCAAAAAAATACTCCCAAGGAAATGTATGTTGAATGAAATGGAAATGCAGGAAGGCACCCACTATCTGCCTGCCTCCAGCACATCTATATCAAATGCCTAATAGATGGTAATTTTAGTCTCTGACATTGCTTCCTCACTCACTTCCAGGATGTTTTACTCTTACAAAATACCATTTGCGTCCCACATGAGCCTTTTTTGTTTTGCTGTCAGTTAAAACTCCATATCACAGGAGACTGGATGAAACCGTTGCCTAAATTTTCACTGTTTTTACACCTACAAAGCATTCACAGGTCTACATTAAAAAAAAAAAAAAAAAAAAAAGTTTTCAGAAATTGCTTGTATTTGTTAAAACCCGAGATTTGCTTCTTCCTTTGCTTTCAGGCCTGGCCCTTTTGTACTCAGTTGTGCCCTGCAGGCACAAGGCGAAATAATTACAGCTTCAGAGAACTGCAGCAGATATGTGGCCTAAGGTGCAGAAAGCCATGAAACCTCAGACTGGATAAACCAGTATGGAGAACAACAGCATGATGTGTTTTGAACAGCAACAACAGGGTCACTTGTTAGCATTCAGCTCTCTGCTTCTAAGACATCTCTCGCTTTCTTTTGAAAAACATGTTTTCATTTCAACTCAGAGAACTTCTTTCTTTCCTAAAAGAGACCCGACCCAAAACCCAGAAACGATCTAGGTTTCAAAGCAACTGATGCATGGTGAGCCTCAGAGGCTCTTACATTAAATTCAGCCTGACTCACTTCAGCCATTGGCTGTACTGTGCCTTATCTGTGGGCTTCTCTGCTAAGGTTGCAGCCGCTGTCAGCAGAACAAAACAAACTGCAGGAGCTAGCAGATACAGTACTATGTCTTCTAACGGCAGGATCTTCAGCCATGTATCTTCAAACTATACAATCTTGTGTGCTTTGCTCTATCCCTCTCCTCTGATTCACATAGTCTTTTCATTGCTAAGAGTCTTAGCAGAGAAACTAATCCTTTATGGCAATTTTACAATAGACTGTTTCAGTTAGAAGGGACCTAAAATGACCACCTCTCCAGGAAGCCTGTTCCAGTGTCTGACCACCTTCTTGGTAAAAAAATGCTTCCTAATGTCCAGTCTAAACTTTTCCCTAGTGCAGCTTTGAACCATTCCCACGTGTTCTGTGACTGGATACCAGAGAAAAGAGATCAGCACCTCCCTCTCCACTTCCCCTCCTCAAGAACCTGTAGAGAGCAATGAGGTCTCCCTCAGCCTTCTTTTCCCCAAGCTAGACAAGCCAAAGTCCTCAGCCATTCCTCACAGGCCATTCCCTCCAGCCCTTTCACCAGTTTCGTTGTCATCCTCTGGACACATTTGGGACCTTCACATCCTTAAACTGTGGGGCCCAGCACACAGCACTCGAGGTAAGGCCCCACCAGCACTGAGCACAGTAGGACAATCACCTCTTTTGACCGTCTGGTGATGCTGTATGTAATGCACCCCAGGGTGCAGTTTGCCCTCTGGGCTGCCAGGGCTCACTGCTGATTCCTATTGATCCTGCTGTCCACCAGCACCCCCAGGTCCCTTTCTGCAGAGCTTCTCACCAGCCACTCCTCTCTCAGTTTATACTTGTGCTTGGCATGAGTGGAAATATTAGCCCCACCACCATTCTAAATCATTTCACTTTATACCACACCAGATATGGTGTGGTAAGCCACACTTTATATCACAGCAAGAGGTGTAGGCTCCTTCCCTGGCTGCACAGAAGCCAGAGGAAATGGTGAAGAACCATCTGTTTACGGTTTTAGTCTCCCATGGCAGTGTTCTTACTTCAGAAACTACCATTGTTTCAGCATTCGTAAGTTCTTGCGATGCAAACCAAGTAATGGTTTGCCATCTGATGGTGCGACTAGAGCAACCAGCTGATGGTGTGACTAGAGCAATAAGCAAGACAATTTTGGGGGAGGACATCTTAAGGCAGACAACATAAAGAAGCAAGAGAAACTGAAAATGAGAGCCCCTTGTTCAATAAGCATGGGTGCTAATCGGCCTGGCACAGTCTATAACTTCTTTTCTAGTTCAGTAGAACTGGTTGACTTCCAACAACTCAATTATCTTCTGTAAGTGAGGGATGGAAGGTGCTCCCTTGAGGTCAAAAAGTTACAGGCAGAGAGAAAGGACAAACAGAAATGGAAATGCCCCACGATTGAATTGATCAGCTTAGGTAGATAAATGTTTTGAAAATGCCCTGGAAAGGGTGGGTCATGTGAGGAAAGCAGAGGAAGATTTGGCTTGGGTTTTGTTAGCATCATGGGGGAGATCAGGTGCGAGATAAGACAGTAACAGCAGGAAGATCATGAGGAAAGAAATGCATACAATTTTTTTTTCCTACAAGAAGGATTGGAGAGAGGTCCTCTCTAAATGCCAGAAATTGTACAGCTGCACTAAGGGAATGGGTGCGTAAAATATTATTGAGAGCAGGCAGCATAAAGGACTGAGGATAATATGAATAGTGGTGATGGATCTAGTTGTAAAATGGTCAGGTAGTGGTAGGCACATTTATTCTTTGAGCTGTACAAGAGGAGGAGCAGGACTCGGATCTTGGCAGGAAGCCCAGGTTACAGAGAGTGAAGGACTAATGAAAGGTGTGAGTCGACATGGAAGATGGAAGAGATAGAGCAGTCCTCTGAAGATGCTTGGTTCTTGAGCTACCTTAGATCAAGAAATGGAAGCAAAATCTTTTGCTTATTTGGTCCAAGCACAGAAGCAGGAATATTTAAAAGAACATGAGGAGGTAAGACTCCTTAATGTGAGAATGACAGTCATTTGAGGTGAGGGAAAGGGGGGAGGAAAGAGCAGGAAGCAAAGAGGACTGAAACAAATTTCGTATGGTAGGCTTTTGGTGCATTAAGCAGAGAGCTTTCTTTTATAACACTGCACTTAGTAGCTTAAACTGGCAAGGAAACATGATCAATTTACTGTATTTATTCTCTGCTGTGTCATGCTTCTTGTTTTATATTTATGTAATATTTCTGAAGCCTGAAAGATTATTTAAAAAAACCATTCATTTGTCAAAGATTGAACTCAAAAGGGTTTTTCTTCAGAGCTGCAGATGTTATGGTGCAGGGACAGGGAAGAATGCACTGTATTTACAATTCTATTTCTGTAACAGATAATCAATACATTGTCCTCTGCTGTGTTTAGAGAAAAAAAAAAGGAATATGGTGCCAAACTGTGATTATAAACCCTTTGTGTCTTGGGTGCACTCATTTTCTGGAGATTAGGGGCTGTCCTTTATCAGCCAGTTCACTTCTGAAAGTCCATGATAGATTGCTGCTTGCCCGACTGCTCCAGCAGCAACCTCAACTATATCAGCAAGGAAACCCCCAAACACAACTGTCAGGAGGTAAAGCAGAAATACTGCTTTCTCAGGGCAGACCCTCACAGGCAAATCTTACCTTTTCATCTGGAGCAATAAAAACTGCAATTGAAAGTGGACTTTGGAAGTAAGGTATTTACAAACAGCCATTTCTTTCTTTCATCGTTTTAATGTGTTTTGGTTTGAGTTGGTTTTGGGTTTTTTTGAGGGGAGGGGGAAGGGTTGGGCTTTTGGGGTAGTTACTTCCTTTGTGCTCAGGCTGAAGGGAAATAGTCCTTCAGCATCTATTCATCTATTCTAATGCGCTGGTTTATCTAGTGCTGGAAGAGTTGTGGGTAAATGGGGCTAAGGTCTAACACATAAAGAAATGTCTGTCAGCAAGAGGTGTTTTAGCAGGTTAATGAGGAACTTGGTAACAGCGTAGTAAGATCATTGCAAAATCATGTTTCTTTTTGCTGAAATCACTTCAGCCTTTTAAAACCACAGGAAAATACTCTCCTACTTCACGGGGAGATTTTGTTGAATTGAAAATAGTGTAGATAACATGGGTTTTTTTTAGGGTATTTTTAGCAGAGGTAGTCAAAAACCAGTGTGAAATGGACATTTCTACTCACTTCTGCAGTTGGCGGGCCAGAGGAGGGCAGAGGACCCTAATTTTGTCAGCTTAGATTTACTGTGACCAGGTTTTCTCTGGAGAGATTGCAAGGGTGACTCTTCCCTCAGTGACAAACCCTGAGGCTTCTCCCACAGTACAGTACAAGGAGCAAAACGGCTCCAGAATCCATTAGCAAAATGGCTCCAGAATCCAAAAACTATGCTGCTGCCAAACAAAATGAAAAACAGACTTGGGTGGGTGCTTGCAGCCACAGCATCACTGAGCAGGCCTGCATGCTCAGAGGTCAGGGGAGAGTCCAGTTGTTCTTCAGCCACCAAGTCCAGTTTTGGGCAGGAATTAAGATTTACAGTTGTGGTCAAGCACTCAGAAACTTTATGTGTCTGGGAAGTGCTATGCACGCTTATGCTTCCCTACAACTTCATTGCAATTTGTCACCAAAAAGAAATACAACCCTTAAAGGCAACAACTATATATATATATATATATATATATATTAACTGAAGCATATTTGTTTACTAATTCAGGTTGCACTGCAGACTGGAGAGAGAACTGAGTTTTACAAGCTTGCTTTTTAATCTCAACATTTTTTCACAAGGAAGCAGTTGTAATGCAGAGATGTCTGGGTGAGATACCTGAGCAAAAGCAATCAGTTTGGCTCTGCCACTGCACAGCTCCACGTGGCTGGAAATTATTCTGCTGAAAAACAAGGTAAACTTCCCCATCACCTCCATGCTGCTGCAGCCGCCCCAAGACTAATATTCCATCTGCATCACCTTTCGCTGTTTAGGTAGATTTTCTGGGGAAAAAGAGCTTATTAAAAGTACATTGACCTTTAAAATATGTGGCACTTTTCTTCCACTTCTGCCAGTGGTCCGGAAAAATCCCCTCTGAGAAATAAGAGCTATAGCATTTATAAGACTCAGCTTTTCAGTTGGGTGATCTAACAATTCATCCAGGAAGCAGGTTAATATGGTCATGTGTGCAGGAACTAGGGCTCTTAAAAATTAGTTGCGGCATAATTATTTACTTTAGAAAAACATTATTAACTTTTACTCACCACTTTTCCTCCTCTACTTGAACTCCTATGGACTGGAACTTACTGGTTGCTTTATTTTCAACTGATTTATTGGACTCTTCAGCACCATCAACCTTAAAAAAAAAATCATCCAGCTAATTATAATGTATTTTAACAGAGATATAGCCCAGCTGCTTACAATTTCTATGCAAAATAAGTGTGTGCATGTATAACTTGTACTGTAAGTACCTTCATCTAGTCAGATAGCTTACCTGTCCTGTGCCCATTTCTGATGTTATTAGTGGATATTCATTATTCTAGTTAATCTACAAGTCTTTTCTGGTAAGACAACATTCAGCCTGCAAAACTCAGATGGACTTTATCCAATATTTTCTGGAGTCTGGATGCTCACATTTGCCAGAGCAAATCTCTGAGCAGCTGTAACTCCACTTACTGTGCTGTTTGTTTGATTTTACCTGTTAGTGTGTATACATATACATACATGAACTCATGTCAAAATTATGCATGTATTTTCAGTGTTTATATCAGAGCACTGTACAGATAAGACTTAAAGAAAACAGATGCTGCTTTTGGATGCATTTTCTTTACTGCTTCATCATGCAAACAGGTGGTCCCCAGGAGCAGAGGCAGGAACTTTATACCACCTCCCCATCTCTTTGAGGAGATAAATACCAGTGGTGTAAAGTTAGGATTTAACACGCATGTAAGATATGTCTTTGAGAAAAATCTCAAAATTGTGGGTCCAATCAGTGCAGTTGTTAATTGCCAATGCTATATATGAGATTAGTAGACATACAAGAAAAAAGATTTCTGGCACACAGAATTTTTGGGCCACAGCAGGATTACAAAGTGACCTGTGGATTCACTCTGATTCTGGGTGTACCTTCTGTTGTAGTTAGCATCTTTTCCACTAGTAAATAAGCTTGTTGAGAGCCACCTGAACAACCTATGCAGGAAAAGTGCTCAAGGAGGGATGAAAAGTTACAGACTTGCTCAAAGGATTGAGGTACTTATCTGGTACTGAAGCTTTTGGGGAGATAACTATGCCTTAAATCCTGTAACTGAGAGAGAGAAGGAGCCTTTTGATGGAAGGGTTTTTTTTTTTGCTTTACTTTGTTTTTTGCTAAACAGATTTACAGCAAATGCTTGGGGTGCAGCCCCCAGTGCTCAAAAGTGACTGAGGGGTGCAGAGGACACACATGGAGGTTCATCATGAATACACATTAGCTTTGTTTGTTAGAGGAGGAAGCAAACCAAGACTATGCCTCTTCAGCTTGCCTTGCTCTACAATGATGGCCAAGCTATAATTAAGGTGCATACCTGGTCTGAGTAGAGTATAAGCCTAAGCTAGGTTCTCTTTACAGTCAGTGGAGAGAGACTGACTCCACACTGCCAGTCTGAGGGCTGACAGCATACCTACCTATTTTAGGACAGTTGTTTCTAAAAGAAGTAATTTCTGGCAGCAACAGCTATTTTATGGTATTTCCACTCCCACACTACCTCTTCAGCTGTACCACCAGCATGATTGCTTGTGCAATGATGCTGCAAAATGGACCAGACAGCAGACTAGCAAAGTAGTCTTATTTGTGAAGCCTGTCTGACTCTAAAAATCTCACTGATGGGCACAACTGGGAGGGTGGCATGGTGCAAGGGCAGGAATCCTGTATCACTGCTGAAGGCTTTGCTTCATGTAATCCCGGTTTTTGGCATCTCCATTGGTTTGTATACAAAAATTACCCTGGCAGTGCCTCATGACCATCCCCAGGCAGCTTTCATATATGATTATGTTGGTCATCTGTAAATTTCAAAGTTTCAAAGACTTGAACAGCATTTGGGGCTCTGTTTGCTCAGATCTCAAGAAACTGAGGCCCCTATGCTTCCAAAAGCAGCATTTGTTACTTGCAGAAACAATACCTGAAGAAGAGACAGAAGGGAGACGGTGTCTCAAGAGCCATTATTCACATTACCATTGTTCATTTTGGCTTCTGCAAACATGGAAATGATTTCTTTCTGCCTATTATTTTGCAGGGTGTTTGCCTGCTAAGGAGTCTTTGTTGCCTTGCTCAGCGAAATGAGGAATTACAACATTAGACTTGGCTGAGAATGGGAATAAGTAATAGAAGAGTTTTCCCTATCCCTGTCCCCCCTGAATCATGTGCCTGTGTTTAACACTGAACATCAGCCCTTCTTTCAGAATATATCCCAAACAAACATCTGTGAAGCAGAAAAAGGCTACAACCAAGTCAGAGAACCGAGCCCACAGGCAATAGTAATTACTGCCCTTCCCAGAAGAAGTAAGAGAAAAGCCACAGCTACCCCAGGATTTGCCCCTGGGATGGCATACTTCTACACAGCACCTCTCATCTCATCAGGCTGATGCAGAGATTTCATGGTAAATTCTTAGGCTTTGCTAACCAGACAAGCCTGTCCAGGCACATAGTGCTGTGTGTACAACCTCCATCTGCAAGAAAAACATCATGTCTTCAGGCTGATAAGCTGTGGATTGCTATTCTGTTTGCTTGTGGTTCATCTTCCAGCAAAACCCATGTTGATTCTCAGTTGATTGTAAGTTCAAGCACTTCATTGAAAATGTTAACCTTGCAAGCAGATAGCTGGAGTCCTATCCACATTCTTCTTTTCTTTATTTTTTTTATTGTTTGGCTCTTTTTTGGGGTGTAGGGGTATGGGAAAGCTAATTAAGAAAGCAGATTACACTGGTCTGGCTTATTTGCTCTTCTTCATTCCTGTAAACAGGAGTGAATTTTGGCAGGGTTAGTTTTCTTGTTTCCTTCCACTAGAGGTAACAAAATGTAATTTTCTTTCACAAGGGCAACTTAGAAGAAACTTACCCTCTGCTCTTGAGGCTGAGATGGGAACAACGCTGCCTCGTTCAAGCGGCTACCAGTCATTATGAAACGCATGAATAAGCAGTGACAATTAAGTCACTGAGGCTGGACGAAAATATTTTTTGGGTGATAGTGTAATGTAAATCATTGTTTTACACATTCCCTTTCAGTGATTTAATTCATGCCTTTCTGACCCCCGCTGTGTTATGATTCATAGATTAGTGCTCATGTGTGTAATTTAACAAAGCTGAATAACAAGCAGCAAGGAGACTTAAACAAATCATTGCATCTGATGTTTTTACGATAAATTAGGAAAACATCATTAGTACCATGCAGAATGATTATGCTGCTGCAATTTCTACATAGGTACCTGTCAGGAAAACAAGAAAAATACACAAAACATTGCATAATAAGCAGTAAACCAGATGTGGAGATCCAAAACAATGGCAGGCAATAATCCATGTACTGTACTGTACCGTACCTGTATTCCAATAGATAAGCATCTGTTTTTCTTGAAGTGGTCCTTCTTTCTATCTTCTACTGCGACGGTGGCAATGGTTGTGGTGGTGGTGACGGTGGCAGTATTGTTCCCTACATGTTGACTTGCAGGGCCGTGGATCTGTGCATTGGCAGCTTCAATAGCAGCTGTCAGCGCCTTCATACTGTCCAAGCTCTCCGTGGAGTTGCTAAGTCCAGACTGACTGATGATATCTCCCCTCTGTCCATGCCCATCCATATATGCATCTTGGGCAGATTCTGTGCTGCTCTGGGCTGTGATAGAAATAAACGGTTTGGTGGTAGTTCTTGGTGGGACTGGAGGTGGTGTCTTCTTATAGGTGGTAATGCAGGATGACACTGGAAAAAAACACATGAGAGTTCTTGATTTATCAAGGCTGCCAGGAAAATGGATGCAGATAAGATTACAAAACATCAGTGAGCATGGAAAGAGCAGATGTAAGAAGGACACTGTTAGCCACAGAACCCCCAAAAGCTCCAATGTAAGGGCCATAGAAATACCTTGCTTATTGGTGTCCTCTGTTCCTACTAATGTGAGTGGCAGAATTGCCAGTAGAGGGAAAGAAATTACCTATTTGCCAATTTCCTCCTTAGTCTCTTTAGGATTGCTTTCCTCACTGTATTGTCTGCTAACTGTTCTAAGTCCCATGGGAAGAAGTCCTCGGATCAAAATGTTTGTTCTGCTCATGGCTTCCAAATGAGATTCACAAGAATGATGAGTCTCTCACCACTTATCCTAGCTGAACTGTACTTAACACAGCCCTATTGCAATTGTTTTCTGTCTCTAACCTGTCCTACTGTATTTACCAAGCTTATTTGGAAATTTAAACTACATTCCTCTGCTCAGAGACGGACTCTCAAACCTGTGTATTTATTGCTGTAAAACATCGCACTTGTTGCACAGACCTCAAATACTTTGAAATGCTCTGTAAGCCTCTGAAGACATTGAAAACAGCACTTTGCCATGCCTAAATTTCTCACCATAAATAGAAGATATCAGTTCTGGAGAAAAACTGCTTGATTTTGTACACAGGGAGTTAGTGTAATGAAGTCAGTGGCTAAAGCCTGTCAGTGATTGGGACTACTTAAAGGAAAGCGTAAGTATAAATGCTTATAACAAGACGCTTTAATAGAAGTTTATGAGAACTCTTTTTCTATTTTGAGGGCTGTGCTCTCTTTTTTAAGTGCTGGTATATGGATCTAGAAGCTTAGCTTGACATTCCCAGGTTAAATTGGCCTATTGGCCTCTATATATAGAATCACATGCAGAAAGCACTACATGGAGATAGAAACATCTTCCTTTAAGGGGTAGTTGGTGTCTTTGTGTTACTGGAGTCTTGGAATGCTTTCAAATGAGGAAAGAAAAGTTCATTAAGAACAAAAAAACAACCATGATATACTCTATTCTTTAAGAAAATAAATGCAGGCATGAACCTGTGCAAAGTTCAGACACAAACACGTTAACATAAATTCTTATTAACAGTAATCATATGGCAAGAAATGAATCATCACATCATTTTAATTGGCAGACGTCTATGCCACCCACATAAAAGGTAACTCTGCTACAGCTGTTCTGCTTTCTGTTTGTACTGTACATGCTTGTTGAGCCAGAAGCCATTATGGAATTAATTTGACTAGCTCAGATCCATATGCCTCATCTCCAGATAGCTGTAGGAATAGTTACAATATAAAAGGTGTTTCCAGGGCATGAAAGCACACGGGATTTTTTTTAGGGACTGTAGTGTAAGTTTCTGATAACATGTCTGAACCCATGTTAAACATGTTGAATGCTAATGGAAAAAAAGAGTGTTTCACTAAGGCAGTGAGGGTTTTGAAACTATGATTCACTTCTGAAAAATCAAACAGAAACTACAGCACCTTTGAGAGGAGAGATGGCTAAAAATGAACTTGTCGAATTTTAACTGTGCGGAAGTGACTAGTGTATTAGGGGTTAAAGGTGTTTTTTAAAGTGCTTATGACAAGATCAATATCTGGAACTAACAGAAAGGATGTCAGTTTTACAAAGGGGACTGTGAATTTTGTGCCGTTCTTCACTGGTTTTGATGGTGCCAAAAAGCATTCGGCGTGACTGTGCACATTCAGGTGAATCAGCTGCTGTTGCTGCAGCACAAGCATTTACTCTGGGACTTAGAGAGAGTTCTGGAGGCTGCTGCTTGGGTGATGATATCCCAGAAACAGCCCAGGTGGTTCATGGTCTGGAGAACATTCTCTGAGTGGTGGAAATGCAAACTGAAATTCACTGCTGAAAATTCAAAGCACATACACATACATATATTCGGGTAATGCTTTGGGAAGCTGGTGTCGGACTTGTGTAATAGAGATTGGTGTGCAGTGCTACTTTGCAATTCAGCAAAGTATAAATTGCACCATTTAAAATATGCTAGGCAAGGTCATTGTGGAACTCCTGGGGACATGCCAGCAATTTCAGGACATCCCAGCAAGGCACATAAGTATCATTTTTCCTACATAGCAGATAGGAAAATGATAATGAAACACACTCAGAAAGTGCTCTTAGGTAGGAGACAGAGCATCAAAACCAAAATGCAAGCCTTAACAAGACTTGTCCACACATCACTGGTCATCCCCCACTAGAAAGGGAGTCAATAGCAACTGTCTATCAACTGTTACCATGCACTCTGGACACAGCAGTACAAATACAGAAATGCCTGATTAAGATGTCTTTCATTCTGTTGGTAAATGTACTCAATGAGGAGTCTAATCCGCACTGCAATGAAAGATGTTTGCACTCAGCTAATTAAATCTGAAGTTATTCTTAAGAGGGGGAGAGAATTGACAAGTCATATGGTGAAATTGTAAAGAGAAACGGCAAACGTTCTTTTGGCAAGTCAAAACAAATCCTCAGTTTCCTGGAGTCACGCAGCACATACTGTACAGCTCTGGAGAAGCAGAGTGTGCAAGTCATAAAAGAACCCCAGGCACTTCATTACTGGAAAAGATGTAAGCTCCTGCCGCTCCTCTGCAGAAACGACAACAAAACAATGCTCGGGCCACCGTCGCTGTTGGAGGTAGCTGCGCTCTCAATGCTGTAGCTGGCTGAGCCCTCCAAACGGCTGAAGCACAATGACGGGAGGGATTCAGTGCATCAGTTTTTGTCCGGGTGCTTTCAAGAACTTGGCAACTTGCGACATGGCAACCTGAAGGATCTGCCCACTGTTCAAGTGGCTATGGTATTTTAAATGCCAAGCTGCTTGAAAAACAAAACAAGTACTCCCAAAGAAAAATGACAAAACCCTGGTGTTCTTCTTGTGCAGCCAAGAGAGCCTGAGTGTTCAGTCAGTGCTTGGGAAGAGCACATCACGTTGTGCCCTGTCCCTGCAGGCAAAGGGGAAGCTCATCCATCCAGCTCTCCTGCAGCAGAGATGGACTGCCCAGCAGGATGACTCAAAGGGAGAAGATCACAGGATCACGGGACACATGAAAAAGATGGAGAAATCTTCACTTCACACACAAGGAACTTTCAAGGGGTTTTGCATATGAATGTCATTTTAATTCACATCAGGAAGTGAATTTAAACAGCTATATAAATTCCTTGATAAATATGTTCTTGGACATGGATCAAAGAGCGAAGTTCTGTACGGAAACTGATCTGACTGGAGAGTCAAGTCGAAGTAGTCTTGTTTTCCATTAAAATTGTTTAGACATGGAGTTTATCAGTTTAACTTTTTGAATAGCAAATGTGTGTATGAACTCCCAGTTTGTCACAATATAGACTAGCTTTTTGTAGTCCTTAGAGCACACATGCTGCTGGAGCAAGTATGAATTCCTCTCCTAGGGCATATGAAAGGCTTAACCCAGAAACTAGTTAAGTCATGCACAAGAATCTTTGACTCCTAAAGCACCTTGAATTGGGCCCACAGTTTCCAGCTGTATCAATCTACCAAGTAAAGCTCTCCTTTTCCTTTTGATCTTTATCCTTCTTCTGTAGCCTGCCTTCTGGTTACAGTTTAATCCTAAATACCTAGTGAAAAAGCACTTTCTCCAGATTGAGAATAAAAAAACCCCCAGTCATGGTGTTTGTCTTCCTAGCCAGTATTTCCAAACAACTAGCTCATGGGACAGGAATTTGGAACAGGGAGTGTCAACCACCCAGTTCAGAAGGAAGTCTAATGATAAAAAAAAAATAATCCCAGATTGCATAATAATAAAGGCTTGAATGTGAATGTTTCATTGTAAGAGCACTTCAGTTGTTTAAACATGCTCACGAGGGAGATGAGCCCTCAGGAGCAAACATCAGCATGCAAACACAGTTTTAGCTCAGTGAATGGGTGCTCAGGAGAACGCCAAGGCAGATTAATATTTGTGAAGAGATCAAATTCGTGCACTACTTTGAACAGTTCAAGTGATGAGATATGTAAGCAATATCTTCCTAATTTGGCAGCCTCATATTAACTTGTTGACTTAGTTAACAAATACAGGAAAAAATGAAAGTGCAAATGTAAACTTAATTAACATAATAGTGTTCCTCTTGAGAAAAAGGACTAATTCCACAGCTTGAAAGAAGCAGCAAAGGACAACTTGAGCGCAAGTAAGTATTAAGGTACAAGGCAGGAGTTCTTCTACCCCACACAGATGTGCCTCGGTCTTCTGATTTACTGTCTGTTAAACACGTGTGCAAACAGCAGTGCCCTTGCATCTCACACAACTGCAACACAAAACACAGGTGTAGGCACATCCAAGCAGACCTGAGCCTCACAACTGCAGCCCCTGAGCTCCCCACACAGAGGTGCAGTGCTTGATTTGGCTTGGTAGAGTTGTTATTCTCTTTACCATGCACTAATTTCCTTACTTTGGGGGGGAATGTTTGGAAATAGGGTTCAGATCCTGTATTGTTATTTATACATGCAAAAAACTGGTATGGAAGGAGAGCATGTGTTTTCCTAAGAAAAACCTATTTTCATATAGCAGATGGCTTCTGAGGATGTAGAGATTTACTATTACAAGAGTGAAATAAAGATTTTTATAAGAAGTTCTAAACTGCCCAAGGGAATAATACCAGAGTGAGTTATAGATATCATTATCCCAAATGAGAACTACTGAAATCTACGTACTACACCATCAGGACTTCTGCCAAGAACATGATTTTTCCATACCCCTGCCACTGCCAAGCCACATACCTTATCCGACAAAAACCTAAGCCATACTGGGTTAAGAAACAGGCATAACTGCTAACTAAAATCCTGCAGAAACCTATGCAGAGTACCTAAACTATCTTCACTGCACACAGTAGCACCACAGATTTAATATTCCATGTACTCAAGAGGTCTAAAAGCTGGTCCTGGTGACCTTTTCATAAGTTTGGACATTTCTGTTTGCAGGTAGGGTGCCTCTAGCTGCCCAGCTGGATATAGTAAAGGATTTCCTGAAACCTAGGAGAGAGGTGAGACTAAAAATGGTTCATCGTGCACCTGAGATGGCCTGAGTTAGAAAATCTGCACGTGCAGAGTCAGTGGATGATAGGTGAATATTTCTCCAGCTGATGGAGACTGCTGATGCCAGTCAGAAGTTTAATTGTTATCCCAGGGAAGCTGAATTAGTGTACAGAGAACAGATGAGATAGTAAAAGATTTCTGCTAGATGCAGTTTATGACTAGGATATCACCATAAATTATGGATGCACGGACAAATTCAGTGCAAATGCAAGAAAATAGTAGGCTTCCTATGAGACCTTTTTCACTCCTTGTACTATATAGACATATCTGAACTTCTCTATACATAAAAATTACCAGTACGTTAGCAGCACACAACTAAGCAATTCAACTCATTGAGCCCGAAAACCAAGACATCTATAGACAACTGAAACTCTGGAAAAAAGATTTCACATAAACTGAAAGTCATTACCCAAAGTGGATAGTTGCTAGGATGGTTTATAATACTTAACTCCTGAAACCTGTGATTTTTACTGGTGTCAAGCAATTAGGACTCGGCTTTATCTTTCCTGAAGAGATAAAATAGGCAAGAATGGGACCATTTGCAAGCCCTAGACTTAATTCCAATTAATGCATATGAAATGCCTTGCTTTTTTCCCCTGAGTGAGTAGTTGGAGGCAACAGCAGTAGCATTTGCTTCTGCCATTCGCTTGCCAGCAGCTGTCTCTATGGGGTTGAACTGCACTGTACCTGAGGATATGGTGCTTTACAGATGGGTTTGATCCTGCCCTTTGGCCCATGGGACATGATGAAGCTATATACCCACAGACAATATATGAATAGCTGAAATTCATTCGGGCTGAGTGGGAAGTCAGATGTGAGACTATTCTGGCCTTGCCCTTAAACTCTGGCTACCAACAAAACACCTGAATAAACACCACCAAGAACTGCAGGGATGAGAATGTGAGTCTCTTCTGGGCAGATGCTCCCCAAGAGTTCTGAAGGTTCAAACTGCTTTAGAACAGTCACGGTGGAAGGTATCTGATACAGAACATCAACCTCTACATTCAATGAAGCATGTGGGAGAAGAGTGAAAAGAAGAAAAAAACCAGTACAGCAGTGTGGTGTTTTTTAGTTAGCAGGTGAATCATTTATCATGTCTTTTCATCTGTATAGCATTTCTTTTTTTCTTGAGAAAATCGGGGAAAAAGCGGTTGACCTATAGTTTAAACTAAATCTAGTGAACCATTCAAATGCTTTCTTCACTTAAATACTTCACTAAGTCCTTCGCAGTTCTGCCCCATTTTGGAGCAGTCACGGATAACAAGAAACATTATAATTTCAGATAAAAAAAGGACACTTTAAAATATCATTTATTGTTCAGAATTTACATGTCTTAAAAACACCATGGTAAGAAATTGATGAGCTTTCTGAATATCAATACATGAATATTATAAAATACATTTATAGAAAACAGAGGAAACCTGGTAAAATATGGCAGTTTATCCTACTTAGACCAAAAATGTACAAGTAAATAAATGTAATAATATGCAGGTTAATGAAATCAGATCCTTTCCCCATCTATTTTACAGGAAGCAACTTCACTGGCACTTTAACACTTTTTTATGTGTTACTGCAGGACTCTCAAATTCCAGAATTTGCATCCTTTTCCCTCTGGCAATACTGTTAATAAAACAAAATGGGAATTTCTTTTTTTAATGTGGAGTTGTGCTAACCAAATAGAGACACATATATGTAAGCAGCTGTTTAAGTAAAAACACAGTGCAAGATCCAATGCCTGGATTTTCAGAAACACAAGGGGTTGAACTCTCTGCAAGTATCAAGCCACCTTAGCCAGGAAGATGTATTTAAGCAGTTTCAAATCCAAAATATATACTCCAAAAAGATACTTATTGTTTTGGCTACTAAGGAAAGGTTAAATTTAAAGACTTCGGCTCCGAAGGTACATTTCAAGTCCTTGGTGTCAATCACTGGAAAACCTCTTATTTACATTTCTGATCTCGATGTGGATTCTTGAAAACCCAAACTGTGAATACATGACCTAATTTCCAGACTATACCAGCAGCTCTTTCAACATGCCAAAAGTGAAGCCCACACTTGCCACTCTGTGTGGACATATTACCATAGGTGCTATTTCTCAAAATTATCATGTAACTGTTGCTGGACATATTAATATACTCTTGTGTATATGGTTTCCCTTCAGTTACAGATGGAATATTTAATATCTGAGCAGCCAATACATAGGAGTCTTGAACCCTGTCAAACCTGAAGATACATCATTGCAGATGTGTGGTCAGAACTAAGGCCACATGTTACTAAAGCTCTCCTGCAGCAAGTACCATGGGTCATGCCCTCCTTCACAGTTCATTAAGAACTGCATTTTGTCCTTCCTGAGCCTGTGCTGCCAATCTGTCATCCTCCCTCAGTGCCAATGGAGCTAACTGATGATAGAGCAAGTTTAGCACTCAGTCATCTTAGGAGGAGTTTGTCATGAATTTGATGGAGAAACTGCAGGTTGAAATTGTACAGCTTTTGTCACATAGCAGGTTGGGCTACAGAATAATACAGAATAATCTTCTAAATCTGTGAATCCCAGAAATTAACCTGTGAACCTAGAGGAGACGTAAGCAAGTCAATTAACTCTCAGTAATCTGATCATCTAGCCTTGAAGTTAGCTAGGTATTAATACAGTTGGACATCACTTTTTTCAACATTAATGCAAGGATTTTATTTTTAAGCTTTTCACCACAGCCAGCTTTCAAAAGGAAATAGTTGGCTGGGCTATTGACACTTCAAAGTGTGATTTCTGTATAAGAAAAACATAACTGTAAAAGTTGCTCCCTTTTCTTCTGCTGCTGATATTAGCAAGAAAACAAGCTTCTACTGGTTTTTACTCCCAGTGGTTTTCTGAATACTTAATAAACTTAAGGTAGGGTAAGGAGAATTCTGTATCATTGCACACATTGGCATCAAGCTGGTCCCACAGAATTTGATTAGTGATGCATCTACATTGGTATAGAAATTAATTAGTTTAAATTGCTGCAATCCCACCCCTGATGTGGACACATTTAGAAGTGCATTATGACTGATAAGGTCTTTTTTATAACTTAAATGAAAATGCAGTGGAAATAAGAGTGATTCCCTCGAAGAGTTTATTCCAATTAACTGTATCAGTTCAGTGATTTTAAACTTCGTTCTATGCCACAGTGTGCAAACAAGCTGTACATTGCTATGAAGTACATCCATTTGAATCCACTGCAAACTGTAGAGGTATAATTTAACCCAATGACAATTTGTGAAGATTAAGAGCCCTTTTTAATTTTCTGGGTCAAAATCAGTTCTCAGGGTTGCTCTATTTGAGTTAATTTGTGCCTACATGGTTTGGTTACTTTCACATCTGGTATTTTTTAAAAGCTAAAATAAAACAGAGAACGCAGTGAGCAGCATTGTTACTAATGACCTGCACTGGAGAAGTTCTGTACTATGAGAAAGGTACACATATACATATGTGACAGTTATATTCCTCTAGTCGTTAAGGGACTGGTATACACAGCAAGTACGGAAATGTAGGTATACCAGTTTTGCATGTTTTTCAACCCTAAGGCTGTTCAGAAGCTTTTAAGCTATCAAGAAAGTCGTTGGTCTGACATAGACCATTCAAATGTGTTTAACACAACCTATACGAGATGGAATTTCCTATTTTCAGTACAGTAGCCACCTACTGTACTAATCAAACTTCTTCATGATACTGATGAGTACAGGTGGTGTTTCCTCACAGCAGAAAGCACTCTGTCACCTGATCCAGTAAAGGACTCAAATGTTTTTAAATTCTTTAAAGTACATACTTGAGCTCTTTTGCTCAGTCCCGAGTGGCATCAAGGCTTTACTGCTTTCACATCATCCCGAAAGGCTACCTTTCAATTTATTTTGAGAATTTTATTTTATGCTACTTGATATCTCAGATTATATTAAATAAGTTTGGCCAAGAGTTGAAAGTTATTCAAATGACAGCAATGATGAAGGGCTGCTGTGTTTTAATCAGATATATGTTGGGAAGAAACTGTACAAATGCCAAAGACAAGAAAATAAAAGCCAGTACAAACTTACTTAAAAAAGAATGTGATTGTTAAAAACAACATGAACAACTTTTTCACTGCTACAAATTGCCATGAAGCACCACAAGAATTGATTTATATCATTTTACTATCAGTTTCAGTGTAGTTCCCTATAATTCAAATGAGTATAACCACACACTGAATTATTCTCATATATAATTATTAATAAACATAAAAGTACAAAGCCATCATTCAGGAAGAAAAGTATCATATGGGCATTGAGCAAGAACAGGGAAGTTGAGTCAGGGAAGTGCTGACTTGTTTTTAAGCAGCCAGTACGGCATTTTTCAGCACACTTATCACTTTTGGCTGTTCCAGTCCAAGCAGGAATGTCTAAAGCAAGCAAGTTATGCTCTTGTATTTCCTAAGAAAACAAACCCAAACTAAAACCAAAAGCAAGAGCTGCTTGCAGCAGGAAGAAGGAAGGGAATAAGGAAAATTATGACTAAATCCATGCTCCAGGCTGTCACCTGAGAGAGAGAATTACAGCCCCACTTGAAAGTTCTGCCTCCCCACATAAGGTTATCAGATGACCTGTTAAAAGTCACCTGTCAGGGCAGATCCACTAGTGCTGTGGGGGAAAATCCAGTCCCCTCTCATATGGGGAGGAAATGGAGGCAAAGGGTTTACACAAGAAATTACACTTCTCTTTGGCCTGATTTCAGGTAAAACTGCAAAACTGACCCATGCTTGAGGACATTATCGTCTGTCAAAACCTAGAAACAGTGGAATTGTTTGGTGAATGAGGTATATGAAACGTGTATGAAATATGTTTTGAGGTATTAAAATCTACACCGAAATCTGATTTCTATCTTCTCATTTTACATTCAAATGAACAAGCTACATCCTTGCTCAATGACAGGTTTGAGGTTGCTGTGAGTGACCTTATCCTTTTATCTATTTGCTCGTTATTATGACAAGAGTCCTAGTTAATAATTCAACACATCAGCTGAAGATACTGGCATGGCATGAGAAATTCCTAATGATCATCCCGAGTGTCCTGAGCACAAAAAATACTGACATCTCATTTACTGTCACCAGAGTGTACAGATAAGAACATTTCAACAAATCGGAGCACAGAAGTCACTTCTTCCTGGGAGTCCTCAACTAGCAAGAGAACATCAACAGTTCCCAGAAGACATTTAGACAAAGAAAGATGGTAGCCCTGGTACACATGAAAGAGGACAGAGCAGTCATGTTACTTTTAATCAAGATTTGAATGAAAGACATTCTCATTTCTTTTCATACATTTCTCTATCTATTAAAGAAACGCCTGTAAGACAGGCCTTGAAGAAATTCAGATTCACAGTTTGTAGGAGACGTTAGACACAGACTCCCGTAACTTCCTTGGAGACATCAGCTGCATAGATGATAGTCTGAAAGCTTATTTTTATTTTTATTTTTGTTTGTTTATTTTGTTTCTATTTTACTTAAAATAACCCAGTTCACTAGAGGTAGAAATTTGAAAACTTGCCAACAACATCATGAAACCCTGATGGCTGAATTCATGTCCTATCATTCCAGTAGCAAAAATCGGAGTATTATTTCCACAAGGACAAGAAGTATTGTCACAGTAGAGATCCAACTTTTCTCTCCCCAAACCACATAGTATTTATTTTCCACTAATCTCTTTAGCAAGAGATTTTGGAATGAATGCTCATGGTCTCAGCCTGGGATAAACCTCCCTCTTCTCTAACCCGTAGACAGCAAGATAATATGAGCATTTCTCACTTTTGCATATTATAAAAATGAATGATACACTTTGTACTGGCTTAGTTAAAAGATAAATCCAGACCTTTGTGCTGGCTAGAGTCAAAAGGTAGACCCAGGACATCTATTTACTACATAAAAAGAGAAAGCAAACACACCCAAACAAATTTTGACACTTCAAAGTACCAGACTTTTTGAATCCCTAGACTACAGAAATGTTTTATGAGGATCATGTGGCCAATACAAACTCTTTGCCAAAGCCAGCAAAGTGAATCCTACAGATCTGTACAATTTTACATGCACACGGAAATACTCCACACCTCCTTGTGCATGAGTTGCAGGAAAAGATCAGGTTTTTAACCAAAGCTCCAATATTTCAGTTTTCTCCTACCATTTTTTGCCCCAGCCTTAAACTTGCTCTTCGTAGTCACCCCACTAAAAAGACCCTTTTCCTATTCCTCCTCCAAACTTGGTGTTTCTTTTGGAACAAAGATTTGTCTCTGAGACTTCACTGGTTCATGGTGAATCAGAAGGTAACCCAAACCTCTGACCGAAGATGCTCTCATGGGCAAACAAGATGTGAAAGAAAGGGGATGAATCAGGTCTGGATCTTCTTGTCCAAACCAAGCAGTTATAAATAAATAAATAGATAAACAAATAAATAGGTAAATAAACACACTAATACAATGTACTGTGAATGTTTGTCAAAAAGGATGCTCAGCAGAGCAACCCACAACCCAGTTCAATTTAGGCTGTTGAGTCTGGCTCTGCTTTGCTTGAAAACCTCCTTTATATGACCTTGATTTCTGTTTGCGCAGATGTTTGAAGAATGTCCGTCTTAATACCAGCACCTTTATCTGCCTGGTTAACATGGCTGAGACTATGTGGTAATTCATGATTTGTTATTGTCATCCAATTATGGAGTTTGAGCAGTATCACTGTCAAATGCCAATCACCCAGCACAAAAAGCAAATAATTAAAATGGACAGGTGATGAATAATTCACAAGCCATTTATGCTTTTCATAAATTGCCTGTTAACAAATGATAAACAAATTCACGTGTAATCATGAGGACTGTTTGCAAACAACTTGGGAACTGGGGAAAATTATAGATTCAAGATTAAAATCAGTTCCAGTGAGGAAGTAAGTCAGCTCTTGTTACCAGTGCTATTAATATTGTCTACTTTTTATCACAAAGGATCTAAGAGGATATACAGACTGTGCGTAGTTCTGGGTCACAGCAGCACCATCCATGGTTGCACTGCACCCAGCTGAGAGGAAGGTTTGAAGCTAGTTGGATGTTTTCCAGAAGAGCTATTACTCTGGAGTAATTATACATTTTGGAAGTGGTTTAAACTGAATCACTACACCCCCACTTCTTGTTTGGGATTAAGGGTATCCAGATGAAGAGTTATTCTGGAATAACCACAGTACTTTTGGAGAACTTCCAGGATTAGGGAGACTTTGCTGCAGAGAGGAGTGCAGCACACTGAGCCAGCAGTCTCCTCCCATGACCTTTGTTTTCTTCAGAATCTGTCAAAGTGCTGGCAGTTCTGATTCCCTTCAGCTTTTAAAGACTAAAAAGAGCAATATTCAAGGTACTTTGCCCGACTTGGGTGAAGAAAACAGCATGCGAATGAACTCTCCTCTAGCTAAGACTTCTCAGGGCAGAGACTTTCCTACCTGCAGAATGATTAGAAAAAATGTGAACTATTAGAACTTAGTAATTCCAAAGGCAGCTTATTACATCCACAATGTCATTCCTTTGTGCATGAAATCTCTGTTTTATCCATGTACACCAGGCGTGAAATCTACTCATAAAGTAAAAAGGAACTTTCTTAAGTTTTACTGAATTTAACGCATAATGCTGTGGATGAGTCATATTTTCCATTCAGTTGACTTATCTATACATGTCTTGAATGTGCTATGTATTAATAGCCAAGTAGGTCACCACAGCAGTTTTACTTGAGTTTGGGAACCTGCTGATTTGACCTGTTTATCAAGAGAAAAGTGTAATCTCAACAGGACAAGACTGTTTTGTATTTTTCCTCCCTGTTTTCCTCTTGTGAGCAATTTCTTTTTAACTCCCTAGAGCCAAGTAAAAGGTCACTGGCCTAGAGGACTTTTTTCCCCCTTCCTCTTTTCTACCATTTGTACATAATTCAAGGAAAAAAAAAAAAAAAAGGAACAGTTCTCTTTATATAAAAGCTTAAATTGTAAAATTGGAAAAAGCATATGCTTAGTGTTCTTTATATATGTCTATGTGGAACCTCTTTGTGTATGTCTTAAGCAGACACAATAGAATTTAGAGTCTTAAAATGGAAAATAAATATCTATATTTATGAACAAACCTATAATGATAATGGGAAAAGTGCAAAACCTGTCATGACTGAAGTGAAAAGACAGTCATTTTATACCTCGCCATGTTCACACAACAGAATGGACTTGAGCTCTGCTGAGCATGCTTGAGTCCTTCAGGATGGAAGGCTCTGTGCTCTCCAATTTAAGTTAGCATTACAGTCAAAGAACTTTCAGTTTTAAAAATGTCCTAAGCTACTTTGAAATGTTCCAGAGCTTTGTTTTCCTAATTTCCACTGGTACAAGTTAAAAGTTAGATCTCCTAGATCATTATATTAGCCTCACTAAGGAGAACTGAGCCAATGGTACTTCTCCTCCCCCATAAATTATATGTTGTCAAAACAAAAATTGTGTTAAAAAGGCTACGTTTCACATTCTTCAGACTGCTGCATGCTACTTGGTCAAGAACTGAGCTTCTTGTGACCTTCCATAGCCTGCCATGTGTGAAATTCCTCCTACGTGACGATTTTAACATCAGTTGCATCGTTAACATGTGCTCCTGTCTGCACAATGTTTGTTTTGCACTTTGCCAGATGAGGCATATGCAAGATGAATTGTTACTGTGCACATGCAATTTTCTGAAAAAACCCCAATATAGGCATTATTATTCTTGGAAATGCATTTGGAAAAATCTTACTTTACATTGTATAATACACATGAGGGTGACAGGTAGGCAAAGAGCTGGAAGTGTATATGACGTTAGAAAGAGGAGTCCATGAGTATAATAAATACCTTTATGCATGTACTTGCCTGAACACACAAACAGAGCCACTCATGCACACACATACAAAACTACATTAATCTTGAACTCTGCCTTAGAGTTTTGCTTTTGTTCTCATCTCGTATGATGCAACAAATTTCAAGGCATGCTTTTCTCCTGAGCTTTGACTTGTATCTTTGGTTTCTTTCAGGATATTCCTTTTGGGTAGCATTCTCAGCTTCTTCAGCATCTGACACTGGGAGGGATTATCTGGTCTATCCACAGCTTCCACACAATATGTGTGCAGTTCCAAAGTATCTTGTAACACTAACCATTCTGACTAAAACCACAAACCACCCAAAACCTAAATGAAAACACATAGATCTTGCAGGAAAAACAGGCTAAAAACTATAAAGTAAAATCTACTGGAAGAGAGCAGAAGAGCTTCAAGGGCTCAACGAGTGTCACGGGCCTTTCTAGATGAGGATGAAGCTTCCTAGGTGATATTTGCCTACAGGTAAACTACATTATTTGATACCACAGATTGGAGTTAAGAGGTTGGTGTCCCCAGCATTAGCTGGTTTGGATCCAAATAGAACTTAGTTCCCCATCAGTTTTTCACAGAACACCATTTGAAGAGATATTCAGAAACTGTTTTTCTGGAAACAGTTTTCTTCAGCTCTAAGGTAAGTATATGTGCATGTGCATGTATTTGTATAAAGGTGTTACTGGAATACGGAGGGAATTATACTTAATAGCACCAGATGTCCTACGGCTTTGTGTCAAAGACAAAAACTTGCAGCTTGGTTGCTCACACAACCTGCTTGCTAGGGGCTAAAAAAATTCTGCTTATGAGCAAAATAATACACATTATTTCACTGCTCATTCTAGCACCAGGCCTATAATTACTGCATTCTCAACTATCTTCCACATTCCCTTTGAGCTGTGAATTACAAGCTTTCAGCATATTGGATACTAGTACTGTGGCATGATTAGATTACCATTTCCACAGGTTGCCAAAGCAGAAGAATAGCTCATCTAAGTATGAATAGGTTCATTTACTTGAAGAGAATTTTCTTTACCTTTCAGACTAATCATCTGTGTCTAACACAAGGTAAAAAGAACAGAAATTTTTTGCAGGTTAGCTTCTTTCATAAAATAAAATTTAACCCCTAGTTTTTATATCCCAGTATTTCAAGGTATGCAGATTTGGGGTTTTGTCTGCTTCTCAGAAGAGAGATGTTGGTTGCAGAATGCAGATACAGACCTGTTTTCTATTGTAGACTGAATGCATTAGTCACTAAGGATGCTAGCGCAATAATGGAAAGTAGCCATTTTGTGTTCATTTTAGTGCACAGCCCTGGAGAGGAACAACACACATATCCCTATCACTTTTGATGTACTATTGAATAGAATACAAAGATTATAAGTATTTTATTAGTTGTTTATGTGTTAAAAAAGTAATATACATAGAGTAAACATTTCCCTTTGGAAACATAACAGGCTTCAATTTGAAATAAGAATCAGCATTTGATGATATTTGTTATTTGCAGGCTATTTATAGTGTGAACATTGATCTGTGTGTGTTCAGAAATACTCACTATGCTGTAATTCCAGTGCTACCAAGCACCCATAAACCCAGCTTAATGGGCAGCACCTCTCAGCTTCACAGCTCTCTCGTGCTGACAGAGAAGACAAGAAGCTCTGTCATGCTGACAGGCAAAGCAGGCAGGTGAGTCCACTCTCCTGTCCATTCGAGTATATAGGTAATAGAGCACATGCAAATGATTGGTTTTTTTATGTGGAAGCTGATACACCACACATGGTGAAGCAGGTCAGAAGCAGCCCCAGTGGCTTGCTGGCTTTACTTGCCCAATGATGATGGAAATCTGGTTTTGCTCAAATGCATTCACCCCCTTGCCCTACACAATGGCATAAAGAAGGCAGCCCCACATTGCCTTCCCAGCCATTTGCAACTTACAAAAGGTTTTTGGTGGATGCAAAAGCTGACTGACTCAGAACATGGGAGAAGTCGGTAAAAAGTCGCAAGTCCTTCCACTGGTGAGCAGCCTTTGTGGCCCATCCCTTATGTCTGTAAATCAAGTTCCTGACACACATTTGTGGCCTGCTCGGCACTGTTATCGCCTGTGTTTTAACTCTCTGGTTTATGATTTTATTATTTCAGTATGGTCTCCAGACCATTTGCAAACCACCTACAGCGCCTGGCAGCTCACACCATTTGGGAAACATTGCCTTATGATACTCCTCTGCAGTAATTACATTAAAAGCTTGTTAAAAAGGCAAATCTAAACAACTTTGGAGATATCCAAGGAGAACCACAGATTTTTTCTTGACATGCATCATTATGTAGTAAAAGAACATTCCATGAAACACAAGGGTATTTATTATTCAAGAGATTACACCCCGCTACAGCTTAAGCTAGTCTGGACAAAAAAGGACAGCACTATTTAATGATGGTTTGCAAATTACATCCAGAGAAAGAATACCTGCCATTCCAGTTTTTGTTAGCCTGCATGTGGCCACGTGAGTACTGCTCACAGAAACACTACTCCCTTCTCCGTTGCTCACACACAGACACACGCATCATTCTCCTGACTTTGTTGTGACTTCCTGAATGGTTTTCCGTTCAAACAAGCATCTAGGCAAACAAAAACATGCTGCCTATAGGAAATGTCCTTTATCTTGAAGGGTCCGTGTCTATCTCTCCATAAGACAAACATTCACTGTGTTTTCTGCTGTGGCCGCTTTCCAAGCTTTCCACACCTACCTCAGCCCTGCCTCACATTGCATCTTTTTCGATGCTCTTCCCAAGTCGCGCTGCTTCTCACAAACCAGTGTGATTACAGCTGAATTCCTCTCTCTTTACAGACTCCCAGGACATTGTATTTCTGCTCGGTAGTTCAAAGCATCATGCCTATAGTTCATAGCACGGTCTATAGTGCATGTGCTGTTTTGCTTTGTAGGACAGTACAGTAAATGTTACATTCTTTGTACAGAAGCATAAAGTTCCCGTGTAACTGCCTGCTTCACTGCACAGTGCATGCACAAAGTGTCTCAAGTTTTCCAGCATGCTGTTTATGCCCTGTTGAGGCACTGTCTTTCTGAAAATTCCAGTTATGACCTGACTCCTGTACACTGGGTAATTTCAACCTGGCCATTTTCAGTTCCCTGCTGTGAAGGAAATCCAAAGCAAATACAAAGCACACTCACAATCCACTTAGCAAACATTTCCAGAAAACAAAAAAAAAAAAGGAAAAATACAGAAAAACCTGTATAAATGGCTATAAATGCCTAAAAAACACAGGCACTCTGGGAAAGTAACTTACCCTACCTTCCTTAGAACTATTGTGTTTGGAGGTGATGAACTGCCCTTTAGCGGTGTCTGCCCCCCTCCCTGTACTGAACTGCAGGCCCAGATGACTAATTTTGGATGGCTAATTAGGCAACAGGAATCCCAATGCTAAACAATTCCAGCACTTTGCTTCACAAAGTTGCCCCTAATTGCATTTAGTCCATTTTCTCCATTTTTGTTAAGCTCCAAGATGAAAATCTGGAGACAAAGAGACACTATTCTAGCTGCAGAGTTTATCTATCTGTCTCAGACACAGTGCATGCAAATGCACAGAAGGGCTCCACTTTGCTGTTTGGGTAGTGCTGTGCAATGGAAATCGGCAGTTTGTAGACAGCTCTTTCAAAGATCAGCAAGAACAAACACTCCTTTCTTTCCTCTCTGATTTCCTCCTAGTTAACAACAGATATTGACCTTATAGAATCACTGTAGCACACTGTGAATCATATATGACATGCAATTTCCTCATCTACTGTGAACAAGCTTAGCTGTGCTGTTTGTAGTACCTATCATCAGAGGGCTCACAGTACCCTCAGAGACAACCTAACTCACCCAAATTAAACTGTTAATTTTCAATTAAAAAAATTCCTTTTCAATTTCTAAAATCCTCCCAGCAAGCAGCTTGTCATAACTCCTATCCCACTTCCTAACACAGTTTAAAATCTTTTAAAAGTCCATGTTTTAGTCTCCCAAGGGTTCAACATGTGCTTTAAGGTAAAATGTAATGAGAACAGAACATTTCAGTTGGGAGGGTCCTACAAACAATCATCTAGTACAACTGCCTGACCACTTCAGGGCTGACCAAAAGTAAAAGCATCTTATTTAATCAGACAAGAGGAAAGGGCCTCAAGCTCAAACCAGGGGAGTTTCAGACTGGATATTGGGAAAAATTTCCTCACTGAAAAGGTAGTCACGCGTTGGAACAGGCTGCCCAGAGCAGCGGTGGAATCACTCTCCCTGGAAGTGTCCAAAACCAGTGTAGATGAGTCCCTTAGTGACATGGTTTAGTGGTGGACTCAGCAGTACTAGGTTAACAGTTGGACTTGATCTTTAAGGTCTTTTCCAACCTAGTTGAGTCTATGATTATTCAGGGCATTTTCCAAATGCCTCTTAAACACTGACAGGCTTGGGGCATCAAACACCTCCCTAGGAAGCCTGTTTAAAAAACATCCAAGGGAGATTCAGAAGTACAGGCAGATGCCTTACTAACAACCCTAGGGTCAAGAAATCAACAATTGTTACTGAGTACCTATTCTTTTTCCCATCCAGCACAAATTATTTCAGTAAACATCTCCCAGATTGGATCAGAAGAGTGATCTCATATAACAAGTCCCATACAGAAAAAACTTAACTTGTGCTGGCTCCCTGCTCAGCACATTTCTTATACCTTCTTATTCAGTCATCAGAGACCTTCTGTGAGCTTTATCCATGTGACTAGTCTCAGGGATTAAAGTGGAATTTGAACTATCTTAGTATGGCTCTACAAGTTTTGCAGCCCACAAGCAAATCAGAAAGAATCAGCTGATTTCTCAGTGGAAAGATGTATTCTTAAAATCCTAATCAGAACATTTCTTTGTAGTTGGGTTATTAAGAATTTGGAACCTGAGCATATTTTTATGGCATTATTCATTTTTCCTTCCTTTTGTTGCATTCGGTTTTAAAGCTTCTAATCAGTGTTTTTCTCTCATCCAACTTTTATTATCATCCTAGAAACAAAATATCAGCATAACAATGAAAAATAAATAGAATCACTTATTAACACTTATTAACAATATGTAAAAGCCACAGAAGATGACTGAATTACTGGAGTAATTACAAGGAAATCTCGACTAGGTTTTTTGTTTCTCTTTCCCCTTGTGCAAGCCCCATTAACAATGCAGTGTGTACGTTAGCAATGTATACAATCTGTAATGGTGTAGGAGTCTAGCACCTTACACCCCCAGCAACACAGGAACAGCATCTACCATCACTGCTGTTTTTCTGAGTCTCAGATTTATTTTGGGAGGTACAAACTACACTCACACTTGAGCTACTGACATAAGTAGAGGCAGAAAATGTAAGCAAGCTACCTTTAACTGATGAACGCATGAGTAAATCAAATGGATGCTCGTGTACAGCAAGCAGATTTGCATCAACAGTTCATTCTGCTGATGCAAGGGTTGTCCTGTAAGCTGCACCCAAATGCAAGCAGAGTTGTCTTGGAATGTTTACTTCTAAAAATGAATTATAAAATGTGTTATTTTAAACGCACAAAATCCCAATTTCCTTATGGGCGTGTATAATTTGCACTCATGGAAACTGTAGGAGCCTTCTTTTCTCCTGCTCTCAAGTAATTAAAAGTGAAACTGTTCAGCTATTTGCATGCAATTAATTTGCTGTTCCCTCACTTATACTGCTATGTCCTGTTTTACATTACACATCCAAGGACTGTATACTTTATGCACATAATTGCATTTGATCCTGTGGTGGAAATAAATTTTATAAGCCAGCCAAACTTCTCCTAACCACGTATACATCTGCTGTCTCCCTGAAGCTCTCTGACAGTTAATTCCCTTCACATCTCCTGCACAAGAGGTACTGTTCCCAGTGCCCTTGTGAGGTTAAAGCCTGCTCCCACCCCACATGACTAAATCAAAGCATTCCAAAAAACCAAAGGGACGGTCAAGTCTCTGGAATTTCAAAGCAAACATTTTCTGTATGTCTGGTGGTTCAACCCCTGCCAAGTCATTTCTCCTGTTAATCATGTGTTTTGTTTAGCACAGCAGCCCAGCTCCTGACTCCCATTTCACTGACAGAGGAGAGGCTTTGATTCTGGCCTCATAATACATCTGGATAAATTCTCGAAGGCCAACAGAACAACACAGGTATAAATTGGAAAGAAGCAGACCCAGAACTGGCTTTGTGTATGTGGATATCACATAGTAAGAAGGCAAAACATACATGTTGTAATTTACATGTCATAAATATATATGTTGTTTATTTACATGTCGTAAAACATAGTTCAGCCTGTTCAAGAGCACACATCCACAGGGAGCAACAGCCACACCAGCACATGTGCAGGTGCTCTGCTGGGAATGGGAGGTCACTATGGCAAGCCAGTAGGCATCTTGTGATGGATGACACACCTATTTGAACTGAGGACAACTCAAATATGGATTTTTCAAGCCTGCCCAAAGAATGCTAGAGCTCTAGGAGAATGACAGGCCTATATAACATGACTTAAATCAACATTTAATTTACAAACAGCAAAGTCTCTGAAAAGTGTTGCCCTGTATGTAGGGTGACCTAATATGGGGCTGTGCTACACCATAATGCAGAGCTGCTAGCTTGTTACACTCCACTGACTCAAGGCCATGCTGGCTGGAATAGAAAGTCAGATCCAAAGCTGCAAGGCTTAAACAGTATGGTTTGTTCAGCCCTGCCTAAGGGTGAGCTTCGTGGGAGCTGTTACCTATGAAGAGTAGTAAACACTGATCATAGCCAGTGTCAGATGCTTCTGAACCAATTGCACACTCTCCTAGGCCACTTGTGGGATGGCATTAAACTGTGATGGGCATAGGGTGGAGATGCATAACAGAGAGTTCCCCTTCCAGGTGTGGCAATACAGTCTCCCCCTGTGGACAACTGTTGGCACCTAGAGATAGCTAGCAAGTGCTGGTAGCCTTAGATGTGCCTGGTCTGCGTAGATTTCCAAGGCAATGGCTCTATGGCACCTCCCTTGCCTTCCTGCGAGAAGGAGCCATCTACCACTCCCCTGGGTCAGCCTAGATTAACAGCAGCCATTTATTCTCTGCTGCTACTGCCCCAAACAGAGCCTTTCAGTTAAGAGTCCCTTTCTGTTAATGGATATAAATCTAACAAGCTTCCATGATAATCAATGCAAATTTTTATCTAAATACGGAATCTGCACATGACAGGATTGAGAAGCAGAAGAAGTGAAGAAAGGAAGCAAAGCAAGCAGATCCAGACCAAATACTGGGCTCCACTAACCACAAAACCTAAGGACAGGTGTAATTCTTCCAGTTTTACTCATATGAGAAAGAGAAGCTCACTCTCCGCCACACTGCTCCCTCACGCTCTTTGTTTCTTATACTCACACACTCAAAGATTTGTGTCTTTACATAGTCATCCTTGCTTGGAATTTCTTTAAACTGCAGCAGGATAATGCCCCTGGCTCTGGGGGAACCCCTTGCCTGAGGGATTCCTAGGGATATCACTTCTATCTTACGAAATTGAGAGTAGCTAAACTGCCGAAGGACTGACTAAAGATACGGTTCTTTCCTTGTAGTAGAAAACCCCTTTTACTAGCAACTGTTTTAAAGGAATCCTATAACATAATACATATGCCTCTGTATTTTATTTTCTATCAACTAAGATGCTGAATTTCTAAATATTGTGATCCGTGCGTGTGTCATTTGAAATTTGGACCTTAGCCTGTGTTTTTACTACCCTCGACCTTAGACATCCCATTTGGCACCATTTGAGCTAATTTCCCCACACCCATTTCATTTTTTCACTCTCTTTGCATGTACGTGTGGCTTTTAATCACGTGCAAAGCTCATAAGAACACACAGACAACCCTGTAGTAAACATAAAGAGGGAAGTGCTTTATTCCTTTGGTTTCTCTCTCTGCCCTGAGCCGTGTCCCACAGTCTTACTGCTTTAGATAATAACTCACAAAATACTTTTCAGGAACTTGGTTAATCTGGTATTACTTATGGTTCTAATATTTCAAGGAAGACCTTGAATGACATTAGCCAACAGGCAGTGTGTAGCTATGGACATAATTATTTCTGAGGTAAAGACCTTGAGATGAATGTGCATATGGTTTACATTTGTTTTTTAAGAGAATTCCCTAATGAAGCACATTCCTTATCCCACAAGGCATAATAGTCTGCAAAAATGGTGGAGATGAAGTCTTCCTATTAATAATTAAGGTCTTTGTTGCTACCACAGTGGTGAGCATTAGGCAATTACCTTTAGTCTTTAGAACTATTTGTTCAGATAGGTTCGTATATAAATCCCTGCGTTCATGGATCTGTCACATTAAAAATAAAGAATAAAACCAGCAAGCTACCTCCTGTTCCAGAAGATGCCAAGGACTTCTGCAAGTGTAACACTTTCTGCCCCAGCCACTGTATGCATTTTGTCTGCATTTTGTTCACAATCTTCAATCTATTTATCAATAAGCAATAAGCAGAAAGCAAAACCACTACTTTTACTAATTTCAAAATTAGTAACAGAACATTTCTGGGGAAGTATATAGATTGTGAGCCAATGCAAGTTGTTGTTAAGGTCACTGCTGTCAAATACATGGAGCACTCAGGATCCCCTCTGTGCTTGACAAGTGTAGTTTGTGTGTCTCAGGGCGTATGTTGTACTGCTAACACAACCTTTCCAACAGCCACCTTCAAAACTCAGTGTTGTGACCTCATATATGAGGGACCCAGACAAAAGAGGCAGAGCTCAGGCACAGGTATTTTGGGATGCTCTTCCTACTGCCATGAAAGGGGGTATGACGGGTCGGACTTTACTGCTCCTAGCCAGGAATCTTCAACAAACAGGGCTATTGGCCTGCTGGTGCTGCCTCTTCCTTCAGTGGCAGCATCCCTAGCAAGTCTTGCTTCCCAGGACCCCAGGCAAGCTGGGGCTCACAAGCTTCCATGCAAATGCTTGGCACACATACAATTTAGACTCTCACCTTGTCTCAACACCCGCCTTCCACTTCCACACCAAAGTCCAGCTGTGAGAACTGGAAGTTTGAAGGTGTGCTGTTTTCTTGCCACAGGTTTTCAGACATCAGTAACGTGTTTGAGGTGCTGCCGCTTTTTCCTTCCTTTCTGCTTGCTGTTCAAAACACATTTTTGTGGTAAGGAAGAATGAGGATGGCTTTACATTTTGGAATGAAGGCTGTGACTGTGCCAGTGAAACTATATTAAGAAGCCTGGGCTAAAGTGTTTATAACCAATTATGAATGTAGCCATTCCTTTTCCTACTCACAAAGCTTGCAAAAAGTTATTTGGTAATTTTTGTTATGCGGAGTCATTCTATGACACCTCTTATGGATCTAGGTCAGGTTTTAGCACTTGTTTACAAACAACTCACTTCAACTGTATCTTAGCATATTCAGTGTTTATGGTGTGTGGCTGAGCAATTTTCATCACACCTAACTGTTCTCTGTTAATGGAAACTTTTGTAAAGGGCAGAAAGATTGGTAAAAATGCCAGTGAAAACAATCCAAGTATCTGATAAATGAAAAGTGCTCTTTGAACTTTCCATGAAAAATACCTGGAAAGAGCAAAGGATACTGTTCAAAGAGACTTTACATTACTTTCCAGACAAAAATTACATAAGGCAGTTGGGGTTAAAAGTCCCTATTGCCAGGTCAGAATTAAAAAAATGGAATGCTGTAGTACCTATTCCTACACCAAACATTATACAAGGTGGAATTCAACGGCAAAGTTAAATATAAAATAAATCCAACAAGATTGTAGAAGGGCACCGTAACCCTGTCCCTGCAGTGACCCATGTAATAGCTCTATGCTGGTGCTTGTGATGACATGTCAGCAATCCCGCATTAAATGTACTTTAAAGGCACATTAGCTTCTCCTCTGCTTTGTGCTTCCAGAGGCTTCCTTCACTCCTTTATGTGCCTTCTGCCATCTCCTCCTTACCCCCATATTAGCTGCAAACAGTGTTAACGTTGGTCTTTCCTGACCTTCCTCCTCAGCAGATTGCCGCAGTGAGGAAAGTATTTTGAGACACCAGCTCGTTTTTTTTCTCTTCTGTTTTTAGCAGAAATTCCTTCACAGCAGCATGTTCAAAACAGCTGCCGTGTGTGAGTGCATTTGCAGCCACATTTGCTTTAATTCTGGCAAACAGCTAACATTATCTTTGTGAAACATGGAGGTAAAAGAGTCACATTTGGGTCTGGAGCAGCAGGGGCAGGCACAGAAATGAGTAAAGACACAAGGAGCAAGCAGATGTGCGTACCAGGTAATACTATCTGGGGCTAGGGGAATTGGATTTTCTTGATGGGAGGATGGGCAGATATGGGGGGATATTTAAATATCATGTTTCACACTTGTGAAGTTACATGTTAGATAGCTTTTAATATAGGCCTTTGTCATTTGATTTTAATTAGCTCTGCCAGAAAATTAGACCTAAAATGGTAAGTTTTGGAGACCTTAAAACACAACAGTTGCTCCACAGATGTTGTGGGTAGGCAGAGAGAGGTCATCTGAATGAAAAAAACACAAACTTATTCTGAGGCAACAATTACAGCCTCCAAGTTTGAGGGCTGCCACAGGTGAGGACAATTTTTTCCACGAGAAACAGAGCAGGTGAAGCTGGTTTTCGCCTGGATTATGTCTTTCCCTCTTCAGCCCCTGCTCTCTCCATCTCCCCTTTGCCAAGTGCCTGTTGCTTCACCTATTTTTGCTACCTGGCTCACACACCTTGGGAGCTGCCAGGCTTGCCATGCAAACCTGAGTTTCCTGCCTTTCCTACCCTGCCACTGATGTTCGCAAAACCCAGCAGGACGTAAGCAATCCTGAGTGCTGTTCCTTACTTAAATTTAGTTGAAATGGAACAACAGGTTAAAAAATTATTCAAGGGGGCATGGGTTACTTGCCTCTGCTCACCTGCAGGCAGAGGAAGTTGTTCCTTTTGAAAGGAAGAACTTTATTCAGTAGTAGCCAATTCATAATTTTGCTGTGAGATGACAATGATGCGAAGCCTGAAACATCTGGAGGTAGTACTGTGTCATTAACGCTGCTTATGATAGAAATATTGGACATAGGCAGCTCTGGAAGTACTCACTTCTTATGAACTGTTATCCCTGAACTCCTGAACTGTCTTCGCTTGTGCACTGTAAGAAAATTATTCCTATTCAAGCAGTAAGTTTTGTAATGGCAGTCAGGACACACACTTCTTCATTTGTGAGAATACGAGGATATATTCCTGCAAAACTCACTGCTAGGAGCTACCTTGAGGAACTGTATCAGTCACCCGAGGCTTACATTTTAATAAACATTAGCAAATACCACCATTTGCTGCCATTTGGATCTTGCAGTGAAATGTGGCTAATTAGACATGTCGGATGTAGGACTTTCATTAAAATCCATTGGTTCATATTATGTGCAAACAACAATGAAAAAAGCTATATTCCATTTGTATGTGTATCTAGTTTCTCTGTGCATGTACTTTTCATTTACACAAACCTTTTTCAACGCCTGTTCCTGTTTCTCTTGCTGAAAAATAATAAATATTTTGTTAAAATACCTTTCTCAAAGCACTGGTTCTCGAATTAGGGGAATATTCCTGTAATAAATCAATTGTACCTGAATGGTTTGAAAATCAGAATGTAAGTAGAAATACATTTTTTTACATATCATTATATTTATGTACTCGTCATACTTCCAGATTTGGAGTTGATGCTGCATACAAATGACAGTGAATGGTTTGTGATATTTTAGACCAGGAAAAACCTTGTAAGTGGCAAACCCAAGTTAAAATGTGTCCTTCCAGAAGTCATGTGTGGTGAACCCAGGTTTTCTGGGAGGCATTTATGGCAGGGAGAACAGAACTCACACCATTCTTCCTTTTCTTTTTTTCCTTTTAATAGTTTAAAATCCAAGCCTTTCAAACTGCACCTTTGCTCTAAGCTACCGAAGTCAAACAGAACAATTTACAGGGGAAAAAAAACTCCACCTAAACCACTTTATGTTTCATTTTGCTTATGCAAAAGAGAAAAGATACAGCACTTTATGATCTCACACTGTGGCACTCCGTGGAATTTTGTTCCAGGTATCACCAAAATAAACCACAAAAGCAAGGCTAATGAGAAATAAATAGCCTTATAATCCTAAACAATTCACTAAATTTTTTTTTTTTTTCAGAAAAGGGAAGCTTTCCAGTTCTCCCGCTATCAGGCAGGGGCCTGTACCAGCCTGGTATTACAACCTCTGTTTTTTAGGTCCGGAAAGCATAAACACAGACTAATGTTACTTTTGGCAGACTCTGCCTAGTATAGTTTGTGTGGGAGTTTTTTGAAAGTTTGCCCTAATAAATGATTTACCAGGACAGTAAAAAGATCAGGAAAGCGCTGAGTTGGCCTCTCAAGACAAAATACTTTCTTCACCCACGCCTTGAAATCCTTTAAGAGCTTCTTGTAGTGATTAATTTTCCAGAATTCTAAAATCTGTTGAAGATCAGGGCCCATGACTACTGCACACCTCTCCTGGGATAAAGACACAGCATGGTCTTGGATTAAATCTCATCTGATGCATCCACATGTTTGCTTTGGGTATCCATTTGTCTTATTTGCAGCCTGAATTCTCCTACAGAGTCATTAGAGTTTCAATATTTTCTAATGTGCACATTTTTCTACTAAACAAAGCACAAGAGAGTGTTTTGCCCTCCTTTTTTTATATTAATTTTGTCAAAATAATTTGTTTCAGTTGTAGCAAAGACAAAAGCAGGCTCACAGGGTGGAAGGAAAAGGCAAGTGGGAAGATGCCAATAAAGGCAGAAGAGAGAGATAAGAGAGATAGAAAGAAATGACTGTGCATACTCTGGGGGCTCCCTTGTCTTTCTGCGACAGCGGTGCCTCGCTGGGACCCCTGAGGAGTTTTCCAATACACATAATAAAGAAACAGTGTTAGAAGACACATGAAGAAGAGCAATTAAGAACAACAATGAGAAAAAAAAATTACAGGCATAATTGTGCCTCGTTAGGGGTACTTTATGATAATAAACAATGATATGTATTTCTGGTGATAATGATCCTGCAGTTACTCTCTCCACTTATTCTAATTCCCCCTGCAGTGCCATTGCTGTCTAACATAAGATATTTATGCAAAAGATGCGTTAGAAAATTAGACTCCATTATTATAGCATCAGGTACAATAAGCAAAGCTATGGAAAATATCCTCTCTCTTCCTTTACTGCTTCTGCATCTGTCATTTCCAACGGTTTCCATCATCCTCCCATAGACATTAAACATTTTAAAAGCATCACTCATTCTCATGTTCTCTTCGTTTTACTGAAGGAGAAACTGAGGCATAGAATAACTTGCCTGCAGATAGGGACCTACCAAGCAGCTGGGCTAGGCATTGGGCCAGTTCGCAGTCACATGCTTTAACTATTTCTGATGCTTCCATAAAGAGTATTATTAATTACTGGCAATTTGTAGTAGGCAAACCCATACAAAGGCCTTATTAGCAGTGTGAGAACACAGGGAGAAGAGCTTCTGCTCCCCAGAGGAGCTCCCGAAAGGCTCACAGCTTTAATAGCCCTTAGAAGCTCACATTGGGAACAAAGATCTTTTAAAACATTGCTCCCACAGTAATTTTCATTATGGCAGATCATTAGTCAGCAAACCCATGCTCGGGGACTGCTTATTGAGCAAGGAAAACCTCATATCCACAGCTGCAGCTGGGACTGCAAGCTGGAGTGCCTCGCAGTGCTAACAAAAGCAATTACACAAGCATTTTCAAGACCTTAGCAGACCCAGGCAGGACAGTTTATTCACCTATCACTACTAGTCAGATGGACTTGTAAAACCAGGGAGGAGAAAAGGTGCTGGTGATGCAGACGATGCCTGCAGGGCAGCCAAGGGTCAGGTGATCTCCCCCTTTTTAGCAGTAAGTTGGTAGCTAAGAGCTGTGTGTGCCTTTGAAGCGCAGTGCAGTTATTTTTAAAGGCTCCCCTCAACCAGCCCATTGTGTAACTTCAGAAGAAATGGCATCCTAATAGCAAACATAATATTCTTCTTGCAGAGTCTGCAGTTCTCCCACATGTCCGCTTGACTCTCACAGCGGACAAATCTCCTGGCAGGAACCAGTTAACAGGGACAGCGATGAGCAGCACTGACAAGCAGCAGCTCTGGAGGAAGGCAGTCATGTATTTAAAAAGGAAAAAATCACCACCAAGAAGCCCACAAAAAAGCCACATTATTTATTTTTCTGGGAGGTGAGTGGGAAGACTTTCAAAGCGTGGCTGTTACTCTGTTTTGGCACAAAAAGTACTTTTCCAAATTGAAATCTTCCATTGGGCTGGCCTGGAAAACAGCATGTGGTTTATAGCCACGGCTTGCTCTTTCAGCTTTGCCTCCTCTTCCATGTCAAAGTCAGCAACTGGGAGCATCTCTGGGAGGAGGGAGGAGTGTGTAAGAACCACAGCATCCCCAGCGCGTTTCCACTGGCTGGCCCTGGGATCCGCAGGTAGTAAACACAAGTACTCTCCCTAAAAGGACCTTGCTTGGCAGGATACCGAGGGAAAAAAATGAGACTATTTCCAAGGTGCGGAGCAAAAAGAAGTTGTTATTTGCTGGCACAGAGGAAAGGAACGAAGGATGCTGAAAGGGTACTGGGCAGCTGCTTTTCCGGCTGCTCTGGGAGCCAAGGGAAGAGCCTTTGATCTGCTGAGCAGGCCTGGGCTTGCCGCCAGGACCTATATCCTTTCTCCAGCAGTGACAGCAGGCTTCCTCTCTAGTTTCTTTCTGACTGCCGAGTCAAAAAACAAGTGACGTAACTCGTTTAGGGACCTCACTAAAACGTTTCTATTATCACCAGCTCTGCAGAAAACATATGCTACAGATGCCTCAGTCTGAAATTATCTTCTTGTCCAAGGTGGAAAAAAAAAATAACAAAGAAACCACGAGGTCAGCTGGATTACATCTTGCAAAGCCTCATAAAAACCCCTCTAAGTGTACTGGTGAATTAAACTAACACACTAGCTCTACAGCTGAACTATTATGTCTGCATAGCACCCTGGCCAAGCAAGCACTCCCTCAGATCTTGATGTGCTCTTACCTGTTGTGGTTAGGAGATTCAAACAGCAATACGGCTTCCAGAACTATACCTCAAATGACGTCAAGATAGCACTTACTAAAGAATGAGCTGTTTTGAAATAATTGCCAACAATTTTTAGTATAAATTTAGTGATGTAAGGGTCAGCCTGCTTGATTTGTCATGTTGCCCAAGAAAGCGGAACATGAAGGCAGCTGTGCTGCTCAGTTCTGATACCAGAACAACCAGAGTATAATAGAAATTCCTCCAGCACCAGAACGCTTTGAGTACTTATCAGCATAACATGCTATTGCCATCACTACAGGTAAATTCTGCTTAGATGCGATCCAGGCTTACATCTTACCCCAGAACCAGACAGGATTTAAAAGTCTCATCACCTAAAACACAGAAACATGCTATGTTCTATTTCTAATGAAGCTGAATCATACATTTTTGAATGACATAATCAAAAATTCACTTTACCTTCCTTGCAGCACAACATCTTTTGCACCATTGTGTTCCCTTCCTTTTGATGTTTACCCTCAGTACTGAGAATACAACCTTGCAAGATGCTGAATACTGGCTCAGAAGTTTGGATGGTCCCACAGTTAACTCAGCCAAGCACTTTTATTCTCTTAGTACACTTCCATTTTGCTTTCAGGTACTTGCTGCTCTTTATCAATGTTATTTGCACAGCGGTGGCAGCTTCTCTCAGGTGTGTCCCCTGCAAGACGCACTGGGTGGCTCTGTATTAGTTCTCTTTTCGCAGGTCAGACCTTAACACTGTGAACTAACAATTGTACCAAGTCTTCTGTTCTCACCACGTTCAGCTCTGCTGAAGTCAGCTGGAGCCTTGATGTTTGGGTCAGGTCCTGTCTCCAGCCATTATCATACTGACCTCAACTTGGTCTTGATGAAACCCTTAGTCCCTGCTGGCACTTGGGGCACCAGTTTCAATCTCTGACGCTGTCTGCTGATTTTCACGTGGACAGAATCTGCAAAGGTTTTGTGTTTTCCCCCCCACCAGCTGCTAAGTTTTACTGAACCTACCAGACATTGCTACACATAAGAAAACATTTTAAACACAAACTCATTTATGAAGTTGGGTGTATTGAGGAAAGGATAAACCACAGAGTACAAGGAACAAGTTTTGAAATCATTGGCTAAGTTTTGCCTTCTAGCACACACAATCAACTTTTACAGTGTTCTTTTTGAAACTATGCATCTGAAACCTGATTTTTTTCCACTTGAGACACAGTCTCAGTTGGACGCAATTACTTGAAAATAAATCAAAACACATTGGTAGAATCTTAGCTGGAGTAAACCTGTGCTATAATTAGAACGTCTATTAATTTTAAGAAGTTATTTTGCTCACTTAAACTCTGCAACAGCATCCAAACCTCCACCTTATTACAGGCATCTTGGACAGTGGCTAAAGCAGGCTGCTCAAGCGAAGAATAAGGCAAAGTAACGTTCTCTCTCCAAGCCACTCTCCCAGCTACAGTGACTTGCAGTTCAGCAATTTCCCTAGCCAAATGTCCTACCCTGCACAATCTCTTAGTGGATTTTATTTAACTTCTTTGTATGGTTGCTTCTTGAACCCATCCGGTAACAACAAAACATCTGAATAGTTTTGCACATTTCATAAAAGCAGTGATTTTTTTTCCCTACACATATGCAATTCAGTATCAGCTTTTATGGCACACTCGTATCAATATACCACATGTGTGATTTCCTCATTGCTTTTCTCTACCTGTAATTGTTCACTTTACTGCTGATAACATTCATGGATGTGGACGGAGGTGCAAACAGAAAGGGGATATTTGCACATGTGGAAATACTTAAAAAGAAAATCTCTGTCAAATGGAAAAGACCAACACTAATTAGGAAAGAAATTATGTTTTCCATCTTCCAATTGTACATTGCAAAAGATGCAGTCTGTTAAAAAGGACACCTTTGAAAAAGCAGTTGGCCCATTAATTTTTAAGCGAACAATGAGATTTTTTGCTATGTAAATACCTGAAGCTTCATTTTTAATTTGCCATCACTAACAAACACACAAGTGTAGACATGTCAGCTGAGTTTATAGGAACCTAACACTAATATAACTAGAGATAACACTGCAGAACAACTGGAAGCATACAGCAGCTAAGCCCTCTTCGCTCTCTGTCCACAGCTGCATAGAGTTAAGCTGAGACAAGTCAGCTGAAGGACTTGTCAGAATTCGCATATGGCAATGTATTAATAAGCTAGAATTGGCCCAAAGAGATGATACAAAAACCATTTAACCAGTTTTCTGTAACAGATGTTGCTTGCCATTGGCGTTTTGAAACTGAAGGCCCATGATGACTTGGTCTTTTCCTATGGCTGGGAAGCAGGTGGCCATGGCCTGCAACAGCCCTTGTCACTCACCTTCTTGATGTAGCATCAACAAGAACTATTAGCACCTTCCTTCTGGAATTCAGCACCAGAGCCCAAATCTGGAGATCAGGAGGGAGAACTAATGCCAGCAATTCTTCAGCTAATAGCTCTTCTTCCCATCCTTTTCCCATGCCTGTGACTCTGGCAAATGACTCAAGCCACTTAAAGGGCACCACATACTTAGACAGCTTCCTAAATTGGTACCAGCCAGATCTTACTTAGCATAGCAGGCTCCTGGGATGTAGAGCTGGGACTCAGCCTGTCAGAAAACCAGTTTAGGCTACATGCTTTTGCAATATGGTGGTAATAAAAACCAGCAGTATATCGTCTAAGCCTCTTCTTCAGACTGCTGACAATTCTATGTGTCTAGTATGTAGCTGGCATCAGACAAAGGGAGGTAAGCCTATAGAGTCAGAAATAAAAAACATTCACTGAACCAGATGTATTCCAGCTATCATAGTTTCCACTTATTTTTGCACATCTTTAATAATTGCCAACCTGAAACGGGACCAGCTGACTGGCTGTAATATGTAACAAATATGTTCATGTTTATGTATGTCCCTAATTTCCTTCCCCACATGTACACGTTTGAAAAGCCTCATGTTTTGCAGCCTTCACCCAAACATCTGCAATCATTTATGGAACAGAACAGTCTGCCATCTCAGCCTAGGTTTTTCAGTGCACACTACAACTGATGTCATTTTGGCATTTCGGATTTTCAAAAGAAACAAATAGGTTTCCAGGCAAACCACATCACAGAACATGCCATGGTTATCAGTTCAAAGAGTCTCATTGGCTCAGCAGCTAGTGCTGTGTTTCATCTAGTCTTCCTGAGGTCAGGCAGGGAAATGCTAGCCCAGGAGTACACATCTGTGTGTACACAGATAGTTTCAGTCTCCAGTTGTTCTCTCCCTGACTGCCCTGTGAAATAATACTCTGCAAAGCATAAGAATTGTCAAGTACAGGCTTGGCCAAGGGTAGACTTTCATATGAATCATGCTACATTCTGGAGCGTGGGTGTTTTGTTATGTCATTTTAGGGATGAAGGAAAACAGACTGACTAAAATGGAGATCGTTACTGCGATATCCCATCACCTTACTATGAAAAGGTCCCTCGAACATATTTACATAAGTATATTCTGCTTACATTTTGTTTTTCCTCTAGCCCACACTGGAGCTAGGGTGAGAAAGAAACTCCCTAGTGATCCCAGACAGTGGAAGTAAGACTGGATTCAGGATGTACTGCTTAGACTTTCACTTTTCTAATTTGGCAAAAGGAGCTAGACAGTTTTGGGTTCCCAAGAGGACCCAGTATGGATCCAGGCTCCAGTGAGTGACAGATTAGACTGGACACAGCAGAGGCAAAGCAGAATTACCTCTGGGGCTGCTCCTGGCTAACCTGAACATGGTTTCAGTTAGTAGCCTTGGACAAATCCTGAGCTGGCGCCTATGCAAATTGTCTGAAGCAAATTCAGCTGCATAAATGAAACTAAGATGTTGTAGCAAGGGAGATAAGAGTATGCTAACAGCTCAGTATTGCTAGGTATTGATGAAATGCTTTGCTGACTAATCCTGACAGACTACCTGTGATAAAATTACATCCAGCTCCAAAGACACCCACTAAACTTCTTCAACAAATATCCTTTACTAAAACTAGAGGGATAAACTGTTCAGGGGACTCAAAGGAGTGATGAGTTTTTTAATATGTAAATTCTTTGGAATCAGACATTAGACTACTTTGGTAAATGAGTCTGGACGTAGACGAGTTAGGAAAAATTTTATGTAGACATGGTATTTCAGATGAGGTGGAAGGGCTACAGTATCAGAAGACCAAATGAAGTGTCCTAATACCTTAATGTAAAAACCACAGATAGAAATGAAGAAAATTAAAAGATGCGTGTAAGAGTGATACATGAGTTTCACTCTTGGAGATTAGTCCCTGTGTCGTCACTGGGACTACTGTCCAGTGCCTCTTCCCTGTTTGCAGTCTGACATATGCAGGCACACACTGCTGTGATTAAGATTAATTTAATTGTAGGTTTTATGTCCTCATGACAGGGCCCCAAAGGGCAACTGTTGTTCATAGTAGGCATTCAAAAGAACAGGTTTCTAAAAATGTCATTAAAAAAGAACTGTATGAGCTTTGCATGTCATATTTTCCCAAGGGCTCAGGGTATGGGATCCCTGAGGTATGGGATTTCTTTTCACAGACGCAGATCCTGAAAGATCCTGGTGAGAAATGGTTCTTCGTGTCACAAATGCCTCCTCTGCTGTCCCTACATGCTTTTCCTGCCAAATCCTTCTGAGCTTTACGGTAACATCACAATGTTTGCTTTTGAATGTAAGCCATGCTTGGCATTGCAAATTTTAACTGTTTGTGGTGCTCTGATTTTACACAAATACAATATTTCCAGTAGTTTAGAGGAGTTGTCCTTTCCTTAGGCATGCTTATCTGATGAGTAAATTTAACATTCATAAGCATGTGATGTTCCTTCATGTCTGCCTCATCCAGCAACATGGTACTGCTATTCCTTTTTGACATGAGATGCCAATCCAATTTTGATTAGATGGTTGCTATTGCTAGGAAAGGACTGTGGTGATGGAGTAAGCATCAATCTTTGAATCTTTGTTAATGAAGAATAAAGAGATTCTGACTTACTTCAACTCTGGAAGCATCAGAGACATGCGAGATGTCTTGCAAATCTAAGCTGCTATCAGCACATACTTTAACCAAAAGTCACTCCATTTTCCTGCCCATCCCCGATGTCATGTCCTAAGGTTTTCTG
Source organism: Lathamus discolor (assembly GCF_037157495.1). Taxonomy (NCBI): domain Eukaryota; kingdom Metazoa; phylum Chordata; class Aves; order Psittaciformes; family Psittacidae; genus Lathamus; species Lathamus discolor. The sequence goes on along the minus strand of NC_088885.1, from coordinate 109,581,406 downwards.
TGGTGTATCTTGCCTTTTTCATGTACCCATGTGAATTTCTGTTGCTGTCGTGGTTTAAACCCAACCACAAACCTCGTCCACTCACTCTCCCCAGTTCTTGCCCTCCCCCTGCTTCTGGAGGGACGAAGAGGAGAATCAAAAAAAAAATGCAACTCCCACGGGTTGAGATAAGAACAGCCCAGTAACTAAGGTATAACACAAATCACTGCTGCTACCACTAATAATAATAGTGCTAAAGGAAATAACAAGAGGAAAGAATACAACACCTCAACACCAGCCGACCGATAACTCGCCCCACTCCCCCCTGCCGAGCACCGACCGATACCTCCTCCAACCCTGCAGTCCCTCTACCCCCTCTGGGTCCCTCCAAGTTACATCCTGGGCATGACGTGCTGTGGTATGGAATACCTCTTTGGCTAGTTTGGGTCAGGTGTCCTGTCTCTGCTTCCTCCCGGCCTCCCCTCCTCCCTGGCAGAGCATGAGGCTCAGAAAGTCCTTGGCCAGACCAAACATTTGAGCAGCAACTGAAAACATCGGCGTTATCACCACTGTTCCAAGGCCAAAAGATCAAAACACAGCACTGTACTAGCTCCTAAGAAGGAGAAAAATGACTGCTGCTGCTCAACCCAGGACAGTTGCTTCTGTCATGTAACGGTAAGTACTGCTCAAAAATCAATGCCCCAGCTCCTGTGTTTGCTACTGCGCTTTGGTCTTATGAGATATTTGCCATGTTTTTATGTTTTGGGTGATGACAACATTTGCTTCAGGACTATAAAATAGCTTGTTTTGTGTATCTGCAGTCAATGCAGGACAGGTGCTAGACCCACAAGCTCGTGTGGAGATTCTCCCTATTCCCCAGCAAGCCAATGTTCTCCAGATCAACCAGCAGGATTCATCATAAAAGCTACTTTACAAAAAATGTTATTTCCCTTCACCTCAGTTCTACAACACTGTTGCAGGAGAAACAACTGCACTACTCAGGAGTTGTGGGCAAGTCACACAGAAATGCTTTAGCCTCACAGAAATGTCACAAGGAAATGTTTGGAAGTCTATAATGAAAATGCCAGCTGTGAATGAACTGTTCACAAAGGATCATTTCAGCTCCTTTCAGAACATGTGTTAAGGACATGGTTTGATGGCAGTTGTCTTCAGTGGCAGTACCAGTGCAGACGACAGCCTTCTAGAGGACTAGATGACCATCAATTCTGCATCACTACATCTTCACCTGTACTAAGACACATCAGTTGGATGGTGCTGTCAACCAGATCAGGTACATGATACACAACACTGCTTTTACATTCAATTTATCTATGTATTTATTAAAAAATAGTATTAAAATACAAGCAGCCAGATTTACAGGAGAGTTTCAGAGAACAGCCATATTAACAGAGTTGGGGGGGAACAGGAAACTGGGAAATAGGGACAGAGATGCTGCACGACAATATCACTTCTGAAGACAGTGTGCTATCACTGCAGCCTAATTTTAGATGCATGGAGGAGCCCCTGTCTTTACCCCGACTGTGAGAACAGCCTAGGAAGAGTTATTTTCCTGAGCTGAAGTTTGCCTTTATATGTAACCTTTACTTCTCTCCATATTGTAGGAAGACTCAAATTTGTACACAGACTTTTAGCTTCAAAATGAGGAGGAGCAATGTATTACCTTCCAGCCAAGGAATCAGAGCTGAAGTCACAGAAATACTGATATTTAATCATTTACAAAACCAAAGTTACTTAAACACCTGATCTGCATAGGGGTTTCTGCAAATTTAGCTAGGCGCCTATCCACATTATTAAATACGTAACTACGTTTTACCTCTTCTGCATTCACATTAGTGTAATTAAGATGAGCATTTGATTCTCAGGTTTCTTCTTTACCTACTGAAAGAAAAAGTTTACTGTCTGGATAATTCATGTATGGATATGACTTAATGAATCAACACTTAAACACCCACCTCTAATAATGCCCGGATCTTTTAAAAGATCTCTACAATACTAGTCATCCACCTGAATGTATGATGCATCTTCTATGTTCAACACTATAACGATGCCAAGATTCTCTTTTTGTGCTGGTGAGCTCTGTAAAGCTGACACACCTAAGAAGGGAATAGTCTCATCTCCATTTGATCTTACACACCTGCAATAAAACTATTAAAAAAAATAAAATAGTGTTGTTGCAGAATCCTTCACCTTGGCACACTGTGAAAGCCAGGGAGTACGATTTAACATTTGGCTTAGCCTGGATTTACTTTGATATTTGCCAATGAAAGGGTGATATTTACAGAATACCCCTCTGAGAATAGAAGAGAACTTTGAAGTCCTGCTGAAAAGACAGCTGAATTGTGTAATGAGCTGATCTTTGCTTCATATTCCACAGGTGAAACTCAGTGTAATGGTTGTGGAAAGTTAAGTACCGTGTCAATAATAGGAACTAAAAGCAGTCAGTGCAGAAGCAATAATTACAAGTCCAGATAAAGCAGAGAGTAAGTCTCCACTTTAGTCTATTGTCTCAGACATTCAGTGGTGAACTGGAGAAGCTTCCCACCTGCTTCAGCATTGTGTGAAGTATAATGCTGTTGGGTCAGTTTGTTCCATTGGCATAGATTCACCTTGGAACTGAAGTTGTGTTTTCTTTCTATCAGTTACTGCAAACGAAGCAGTTGACAGAGTCTCTCTATGGAGAGCCCAGGGGATTCACTGTTCCCGATCCAGGCCAGATGAAACTTTGTGGGCAGAAGGACAGACTTTTAGCAGGCACAAAACACAAGTATAGCTGCTGAAAGGGCAGCTCATTTTCAGTAAGTAGATAACCCACTCGCTTCTTTCATATCTGTGTACCCAGATGTGCTTCCATGGAACACCAAAGCACCTGGGGAGATGATTGCATCCTGGTCCCTTTCCAGCATGCTGCACACTTGGGAACCAGGACTCTGAGAGTCCAAGGACTTTAACTGTTCAGACACAGGCACTCTGATAGAGGGAGGGCGTGTGTGGATGGACCAGGAGAAAAGCCTTCAATAAACATGTGAAAAAACTTATTATTTCCTGCTCATCTGGCTCTGAACACTGAGCTGCAAGCCTCTAGTATCGTTAACACATATTAGTGCACAGTAGGTGAATGTTCTGAAGCAACTCCTTGATATAAAGAATCAGTACCCTGCAGTCAGCACTGAAAAATGGCAAAGAACACAAACTCTTTCAAACATCACCAGAATGAATCCTTTCACTATTTATGTTTTTGTACAGTCACGTCATCTGAACTTTATTCTTTGCTTAGAAACCTTACTCACGCTATTACAAGTCCTGTATCCCGAGGCTTTCCTTTCCCAGATCTCCAGTAGAACAATAACTCCCTCTGGTGTTTGCCTGCTATTGTTACTGCCTCAGCCACAGCCCTGCCTGATGATGTTCGTACTATAAACTCTCGTTCCTTGGTCGATGGAATTTTCGGCTTTGGACAGAAAGGACAGCATGCACCCACTGGGCAGATGCCGGACTCGGAGGATTCATGTCTGCAGGTGAATGGACATCTCGCACCGTGAAAAGTGGATTGCCAAACTCCGCTGCTGCTGAGTGACTCCTGGTGCCAAAGGCTCATTAACATGCTCCCTGCATTTATTTAATTACAGGACCAGTAGGCTGGTCTGGATGCTTTATTTGATGACTACTGGAACTTACCAGTACAACACAGTCCTGAGAGGGTCGGGATACGTACAGGGATATGTCAATCTGGATGATAGTTCGGAGTTAATGAATTACCGAGCTCTGCTCTTGGAACAAAAAATGCAGAACTGTCATTCAGCTGCAAACTTACAGGAATGCTGTCACAGCTTTAAGGCTCAAATCTGACCTACAAGTCAGTTTCAAGCTATCTCTGCAGGCAGAGGAAGCAAAATGAGATGCAAGAGGATTAAGCTCCTGTCCTTCTGGCTAGACCTTGCCTATCTGTTGCCCTAGTAATGCTGATTGTCAATTTCTTTAATTTGAAATTTACAAAAAAATCTAAACTTTTAATGCTAAATATATATCACATAATAATTTATAAGTAAACACCCAATAATTTTTTTTTTTTCAGATTTTTGCTGTAACCAGATGACGAAAACAAATCTGCAAGACAAGATGAAGGAAACCAAATGTTTGAGATAGGCATTTTGCTAACGAGAAGAGGCTATTTTGCTGGGCTGCTGAATAGAAATTCCTTCCAAAGAATCATGCAATCATTCAGCTGAGTGCTCTCTCCGAACAGCCCACAGGCTTTTTGTATTTGACCTAAATGTCTGGAGTTCATTGGGGGTTTGTTTTTTTTTTCCCCTTCAGCATATCACAGAACAGGAATCTGTAAGCTGATTACTGTTGCTGTTAATTCACTTCTGAATGCAAACATCTTTGCATATTTCAAACACTGGTGTATAGAGCTGAAATCAGAAAAGTTAAAAGAGCCTGAAAGCTCATAGTAAATCCTGACTGTCTGGCTCCTTGGCCAATGCCCCGTATTATACAAAGTGTGTAACCATACTGCACCTTTGATGTAAACCAACTCCCTTTTAATGTGCTGTAATCTCTTATGCCCTTTGTCTCTCAAATAATAATCCTCTTGCATATGGTAATCCTCAAAATCACATATGCTTTTTAAAGCCTTTCCTTTGGAAATTGTTCATATCCATTTTCTGGGTACTTGTAACTAGATATTACAGAAAACCTGACTCATCTGCAGGCTGAATTTTTCAGATTCCACATTCACTGCTTGGTTGGAAGTGGATTAACAAAATGAGTAAACAACTTTCAGCTGTCCAGCAGAACAGCAGCATGCCTACTTTTCGTTTGGTCAAGGCAGAGGCACAACATGTCTGGGAGAGTCAACAAGAAACAAGTAAGATGACATTTTCCGTTTGGGTTGTAAACCAGAGAGAAAATCAGATTTAGTTGCCTAGAACAATTAAAAATTATCTCCTCCTGGACTACTAAAACAAGCTGGTAAAAGAAAAATTCCCACCTCAGCAATAATAATCAAGCCCCCTAACCCTGGCACCTGGACATTTCCAACTGTGCTACCAGTTACTTGAAGTTTCATTGTTGCAGGATTAAATGTTTTTAGATATTGCCATCTCACATCAGAGGTAGAGGCTGAGAGTAAAATTACATGAGATCAGCATATTTATCTAAATGATCCAATCATGACAATTGATGACTTTAATGTGGGTCTCATCAGCTCAAATGTAAGATCTCAAGTGTCACAAATTGCAGTAATTGCAGGACTTGATGAATATTAGCCTAAGAGTTAAAAAATAATTGTATTTGCTGACAAATGTGCATATTGCCATAAGGAATCTGTGGCAAGCAAGGAGTGCTGAGGTACAGCTTCCAGTGACACAACAGCACAACCTGCTGATGGGACCATCTTGTCTTGCCTGTCTAAGCCCAGCCAGCTTGCTTCACTCCCTCACTCCCTGAAAGATGAAGCGCAGAAATTTCTCCAGGTTTGTTTTTTATGGAGGACAGGGTCTGCTGATGTTTAGGGGCATTTTATTCCTTTTCCCCACCTCCCCTGGGCATGGGGACACCCATCCACAACCCCTCTGCTTTGGTCTGTCCTACACAGGAAGGGATAAGCCATGGGCTCTGGGTCAGCTGCTGACTCACGGCAGCTACCCTGGAGATGGTGGATAAATAGACCTGAGCTAAACAGCACAGCTCTCTGGTATCCTGAGTTAACATTTCACAGTGTTTTTAATTTAATCTTGTTACTACAAGAGTCTAAGAGTTTCTCCTGGAGCTCTATGAAACTCTCATCCTTGTACAAAATCAAAATTACGTTGCATTTAATTCATTTAGATTATAGCCTATACCTCATGAGTCACAAACTGAAAATGCAAACTCCCCCATTTTGAGAGTTTGAAGGATGGGATCTTGATGGTCTCTCAGCCTAAGCAGCTCTGAACCGTGTTGGAGGTTTAGGAATGCCCTGCAGGCCCACAGGTCCCTCCTTCCAGTGAACTGTGTAGTAGCACATGTGCCATAGCTCAAAGACTGCCACCCAGTCATAACAAGAACAATAAACAGTACTGATAAACACTCCAAGCTGAAGTAGGCTGCATGTGGGAATCAGGCAGTACTATTTCTAAAAGAAAGGCAGGAAATTAGGCTCTCATATGCCATTTCAAATGTTTACAGTAAATCAGCAAAATTAATGGTTCTAGCAGGGAGAAACTCTACTCTCACTGAGAAATTTGCTGTACTCCAAGCAAAATAGCCAAATATTAATTTCTTTACAGCTGTTTTTGCCATTTCCTTGATTTGCCAAAATTAAGTCAGCTGAATTTTCTCATGAGTGCAAACATTTGTGATGCAAAAAAAAAAAAAAAAAAAAAAAAAAGAAAAAAAAAAAGAAAAAAAAAGGAAAAAAAAAAAAGGGAGAAACTCAAGGATTTAACTAATTTTTTGGCAATAAAGTTAACTTATCAACTGTAAGTGCTAACCTTCCTATCCCACATGAAAGTCTACAAACTCCAGGTAGATCTAAAACTTGGTAACTTGACTGCAAGAAGATTTAAACTTTAAACATTGAAGGCAAATACCTATCAAAAGGAACCAGTTTTAATTTGGTGAGCAGAAAAAATGATCTCGAAGAGCAAGGTTACAAGAAAGACCCCTAAGAAGATGCTAAAAAAATTTTTTCACATGGACGTATCAATGCATATAAAAGAAGTAACCTCATCTCCTCCATTCCTCTCCCTAAGGAGGATTAGAAGTCCAGCTGTCACAGACAGCATGCTTTCTAGTCTTTATCTAGGTGATAACAGCAACTTCAGTTTGCTTAATTAAGTAATTGCTTTGCCAAACGTTGTTATCAGTGTATTGATTAGAAAACCACAACTTTTCAATTAGGAAATATGTTGCCTTGTTCAGTTTCTGAACTTTTAAAATCAGTTTAATCACTCCTAAATCATTGCTTTAATAGTTGTTATTGCAAAACAAATTACTGAGGTAAGAGCGAATAGTTATAATTAATACTATTTTTCTTTCATCTTGATTCTTAATTGAAATGAGATTAAATGAAACAGGAATTAGAATAGGAAGCTAGTGGAATATGTGTTCTTACCAAAAGAAAAAGAAAATTTTAATATTCAGATGAGAAACTCAATGTTATCAGCATTTACAAGACTGGAATCAAAATATCCAGTTTAAAATTCAGGCTCTAATTCACTTTTTATTCAGCTTTCTCATCAGTAATAAGGGGCTAATAATCCTTACTTTTCTTATTCATGGATTGTTTCAAGGATGAAAAATATAGTGTCAATGTCGAGCATTACCATAAGTTGTTTTAAAAGTGTGAATGAAATAATGAAGATGTATCATAAGCCTAAAGATACAGAGAATTTGAAACCATAAATGCACCACACTGAGTTTGTCAAGAGATAGTAACAGTCTGATGAGGAAAAGAAATGAGTATTTCTTTCTCATTGGCAAGGAAACGAAATTTCAGAAATCACCATATGACTTTTTTCCCACGTATTTCCCACTAAAGAGGTCCATTCAGAAATTTTTTGAGAGCTAAACTTATTACAGGTGTAACTATCTTTTGATGTATGTATGGGTACAGTCCATGATTTTCACTTTATAGAAGAGTGGTTGTACAGACAAAGAACAGGAGTAGGGAATTAGTAAAATACAGTTAAATGGATTCCAAAACACCTAGTGATAAAAAAAAAATAAATAAAAAAATGAGAAACTACAAAGCCCAATTCAATAACCCAACTGTATTAAAAAAAATAACACTTCCCACTTGGAGAATTCATGGAGAACATAAATAGCATCATGGTGTGACTAACTATAGGGGGGGGGGGAAATCTCATTAAAATATTCAAATTAATACCATCAGAGTTTAAGATAGCACATGACAAGCATAATTGGCTTATCACTTTTCCAGGCAGTCAGTAGAACAAGATGGATGACAAACCTTACAAGTTACAGGAATTGATCAGTTGCTTGTAAACTAGTTTAGCTATACTGCCTTAAAAAGTGTGTTGCTGTACATCAGATACACTCTGACTCCCTTCTTCACATCATGGACATCACCTGGTTACTTCTTCCCTGCAGTGGATTCTCAGGGCTTACTCCACTGATAACTGTGGGAGTGAAATGCTTTGGAAAATTTGCCCTTTAACTTTTTTACTCCTAATCTCAGCAAACCTTCACACCGACAAGCACCTGCTTATCATTCAAAACAATGTTATTTAGTGGACACTGGCATGTTTCCTTTCAGAATAGACAGTCAAAACTCGAGTCTTAGTTTACATTTCTGACTGAAGCATGGAAATTCCAACCCACTTCATGCTTCTAGGCAGTTTGATATCAATACAAAGGTTTAGGGTCCAATGCAATTTTTACTAAAAATTAGTTTGTTTGGGTTGCAGGACCAGGAACTGATTCAGTTATTTTACAAAACCAAACTCAAAGTCATCTTATTCTCCTTTCTAAAAAAACTTAAGGAGGAATTAAGTGAATCAGGAATAGAACACAGATAACCTACAGCAAGGTGTATGCAAAGGTCTACCTTGCCACACTGTTACTTGCTATGGAGAAGTCAGGACTTTTTATGACCTGAGGATACATCTGTATACTGTTTAATGTTAATATGAGACCCAAATGACAAATTTTAGAAGTGACTGTAAACCTATTATATTTTGCATGCTGACACCCTTACCTTCATAGTGCTACACCATTCTGTTCTGATTGAATAAAATCCGTAATAATTTTAAAGTGAACCAACACGACATCAAAAGTATACCACTACAATATCATAAACATGCTTTGTTTTTCTGCAGAAAAGGAATACTTTATTAATTGCATTCATGGTTAATATGACAGTTATCTAAAGAAAAATAGTTTAATGATAGATGTTGGTCTAGATATACAATTTCCACAGAAAAAAGAGGAAGAACATATGATATCATTTGGCTGTCACAAGATCATAGATTTGTTTAAGTTAGAAAAGACCTTGAAAATCATTGAGTCCAACCATTGACCCAGCACTGCCAAGTCCACCACTAAATCACGTCCCTCAGTGACACATCTACACGTCTATTAAATACCTCCAGGGATGGTGACTCAACCATTTCCCTGGGCAGATGGTTCCAGGCTCAACAACCCTTTCAGGGAAGAAATTTTCCCAAATATCCAGTCTAAACTTCTCCTGGTGCAACCTGAGGCCATTTCCTCCCATCCTGTCACTTCTTACTTGGGGGAAGAGACTGACTCCCACCTCCCCACAACCTCCTTTCAGGCAGTTGTAGACAGCGATAAAGTCTCCCCTGAGCCTTCTTTCCTCCAGACTAAACAACCCCAATTCCCTTAACTGCTCCTCACAAGACTTGTGCTCTAGATCCTACACCAGCTTTGTTGCCCTTCTTTGGACACACTCCAGCACTTCTCTCTTGTAGCGAGGGGCCCAGAACTGTACACAGCATTCAGGGTCCAGGTTTACCAGTGCCAAGTACAGGGGGCAATCACTTCCCTAATCCTGCTGGCCACACTGTTTCTGATATAAGCCAGGATGCTGCTGACCTTCTTCACCACCTGGGCTCACTGCTAGGACATATTCATACTGCTGACCAACACCCCCACCTCTTCCCCAGGCCTGTAGCATTGCATGGGGTTGTTGCGGCCCAGGTGCAGGATGTGGCACTTTGCCTTGTTGAACCTCATACTATTGGCACATCAATCAAGGCTGTGCAGAAGCCTCTGCAGAGCCTTCTTACCCTCCAGCACATCAACACTGCCATGCAACTCCCCATGAGTTTTCTGCAGACTTACTGAGGGTGCACTCAATCCCCTTGTCCAGATCATTGACAATCAACAGAACCACCCCCATTACTGGGCCTTGGGGAACACCACTTGTGACTGACAACCAACTGGATTTAACTCTATTCACCACCCCTCCTTGGGCCCATCAGCCAGGCAGAGTTTTACCCAGCAAACAGTATGCCTGCCCAAGCCATGGGCAGCCAGTTTCTCCAGGGAATGCTGTGATAAATCACAGAATCACGGAATGGTATCAAAGGCTTTACTTAAGTCTGGGTAGACAATATCCACAGCCTTGCCTTACCCCATGCTGACTGGGCCTAATCACCTGGTTGCCATGTGATGGCATTCAAGATGATCTGTTCCATAGTCTTCCCGAGTTCTGAGGTCAGGCTGACAGGCCAGTAGCTCCCCGGATCCTCCTTCTGGCCCTACTTGTGGATGGGAGTCACATTTGCTAATTTCCATTCAGCTGGGACCTCCCCAGTTAGCCAGGAGTCCTGAGAAATGACGGAAAGTGGCTCAGTGAGCCCTTCTGCCAGCTCCCTCAGTAGACGGGTGGACCCCATCTGGCCCCATAGAGTTTTGGATGTCTAAGTGTTGTAGCAGATCACTGATCATTTCCCCTTGGATTGTGGGGCTTCATTCTACTCCCTGTCCCTGTGTTCCAGCTCAGGGGGCTGGGTACCCCAAGAACAACTGGTCTTACTACTAAAGACTAAGGCATTAAGTACCTCAGCCTTTTCCTCATCCATGGATTTCCTCATCATCCTTTGTAATTTCAAAGTAGCTTTAAAACCTTCAGTTAAGACATGCAGGCATATCATTATGTCAAATCTCAAGCTTTTAACACCAAACATAATTAGTATTGTCAGATCTGTCAAAACTCAACAACTTTGGCAGATACTAGTAGCACCAACTTGGTAGTTGGTAGTTGGTTGGCTCTAGCAGAGTCCGCAGCAGGACCAGGTCAAGCTGCCTCTCTGGGAGAGCTCCAGGGTTCCCTGTCCCTCTGTAACTGAAGTCCCCTGGGGTGACCTTATAAGCTTTCAGCCTCTCTAAAACTCCATGTGAGCCTGAGCACAGGGCAAGCTTTCTTGATGATGGATGGACAGTGAAAGGATTTAACAGGTGGCTGGCTGCTTGACTTTCTGTTTAATTGACCAACTTAATGGTGTTGAGATCAAATTATATGTTTACAGTGTGCTATGAAACACTACTTTGGATGGGGTACTTTTCATTATTACTGAAATCAAGTAACTGAATGCGAAGGGCAGCTGTGCAAGAAACATATTTTGTAGCCAACACCATACTGTATTACATTATACTACCAAAAGCACACAATGAGTGCAGAGGGTGTAAGTTTTCACTGGCTCGTCTTCTGTAGCTGAGTCTTTCCTGAATGAAGACCTATTATGAGAACAACTGAAAAATATTTTAGAGTTTCAGTTTTCAAAGAATGATTTCTTATATAGTTATTCTGTGCCCAATTCTATATGGCTCACGCTTTGAAATCATAAAACCAAATATATGTATAAAACTTATGAAAGCTTTTCATGCCAGAAATTGATAATTTCAACTTTGATACATCAGGTCCTTACAGGATTTGAAAGAAGCAGCTGCACAGAACAATTAGGCAGCTGGAGATCAACCTTCTGCAGTGACATAAAGCTCCAGTTTCTGAGCCTGCAGGGATATGAGATATCAGATTTTAAGTAGTGACGTCTTAACATGCAAAAGAGCTGTCACTGCTGTTTTTTGTTTCAAGAAAGGAAATTATTTCTGGGGGTAAAGCCAAATTTAAAGAGGAAATATTCTGGGGCTGTATTAAGGCTAATGCTGGAAACACTTTGGAATGGCAAACATGTTTGAGACAGCATAGTAGACATCTTCCTTGTAAGCATTAGTTATCGTTATATTCACCTTTTTTTTGAAATACTTGATTTTTAGCCTTGTTTACACTGTGTTCTAGTGTATTTGTGTGCAATGACTCTTAAAACCCAAAGGCAAAATGGTAACAGCCTGTGGGATCATTTTCTTCTAGCATTTTTCAGCCTCAGCAAGCGTATTTTTAAAAATATCCTTTCTAGATTTTTGATATTTTTTGATGTAGATATTTGTAGATTTTTTAAGATAATTTATCAGATCTATAGACCCTTAAATACCACTCAGGGAGCATACAGAATTGCTCTACATCCACTGACACTGAATTCTGCAAAACCTGGGGTGACCTCTCTCAGAGGTGCTGTAGGATCCCCAGCAATGCTTAGTTCCATTTGCACCTTCTGTCTCTAGAACAACTCCATATGATATCTGAAATGACTTAAGATCATTATGAACATGAATGGTTACAAAAAACCATATACTGGAGATCCCAGGGGAAAGCACACAGAAGGGCATAAGCTACTATTTAAACTAGATTGAAGCTGGGGAGAAATCAGAGGACAGAAGATTAGTTATAACGCATATATTATGCTTTTTTCTATATAATCAATATAGCCATACACCTACACATAACACATGGCTTTCCTAGAAGGTGCTGCAAGAACATTCAGCCTATTGCTCTGTACTAAAAACGTAAAAATTGACAGCCCTTATAAGCCTTATCTTAGCCCTGTTGGCTGTTCCTTCACAAAATAGCTACTAATCCAGCGCACAGAAACAGTAGTACTCATGAGCAACATTGCCGTACATTGGGTTTTCCTTCTTGTTCAATGTGCAGTCCTAACATAGGTCTACTAAACACACCTCATACTACACCCAGAAGACAGAATTACTATTTTCCTTGGTGGCTAACCTTTTCTTTTAGAAAAATAATTATTTATTTAAAATCACCCTTCTGAGGAAAAGAGAGGTTAATTACTCCCATTTCAGAGGTGAGGAGATGGGAAGGAGAACAGTCAAATTTTAGACTGCCTACAATTCTGAGTGCCCAAGATGAGATGCTAGTTTTCCAATTGCACCACCTCCTACATGCAAGGGAGAGCACTCTGTGACTTCAGTTCTAAGTCAGCACTTCCACCCATCAAGTCTGTCTCTCCAGCCAGAGAGGCAGAGGAGTTTGGAACTAGCTGATCTCTAAAAGTTCTTTCCAACCCAATCCATTCTGTGAATTTGTGATCTGCAGGAAATTATTTATTTGACATGACAGAGGAGCTCTGTGTCAGAAGCTGGGCAGAATCCAGCTCTCCACATCAGCTTTCCATGGATATAACTGTGACCCCATCTTTTTTATCGCTGCAGTTCCCTGGTCTCATTTGGTACAGACCGTGCTTCTCCAACAGATGAATTTTGGGCTCAGAGAAGAACAGTTTCCCTTATTTGTTATTCTTAGATAAACCAGATAATCTCCTGAGCAGTCTAGTCTGTTGCCCACAGGAGTCAGGCAGACACATTCAGGAAAACATCCTTGTAATTAAGTATTGTGTCATACAATAGGTGTCCAATGGAGCCAAAATAAGACTGTGCATGGAAGTTGAAGACGAAGATTTTATACTTTATGGATGTCTCACTTGATGACTTTAAGCATGTTCTTTTAAAGCAATTTTTGGGTGTATAATTCCCTATGTTTATAGAAAAGCAACAAGAAAACAAAGTAAAAGAGAAATTTCCATTGTGAAGCATTATATTGAAAATCATGAGCACTACTAAATGAGGCCGAAACCCACCTCACTGCTGGCTGAAGCACCAGGCTCACTGTCCATCTCAGGGTCATCAGTAGTTTATAGATATCCTAAGAGATGATTGCTTCATCTCCTGACATTTGCTCTTGCAGCTCCCCAAGAGGGTTTGCTTAGGCAGACATTTGGCCTTGGGGCTGAACATCTGTCTTCCTAGGTCTTGCGTGAAAATGTCAACACATTTGTTTTTTTAAACAGAATACAGTGCCATGGTGTGGTGCTTGAGGATTTTTTTCCCCTCAGCATGTGAGAAAGCTTTAGCTTTGGAAAAATACATCTTGTTGAACATGTTATGCATTATCTTTCTTTTTTAACAATGACTATAGCAGATTGTAAGTGTTTCCATTCTACTTTAATCTCTTTATTAGGAAGCAATGCTTGCTACAAAATGACTTCAAGCGAATGAGGCATCCATACATTAAGTGAAGATCTCTGGAAGAAATCATTAGCTATTTGCTTTATGTGATTCCCTTTGTTCCAACAAGAGAATATATGCATAAGTAAAACCAGTTGTTTTCAGGTCTTGCAAAAGCGATTTCCATCTGCGCTAATGTGAAAGGCCGGAGAGCTGCAGCACGGCTCAGTGGGGCTTACTGCTGATGCTAATGAAGAACAATCATGTCAGAGAAGGAAACAGCCACATCTCGTTTTTGTCATCAATCTGTTAGAAAGCTAAGACCCACATTTGCAGTTGAGCCCAAGAAACTTGTCATTTATTCATATTCAGTTTGAAATGATCCTTTGTCAAAAGCACAAGCAGGTGTCCTTCAGGGGAATGTGAATCCACACTGCAACTTTCTTCCTGGGACCAATTTGTACCCTAAATCAGGGGTAGAAGCAATGGAACTTACTAATGAAAGTAACGTAAACAGGAAAATACACTTAAAAATATTTCAAGATTGAATAAAGCTGGCAAACTAAAAATTAACAAAACCGAGGCACAACAGCAGCTTTCAAAAAATAAGCATTGCTTGGTAATAAACCTCTGCAACAGAATAGGAACATTTCAAATAGACCACCTGTTGCAGTGTTTTATTAGCCTTCCAAATCAAAAACGTCATTTCTCATTCCTTGTTTCCAGGATCGGATGTCAGCCTCCTTGGAAGCAAGAGGTGAAGCAGATGATGCTCTCCGTTATATTTTTGTCAGTGCTTGCTAGTTTTTACTTTCCGAGTGTGCTTTTTTGTTTTTCTAAATGTTGTGAGAACAGTTTTCACTTTTGCAAATGGGGGGAATGATGGTATCATGGAAGTTGGACCATTTCCAGACAAGGGAAAGACGAAGGGCACAAGGGCACACTGGAGAGGTTCATGCTGTGCTGCAGTTTGCACCTACATGAACTTCACTCCTTGGAACTGTCCGTCCTCAGCACTCACTGCAGCTGTGAAATTCAAAGCTGAGCCTGGGCTGCTGCTAGCTACAGCATGGCAGGGTCACACATCACAGCACATCCAGCACTCAGGCTACAAAGGAACTAGCACTAAGCACACCTGCACAACTTATTGTGCTTTCACATATATTCTCAGCTGCTCAAATTCGAAAGACATGAAATAATGGATTTACTTCTGATATCCACTGAGGATAATCTCGGGGCAAAATTCACTTTGGCTATGGAAACACTACTGCCTTCAATGTTGAGGAAGAACTTTAAATGTTTCAATTAGGATACAGAAAAAGCGAAAAGGGATTAGCTCAGAATGTTTCAGATATCAGAACTAGGCTTAATTCATACTACTGCTGTTATTACTACCTAATTTTTGTAAAGGGAGCTGTATTTAGTTTAAACCTAGTTAAGAGTTTTGCAGAGAAAATCCTTATGGCCCATTTTGACCATTAATGAGAAAAAGGCCCCCTAAAAGCATCAAATGAGATAGAACAGCATATGCATATGCAGTCATTAAAAAACTTGACCCTGTACCACACAGTCCATGCATCTGAATGAAATACAGGCCTTACTTTTGCCCATACATTTTACAGTTTTTAATCTATAAATTGAAAGAACACAATATATTGTAATTGTACTGTTTTTGTAACAACTTGTTCAAAAAGAGATTTTTGTAAAAGTACAGTCATGAAGTGCAATTGGGCCAGTCAGATTACCTTCCTGCTTCCTGCTGAATATGATTAGATAAAGCTTCCTGGTGAATATGATTAGATAAAAGGAAAATGGAGACTGGAGAAAATTGATCCTCTCAGCAGAATTTGCCATAATTACATGCAGGATGAGGAATTATCTATTATTCTACTGTTAAATTCCTCAAGTAGCCAGAAGGAACATTCTTGCATAATCTGCTTTTTAGATCTAGTCAACGCAAGATGAAGATCCTGTTAAGAAAAATGGAGGTGTGGTTGACCAAGTTCTATGAACCTAGTAATTTTTCTCCCTAAAGGTTAGACAGTGAAAGGATGTATTGGGATTGCCTTACAAGCACTTCTCCAATAGCCCACTAGCTTCTGTTTAACAGAAGTTTTCATTTCAAGAAGTAAAATGATTGAATTTCACCCATGCGTTCATCCCTGGCAAGCTGCAATGCAAAAAGCTTCTATATCTCAAATGCTGTTCTTACAAGGCAGAGTCTTTGTAACAGTTCATTGCTAGCATGACCTGAACTCTGCCCTGTCACCACAGCAACCACATTGTTGTTAATCAAATTCTTGTGTTTTTACTAACACAAAAAGACTTTTCTGATTGCGAGCTTCTGTTTATGCAAGAAAACCATGGCTTGGAGCACAGCTTTCTTGTCGCTACCTAATTCAAGCGGAGATGGTACTAGTAACATGAAATAATAATCTGGAGAAGATAGAAATGATTCATTAACAGAAGGAGGGAATAGGCTATGTAGCCTAATGGGGGGGGGAACAGCCCTTAATGTTACTGAGTGCAGTGAAATAGCAACAATGAAATTGTGGCAGGTTGGCATTGCTGGCGCCTGGGCAAACAGCTGAGTTAGGTAGCAGAGGAACAGTGAGCACAGCTATACAAGTGGCAAACTTCTCTCTTTCTAAATATCAGAAACTGTTACATAATTATTCAAATTAGCAACACGAAAGAGAATCCAAGAAAAAGAAAACAAAAGCAAGAAGCCATGAAAAGGGACAGCTTGTCTGAAAGATAATTATATACTGCTAAAAGGAGTAAGAAACACTGTTTAGTATGCCTCTAGATGAGCAATGATCTTCCCTTAAATGCAGTCTGCTCTGCTAATTCTCCCAGTTCTTTTATTATAGATGTTGCAAGCACAATGGTTTTATAGTTCATGACTGGGTGGGGTGATCTTAGCTGCAATGTTACTATAAGCCACTCATATCCAGTCTGCTGACATGGTCTCACTATAATTCTAACTGCTAAAATAATCGCTAATTACAACACAAAAAGGAAAAGAAGGAAAATCAGATTTACGAGTAGGGACCAGGAAAAATCGCTCAAGTTGTCAAAGCTATAGCACTGTCATCTCTCCTTTCTGCAGCCTCACATGTAACCCATTCGCTTTCTTCAGCCAGGAATGACACTTGCCTGCTGGAGCTGCCCAGTTTGTCCAAAAGCACTTTTGACTGTGAATGCAGGGAGTCCCACTTCATGCTGACCAGAAGGGTGCAATTGGGAAAAGCAAGAAAATTAACATATAGGCAAACTTTAGAGGAAATGACTGTTAACAGCATTGAGAGATTAATATGTATTTGCACAGTGGGGAGAGCTGCAAGCCAGTAACCTATGCTTTTGGCAGATATAAAACATGGCTTTAATCGATACTATTGCAGAGAAAGGTGTATTCAAGAGGTGTCTGTAGAGGTGGAAGTTCAATTAAAGGCCTTCACACAGCACCAGCTCTAGCTATATATATCCCATAACCAATGGGTAAAGGGCATCTGAGACACTGTCTGGGAGTTCTTCCCTGCAAACACCTTCATTTATTCGGTACACACCACCAGCCTAGATGAAGCAAATACTTTTATGCCACGTAATTTTTAGATATTCTCATTGTCCTAGGTTTTGCAGTAGAAGTCATTTTTCTCCTTAGTAGCTGGTGCAGTGCTGTGGTTTTGACTTTTGGCCTGGGAACAGCGCTGATAACACTGATGGTTTTAGTTGTTGCTAAGTCATGTTTACTCTGACCAAGGGCTTTGGGAGTCTCATACTCTGCCAGGGAGGAGGGGAAGCCAGGAGGAAGCAGACAGGACAGCTTTCCCTTTCAAAGAACTGTCGTGGTTTAAGGCCAGCCAGCAACTCAGAACCACGCAGCCGCTGGCTCACTCCCCCCGACTCCTCACACCACGTCTTTAAGATGGAGGCAGATAACAGAACACCTTTAGTTTGTCTCAGAATATACAGTTATGCACTACGGGATGGTAGTTCCTCAATTTTTGTAAAAATGTCAATTGAAAAGTCTGTTGACTCACTGCTGGAAGTGTTGCTGGCTGACAAACCAGCTACATTTTTCATAGGCAGGGAAAGGTGAAAGATAAAAATCTATGGGATAAAAGTAAGTATGGATACATCATTTTTTTTCCCCAAAGCAGTATCACAGAATGGCTGGAGAGCCGTTATCTGTGAAAATCAGAATAAATGGCCTAGGAAAAATGGTGACTGACATGAGTGTCATGAGGTCATCAGATACAGTTTACTAAATGGCAGTTTTTATTGAATAAATGAGCTATCCCATTAGCTTCAACTTGTCCCCAAACAAATCCTCATTATCTAACCACTTCATGGCAAATAGCTTAGGCTTGATTTTTGTGGGGAGTCATCAGGGACTGAGCCAAAGAAATCACTGCAAAAATACGAGTCTAGAAGAAGACATGCCAGTTGCCTTCAACATCAGCAAGTATTCAAATATGGATTTATTGGAGGTAGAAATAGGAAATCTGTAGTGAGCATAAAGATGAATCAAAGTGCATGAAATTAAAAGTACTTTATAAAAAACAAGAAAATAAACAACATCTTAAGCAGACAAACCAATAAGAATCTTCACAGAATCATAGAATAGTTAGGGTTGGAAAGGACCTTAAGATCATCTAGTTCCAACCCCCCTGCCATGGGCAGGGACATCTCATGCTAAACCATACCACCCAAGACTTTGTCCACCCTGGCCTTGAACACCACCAGGGATGGAGCACTCACAGCCTCCCTCAGCAACCCATTCCAGTGTCTCACCACCCTAACAGGAAAGAATTTCTTTCTTATATCCAATATAAACTTCCCCTCTTTAAGTTTTAACCCATTACCCCTTGTTCTGTAACTACAGTCCCTAATGAAGAGTCCCTCCCCAGCATCCCTATAGGCCCCCTTCAGATACTGGAAGGCTGTTATGAGGTCTCCACGCAGCCTTCTCTTCTCCAGGCTGAACAGCCCCAATTTTCTCAGTCTGTCTTCATACGGGAGGTGCTCCAGTCCCCTGATCACCCTCGTGGCCCTCCTCTGGACTTGTTCCAACAGTTCCGTGTCCTTTTTATGTTGAGGACACCAGAACTGCACACAATACTCCAGGTGAGGTCTCACAAGAGCAGAGCAGAGGGGCAGGATCACCTCCTTCGACCTGCTGGTCACGCTCCTCTTGATGCAGCCCAGGATACGGTTGGCTTTCTGGGCTGCGAGTGCACACTGAAGCTGGCTCATGTTCATTTTCTCATCGACCAGCACCCCCAAGTCTTTCTCCACAGGGCTGCTCTGAATCTCTTCTCTGCCCAACCTGTAGCTGTGCCTGGGATTGCTCCAATCCAGGTGTAGGACCTTGCACTTGTCGTGGTTGAACTTCATGAGGTTGGCATCAGCCCACCTCACAAGCGTGTCAAGGCCCCTCTGGATGGCATCCCTTCCCTCCAGCGTATCAACTGGACCACACAGCTTGGTGTCATAGGCAAACTTGCTGAGGGCGCACTCAATCCCACTGTCCATGTCAGCGATGAAGATGCTAAACAAGACCGGTCTCAACACCGATCCCTGAGGGACACCACTCGTTACTGGTCTCCATCTGGACATTGAGCAATTGACCACAACTCTTAGTGTGCGGCCATCCAGCCAGTTCTTTATCCACTGAGTGGTCCATCCATCAAATTGATATCTCTCCAATTTAGAGACAAGGATGTCATGTGGGACAGTGTCGAACACTTTGCACAAGTCCAGGTAGATGACATCAACTGCTTTACCCTTGTCCATCAGTTCTGTAGCCCCATCATAGAAGGCCACCAAATTGGTCAGGCAGGATTTCCCCTTAGTGAAGCCATGCTGGTTCTCACCAAGCACCTTGTTGTTTTTCATGTGCCTTAGCATGCCTTCCAGGAGAATCTGCTCCAAGATTTTGCCAGGCACAGAGGTGAGACTGACTGGTCTGTAATTCCCTGGGTCTTCCATTTTCCCCTTCTTGAAAATGGGGGTTATATTTCCCTTTTTCCAGTCGTCGGGAACTTCACCTGACTGCCATGATTTTTCAAATACGATGGCCAGTGGCTTAGCAACTTCATTTGCCAGCTCCTTCAGGACCTGCGGATGGATTTCATCAGGTCCCACGGACTTGTGCATCTTCAGGTTCTTAAGATGGTCTCGAACCAGATCCTCTCCTACAGTGGGCCCAAGGTCTTCATTCTCACAGTCCCTGCGTCTACCTTCTAAGACTTGGCTGGTGTGGTCTGAGCATTTGCCAGTGAAGACCGAGGCAAAGAAGTCATTCAGAACCTCAGCCTTCTCCAAATCCTGTGTAGCCAGTTCTCCCAATAGCTTCCTGAGGGGGCCTATGTTGTCCCTAGTCTGTTTTTTATTTGCTACGTACCTATGGAATCCCTTCCTGTTATCCTTAACATCCCTAGCCAAGTTTAATTCTAACTGGGCCTTAGCTTTCCTAGCCTGGTCCCTGGCTTCCCGAAGCAGCTGAAGTGAATAGTGGAAAGCTGACTGGCGGATGACTTGTGCATCAGCAGCACACAAAGCATTTGCAGGCCTTGTTCTACAAAACTAGTTAATGACATTACCACTTTTGCAATGTGAACTTCTTTTCACTTAAGCTGTTTTGAGTAATGAAACTTCCTCCTATTTGATGAAAAACCATGACTTTGTCACTTACTGCACTTTAAGGAAGATGTATGCTAATTTCAATTTTGCAAAATCTCCGCAAACTTCCTCTGTAGAAAGATACCCACTTATTCCTGCTACGTTATCAAAAAGCAAACATGCACTGGTTTTATTTTACAAGTGAAATGTTTTTCATAACAATATGAATGAGCTAGATAACTGCTGACAGCTTGAATTAATAATTTCCCTAGGCTTCTTTCTCTCTCCTAAGAAGCATAATGTCATGCTCCAATAACAATAATGGACTCTTCAGGAGAAAAAGAATCAGATGTAAAAGATGATGCCAGATGCTGCCAATGCAGTCAGTGCACTGCAGTAGCAGAAGCTGACAATGCCTCATGCCCCCAAAAGGTTCATATTACACTGAAAGCGAGAAAAAGAAAAGTGTTTTTTGAAACAGGAAGTCTACACCAGGTGGGTATGCCTAATCTTGCACTCATGATTAATGTCACATGTTGCAAATTACCACACTGATGTTGTTCTACAACCACAATGTTTATTTTTGGAGATTAGTAATAGTAACTGGCAACATTCTGCAATTACACAGGTTCTGGTTTGGGATAAAAAGATTTTCTTCCTTGTGCTTCTGCAAAGGCACTGGCCAGAATGTAACCCTAGGAGAGTTCTGACTCCATGCCTGCTGAAGAGGCAGCTCTCTGAAGATGGAGTAAGGCTTCCTCTCCTCCTCAGCAGTAGCTGGTAGTTAGTTTTTTGCCTCTTCTTTAGAGGTGACACTGCAAAGGACACACATGTACCAAACTTAATGTGTTGAGGAGGAGAAAACACAGGTGGTTTGCAGGAAGTGCACAGGATTGCAGTGCAAATAGAAATACCCTCTTGAATGGAGTCATACTAGTTTTGCAATGAGTGGTCTTCTTTTAATCAATGTTTAGCAGATGTATCTGAAATACAGTGCCAGTGGTCAATTCACATTATGATGTTATAGACAACAGATGTGAGGCACTCAGTATTGCTCCATCTAAATCTGCTGAGCATGATCTCATTGCTAATTGTGAGGGTCAAAAGAAAGATACAGGCACCCATTCTGTCTCTTCCATTTATGAATGTGACAGAAAAAACCTTGACATTGGGTAAAAATCTTTTTTTCTTGTGCAAATTTGTCTGCTACTACAGCATAGGGAAAGTGTAAATATTTACTCCACTGACATTTCCCAGGATCTCATCTTTTCTAGCAGCAGACTGGAAAATAACCTATCATTTGAAAAGTTTCCCCAGAAATTATGTTTTGCAAGCCATTTCTGTATTATTCGGCAGGATTTGGTTTCATGATTTAAGCTTCCAACAGAAAAAGGGTAAGAAACTCTTAAATTTATATCTTTTAAAAAATACCATAAACTGGATTACAACAGATTCGTGCTCCTGACCCAGACTCTTCTGGTTGTAAGGCACATGCAGTGAAACGAGGGAGCCAGATGTTTTTGTGACACCAAGCATATGGAAATTTTGAGCTGATTCTATGATGCTGGCAGCTGAGGACACAGCACCTTTTACAATTAGACCCTCGATGAGCAAAGTCTGCAGGAAAAGAAAGATCTGTCTCACTTCTGCAATTTAACAGACTGCTCTGATCTGCAATATTGTACTTAAAATATTAAAAAATGTATTTGAAAAACAGATGGGGCAAAGTGTAACTCTTCACTCGATGAAATTCCAACACTGCTGCTGCAGTCCCACAAATTCCCACAGCTATTTAAACTTTCTATCTATTGCCTACCCTTATCTGTCATGTTCATTATTTTCCATTCACTAGTTTTGCCAGCCTTTTGAATGCAATAAACAGATTCTGGATGTCATTAATCTGATGACCACCTCATATCCTTCTATATCTATATGCCTGCAGGGAAACTGGAGACTCATCACAACCACAAAACAGGTTCTAAAATAAGTGTCAAAATCTGGCTACACCGGGGAATCAAATCGCATCAACAAAATGTGCTAGATAGCACACCAAGTCATACGTGATGGAGGAATAAAGAGAAGACAAAGCATTTTGGAAAAACTCAGGTTAAAAGCTCCATGCTTCTGTTTCTTACCATCAACTATTCACACAGCGGAAGGTGTTAGTGACTCTACATTTTGTTGAAATTAATGATTTTTGAAGTGGAGGGCACATTTCTGTTCTATGAAACTATACCGGACCCACTTTGCTCCTTAAAATCAGTTTCTTTCTTGTCCTTCTCCTTTTCCTTTTGTCACTTCTCACCTCTTTTTTCTTAACCATCAAACTCTTTGCCCTTCAATGAAAGGATGTATGTTGAACTAGGGAAAAAAGTATATTATTAAGAGTAAAAACTGCTTTAACTCCTATTTTTTTACAGATACATGTTTTCTCCATTGGTGCATGGTGGCATGCACCAATGGAGAACACATGTATCAACCCACATGCTTTGAATCAGACTCGGTACTGCTTCACCCTACAGCTATTACTTAACCATCCCACTCAAGCTCACAGGACGTAAAACTAATCTTTGTACCCAGCATGAGTCTTCTTAACTAGCCTGGTTGTACATGCTCTGTAAGAGAGACATACATTCTCAGTAAGCACTGACAGAAACAGAAAAAGGGTCTCAGGACTGCAGCACATATTTGAAGTCCAGAAAGGATGATGACTGGGAAGGTAAATCACATTATGGGAAGTTGTTCTTATTCATTATGCCACGTGTAATCTGTTGAAGTACATGACACCAGAACAGATGTGATGCGCTGCAGCCTGCATAGACTGTGTATAGACAAGGAGAACCTGTTCAAGCATTAGCCCAGCAAGTAGCTGATGTGAGATGATTAAACACAACCATCCATTTGCACAAAATAACACTGCACACTCTTAGGTGAACCTGATGCAGCTTTTTGAATGGAGATAAAGTCCTACAGGAAGATTAGGGAAGGGTGAGTGTTGGTATCGGAAAATTTAACTAACAACTTCTTGCCCTTATTTATCTCCCTTTTTCTGAAAGGGAATAAGCATTTCAGTCTTAGCAGTGCATTAGCATCACTTTTAACAGGATCTGACTTCCCCATAATAACATTACAAAGAGGGAAAGAGATGGCTTAAAGCAATATGTGTAAGGACAGAGCCAGCTCTCTCTGAAATACATAACAAGACAGTAACTCACATCACCTAGACGAGAGCATGCAGCCTTGCAAACTTCACCAACAGGGCTTGCAACACAGATAGAATAGAATCATAGAATAGTCAGGGTTGGAAAGGACCTCAAGATCATCTAGTTCCAGCCCCCCTGCCATGGACAGGGACGCCTCACACTAAACCATCCCACACATGGCTTCATCCAACCTGGCCTTGAACACCGCCAGGGATGGAGCACTCACAACCTCCCTGGGCAACCTATTCCAGTGTCTCACCACCCTAACAGGAAAGAATTTCCTCCTTATATCCAATCTAAACTTCCCCTGTTTAAGTTTTAACCCATTACCCCTTGTCCTGTCACTGCAGTCCCTGATGAAGAATCCCTCCCCAGCACCCCTATGGGCCCCCTTCAGGTACTGGAAGGCTGTTATGAGGTCTCCATGCAGCCTTCTCTTCTCCAGGATGCAATTCTTCCTTTCACCCCACCTCCATCTCTCTGAATACCTTCTTCTCATGCTTTATATATATATATATATATATATATACACACACAAAAATTATATATATAAAATTATATAAATTTTATATATATATATAAAAATATTAAAAAGAGGCAAATGTTAAAATGTCACATAAGAGTTCAGGGAACTCTGTGAGATAAGACAGAGTAAGGGCATGGCACCAGGTGACCAATTTTGTCACTTGGTTGTAAATTCCCTTTCATGCAAAATAGAAAGTGGCAGATTTTCTCAAGAGTTCCTGAGGCAGTCAGATTGGGGCTAGTAGTTCATGGATGGGTTAGGTTTTATTCATTGCTTGTATATTTTTGGTCTACTAAGACCCTGGCTTTTTTTCTGCCACAGATGTACATCATTTTATTTGACTCTTAACAAGGTTCAGCAGAAGAGAATTAAATTGAGAAAAAGGAATTTCAAAACAGAAATAGTCTGCTTTATTTAAACAAAGATTCTGCCAGCATTTATTTTGTTATACTATTACAATGTTCTGACTTCCATTTAAACCTTTCCAGAGGGATTCAGATCTACATTTTACTTCAGCTAAAGACAGAAATAATTTAAAAACCATTATAGCAAAGAGAACAGTTATCAAGCCGCCATAATCTTAACTGTGCAGACAAAAAGTAGGTGTCTTTCTCAACAGAACAAGCAAGAGATCTGTCACAATAGAGGGTTCTGTGATATTTATTGTTTTTTTTTTTTTTTTTATCCCTCCCCTGATAGCTTAACTCAAATCCTTGATCAAAGCAACTAGGAATTGCTCTGCTCAGATGGCTTACTGCATTTTAAGTGGAATGCAATTTAGTGCTCTCCCGTCTGACCAAAGCCAAATTCAGTAAGGGAAAACAATTTCCAAAGAGCAACACATCCATTTCCCCCTTGAGAGGCCAGACAAAGGTTGTGGCATTAGAACAGATTACCAGCATCTGCTTACAGTGTGCTTCTGATAAAAGGGAGTATTAGACTGTGATGGCAGCTAGACTGTCCCTCTCTGCAAAATAAAATTAGGTGTTGTTCAGATTCCAGTATTTGACTTGCACTGTGCTTTGTTATTGAGCATTGTAAAGAGCAGTGCAGTAAGACTGGTGTAATATCAAGAAATAAAGAGTAAATCACATTTATGTGTATACTTCAGAGCTTCTGTATTTTGTTTTCTTTTGAATCTACAGATGTCTTTGCTACTACATTTCTATTGGGTTTATCTGTGGCATTACTAGAGAAAAAAGGCAGTCTCTGCTTCAAGAAGTGGTTAAAAATATGTGCACCCCATAGTCTACCATAGCTTCAAAGAGCCAATTACTGTTAGACCATTGCATAAACACATATTTAGGAAGCATGAAAATGTGTAATTATTTACTAGATCCAGTACCTAATACATCATCTCTGAGCTCTGAAATGGGAATTACTGACATGATGAAATATAACAGCTCCAAACAAATTGCTGTAGTGCAAGAAGGACCCTGAAAAGCTGTACTCATTAAACCCACTTATTAAAAATTCTCACTCAGTTTTTTATTTTTAAATCCAAAATCACAGTCACTTTAAAAAGCCCATCATCACCAATTACCTCATCTGTAACTTCCTGGAATACACTATGGTTCAAGAGAGCTTTGTAATTATTGTATCTATCTGAGAACAACCAAAATATTCAGGTTTATTTTAAAGGAATGACGTAGAATTTACTGCAGGTGGGTGGCAGCACACTGCAGAGACTGGACAGTAGCATACTGTAAAAAGAACAACCCAAGTTATTTTCACACCCTGGATGTATTAATTAGTCATAGCCCCTTCAGGAAAGAGGCCTAAGTCTTCCTTCCCAAAAGATAACTGTAGTTAAAAGCCACCACATTAGTCTATTTTAGGAAAATGGCAGGAATTATTACTGAAAATGTGATCGCATTATATAAATTGGGGCATGTCTTCAGCTTACTGATTCAGCTCATTTCTGTCACCACCATCACAAAAACACTGCATTGGAAATAAGCCAGAACAAAGAAAAGATTCACGTCTGTTGTATTTCTTCATAATATGAAAATTGAATTATTTGCCCTTCATTTGTTATTGGCATCTCAGCTAAGGAACAATGTATCCCTAATGATGAGAGTTCTGTCGCTTTAGAGATATGACCAGTCCTTGAGAACAACATTTTGGATAAAGGTTATGCTGTTCTCCCACAATTTGAAAGCGGAAGCAGGCCATGGCTTTATTTTATATTCTGCTCTACATCCCACCCATTATTTTGCAATAATAAGCCGGTGCTGCTACAAGAAACCTGCTTCCTTGCAATGTGATTGCAAGCATATTTCAAAAGCGGTTGGTTCCTACTCCTGCCTGAAATCAGAAAACATTGTCCCCAGAAACACAGACAAAGAAGGCTGCTGAGCCAAAGCTGTTGAAGTCACAAAAGGTGACAAAAAGGTAGACTTGCCTTGTTTGCATCAATGAGCATTAGTATACCAGGGGTCTCCACCTGACTGGGGCCCTGGACACTCCTACAACAATGTCCAGGTAGTGGTGCGTTTGAAAACACACGTACCTGGTCTGGACCAAAAGCATAGCACAACTCCAAAAATGATCCTTTAGGGAGAACTATATAAGTCTGAAATGATTATCACTTTAGTTTGTGCAGTATAATCAAAGGAAATGAATTCATGGCTGACTGTATTTAAGCACATTCCATACATGTATATGCAAAAGGTTTTTTTTTTTCATCTCCGTAAAGAAATTAAGAGACTAATACTGAAACATTACATTTTATTGTAACTAATCACTCCATCCTCTTTATTTGTGCTGCCACTAGATGAGCAATCTACTTAAAAGTTCTTTTCATAGAATGCTATAGATTTCTGTCAAAGATCAGCTTCTCCTGAAAAGTCGTGTTATTTCCTGTTCCATTTCAGAGTGTCAAATTTACAGCTCTAATGGCCATCCTATTCCCAGCATCAGAAAAGGCTTGTGGGGTCCTGCAGAGCAGGAGGCTGAGCAGCAGTCAGCAGCGTATTGTGTCACTGAAGACTGCTGACTGCATGCCAGGCAGTCTTTGCCAAAGCACAGCTGGCAGTTTGAGGCAAGTGTAGTTCTGGTAAGACCATATCTCCAGTGTGTGTCCAGAGCGGCACTCCCAGCATGGGAGACACATGGACATTGACACAGTTAGTAGGGCTAGAGTGTGATGTACCCATATTTAGTCTTGGAAAGGTCCAAATCATTTGGATGGCTGGTGAAGCCAACCATACAAGTGCTATCTGAACAAAATAGTGGAGTTGTTCTGTTCTAGAAATATTAACAAAGTAACACAACACATTCCTTCAAAACATTCTAAAATCACAGTTTTGGATGATTAAGATCTTTCTCATATTCTTACCTCACTAAGAGTCTCAGTCCAAAAATTTAGAAGCATATCAAGCAAATGAAGAATGAGAATAGTAACCAAAGATCGAATACCAAGGAGTATTACAAGTCTTTCATTTCCTGCTTTTGAAACACATTCATAACTTTGGTGACCACTTTGAACTCCTCTAAGCTTTGCGTTCTTAGAGGTAGAAATACAAAATAGGCCATACCCTACAAAACAAAGTCCTTGCCTCACCTCTTCTCCTTAGAAAGTTCTGAGCTTTCACTGTGCTCAGCAACTCACCTTGAGCCTTACCTGAAATTGCAAGGACTGAGCGCTTTCCTGAAGGGCTGTGAGGGAAAGTGGACTTGTCATAACGAAATCAAAATGACCAAGCTCCAGCCTGAATTCCACAGGTTGTCTTTCTCCAGATCTGAGCAGTGTCTCAGATAGGAACAAACAGTTTAAATTCAATATTCATAATTACACAGAGAAAAAAAAGCAGTACCAGGGAAGATGACAAAAATTTGGTGCAATATATTCCACCATATATCACTTAAGTTGTGAATCAGCTGTAACTACTAAGTATTCTTAAAGTAGGGTCTCTGTAATATTACATAGAATCATAGAATAGTTTGGGTTGGGGAAGGGACCTTAAAAATCATCTAGCTCCAACGCCCTGCCATGGGCAGGGACACCTTCCACTAGACCAGCCTGATTCAGCCTGGCCTTGGGTACTTCTGGGGATGGTGCATTTCTTCCAGCAATCCCTGTCTTTCAGTCCACAAAGTTCCATGTGTCTTCAGGACATAGAGACTTTATATCCAAAAGGTAAAATAGAATTTATCAAACATTACAATTCCTGTTCTCAGTTGGCATAAACTATACCACATGTAAATGAACCTGATGCAACTCACCAAATGTCTGGGTAGTCTTTCCATATCCAACTCTTTCTCACACCTGAGTCCTGCTCCTGACCCACTCGGAGCCATTTCTATGAGTGCCTTGCATCATGCTTTAAGTTAGAAATGTTCCAGCAAGATCTCTGTTGTGAATTCCTCTCATTAAAAACTTCCTCTGGCTTCATAAACATGGTTTTTTTTTTTTTTTTTTTTTTTTTTTTGTGTGTGTGTGATGTGGAGCTTAACATTCATAGTCAAAGCTGACTTCTGGGATAGACAAGGCGAAACTTGTTTTATCTACAGTCAGATGCCTCTGAAATTGGAAACAGTGTTCTCCAAGGTCAGCTCCTCATCAGTAAAGCAAAACATTTTTAAGTGCTGGTTTAAGCAATTTGAAAGCAGATCCAAAGCCGGACTACATTTCAGGATTACTCAGGGAAACAGAGGAAATGAACCATGTAAATTCTTTGTCAAACATTTTTTTACACTCTTCAATTCTATTTTAAGGTTCAACATCTGCAGGAAAGCCTTAACTTAGTTATATTGCTTCAGATCTTCTGCGGAAATATAGTAATTTTGGTACAGGTCCAGAAACCAACCCTAGCTTCGACAGGAAATCAAGTTTGAAATCCTAATTACTTGTTTCTTTTTGGACAGAGCAGCCACTGAAAGGACAGCTCTGAGGAGTTCAAAAGAGCTTAGACACAGCTGGCATTCAGTCAGTTACAGCTTCCCCTTCTCCACAGGATTTGATTTTATTTTTGAATTCTGCCAGGGACAAGTCTATTTTTAAAGCTGTTTGCATTTTCTTTCCTCCTCCTTTTTTTAAGAGATATATATATTGGCTAGGCAGCCCCTTAGAGATTTTCCATAAAATACCTGACCTCTCTCAGTCAGATGTTCCAGCAAACGGAAGGAAAACAGCTTGCTCAGCAGAAGCACCATAATTAGCATATACTGTGATAACCCTCAGCCCTTTTCTAACCTGCTGGCTACACAGCACGATTTCCTTGGGATTTTTGTTTGGTTTGCTTTTAAGCAGAAGTGTAATATTATTAAAAATCACCAGATGGCATTGCTGCAGATAACTTTGATATTTCTATTTACCTGACTGTATAGAGGATAGATAAGGAGAAAACACTGCAATCTAGTACAAAGCTTTTACTGATGTTACTACTCGAAATCTTCTACAGAGATGCCATTTTCAAATTAAACATATCCAGCCTCAGTTATACATTTGTATCTGCATATGCTAATGCCAGAGTCCTCACAATGTGATAAGGTTTGTTTGCAGCAAAGAAATGTGCATGGCTGCACAGATATGGTTTAGAAACAAAGACACAAGAAATGTAGGAGAAATGTTATTTAGACTACTTTAAAATTTCATTTCTTCCTAATTACTGTGGTAAGTTTATTGAAATTATTTACAGACTTCTAAAGTTGTTAAAAGGCTACCTGTTTAGTGACTGAATCTGTTGGCTGAAGCATTTCAGCTATAATGGTTGCATCTGTAAATAACCTGGAATCACATAATGTAATAACTCACAGCTCACTAAATTCCTCTGAAGAGACCAAATAGCATGGGTGGTAATTTTTAGTGTAGGCTATGGGGTGTAACATACGCCAGCACTTCAGAGCTTCTGTAGCTCACAGCCTGCAGTCTGCTCCAAGGAATGGCCTCTGGCCAGTGCAGGGTACACCTGCCTCTGCAGGTATGATGCTGAGTGAGCAAATACAAGGGGGAATGTAACTTCAATTGCTTAGATTTTAAGTCATGATGAAATTGTGACATAGCACTTAATTTCCATTTTTATATGAAATGGTAAGATTGTATTTTCTCTCCTTCGTTTCAAAATCCTTCATTTTAAAAGATGATAAAAAGTGATTTCACATACAAGATTGCCTAAATACTCAACTTCCAGCTACACGCAGAAACATCACTTTGGTGAGGTTAGGATTTTTCTCCCCATTCAGTATAACATTTTAACCCATTGATCACAACAGGTTTGTGCCTACAACCCCATTTTTACACTTGGGCTTGGTTTCAGTCATATGCTGAGGCCACCAGCTGAGCAATCATCCGTGGCTGAGCTCTGTGCCACAGCTAGTATATCAGCACTGGATTTATAGTTATATTGAGAACATTCCCAGGAACTGAACAGCTATGCCACTAGAGATGTATCCTAATTTCAGAACCAAACCTCCAAAACTATGTGGCAGAAAGGAAATTAAAACCTGAGGCTGCAACCACTGTAGCATAGGCTGACAGGCAGAGGTTAAGTGTGATTTTTCTCCATAGTGCTTGCTTAATATTTTTTCCCAGATGCCTTGGAAAACTATAGGTCATTGCTATGGAGGAATAATTCTGAATCCGGTGGACAGGCAGCTGTCTTGTCTTTTCCATCATCATCAAGTTGGCATTTTCCTGGGCTTGTAGCCCAGGTCAAAGAAATTCCCAGTATCAGTGTATGATCACAGATTTGTGCATTAGTGAATGAAAAGCCGGGTCGCAGAGCGAATTGCTAATGTTTATGAAAAGAATCCTGCTTGGTTAAACAGGCAAAGGTGTTTTTGGAGCAGAAGAACAGCTCTCTCATTTGGGGAGATTAAATCCATAGTTTAGATCATAACCGCCTATGTCTCCCACGAAACATTTGAAATATCACCTCAGTGGAGAGGAGTATGATATACTGTTCTCCTGTCTACACATCTTCCTAGCTGTTGTGCCATTTCCAATTTTATTGAAGCAGATATTAACAGAAACTAACAATGATACCTTTCATGTTTCTCTTCTGTGAGCCAGCCATAGGCAACAGCAAGGTAGTCAATATAGATGCTTTTGGATGGAGTTAATTCAGCTCTAATCCCCATTTAATGGATACTGGTATGTAAGTCAGGTAGTAAAAGAGACAAGCTGTCTGAAACTCTTAACAGTGTAAGAAATAGGCCCTTGGGAGCCTGAGAATTAAAAATTGAGAAAGATAATTCTGTAAAATTCCCATGGCAGAAAATATACACCTACAGCAGTCTTTAAATGTCTCTATGGATGTCCAAAGAGAAAGCTGCAAATCACTTTTCTATCTGCATTTTCTATAGGGGTTGACTACAGAAACAGTAACTCAAGACAGACCCACTGGATTACATTATTGAATAACATAGCTTTGTTCATATTATTTTTTAATAAAGCCAGCAACCCAGAGAAGAGACCAGGCCTCTGTCTGTGGTTGTACTGCAAGAAAAGGAACATAAACAAGAGACAGATTACAATAATGGTTTTCCTCTTCTGAGTTTTCCAGTGGTTTTGGTTGACACATACAGCCAACCTTCTCTATTTATACATCATCATCCCCAAACACAGGCATGATTTTTCTGAGTGTCAGAAACAACATCTTATATGAAAATAAGAAAAAAATACTCTATTTTGTATTAATTAATTAAAGATTAAAGTAATTTTTATAAAGGAAAAATGTTAACAAATCCGTTCTCATAAAATTGATAAACCACTCTGGGATACCCAAATTGGTCTAACAAAGGTGAATGCACACTGAAAAATCCCTGAGAATTCTCATCCTTCAGCTTTTGCCTCAGAATACGTTTGACATAAGCTAACACCATACAATGAAGTAACATACACCTCATGTAAATCCTGTCTTTGTGATGTGGTGCAAACCCTGCATGCACTCAAGAACCACTTTTGTAGCAGAAATGTTGTCATATGAATACTGTTTCTTAAAGGTTAGTGATTTCGTAGAATCATAGAATCATAGAATAGTTAGGGGTGGAAAGGACCTCAAGATCATCTAGTTCCGACCCCCCTGCCATGGACAGGGACACCTCACACTAAACCATCCCACACAAGGCTTCATCCAACCTGGCCTTGAACACCGCCAGGGATGGAGCACTCACAACCTCCCTGGGCAACCCATTCCAGTGCCTCACCACCCTAACAGGAAAGAATTTCCTCCTTATATCCAATTTAAACTTCCCCTTTAAACTTTCGATGAGAACTGTTCTGCATCATTTGTTGAAAAAGCTTTGATGTTTGTGATGTACTGACAATGTATTTCCAACAGTACTTAAACTTGTTACTTTTAGAAAAATCATGACTTCAGCTGAACATTTTTGGTAAAAGGACTGAAAGTGTCCTTTGATGTCATAAAGCAACTGAAAAGCGTCTTTAGAAAAGACTGGAGTGAGAGATAAGGACTTACAAGGTATAAACAACTGCACCTCTGAGATAACACACAAAAGGGCAGAAGTTTTTAGTATATAGAAAACAGAAATTAAAGAAGTAACTAACTGGGAAAAGAAATAGTAGGTGTAGTGAAATACTTATAATAGTTAATATTAGTCATGAATAGGAATAGTACATGAATAGTCAATGAAGCTTGTGTAAAGCAGTAGAATGGATGCAGGGAAGTCAAAAGAAAGAGGCTCTTTCTCATCCTCCCACAGGGAAGAGCACACACATGTAATGGTTCCTGCCTCTTGCTTTCCTGAATGACGAGGCAGATTTGGATTTTGGTTTCCAACTTGATTTTCCTTCCCCTTAAGCACTGCTTTTGGTGACAGAATCTAATTCATAATGGTTATTTCCAAAAGAAAAGCAACCTCAAACATTAAAAGGAGGGTTTCTAAGTCTCATATTTAGAGCAAAACCTCCCTCTCTTGCAAGGCTTGAATAATTTCAGCTGCAGAAAGAATAACAGCAGGAGGTGAACATGCAGCTTTTGACCTCCAGACCTCTTCTTCCCTTCCTCATTCTCACCTCTGAGATACAGCCTAAAGAGCTGTAACAGTCTCTTTGAGACATTAAACAACACATTTGATAACTTGTAATTTTTAGAAAAGACAAAGATCACCTCATCTTCGTAGGAAAACACAGAAGTGGGACCTGTACTCTGTTAAGAGCCAGCAGAGATGCTAAACCAGAGCCTTCTTGTTCAGCCTTGTCAAATTGTGATTGTCCTTTTGGGGAGGAGAACATGAGGAGACATGACCCTGGACTTCCCTTCTATATGCTTTTAGCCTAGAATAAAGATTGGATGTAGGAGGCACTAGAACTGCATCAGACTTGATCAGTGCATAGTTTTAGGCTGATAAGTCTGTCCATTTCCCTAGTGAAAAACAGACTCTTGTTGGCTTGGTGTCTGATGGAGAGGAGCTAATTGTTGATCTGACGGAACTTCACAGAAAGGTACCTTCCCCTTCCACCACCCCTCTGGATATTCCTTTTGTTACTCACCAGTACTGCTCTGGATGGTCCTCACCGTGGTGGTTGTACGTGGGGGAGATGATGACCGCAGTGATATGCACTCGTCGTCCTGAGAACAGCCCTTCTCAATGGCCCTGACGTAGCTGTGGCTCCTCATGCGGAAGCAGCCTGGCATGGGCAGATCCAGCGCCTCCACTGCCTGAGACTCGAGTTCACTGAACACTGACTCACAGACGGATTCGAACTGACCGTTCACCTCCATCTCACTCACCTGCAGGCAAACACAGAGCAGGTTCAGTACATCCCATACTCTCACAAGCTATGGTGGCACAATTGCCAGTATCATCTAGAAGATCCTTTCACACATGAAGAAAGGGTGAATGGCACATAAACACATCCCATTGTACAAATCAACAATTGTTAGGGCAAAAAAAAAAAAGAGGAAACAAAGGTGTTAGGCAGAGATTCATCCGACTTCAGGCTTTTGGTTTCTCCTGAGACTGGTGGGAAGCTGGGATTCCTCATGAACAGTGTCTGATGAGCAGCATCTGGTTTGTGTTACCCTAGGACCACAGCAATGGTTGAACCTTTGGTCATTATGATCGTTACATTGAAAACCAAAAATCATTCATGCTTTCTTCGAGGAATGAGGAAAATACCCCAAAGGTCAGTTTAACCAATACACAATCAATGCAACCCACAGGCAATCACAGTGATAAACCTGAAGGCCTGGGAAACTCGAGGGCAGAAGTGACAACAAACAGTTGGGAAAAGAAGGCTGAGAAGGGACCAAGTTTGCTGCAGAGGCAAAATGTGTAATTACCTCTCTGAATGAAAGCAAGAGATGCAAGGGAATCCTTAGACCCTTTGTGGAGCAGACAGTAGGTGGTGACAAAGCCTTGCACTCATGCAGGTTACAAAACATTCCAAAGCATGTGGCCTTACTGCAGGTCTTACAAACCTGGAAACCATTTACCCTTGCTTCACTGCTAATGGATGCGCATGTTTCTAAACTGAGCTTGGCATGAAAGCACAATAAGTATCACTGTAGGAAACGTGCACACAGAAACCATCACTTGAGGATTTTGTTAGTTTTCAAGCATGCCAAAGGCCAAGACAGCAGAAGATAAGGCTATGTTACTGTAGTAGAAAAAAACTTATAAATTCTTTTCCCAGACTAACTTTATCAAGAAAAATGTTATGCTGAGCATTTGCATGCATCACTGAATAGAGAAATCTCAGAGTAGAACATAGTTTTTAAAGGGACAAAAGAGCATGGAAAAGTAGTAGATAGTATATCATACAGAACAATCTTAGTATGGTGCAGAATAGCCATATACCCAAATAAACACCTCTGAATTAATGCTTTTTTAAAAAAATAACCGAAACAACAAACTTCTTCACATTGTTAAATGATGCTCACTCTTTGGCAGACAGCTTTGTGTAAGCGTTAGGTGTAAACTAAATAAATCGCTTAACCTAATGTTCATATAGTTGCCTCAAAGACTTGAATTTCATTGGTCTTCCTCCTAGATACATCCTGACCCTCTTTCTAGAGCATCAGCCCATAGCCTATGTAAAGTGCCTCACTATAAAATACATAGGTGAATATTCTGAAGTTTCAGTGTTCAAATATAGAATACTGCAGAAATTCAAACTACAGATCCATTCTGAATGGCACATATATTTGTTATGGCCATAGCTAAAGTCCTGGTATCAAAGATGCCACACACTTTTTTTGACATTGAAGTGACTTGACATGCCAGTAATAAGGGGGCAGCATCTGGCACCACAAATCCTGCCTGCTGCACTTCTGGACTAGTGTATGAAAGTTCTTTTATCCAAATGATTAATCCAAATGATCCACTTACTTAAGGAAACAAGCCAAAACTCATACCAGGAAGCTACAGAATTTAGCAGATTAACTACTGGCCCACTGCCCTGTGGAGTGCTGGCATGCCTGCATTTCTTCCAGATCCAGATTCCTGCCCAGCTCAACTGTACAAACATCTATGCAAGGACAGGCTATTTTATGATGCTAAAGCTCATAAACTGAATGCGTTACAAGCTCATAAACTGAATGTGTTGCAGCAGGCTTATTTTTTCCTCTAGTTTAGAATTAACATGAAGAGGTCTCATAGGATTTCAGAGCAAAAAATACGAACAGATCGTTGCACTTTAGTATATATACTGCAACGCTTGTACTATACAGGTGAAAAGTTCAGAGGTGCCCAAGGTTAAGAATATACACAACAGCATAAAGAAAGCTCTAAAATGTCTAAAAAAATACTAATAGAATTGTGAAATACAGAATACTACAGACTTAATTTTTCTTTAGCTTGTGAACTGGGTTTTTTTGGAGGCATTCTGAAAAATTTGATTTGAGGTACCAGGCACAAGATCCTTAAAAGAACCCTGTTTAAAGACATTGTTGATTAACACCTGCTTTGGATAAAGAAAAAAAAATTAGACTGCTCCTTCAAAGAAACTGCATGTTATGCCACTCATCTATTTGCAAAGGGCAGGTTATGGCATTATCAAATGTTACCCTCTCACAAACAAGACTGTGTGAAAACACTCCTGATTTCTTCAATACATTATGAAAATGTGTGGCATGGAATGGCCTGATTCCACTTTAAGCAAAATCAAGTTTCTCCTATTGCAAAGGCTCAGTCAGTGGCTGCTCTCCAGGCCACAATGGGTGCCTGCCACCCACCTGACTGATGGTGCTCATGGCTCTCATGTAGCTCTCGTTGCGGGAGCGGAACTTGGGGGATGTCAGCAGCCCTGCTGGGTCCAGGCTGTCCAGGCTCCTGTTGATGGAGACTTCACTCACTGCTCTCAGGTAACTGTGGCTCCGGATCTGAAGCTTCGGCGAGTGTTCACTGGATATCCTGGGAGATGTGGGGAAGGAGAAAGAAAAAAGGTATTTTATGAAATCCAAATGGCCTCACCACGAGCAAGAATAACCAGGTATTTTTCACTGGATCAGCAAGACCTGAACAAGTCATTACACAGTCTCTGTATAGTTACAAAGTAAGGACAATGTCAGCGCTTTTATTTGGATTGCCACACCTGTTTATTTGGTGGGAGGAAGAGAAAAGAAATGAAAGGACTTACTTTTTGTAAATCTTGTTTTTGGTAAACTGTGCCTAAGCAGAATGGCAAAATAACTTCCATTTTATTTAGAGACAGCTGCATGGAAAAATTTTACACTGTACCGACAGTAGCAGCAACCATCTCCAGCAACGCCCCTCACTGTGTGGGACTTTCTACATGACAACATTGAAATGACAGCGGAGGAGAGCCCTCTGTCCTTACAGAGTTGAATGTAGAAACCACCAAAACAGCTGGGAGGCAGGTAAAGAAAGAAGCCTGGTATTAATATTGGCTGAATGATCCCAAACACATTAGCTGAACATCCACTTCTTGCAATGCAGTTGGTGGGAAAGGTAGGGGGTCTATTCCTCTAAGGGGTTATTTCTCTGAGAAAACCTGGCACTGAACAGATCTGATGGTGCTGTGACTCTGACACCATTGTATGTGCCTATCCCATGGGAATGCTTCTTAGGGAGCTTTCAAGGGTGCAGGGGCCAATAGGGTAGGCAGATTATGCACAACATGCAAAATGCACTCACAGAACATTTTAACCTGGGAAACCACCCTAAGAACTTTGGGCACTTCGTGAGGTTTGATGTACTCTAAAATTTTACTCCTGCCTTAAGCTGTAAGTTGAGAAAATGTAAGCTGGGGAAGTAGCTTGACAAGACCGATGTCAAATTAGAAGTTTAAAAACCACAGTTGTGTTTCTGAAGTGATTACTTTCTCCATCTTTCCAACGCAACTGACAGACAAGATGTACAAGTAGTCCCAAACAAACCAACCTCCCCCATAGGTGAAGTGTACAAACTGTAGTACGCCTGCCATATATGCTTAGAGTCAGCTAGCAAAGGTTGTAATGTGTAAAAACAATCCTCCACCCGTGGGATGGTTTATCACCTGAAAATGCTGGCTAGGTGCTGTCTTCATAATCACAGGCATCCTATAAAGATGTGAGTCACAAAAAGTGATCCATGTCATGCCTTTTATGCAATACAATTAATTTTGGGGATATCCCTTTTGAAACAATTAAACAGTGGATAAAGTATTGAAAGGGTGGTTCTTCAATATGTTTAATGAAATATCCTTAATACTCTCTAAATATTATAAAGCAAAAATTTAAAATATTAACTAAATTTTCCATTTTAAAATGTAGATCTCACATAGATGTTTGTTGGTATCTGAAAGAAAAATCTGTAACCTAATTACAAGCCTAATCTTGGTCCCCTAGTTTCAGCAATACACACACAGCTGACCTGAAATGAGAGAATTCATTTTATGTCTAATTCCTCAAGCATTTGCAGACATTTTGTATTCAAGTAGCTAATGATGGTAATTAGTATGAGCAATTTCCCAGTGGCATGCACAATTCTGGTAATTGTCAATGTATTTTAGGAGGACAATTCCATTGTGTAATTGCACACCTAAGTAAGTAGTTCAGAAACTGGGTCTGTTTCTGAATGGTACAATACGGTAATAAAATCTAGGCCATCTCTACAATACCAATCATACAATACCCTGGCTGCTAATTATCTGCCTAATAAAAATATGTAAACTTATGCCGATTACTTGATATTCTTGTCACAAGATAGAGCCTTTTCTTGCCATTTTCACTATGGGCATGGTGCAATACAGCAGCCATATTCATACGCTCTGACTCCTTATGCCATTTGATCCCACATGGCAAAAGCAGGTTTTTAGATATCATTATTAGCAGTGTTCCAAACAACTTAAAAAAAGGAAGAGAAAGTGATGAAAAAGAGACCATTACTAAGGGTTAGCTACAGCATTTTGGTAACTAACATTAACCATGAAACTCTTCGAAAAAACCCAAAAGTTCTTGTCTGTTATTGGATAAAAATATACAGAAATAAGTAAAAAAGAAGATAAAATAGAATGAATAATTCAAAAGACATAATGTTTCAGATGCATGCAAGCAACTTCACCACCCTGCAGATCTGTAAACTGATCAGCATTGACTGAAATGCATTTCTTGAATTAATTCAAAATGTATTTTATGAATACGTTCTAAACAGTTTGCTGCCAGTATGTGACATACAAAATTCACATATGCATGATAAGCAACCAGTCAAATACGTCACCTGGGGCTTGTTGCTGTTCACTGATTAGCTGAGCTCACAAGGAGAATGCAGCACATCATGAAATTCAGTGTACAGATATTGCCAGACAGAAATTTGCAAGCGCTGAGGCAGGCACCTTTTAAATACTGGGAGCAATATAACAAGCTGCAGCTACTCACAGCATCAAGATTTTGCTGTAGCAGCCAGAGTACATATCAGATCAGATGCTCTAAGTGCCACAGAAAGCCACCACAAAAGGTATAAAAATTCATTTTCAATATGCATTAGTGTTGCACAGCTTTTTCCCAACTTTGGAAACAAGGGCCTCCACCCATGAGGGCAAATGTTTCCCTCTTGTTACAGACGTGGGTGGTCAGCACAGCTGCCTTCTTCTTCTTTTTGTTTGTGACTGTACAACTGTCCAGCTTGGCACGCATCTAGAACCACATTTTACAGGTGGCCACTTATCTTAGCCTCCTATCCGTTGTATAAAACTGACTAGGATATTGGCAGCTGTTGGAGGAGGTGGCTCCTTGCTTACTGATTGCTACAATCACTGTTTCACTAGAAGTAATGATGGGGAAAAAAAGAAAAGAGAGATTTTAAAGCCTAGACAAAGAAACATCCGAAGGTTTGCATTTAAACTGCCGCTTTTATGGCTGTGGAATAAATCGTCACTGTGTGCTACAGTATACCTCAATGAACAGCTGTAATGCCACTGGAAATTTTGAAAACATTCAACTTAGGAATAAATCTGACTATGTATGACAGGGAAGAGCTGAATGTCTAATTTATTTTCTCAGAGTTGCTATTACCATTAACCTGTAAATGAAAATATTCTTTCCTTCCTTAAGGGTTCAACTACATCTTCTTATCCTGCATTACTTAAACTTCTGTTTGTGCCATCATGATTTCCACAACTAAATACAACAGGGGACTGAGACTTTGAGACAGCTCTTTGGCTAATCCAAAATGATCTGTTAGCTTCACTCACTGCATTGGATACGTTAACTGGCAGAAGGAGGATGCACATTATTAAAGATCTTGAACGAACTTCTCAAGCATACTGCATCATTTCTGTGCTGCAGTGCCTGACAGTGTGACATGGGATGAGTTCTGTAGGGTAGTCCTGAGCTCAGCGCCAGAGCTCCTTCAGAGAAGCTTATACATAGCTCATCCTTACTGCTATGATGAAAGAGAGATTTTGTTTGGGATGTATAACAGTTAGTCCCTTGTGGATACACCATGTTGGTTGAAGCAGCATTCATGGAGCTTGCAGCAGGCATGGGAAGCCAAGTGTGCTTTGGGGCTGGGCTGTCCCCAAAAGTAGCACGCTGCATTCACAAGAGGTGTGTCCCCAAACCAGCTGCACCATCCTTTTTCCCCATATTGCTGCTGCCCTTGTCCCAGGCCTCACCCCAGAGTATGACAGCATAGCCACAACAGCAATGCATCAATAATGCATGGGGCTGGAGTAGCATGCTAAATTTGATTCCCAAAAACCATAGGCAAGAGTCGCGGCAAGAGGAGAAGATGAGGCCTTTAGGTTTCTGCCACTCTGAGGCCAATCCCCTCGGGCAAATCCAAGGGGACTTACCAGAAAAGGAGCCAGAGCTGAGACGGGTTGAAAAGGAGTCTGCCAAGACCCAGCAGAGAAATAAAAGCTCTGCTGGGTAAAGAAAGGCAAGTGCCTCTGATAAACACTGTGCCTCAGGGCAGTTTGAAGTACCCCTTTAGACTAGACACAATATAAAAAAGTGTTACAATGAAAAGTAGTCCAAAGACAGTATTGTCTTCTGTGAGTTCAGCATTCAGACCCATAGTACAAAGCCCAGTGTTGTGCCAGATGGGTACTGTGCCCTGCCAACAGAAAATGACAAAGCAGAATAAAGCGAAAGTCCAGAAACATGCCCTGAATACTCCTGTAAGCCTGTAGAGGAATGTGCTAAAATTTGCCTTCAAACAAACAGGAAGAATCCAACACCACACCACACACAACTCAAATCCAAGACAAAATAAACCTCAAAACCACCACTGTTGCAAAATATTTCAGCTCCCACTTCAGTAGCCTACAACGGACAGCTTAGTTCGCTGGGGCTTATTATCCTTGGCTGAATGCCCCAACTCCGGCGTGGCTGGTGGGCACATCCAGTGCACATTTCTGTGCTTAATTTTATTTGCATTTTCGTGTTGTTAGAAGCCAGCACAGTCTGACACAAGGCAAACACTGAAGGACATCAGGGAGGAACACATATAGAACAAAGTCATTCAAGTGCATCTGTCTGATCCTGGTCATGATATGGGTCACCAGGCTTGGGTAATTTGATCATGCTGGCACGTGCTTTTTCAGTGCAATGAACATAAAGCTGTCATGCTACTGACAGAGACAAGGGCAGCACATTAACAGTTTTGAGCATTCTTCCCACTCATTAGGGATTTTTCTGGGTTTTGAAGATCTCCTTTTCTGGTTGTGTTTACAATCAAGTGAACTTCCTCATGAGGTTTTCCTGTCTTAAAGCTAAAATTAAAGCTAAAAGAAAAAAAATAATAAAACCTCTCTTCAAGTCCTTAACGTGTTGCTAGAGTCAAGTTGGAGAAAGAAATATCTAAAACTTGGAGATAGCCAGAAAAAGCTCAAATTCTGAAGAGCAATTAATCATTATAATAACATAATAATCAGCAAAAACCTGACATTTTCTTCCTTTTGCATTGTAAAAGATATAACTATCAGACTATAAATTGTCTTCACTGCATGGACCAGCCAAGACACACAATGAAACTGTATGGGGCATGTCGGTGTCACAGGGTTTGTCATGCAGTGAGGCAGTATGGTGTATTTTTCAGATTCTGGTAGGGCTGCAGAGGAGAGCACTTAAAAATACATATAAATCCAGAAGCCTACACAGTTTGGTGTCACGCAGCTCTCTAACATGTCTATCTCCAGCTGTTGTGGGCTTTTGAGTAAACACAATGTGTCCTGCCAGAAAGCTCCTGTTAGTCTGATAGAGGGCAGCCGGAACTGGTTTAATGTTTCCAGTAGCAAATGCTTCAAAAAATCACACTCCCTTTTAAAACTCTCCATGTCTGGCTACTGCGAGCTTCAGAATCTGCCATGAAAACTCCTCTTTGTGATTTTATTACAAACCTGCTTTCCTCTCGAGGGACACAGAAGCTTGGAGTTGATTGTTTTCTTATTTTTTTCCTTTGGGCTGTGGATGTGTTGAGGTTATATGACCCAGTTGTAAGAGCAATCTCTAGCTGTTAAAGTGTTAGCAAAGATGACTAATGTATAAAACCCACCATATACATTAAAACAAAGCCTCCCCTTTATCTCAAAGATCCCCTCAGCTGCTGTGCATAATCAAAAACCATAGTCTAATGAACTTAAGGAACGTTTCCCTTGCCCCTGACATGCCATGTCTTCTACCTGCTTTCTAGACATGGTGAAAGAACCGAGCACAGTATGGAAGGGGCACATAATGCCATATGAAATTGAGTTGGTAAGAGAAACAGATGGGAGATGATGCAGACAGACATTATACAATTCTCTTTAGTCAGAAATCTGGTCTGCATGCTGGTGCTGATTCCTATGTGGGGGTGTGTGTGTGGGGAATAGTTGTGAGCACTCTTCTGTTCCACCCTGGAGAGTGAAAAGAGATGCTGAAACATAGAAGCAGTTCAACCCAGATGAACCAGGTAAGCTGTTTCTGTAGAAAACCACACATTTTTTGTTTACGCTAGAAGTTCATCCTTGTCACACCTAGCACTGTCGAGAGTGCCCAGCTTGAGAAGAGTAGCTTTCCTTTCAGAAGACCCTCTGAGGAAAGCTGTGGGCATTAATGTCCCCCCTCCTATTGCCAATCCTACTGAGTACTTACTCAAATGGGTTTTTGCAGGTCCTTGCTGAGGAAAATATGTCTGAACCTAGACCAAATGTGCGACACACTCCAAGCATTTTGGTGCGCCAGCCAATTGTACGCATTTGAGGGCAAGCCACCTGAGAAGGAGGGAAGGAGATGCCTCCAGGTCTGCTCAGGCACAGGGACTGCTTCACCACCACTTCCAGTAGCTGCTATTATAACAAGTGAATCAAATCACACTTCATTTTCCTCCTCTCGGGTCTCTGGTAACACACTCAAAACATCCTCTTGCACACCTGCAGATCTGCACTTCCTGATGTATTCATGGTGAGAACTTCGAGTCTTAGTCTATGTCCTAATATTAAGCTTAATCCTACCCAGAATATTGACATGAGGGTATCTGGCATCAAGATAGTTCCCATTGCAGTCCTTATGCTATTCTACTAAAAAATCACAGTCCAGCAAGCTCGGACCTCACCTGCTTGATTTAATTTTCAGGTATACCCCATTCACACATTAAAAGTTTGATTAATTCTGCCAGTGGGAAGAATCAAGAGTCACAGCTCTCTGCCAACTGCAGGAGGAAAGCAGTTACTTTTCAGGAATGTCACCTGGCCATGCGCTGAGCTGGCTGCACAACCAGCCCTCCCTGCTTAGCACCGTGATTTATGCAGGAGCTCTGGCTTGCTCCCGGGAGTGGGAGGATAGCACTCTAGCTCAGCTAAACAGCATCTTCTGGGCAGGCTTCCCATAACTTAAGGTCCTTCTGTGCTATTCCAAGTTACAATATTGGGCTGTATTTATCTACAAATCATGTTTTCTAGGTTAATACTAAAACCGTATTTGCTGTTTAATGTCACTGCAGTGTTTATTTAAGAGCATTTTTTCCTGACAATTCGCAATCCATTTTCAGTGATCACTGTGCTCAGCTCCACATGGAACTGAAACCAGATGATGGCCACTCACATACTACATGTCCATGAGCCTGCAGTCCTGCCATGTGCCTGTTTCTGAGTCACCTGGTTCAGACAGACATTTCCAGCCCTCCAGTCTACATCTACATAAGCTTCTCACAGTGAGATTAGGAACACATCTTAGGTTTTGCAAGTCAACACCATTACGCCAAAACCTCCACATAGATAAGCAGCCACCTGCATTTTCCAAAAATGAATTTTACATATGCAGCATTTTTTCACTTCCTATTCAGTCTTCTACCATTTCAAAAATTTCAGTTACCTACTTAAAAAAAAAAGCAGATTCAACATCTGTACAGATGTGAAACACAAACCAAACTACTGCAGAAACTCTGAAAAGGAAGTACATTTTAAAGCAATTAGGAGGGAACACTAGTAGTTCTGCAAGGCAGAAGGGAAAAAT
The DNA here is from genome assembly GCF_037157495.1 of Lathamus discolor. Classification (NCBI taxonomy): domain Eukaryota; kingdom Metazoa; phylum Chordata; class Aves; order Psittaciformes; family Psittacidae; genus Lathamus; species Lathamus discolor. The sequence continues at coordinate 109,537,373 of NC_088885.1, read as the reverse complement.
ACCATATCCAACTAAGCTAAAGGGGCTGAGCTCACGTTTTTATATCTCTGAGTAACAGCACTGACTCCGAATGAATGTTTGAAAAAGCAAGAGTCAATACATTGCTACCTGACAAATACTGCGAATATCCCCTCACCCACTGTGGGCACACATTATTTCTTGATAACAACTGCAAATTGTTGACCTGGACTGTAATACATGCTGATAGCGACAGCGGATTTTCTTTCCTCTCTCCTGATGGGTTCATTTTGAAACATCATCTGTGCACTCTCACTAAGTGGCTATTTCAGTGTTCTCTATTTTAGCTGGTTTATATTTGAAGACTGCTAAGCAGTTTAAAATCCCTGAAGAGAAGATTGCTTTTTCTTCTAGTCTAAGCAAGTACTTCTAACTTTCTACATCTTGATTTCCTGTGGACACTGGGGAACCGGTGATTTGCAATGGGATCCAGTTCCTCCTGCTGGCACAGAGGGTTGAGAGGGGGTGATAAGGCAGAGTAATGACCTGGATAGCTCTACAGCCAGTTTCTCAAACTGTGTCTGGGTAAGTATAGCTTGGAGCTCAGATACAACTTGCAGCTGTCTCTTCCTGATAAAAATGAAAGATTCTGGGGGAAACTGTTCAACTGGGATTTATCACTGACTAAGATAAAACCCTGCAACTTCTGTACTACCAAAGAAGTTGGAAATAATAACTTCTTTTTCCTACATTTTTATTTAAAGTAACGTCTACAATATAAGTAAATTGAAAAATAATGGTGTGCAGTAGGGTTTCTGGCAAATTTTTTACTGATTCTCCGGGCAACAGCCTGCTGCTCTGGGGGAGTTTCTCTTTTATCACTGATCTTGCACAGCAAAAGTGATACTCAGAGACAGGAAGACATTCCCTCCATGTAACTTTACCAGAGTTATTCCTCAGAAAAAAAGGAGCTGCTACCACTTTCCCTTTAGCTGCTTTTACATCAAAGGGAATCCTCAAAACAAACCCAGTTAATTCCCGAAACCTAGTTATCTGTGTGTATTTTACAGTTCTCTCTTTCCACTCCAAAGTCTTTCCAGTCTTATTTTCTCTCCTGTACCGAGACACAGCATGAAGTGATAACCTGTTATTTCAGGTGTGTATATATACATATATGTATTGTAATATGGGCAGGTTGGCTTGTCAATGCTTTTATAAACAGGGCAAAAACACTGAATACCTTAAGGTGGAAGTCTGCACTTGATTTCCGTTATGAAAACTTTTCTGATAAATACAAGTTTGTGCAGAAGATGTAAAATTATGCTTAACACACATTTTTTTAGATTTTTTTTTTCTTTTTTAAAAACAGACTCATTCTGTGTTATAGGCTATCACTGGGCCTAACTTGTATAGAATGAATTCTGACAAAGCAGAACTAATTATATTTTGAAGTATGAGAGAATAAAAAAAACCATCTCTTAAGAACCCTGGATAATAATACAAAATCCTGCTGGGGACTAAAAGGGAAGTTTTATTGCAATTATTTTAAATAGGTAACTTTTAATCCCATGGAACAGAAGTACCCTGAAACATTTATTTGGGTCTGGGAGTAAGGGAATAGACAACCAGTTGACATGCCATTCATCATGCTGTTAGTGTCAAGCGCAATGATTCGGATGGAGACAATGAGAATGTAAAAACAGTTCCGAAGAGTAGATGATACTCTTCAGGGCTGAGGATCTTCAAATAGGCTGCGCACCTCATTTTAAAGGAAGAAAGCTTTAACTCCTGAAGATTTTCCAAATATTTATTTGAATTTCATTATCGCACTCAGAACTAAAGCTTTTGGTTTACGGAACTGGGACACTGCTCTTGTCCAGTGAAAATTAAAGCAAAAAAAAAAAAAAAAATCCATCAAGGTCAGATAAAAAAGATAAAATGCCCAAATGTCTGTGTTTGCATATTGAAAGGAATAAAGCTAGCTCCTTATAGAAGGCTGATTAATAGTGTGCTGTCTAGCCCATATAAATCACAAAACCACCAACCACTTGTGAATGAATTAAGAAAACCTCCTCTCCTTTTCAGAATATAAGTACAGGATACATGGTGAAGCTGAAAATGGCCTTCTGTCTTACTGGGAAAATCAAAACATCTGGATACCCATGCTTTTGCTTAAAACACCATAACAGGGAAAGGAAAAAAAAAAAAGCCCAAAGTTTTTCTGGATAAAAAATGTCTACCTGGCATTTAAAACCATAGGAAATGGACTGTGGCTCATGGGTTTGGATTTCATTGTTGACAGAAATTTGCTGTGTGACCTATAGAAGTCACTCTCAGGCTCAGAAAACAGGTAAGTTAATACTTCTCTACAGTGCAGCTCAGGTGGCTTCCTGGTGCTGAATTCAAGTTAGCAAACATGATTGAGGTTCTTTGATGGAAGAGAACGTATTTTTGTTATATTATTGGAGGCAAAGGTGACAGGATGACTGAAATAATAAACTTCAGCCCCAGGGACAGTTATTGTACATAAAGCGCAATAGCTGGTTAATAAAGACTAATGAATGTTTGGTGTGATGACCAAAAGGCACTTCGGAAGAAATGCATTATTTGATTAAAACCATTATTGACTATGGATGGAGATTTATGATACCATTTCAAGTCAATGGTTTTACTGAGGTGAGACAGAACTCCTTGAAAAGATCTCCAGCCTAATAAAACTTCAGTGAGCTATGGAAAAGTTTCATGCCTAAATGTCAATTTTAAGCATAATGAAACCTATATTACTTTCTTGAGCCTCACAGCATTTACTGGGGGGTAAGAGGCCTGCAGTTTTGCCCTGAAGTTATGTAATGTAATTGTTTTGTATGAATAAGTACCCTCTTCCTTAGATGACCTTTTCCTTAAATGGCTGTTGTACCTATATATATACTGGCTATTTTATTGCTCAGATTTTTTTACTGCTCAGAGTTTTTGTCACCTTGATTAGGAAAACAGCAACATTATGATAATCTATTAATCTGCTTCTTATTGTCATGTATTGTACATGACTAGGCAAACTAAGCAGTCTCAAATTCATCACTTTTTCAGTTTAGCACATGCATCAGAGATCAGTTGTGATATATTACCTGGATTTGTTGTAATGGATGATAAGGAAGAACAGAAACAAAACAGAAATGGGGCAACCTTCTTTACACAACAGCTACTGGGAATCATGTCATATAATGTACAGAAGTGACTGGGAAAGCTTGAGAACTGTAGAGAGGTGGCTTGAAAAACTGGAAGGCTGGTCACATAGAATCATAACATAGTCGCTTATGTGTACACAGAGGCACCAGGGATTACCAAGCAGGCAGGAGGTGAAGGATGCTGGAGGATGCTAACCTGATAAAAGTAAGTTTCTAGTAGCTAAACTAATGGAATAATTCCTTGAGATAGTAATAAAGAGCTCCATTTATTCTCACTGGAGCCAATCAGCCACTAGAGGGAGGAATAATCTAGTGCTTCCAATCACTGCAATTTATTATGCATCTGCAATGCATTATGTTTTCCCCAAAGCTCATCTCATGAGGCTTGCAGAATCTTTCCAGTTAAAGGAAAAAACCCTTGAATTTTCACAGTTGGCGAAGAATGCACACAAGCACAAAGTACAGGGACTCAAAAAAGGTGCTGCACACCTATTGTATCTTAGAATATATTCTGCTCTGTACAGCCCAGATGAATTATGGACCTGATTTCCAATTAATCAGCATTCATAAGGCAATTTTCTTTCATAGCATTCAGCATATCATTACAAAAAATTGTAGGATTGAAAGCTTTTTTATGTGCTTTAAATGAACGAAAGTATTTTTCTTGGTGACTAGAAAGGGCAGGTCAGCACTTTGGTGTTGAAAAAGTTTCTGTACAGAAACTAGCAACGTGTTAAAAATGTTACTTCTATATTCTTTAAGAACAAAGCTATTGAAAGTAGAAACCAAAAAAAAAAGCCCAACACAATAATACGCTCTCAGTGGCTGCATTACCATGCTCTTTTCACCATGGATAACTATGCAAACTATCCATTTATAGCAGGAAAGAAGCAATTTGGGTAAGTGGAGGCAGCTTTTTGTGTGTACAGCTATTCACTACTCACTGAGGAGATTTTCAGGCACAGGAAAATGCTAAATAAAATTATAAAGTTGTTTTTATCTGAAGATAAGCAAGTAGTTCATTAGGTAATTGCTAGAAGTTTAGCAGGTCGAATCCTGGAGTTTTGCTGAGGGTCTATCATAGAACTGTAGAATGGTCTGGGCTGGAAGGGATCTTAAATTGACTGGAAATTCTGAGTCATGTTTCTTCCTTCAACAAATTCTGCTTAAGTTAACAGGCCCAGTATTGCCTTTCCAAACAGGAAGAAACCAAGCTTAAACTCAGCAGAAGAAAATGGATCAATATTCTTCACAAACAGAGTGTAGAAAGGTCAGGAATAATCTCTGTTGTGAGTATACTAAGGACTTGGAACACAAGTAGAAAACCGCCCCTCCACTAGGTCTTGTAGGTTTTACTGTCCCTGGCAGCACCATGCTTTTAATGGATGACTAGGCTGCCATCAGTACAGGACCACAGGTGCTGCTGTCTACCCTCTCCAAAGGAGAGAAATAAGGAGACAATAACAGAAAAATGTTTCTTGCAGCCCTCCAAATGGCTTTTCATCAGAAAATTCACAGGTTTTCCAAGAATAGGCATGCACAGAGCATACAGTGGGAACCCCCTCACTCAACCAAACTGTGATTTTCAGTGTGTGTGGTGTGTTTGCTTCTCTGTGCAGCACACACCATGGCAGCTCAGGCTCTGAGATGTATTAAAATATCTTTTCCTAGCTCTGAAGTCCTTCCCTATGGGGGAAAAAAAAGCATTTTGAGATTCCCTTCTGCTATAGTGTGAAGGGTAACAAATACAAAGAAAATTTATAGAGATGTGAGTGGGAAGCCATGCATTAGCGTATGTAGGCAGGTCATAGAGGGAAGAGGGGATGTAGGAACAGCTGAAAGGAAGCATGCGTATCTATCATTTACCCCCTGTGAAAGTATCTGAACCACCTCTAGGACATATGTTAGCAATGGGTGTGGGCTGCATGGCGGTAAGAGAGGGGGAGATGTGTCAAGTTATGATATACCTATGAATTTCAACAGACACAGCAAAATGCAACGTGAGTTACTGTTACTCCTAGGAGTAGTACGCTTCCCTCCGGGCTTTCACACATAACAGGGTGAGCAAATACATACAGCAGGTGGAAAGAGAGAAGAGAGTATCTCAGCAGCAGGATGCACGTGGGAAGCACAGTTGAGGAGGAACTACAGGAACAGAATCACAGAATCACAGAATCCCAAGGGTTGGAAGGGACCTCAAAAGATCATCTAGTCCAACCCCCCTGCAAGAGCAGGGTAACCTACAGTACATCACACAGGAACTTGTCCAGGCGGGCCTTGAATATCTCCAGTGTAGGAGACTCCACAACCCCCCTGGGCAACCTGTTCCAGTGCTCTGTCACTCTTACAGTAAAGAAGTTCTTCCTGATGTTAACGTGGAACTTCCTACCCTTTTATCCCTGGGTGAGGTCTTGCAAGCCTCTGAAGCATTTCCTTCAGCATGGAAGTATGAGGATGATTTAACTTCTTCCCCATACTGTGCCTTGCTGCTCATGAAGTACAGCGGGGCTCTTCCCAGGCATCTCAATGAGCACCATGAAATGCTGCTGCAAGCCTTGCTTCAGAAGTACAAAGCCGGAGCTAAAAGCAAGGGGTCAGTGACTAACGATGATGGTATAAGCATTTCCGCAACCTCTTTGGAAGGCTCAAGGATTGATGCACTAACTGTAATCAATCAATCCTTGCGACATTCTGATGCGCAGGAGGTGAGCATTATAATCCCTTTTTACCCAGAACTCCAGGCACACCATTAGCTGTGACTGGTAAGGGGCCAGGCAGGGAGCAGCAGTGGTGGGGTGCCCAGCACTCCTTCCTTGGACCCTCCTTCCAAGGCACAGCCTACCTGCCATGGGGGCACAGCATGTAGGTGTGGGGGCCAGACCCTCCCACCCCCCGCTTCCCCCTGCTACAAAAAAGGGGCAGCACAGCTGAGGGTTTTGCAATTCAGTCCTTCATTTTAATTGCTTGACTGATACTCCTCCTCCCTATGGGAACAACACAAGCCAGGCACTCATTCCAGGTGCACCTCTTTATGCTCTTTTTAGACCTGAGAAACACAGAGCAGCCAAATCATACCTTAGAGTGCTCTTGAACTGTAATTAACCTCAGTATATCATTTTATGGAAGAGAAAGCTGTTAAATTTGTCTGAATTCAAAAGAACTTGGAAGAACAGTGGCAAGATAATGTTTTTAACAAGCAGCTTGATTAATTCATGGCAGAGGTTATCATCCCATTGTGCTGGGTAGAAGGCCGACATTTAAAACTTGGTATGTACTTTGTCAGGGAGGGGAGAGAAAAACTTCCACAGCTCAGATTTTAAACGCTACACTTGAGACTTCTAAACAACCCACTGCAGAATCCAGTGGTGAGGACCCGGATCCCAATTGCACAGTATTCCCAAGGACTTTAAGAGAAACAGTTTACAATCATTTTTCTTTGCCTTATTCCCACTAAGTCTCATGCATTAGTGAAAAACCCCAGTGTTGATTTCAAGTAGAGTGCATACCTCCCCATGGAGCAGAATGCCCTCCCAGTGGTTATATCAGGCCTGTACTGGGTGCAGTGGGTAATCCAGGGAGCAGGGCAGGGGATTTACATTAACCTCAGATCTAAACTGGATCAGATCTAAACTTCCCATTCTGGCTGGCTTCAGTGCTGCCCATGATAGAAACACTGAGGGAGTAAAGGTGAAATATAAGGATAAAAACTGTAAGATTCAACTCAGAAGCAAGCTTTTACCGTGCTGGGTTTGGGGGGGGGGGGTTGGCTACAAAAGAGACTAATTTTACTTTTCTTCCCTAGAAATATAAATATTCTGAGAAGGGATTATATTTTTTTTAATATTGAAAATATTATAAAACAGGCTTGCAAATAATCAAGATGCTCTAAAATCAATGTTTTAAGTATTACTTTACATGTCCATTTTACTTTAAAAATATTCCTTAGAAATAAAGATTCTTTATGTATTATTTATTGACTATTATGTACATCATTTAAAGGAGGTACATGAAATAAAACACATAATCTGAAAACATATTCAAAAAATGAAGAATCTGTGTGACATCAATGTCAAGCTACAGCCCTGGTTTTAGAGACAGCTGTTCAGGTGATTTGTCATTTGTATGAATGTCAAATGGATTATTTTATTATTCTTTGAGCTGTTGCCCTTAAGGTAACTAGTTACATTAAATAACAAGCTATCATTATATGGACATACTGATTCTGAGAACAGGGGAAGGAAATACAGTCATAATATGCAATTTCAATAGAAAATGAGGGCTTGTCAATCTTCTGCCAGAGGCAAAACATTCAGGCAGATACTGCAGTCATCACAGAGATATAATGAATCTGATTAACTTCCCTGGAGAAGGGACAATTAGAGCTGATAGTATAAAACCGCTTTGGGGTGCATGCATGTTTGCACAGGGAGCAGTGCACAAAGGCTGCATGACCACTGGTTGATGGCAAGGGCACCTTGGCTGCCAGGCTGTGATTGTGAGCCACCCCAGCAACTCCTGTTGGGAGAACTGGAACAGGGAGCACACCCAGTTGCCCACGAAATCACTCCAAAAATAGCTTGAAGCATGACTGGGTGCAAATAACCATCACATGTACGGTGGTGGCAATGGAGAACCAAAACGAAGGGAGGCACAGCCATTTTCCAACACAAGCTGCATGCCTCCCCCATGAGAAAAGAGAAGGATCGAGGAGCAACAGAGCAGCTCTAGCTGGGAGTAGGAACTGTGGGATAAAATAACTCTCAAAGACTCACAAGGATGAAATTAGTAACAGGACTAGTGAAAAATGTTAATAATTATACCACCACTGATGAAAATCTTAAGAGTGTGTTAGGATCGGGACTATAATAAATGAAAGCAGACGATAATGCTACATACTCATTATTTTCACAGGTGTGAAATTCATTGACAAAGGAAATAAAATAAGCACTAGGGAGGTGGAAATATACAAATAGTTGATAGTCAGGAGGTCATTCTGTCACTTTCACAAATCTTGGCCCCATTAATGGAGAAACGATGTTTAGCTAAGCACTGAGGATTATTTGGGACACACAAGAAGGATGTGGACCTGCTTGAGTGAGTCCAGAGGAGGAACATGAAGATGATCGGAGGCTGGAGCACCTCTTTTATGAAGACAGTCTGAGAGCTGGGCTTGCTCAGCCTGGAGCAGAGAAGGCTCTGGGGAGACCTGGCTTTAAAGTGAGAGAGGGTAGATTTAGATTAGATATTAGGAACAAACTCTTCACTGTGAGGATGGTGAGACACTGGAACAGGTTGCCCAGAGAAGTTGTGGATGCCCCATCCCTGGAAGTGTTCAAGGCCAGGTTGGACAGGGCTTTGAACGACCTGGAAGGTGGAAGGTGTCCCTGTGGAAGTGAAGCAACCTGGAAGGTGGAAGGTGTCCCTGTCCATGGCAGGGGGTTGGAACTACATGAATTTAAGGTCCCTCCCAACCCAAGCCATTCTCTAATTCTCTGATCACTGATTAATATTAAGGAATCACTTAAAAAAAAAAAAAAAGAAAAAGAGAGAGAAAAGAGAAACGGACAACAGAAATAGTGACATAGTGCTGACATTCATACCAGGCACTGTCAGTCTAGCATCTTGTTTGAATAAGGCATCATCCACGCTTTCTCAATTCACATTTTTTCATCGCAGGTAACCAGCAATTAATTTGTGCCCCAAATAAAATGATCTCTAAGGGAGAGGGGGGAGGGGTGGGAGTGGGGGAAGTAATAATAGACAGAGAATGACTGCTCTGCCAGAAATGACATTCTACCCAACAGTAAATGACTGAACAACTGCAGTGGCACAGCCTGACTCACCAGCATTTCAAACAACTCTGAGCAACAAATCTCTGCCAAAGCCCTGTTGTCTCACAGCTCGTACGGGAACATGACTGAGATGAGTCCAACAGATCCTGCAGCAGTCTGAAATCCATGGCTAGACATTTAGATTGGACCCTATTGACTTGACAGTGTCAACGTTTCTGAGTTTCGAACATCTTTGACTGCAACTTCACAAGGATGGCTGAATGACATGTTGGCTGCATCCCACTAGAATAATGAAGAGAGACCTTTTCAAAGTCAGAAACTGCCCCCCATCCCCAATCCAGCTTTTATAAATGTAATTGCTATCACTGCTATAAACATAAATATTATGAGATGAAGTCATGACTCGGTGTTACCAGTGACACCATTTCACCCAGAGTGGTTGTAAGCTTTCTGTGTTGTGTATGTATCCTAGATTTTGAGATTTATGCAAAGTTCAGAACCAAATTGTTTCTCTAATGTGATAAAAACCAAGTAGCAGTTTTAAGTTTTGTTATGCAGGCAGTAATAAATATTGATTATTATAAGGAAGAGTTTTAATAAATGTCAATACTATGCCTATTTAGGTTTGATAAAGTAAGAAGTAATAACTGTGAACATTTTTAGGACTAGCTCAAGGAGGACTACCTTCCAAAAGAAGTTTTTCAATGTTTCCTTTCAAGTATAACGAAGGCTTAGCACAGATTTGCAATAGCCAGTGTCAGATATGAAACGGGAGATTTATATACTAGTACTGAAAGACCCAGAGCTTGCCTTCAGCATGATACATCACTGTCACAGTGCAGAGCTGCACAGACACAACTCAAGCATGGCTGCCGTCCCAACGACACCTAAAGAAAGGGAAGGATTTGGGTGCTCTATATGTGGCTGCTGGCACTTCGGGATGACAAAACCAGTTACTGCTTTCTGCAGCTCCTGGGCTTGCTGTAGGGCAGGCAGGGCAGAGGCTGGCAGCACAGCCTTTTTGAAGGGGAATGGGAAATTGCCATGCAACTCAGCTACAGATGCAACCACAGAAATGTCTCACAGGAACTCAGTAGCTGCAGCAAAGGTGCTTTAAACCAAAATATTTTTTTTTTCACACCAGCAAATAACACAAGCAATTGTACGATACTTAGCTTTGTGGTATACAATGAACAAGAAAATAGGCACGATGTAAAAAAGTCTTTAAGGATTTACCCTAGTTTCTCCCCTCCTGGACAGATTCATGACTTCTTTAGAAGAGAGGAGATTTTAAGAAGTTAGGTCTGACTGGATGAAGTTCCATCCATGTGTGTCACCGGGAACAGAGTGGTATTTGATGCTGCCCTATTTCGGCACCTCTGCCACCAGAGGCCTTACGCTTTATTTGTTTCCCCCTGCCCCTAACCTTAATCTCATACTGCAGTCAAGCCAGCTGAGAATTACTAAAATAAGTTGAAAGTCAGTCCATCTTAGTAGGAATACAGACACAAGGAAATGCAAGAAAATAACGAGTGTGCATCAACATGACTTGGATATTAAAAGTATCTTTTTGTAAGGACAGAAGAATTACTCACTTTCATGTCTCTCTCTTTCCACTTTAACATGATATAAATAAACAGAAGATCCCACAGCATGTCTACAGAAAGTGTCCAGTAATTCACACTAAAACTAAAGCAAAATACGGGGTTTTTTTCCTTTTTGATCTAAAAGGGATCCAGCATTTCACAGTGAAAGAATACTGCGCTTCTAGCTGATCAGCACAGAAAATTGCTGTGAATAATTAACTTAATTATTGTTGCCTATTTGCTTGTCTTGTTACGCTGGACATTAAGGACTCCAGACTGAATTTTGTGCAAATGCACATCTCTTTCTATGCCCGTGAATTTTCTGCATGGCAGATTTAATACATCAGCTGAGCTCCCCTTAGCAAACTAAACCAGATAGTATAAGATCATACACCAAGAGTCAAGCATGGCATTGCTGGCAGAAGCCAGAACATAATTTCAAAATGCTAGCAATGAAATAACATTTAAAATACATGAAAGAACTGTGCAGCAGTGCTGTGGGTGGGATATCTATAGTTACTATTCAACATTAGGCCTCCAGGAATGGTTTCGTCCTGACGAGAATTTTATTTTTGTATTTAAAAAATAAGAAAAGGAAGTAAGAACAGTGATAGTGGGTATTTTCAATAGCCTGCGAAAGACATAGAATCATAAAAAATAGGTCTGGAGGGGTCTTTATGAGGTCATTTGTCTCCTCCTCCTACCCTAAAGCAGGATCAGCAATACCTAAATTTGTCCTGACAGACGTTTTCTACCCTTTTCTTGAAAATGTCCAGTGAAGTGATTTCTCTTGGCAATCCACTCCCACGTGTAACTATCATTACCATTAGGAAATGTTTCCTAACATATAGACTGTGTATGTCCTTGCAATCTAAGGCAGTATTTCTTCTCCTGTCCCCACTGGACATTATTAACTTCCTTTCTGAGGCAGCCTTTTAAGTAGGTAGGCAGAAATAGGGCTAAAAATACACAAGACCAGTTTTGCACACAGGCATGCAGGTTGGCTGTGTAAAAAGTATATCCTGAAAGAGATGGCTGAAAACCACCTCTTGGTTCAGTGATTATAATTGTTTCTTAAAGCAAACCCTGGAAGTGCCCCTTACAGCAATAAACCTCGCTTTTTAAATCAGACAATGGGATGGACTTGAATTTACTGAAATAATTTGCTGCAAAATGAATAAATGTTTAGAGAATTTTACTGAAAGAAATCAAAAAGTTAGAAATCCTCCCTTTCATCGGTAGTTATGTTTAACACAAAGCTAGATCTTATGCAAAGTTGGGACAGATAACTAAATACAGGACAAGGGGTCATGTATCTAGCGATTTCGGCAGGTCAGCCAATAATCTAAATGAAGTTGCAGCTTTTTGTTAACAAACTATCAACTTCCAAAACTCTCCTCCAATATCACCAAAGAATCACACTTCGACTAGCAAAGTTAAAGTTTATTTTTCTTTTTGGCTGATGTTTTTTTCATGAGTACGTTAATTGTAACAGTTTAATTGCATTAAATTTCAGTAAGTAAAAGTACAAGTGAGGCAACAACAGTAGTATAGGTCACATACCACAACACAATTCTGACTTCTTATCTTAGAGAAACAAGAAATAATATTATTTACACAAATGTGACAATAGCATAAGGGCACAAGGGCACATGGAGCTTGGTGTGGATTGACACAAGGGTAAATTTTATGATAGGATTAGCAATGTCTGCTAGCAGTGAGACTGTAATAGCTCAGGCATCTCAATTTCACTGCAAGACAAACTGGTGAGGATCATCACAGAAGTAGAGAGGAGGGGTGCCTGTCCGACCTATGTACTATGCAGTGAACTGTAGGAATGCTTTTTCTCCACAGAGGATTGTGCAGTGATATAAGTGAATTCATTTTGTCCTGCAAAGCATACATACCTTTGTGTGAGGGGACACAAAGCCCAGAAGGGAAGCTGCAATGGGGCACAAAATTTCTCACATAACCATTAGTGACATTAAGCATTAACTGACTGAACACGCTTTATATATTCATCACTGGAAAGTTGCAACTGTTTTGAAAGCCCCAAGATCTAAGTTCCTTTAATAAATCAATATCCTCTGCTCCTTAAGTATCATGCGCACAAAACAGATGTCAGCTGCCATAAAGAAACCATTGGCTCCAGATGTATGACCACCTACTACCTCAAAATAAATATATTTTTATTGTCTTGCCTTTCAAATTTTCTTCTGACTTACAATTTATTCATTGAACTTAATCATACTTGACATAAGAGCCTGAAAAGTGACAAACCTGTCCAACAGCTTCTCCCTAGCTTTCAGAGAGAAGAGAGAAGGGATTAGAGTAATATAAAGCTAAGTAATATATCACGCATCAGTGACTGCAGGCTGGGAAAGTTACCGCCCAAGCCAACAACTGTTCCAGAATACTATTCCTTCATCTGCACGTCCAAAGCTCAGGGTGATGCTCCAGTCTCTTTCATGGGAAATTCAAAAACCTCACTCTTCAAGCAAACAAACAAAAAACACCTAAGGAAAATGGAAACAATTGTTTCAGTAGGTAAAGATTTGATGAAAATGAAAGAGACTGTAACATGAAACAGGGAAACACGGTACTGGAAACATACTGTAAAACACAAATAAAAGATTAATCAATCTTATTGCTTTTGTACTAATTAGGAAAATCATTGTTCCCTAATTGGAAGTCACTCAACAAGAAAAAGAAATTATCAGTCTTCCCTGCATGTGTCTAAAAATATTCACCAGAAGGAAGATGAGGTATTGCATCACCTTGTATCTTCCCTCTCCCTTCCCCCTATCTGTGATCTGGGCCTGTGAAGTTAATGGGACATTTTCATTAATTTTAGCAGAATGAGGACAAAAAAGTATGTTTTTGTTTAAATGACACCTTCTTTTCTGGAGATCTTTTGGAGCATGTTTTCGTAATACAGAAAAACCTTAAAGTAAATAGGACCTCATTCTTAACACCAAGATGGCTTTCATACCTAACGATGTATGCTAGTGCAGGGTAAGGACATCAGCCTCAGTTTGCTCAAATGCCAGAAGAGTCTAGCCAGTCTGTGAGGCTACAATTATCCTTACGTCCCTTATCATTTACTTCAGTGCAGATATTTCCCAAGAACAACAGTTCAGAAAAGCTGAGAAAGCGGGAGAACCATCTCCAGAGTTTATATTTTCCCATAGTTTTCTGAGAGCTGCGTATTTCAGTTTGGTGACATATGAAGATTCGTACATACACAAACGTGTATTTCGTCACTATAGGAAAATCAAAGCTATAATGATCTCCAGTTTTGCACTTAATGTTTAACAACATCCTTGCCATGTGACATTTAATTTGTTGTGTCTTTACTGTAAAAAGCTTTTGGACCTTTGCTCATCCTTTCATTCACATCAGTCCCAGCATCATGTTTGAAAACAGACAGTATGCGATTTCGCCATTAATTTCACAATTAATGCCCCATGGAAGTGCCCAATCCAGGTGGGATGGGGCTTTGAGCAACCTGGTCTAGTGGAAGGTGTCCCTGCCCATGGCAAGGGGGTTGAAACTACATGATTTTTAAGGTCCCTTCCAACCCAAACTGTTCTGTGATTCTATGATTCTATGATTAATTCACTCAGTGCAGATGATGCACTTTACCTTCCTAACAGTCTATATGGATGTGCCCATGTGTGCATATCACTTTTCCCCTGATCACCACAAGTTACCACCAGACAAAACTGTTTGGGAGCTTTTCAGACTAAAAGAACTATTTTGATCATCATTCCTTTTGCAAGGATTAGGGGATTTCTATCCGATTCACACTATGTAACAATGGGGTAGCTGGATTTTTTGGCAAGTCATCCTACCAGAGCTGGTCTTGCAACTCTGTCAAGCTTTGATTCATAATATAGGTTGACCCTAGCTTGAAGGCTTGTCTGCCTTGAACTGACCTGATCAATTCTCAGACAGGTGATGGAATGTTGGAATTTAGGACAGATAAATCAGATCTACCTCCTTCTTCTTGCTTTTGTCACTATTGTTAATTTTTCTGCCAGATTCTGCCACTTAATTGAGCTTGATTATTTACTGTGATTTTATAGAATATTAAGAAAAATGGCACAGTTTTCCAAAACAATATTATCTTTAGATCCCCATAAATATACAACTAGAAAGTACGTATGCTGTATCTGTTAGCACATAAAATATATAAGCCTGGATGTACACAAATAACATGCATGTCTTTTGAGATACTATTGTTGGAATGTCTCCGATAAAGTTAGGAATTGATTGCTTTATTGAAAGTATTACTCACCTATGCAATAAATCACAGGAATACATGCAGCTGTGATGAGAATACCTTGAAAATAAAGATTTTAAAGAAAAAAACCCTAATTTCTGTTTTCCCTTCTCTCCTTTTTACATGAATTCCACCAGTGCATCTCCAAAGTATCAAGATCATTGAAACTGTCAGTACACTGGTGATCAGAGAGAACAACTCCGAAAAAGGTTTATATAATCAAATATGAGTTCAAAGGAACAATACTGCAACTGCATATACCCCCAAATCCATGTAAAATGTCCACAAATGGAATACTTTACTTCAGCACTGTAATATTTTAGGAAAAATAAAATAGAACTGCAGAAGACTGAAGTGGCTGAGTCCCCAAAGTAGAAGAAATATTGAGTTAGGAACCATAATCTGAACCCGTATTTTAAGCAATGAGTGTGGATGTAGTGAGAAGAGGAAAGGGATAGAATGAAGTAGGAAAGCTATGGTAACGGGATCTTAGACCTCTTGTCCTCCACAGACATTTTCAGTCCTTTCCACATTCCTCATCTTTCAGGCTGGGAAAATGCTGCCATCAAGTAATATCTTGCGCTGACTCACCAGCTGCTTTGCCCACTTCAAGAGACTGTAAGGGACAGCTGCAGATCATTCTCTGCCTTGTCCAGAGAGATCTTCATAACGTTTGCTGGAACTTCATATCTTTCAGACTTCATTCTCTTTAGCAAACTTGGTTAAAGCTGGCCAACAAATTCAAAAGTTACTGGGAGGTGGAGGTGATAGGTTGGTGTGTGGACAGGCAGTGTAATTGCGTATTTTTCCCCAATGAAAATCAGGCTAAACATAACCAGGGAACATATAGATAGTGAAGGAATATGTCCTGAACCAAGCTGAGCTGTAATAGAAATGTCAGTTATCTGTTGCCTTCACCTTCTTTAGAAGTTAGCTAACCTATTTTCCATCTGCTTATAAGTGCAAGATAGATAAACTTTTGCCACTTTTTAGGAATGGGCAAGAAAACATCACTTTTCTTTTTTTTTTTTTTTTCTTTTCAGCTGGGTCAGTTTAGATAAACTGGACTGTTAAAGATTAAACACCAAGAGGATACTGCCAGCAAAGACAGAGAGAAAAAGCTGCTTACTTCCTGGTAGAATAATGAGAATGCAGCAGCGGAGGTGTGCATTTCAAGATCACAACAAGATGTGCTTTGTTCAGAATGGTACCACAGCATTTGACACATGTGCTGTAACCACACAGAAACCATGGCATGGGAGGAATGTTGTAGGAGGAAGATTGTAAGGTATAGCAAGAGAAATACCTCAGCAAAAACAGGAAAATAAATTTGCATTACGTAAAGGAGATATGACACAGTTGTGCTGTTCAAAAATTATTCCTTATATAAAAAGAAACATTGACAATAATGAAAATCCTTTCTTAGAAAAGTAGGCGCATGAGCAATAGTAGGTAGGTAGGTGGGAGGAACAGTGTGGGTTGTGAGACCAATATTAGACTTAAAGTACTCAGAGAGGAAAAGTCCCATAAGATGAAAAATCCTTTCAAAAACAGTGAAAGCAAAGGGGAACTTGTTTTTAAGTTGTTTGCTCTGCCGAAGACAAAAGTGAAGCCAACTAGAGACTGTATACAGAAAACAGAAACAATAGCAGAAAGTGCAGCAGATTCCTGACAATTACTACTGAAGAAACACCACTTTCAAAGGTGCCTTGTTCTTCACTGATGGAAAACACCATAATTAAAGGAGTGAAATACCACTCAGCTTTAAGGTGTTAATAATGTCCCATGAGGACAGCTAGGAAGTCCGCTAGTGTCACTAAAAGGCTGCTTGCTGATGAAAGTAGCTGTTGGCTCATTTCCTCAAGGCTCTTATTCAGGTGCAAATTGAACTCAAGTCAATAGTAAGCCAAGGAAATAATTTGATATCACACATTACACAATTGCTTGACGACCTATATTCAGTGAGTTAGGGGTCCTAATTTAAACTCTGGCTGACAGGCCAGCAAAACTCTATCACAGCTCACTCTCAGAGTAATCAGGGTAGCCCTGGGATGAACAAGCAATGTCATGGTCAAGGTTAATTCATGAAACTAAGGAAGTATGAAGAAATGCAAAAAAGAATGAGCTTAACAGAAGCCTTCAGTTACCAGAGCAAGTACTTGGCTAGTTCTTACCAAAAAAACCCCAAATTATGATGTTCAGCAGAAAAGAATAAAAGCAATGCATAATTATGTATTATACAATTTGTCTCTGAAAGTGGAAAGGTTTCAGAGGAGGAAATATTTCTCCAAAGTATCATCATGGATTAAAACAAATACTTCTACTTCATCCCAATTCTTGATGAAAAGTCATTAAAAAAGAAAAGTTATCTCATATTTTGTCCTCTTTTCTGTTTTACTACCATTTATAATTTTCTCCTTCCTTCCCCTATCCGGTGATTTACATTCTTCTGCATAGCTTCAAAACGTACATGAATTTTACAGAGCTCAGCTTAAAATCAAGCACATTCCTAAGAGCTTTCCTGAATAGGAAGGAATTAAAAAATATATATAAAATGAAGTATTTGTACAAGCACTTTGATGAATAACAATGACTTCAAAGCCAAACTCAAAAAGCTTCTGCTGCCAAAGCCCTCTGATCTAACATCCTCTGTGGGTGAACAGTGACATGCAGGACTTTTTATTTTCAATAATAACATGATATTCTTTTGAAAAATCTTATTTTTACAGAGAATAGGAATGACCATGAGCAAATAAACTCACTGTGATAGACTGTACTTCACATATATATTACAGAACTATGGAACATGTTTCTAAAGTCTCAGAAAGGATAAACTGTGCCTGACAGTGTGTCCATGCATAAAGCGTGGCTTTACGGAGTTTGTGATGGTACATAACATTCATGTTCACCTTGCAGAGGATGTAATAACTGATCTCAGAGGAGGAGTTTTGGCTCAGGAAAGGATGCGGTAAAGTCTGCTGGATGATGAGAGGAATCACTGGATCCCTTGAGCAAGCACCATCTAGCTTATGAAAATCCCTGTAGAGAATGAGACTGCTCTCTCCTTTGGACACTGACGGAAAGACAGGACAAACAATCTGTGGCTTCCCCCGAGACAAAGTCAAGCAGGCTGTTATGGGGAGCTACAATAAGTCTGTTTTATTTTTCTGCTGGTCTATTCATCAGTGATGTCAAGAGCATGACATTCTTAACAAGGATCAAACGCTTCTCTCTAAAATCTATTTTTCAGATAAGATATCTGGGAAAAAATGGGGTAGAGAAGGACAAGGAAGGCAGGAAGGAGAGGAAATTAATGAGGGTAACGCATAAGGAGTCTTTTGTCACCAATCACACATACTAGAAGAGAGATACAGTGCCTTTTTTTAAAATTCATTTTAAAACTACAGCCTTAGGCAAGTTATACTAAAATCAAGTTATTTTTGGTTCTGTGAACTATGATTCACTATTATAGCTCTGAAGTTTGCACAAGACAGACAGAAACAACTGTTGATTTAAATTCACACTACTTTCTTTTGCGGATATAATTTATTCTTTTGCTCTAGGGGACCTCTCCATTTTAGAATCATTTAGAATACAACACTAAACCCAAAATTATCCATTTGTGTAACTTTCATCAGAATTTAGGTGGCTCTTTGAAAAGGCCCAAATAAAAACAACACAAACTGACATTTAAAAAAAAAGAAACCATAATTATTCTTGACTTCCATAAATGATTTGCTCCTTCTCCCCACAGTTTTGGTTCTATTTATCCACAAAATACAGGGCAATTCTGAGTGAAGTAATGAGTGGAAACAATGGATTTGCTTATTTTCAGACAGTCATTGTTCTTTTAAACTAAATGTCAGATATTCTTTGTTGAGTTGCAAAGACTAGTTTAGGGCTAATTTAATATGTTGAATATAAATACGCAATCATGCAAAGCTTTTGCAGGACAAAACTATATTTCAGCAAGATGCTTAAAGAACAGACCTATTGTACATACCTGAATACTCACTTAACACTAAGAGCTTAAAATACTTCGCAAATTCAAAGCACAGGTAGTAGGGTCTCTCTTCAGAATAACATTGAAATACATTCCTAAACCTACTCTTGTTCAGAAAAAAACAAAAATCCCAACTGAAAATAAGCATGACCAAACATCCTTACATAAATACTTTCCTTAACTGGTACCCAGAAGCAAAGAATAGAAACAAATAGCAACAGAAACTATGTCTTAATGGAGAACTCTATATGATGCAGTAGAGCGCTGACTTACTTGAGGGTGGTGAGCTCTGTGAGGGATGGCTGGGTGGCCTTGAGATAGCTCTCTCTTCGTGCAGCGATCTTTGGGGATGGCTTTGGACTTGTGTCTGAGTCTCCACTGTCATCATCTCCCATGGCTTTGATGTAACTGCCACTACGCATTCGTCGGCAGGGAATCTCATCATCTTTCCCTCGTGGAGTGTATCCAGTCCATTCATCTTGAGGGACCTAAAGTGATAAACACAATTCTCTTATTAATACCTCCCTCCCTGATGTAATTGTACAGCAAAATTTGAACGTGCTAAACCACAACAGAGACATAACAAAACCTCTCATGGCCAAGGGCCTACTCTTAATCCCATTTGGCCATGGGTTGCTGCTTGCAGTGGAGGCCCACTTCTCCCCCTGCATAGTCACAAGCATCTCTGGAGTTCTTTGCTATTTTCCACTACTTATCTGGGAAGTTCTAGCTAATGTGCTGACACAGAAGCCTCAGTTAGGTCTAATGTTGGTTTTCATTAGAAGTATTTGCAAACCAGATCGTGCATTTTTGGTTTAGCTTAACAAATCAAACACCTCTGTGGAGGCAGAAAGGATTAAATACAAATCTCTATATCATAATCTTTTCAGACAGAGTGTGCACTGCTACACAGACCAGGATGACTTTGGTTCAAGATAGATTAGTGGAGCTATGCACTAATCATCACAAAAGTAGGTTTGCAAGTGTGAAATTATACTATTATTGCTTCTATAGCATAATTAGCACCACTGAACACCTGCCAGCTTGCAGGGATCCTCCTTTTGAATTATGTTAGCCTGAGTGTCTGAGTCATACAACTCTATTCCCTTCTTTTTCTTCTTGATGTACATTATTTCTCTTAATCTGAAGCAAGTGCTATCCATTCCTTGCACCAGAAATCTGGAACACTGGGAATGTGCATTCATGAGACTTTGGAACATAGCAAGAGGACAGTTCAAAAGCACAGTGCTTGCCCACCCACCCTGTCCTCTCCTCGGCTCTTGGAGCTTCTGGCCATTGTAAACCAACACCCTCCTCCTTCATGTAACAGCAGAAACAACATGCAGTGGAGAAGGGTCCTTGAAGGAGTTGTCCTAAAGTTATTTTCCAGAAAGCATATTTTTATAACAAAGGTGAAACTGCAAAAAGGCTTTTTAGTTACACATATTTTGTGTTTGATTTAAATAAAAGTAGTTGTGAACTTTCAGATTGCTATTTTTCTGATTTTTAGTGAATCATTCTCCAAAGCAATCTGTAGCTACAGCGCTCAAAAACCCCTACAAGCCATATTAAGACAGGAGTCTCAGGTCTAAGTTGCTAGAATTTCTCCTGCAGCGTATGAATAATAGCATCTACGAGGATAATCATGGCGTGCCTCTTTTCTATGGAAATTTTGTTCTTCAACAACATCCATCTTCTGCTGAATGTCTTGTGTATCAATTGCTTCACAGACTACAGCAATAGCATTTACATGCCAGCTTGTTTAGAGAACCAAAACCGAAACACTGGATTGTTTGCTAACAGCTTAGCTGTTGATTCCCACTACAAACTTAAACCTAAGTCCAGATGCTTTAAGGCCTTTCAAACGTTACTGTCAATGTAGGTCAAATTTTTATGGCATTTTATCCATCTACACTGATATAAACTGCATTCCACACAGCCACTGTGCTACACAAATGAAATAAAGACATTTAATGGTCCTAAGCATTCATGGATTTATTGATAATCATAATTAATTAACCAAACTATTCATAAACCATGTCACTGTTTTGTTTCCTGCTGATTTGAAACCCAAGACCTTGCCAACTTTCTTCTTTCATTTACTCTTCTTTTTACTGCATCATGATTTAGGTCAAAGTAATTGAAAAAAATACACTTAAAACACTTAAAATTTTCTTCTAGTAAAGGTTAGGACTCTAAGAACTGCAGTATTACACTGAACCCGCTGAATATAGGACTCTGACAAATTTCTGTGTGCAATAAAAACCAAATGAACGAATGAACAAACAAACAAGCAAACAAAAAGCAGTTCCAATTCCATGGTTTCTAAGTTTATGTTTAGACCTCAGATCTGGAAAGTTAATGCTTTCTTGGTGTGTATACATCTGTATACAAATGAAGATAGTATTTGGTAGTGGGTTTGATTCCATTTGTGATATAGAAGAGTATGGAGAATTTTATACTCCTCCTGTAGCCATTTATGACAGCCAGAGGATAATATTTTTTTCATCTCTCATTCTTGCAATGGCTCTAGGCCAACAGCATCATCAAACAGTGGAAATACAATTCTATATTCATACCACTTCTCACATATATTTTGGAACCTACAGCTCCTGCTTCTCAGCTGTAAAACCTCAACTTTTCCATTCACTGACATACAAAAAGAAGTTAACACACGCTTAGTAAAATCAAGCTCTGCTGACATTTTGATGACATGTTCAGGCCTTCGGTCAGGAGTTTAAAACCTGCAATAGTGTATTTCCAATCAGTTTTCAGGCAGATACTAGATAGCTAAGTCATATTATGTAGGGAATCTGTAAATTCTCTGAGGACATGCACTTTAATCTGTTTAATATTATATTCATTATACTTTAACCAGTTAAAGATCTGTGCTTTTTCTCATGAAACTAAATAAGTGAATTAATCTTTCATGCACTAAATGGGATATGTTAGTATAATGTTAAAGTTGGTGTCTTTGAGAAAAAGCGGTGTTAAAGTTACAATGCTCATACAGCACCTATAGTTCAGGCAAGTTGAACACTTGTGGTTTGACGAAATAACAGACATACTGTCAGATGTAATGCTGTAGTTTATAGGTGACAAGTGATGAGCTATAGTTGCTGCAAGCACCATAACCCTTGAATTCTTAAGTTCTGTTATCAATAAGTCCATACATAAGTACAATATCTTTTTTATCCCCAAAACTTCTCCAAATAATTTAGATACAATAGGCTAGGTTTTGAAAGCTGGTTGCAATGAATTCTGCACAAAACTTCCTATTTATTCACACAAACACTGTGTGCCATGATACGCATTGCTCTAGCCTCACAATGTAAGATGTGATTGGAAGAAAGTTTCCAGTTTGAGCTCTGCTCACTCTGTGAAGTGAGCAACCACCGAAAACCAGCATGCTAACTTTTTAGCAGCTCTTCCACCTTTTAAACACTCTAGAAGAAATAGAAAGCTGAGCCGGTCACATATGGACCAGCAACAAAGCAGTCTCAGGGAGTGCCACAAACCTGGGTGTTTTTTGTACTGGAAGTCACTTTCACGCCCAAACCTAAAGGAAATAATATAAATGCAACCCAAATTCCATTACCACATTATGGTTTTAAGGGTAAACTCTCTACAAGCCAAAGAGAAAAGGATGGCTATGGTTATGGTTAGGAAAAACATCCAGATTTAGAGAACTGGCTAAAATATCAACCCAGATACGCTTCTAATTTCAGTTAACACATTGAGGAAGTTGGAGTGCTTGTGTGAATTCTCTTGACTGCTTGGATATAGCTGAAGTGGAAGAATGTAATGGATATTTGTTAAAAGGCTATTTTAGTTAAACAATTTGACCAGTTTTCTTGCAGATATTTAAGGCTGAGTGGGACTCTCTCTCTTTTTTTTTTTTTTCTCCTTTTTCTTTTCAGTAAGGTTTCAGTATTTAAGAGAATATTAGGGAAGAAATTTGGGTCCAGTTCCCTTTTATTTTATTTCATTTTTAAAAGAGTCATAAACCCCGATTTCAGAAATTTGAGTAGGAGAAATCAGTAAGACATCATGTAACTTGTAGAGAGCAACTGCAGTACTACTTTAGAAGTAGTAGATTTTTGCTTTGGCTATTAACAGTTGTAATACTTGTCACGAAAGGATCTCAGAGCACTGTCTGTATTATTCGAGTAAGACAAACAAGTCTTAGGGCTTAGCATTTCCTTTCATTGTACCTATTTTGCTGTTTAAAAAATACAGCCAAATACAATAATGTCAACACTTTAATATTTCTGTGCCTATAGTCAAATGCCTCAAGCAATATCGAGTAAAAGAAGTGACCTGATTTTCAGAGAGCTTTCTCTGGTTCCTAAAAGAAATGGCTGAAACAACTCATGCAGACAATGCAATTTGCTGTCACATACAGTGCTTCATATCATGGGAAAAAAATAAAACATAAAGCCTTCTCAAAACCGCAAATTGTGAAAATAAAATTGATCGCATTATTTCGTGCATTCATTTTCTATACATATGGTACTAAACACTGTGTAGTGTGTTTCCTTCTGTTGATTTGGAAAATGCTGGGAAAAGGGCCTATGTGAACCTCCATCTCTTTTATTTTTTTCAGTCAGGAGGTCTGCACAGATTTTCCCACAGGCTCTTACTTTGAATCACCACTATTATGTCTTGCAGGGTCACGTACTATATTGCACTCAAGTGCGTATGTACAGTATCTACTGCCTTAGAGGATTAATGGCATTAAGACAGACATACCTGAGATAAAGCTGTTTCATGCTTTTAAGAAAATCATATTATCCAATTACCTTAGCAATACCATTGTATCAGTATCAGATCATCAAGCAGGAACATCACATGCCTGATTGTTTTTACTCTCAAGAAAAAGGGGAAGAGCTAAACTAAGATCTAACAATGAACTTTTTTTTTTTTTTTTTGTTAAAATAGAGCTATTATTATTCATACTATTGAAATAATAGAGATCCTGGAAATATTTCATTCTGCAAATGATCTTTAAGATCGTTTACAATTCTTTCTTTACAAGCATAAAAATCAAGAGTGCACTTCACTTACACAAAAAAAAGCACAGTGAAATAGAACACATTATTACTTGAAAATACACAAAAAATACTCAGCTAAGGCCTCTGAGCCAGGCAATTTACTGAAACTTGAGACTTCAGCATACACATTAGTAAAATGTTTGTTAAAGTATGAAAGCTAAGTCTGACTCTAGTTTCTTTCTTCTGATTAAATGGTAGATAGAGGATTCTTTTGCAAACAGAACAGGCTATACAGATAACACACTGCCACCAGCCAACATTTTATCTAGATTCAGGTTCATTTAGTGTATAGATTACCTGTCCTGACTTTTAAATTTGTGTTGCTCTGGAACTGTTTGCACTTCATCATTATCCAGGCTGGAGTGTCTCATCGATTCCTTTAATACATTTTTTGATATGAAGGAGCTGGATTTTTCTAATAGACAGTCTAGGTCCCCAAATAAAGAAACTAAGTAAACAGGCATACTATCTCCCCACTTTTCTAACATTCATTTCAAAAGCTCACACATAGTGGTATGTGAAATAAACCCAGAATGTAAAGACAAAAGTAAACCCCCATTTTTTATTCCATTTCTAAACAATAAAATTAGAATATCTAGTTTCCTTCTCCCCCCCCCCCTCACACCCCCCCCCCCCCAAATTGTTGAACTTACTTACCTTACTGGATGAAATAGCAAACAGACTGCTTCTATAGCAAATTAAGTTCATTACTGATCTCTAGTTTGATTTGGTTTATTGCAGCTGAAATCATTAAAGCTTCTCCCTGTGCTTTGCCAAAGCAATGTGGATGACTACAGAAGTAAACACAAGGACTGGAAGGAGTGGCTAACCATCGCTCACAGCAGTAGACTTGTAACTTTAGCTTTCTATTAGTATGCAAATACTTAATGAAATGAAATCACACAACTGAAGAACAATGCTTAATGACTGCTCAGTGCAGATTTTCAAACCCATGTAATTTGGTTTTCTTAGCCGTTATTATGCCTCTTCTGCGTGCTGTTAAGGAAGTTTCAATTGCCATCTTCCACTCACTAAGCCTATTCCTAGCACTCATGAATACTGAATTAATCAGACCAATAAAGATGAGCAGCATTTCATTCTATCAGTGTGCATGTATTAAGAATCATTGAAGTATGCAAAAAAGGGGAAGCCTTAGAAATCTTAAAGAACTATATGTTTAATAAACCTCATGAGTTTGCTAAAAGGCAGATAGGAAGGTTGCTTCTATTTAGGACAAACTTAATATGCGTAGTATCTGCATCACCACTTGTTTTAGCTTGTACAATTTCAGCAATCAAGTTCTATTATAAATTAATTTCATTTAGCTGACTCTATGTTTTTTATACATGAACAGCATTAACAGCCAAAAGACCCTGTCCAAGATGGAACATTTCCTCAATTCTAAATGCCTGCACCTTGCATCATACCTGAACAAGCAGTTCAAAGAACTGCAATCTTCCTTCGCATAATAAGAGTTTGGAAAGTCTGCTAAAACAGTATAAATTCTCATATAGCAAGTCAATAGACAAAAATTCTTCAAATACTGCTCCAGTGTATGATTTTCGTTCATCAAAAGGTGCCTTGACCACTAGCTTGGCAATCTGATTCACATCCTGTTTTATGAAGAGGAATGTGGGTCTCCTACACAAAACAACCACGTCTTGATTCCAGATAAATTTTCTCCTCCTGCCTTATGCATAAAAATCCAACCAACCATAAAAAGGGCCAAGTGGATACAATGATTCCAGCCAAGGGCCTTGCAAGTTTGCCACCACCAAACGCATTCTGCAGAAAGGAAGCCAAGCACCAATTACCACATCTATTAGCTGAAGGAAACATAACTGAAGGTCATATAGTAGCAAGACTCTTGGTCAGGACCTGAAACTAGAACTGCTTCAGTAATACCCATGGATAATCGCTCTGTGGCAGAGGGCAGACATTTATTCTTATCTTTCTCGATTCCATTGAAGCTTTCAGTGCAGTGGACTATAATGAGATATGGCTCCTTGCCCAAGTAAGGATGACAGGATGACTGTTAACATGAATACCCGTCCTTGACAGGACACTTTCAATCTCTAGCAATGGAGAAATGTTCCCTCACTTCTAGGTACCTTATTTTGGAGCAAATCAGTTCTCTCCCTTATCACTTCAGCAGCTGTATACAGTGACTAGTTGGCATCACATCCCAGTATTGATAAATAAGATGTCATTTTACCTTTCTTTCATAACACATGTCCACAAGCCCATTATCAATCAGCCAGCAGGAAACTGGCTTGTGGATGGAGAACGTGTAGCTGAATCTGCATCCTTGGGAGAAAACTGTTTTTGATGGTGGGGAGAGCATTTTGAGAAACAGCCCTTATACTGTTTCTGTTGGTTGACTGTAACTGGATGATCTCTGGTGCTTTGCTAATGTTGTGCTCTCACAGAGAGCAGCTGTAAGTAATGCACTTAAGTTACCATTTCCAGCTGGCTATTAGCTTCTGTCAAATTTATTGGACAGTGGACAGACTTTACTGAAACTTCCACAATGCTTTCTTTTGGAATACAACAATGAAATACACCTGCGTAAGAAGCTTTCATTCAGTCCTTAGGAAACTTCCCTGGTTTCAGAACATTACAGCATGCCTTCTCAGTGACTCCAAATTGTCACACTCTACAGTAGTGTCCCACTGGATACCAAATCAAGGCCATGGCCTTGACTCTCATCTGCTGGAAACTGAATTGCTAGAGACCAGGAAATCTCACAGATTTCCTACCAAGGTGATTGACAGGCTGGGGTTATGTCACTAAAGCAAAATAAAACACAAACCTATTTGCATAGAACACTCAGAGATAATTCAGAGACTGTCTCTGGAAGCCCTCCACCAGAACTGTCACAGTGTCTTATCCAACTGCAATGCACATTGCTTAGCCTTTGATGAGAGAAATACATTATACATCAGAAGCCCAAATGAGACAGTCCATTGCACAGGCTGAAAGGACAAACAGTACACAATGAATTCATGTTCCTGTTGCTTAATTCACTAGTGACAGAAGCTCAGTTGTGCAAAAAGCAAAGCACAAGAGCATTTGTAAGGCAGAACAGAAACTGTGGGCAGCTGCCCCCGGCTCAAACCACTCTTCTAGCACTGTAGTATGTCCCCACTCAAGATCTGTACTTCTTGAAACAAAAGCAAACAAACAAACAAAAACAACCCAATAACTGGATATAGAGGAAATAGTACTCATGGCTTTGCACTGACTGTGGAAAATATATCACCTCTCAGTATTTTTTTCCCCACCTACTTTGCATATCTCCACAATAAAAGTTAAGGATTTCAGACTTGGATGCAGACTGAAATCATCCTCTTTGCTGAGCTTGATTTGCCTTGAAGATTTTTTTCTTTTTTTTTTTTTTTTTCTGGTGAAGTTACTGAAAAGAATAAGATCAGAACACTCCAGATACTTAAGGGTTTTGAAAGGAGTCAGATCCAGGACTGAGTCAAATCTTATCCACAAAGGAACTGAAATCTGCATCAAATTGTGTGCAGCCATAATTTTCATAAACATTTCTGACAGAACAGTATATGTAGCATAGTGTCACCTGAGTATGCTGCTGGATCCTATATATGGGTTTGTATGCTAGCAACACAAAACAGGGATACAGCTGCAAGAATTAGGTTCATTAATGGATGAGCTATTAGAACGTAGGGATGTTAACATAATGAACCAACAGGAATTCAAGTTAATCCAAAAAACTAAAAAAAGTAGTGCTGGTATACTCAATACTAAGAAGCTACAGAATGGTTATAAAACTAAAGCATAGAAAATTATTACCTAAGGAATATGGGCAGATAAAATTGCAGCTGAATGTTAAATACTGCCACTGCTGTAGAACAGCTCTTAGTGCTTAGGTGGCCCCCATTACTGCATTACTCAGACACCAAAGGTCAGTCCATGCTTCAACTAAGTGAATGAGAACATAGTGAAATACGTGGCAAGATCATGCCCACCAATTCAGCTGACAATTTCTTTTTTTTTTAAAAAAAGTAAATTAAAGGACTGCAAAGACGAGGAGGGTGGCTATATGGAAATACTCTCCTACATATTTGTCTTAATATATCAAGGGTAGGATTCTTAATATAGCAATGAGTAGATTTGCAGGTAGGCTAAATAACCAAGATATAGGTTCAATGGAATTATTTGTTATTAATCTATTTTTTGTAAATAAGCTGTTTCGTGTTTAATTTCTATTTTCCAAGTGCACACACATTTTGTAACTTTATTCATTATTCATATTACCCATCTCGCAATTTTAAAGCTGAAGTAAGTTGCTTTCTGTGAATGACACTTTTTCAATTTTAATATTCTTAGACATTAGTTTATTTTAAAATTCATGAAAATCTAGAAATCTCCAAACATTTTTAGGATTATTCCATACCTGGAAGCTGGCCTAGAATACATTTTAACATTTGACATTTTATTTCACAATTGTTCAAATTGGTTCACCAGCTTTACTGAGAAGTATGTTTCATATGAGCTCAGTAAATTAATGTTAAACTTTTACCTCAATATACTTTGTAGTTCTGACTAGAAAAATTAAGGGAAAATAATGTATGCTTCATTCAATTGCAATTCATAATGAAATAAGAGGAAAAAAAGGCAGGTCTTTTGGTATATGAAAAATGGAAGATCAATATTAATGAATATTGAAATACAACTTACATATAAATACATATAGAGGGAGATACTGAAACTGTAATATGAATACGGTAGTTGTGACAGAAATACAAGCATTACAAACAAGGAAAAAGTAAAGATAAATTGAAAATGCAGATAGACTTGCGCACATAAGCCCAGGATAACTGTTCTAACATAAATTTCTGTGCCATAAGGATAAACACTCTGTAAATGCCATACTGCATTTAAAAAAATCATACAACAGATATTGGTCCTTATTAGCACTCTGACACAGGGTGATGCCCTCTATTTGGCTGTCCATGGACACAGGCAGCAGAAAGAGGTTAGGATTGAGCAGTATCTCCTCAGAACCTGGGGACACGCCTTGTCTTCAGAGTGGAAAACAAGTCACTTGAACTATTGTGTCTCTTCACACTGCACATTATACAACAATGCACATTACAATCTTTGCAGAGGAAACTGAGCACAATATGAACAGAGCCCTTCTTCACCAGAAAATATTTATTACACCCAGAAACTTGGCTTATATATATTTTTTTTTATAGCATTTCTCGCAGTCTCCCACCAATGGACAAGTGATGGAAATATGGAACTCAGATGACTGCACCATCACCCTCACCTACTGCTCTTCAGTTTTCAGAAGTAAAATCTCAGCCTTTCATCCTCTGACACAATTGACTTGAGCCTCATCAGATGGGATCAAAAGAAAACATTTGACTGACCCACATAAGAAGAGGAATAATACAAAAAAAGTCATCCTTTATTTTTATCCATTTTTTTTAACTAATGGACCAAGGACAATCAGAATAGTAATTATCAGGGAACACTGAATGGCAGAACTATAATTTGAAACAAACTCTGCAGTATATTGGATACTCTATTAGCTTCAACAATCATGAATTCATAGAAGACAAGAGTGTCAAAAATATCTACCTGTGTATTAGACCTTATTGTTCACAGAAAAGACTGCATTTTGTCTTCAATAGTTTTGTTTAATTTTATTTTCTTCCAGAGAGGATACCAGAGAAAGAGAGGCTGTGCACTGCTTCATAAATTATTCTCTCAAAGGACCGAATGAATTTTGAAGAATTTTAAGGAAACACAAACAATTCCTTCTCACCTTCCTTCAAATTAGTCCAACTGTAAACCTGAATAAAATAAAAGAACTTTCCTGAAGTAAGAAGCAGCTCAAAACTAAGGACTTTATCTTTCTACTATGCAGCTCCTCATTCTTGAAAGGAGAAATAAAAGAAAACAGAAAAATACAACTTCATTCCCAAAACGCAGGTGAGAGGAAAAGGTTTGCTTGACAGTCTTTAGACTAGTTTGGGAGCTAATATTTCTTTCTGGAGATGCACAGTGTTGAGACAAGCCTCCCCTAGACCGCCAAGGACAGACACTGTGCCTCAGCACCCAAGCTGGAAGTGGAGCCTGCCAGGGTAAAGGAAGACTGTGCAATGCAGGAGGGCTCTGCACTCAATCCAAATTCCAAACTATGAGAAATAAGCCCATCTGTAACACAAACTACTGCCAACTCCTTCCACAGAACAGTTCTGTGGAAAATACCACACTAAGTGAGATAATTGTTTGTTATTTCTATGTCTTTACACTGAGAATTCATCCAGATACTTTAGTGATAAAAGCCTTTACAAGCAAATGTGAAGTCAATGTTGTCTTTGATCTCTGACAGATCAACCAGGATAAAGAAAATTCTGAATACCCAGTGTTGAAAGAAAGTCACTCCTTCATTGAATTCAGATACTGTAACAAGAAGAGTTTCACATGAACAAAACAGTTGCCTCTTTCAAGGATCAGAGAGTTTTTATCCTGGACTATAAACAACAGCTTAAATAGAGTTGATAAAAGTATCTATTTAACAATTAGTGAGTTAAATAAAGCAACAAAGCATCATCATAATAACAAAATTAAATTATTAGAGTTTTCCAGTTTTGCCAAGAATTTGAAGCTTTAATTTCATTTAGTGCATTTCTAATGGTTCCAACATAGGACACCAGCTTTTTGGTATGATGATGAGAAGGTCATCGGGAAAATAACAGATATACAGAATACTTCTGCAGCCTACTAACGGAGTAATACTCTGCTCCAGTTAATATATAATCATACTGCAGGACAGCCAAAAGGCCTCAATTAGGTTCTGAGCCCCATTGTGCTAGGCACTGTGAAAACACAAAAGGGAACAAAGTCCAAGCCCCAAAGGGCTTGTAGTGTAAAAAGATTAGTGACAGTGAAGAGAAAGGCAGTCCGATGCATTCAAAATAGACTGACTTTTTAATACCTATATCCATGTGTCATCCTTTCAAGTTGCCAATAGAGAAGAGTAATCCTGACCTGCTTTCTCAAATCTACCCTACTGTGGATATTATTTCCAATGTTAATCAAAGTCTGGCTAAGGTTTTCCATTTATTTATTTATTTATTTATTTATTTATTTATTTATTTATTTATTTATGATTTCAAAACAGTTATATTTCTCTGGCTTTTACTAACAAGCATACAGTTAGAAAAAAAGAAATTAAATGAAAGGAAACCCAAAATAGAACTACCAGGGAGAATGGAAAACACAGCGAGAATTTACTTATTTGAATTCCTGCCCTTCTCAATTGTTGGACATATTTTCACATAGACACAGATAGTGTCCTCTAATTCCACTTCAAGAGTCTATTCCTGTCAGTTAAACATTATCTAAAAGTCCCTATGGAGGTGTTCATTTAAAGCTGATGCTGGCACAGTTTTTCGCTCTTTTCTAGCCATCTGGTCACATACTGAATTGTCAGCTATTTTCTCTAAACCTGAGAGGAAGACTGAAAGAGTAAACAAAAACATCAACAAAAAGCAACCTCAGGGTATAAACTAACCACAACAATCAAGGCTAAATTGCAGTTTCTTCTCACTCACAGATTTCAGACAAAAGAGACTTAAGAGAAAAAAACAACCCAAAACTCAAACGGTTGCAACCCGAAGCTATTTTGACACCCCCCCCAAGTCCACATGCACAGCTGCAAACACACCAAGCATTCATATTGCCCCCTCTCCCCCTAACCCATTCTCCCAACAACTAATAGAAAATACAGAGATCCATTTCTTTACGTTTAAAACTTAGAATACCAGGGGCTGGCATTCAAAACTATTTTGCATGCCCTTCAATAAAACCTTTTAACATCAATTTTTAAATGTGGATGCCTCAGTCCTACGCTTTCTCTGCATACTGACTTAAACAACAGAATGTGGAAGCTGACAGCCTCATTAAAGCACCCATATGAGAAAACTTGCTACAGTTTCTATACAAATAGAGAAGAGTCCCACTACATTAAAATAAAACCAAATCATCTTAGCAAACCTCTTTTTTCCTCATGGTCTTCTCTCTTCTCTGAGCAACGTTGTTCCATCTTACACACACACTTAGATGTGCCATAAGTGCTTCGTTTAAAGTGCATAAAAGCTATTCACAGCTCTCCTAAGAATGAAAGAGTTTTAATATTTTCTGATCCATGTTCCTGCCACAAACATTCACCGGCAGTATGATAGCTCCAAGAGCAGACATCTGATTCTTGACATTTAAAGATACAATACTGGTGAAAATAGTGACGCTGTATTAACTGCAAACAGCTTGTGAGGGAGTAGGTGATGTACTCCTAAAATGTATAATCAGAACAAGTAATAATTTCAACCTTTTGATTTTTTATTTTTGACTCAAAGCCATGAGAAAGAGGAATAGCCAGACAAACAAATCTGGACACGTTACAATAACTGTTTTATGAGAACTTATATTCTATGGCAAAAAGGAAAGTAGGTTGTTTTCCTGATGGAGAAAGTATTAAGGTACATCAAAATTTCTCAAAAGGGTCTCAAAAGCTTTCATAATGAAATAAGCAGTAAATGAAGGCAAATCTTGAAATTACAGAAATCAAAGAATTTGTATCCTGGTTACATTTAGTTAATTGACATTGTAATGCTAAGCGCAAGCACTACAACATCAAATTCCCTATACCCCTACTGTGACTGCCTTATAAAGTCAAAAAGTATGCAGAAAGGTCTTATTTTTCCCACAGGAAAAAATTATAAGCCTGTTCCAACATGAACTGTTTCTTTGAAATACTGAACGCTCAGGGAAAAAAAAGAAAAAAAGGAAAGAAAAAGCAGGTTTATTTTTAATTTCAGCAGCTTTACCCCTTGTCTGATGATCAGTGACCTCTTGGGAAAGCTGAAATATCAGAGTAAACCTCCATCCCCCACAAACACCTTAGACACGGCAGAGCACAGTTAACAGTAATCAGTTCTCCACACTGTACCTGGAGGTACTGACATGACCGTTCCTGTTGACACGTCTCTGCTTTCACCACTGTCTGGTCCATGTTAACTGATGCTTTCTGGTAAACTTCACGGGCTCTGCTCACTGTTAATGTAGAGGACCAAGAGCTTTTCTTCATTAACTGGGAGTCCAAATTCACAGGCAGGTTTGCACAGGTAGAGCATTTGACATCATTATTGCTTCTGGATGACTTCACAGTATGTTCGCTAATAGTGTTATAGGCTTCCATAAAGTATTGGGAAGAAGAACGATCAGGGCATCTTCCCATGGTCATGACCCCACTGGGACCATGATAAATGCAAACATCATTGTCCAAGTTGTCATCTGAACTCCACCATCCTGATGCATTGGATCTGGGCTTACCTTCTGATCGCCTTTCTTTACTCTTGCTGCGCTTCCCATACCTCATCGTCTGCGACTCCTCTGGACTTGCTTTGCTCCCATTGACACTCCCCTTGGATGGTCCCTCCAGTGAATGCGACTTAGTAAAGAGCTTTTGGACAGAATGAACCAGATGCCTGATCCTCCCTGGGCTGTCACTGCGGTGCTCCATGGCAGTCCGCTTGTACTGCAGAGTGTGGTAGCCATCCCGATTCAGAGGCAGCTGCCGCTCAAACTGGTCCAAAAGGTTGGCAGGAATGCGATTTGTCTTGTTGGCAGTTCCATGGGGAACCAGAGCGCACTCATCCTTGAGTTCATGGTGGGAACTATAATGCCTCCTGGGAAATGTGCTGCTGGCAATCTGATCGTTGTAGGGCACCATGCACTCTGCCTGAAAAGAGTTCCTTTGAGTGTAGTAAGGGTGGTCTGCAGGATGGGGGTCCACCGGGTTTAACAAATATGGCTTCCTGTCTGGGTGGTGTGGCAGACTGTCACACGGAGGGTCACAGGCAACCCCATGATGATGACTACGGCTGCTAGATAATCCCTTCATCGTTGATGTAAAGCAAGTCCCAAAGTCATCTAATAAGTATGGCTATGCAACAGGGAGATCTCAGAGAAAGGCCTAAAAAAACGAAATACAACAGAAAACATAAGATATTCAAGATAAGAGAAAAATCAGCATGTGCATGTTTAGCATTGTTTCTTACTGTAATTGTAATAAACATTCTCTGACTATTCTTATCCCTTAATATTTGCCATGTCCAACATAGTGATAGGGGATACCTAAGCAATACACAGGAAAAGTATTTTTTCACCAGATGGAAAACATGCAAGAACATTATCTGATATGAAATTCACTATTGTTCATTAATTCACAACAAGGTAAGTATCACCACCTATACTGTAAAACTTTAGTCCTGAAAACATTCATGGGCATTCATGCTCATCCGCATGCTTTCAGAACCAAATAAATACATTAAAAAAGATCGTGTCCCTAATGGATCACTTCCTGGGTTACTCTAGACCAAATACTAAGTGTGGTTCAGTTAAGGTAAAACTGTTCTTTGTCTTAAATCCACATCTGTTCATGACAAAAGTGCAATTTACTTGATCTCCATGTTGTCTGCCTAGACCCTAAGCATCTCAAGACTATATGAAAACATTATTTCTGTAAGCTTTTTTCAAATTAAGAATAAAATAATAATACATGGAACTAACTCTGTCAAAATTAAACCAAACAAACTGTTTAATAACCTATATAATCAGGGTTGTTGTAGTTACTGTTTACTCATTCCTATTAAAAAATTAAATCTTACTCTGATAATGCATGGCTTGGTTTAATTTTCCATAAATTTTCAGAGTACCAAGCAGTGTTTAAATATCCCTACCTACTCCTGCTACCATTAGGGGAATTAGTATAGCCAAAACTTGCACACTGCTATAACAGTGTAAGGTACTTCAACACTCAACACTTGACTGCAGTTATTTGGCCTTGAAGTGACTCACAGTGTTATAGACTAATGGTTGCAACAATTTGAAAAGGAATTCTTCACTGTAAGTGATATAACCACCACCCTGTTTGAGGCCAGATGTCCTCATTTCAGCTCTCATCCTTAGCAAAAGTCTGGATGCAACTGCTACTGCAACCTCTGAGATGTTAATGCATAAATTATGCGGTTTTACATGTGGCAAAACATTCTCATGGTGCTGTCTCAGCTCCTGATGGGCAGAGGATCCTTAGAGGATGCTCTCTTATTCTGCACACAACTGAAATGGGAGTCACTCAACGACTTTATTCCTTTCCAGCATCAATAGTCGCATAATACTTTTGGAAATGTCACCTTTGAGATTTTTTTTTTTGAATGTGAATAGACATGTATCCACAGTTTTCCACTATGTTCCTCCAGTGTTCTCTCAGATAAAGTTCATGTTTTAAGAGGCTGTGGACAAGGTACGTGCTGGCAAATTCAGAACAAAGTTTTCTGAAATAGCACTAAGTTAATGTCAGTCTGGAAAAGCATGTTCTGCATTTCATCACAACAGGTTTTATGTGTTCTTCTGAATCTGTGATGAGCTGAAATGGAGGGTTTTTTTAAACACACCTCAAACCTACTGTGGATGTCCTGCATTTCTTTCTCCCTCACTGCATCCCTGCAATGCAGAAAACGTTCATTCTCAGGAGACTGAATTCCAAAAGAAAAGTTTTCAAAATACCACAAAAGGCACTGGAAATATTCCAAATGGATGAGCTCACTGGCTTACCTGAAGAATGGCCAAAGGCACTTTTAAAAGCACAAAAAAAAAAAAATATATTCAAAGAGCTGATTTGTCAGTTATACTGTAGTGACAATCCTTATAATTTCTAAAGAGCATTCTACATCCCAACAAACTCCTTTAAAAGTATGATCTATTAGACTGTGTAACAGAGAAAAGCCCAAAAGGATGTAGATCTATTACTTAAATCATTGAAAAGGTGATTTGACCAACAATATCCCATCAAGAGGCATACCAGTAAAGGATATAATGACCAAATAAAAATACTTGTGTCTCTGGTGTCTATGAATATCTTTCACATGTAAAGGTTTGTGAAAACAAAACTTCAGCCAGTTAATTTTCATTCAAATGTATTTAAATCCATTTAAATCGATAATCATGCAACAGTCCACAAGATGGTTGATAAATTATCTTAGGACTAACAATAGATTAGTGCACCATGTAAGATAAAAACAGTAAAACCTTGCCTCATAGATATGAGAAAGACATGAAGAAGTACAATGCAGTGGGGCATGCACAGAACCAGTGATTTATTTTCATTTTTTTATTATCTGAATGGCTATTAATTTTTTATTTTAGCATACTGTGGAAAAAGAGTATATGTAGACAGACAGAACTGAAAGGACCAAGCATTTACAGAGTAATGAGGTCATAACAGGCACAGGGGATGGCATGGAATTATTAAGAATATGCAGTCTTAATACATTGTTAGAGCAGAATGGCTTGGATGAGGAAACACTTATCTGACTTCATAGCAGCCTTCCAGTATGTGAAGGGGGCCCAAAAGGATTCTGGGGAGGGACTCTTCATTAGAGACTGTAGTGGTAGGACAAGGGGCAATGGGTTAAAATGTAAACAGGGGAAGTTCAGGTCGGATATAAGGAAGAAGTTCTTTACTGTGAAGGTGGTGAGGCACTGGAATGGGTTGCCCAAGGAAGCTGTGAATTCACCATCCCTGGTGGTGTTCAAGGCTGGGCTGGGCAGAACCTTGGGTGACACAGTTTAGTGGGAGGCGTCCCTGCCCATGGCGGGGGGGTTGGAACTAGATCATATTAAGGTCCTTTCCAACCCTAACTATTCTATGATTCTATGATTCTATGACAGATAGGCTAGAACAGAATAGTGTGGAACATTTAGAAGACAAATATGAGCTTTAAAGGTACAGGTATGGTTTGATCAATGACAGCAGCAATGTTACCAGCTGTGTTTTAGATGGACTGGCAATATAGATGCTAGAGAGAATGCGCAAGTAGTCTTAAAAAGTGGTAAAGCTTATGAAAAGTGTCATTTGTCTGTACAGAGAGAAAGGGACACGTTTTCCATAAATTGTGGAGGAAGACTGGTTAAGCACTCCTATATGAGCTTGAGTGGCAAGTAGGATGGTGGTAATGTTTAGGGGAAAAGATAACATTTAGTTCTACACCCATTTTGAGCCTGAGCTGTCAAGAAATCTTCCATGAGGAAGTACTGGAGAAAAAAGCAGAAAAGAGATAGGTTGATCTGCCTGAGAGGAATCAGATGAGCAGATACAGCGAGTAACAGAAAAAATATGCTTGTGAGAGCAAAAGATCACAGAGTCACAAAAAGACAAGGATAAATCTTTGCAGGAGCAGCAGATTGAAAAAGTGGGGGAAAAAGAAGTAGCAAAGACCAGAAAATTACAGAAAAACCCAACAGAAAAGGGAGTAACCAGCTGTGTAACAAAAAAGAGTAACAGTAAACGCTCTAAAACCTGTGAGAGATTGAAGTTCAGAGTAAATAAATGTTTATTCACAGCTCTCAGACTTCTGTATGCATTATGAGTTTTTTTCTGCTGAAATAGCATTGAAAACATTTATTTTATCATATGTCAATTGTGATAAAAGTCATGAGTATTAACGAGAATATATCTCCATTTTATCTTAACTATATTACTGCTGCTACATTATTGAATGCATAATGAATTAGAAAAAATCCCCAAGAACGTGCCATACTGCACCCTCCAGGAAGGGAAGAATAAGTATAATATATGCTCACTAAAGAAAGGAGTGGTGCTTTTCCTAAAATATTTAGTGGACAATTCTGCACAGAAAAAACCCAATGCAATTCCTAAATCACTTTCACACCTCGATCCTGCTTTAATATGTTCATATATGTCTAGAAAATAACCCCAACACACCATCCTACATAGCCTCTAGTTCCATCAGTATTTTTTTTAAATACAAATTTTTTTTACCATGATTGTGTTGGCTGAACCTATCAATGTTTAGTGATGAACTATCAATGTTTAGTGCAATTAACAGCTGAAGACAGGGCTATCTGATCATGCAATGAATAGCTGAGAGGAAGACAATTAAGATTTTTATTGCATTGATATTTTTTGGCCATACTAGGAACATTTAATTACTCATGAAATAAGGCAAGATAATTGATGACCATACTGCCTATTAATAAACAGTGGAATTAGCAATTCTGTGGACAGCAGACCAAACCCACTTGATGCAATAGGAATGAGAGGTTAAATAGACACAGCATTATTTAGCTGAAGAATTCTTATTACTTTCAACATTCATGTTGCATTTGCTTTTTTGTTTTGAGGATGCCCTGAAGGATACGAATATACTCATCCTTGCTGCTAACATGGTGTCCTTAATGCACAACAGTTTGCTGAAATAATTAAGTGGTTAGAAAAATATGTAACTAAATCTTACGTAATTAAAGTCAAAATGCATGCAAAATAACAAACCTGAATGCATAAATTACCTACACTTTACAAGCTCGATTTCCCTATACTGTCTACTCATGTGTTCCAAATTTATTCACAAAACACATATTCAAGAAATATATTCTTTCTCTCAGATATATGTGAAAACTTCTCTCTTTTGAAAGACGTACTGATATGCAACATAGCCCCTCTAATTTTATTTTACGAGACTGCAGAATTAAGTTTCTTATGTTTTTACTGGAAGCTGTGAAAAACAATTAGTTAACAAATGCTTTCAATAAAATAATGCATACATAGGAATATAGAAAGTAAGCAAATAATACAGGAGAATGTAGCAGGTAGTACAAAATGGATAATTAATAACTCAGAATGACTAATAAAATAAAAATAGTTTATGGCCATTAGCGACTTACAAACCTTCATAATTGGAGTGTCTTATGGGATCAGTATGAAGAGTCAACATTCATAATTTTATCTTTTTTCAATAATCTGGTTATGTTGTAGCAGTACAATATTTAGAGCAACGCAAAATCACAATATAATGTGTAATGATGTGGAGTGTAAGGTAAATAACTGCTAAGATAGATGACAGAATGGCCGTGATATCTATGCCAAGGTGTGCAGCTTAACTATAAAAATGCAAGTAAGGCATATATGAGAAACAGCCAAACATGTGCTTGGAATTCATATTAGATATATACAGAAGGAAGACAATGCAATTACATTATGTGTAGTTACCAACAGAGACACTGTAATACCCAACCCTAACCCTAACAGAGATGACCTAATGAAGCATCATCAGGACTACAGCACCTTAAGTCTAATATCCATGTCTGTTCAGAAAATGTGTGAATGATATCGACCTTTTGTTTTCATTTGGTGAACATGGGTCCGTTCAGTGAGTTAAGAGGATACTTCTGAATCCTTGGTTTTGTGCCAGGACCACAAACTGCCAGGCTGGCACACAGGTGAAAGGCAATGTAAAGACATGATGTCATGTATGTATAGCTTTGAGACAGGAAGGCATTTAATCATGCACACAAACTGAAACAGACATTTGGACCATATTGGTACTTACATCTCAGATCACAGCAGTCTTTTCAAAGAAATGCTGTGTTACTGTTCGAAGTGAGAGGACATAAATTGCGCTTTCTGGAAGTACTATTTCTGGTTGTGCTCCCATTTTATACTCGGTGGTAAACAAAGAGAGGTTCTAATTCCCATACTGAACACCAAAGATTCTCAGCATTTGCTTATTTATTTACTCACCCTCTATGTGAAGTTGCCAGGGAAACTCCTTTCCTCGAATCTCAGTCTTTACAAACACATGGAAGATATGCTGATGCTGAGAATCAAACTTCCAAACACTCCTCATGCAGCACACTGCTTTATCCCAAAGGTCTTGATATTTTACAGCCATTCTGTGTGGCCTTTCCCATTTATAAAAATTTTGACATTGATAAAAGGATACATATTCTAAAATGCCTGTCTCCATATAATTTATTAAAGGTGTTCAGAACAAAATGAAGTCTCAAATTATATTCCTAATCCATTTTGGCATGTAATATGAGAGATACTGCACTTTGGGTAAAACTCTCAAGGGGATGTCTGGCTTTTGCTTCCATGTCAGCAATCACACCAGGCAGGTGATACAATATAATTTAATCTTGAACTGTGGATGGGGATTCATAAAAGAAATGTTTTGGCCACTAACATAAACTCACTCCAAGGTCATGGGCAGATCAATAAGGGGGAGTAACTGGGGAAAAAAGTAATTAAACTCAAGAGGAATCCCTTTTGAATGGTACGCGTACAGAAAAAGCAAGAGAGGCATCCCACCCACGATGTCATAAAAATGGATTTTTTTTTTTTTTTAATTTTGTTTGTTTGTTTTTTCCATTTTTTTTTAGGTCTGCATCCAACATTCTTTAGTTTGCATATACTTGTGGTGGCAAGTTTCACATTTACATTTCATCACTATTTTCATCCACATGCTTTTGGTGAGCAACTGTGGTGGTCAGCACCAGGGTAATATGTGCCTTGCAGGTTTGGGCTTGGATTTATTTTCTTCGTCTCTGTGGCTAATAGCAAGTTGATTCTTCGCTAGGAGTGTCACTAAAAATGTAGTCACTAAAGGAACCTGACACGTAATTAATCTCTGAGTCATATCTATCTATATTACAAGGTCTGCAAGAATTCTAGCAGTAATATATCTGCAAGATTTTGACACAGTCTGATTTTTCAATCCTTTAGGAATGTGACTGGCAATACAAAGGATTGCATGCAAAAATCTTGGCTCTACAAGTACAAATACAAAATTGTGATCATCTGTTCATCCACTCTCCTCGTCTGCACACACAATTAACAGTCAACTCTTAAAAAATTCTGATCTGCTCCAGTGATTAATAATATACTGTGTGATTAGACTGCTCATGCCTTTTCTGTGATATAGAACACAGAGCCTCTCTGATTTGATGAGGCACAGCACATCAGTTGGAGAGCCTGTTGTGAATTCCACTGCAAATTCCGAACCGTCAATCAACATCTTCACCCAGAAAGAAAACAGCCAAGAGGTTATGTCTGTATAATGTGCATGTAAGAGAATATATTAAATTGAGTCCTTTGATAAGTGTTGTATAGGCAGTATTTAAGCATATAACTCATATGCAGGTATAGATGTTGCATTTTATCCTTCTAAGCGTGTAGGGTGATGAAATTTATGACCTTAAATTTTTTTTTTTTTTTTTTTTTAGCAGCACTTACAGTTTGTTTCTAGAATTCTGTTTGGGCTGGAAGAACAGTGAAAGGGGATGAAATGAAAGTTCCAAAATTTGGAACAAGGTTAACACATACTTAGCTCAGTTGCTCTCTTTTGGGTACCCTACAGTGACACCCAAGTTTGCAACTCTGGAGATTTTTTACTTGCTTTCCTCACAGAAGATTTCTTAAAATTAAAGGATTACAGTCACTACTTTCTAGCAATTACAGATAATCAATGTAATTTAGACCGCTTATATCACTCAGGATTACAAAAGGAAGCACGTATTAGGGACAGGCCACACTTCAGTCTGGCAGGGACGTCCCATAAAAATAGAGGGGCTAACATAGTGGCATAAAACATATAGCATTAAATGACTAATACAATATCGAAATTTCAGGTATGCATATATAGATTCCTGTAAGCCAGTCAGTTTTGAATGTCAAAGGATTATTTTTCTAGTAAGAATGAGATGTTCAAAAGATAAAACCTACATTCAGTGTGTGCACTGTAACTTTACTGTGAAAGTCAAGTAAATTCATGATCTGCAATGTGGTCACATTGTGAAAATGGACATCCTTGTACTACAAGAAGCACTTTATTCTCACTGCAAGCACACTAAAGTGACCAAGCAAAGGAGCCACTATCGCATCTAGTGACTGTCTGACAGTGACCTAATAGAAGCTGTCAATCTGAGTCAGACATTGCACTATTACGTAATCCTCAACCGCATGGATCACTAACCTTTTTCAACCAGTTTTTTAAGTGCTCTGCAATTCGGCAGCATGGTACTTTTGCGAAAGGAATCAGTTAAATTATTGCCTGAGCTAAAGGTTTTCATGATCTCAAGAGGTTTTCTACACATATCTTGAAATAACAACATACACTGTCAAGCCAGGCAACTGGCTTTTCTTAGTCTTATGCATTACAGTCCAGTCAAGGCACACCACAAGACAGCATCCATACTTTTATTTCTGTGATGGCAGTGACAGTCTGATTATGTGACTTTGCTGGTCTTGACCAGCAATTTTCATGACTCAAACTGCCTCTGAGCTTTTTATTCCTTACTGTTTAGAAATTAAGATAAACATTATTTCACATATTTCTTTCTCCACAAAAGCTACCCAACTAATTTTAATAAAACATAGTTTTACATGACTCTTTCTGCAGCTTACTCACAGACCTTGACCTCATTTAGCAGAAACAGAGATTGATTTCCTTGGAAAATGTTCTTCCAAGTACACTGTGATCTTTTAAGTCCAAGCAAAAGTGATAGATACAAAAAAATATAAGCATCAGTCTCTATGCTTGCAGATGGTCTCCCATCTTGGCTTCCAAATAGTAGCTCTATTTGAATGGTGTTACCCCTCAAAATCTGTTGTCAGCCCCAGAAACTAATGAAAATGGAGAAAGAAATTTACAAGTGTTTTAATGGAGAAACTTCATGGAAACCTTAGAGGAACATTGTGAAGATATTAGTTCATGGAAACCTTAACAGGAGCATTGTGAAGATATTAGTTTTGACAGGATGACACTACAGGGCTTATTGATCTTCACAGCCCATATGCTACCCACACTAGCCCCACCAGAAAGCAAAAAAACCTTAGTGAAAATATCCCATATTGTAACTACAAGTAAGAACTTCCTGCAAAATTCACTTCATATTCATATTGGTATTATGGAGCTTTGATTGTATAAACAAATACCACCACTATGATCACCCTTCCTGGTCATGGATATGCTTCAAATCCTGTGTATCCAAGCCAGGTATCTCCAGTGATGCAGTAGGAAAAGATATGAGGCAAGCAGTGGCAAGAATGTTTTGCTCATATCCAAGGCCAATGATCTTCTGCATGGGAGAAAACTAATTCTTGGAGGAAACAAAAGCCCTCTCTGAAGGTATGAGACAAAAATGCTTAGCAAGCAAGTTGGAAAGGTCATTGGGTTTGAAGACAACAGTCATGCTTAGATCAAAACTTAACCTTAGTAATTTTAACCTGCTCCTTCCAGCTCAATCTAAAAGTAAAAATCAGCAAACATAAGCTTGGTTTGCCATAGACCATGAAACATCCAATTAAAAGGCAGAGAATAACAGAAATTTTACAGCTGTACCCTAAAACAGTGCTGTAACTTTGAACTTCCTGAGTTCAAGGTTAAAAAAAAGAAACCCAAAACCTAAAAACTAAACCAAACCTCATCTATGCTGTGGTATATAAATACAGTTTAAGAAGTTTAACCACCTTATTTTTGATAGCTGTAGAAACTGATCAATATTTGTTGTCACATAGGAGATGTAATGGAAAATAATTTCTTGTTTTATAGCAATGTTATAAAATTGAGTTAGATTTAGTGGAAGTCTTAACCACTTGCTCAGATCAGCTTGTCCCACCTTACCTTTACTGGTATAAAAATAATAAACAGAAAAATTGTCTTTTCAGGGGAAAATATTTGCTAGAAATAACTTTCATGCAGCTCTGGTTATGAAGAAATTGAAATAGCATCAATTTTGAAAATGGACTATTTTTCACAGAATTTCGTGAAAAATATTTGTTGCTATAGAGTACTTGGGAAATAAACCTAATTTATGAAGAATGTCTGAAAAAATGACTGGTACTTCCAAAAAGCTACCTAAATTTATCAAGTCCCTCATACAGTACAATGTGACAGCAAAAGTAAGTGCGGAAGAG
Organism: Lathamus discolor; assembly: GCF_037157495.1. Taxonomy (NCBI): domain Eukaryota; kingdom Metazoa; phylum Chordata; class Aves; order Psittaciformes; family Psittacidae; genus Lathamus; species Lathamus discolor. The sequence goes on along the minus strand of NC_088885.1, from coordinate 109,493,691 downwards.
AAAATCTGAGAAAAGGGTTCTTTCCCAAGCAAGGCACAGGATAGTGGCTGCATCTCTTCTAGGAGGGTATTCTGCCCTTGAGCAGAGGACACAGCTCCTCAATTTCTACTTTGAGGCTTCATTCAATTCCACTTAAATGACAGAACCGCTACATCTGATCTATAAATTTACAACAGCAATAATTTAAAAGCTTTTACAAAAAAAAAAAAAAAAAACCACAACAGTAACTTTGAATTTATTTGGATATGATTTTGATTGAAAATATAAATAACAAAAAAGATTATCTCAGATTTTTCTGCTATTATTTATGCGCATGTGATTCGTTTCCACTGTGTTCATGTGCTCTTTTTTTTTCTTTTTTTTTTTCCCTCCACGCATTATTCAGAAAATAGATAAATATATTCAGTGGTCTGCTCATACCTAGAAACAAGTAAATTTAAAGATTAAAAAATACTTTTGCAAAGTTTATTTGGAACTTTCTCATGTATGTTGAGGTATATAGACAAATGGCAATATGACAAGAATCTGACTGTTCCAATTATGCTTATCCAATTAAGAACCAGAAAATAATTCTATTAATATGGAGGTAAAAATCAAAAGAACGCTCAATTACAGAATATGAATACTTTGAATGAACCCCTGCTAATACACTAAAAAATATTCATAGAAATAAATTTTTAAGAACACTGAACATGCCTTAAACATTTCAGAACTGGCTTTCAGAATAGCTTTTAAATCAGGAAGAGGCAAAAATAACTGAAAAAAAATATTAAATTACTCATTGCAAATAGTAGTCTGTTTGATGCTGGATAGCTGAAAAATAAAAATTAATAAATATGTTGATAGCTTGAGTTGCTCAGGTCAGCTTTGTAGTGTCATGGAATTTAACTGTGATTTGTACTGGACTGACTGATTGATCTCTGCTTCCACAGTCTGATCTTTTATCACTTTGGTGAGGTCACACTGGATTCACTCTGAGGCTTCGACACATGGTGGTGGCACCCTCACATTAGATGGCACCTAAAATGCATGCATGTATTTCATGCGCATGTTAGAAATTCAGAACTGAAGATGATTTCTTTTTCACTGTATGCATTCTGCACAGAAGCTCATCACAAATCACTGTGCTGAGATATATAAAATAGTAACTGAAAATCTTACTGTTGAAAGATGACTGACTTAATCAGCACATCAGGCATTTATGCACTTCACATTTCACTCTTTGGGGCTCAAAGGGAATACCAAAGCACCAGACTTTCTTATTTTATACTGGCCTTGACAGAATGTTGCACACTGCTGACATTAAATACAATTATAAAAAATAGAACTAAAATTTTTCTTTCTATATAGAGTCAAGAAGTCAAAATCAAGTAAGATACAGGAAAGAATGTTTCCGTTTCACTTGAACTTTGTTGTATTAATGAGTATTTATTGAAACAGGAAAATCCAGGTGTGGGAAGGAAAGAGTGGAATAAAAAGGACTACATGAAAAGAAGGAAAAGGAAAGTATGAGTTTAATTTGTTGGTTTTTTTTTTTTTTTTGGGTGTTACTATTTCTAGCAGTTCCCCAATTGATACAACTTCATAGATCTCAGTGGAATTACTCCTGAGTGAGACCGGCATGAATATCATGAAAGTGAATGGAATGAATTTAATCTCTGCTTTTAATACTTGCTAGTTTAGAGTAATGATAAAGAAAAGGTATATTCCATTATATTTAGTAGGTACAGTTTCAAAGCCATTAATAATACACTGTAGAAGAGAATGGTATTAGTAACTCATTGTTTCATCACATAGAACTGCCATAAATGAAATACAGTTCAATAATCTCCTGAAATTTATTTTACAATTAATGGCAAATGATAAAGTGTACATGTTATGGTATGACATACATGAAGGTAAAATGCTTTATTTCTAGGTTCTACTGCAGAGCATCTTGTCATGAGTATTTTAAAAAATCACTTAAGTAATGGATTTTACATTCTTTTTATTAAATTAAGCTCTAATATTCTGTTAAAACTGACAGCAGAGTAATAATGTAAATGTGCATTAAACATTTCCATAGCATTGAAAATACTTCAGGAAAATGGTTCTTTAAAAGAAAAACACCATAAGCAGACTACTGTATATGTCAACCTGGTGATATATGCAGAACATCCTGATAATTCTTTGTTACTTCCTTCTCCTAATTTAATTTCATGTCAGGGTGAAGGGTGAGTGGATTCACACAACCTGCTTTAATTTGTGAACTAAAAAAAAGCCATAATCCCTTAAACTTGAATGAAAAGTACACAGCCTTTTCATTTTATTGCATGTTAGCTATTCAACAGAAATCTCATCTTTCTTTTCAAACCATGAGGTTCATCATACATTAAATGTCATCATTATTGTGTAAGCTCAGGAGGAGCCATGGTCGGTACACTGTTTGTCCTCCTACATAATATGAGGGTTATAAAAAATATCCACAACTGCTACTGTGGAGCTGCAGTTTTTTGTTGACAGAAGAGTACACCTGGTAGAAAGATAGTAATTCCAATTTTAAAGATACTAAGTAACAGAATCTGCCACATTTCCAAGCAAATTGTTCTGGTAATTAGCTGCTGATACATAGCTGCATCTAAACGCATGTGGTATGCACTTCCACCTGATAGCTCTGGACTTTTTTGAATGGACTTTTTCAGAAGGCCTTACAATGAGCCATGTTCCCTCATGCTGCTATGAAACAGAATTATTTCATGTCCTTCTCCCATAAACTAAATTGACTGGGTTTCTTCAAATACTTTTGAAGGCAGGTTTTCAGGCTTCTAGTAATTCCTGAAGCTGCCTTCCATCCAGCCTTTAGCTACTTTATAAAATACAGTTCTTATCAGATATGTAATAATGTTGTTATGCTTTATCAATAAATATAGATTTATTCTTGTGAATTCCTTATCTAGACAGAACTTGACTGAAAATGTTGAGCAAACTTGTCATAGCTGGGTTTAGGGCTTTCCCTGCTTTTTTCCCAGTTTGGACTGCAAACACAGTACAACATATAACATACAAGTCACTTATTCACAGCTGTCTTCAATTCGCATAATATAGTGGGGTTTTTTTGTTTAGATTTGGGGTGTTAAATGAAAACAACAACTTTCAAATTCTTGAATTCATGCTCACATAGACAGATTCACATTTTACCAATAATTAGATAAATTAAAAGCATTTCTATTGAGATTAGTCACATTAACCTTTGTATTTTCACAAATGTAACTCAGAGTCATACCCAATGTTCAAGTAAACTACTTTTGTTTGTCATTCATATTTTCAGCCATTAGTATTTACCAACATTAAATCTGTATTGCATGGAGAAAAGGAAACCAAATGATATTAGCCCTGTGAAACAGTAGCCGAGCTACAATTTCATGTTTACCATCTTTCTTGGGAAGTTCACAGTAAAGTCAAACCTAGTGATCATTATTGACTAGTCAGACTAACCCCTGCTGAAACAGCAGTGCACATGACCAAAGAAACAGGACACATCACTGTTAGAAAACTTGAACTACTACAACTATAATTTCCAGTGTATTTTCAGAGTGCACCATTTAAGGCACTGCAGAGAAGATCTAAGGAAGGAACTCTGGATGACACTGCTGGTTGTTTTCAGAAATGTATGATTTCTGTAGTAATATTTTCCAGAAGATAAATGACGGGCACTGGTTTCAGTAACTATCCATTTTGAAACTTACTTAAAAATAAAGAAATATTTTATAAAAGAGGTAAATAAATTTTCTTAGCTTGCAGGTGACAGCTGCTGAAAGGATATTAGTAAACTAATTTTATTATTTTTAATCCAATTATAATATTTTTGCATTAATATTCTGTACCTATTTAAAGAACTTGTAGCCAATGAGTAGGGTAGACTTTAGTTGTGCAAGTGGTTATAAAATCCCTCATTGTTATCCGAATTACAGCTGCAGAACACAAGTGAATGAAGACATAGATTGAGTCCTGTGTTGTGAGTTGGTGGAGTCCTGGGATCTGCAACACTACAGCCACAGATAATTCAGCCATTTGCAGTTTAAATTCTTTTGTTTCCATCCTGGAACAGCTGTATGGAATAAAATCGGCTCCAGCAATACTGGGATATACATTTATTTTACCCAGTTTCTTCCTTCCATTTAAGAACAGATGTGGTTAAGGTGAGGTGAGAGGAAGGCCCATCATCTGAGGAAGGCCCATCATCTTATTTCACCACCTTCTACAACATGATTTTGTAGAGCAGTGTGAAACAGAAGACAAAACAGAATATCTATACTCCACAAAATCACTGAAAATACACCAAATAAGAGCATACAAGTAGATCTGGCAAATGCTGTTACTTTTTTTTTACAAGAGTGAATATATAGAATGTTAAAAAGTGATGATAAGTACTTTACTGGCTGCTGATAAAGCTGTGTTCGGAAGAGACCTGCATTCTTTAAAAAAAGTAATTCCTCTCTTTTCCCAAATGCAAAGAGACTGGTAGGTCAAGGACACACACAGAGGAAGTTCAGAATAAAACCCTGGAAACGGCATGAACAGGTCTGTGATCTCTCCTACCCTAAGTGAAAAGGGAAAAAAAAACCCAAGCCTACTAAAGCTCTTAACACTGGTTTAGTTCCGGAAGACTGTGATTTAAAGGGAAATTTTTATGGTCTTAATACAGTGTTAAGAGTGTGATCTCAGACAACTACAGTGCATCTTTGAAGTCCGTGGTATAGACGGTGGACAGCAGTAAAAATGATCTGTTAGGCATTATTTGCCAGGTTTCCTGAGGTAATAAAGTCTATACATTCCCCTTATCTGTGCACTTGCATCCATTCTTCCACTTGCTGTCCAACCTCCTGCCCTGCCTCAGTACTTCAAATTTAAACTGACAGGGGTTGAAATACAAGATCTGTACAACCCTGAATGTTAGCAAAGGGAGGTAAATCCTGTCTATTTCTTGACAGTGAGAAGAATCATAAAGGCACCTGAATCTTAGAGATGAAAGACTGTTATTTTTGGACTTGGGCTCCAGTGGTACATGGCACTAGGGACACCATCCAGAGACAGACCCTTTCCAAGATTCACAGCATTGGAAATGGTGGCATCTTGCGATCAAAGAATATGAGCAAAAGGCACACAGGGCATCATGCATCCTTCAAGCTCTCCCTTCTTTTTCCTTCAGAAAACACTGGTCCAACTACACTTCTTGGTAAGCTGGGAAAACCATGGAGTCCAGGGACTGATTTCTCCTTGGGTTTCTCACAATCAGCCCTCAAGCTCTGCTTTATACAGGAGCTGCTGGCAGGTTCAAATGTGGCTGGCTAATTCATTTTGCTTGGTTCTGCAGTTTGAGTCCTCTGAGCTGACTTTTCACCTTTTATTCTACTGCTCATTCTTACAGCAGACCTGCAAAGTTTCCTCCATGTGATCCGGTTGACCTGCCTTCTCTTAATTCTCGTATCACTTGGAAACATGCAAAAGAACATTTTTTCCCTTTAGTTCTGAAGGGCTATGTGACAATTTGGACTCAATACGCAACTATATTTTCTGCCATTTTCTCCTAAAATTTTCAACTCAAATCTTGCTGAGGCAACTATCGTGCATGTAAAGATGATAACACTCTTCCAGGTCTCATAAAATATAGGAACTCACACTATGTTTGAACATTTACAAGTTCACTTCTCATAGCTTTTTATTCCTGTGTCTGACTGTTGTTGAAGAAAACAACCTGACTGCTGCTGCCAAAAACAGATATGGGAAAAGGCTAAAGATACATATGGAGTAACTAAAACAATACCATGATTCAATTAACTATACAGTCAGCTGACACACACAAAGCTACAGAAAGCCACATTTCCCAGACATGCTTTACTAACACAGCTACTATAAGCATCTCCAATGTTTTTATCTCCTAGACTTTTGAAAGGCTTAACATCTATTAATATCCAAGTAAAAAGCCATCCTCTTTTTCAAACACAACTTCCAAGCAAGTCAGAAAACGTTGAGAAAAAGTAGATTTTCCAGGTATTTTACTACTATTTTAAAGTCTGAATTGGGAAAAGTAGTTGAAGTGCATAAGATTTAATCTTTTTTAAATGCAATGATGGTAACATAAAAGGATTTTACCACTTACCAGTCCAAAAGATGAAGCAGTCAATTTCATATGCATTTGTTCTGCTGCTTTACATCTAATTTGGACACATAGGGCATTCTTGTGAAATTAACTAGACAGAATGATAAATAGAGAATTTGAGTTTAATTACGACAATTAATCCAGTTATGGAATTGGATATTTCAATTTTCCTTAGAAAAACATTAAGCCTAAGCCAATGTAAAAAGCATTATGTCTGTCTCCTTTTCTTGACAGTTTGTTTTTCCTAGACAGAGGCTCAATAAGCTAGAATGGGATGTAGTTCCAAGGGTTTTAGATTTTCATTCAGCAGTAATGGTTTTCTAATGGATACCCTAAAACTGTAATGGTACTAATAGAGACACTTTTATTAACCTGAAAAAAAGTTTAATTATTATAGCAAGTCTGGTTGTCCCAGACATGCAGGTAGCAAAACAAAACAGTTCTTTACACCTTCAATTCCAGCACACCCATATTCTCATACATAGCTAAAACAATCCATGGCATCTGGAAAAACTAACCATCAAAACTTATCGATTCACTTTCCCCACACTTTGAACCTTAGCCACAGTGAGAATTTCTGAAAGTTGTGGTATTCTCTTGCTGGGATCAGGCTCAGGTGATTGTGTCCTTGGTGATGCCTGTGTTTCATAGCACAAGCCTGCTCCTCCTCCTCCTGGAAGATACGCCACCCCTTTACATGCTGCAGTATTCTGCTCTGGTTAGTTAGATGCAGCTGCACTCACTCTCAATATGTAAGCTGTGGAAATCTTAGATAATCACAAGCTTCTACCTACTGCTTCTCACACAACCAATGAACCTCTATTCTTACCAGAACTTTTGGTCACCATTCTCCCATGGCCTGAAGTCCCCAGCAATAGTTTGTGCTGTTTTTTCTCAAAAGTAGTTGTGATTAGAAAGCAGGATGAGGGTAAGAATGTAAAGAAGAGTGTTTTGTTAAGAATACACTGTATAATAAAGTTAAGTTTATTTCCCTAAGCTGCCAATTTTCATGTCATTAGTCATGAAGAGTGTGGCTAAACCCAAGATGTTATGGATGAAATTTACCTGGAATGCAAAACCACTGCAGGAACACTCAGAAACTAAAGTCCCTGTTTCAAAGTTCTTCTAATGACCAGCTAGATGCCCCTTTTGAAGCTAGAATAATTGGCAAATGAGTTTCTAATTATCAGTAACTGAGTATTTTTCATTAAACATTTAATGATATGACTTCTCAAGCTGGCTGCAGTCCTAAATGAACTCCACAAGCAGTAGGTTTTTCTTTCCTGATGCAAGGAATATCATTCTTCACTTAGCTTCCATGGATAAATACAGCATACGGCTGACGTCCCTTTGCTTTAAGATGATTTGCCCTCATGAGTACAAGCTCAGGGAAACATAAGCAGCATTATGGTTCTAGAGCAATATTCTGGTTGAAAGAGAAGATGAAATGAAGTATGATAAGAAACACGAAGAGGAGTGAGAGGAACATGAAATGCTCCATGGCTGAGAGCTTGGCTGCTTTACAGATAGAGGAGACAATAATAAGCAAAATTGGCTGGCAGTGTTAAACTACTAGCCAGAGAAAACCTTTTCTGTTCCACCTCCTGGTCAGTTACATCTCATGGTACATATTTCTTCACTTCTTGGATTTTGGGGTTTGTAATGGCGTTCTCTGTGAAGCATGTAGAAACAGAATGTACACAGCTTCCCAGAACATCATATGATACTGAAGAGATGAAGTGAAATAGGAATGTCTCAGTGACGCCCACAGGAACAGTCACCATCGCCAAATTGTCAGCATGCCTCAGCAATGCCAGACCACAGTGAGCATATGGATAGTTTAGGCTTTCTGCCATTAGACTAGATCAGTGAAGCACATGGTTCATGCATATCTAGGCTAACTTTGTGTCAGCGGAAAAAAATATTTCCGGTACAAGTAGCCTCCTGGACTTAGAGAAGAAGGGCTAGTTCTTGGGCAACTTCCATAGAATAGCCTACTGCTGCCTTCTGCATCCGTCAGGTTCTGTGATACCTTCCCAGAGAAACCCTTCATGTGATCTGCGATTACACTTCTGAGACCATGAACCAAGGTGTGAAGCTCTTTCCTTCTGTTGAGTAAATGTGACTGACAGTTCCGCAAAATCCCTTCAACAGATGATACTACAAGGGATTTTCATTCTGTTACAACTCATGCAGGCTGTACAGCAGCCATTTGTGCAAAGCCTGCTCTCCATGACCTCCCCAGGCAAGAGTGCTTTACTGAAAGATATACACTGTGCAGAGCCTTATGTGAAAAAATGCTGTGTATCATTTAGAAGAGAAAACTTCAAATATGGTGGAATTGGATGCTTCAAGTTTCATTTCTTTAGAGAAACATTAAGCCTAAGTCATAAAAATGCCAGAGACTGAACAGCACAACATACAACCTAACTTTGGCCTCTCTAGAAACAGATTCTGGTATAATGTGCAGTGCCATCGTCTATATTGCAAAATGACCAAGCCATTTAGCACATTTTAATGTATTTTCCTTATGGAAGATTATTCCAGCAGAAATTTCATGTTCAAATTTAAAGTATATTGATAAAACTAAAAAAACCCAGAATATATTATCCTGTATTGCAGTTGACTAAGAAGCTAGCTTTTATCGGCCATGAATGAACTAAAAATATGATTATATAAAATGTTCCTCCTTTTGAAGCTGACCTGGTTATTTATATCCTAGCACATAACCCATATTACTATTCTGAGGTCTAGAAAGGTTTCCAACTAATATGCTACAGATATAGTAGTCATACACCTGTACTTTTATTCCACTTCAAACGAGAAGCAGAATATAGAATGGGAAAAAAGTTAAATAGTACGTTAAATACTGGTTAACATATACATCCATCATTCTGCAAACATCCATGATTAATTATAGTTGAATAATCCTATGCAAATTAATCTATTTGCAAATAAAAATAAATAATATTAATATTTGTGGAATAGAGGGCAAAATGGTAATGCCAAACTCACAGTAGAATACAATGTTTAAAATATTCCTTTAGTGCTTGTCTTCCATTTTTTTTGGCATATTAATTGAATTCTCTTTTGCCCTGGCAGCATACAGGAATGATTTGATCAAGAATTCTTTAAATATTAACAGTGAGCCAGAGGAGTCTCAGAGGAAAGAACCTTGTTAGTTGCAATGTAAATGCAAACATATGCAGTGTTTGTTTCTGGCATACTACTATTGTGGTCTACCCTATAGGCCGAAAATATTATTACCCATTTAGTAATTTACACAGTAATCAGACATTGTTTCAATTAATATAGAAAAATGTCCTTTTAAACCAAATTAGTCTTTATGTCGGATATCACTGTATTTTTTCTTCATACTTAAAAGTTCTCTAAAATGAAAATAGTTATTAGCCAGATAAAATTTAAATAAAGGAGCACTTCTAACTACCTCTTTTCCCTTATAAAGTTTAAAAATACAACTTCAGGCAAGAGCTGAAAAAAACTATACATACACTATATAGGCTTGCTCTTCAGGAAAAAAAAAGTCATGTACAGCATTCTGCAAGACGGATCACATTCTTTGCTGAAATTATCATTCAATGCTGACAACTATTAGTAGTTCTATATCATATATTCCATATTCTATATCTATATTCCAAGTAAAATATCTTTAAAATATATAATCTGGAAATATTCTCTACCATCTACAAATCAGAAAATAAAAATTCGGGATTTAACATATTAATTATAGGAATCTAACTGTTCTGGCAAATTTTCACATCCCTCCTGTTCCTACACACAAAAGCTAGTCACTGATTGCACAAGGAAATACTGGAATGAGGATCACTCTAGACTAAGGACACAAAAATAGGTATGTTTAAATAGGTCATAGAAAGACACTGTTGGTAGAGGCTGAGCAACTACTTTCAAAAAAAACCTCTGACTTTGTACACACATATTTTCCTAACAGCTCTTAGCTACGCTGAGCATCATGTTCTCAAGCATAATTTTGTCATTTATAACAACGGTGCTTCCATGCAGCTCCATTGGTGAAACCAGACCTTGGAATGAACATGAATTATAGTGCCAACTTCTTCAAGGTTCATTTACATTAACCTTCAGGTGTACTGGATGAAGGTGTAAGCCTATAAAAGAACATGTCACTGATGCCTCTGGAAGTTTTACAATTTCTAAGAAATATAAACTATTACTATAAAACTATTCTTGAATATTTAACAACAATTATTAAACTAAGAATGTACACATATACTGCATTTCCATGAGATGGAAATATTTGTGGTTTATGGATTATCTTGAAAAAATCTGCTTGCCACATTCATGATAATTAAACACATTCACATGTGTTCTTACTCATTCTCTTAATGAATATTCATTTACCCATCTGATTTGGAAGTACAGGTCTTCTAAATATTAGATAATCCTTCAGAGAATTTTGCATTCTGCAATGGAAATAGTCTTTTACCCCTGGGCAGCTGTCAGTGACCAGAAAAAAAGGGAAACTTGCAACTTCATCCTTCATAGAAGTTCTTTACTGTGAGGGTGATGAAGTACTGGAGCAGGTTGCCCAAAGAAGTGGTAAATGCTCCATCCCTGGCAGTGTTCAAGGCCAGGCTGGACAGAGCCTTGGGTGACATGGTCTAGTGTGAGGTGTCCCTGTCCATGGAAGGCAGGTGGGAACTAGATGATCCTTAGGTCCTTTCCAATCCTAACCAGTCTATGCTTCTATGCTTCAAGACCACCATAATCTACGCATAAAAAGAATGAAATTAAACAGGAGCTCAGCATTTTCTTATTGCTATTCATAATGCCTTCAAGTGTTATTCTATGTTTACGGAAGATTTTTTTTTTTTAGTAAGGACTTACCACTCCACTAATTTCTGTCCTAAATCCAGAATTATAAAATACCAGATTCTTTCACTGGATTAAGAGATATCAAAGGGACATGTAGGTATTTACAGATAGGATGTAGACCAAAATGATGATTAGCAGTTTCTCACACACTGTTCATTGCATTCCTTGCTGCCCATCTGTCCTCTTCTTAACCTTGACGTAGCAATTTTCAAACAGCAGTGGTGCAGTTCAACCATAAGGAACTCCATAAAGCCTCCTGTGAATGAACTCTTGACACAGGGGAACATCCCCATTAGAAGAAGGCTAATAGGAATTGGCAGCTAGTATTTTGAAAGGCTGCATTAAAATTCCCATTCCTTGTACTGCAAGGAAAAAAACCCACCTCTTAAAAGATATATATTGTTCAATTATGGCTACTTGTTCAGTAAAATGTGCCATTGCCTGTAATTTACTATTGCATTTCAATAGTTGGAATGTGCAATAAGAAAGAATTTGCAACATAAAAAGTCAGATGTAAAATAAGAAGAGAAAAAAGAATTGCGTTCTGCTCTTTACAATCTCTGGAGATTACACTTAATGTGGTTTTGGGAAGGAATTCATTGAAAAATTCTTTGTCTGTGTAAAAGAAAAAAAAAGAACCTCTTCCTGCCAAGTGAGGCAACAAAACATTTTTATTGTGGAACACTTATATCACTAAAATTTTTGTATCATCATTATGTGATTAGGCTAAAAATGAATCTATTCATCATTTTATAATACTGTAGAAAACTGTTTGCATGCAAATTGCTGCAACATCCTACAGAAAAATGCCAGACTTCCACAGGCACATTTGTAATGCCTATAACCAGGTTAGTGTTTTCTAAAGAAACCAAGGGCGAAATCAAACACTCAGCATAAAAACATCTGTGTGCTTTTTGTTGTTTTTGCTTTTTTTTTTTTCTTATATTTTTCAGCAGTTCAGTGAATTACACAAATTAAAGCTGAACGGCCCAGCAGGCCCAGACCCCTTCTTTTACCATCTCATGCTGCAGCTTCACGCTCTCCTCATTTTGGCCAAATTCATGTGAGGTCCAGAGAACAATTCTTGAAAGCCGCTCTGCCCTTCGGATTTTATATTCACATTGGCCACACTCATGTCTGGTCTTCGAATACATCAAGCTTCCCTTTTTACTTTATCCTACAAGCACAGTCACCAACAAGCTCCCTGTCCAAGAAGACGGCAATTTCTTTTTGTAAAACCCTAAGCACTCAGGCGTAAATCAGAATTTGAATGCAGCAAAGTATATGAGGGCAGGATTCAGAGATAGCACAGAACCATCTATGGGTTGCCATCGGCACCAGCAGTGCAACAGGAAAAGATCTTGATACGTTATCAGCTGCAACTGAGGAATAAGAAAGGAAGAACTGAACTGTGACAGATGACAACAGCAGGCTGCGGAATTTTTCAGTTTTACTTGCAGACTGCTCGTAGGAAGAGTTTGAGGCAGTGTGCTCTCATCTGTGCCTCATATGCACAGTGGTGACATTCATGAAGCGCTCCCATATTTACAGAAATAAAGATATATATTCAAGTTCAGGCTTTGCATCATGTCATTTTTGTCAGATCCTACAGCTATATATAGGTAGGTAATGAGGGAAACTACATGATATTTAATATGGTATCAGATAAATATGCAAATGTTTCCATAAACATGCATCCAAATCTGCAGATAAATTGACAAATTGTTACTCTGATTTTTTTTTCCCCTAAAGCACTATCAGACTGTTTCAAGCTCCTTATTATGACACTACACATTAATAACATTTTTCTGGTATTGAAAGATGATTATCAGACTACACGGCCTTTATATATGAGACTAATGGCACCACTTCATATGAAGACTATCGAATACCTTCCGACACTTCCTTATCAGCTGCTCATACCCTTAACACATCTCCGTGAATACGAGCTGATATTCTCCATCACTGGGAGTACTGAATATCCATTAGAAAAAAAAAAAAAAAAAAGTGATGTTTGAAAATTATGTACACCAGCTCCTTTGTATTTTAAAACAATCATATAAAATTTGCCAGACACTTCTTATCTATTTTTGTATTTGCCCAGACTTGAAAGAAATTGGTGAGACTTAGGATTTAGCAACTAAATTTGCACAGTTCCTCAACCCCAGGGCTTACTTATGTATGCAGTTCTAGCTCTGAAAAGTTATTTCTTGAACATATGGATGTGCTGTATACATAGTAGAACTTTCTCACATTGCACAACTTGTCTGATGTGGTAACGTTTCAAAAATGGTCTATTCATACACATGAAAATGCATCTCAGGGACTATGCTGTATTACCAGGAGAAAGAATTTGTCTACCAGTTTATAAAAAAGATGCACTCCAGAAAAGATGCATGATTCCTATTTTGACATAGTCAAAGTGATTAGTATTTTACTGTGTTACAGGTTCTGGGAAGTATTGGGAAGCCAATCAGCCCTGACAATTCTGTAAATATTTCAATAAATCCATTCAGTGTTAGCAATGTAAGGATGAAATGAGATATTCAAGGCCCGCCTGGACAAGTTCCTGTGTGAGGTACTGTAGGTTACCCTGCTCTTGCAGGGGGGTTGGACTAGATGATCTTTTTAGGTCCCTTCCAACCCTTGGGATTCTGTGATTCTGTGAAATGACTATAACAGAAATGATGGCAAGGCACTGAACAAGTGTGGTGTATCGACACAGAGTTAAGAGGGCAATAAATATATGTGATGGCTTAACATTGGTCAACTGTCTGGTGGACACCAAGCTGCTTTCTCACTTCCCCTACTCCACAGGACATGACACTCACCAATTACTGTCACAGGAAAAACAGACTCAACCTGAAGAAATTATTTAATTTATTGGCAGTTAATAACAGAGTAGACAGTGAGAAATGAAAACAAAACTAAAACCACTTTCTCCCCACCTGCCTTCTACTAATCTTCTATTGTAAATCTATTCTATTCTGCCTTGGAGGCTCAACTTCAGTTTCAGTCCCAACTCTTCTACTTGCCCACCAGCAGCTCAAGTAAAAGGGGAATGGGGGCTGTGGTTGGTTTATTAACACTTTTCTCTGCCACTCCTTCCTTCTCACAGTCTTCCCCTGCTCCAGTGTGGGTCCTTCCTACAGGGTGCAGTTCTAGAAGAACTACTCCAGCATGGGTCCTTTCCACAGGGTACAGTCCTGCAGGAACAGACTGCTCCAGAAAACCTGCTCCTGCGTGAGCTCCTCTCCATAGGCTGCAGCTCTTGCCAGGAGCCTGCTCCAGTGTGGGCTCTCCATGGTCTGCAGATTCCCTCAGAGTATGTTCATGTGCTCTGGTGTGGGGTCCTCCCTGGGCTGCAGGCAGATAGCTGAACTGTGGTCCCCCATGGGCTGCAGAAGGCAACTTCCCTCGCAGTGGTCTTTCACCATAAGCTGCAAGGGAATCTGTGATCCAGTGTCTGGAGCACCTCCTCCCCCTCCTCTTCTCTGACACTGGTGTCTGCAGGGCTGTTCCTCTCACATTTTTCTCATTACTACCAAAATGCTAACAGTTTTTTCGGGGGAAGGGGAGGGAAAGGGGAGTGCGCTTGTGTTTGATCTTCACCTTTCTTAGTCAATGTGCTCTCAGTCATTGTGTACCCAAGAGGTGTTTCTAGAGGGCAGTACAGTGCATTCTGTTATTGGGTAATTTTAGTCACTGATAGAATGTGTGAGTGCAAGATCTGGCCCTGGTTTCTCTCTAGCTTTCCCTTTCTTTACACAGTTTATTAATTTAACCCTACATTTTTCCCAGAACACAGCTTTCAACCCCATGAATATCCGGATACTCCCACGTTTGCCATCTTTTGACATAAAGACTAAATGAAATAATTAGGCAAAACCCCTGCTGTGACACCACCTAATAAATTTTTCATGCTGTGTATTAAGAATCCCCCTCCCCAGTTTCTCAGTGTCTAAGACAACAATCGCTGGAGCCAGATTCTCTGATCCATTGTGCAGATTCAATTGAGTTTGTGTTCGAATTCAGTTGTACTGGCAACTGTACCTACACTGTGGAGTAATTCAGCCTATGCTGGAAGCAGAACTTTATTGTATTTAACCTCCGTAATGCCTGTGAATAAGGAGGGTTCATATAGTACCTGTAGGTTTTCTAATTATGCATCACAAGAACCTGAAATTATCTAATAGCAAAAGGATTTCAGTTTCCCTCTCCCTTTCTTTGCAATAAGACCATGTTTCTTGGTTTCTGTTTTTGTTTTTTTCCTTAGCAAAAGCACAGCTAACAGCTTGTCCTCTACTACAGTGAAGAAGGCTGTCCTGTGACCAAAAAGGCTGTGCTCTCTTCCTTCATTTTTATAACTGAATAGATTTTAAAGCTGATCAATTCACTAAAAAGGGAATTGAACTCCCATTGCAATTGTTCTCTTTTTAATCCTGGCTTCTTTCTCAGTTTTCCCACATAATAACACCCTACGCTCTGTTAGAAATGTCATCCTCATTTCTTAGCCACTCCACTGAGGAGCCCAGTTGGGATAATGTTCTAATTACTAGTGGTGAAAATGTCCAAGTGGCCTTGGATATATGCAATACATTTACACACTTACTAATTCCAGCTCATTCTAATAATGCTTAGGTGCTTTAAGTTTTCATTTTTGAAAACATTTAATTGATGGAATTTTCTTTCTTAACAGTCACAAAACCCTAAGCATGAATACTTCTAGGAAGCACATTTTTAGAATGTGAGCAGATGGTAATATGCATTGAAACTGTTGTATTTTACTTAGTGACTGAGACACAGAAGCACCTGAAACTTCAGCTTATTTTTACCTAATGGCAACTGAAAGATACCACATGCCTAAGAACTTAGCCCACAATTTATTTTCTCTTTTCTTTAAAAGCCAAATGAAACACTTGATAACAATTCACCTCAGTGGTTGCTGTTGGCATTCTCACCATTTCATGAAAGCGAGTGGGCTGTAATGGGCTGTAAAATTTTCTTTGGGGATACGTGGTAATGGATATATTTAACAGAATTACACTGTTGGAGCTGATCACTTCTAATTTGGCCAGGCACTGATAGTGCTAACTGCATTATTGTGGTAGTCTTGGCATGGGGTGGGGAGGAAAGAAGCGTAAAGCGAAGAAGTATCAAAAGCTAAGTTATGATATTACAACACAGTAATCTTCCTCTTTCCATCCAAGTTACAAAAATAGTATTTCTTTCTCATTTCCTAAAGTACAGCACTGTTCCCACTAGGACTACACAGAGCATTGCTTTTTTTTCCCCCCACAACTGAATGAGCATTCCTCTTGCGTTCAGCCTTCTAACACAAACTGTCATAAAAAGCTAATGTGAACTGGCAGAGAAACTCAAGAACAGGCACAGAACCTGAAAATAATTTAGTTATTTTTTCCCCCTAAATTTACTAAATTTTAAATGCCCTCTTACGTCCTTTATTTTATTGCCAAAGCATTTCTAGAAGGCTACCAATGGGCAGTTTTGATTTTTTGCACAATTTCCAAGTTAATTCTTTGTTCTCAAAAAGAAATGTCGTTATTTCTTTCCTATGGGGGGAAAAAAATCACAATATGAGGGGTGAGATGATAGGGATAATTAGGCTAAATGGTGGTATAGAACACAATGGGAAAAATATCTTTTATGAAGACCACCTGTCTACTCATTTTTGTAGCCTAAATGATGTTTTATTTTGTTCAGGGAAACAAATTCACTTAATAAAATCCAAAACACAGATGGCAGCTGCTAGAAAAAACCAATACAAGATTTTGTTGCAAAGGGTATAGAAGTGATCTGAGCTCTGAATGGAAGAAAGAAAATTTTCCTCTCTCACTGTCAATGGTGCTGTTTTCCAAGAGCTCTCACTCATGCAGTCTGGGATTTAGTTAGAGCAGCAATTCTAACTCTGAGTGTAGAAATAAGGCTTTCTTTCATGTCATTCTAAGTTTTTCCTCACATTCTTTTCATGCATCTTCATTATATTATTGTAAATGATTTGAAAAATAATGCTTGAATCTACATAGTATTTATTCAGGTGAGGTTGAAATGGATCAGGAGAAAATTCCATTCTTCTCAGAAGTTTAAAAGCATATTTTAATGCAAAAATACATAATAGTTTAAGAAAATATAGCAGAGTCTCTTTTTTTTCAGATGTTACTGTCCTCTACAAGAATAAGTTCGTAACTCAGTTTAAATTCAGATCTATAGCAAATGTTAGCTTCCTCATTTGGCCAAAAAACGTACCATGAGCTATCTACAAATCACAGTAAAAGGAAGAGTTACTCAAAGACTGATTTAAAAAAAAATAATTTACATATTCACAGTGCCTTCTTGGAAAGTCCACAAAACCAAAAATATTGAGTTGCTATGAATGCAGTCTGGTTCTACTCAGGACTTTAGGAAGACAAGGTCTTGATTTAAGACATTTCTAGATGCCAGGTCAGAAGCACATGAGGTACCTCAGTCTGATTTCAGTCTGGCCTAAGTCAGGTCCTTCACACAGATTTACTTAAATATGCAACTTAAGCGGGAGGATAAAACAAGGACTGTGAACAGCCAGAAGAAATTTTATGGTTTAGATACCAAAATAATCTTCTTCTAAAGAGGATTATCTTTCAAGGAATGAAAACTTAAGTAATACTGGGGCCCACATAACCATTTTCCCTTAGAAAGGGATCCTCTCCCATGGGAATCTTACCTGTCCTTAGAGAGGAGAGCAGATGCTTACAGCACCGCTCGTCCTCCAGAAAAGCAGGACTTCCTCCAGAGATACCAAGTAGCATAAAGGCTAGTGCAGACATCTGAAGTCACATAGTGAAGTTCTCCAATAAATAAAATAGCAGTACAACAATCTCTGAATAGATTAATTTTTCTGTAGCAAGTCTTTGGACAAGACAAGTGTCTGGCAGATGGACCTTGGCTAAACATCAGAAAGGTCAGCGCTGATACAGCTTGTGGAAGTGGTTGGTCTGGAAGATTCACTTGACTAGAAAATTCTCTATTTGCTCACCTATCATGTGTGTATATATATATATATATAAACCCAAACCTGTACAAAACCAGTTTTCCTCTTACAAGAACTTTCCCAGACAGATTTCTTTCCAGTTCCTTACCACATTATCAAAATGAGAGTATCATAACAAGATGCAGATCTGCTAAGATTTTGGTTACCTGATTCTGAGGCATTCATTATTCTACGTGCTGGTCATAATAATAAAACATAAAATCATTTGGAATTAAAAAAAAAAAAAAAAAGGTGGAATCCACACCAGGAATCTTGCCACTGAAACCATATAAACCACCAAAATTTTTCTTGCAAGTCAGTGATTATAAACCACTGCTTAACAGGAGTAAAGGAGGGTGGGTAATAAGCAACTTTAAAATAAATGGACATTCATCACACAAAGCTCAGTTCCTGCTTGGAAGCTTTTTTATGCTACTCTGGCAGGAAATCCTGTGGAAACATTAGAATATAGCCTCAGTGAGTACAGACTTGCTGGATTTCATTGCCAATGTACGCTCCAATCATATCTATTACATACATTGAGGGCCTCAACGGTTCATTTCTGGGAGAAGGAAAAGGTTATAGAAATAGGTATTTCTTTGGGATAACTATAAGAAATTTCTAGCAGACACATGGTAAAACATGTTTTGTCATAATTCCATAAATGATAAATCTCAGCAAATTAAGCACAAATTTTGAAAATAACCTCCACTGAAACTTGAATGAAAGCTCCACAAAGTATTAAATGATTAATTTTTACCTCCTTCCAAATCTTTTACTGAAAGGCAGACTTGTGGGTGACACTAAAGTGGAAGCAGAGATAGTTAAACCAGAGAGAAGTCACCACACAAAAACATGTCAAAGAGCTGGAATATTGGGACAAGAAGATTTTTATGAGGTTTAATAAAGATAAATGTAAACTCCTGCATCCTGAATAACTACACACAGAAGTATAACTACACTCACCTCTGACTGTGAGGTGAAAAACGTGTGGAGGTGTGACTGTGTGGAAAAGGCTTGGGGGGTCCTGGTGCACAACAAGCTGAACATGAACAAGCAGGCAAATGTGTCCTAGGATGCATCAACAGAAGTAGAGCCAGCATATGGACAGATGAGGGACAGTCTCAACTGCTCAGTACTTGTTAGGCCAAACCTGAAACACTATGTCTCTTCTGCTCTACCAGCTCCTGGTCTCCCCATTTCAGGAAAGACATGGGAAATTGGAGAGAGTCCACTGGAGAGCCACTGAGATGATCAGAGGGTTGGAGAACTTTACATAGGAAGAAAGGTTGCTGGAATCGGTTGTGTTCAGCCTAGACAAGAGACAGTCTTGCAATGTCTAAAAAGTAGTCATAGAGCAGATGGAGGCACTCTCTTCACAAGGATGCCCAGTGACAAGGGGCAAAAGGGCACAAGCTGCTTCAGGGTAAATTCCATCTGAACATATGTAAGGAAATTATTCATTTCAAGAATAATTAAACACTGGAACTGGTTGCCCAGAGAAGTGGTGGAATCTCCTTCATTGGAAACATTCAAGATGCTTGATTTGGCCTTGGACAGTCTAATCCAAGCCTTGCTCTGGTTCCAACCCAGCAGGCTGGACCAAATAATCTACAGAGGTTCCTTTGAACCTTCTCTGTGATTCTGCATGTGAATGAAGTAATAGAGTAATTCAAGGATTACAAATGCATAACAATTATGGTGGGTTTTTCACTCTGTATGAAAAGTTTAATTAAATTGACTCATGAGCAACCAAGCCATGTCTGAGATACACTGTACATTCCAAACAAGTGTGTACAAAGACTCCCAAATCATACCTCAAATGCACAAGTTTGGTGTCATATTTACTGTGAAAGGGCATATTTACTGCGTTTATGACATTTTCTAAAATCTTTACCTGACTATTCCTCTAAGCATATTTGTAGGTTCTGTATCTTCCTGTAAATGTAACACTGGGGGATTGAGACAGACTGAAGTAGAAATGTATAATTTACAAAACAGCCAAACCCCATCATAATCTAAAGTGATATATCAGGTATTTCCATGCAGTAATGCAAATGTTTCTGAGATTGTAATTATCAACCTTGAGGTAACAAAGAAGATTAATAAACTACAAGATCCTGTCCATTGAACTGAGACTAAATACTGTCCATTTTGGAACCTATGTTGTAGCAAATGTAGGGAGCAAAAGGAAGCAAAGCCAGATTTCTATGAACTGAAAATAAAAGACAGCTGCTACCTGACTGTGCTCAGAATCTTGGAAATACGTAAACAGCTGGAGTAAAGCTGCAACAGAGGACAGTGTGCACTTTCCTTTACATATTGTTGCTGCAGACATAATGTGTTATATGAAGGATAAGACTTCCTACATTAAAATATCCTCACTTGAGCAATGAAATATGAGTCAAGTTAACTGAGGTATTCAACAGTTCAGTTTATCCTTTTTAAAAAATTTGTTGCAGCAGACTTAACCAAGCATAGCTTCAGCCGTAGCCTAGAGTCTTCTCTGGCGGCCAGTCATCCCCCCCTTTCTGGCTGAGTAGCAGAAGTCCCTGTCCTATGAGGTCAATGTGCCAATCTACTTCTTCCTCTGAGTATTAACACCTGTTAACAGACTGAAACAAGAAATGCAATTCTGCCACTCTGTTACGGATAGACTACAGCACTACTCTGTGTTTTCAGTTCGTAAAGGCCTATGAAAGAGAAGGAATTCCTTATGTTTCAAGTCACAAGACAGCACACACATCTTCTCACTATTATATGGAAGGGAACAGGCACTCCCATCAAAAGCAAAAAATCATTTGCATTTGTACTTTACCAAAATGGTGCACAGACATTTTACTTATGCAAAACAGAATGAAAATCTAGTGTTATAAATAAGTCAGTACAAGTACATAGATGTTACTTGAAAACTTTTTAATAAAGTCTTATGTTTCATAAAGGTTACTCTCCAGCTAAAATAGTGCCGCTGCTTCATATTTGAAAGAAACATGCAAAGAGACTGCTTGAAGCTATAGATAAATAATAGATAATGCTCTTCCCAATGGAAAAGCAGTAAGTGCTTTAAAAGCACAGCAAAATGAAGAAAATCTGTGCAAAGGAGTTGAATGGAGCTAGCATTTCACATGAAAAGTAAGTGCTATTCTTTTTAAATTTGTAAATTATCACTGGATTTCTGGGTCAGTGCCCATTCCTGAGTTAGAACAACTTTTAACACATTCTAAAGTGTTACTCATGCTACTTCAAAGAGAATAAAGGAAAAACAAAGAGAGTTTTCAGTACAAAAACACCTAATGACTTTCTCTAGCAAATGATTAAGCAAAAAGTCCCTGTAAATTTGGAATTGTGAAAGACATGGTAACTTAACAGGTTAGACTTTAGTCCATTGCAGAGGAAAGTATTTATTCTCTGGTTCATTTTTAAATAAAGTCACAAAACGCAGTAATTATTCTCCTGAATCTAGGCAAAGATTTTCTTTCCAAGCATAAGAGAAAAAAAATCCATATTGTATTCAGCCTAGGCGATAAATGAGGTCCTGAAACATATGCATGTCATGAATAAGAGCAATTTTGTTTTCGTTTGTTTTTTATTGCTTTCCATATTGATTTTCCTAAATGTTTTCGTATTCAAGAGCAAAAAGCTAAGAAGCATAGGTTTTAGTCAGGTAAGGAATGCCAAACAAAGGATTTCAGTTACTTGGCACCTCCTTGTGTACAAGCCATTAAGTGTTGGTTTTCCTCAGAGCACTGCTGTGAAAAGCCCAAGTCAGCAACTTGCTGAAAAAACCCATGAGTGGAAAGGAATCATTTTGTAAGAAACCCTCTTCTCTCACAGCAAAGGAACTCTCTCTGAGCACAGAGCATACTTTCGTATCACCAAGAACGATAACACTAAGCTGAGAGAGAACAGCATCACCCTGAAAGAACAATTTCTAAAAAGAGTCATGGGCACACCTTGTCCAGTTCCTCTTCAGACGATTTCCAAACAGGGAGCCAAAGGCTGTATCCATGGTATCTCATGGATTTTGGGAAGTTTTCTATGCTTTTGAGAAGTTCTGTCCCAGTCTAAGATTTCACTTAGAAATGTTGTCTCATAAAGTTAATTAGGGACGTATCTAAGAGAGGCTTAGAGTAGGCTAGTCAGATCCCCATAAGAAACTTCATTACTATACACATGCACACACTCTTCACACTGATATGCTTCATAAGGATCTGTTTTCTTGTGCACAAGAAAACAACAGGAATTAGAAGCTATTTCCCGAGTCTCTTCATATATACAACCTCATTCCTATTCCTATCACACAGACTTTGTTGTCTTCACCAGAAAGCACATCATGTGGGAGATCTGTATCGGCTCAAGAGCTCAACCATATCAGAATCTACCTGGACTGCTCCCATAATATGCCACAGCCACAATTCTCCATGAAGCAACACCACTGAATCTGTGCAGCACAACATACATATTTTAGTTCCTGACAGCGCTCATCTGAGCCAGTATTTTTGTTCTTAGCATATGCTTGTTCGTGTCACTTTTAACATTTAGTTAGGATTAGGGGTAGGGTTAGGATTCTCTTCAGAGACTACTGGCATCTAACAGTATTCAGGTAACTGACATTTAGGTAATTGAACTTAAATTGTATATGACAAGTGTTCAAAGAGAATTCTTTCACTGTAACCACTGAAAAAATTGGGTGCAAACCACAGAACCTATATTCTCCCTTTCAAAAAATGTGCCAGCTGGGAACCCAAATTACTCCATTTCTGTCCGTTTCCTCAAAATTTGCATTCTTGATTGCATAGTGACCTTGTAAGCTCAGCAGAGGGAACAGGAAGTGCTGGGCAGTCGGGGTACTCAATACATGGAGTGGGGCTAAGGGAAGTCCAGAATCCAAGTACAGTCTCTCTGAAGTGAGTACTCTAATGAGGCTACTAGGCAGAAACTTTTATCATCTCCCAAACCACCACCATTACCTTCCATTCTGGGCACGTTTTGGTTTTCTCTTTTTCAGCTTAGCCCTGCCTGTTCCAAGCATGCTCTGAGTCTACCTATTAAGTCAGGACCTTCAGAAGATGCTTAGTTTGTGGATCCCATTGTTGGTCCACCCGAGACACTAACTGTGTAAAAGTATGACACAGGTTTAGATGTGTGAAAAACTCAAGTGAGAAACTCAAGACACCTGTGGTGTTGCAACATTTTACTGTCCATTTGTGCTATTGCCTTCTAGAGCTTGGACTGCTTTTGCTTCAGTTTAAGAGCCTGAGGACCATCTTGCATCTTACATTTTGTCTAAAATTGTTCTTAGAACACACAACTTTGAGTATCTGATCTCTTCACTGAGAGTAATGGATTACAGAATACCAAGAAACTGTACTGGACTTTAATGAGTACCGAAATTTATGGACACTAATTATTTTCATCTCAGTACCACAGCTGTTGCCACATAACTTTGTAATTCATTTTCATGACACTTTAAGTGAGCTCTAGATGTTTGCTACTGTTTTCACATGCATCATTAGAAACAGGTAACATCAATTCAGGATATGAATTTATCAGAAAATGGAAAACATTCTTAAGTTTACCTACATATTGAAATGTATTCATTTAAAGACAAGGTTTCTAACAACTCATGCCACAGATAGAGATTTTTAATTATATATTTAGTAATAAAGGTGTAGTTATAATTAACAGTACACAAGTAATGACACATAAACATTAGATTTTATGCACTGTATTTTACATCAAATACAAGCCATTTAGTGAAAAAATACTTCAGCCAAACCCTCAAATAACTTTATACTGAAATACCGCTGCAACAGGACTCTGCATTGCAAAACTTACTCCTAAGGAAATACAGCAAGTTCTTATCCTCATCAAAGAATTAAATCATAATTAAATCTATGTGCAAATGAATCAGATACATTTTAATTTGCAATCAGGAAAATTATCACAGTTGGAAAGATTAAAAATTTGGTTTCAGTGTGAAATCCCTATCTTGCTAGCTTTCAGTGTTCTATTATGGGAATTTTTAAAGCAGAAAGACTATTCTTAAAGATGCAGTACAAGTGTAATTGTAATAGCCCTCTTCCTCAGGCACTTGAAAAGACATAGATTGCAAACCTGCATGTATTCAGTGACTAGATTATATAGTCCACTAACCTGACAAAAAGTGTAATTGTGGTGTTAAGATGGCATGGAGTTTGGTTTTTTTTTTTTTTTTTAGAATTTAGAAGATTTTCACTTCTTCCAAAGGCTGACCTAACCCTTACCCTTGTAAAACTAGGATCTACTTAGAAGTTCACTTAATAACACTGTTTTAAATGTGGAAAGCTGCCCATGACAGAAAGAACAGATCTTCGAAGTAACAGAGCAACCACACCAAAAGAATACTGCAAGCACAGATGTCTTGGTATGCTTGCACCTTGTGGGTCAGGTATATTACTGCTCCAGCATGTTTTAATGCTGAAATACTTTGCACAGAGGAAAAACTTGCTATCAATTTCCAGTTTCCTGTTGGCTGCTAAACTGCCTTAATCCCTTTAATTTAGAGACATAGCTGACCAAAGACCAGAGCATATAATCAGTACCTTTGGCTCAATGCTTGCAGTTGAATTAAGTCCTCAAATGAACTTTTGCTGTGCTTTAATAAGATAAAGTAAAATACTGCAATCTGTTAAGGATCAGAAATTAAAGCACTTGTATAGTGAAGAACCTTGAGTGACATTGTTTTTGTCACAATGATATGAGCAACGACTTAAAGAGTTTGGATCTCCACTGAGACTGACTGCTGCAAGTGGGATGAGCTTTCAGCTGCACTGCCTTGATGCTGCAAGGAAGAAAACAGCTCCAAAATGAGCTGCTTCACTATTTCCATTAAAGCCGTAACTGTAAAAGTGGCCTTATCCACTCTGCTGCTTTTGCAATCCCAGCACCTATCCACTGTATAGATTCGTCTACTGCATCTTCTCCAATTCCCACTACAGAGGTGCTCAAAGGAAGAGACTTGTCTTCAAAAGATGAATAGTATTTCAAGTTTTGCAAGAAAGGAGCCCTTTTTGCTTGAATCTGGAATAAAAAGCACTCAAGCAAAAATATTGCATTGCTGGTATGAACCCATAGTACTCCTCTGTATTGCTACTTCTTGCAACGATTCCTTTCACTCCTGCAAAGTCTGCAGTTTTGATAAGACAGCTGAAAAATACTAATGAAGAAGTATCCTGAGAAGTCAGTGGCTGTTATGAACCCAACAGATGTTAGTATTCTATACTTCCTGAGGCTAAAAAAAAAATTACTTATGGAATGTAAGATTTAAATTGACAGCTATCTCAATTTGAGACTTTGGAGTCCCAGATCTTATTTTACCTCTGTATTTACTGCACTAAGGGCAAACCTGTTTAGATTGAAATGCAGATGGAAATTTCACTTTTCATTTGAAACAGGCCCTTCCTGATGGAGCATGTAAGGAATCAAAATCTGGCCTTATGGTCAACTCCACATAAGTCTGATAAATTTAGAGCTGCACAAGTCATCAAAACAGGAGAAATGAGATGGCTTGGATCTGCACTATTTTGCTGATGGAACTTAAGTTTCACTTGAGAACCCATCAGATTAATTCTGCTGTTTTGTCTCTTGAAGTCAAAGGACATTTTGCTGTCAACTTCAGTGGAGCCAGACACGCTATCAAGTGTTCAGTTTGATAATATATCATAAGATTAAAAAGGGCTCTGAAAAACTTTTGAGTGGAGTTGGAGAGAGACACCCATTAATACTTAAGAGATGCAAAACAGCTTAAGGAATAAGAAAACAACATTGTGTGGAGTCCAAAAGTGCAATTTTCTTGTCTTGGCAGAACAGATTTCATAAATAATTTAAGCAAAAATATGTGCAAGAAGACAAACATCTCGTAATCTAAATTCATATTTCTTTGCATAACAAGCGACCACTTAGAAAAATGCCACACATAAGTTTGAGTAATGCTTTTAGCACTGTTCAGTGTGTTGACAAGGCAAAAAGAAAGGCATCCTTTGCATATCTGAATTTTTTGTTGAGGATTCAGGAAAAGTCAAGATGCTTGGGCTAAAGCATTTAACCTCTCGGCTTTAAGAAATCATAGATTCGTATCAAAGATGCATTTTATTTGGAAACAATCTATTTTCTTTCTTGGCATGAACTTCTACTTGTATCATCTGGAGCCTTGTGCAAAGCCAGAATGTAAGATAAATCCTAGGTTTTTCCCCCAAGATATATGGCTGATTGGAATCACACATTTAGAAACATTAAAATTACATTTCAGTGGAGAATGAATATTTTCTTCCAAACTATTTTTTTAGGCCAGACACAAGGAATAAAGTTAAAGTGCTTTTCAAAGCCAGGCTGTGCCCAGCCCATTATTAGTGCTAAAATTGGACCTTTATCATAGAATCATAGAATAGTTAGGGTTGGAAAGGACCTCAAGATCATCTAGTTCCAACCACCCTGCCATGGGCAGGGACACCTCACAGTAAACCATCCCACCCAAGGCTTCATCCAACCTGGCCTTGAACACTGCCAGGGATGGAGCACTCACAACCCCCCCTGGGCAACCTATTTCAGTGCCTCACCACCCTAACAGGAAAGAATTTCCTCCTTATATCCAATCTAAACTTCCCCTGTTTAAGTTTTAACCCGTTACCCCTTGTCCTGTCACTACAGTCCCTGCCGAAGAGTCCCTCCCCAGCATCCCTATAGGCCCCCTTCAGATACTGGGAGGCTGCTATGAGGTCTCCATGCAGCCTTCTCTTCTCCAGGCTGAACAGCCCCCGCTTCCTCAACCTATCTTCATATGGTTGATCCAATTTTAATTGGACTTTCCTATGCTTTTGTACATAATACAGGTTGTATAAGAATGAATAAAGAATGGGTCTCATTACACTTTTATAATACTTTATGTGGCATTCTGAGCCATGAATTTAATGCATATATGTATTTTTAAGGTAACTGTAGCATTAGGTGTAGCGTGAAACTACATATTTGTCCTCTGTGACCTACACGGTACATGCATGCACAAAGGTAAGGCTCAGTTAAAGACTACCTTAAAAAATAGTTTCATATGAGGTTCCTTTAAAAGAGTCCTATGGAATAAAATGAAGAACAAAAAAGAATCCTACTCAGTAATAAATTTAACAAAGTCAAAAGGTGGCAGAGAAAGAATTAGAACAAAAGTATCCACCAAATCTTTCTTTAAGAGGTACTCAAGCTGACTCCAGGGAAGCTCTATAATTCTGTTGCAGAGAGAGGTAAGTAGGTAGGGAGGAGTGAGAAATATCCAAAAATCTCATAAAAATCTTAGAGATAAATTTGAAAGTCAAAATACATGGCTTCCCTGGTTTTGAACACAGTAATACAAAACAATTCTCAAAATAGGTATTTGAGCAAAATAAAGAATATTCTTCGGGAGACTTCAGGAGGACAAAATATGCTCACACAACCTGAATTTACCAGGTCACCAGAGCTACTATTAATACAAAATTATGTAAGATCACAGAATCATAGGATCAGCCATCCATGACCACATTCCAGTCATGTGAACTGTCCCACCATGTCTCTGTAATCGCCACTAGATCATAACCTTTAGCCCGCACACAGACTTCTAACTCCTCCTGTTTATTCCCCATGCTGCGTGCATTGGTGTACAGGCATTTCAGGGAGCCAGTCCTAGTACCCATTTTCCCCTGCGGGACAGGGTCTAAAGAGCTATCCTTTCCCACAAGTGAAACAAGAGATTGATAGTCCTCCTTAGCCCGCCATCCTTCAATCCCTAGCATGTTCCTCTTGGGCTTGTCCCCAACAGGCCCAGTTAAATCCCCTCCCCCCTTCCTAACTAGTTTAAAGCCCTGTCAATAAGCCCTGCTAACTCCTGCCCCAAAACCCTTTTTCTTCTCTGGGACTGGTGTATCCCGCCTGTCACCAGCAAACCAGGTGTCCCATACAGCAGCCCGTGACTGAAAAACCCAAACCCCTGCCTTTGGCACCAGTCACGTAGCCATACATTAACCTGCAGAGTCTTCTTATATATCCCTTCACGTAGTGAAGGGGAAAGGGACCTGGGGGTCCTGGTGGATAGGAGGATGACCATGAGCCAGCAATGTGCTCTTGTGGCCAAGAAGGCAAATGGCATCTTAGGGTGCATTAGAAAGGGTGTGGTTAGTAGGTCAAGAGAGGTTCTCCTCCCCCTCTACTCAGCCTTGGTGAGGCCGCATCTGGAATATTGCGTCCAGTTCTGGGCCCCTCTGTTCAAGAAGGACAGGGAATTGCTTGAAGGAGTCCAGCGCAGAGCCACAAAGATGATTAAGGGAGTGGAACATCTCCCTTATGAGGAGAGGCTGAGGGAGCTGGGTCTCTTTAGCTTGGAGAAGAGGAGACTGAGGGGTGACCTCATCAATGTTTACAAATATGTAAAGGGTAGGTGTCAGGATGATGGAGCTAGGCTTTTTTCAGTGATATCCAGTGATAGGACAAGGGGCAATGGGTGTAAACTGGAACATAGGAAGTTCCACGTTAACATCAGGAAGAACTTCTTTACTGTAAGAGTGACAGAGCACTGGAACAGGTTGCCCAGGGGGGTTGTGGAGTCTCCTACACTGGAGATATTCAAGGCCCGCCTGGACAAGTTCCTGTGTGATGTACTGTAGGTTACCCTGCTCTTGCAGGGGGGTTGGACTAGATGATCTTTTTAGGTCCCTTCCAACCCTTGGGATTCTGTGATTCTGTGATTCTGTGATCACCAAATGGTTTGGGTTAGAAGGGACCTTCAAGGTCACGGAGTTCCAACCCCCCTGCCGTCTTCCACCACAGACAGAATACATGCATACAGAACTGCTAACAGAAAAAAGTCTCATGAAAAAACTGACAGCTACCTTGAATTTGACAGCAGTTTATATACTAAGACATAAAGAGCAGCACAAATTGAATACATATTATTTGTGCAAATGAACACACCTCTAAACAGAAAGAAGCACCACAAGGAAATATAACCTTGGCAAAACTGCCAAGAGTTCATTTTAAAAGGCTAGATCATTATCCATGCTTTGGATGGTTTTGCACCTAACTGAAAGAAACTTGGCTTGGTAAAGAGACAAGAAGTACAGCACTGAGGAAGAGAAATTATGTCCTGGCAAGTCTGAGGTAACAGAGCTGTCTTCTGCTGGCTTCTCTGTGATATGCCCAAAAGTGGGCTAAAAGTTCCTTCTGTGTATAGGGCATGAGAAAAAACAGACACCAGTATTTGTGTTTATTTCATCAAGACTAAGTTTAATTCCATTGAGATTTAGCATTTTCATGGATGTGGGACTATATTCATGCTGCCCAAGCCATCAGCTGTTTCAGGGACCAGAAGATATTTTTATTCTTTGCCAAAATTATGGCCTCATAGGTGTGAGTTTTAACCTTATGAAGAAGACACAAATAGGTTGGGTTAGGAAGAATTTACCTGCTTTCTTTTCCTGTCTTTCTCAGATAGGTAAGGACTTTTCCAGGTTAAAAGTGATCATACTGTGCTTGACTAGGATTTGCACTCAACTTGCTCTTCTGAGTCGAGAGTATGTGGAGTCACCTCACAGTACCTCTTGAACTGTTCTTGCATTATGTATTCATATAAATCATGTTTTGCTTCAGTTGCATAAGCTGTGCTCGACCCTCAATAGCACTTAAGCTATGCCTACTGCTCCTTGCTATGAGAGTTCTGAATAAAATGAAATTTCTGCTACCTTCATATGGCGAAAACCCCAACCTATTTCCTAAAAAGAAAACTAAAATTCTCACGTAATAGAAATGTAACTGTGGAAAACAAGTGGATGTTAAAAAAGATTTACCTACCACCATGTCCTAGACCACTGAGCATCTGAGCTATACGGGAAGTTCATATTCTCCCTTTAGAAACAACTGTTAACTTTTCTGGCAGATATTAAATGTTGACATTGGTGAAAAAAGTATAGCCAGCAAGAGCATTAGCTGAATAATTCAACACCGGAATCACAGCTAAAGAAGCTGAAACAACTCATATTCCAAAAAGACTTCAAGGATGTGTTCTTGGAGTTTTTCCTACAATGATGTCACGTGACACTATGCCACTTGTTTTCTGCTAGCGTAAATAAAAAAACCAAGACACATTACTACTTTGATTTTAGTAATAAATAAGGTTATTTATCTGCTGATTTCTTAGGAATTGAGCTTGTGACTTTATCCAATTCTGGTGAGACCCACTGGGCAAAAGACCTCTCAGAGGTAATGGTTGCTAATTTTGACAAGATTAAATTCCTGATGGGGGACTCAATTTTTAATTGTTTGCTTGTCTATTAACTCAGATTTTCTGGGAAAAATATAGGAATATTTGAATACTTGCAGTATGTGTTTCTAGTATTTCACAAACGATCAGTACGGTCATAAAATAACTTATTGAAGTTAAAATGGAATATGGTAGTGGAAAAAGGGCATCATAATTTTCCTATAAATAGAATCACAGAACAGTTAGGGTTGGAAAGGACCTTAATATCATCTAGTTCCAGCCCCCCTGCCATGGGCAAGGACACCTCACACTAAATCATCCCACCCAAGGCTCTGTCCAACCTGGCCTTGAACACTGCCAGGGATGGAGCATTCACAACTTCCTTGGGCAACCCATTCCAGTGCCTCACCACCCTCATAGTGAAGAACTTCTTCCTTATATCTAACCTGAACTTCCCCTGTTTACATCCATTGCTCCTTGTCCTACCACTACAGCCCCTAATGAAGAGTCCCTCCCCAGCATCCTTACAGGTCGCCTTCAGATTCTCAGCAAATTAAGGATTCTCTGCATGCCATGTGGAGTTAGGGGTGTCCCAAGTTAATTTTATACATACATATATAAAAAAGAATATTTAAGGCAACATCTTGTTTTTTAAAAGGCTTGGCTTAAAAACCCCTGAATTCAGCAATGAATTTGATTTTTAAATATGTTGTATTAGCTTCTTATATAGTCCTCTTTTGGAGGCATAAAGACAACATTTCAAAATTCAGTTAGAAAATTACCAACAGGCTAATTTGGCCCAAAAGCAAACTCTAATGGGATTTGTTCTTATTTCTTTCAGACTACATGCTACACAAGGACAAGGGCGTATTATGTGCTATACAAGCAGATATTGCTTATACTTCTTAAGAAAAAGCCATGTGTTTTGTTACACATGCATGGGACTTGGTAGCTTCATAAACACTTCCAACTATTGCCAAATGGATAAAATGTGCACATATAAAAAAATATATATTTATATAAAAAAATATATATGCACATATGAATACATATATATATACACACACTGTACTCAGACAAAACACATTCTAATCATATCAGATGTTATCCATGTAGACTCCCAAACAGTATGCAATAGGTATCTAAAATCTAATCTGTGGAAACCAAACATTCCAAACATAATTAGGCACTTACCTTGCACTGGAACATATGCTGGTAGCTTTTTTTGTTGTTGTTGTTGTTTTTGTGGGTTTTTTTTTCTTTCTTTTGTTTTTGTGTTGTGTTGTGGTTTTTTTTTGGGTTTTTTTTTTTTTTTTCCTTAAGGGAATTTCTAAAATAGAGACTTAGCAACTATAAAAACTTTGAAGATCTCAGCTTAAGCCTACAACTCTAAATCTAGAATTATTAAAACAGACAGCATTCACAAAATTCTGGAGGACCTGAATGTCCATGACAAAACAGCCTCTTGGGCTGTAGCACATCCTAAATGCAGTCATTTACTGTTTTTAGAGTGAACTTGCAGTTTAGCTATCAAAAGAAACACCTTCCTGTATACAGCCTTTGCATGACGTGAATATTTACACATAAGCTTATACTCCCTCCCACATAAAGTATATTTTTCTTTTTACAAAGCAGTACCAGTAATCATTAGACATATAATAACATACATTCGCAGAATGTGAGCGACATAGAATCTAAGTGTAGCCATGTCTTAAGGTTCCTATTTAGCTGAAAATGCTAGTGACCTTTTAGGCTGATAGATCTCGGCCCAGTGTGAATCCAGCCTATTCAGCAGAAAGGTCAGCGACTAATTTCTCACCCTCCCCAGAGCCTGGGTTCAGAACTCTTTTAATTCTCGCTTCCCACTGTTTGCTCTTGAACAAAAAGGAATTACTCACTTCATAAGGTCTAATGCTTACAGAAAAATTCTCTTCCACAGTCCTATATGCATGACTGAGAGAAGTATTGGCTACTGCTGACAGTCTGTAAAATCATTTATTTTCTCAGACTGACACTTCAGGTATAATGGGAAAAAAAGATAAATTATTTAAAATTAGATAAAATTGAGGTTTATTCAGCAAGAGATTGCCAAATTCTTTATTTTAAAAGGAGGAAACCAGGCTTATTCGTAGAACCATTTATGCTGGAAAAGACCTGCAGAAGTATGCAATGAACACCTATATCTAAGTTGCACAAAACTCACCTGCTTTTCCTACCACAAATGTAAAGATGGATGACATGGAAAACAATGGAAGCCAATATTCCATTTGACGTACATGGAGCAGAGTTAAAGAGAAAAAAATAACTAATTTCGTTACCATTCAAGCCATGGGGATGAGACATGTACCCCGGCACCACTTTAATAACTCACTAAGAAATATTTATGCTTACAGAGTTTTATGAAGTCAAGCTATCAGCCATGTACTTCAGCTAAAGTAAATCACGCAGTTTTCCTGGAACTCTGGGCAATAGCTTGAAACTGTGTTAAACCGTTTATTCCCTAGAGTTACTTTGTAGGTCCATCAGGGAAAAGCAAATGAAACTCCTCCTGCTCCACATTTCCAATTTCTCCAAGCAGACAGAGGTAATATTGCCACTTCTCCTGAATTTTTCCTCGGGGAAGAGTCATTTCACGTTATCTCAGACTTTTCCAAGTAGCTACATGTGGCAGAGGTACTGAAAAACACAGTGGCAACCCCAGCTCCACTGGTTTCTGGCAATATAGTTTCTCTGCAATGATTAACTGGTGTTTCCCTAGAGCCTCTTTGAGTGAAGTGGAACTGTACCTGCTTTCCACCGCAAATGACCACAAGAGCAAACCCTTGAAAATGTCTATGTGTTTTTTACCCAAGTGTAACATTAACAGTCTATATAACAGGTAAATTCATATTGGTAATTAGCAGCATTCAAACTGGTTTTAGAAAACTCTCTTTTCCTATGAGAAATGTTGCCACCTATGAGCAGAAATGTCTCCTCCACAGACGGCCTTGAGGTGTTACAGAATTTGGGCAGGACTGGTACCTGCCTGTTAGCAGTCTTCTTGCTGTTTTGTGGTGGCATTATGCAGATTGAATGCATATGCATTTAGAAAAAACTGTCAGTTCATTATATTGGGAATCACAGAAAAGGAAACGCGTGCACTGAAATAATGCCCTGTGATTTGCATATTGTTATTGATCCTTTATAACTTTGGATGGCAGATGCATAAATACGGTTGGTTGACTTTTGCCTGCCCTATACCAGCAATGGTATATTTAGCAAACCTAGTGTACCAGCAGCTACTGAAGTGATCAATATTTAATTATTCTTAGCCTATAGATAAATAAATAAACACCTCAGTGTAGAGCTACTCTTCTGATCTAGTGGCGGAAGACTGTATTTCTTGAAATCAAGGACATTACATTTGAACTGACTCGAAATCACTCAGCTTTCACTGTGCTGCTTCTCAATTAAGTAACTTCAGTGAAGATTGGTAAATTCAAGGAATTTTCCTACTAAGAGTGAGAGTTATGAAATTGCAGATTAAAAAAAAAAAAAAAGATTTAGAATTTGGCTTTTGTTTAGTTTTTGTAAGAAATACTGAAGCTTGACAAAGAAAGCAAGCTAGTAGAATTCTCACATGATCTCTGTATATTCAACCCGGCCACTGTCCCCTTTTTACATTGGATCTTCTTCAGGTTTTAGCAGCTATTTATTTACCTGAGATATATTTGAACTCTGAATAACAGGACTCTTCTCCAGCTCATTCTCATCACCTCTGTATGAGTAAAATAGAATCAGAATCTGTCTTCTGTTTGTGTTTGGATATCAATATGCTTAAATAACTTTCAAAAACTTAAAATAGGTTTAGTTGCTGAGTAGAAGCTTTCAGTTCGCATCATCAATACATGAACATTTACAGAATCGTAGAATCATAGAATAGTTAGGGTTGGAAAAGACCTTAAGATCATCTAGTTCCAACCCCCTTGCCATGGGAAAGGACACCTCACACTTAACCATGCCACACAAGGCTCTGTCCAACCTGGCCTTGAACAGTGCCAGAGATGGAGCATTTACAGCTTCCCTGGGCAACCCATTTCAGTGCCTCACCACCCTTACAGTAAAGAACTTTTTCCTTATATCCAATCTAAACTTCTCCTGTTTAAGTTTTAACCCATTACTCCTTGTCCTGCCACTACAGTCCCTAACAAAGAGTCCATCCCCAGCATCCTTAGAGCCACCCTTCAGATACTGGAAGGCTGCTATGAGGTCTCCACGCAGCCTTCTCTTCTCCAGGCTGAACAGCCCCAACTTCCTCAGCCTGTCTTCATACAGGAGGTGCTCCAGTCCCCTGATCATCCTCGTGGCCCTCCTCTGGACTTGTTCCAACAGTTCCATGTCCTTTTGATGTTGAGGACACCAGAACTGAACACAATACTCCCAAGGGAGGTCTCACAAGAGCAGAGTAGAGGGGCAGGATCACCTCCTTCGACCTGCTGGTCACACTCCTTTTGATGCAGCCCAGGATACGGTTGGCTTTCTGGGCTGAGAGCACACACTGAAGCCGGCTCATGTTCATTTTCTCATCGATCAACACCCCCAAGTCCTTCCCCGCAGGGCTGCTCGGAATCTCTTCTCTGCCCAACCTGTAGCTGTGCCTGCGATTGCTCCGACCGAGGTATAGGACCTTGCACTTGGCATGGTTAAACTTCATAAGGTTGGCATCAGCCCTCCTCACGAGCCTGTCAAGGCCCCTCTGGATGGCATTCCTTCCCTCCAGCGTATCAACCGAACCACAGAAGCAAACTTGCTGAGGGTGCACTCAATCCCACTGTCCATGTCACTGACAAAGATGTTGAACAAGACCGGTCCCAACACAGATACCTGAGGGACACCACTCGTTACTGGTCTCCAGCAGGCCATTGAACCATTGACCAGAACACTTAGTATGTGGCCATCCAGCCAGTTCTTTATCCACCGAGTGGTCCACCTATCAAATTGATGTCTCTCCAATTTAGAGACAAGGATGTCATGTGGGACAGTGTTGAATGCTTTGCACAAGTCCAGGTAGGTGACATCAGCTGCTCTACCCCTGTCCATCAGTATCGTAGCCCCATCATAGAAGGCCACCAAATTGGTCAGGAAGGATTTCCCCTTACTGACGCCATACTGGCTGTCACCAAGCACCTTTTTTTTCATGTGCCCTAGAATGCCTTCCAGGAGAATCTGCTCCAAGATTTTGCCAGGCACAGAGGTGAGACTGACTGCTCTGTAATTCCCTGGGTCATCCATTTTCCCCTTCTAATTTTTTTTTTAACTCTTCTAACCACCTTATTTGCAGTTTTCTATTTTTGCACATGATCTGCTTGGATTCAAATTCACTTTGACAAATACCAGTGCTGAATTTCAAAGAACTTGTGAGCTTAAATTCATCATCTCATATGTACCTTATATAGTGTCCGGGGGCTTTTTATTTTGCTTGGATGATCAAGAATATACTTTCTAGCAAACAAAAAGCAGCAATGAATTCAGCTGCAGAGTTGATCAGTAATCATTACACCGGCCACAAAAAGCCAAATACAAATGCCAGGTTATTTCTTCCCTTCTGTAAATACTTTTTTTTTTTTTTTTTTTTTGTGCCCTCCTATCTTAATATTGTTAGATATATACTAATGAAGCAACAAGTGTCAAGAGCTGAAAGTGCACTTGTTTCTAAAACTCAATCTAGTTTCATTATTAAACCAAGTTTATCTGAGAAAGTTGCTCCCAAACACTCTGCGTGCTCCAGCTTCCTGAATGCACGCTTGGACTACATAAAGGCAGAACATTTTCAGTGAGATGAAGAAAAATATTCCTTCCTTTCTGAAAGTTTTATCAGTTATCTGTCTAACAGAAAGATGAACCCTTTATTAGAAATTGTTAAGCAAAGATTATACCTTTGTGTTGCAATGGAAATGAGATATTCCATATTAAATTAGAGATTTAACATTTTTCTATGAACCAATATACAGAAGTGATGTCAGCAGAATTCACCGTGAATATAGCCGTTTACTATTACTCTGGTTACAGATTGGTCACTACTACAAAGACACTGAGGGACTGTCACAACATTTACAACATTAAAAATTAGAAATATAATATAAATTGGGATGAGCTATTACTTATTCATCTAACTTGCATACAGAGAGGTGTAGATGAGCATATATTACCATTACATTGTGGAGATGCTTTGCTATTTACACTACCGTTCCAATATTACCATGAAGTCTTTTTTATTCTCCATTTAAATCACTACTATCTAGACACATTTTTCACACAAGTTTTGAAGACTCTGTCACTTTGGACAGCACTTTAGATTAGCCACCTAGCAGAATATTGTTCTATGATCTAAGGATAAAAAAAAAAATATGGTTGGCTATGGTCACTCACGTAATCATATTTCAAATAGATTTTATTTTGG
The DNA here is from genome assembly GCF_037157495.1 of Lathamus discolor. Taxonomy (NCBI): domain Eukaryota; kingdom Metazoa; phylum Chordata; class Aves; order Psittaciformes; family Psittacidae; genus Lathamus; species Lathamus discolor. The sequence continues at coordinate 109,456,955 of NC_088885.1, read as the reverse complement.
TTTTCTTTTTTCAGTTCAACTACTGCTCAACTTGTGGCAATCTTCCAAGTCAATTAACATTCAGAGGGACAAGAAAGAAACTATGTACTAAACAATCTTGCATTTTATAAGAGGCTTTCATGGTTTTATACTGATCTTTTTTATTACCTTTCTTTAAGGTTGCTGAAATCTTGCTTTATATAGAACACACTTTATATTTCAAATACAACACAGAATAGACATGTCAACAGCTGTAAAATCTCACTTAGGGAATTGTTCCAAAGCTGTTGAGAGGTGAAGAGTGCTAAAAAGTGAAATCTTAAAATACTCTCAAGCTGGGGAAGTCGTTCTGCCTCTGAAGACCAGTAGTTTAGCTCAGAGGTTTATCTTGAGAATAGCATGCGCTTTTCCAATATTTTGCTGCCTTTTTCCTTTCTATTCAGGAAATCAGGATAGTCCTTTTATATGCTAAGGTAATTAAATGTAACACAGTGAACTATGATTGTAATTTATAAAACGGGTAGTAAAATGGGTGATAAAAGAGTAACAAACCTCTAATTCTGTTGCGCAAATCTGGGGTTTACACACTTTTCCATTCCATCTTGGTACACCTCCTGTTTCCAAACTGTACTGAAATATATTTTTCCAAATTAGCCACAGAGAGCCCAATGACAAAGCATGGTAAAGCAGTTCCAGTTTATCTAGGGTTGGACAGACTGGTTTAAAATCCCTTCATGGTTACTACTGAATCTCCAAACAGCATCAAATTTAGCTTAAAATAAATTCTGTTGACTAAAATAAACTACTGAACATATCATGCTGTCCATGAATCCACACTTACAAAACACTGAACCACTCATCTCCCTGTTTAAAGATGTAATAATTATTTAAGACAGTGCCTATCCTCCAAGGATTCTTTTCTTCTCCTTAAAGTATTTCTCAGATTTTCTACTACATTCTGGTTACATAACGGAGATGTCCTTTCTCTTTGCCTCAAAGAAAACAAAACAAACCCTAAACCCAGATTTTGTGGTAGAATGTACATATGCCACTTTTAGAAACCCAGATTCCCCTCATTTATACGTGAAGACAAAGAACTTCAAAATTAACTAAAACCTGTGCAATTTAACCAAGAGCTTTTATAAAACAATTTAGAAGAATTTGAAAGCAGGATGCAGGAGTACCATAAAGAAAGAAAGAAAAGAAACTCTCTACCTGCTTAATCCACCCAGCATTGATATGGAACTTCATACAACTCGGTATAGCCTCAGATGTCTTAAATTAGCACTACACAATTTTAAAAGAGAATGAGAGTGAGAACACAAAAAAATCTTCTCTTTTATGTTTTCTTGTTGTTCAGAACAGATTTTATATTGTACCTGAGCAACGGTTGAGTGACCTGGGCACCTAGAAAAGCATGCACTAAAGCAGGCAGAAGAGATGACAGGAACCGTGGAACAGTACTTGACAGTGGGAGAGACGCAGTAGAAAAATGCCAGGAAAACAGAAGTAGAGGGAAGAGAGGAGAAAATCCAACCCATTTCCAAAATATCAAGATGATGTCTTTAGTTCTGATAAAACCAGCTCATGAGGAGGAGCACGTGCACAAAGTATTCTTCATGGGGTATGCCCTAAGTATTCAGACCAAAGGAAGACTAAATGAAGCATTGTAGATATTTTGCTGTAGTAATGGTATTTTAAAATTGAATCTGTGTGATATTCACAGGATTTACATTTTCCAGTTTGCAATTGGACTACTTTACATATGTTTATTTTGCAATATAAAGTAAAAAAAAAACCCAACAAACAACCCCCCTAAAAAACCCAAAAAAACCCCTAACAAATGGGCTTTCACCAATTTGCAAATTCCTGTACTCTGAGTATTGAGACTATGCAAATCATAAACTTGAAGGCCTCTTCAAGTGAAGTCTGATATTGATTTTAAATATTCAGCTCACACAAATACTGTAAATAAAGTATTTTGAATATTTTCTTTACAGAAATATTCATTTTGAAAAATATTAGCTGGGCTTACTTATCAGTAAGTAGGTTTGGAGAAAAATGTCATGAAATGAAAGCAGCAGCCAGTTTTCACAGCATTTGTCATGGTTGTAGAAGCATAAATATCTGCCTTTGTGTCTTTTTTTTTTCTTTCCAAGTTTCTCCAGGCTTGAAAAATAGTTATGCACCATAAATATCACTCTATGAGTCATTTACTTAAGTGAACAGCTGCCTGCTAATTAGCCAAATGCTCTCCATTTTAAATCATACAGTTAAATGAACACACTGCAACAGGCACAAGAATGAAGTGCAGGAACTTTACTAAAATGATGAAATGGCAGAAACTTGCTATTTCCATAGCAGCAAACAGAGGTAATTTCCTTACTCTGTAACTATGGACTGAGACACAATGATCATTTGCAGTAGGCTGTGGTTCTGAATATAGAAAACCAGGCAAACACGACAGATTCTTGGTTAAATATCTGAAATGATACAGCTTTTAGACATTAATATGCTATTTCTACTAATATAATAATATTAGCTTTGTTTTTTCCCACAGGACTGCTGAACAGTGCTAACTTCTGAAGAGCCAGATTAGTTGGCTTTTGCCAGGATGGCTGGTCATATTTACTGGAAAACCTTTCTTTTCTCCAGTGATTAAGAAAGCTAATCAAATCTAGAAAAAAAGACAAGGTAGGCATGCCTTCCTGGAATAAGCCAAACCAAAACAAGTTGTGAAAATAAAACTGAACACCTTTTTCACATGACTGTTCTCGTCCATCACTCAAATCTTGCCTTTTTATTTTTTATTATGAGCATAATTATTGGCAATAGGAAAGAACTGTAGAAGTCAGGACTTCTCTCTGAGTCTCACATCCCACTTTCTCACAGAAAATCTTTTAATCTTAAATACAATAAAAACTGAACACAGTTTCACAGCTGACATATGAAACTGAAGAAATACCCCCACGTGCATAATGAGAACAAAGCATCTGATCTATCTGATGGTAACTAATGCCATGACGATCCATCTTTGAAGGTCACTAAGCTTTGGGCATGCTTCTTCAAAGTTACTTTAGCACAGATTTTAGAGAGTTTTTCACCATCTATTTGAATTTTTAAGCAATCAAGAAAAGTCAGTTGACACAGGAGCTAAGAAAGTTAGAGCCACAGGATCCAAGAAACAAATATTTGAAATCCTTACTTTAAGTACATTTTTCGTTAAATTCTCAATTCAGATTAAATCTGACACTGAAAAAAGCAAACCCAGAATCCAACAACACACAAAACAAAGGAAAAAAAAAATTACTTAGGTAATTATTATTAGAATATTTTTAGGCAATTATTATTAGAAACTGTTTTTCACAGAAAACTGGCAAAGCTTAGAGAGAAGGCTGTTGTGCATGGTTGGACATATTCTGACCTGATTTTCAAGAAGAAGAATAATGAATATATTCCTTCTTGTTCTCTATTCATTAAAACTGAGACATATGCTTAAACAATTAACCAGGTCTACAACATCATTACAACAGTGACCTCCAGTGAAAGATAAGGATAAAATGAATCACTCACTGACAGGACAGACGTAGTAAGAGGCTTCAAAAATTAAAATTGCTTTACAGTATTTGCCATAGTTCTATTTTCTTTCAGAGACATTCAAAAGACAAACTATGAGTACTTTATGAACAGAGTTCCAGAACTGCAGTGCTCTACACCTTTGCTTACATTATCAAAATAATTTCTGAAATGATATGTGATACATTTAATACAGAATTGTGTGACGTGATTGTCTGCAGTAGAAAAGGACTTGAATTGACTACCCTCCCAAATCCTTTCAAGTCCTATATTCATAATGATAATCAATACAGAAAAAATCCAGGAGCTACAGGTACTTTCTGCTATTTTAGTATTTAGTTACTTTTTTATTATTATTATTATTTTTTCATCAGTGCATGAAAGTTTGGGGCTTAAAGTTTCACACAATTAAGTATACCTACCTTACTGATGGTTTATCAGTTCTATAGTGATCCATCCACTCATCCAGTCCCACAATCCTGTGAAATCTGTCCAGTAAAACTAGGCAAAACCAAAATAAAAAATCCACTACCCACACATACAGGCTGGAAATAAGTGTCCACAGATCCTGCTGAATTCTATTTCAAATGCAGCTATGAACTTTTGAATTTTGGGTTTATAGTTGCTATTTTGTTCTTTTGTAAGGTGTAAATGACTTCTTGAGGTTTGGAGCCTATGAAAGGAAATGACAAATGGACAAACAACTTCTATGCTAATCTGTTCTGCTGCTCAGGAATCAATTATTTTAAGGAGGGTGCTTTGCAACATGCTCCTTTTGTTCTGCTTTCCTCTGTAATTGCAAAAAGTGAATAAACTGCAGTAGCTAAAAAAGATTTTATCTCAAAACAATGAATAGTCACAAATTGAAAAGCTTTGCACAGAACTTCAATTGTTTTATCAAGGAGGTAGAGGGCAAAATTTGTTATTAAAAGATGCAGATGCCATCTGTTCATTGGGAAAATAAATTACATTGTTCACCTAGCATGTCTCTCATTCTTGCCAATATCTATGATTCAAACACAAGTCACGTATTTTTGCAAAAATTATTCATATTGCATATGAAGTACGACCACTTACTTTTTAAGCACATCCCGTCTTTATACCAAGAGCCTTTGAGAAGGCTCCCTGCAAAAAAACCCTGTGACTGAATCCTCATAAACCATATCTGAATCAAGCTCTCACCTGGCCAGCAATCCCCTGCTCTACTGACAGCACCATGTGACAAACATGCAAATTCTTTCAGAAGTGCAGCAGCCGCAGGTATAGCTGGGGCAGGATTTGAGTGCTATTATGTAAAGATTCACTATTACGGCTCTATCTTGTAAACTTATTGAGCCCAACTGCAAGCGAAAGAATAGCAGAAAAGAGCATAAAGAACAAGAAACTTTTCAGGAAAGGGAAGAGGATCACACATTTGGGTTTCAAAGAGAAAAAGTCAGAATGGATTCGGATAAACAAATGTTCATGTTTATGAAGCCCACCAGCTGTAGGTCAGGAGTCTGGACACAGCCAAATGACATCTTAGATTGAACTGCCTATGACTGTTGGGCACACACAGAAAACACACAACAATGCCCATGAAGACACACCAAATCCAAAAGATTGAAGCCCATTTTTTAAAAGTGACTGTCAAACCCCACAGCAATAACAACAAAAAATTGCCAAACACAATCAGAGCTTCTTAGCTTACACAGTCAATAATTTTAAGTCAACAGCTTCTTACACAGAAGAATAAATAACAAGACACAGGAAGCAGAAAATCAACTTTTGATGGACAGCTTCACTACTTCTATAAAGTAATGATATGTCCCTATCATCTTCAATATCCTAAAAAATGCAGAAATTGGTCTGAGATGCCTCTCTCCACAGGCTTTAGTGACAGATTTTGCTTGATTTTTCAGAACACATAAATGGAATGAAGGTCACTTGGAACTTCTGTGCACTAGTTACACGTAAGGAAGACCAAAGAAAATGGAAAATCGATCAAGATACTTTAAAACACAGGTTCTACAGCAATGACTTCCCTTTCTCATTCTCACTCTCATTTTTTACTCTCCACCTGATACATCTATATATAAGCACAGGACATTTTCATATCTGTATTAAACTTACAGTGCTACTTGCCTCAAATAAGACAGACGTGCATTTTACTGTCAGCCTCAGCTGCAGGTCAAAAGTCTACATACAACTGAGTCTTCCTAGCATGACCAGTATGAGACTATGCCCTGTGTGCCCAGAGACAGAACAATGCCCAAAGACTTTTTGTCTACCCAGACAATTACAAAAGCAGAGTTCACAAACTTGCAGTCTGCACCTTTGTATCTCTTCAGTGTAAGTGTTTTAACATGCATATTGGATTAGCTGGCACAAAAGAATGGAACTAATCTAGAAGCTTTTATGTGTTGTCTCACTAGTGCAGGTAAATTAAACTCATATGGCAGAGAACAGTTACCATGCTCAGCTGTTTGCTCTGTTTCACTCCAACTGATTACCATTGACACTGCATGGATGGGCAAACCATATATGAAGCACATCCTGAAACCATCACAGTTAACAGCCTGATGCTTTCAGGCAAACCAAAACTGATTTTCAGCTGTAAACTGCAGCAGGAGATGCTTAAGAAAAAGCTCAGTAGTTTACACAGTGTGAGTAGGGCAGACTGCTCAGGAGAGCTGCTTAATCAAACATCTCAAAATACTGCCCCTCCTCAACTGCAACACTCAAAACAGAGCTAAGCAGCTTGATACTTTGAAATCATGCAAGTGCTAAACATGCTTTTTTTTTCAGCAATGCTCTTGCATATTTACTTTTGCAGGTAACAGGCATTTCCGTTGATCTTTGGTTTTGTAAACCCAGTAAAAATAAAAAAGAAGAAAAGTCTGTCAGGGTGGCTTCTGTTAAGAGCCTACTGAGAGTGTGCAGCTCCTCCGGGGAGTGATTTATCCTTCTCTAAGACAGTTAGCTGACACGGAATTGCTTTCTCAAGTCTCACCATTCCTTGATCCCAAAGCAAGACGAAGTGATGCTCTCAGACAACACACCTAACTATTAAACATTCAGTTGGATGTCTCCTATCCTGAGCAGAAGTCTTTTCTGATTCAGGTTTCTCCTTACCATGTATTTCCTCTTTTCTCATATAGACAAAAAAAAAAAAAAATGGAAAGAGAAAGCCATTTCAGCCACTTTGTACACTAGATTACTATCTGTCTACTGAATTTTGACATTAGAATGATTCTCCTAATGCTCAGCCTTAGATTTTTCCTCCTTTAATGCTATCATGCACTCTTAATTACACTCCTACTTTCTTCTGTGTTAAATAGATCCACCGTTACTATTTATGGAATTTTGAATAGATACTTCCAAGTCTATGAACAGTAAAAAGAGCTTGCTCTTGCGTTTGATAAATGAGTAGATACCATATCTGAATAAAAGGAAATAACACACATCTGAAGACACAGTTGGCTTTGCCTTGTCAAATCATCTACATGACTCATTTAAATCTATTATTCTTTGTGGGACTGGCAGGATACCATACACATCTGAGGCTGAGATAATACTAAAACTTCACAGGCAGTCTTTTCAGCTTGAGAGTTCTTACTGCTATGCATGCATTACTTGTTTCCTATGGAAATTGGAATTTGTGGATTGTTTTTAATAACAGCAAGAATGTAAGCTGAAAATATCAGTTGAAACATCAAATAATTTTTTTCAGGCAAATTTGTACTCAAATTCTAGCTTGAATGTTTCAAATAAATTATTAGTTAAATTATCTCTAAAACTAAGTATCAATGTAGTAAGATGGTTTATGTTTGGTGAGGATTCCGCACTTTCTTTGCAAAGATTTTGCTTTAAAATTCTATTTCTCATCACATAACCTTTTTATGAAAAGAATAAGAGCAAGTTGCCATTCAATTCGAATTAGATAATTTCTAATTTCTAGGCAGACAACATTGTTTTCTCCTCACCTCTAAATACTTCACTAGGTGCCAGTATCCTAAGATCATGTTACATACACCTGAGAAACTAAAAGCTCTCCTGCGAAAGTTCAGTTTGGAATAAGTCTACAAAATAAAAGTAACTTTTTTGCTCCTTCTTTTCCATAATGTCATTTTTTTTTAACACTAAAACTTCATGGAGTCATTATCATTCAGAAAAGATATGAGGCAAAATTTATCTAGTAGAGAGTCAAAAAGAATACAAAATAGCACGAAATTTACCGTGGCAAGGCAAACAAATTAGAAATAATGATTGATGAAGAAGACCAAGTAAGATTTTATATTTTACGTAAAAAAAAAGTTCCAGAGTAGTTTGTGGACATGATAGGTGCATAAAGAAAAATCACATGAAATCCATGGAAGAAAAATGGTATTGATTTCTAAAGGTAACACCAACAGAAAACTTTGTTAAGTAAACCAATGATGTAAGCAAGTTACGCTTATGCATTTCCTGTTAGCATGTGGTTTTGAATTAAGCACACTCTTAATTTAAGCAAAATTATGCAAAAATCCTGTATTTTTTTTTTTTTTTGTAATGTGTATATATGCTCCTAGGTTAATTTATTAGTCTTATTTTCTAAACTGTAAGGTCTTTGCATTAGAGGCATTTGTAAAGTCTGTATGTTTTTACAGGAGCATGTATAATGGAGGTCTGATTTACTAAGGTGTTTAGGCACTCTAAAATAAACTGATAAATAGGTACCAATGCAATATTCTTAGAAAGGTTGAGACTGGTTTTTCTTTTTTTTTTTCATCTTTTTGAGACAGTGCATCTGCCTTTTTTTGTGAAGGGAGAAAAAAAAATAATCCAAGAATGCTTTTAGCCACTTAACATCATAATTTGCAATATTAACTCAATTTGAAAGCAAGTACATCACCTCAGACATTCAAAATATTGTCAGTTACTTCATTAAATTCATGAGAGTTCTTTAAAATTTCATGGATTTTTTGACAGATTTTGAGAAATGAAAGTGAAAAATTCATGCTAAGTATACGGAAACACACAATGTGATTTATGAGCAGATTTTCAATCTGGAAAAAGGGGAAAAAAAAGATGCAGGGCAAAATATTGAATGAGACAGAGATTTAATTACACTATAATGTGCATTATTATTGTAGTTCTCAGCCTTAAAGTGAAGAAGATAACAGCCCACCAGAAAAAACAGCATATACTGTGACAAATTAGGTTTTAAATCACACAAGGGAAAAAAAGCCTCAAACATGAATCATTTGTAAGGGTTTCTTCTCCTTTAATTACAGATATTTGATGTGACATTAAATGATTAAGAGGACCAGATTGTCAGTTTTCATCAGCAGACACTTAAATAAAATGACAAGTAGCTTTGAAGAAATTTTTGTGAGAAGGGGCATCTTTCCAAGAAACCCCTTGCTGTTGCAACATGGAAGTTCTTCTCCAAAATCAGCTACTGTGCTGAACAGTAGCACTCCAGTGAGATGAGAAAAGTATCAAGGAACAGGCGAAGATGGACATATGATCACACAGTGGGCATTTAGTCTGGCAGTCCACAAGGACTTGAGAGGGAAAGTCACGGACCCACATTTCTCAGGTATCTTGTCTTCAGGGGAATGTATGAGATCAGTTTTTTTCAGAAGTACCTATTTTTACACCTTGATTTTGATGCCTAATCTGTGACAGAGTCTGGTATCTAAGGAAACTGAAAGTAGATACTATGAAAATCTAGCATCTGAATTTTTTTCCTCTATTTCAGTGTTCTGTATCAATGAGGCGTATAGAGTTGTATGAGGATCAGAAAGCCAAGTGCTGGTGAAAAACCTTATATAAGTGAAGTGAAATTCAAAAGCTGAAATACTGGCTTGCTGGGCCCAAGTAATCTCACTGAGCTGGCTTTACCATACCAGCTGATGCTGATTTTACAGCACCTGCATTCAGGCAGGGCTTCATATGGTGAAAACAATCTTACAACATCATCCTTCAGATCAGCTTCTGAATCTTGAAGTCTCCACTGCTGCACACAGCGTCTCTTGATCTTAAAATCTGTCCTTGAATCGTGTTAATGGCAGGTTCTTTCGTTGTCTGATTCACCTACTGAAAGAAAACAACTACCTGCAAAAAGGATTCAACTATACTTATTTGCATTAAGACTTTGTAACTATGTGTCAGTCCTACAGTATCGCTCCCATGAATTTTGCTCATCGTCCTCAAAATAGTGATTCAAGAATTGCTTTTGCAATAAATGCCTTTTTATCTTATTAATGAATTCTGGCAAAGACAATTTTAAATGTTAGTCTCCTCAATTATGATGTTAAGCAAGAAAAAGTATTCTACTTCATGCACTAAATGGCATACCAAATAATTGGTTTAGTTAAAACTTATCATCCTTCGAAGAAGCTGTAGTATTTTTGTTCACCTGCAGTATTTTGGTTCACCTGCAGTGCTTGCTCTAGCTTTTTCAGTTTTCAGAATTAAAAAGATCATGCTGTCAGCTTTGAACACTGTGGATGCTTGCCAGATTTCACTCCTCCCTGGAATATAAACTTTAAAGTTAACTTCGATTAATTGCATTTAGTCATAACGCCTTGGCAATTTCTCTACCAGCCAAAATAGACAATTTAGGCAGCATGTAATATTTAAATCCTTTATGCTTGCTTCACTTTTTCCAAAGGAGGCCTCTCCCTCATGTATTGGAGCAGTCATTTTAAATAGTGCTTCCTAATGAGAAGGCTCTGTGGTAGTAGTCTCTGCACTATGGAGAGACGCAGTTTCAAGCAAAGATGAAAGAGATTATTTACTGTAAGCTTTTGTCTGAGTGACAAGGACATTTAGACAGACATTCAAGAATGAAGAAGATAAGATGGTCCTAGCATTGCTACCTGAATATCCTAGATTTTTTCCTTAAAATTAATTACCTATACATGTTGCAGTTAGTGCGGATTACATGTTCTCGAGTTTAGTACAAATCCTAAAAAAAAGGGGAAGAAAGGCAACCCCCCCAAAAATACAAACTAGGAGTCATTCTTTGATACTCATCTAGCAGTTTTCCAGTTTTCATCCCCTTCACAATCCAAGCAACACATCTCACTTGTAGTTATTTACATCCTTTAAGTTCTGCAATACATGATTGCCTATGCTGCTACTTACATGGACAGCATATCAGTTCTCACAAACACAAATGAGATTATCTTCAAATCATCAGTGTCTTGAAAGAAACCTTGACAGACTGAGAGGTTTGCTCACTGTCACCCAGGAAATCTTTTACAGAGCAAGACAAGAAACCCAAAATTTTAATCTAAATCCTTGATGTCATCTTCAGAATAAAGTGCCCAAAACTAAACACAAGGAATGCCACAACTGGAAGACCCCATGTCCTGATGGAACCCTGTGAAATATGGATTCTGCATGCTGCCTTCTCCTTTGGCTGTGGTTGGCATGTTTTCGATAATGCAGCGTGTAAGACGCACTGAGCACAGACTACCACAGCAGGCACTAAGAGCGGCAGGAGAAAGCTGAGAAGCAGCATGGCTTCTAATACGTGCAGCAGTTCTATCCACACAAGTGGGGTTTCCTTGTACAGACTGCCTGACTAGAAAATGTTCTGCACAGTTCTGGAAAACAACGTTCGGGGCCTGTGATGAATACTTGTAAACCAGGAGCTTGTCAGTCTAAGGAAAGAGCATTGCTGAAGGTGAGCTACTGCAGCTTAATGTTATTGTGTGCATCATTATCACCCACACAAACCTTTTGATGGATGGATGAATAATTCCTATGTGTGGGAAAGTAACACCAAGTGCTGGATTTCACCAGCATAAATATCACCAGCAATTAGTTGGAACAGTTAGGGAAGGAAAAAAAAAAAAAAGAATAAAGAAAAAGACAGTACAGTCAACACTTCAATTTGGAAACACATTAATTTTTAGATAAGTAATTCTAATTGAGAGTTTCATATACCATGAGATAAGAGAGCTTTCAGAATGGTATGAAGCTTGTTCTCCCTCTCCCTTTACTATCCTTGCAACAGGGATGTATAAGTGGTGAAATATCATTTAAAGGACATGGAAGAATATCTTCAGATTAATTTTCCATCTGTTTTGATAATACAGGTTATGAATATTCTTGCATAATATGATCTCCATAAAGGCAGTCCCTCACAAATGATACAATGAAATTCTCCATACCAAGTATCTGGCCAGGAAATGTTTATCATTATTGTGGGTGAAATTAATTTTGCTCATAACCAACACAGTAGATGATAGGTAGAATACAGGACAGCACAATACCTGCCAACCACATGCAGAAGGCCTCTTATTTGAGATGAACAGCCACTGACATTCCTGCCTAACAACTGAACTATACCTAGTTTTCTTTAAAAATAGATTCTTTTCAAGAGGGCTAAGGCATACACTACTGCTGTTCACTGCTAACTCAAGTCACTCAAACTCTCCTTCTTGGAACGTATCACACTTTCTAAGAAATACCAGATTAATTTATGCAGTGTTTCTTAGATTTGCCAGTATGTTCTAGGTTCATCTGCATCCTGTAGCATAAAATATGCCTGTAAGTCACTTGTCTCTCTACCAACAATTGCTCTAACTTGCAGTTACTTGAAAATGACAAAATGAGTGGCCAGAAAATGGAAGCAGAAAACTGAAAGTGCTGATGGAGCATCTTTCTGTCTCTGAAGCACAAGATTGATTCTGAAGGCAGAACGCTGAAGGAGTGGTAAATCATGAACAAGACCGGGAGAAGTCTCCTACAGTGGATATTAAGTAGGGCCTGCAATCAAGGGCTAAGTGATAAAGCATCACAGTAGACCAAACTGGCTTAAGGAGCACTTTAAAAGTCCTTATTTGAAGGATGGAACAGTCTTTAAAGACATGCAATTCTGTATCAGTATATGCACATGTAAGTGACAGAAAGAAGAAAACAAAACAGATCTTAGATTCCTGATGTAAAATTAAAGCAATAGAAATGGCTGAAGCACAGTTCTGCAGCTTCATGTCTTTTAAAGGTCTTATTTTGGTCTGAAATCAGAGTATTGGAGCAACAAATCAAATATTAGGAACTTCACAGAGTTTAACTGATTGATGTTAAATGGCATATATGCCTAAATAATTGCCAGAAGTTTATGAATAAATAAATAAATAAATAAAAAAAAAAAAAATATATAAACAGGAGAATCATGTCCCTGCTTAGGTTGTAAAAGTACTCCATTCCATTTGATCCTATCCTATTCAATCCTATCCCATTCTGCTCTAAGTATAAGATTAAACATTCCCCATTGGCTTCATGCTCCCTTCAATGCAATCTATGTAGCATCCATGTCTGTTGTGAAAAACAGCAATAACAACAACAACAACAAAAACAAACCCAAAATCAAAACCAAACACACACAAGAACATTTCTGGGGCAGCAACTAGGCTATTTTCATGCCTATGACAATGTACGTGTAAGACATTACATAATTATATATATGCTTCCTTGGTCTTCTAGTGAATACACATATTAACCAAAAGTTTAAATGGCATTAGGTATTGCATTGTTTTATGAGTCTTGGGAACTCTTTAAGAGATGCACTGAAAGTTATGAACTGTGTTTAGCAGAACATAGGGCCATGCAGGAGGGACTGTACATGCAGCTCCTTGTTGTCCAGATGTCTGTAACACAGTCTTCTGGGAAAAGCTGTTTGAAGGTACTATTTTCACAAGCATTAGGTATTGACTTCTCCAGTTCTCTAACTGAAAGTTATAATTTCTTTCTTGATTTGGTTCCTGCTGTGGCACTTCCAAATTCCTTACATCATTTTTGTGAATCCTAAAACTCCAGCCCTAGTTCAATTCTTGCTCCTTAGACACATCTCTTGCACTTATTTGCTGTCCTTAAAACTGTGAAGGCCCTTGAGCTCAAGACAGATGGCAAGCCCTATTTAGTTATCAAATGTTCTTCTGAAAAGGCAAATTTAGCTAGTGAAGGGGGATCACACACAGATAGACCTAGTTTTAGCAGGTTATTAACTCCATAGAAAACACTATTTCAAATCATACCTTATAGATGGTAATATTTTTTAAAAAATCCATTACTTGTATCATTTGGATCAAGGAGAAAGCAATCTCTAATTACGTATTATAAATTTTACAACTTGAATCATCTGAAAGAAGGTGAATTTATTCAAGAATGAGAAATGAGAAATGAAAGTTCTATTTTTCCATTTCAGATCAGCAGAACTACGTTTGCTTTTGTAGTTGTGCTTTCTGATGCGTCAGTTATAATCCAAAATGCATTATGGGACAGAAAATATGTATAAACACACACATGTTCTCTTATATTACATACTCATACAGTATGTGGCAAGCAGTAGAGGCAATACATACAGTACAAAGCAAACAACTGAAACACTGCTGAAGACTGACAGCGAATAGTACCTCCATTTGTTTTGAGATTTTTATTCTGATGATTGCTGCATTTTGTTAATTTCCTTTTGGCCATTAGGTGTCTTTCTTTCCTTTTTATTAAAGGTTCATTGCATTTGTGTTTTCTGCTTTCTCTCCTAGGTGCAGGAGCACTTTGCCTCTCTATTTTGGGTCAGTTCCCCACAGGTATATACACTACTTCTGCATTTTAATGATGTTATCCCTACAGTATCTAAGCTCCAGTATAAAATATTTATGTGCAATATCTTGTAGATCAGTGATTCTGTCCTGCATCCACACAACAGATGATTCCTTTAAACTTAAAAGGCAGTTTGGGGCAACGCTAGTTTTTCCATACTCCTCATGGACCTGGTCATAGAAGCTAAAAAAGCAGCTACCTATATATAGCACCTCTACTTTAGAGTTTAGATTGTTATTGCTGAACTTCTGGGATTTCCTGCGCAATTCCTCAGACCCAGCTATACAGTATTTCAAATGCTAGACTCTGTCTTACATGTTTTCAAAACTATTAATTTAAATCTGATTGAGCTGATGGAATTGCAACCACTGCATCAACTAGCTGACTGTTGTCTGTCTTCAGGACAAAATTATCTTGTTTTCATTAAGAGGAAAATGTGTTAGTACTAAACTAAAATGAAGATGTAAAGCAAAAGTAGGTATCTATATACAGATTCTTCATTAAGTTAATGAAATTGGCTTTAAAACAAAACAAGTTAGGGCAAAACTCTCTTTTGGAGAAAAACTAAATCAAGTTCAGCATTACAGTACATAGTAATGATAGAAATATCAATCCACCAGGTTACGACAGATGTTTTCACTGTCATTTTCCACATTTTGCTTCCAAGCAAACAATTACAGGAAAAAAAATGAATGAAATATAAGATTATGCGTCCCTTTGATAGAATTACACAATTGAAATTCCATACTCTCCATAGACTTTCCTCAACTGGAAATGCCCTGAAGGACAGAGGAAGATATTCTGGCATTATCTGCCAGCTCATTCCAGAGAAAGCAGACTAAATGCGTTTCAACCTAGGCTGAGCTGCCAGGTTGCTATGTGACCCTGGGTGCATCCCTTGTGATGCCCGTGTCTCAATTTACTGACCTTTTACAAATGGAATAATTACCCTAATGCACCCACTTAAGGGTCTCCAAGGAAAATTATTTATTGCTTTGATTATTCTACAGTCTTTTTGAGATTTCTAATTCCTTTTCAGAAGCACAGTTTTTTAAAAGCAAAACTGACAGTTAAATTTGACATCACACGTTGACTGAACGAGACTTAAAAAATAATGAAGAGAATGGCTTAAAGCAGGGAAAATAGAAAAACAAGCTAAAGGAACGATCTAAGCAGTGACTTCAGTGGGGTAGTAGATAATTCAAATTAGCTTGGTAGAGGAATTTGAAATAGACAATCAATGCTTTGATGTTTTTTAATCACAGTAAACAGTAATCATATCTCAGGCTGTACGGTTGAAAGGAAGCCTTTGGGCAGTTAGACCACTGGGCCCATCAAAGCACTGGTCAGAAAAACATTTTAAAATCCCTTTAGAAGAATGACTTGAATTACATTAATAAACAGAATTAATTTCTGCTACACATTTCACAAATGGAAAGGCTACCCTGGTCTAAGTTGCTGATGTATCTCATCTGAAAATGACAATATATTACGCTCTAATACCCTTTCCTCTTGCTTCAGAGGCTGACAGGATGATAAGTTGAGTGTCACTGGCAATTCTGCACAGGGAAATTTCTCTGTAAATGAGCCAAAATTAACTTCCCAAACTCTTCATTCCTCAAGACAGATCTGCAAGAATTGGGTGGTCTTCCAATAAATTTCAGTGGTTTTAATAACAAAGTCCTCAGAACAAAATAATGTAGCCTTCAAAAAATACTTCAGGAAGCTCATCTCTACCTGAAGTCTCCTTCATTCTGTCAGAGGTTACTTTATTCTTTTGAAGTAATTCAGACCTAAGCATTGTCTCTCTTGTTTCTTCAACTCCCACAAAAATCCTCTCCACAGAATCCAGTGACAACCTCACCTTAGGGATTCTTGAGCTGATGGCTGAAGGCCAGCTGAAATTTTCCCAGTGAGGATGTAGAACAAGTCAAGTGAGCATACTGGGCTTCCTACTGCCTTTATCTGACTTACTCCTCTCTGGCTAGAAGGAAAATCAAGTTCTAGACTTCACTACAAAGAAAAACAAATACATAAAGAAATGCAGCTGCTCAGCTTAACAGAACAGTAAGACTCACAAATACCGTGCAGTACACTACATACCTTGGTATGTGCAGCCCAAGGAGGATGCAGCGGCTTAGGTGGGCTTTTCCAATGCTGCCAATATTCTTAAGTCAGCTAACTCAGTGGCTCAGACTCAAGTGTAGGGCTTTCAAGCCTACATTCAGTGAACACACACACACACACAGGGTGGTTAAGTTGCTGCTAAATTGAAGCAAAAGAGAACCAAAATTGGAGATCCATCAAATATGAGAGCTCTTTAGAGGGAAGACACAAATCATGACCTCTCTCCAGCACATATTTCTTTATCTGTATCTCCTATAAATACAAGAAAGGGCTTTCCAGAAGACATTCAGACAAGAATTCAGTGTGTGCCACAGCATCAATATACATAATCTTGTAACAAATTTAATACTTTCTTCTTGAAGTAGAAAGTAATTGAAGATACTTCCTGAATTGAGGATAACCTTTAGGCATGGCAAACATTTAAGTGGGAATTCCATATAACAACATACCATGGGAAAAATAAAAGATGTAGTGTATAGTTACCCTAAAGGTTTTCTTTCCATTTTGGGGAAGAAAGACTTGCTCTTCCCCTTAATGCTCTCTCAGTGATTTACGGTAAGAAGTGAAGGATCATACCATCTTGTCCTTCATAGCCCCCAGGAAAGAAGAGGATGAACTGATGAAGACACAAAGGAAAGACAAAATACTGGAGAAGATACATAAAATACAAAGGGTGTCAGGTAAAGAGAAGACAACTGAATGAGTATTCGGGACAACAGGTGAACTGTTGCAAAGGGTTTATAGTGAGGTACAAATTGAAAGAAAGCTACTATGTTCTGCATTTTTGCATGCGTGCATTTCTCAGTGATGTTACCATCCCTGAATGATGTTAACCATATAAATCCATATTATCATGGGTTTTGTTAAATTCCTATACTGAGACACTCAGTGGTGATTTGGTGGCAGTTGCTGTTAATGCATCTTATACACTGTACTATGACCCTGAGATTCACACCACATTTAATTCACTAATTTCACTGTCATAGGAGCATAGCAGGAATTATCCAGTGAAAATATTATTTTACCTATTTCATATACCAAATCTTTATAGGTGTATTAAGAACCATTAATATTTCAACGGATTAGTAATTTTAACATTATCAGATGCTGAACTCCCAAATAAAACTGAAAGCCATTTTAGTTATAACTGAAAAGACAAGAAAAAACTGCTGTAGGTTTTGATGCACTCTGCTCACAAGCACCACTAATAGAACATTAAGAGCATTCCCATATTATAACTATCATTTAATCTCCTTTTGTGACAAAAATTTAAAGTGATGTGACTTCTATTCAGAAGTTTGAAGAAGTAATAAAAAGGCAATTTAGATTTTTCAATATAAATAACTTATAGGTATAAAACTAAACAGTAAATTCTTGTAAATACTGCCTAGAAGTTAGCAATACTACTATTTTTAATGAGTAAACAACAGCAATATTTTCAAAGTTACCTTCCTTTTTTAAAAGTCTTATTATTGCCTAGCAATGAATTTTGATGTTTTAGTGATTGAATTTGTTGATGTGTATTTCAATCTCTTTGATCCTTATCCAAAGTCTGTTGAAATGAATTTGAGTCCTCCTAGTAACTCCTATTAATTTGGAAGGGTGCAAAAGTTCAATGACTGATTATTTCTTTAGTCATAACTTAAACCAAATATAAATAGCAAGATCTCAAATTATCTTATTATATATTGTTTTGATGGAGCTTGTTGAACATTAAATTTATCAGCAGCTGTCAAGCCTGCAGCTCCTGAGAGTCAAATACAAAATTCTAAACATGTACTTACTGGAGGCATTAAAAAAAAAAGAGGTGTTAACAAAACCAAGTTGCACTGAATTGTTTTTTTTCCTGACAAACTGAGCAGCAAGTTCAAAATGCATCTTGCGTCCTCTAATGTAACTCTCATGGCAAAAACTGCTTTCCAAGTGTTCTGGCATCTCTAAGGTTGCATACTTTTGGCTGCCTTTTTCCACATAGGTAGCTTTTCATTTTTTCAAGCTGAACATCTCATAGTTCACCTAGACTTAGAAACACATTTAGGTCTATTTATTTGTTTCTTCTTGAGGTGCTTGCAACATCTTTTTAATTAATAAAACTGCATATTTCATCAGCATACACTTTTATTTTCTCAACACACATTTGAATGTTAATGAAATTGTATCTAACCTTATCTCTAGGTTTTCTCCTACATAATGTTTGTTGCAATTTACCAATTTGTTTTCAGTTTCAGGGCACGGTATTTTATTCAATATGCTGTAGGTAATTACAGGAGATATCACGTCCTATTCTACATCAGCAATATTGAACTGAATGCTCTACTGGTTTCCCCTTCCCTGCCAGTCTCTGCGAATAACTGGAGGTGCAGATCACAGTCAAGTCACTCAGTGGAAAAACTGTCCTGGCTACGTGCATTTAAACCGGAGCATTTTATATCACTGAAAATCTTGTCAGATGTGAGCATAATTTGGCATACACTTATCCTAGTATATAATATCCTTAGGGATTTGCTTCCACTACTTTATACATATGAGTTGTAATTACATCCTGCTAGTATCACAGCATACAAACCTTCCATGCAAGAGACCGTAATTACAATGTTGGGAAACTTCTGCTGTTCAGTAGTACAAATTACCATTGAACATCTCAGTGTAAGTCAGTAGATAAAATCACTGGTACAGGCACAGTAAGGAGAAACACAGGTGGCTTTACATTAATTTTACACTTTACCCTTGCAGACACCCAGTTGCCCTACATAGAATCATAGAATCATTATTACATGATTACGGCTGCCATAAGCCCAGGTAGAAATTATGAGCCACAGTGAGTTCGAGGAAGCAATTCCAGTGATTATTTTTGTGACAAACATATGTCACACACAGTTTTGTCTATGTTAAGCTTCCTTTGCTGCAAGGTCTCCAAAACAGTGTTCAATGTACCCCTAGCCTAGCAGCAGTGAGACCATGCTTCATTTTAGCAAAAGCACTTTGACAGTGGAGAATATACAAAGGAAGTTTCTACAGCTAGAAAAACATTTGGTGAAGGCACAACACAGACTGGATAAGAAATCACCACTGATAAACAGAGTGCCTTAGGTGGGCAAAACAAAAAGCAAAGCAAAGCAAAACAAAACCGTGCTGCTGTAGCCAAGCTTAGACTTGCTTAAGCTCCAGACAATAGCTCCAGAAGGGGGATACACACCAGGCATTATATCAGATGCTGAATGCAGGTGACCTGGACACAATTCAAAGCATATCCCAACTTGAAAAGAAACCAGTTGTATACAGAAGACTTTCATGGTAAGCATAGCCTTACTAGCTGATATTTTAATGAAAAGTGGCAGTATGTTTAGAACTGTCTTCTCAATGTTCCCTAAGCAGAGATTCAATGAACTTTCAGAAAAATCAGAAAAGGCAACATGGGACTAGTTTTAGATGGGTGACAGTGTTTCATATCCCAGTGCAAACTTATAGATCTGTCCCAAGTGTGCTTTCTCATGAGTGCCATGGGAATAGAGCAGCATACACATAATTTTCAGAGACTTAAGTCACATGAATTTCCCAACACTAATACAATCTTCAGTCTGTTATGTTAGGTAGTGCATACTTTCAACTAGTGGGATACAGTTTAAGTTGTTCGCAGAAGGAGTAAGAAATTATGGTGGGTTTGACCTTGGCTGACTGCCTAGCACCCACCCAGCCACTCTCTTACTCCCCCCCTCAACAGGAAAGGGGAACAAAATAAGATGAAAAAGTTTGAGATAAAGGCAAGGACATCTTTCACCAATTTCCGTCATGGGCAAAACCAACTTGACCTGGGAAACTAGTTGAATTTATAGCCAAATAAAAATAGAGTAGGATGGTGAGAAACAAAGACAAACCTAGAAATACTTCCTCCCTACTTTTTTTTCCAGGGTCAACTTCATTCCTTCATTACTGACCCTTTAATGTGCCAACCAGCGACTAAGGGGGATGGGGAATAGGGGCAATAACACATCCATAATGCTTCATCTCTGCTGCTCTTTCCTCCTCACACTGTTCCCTGGCTCCAGTGTAGGGTCCGTCCACTAGGATACAACCCTTCATAGAATCATAGAATAGTTAGGGTTGGAAAGGACCTTAATATCACTAAGTTCCAACCCACCGACCACGGGCAGGGACACCTCACACTAAACCATGTCACACAAGGCTTCGTCCAACCTGGCCTTGAACACTGCCAGGGATGGAGCATCCACAGCTTCCTTGATCAACTCATTCCACTACCTCACCACCCTTACAATAAAGAACTTCCTCCTTATATCCAATTTAACTTCCCCTGTTTAAGTTTGAACCCGTTACCCCTTGTCCTATCGCTACAGTCTCTCCCCAGCATCCTTATAGGCCCCCTTCAGGTACTGGAAGGCTGCTATGAGGTCTCCACGCAGCCTTCTCTTCTCCAGGATGAACAGCCCCAACTTTCTCAGCCTGTCTTCGTACGGGAGGTGCTCCAGTCCCCTCATCATCCTCGTGGTCTTCCTCTGGACTTGTTCCAACAGTTCCATGTCCTTTTTATGTTGAGGACACCAGAACTGCACACAATACTCCAAGTGAGGTCTCAGGAGAGCAGAGTAGAGGGGCAGGATCACCTCCTTCGACCTGCTGGTCACGCTCCTTTTGATGCAGCCCAGGATACGGTTGGCTTTCTGGGCTCAAGTGCACACTGAAGCCGGCTCACATTAAGTTTCTCATCGATCAACACCCCCAAGTCCTTCTCCACAGGGCTGCTCTGAATCTCTTCTCTGTCCAACCTGTAGCTGTGCCTGGGATTGCTCTGACCGAGGTGTAGGACCTTGCACTTGGCATGGTTCCTTGAACTTGGCATTGTTCATGAATCCCTTCAATGCGGGTCCTTCCCATTGGCTGAAGTTCCACAAGAACTGCTCCAACATGGGTCCTATCCATGGAGTATAGGCCTTCAGGAACAGACTGCTCGAGCATGGGTCCCCTATGTACCATAGGTCCTGTGGGAAACCTGCTCCTGCGTGGGGTCTCCATGAGCTGCAGTTGCCAGTGTGAGGTCCTCCACAGGTTGTAGTGTGACTGACTGCTCCACTGTGGCTCTCCATGGGTTGCAGAGTGACAATCTGTGTCACCGTGGTCTTCAACATGGACTGCAGAGGAATCTCTGCTCCAGCACCTGGAGAACCTCCTCCTCCTTTTTATCTGACCTTCATGTCTGCAGGGCTGTTTCTTTCACATTTTTCTCACACCTGCTGAACATCTTTTTTAATCCTTTATTAAACATGTTATTATAGAGGTGCCACCAGTGTCACTGCTGGGCTGAGCTGTGCCCTGCAATGGATTTGTTGGAACCATCTGTGTCCATCACAGAGAAGCCCCTGCCCCTCCTCACAGAGACTGTCTCAGCATCCACAACCAACCCCCTCCCTCCAAGCCAGTACCTGGCCATGGACACCCAACACAGAAATAAAAAGAGCAAAGGTATAAAGAGCTATGACATAAAGAAGGCTTTAATAATAATAATAATAATAATAATAATAAAGGCTCTTTTGTCAAAACAATAGTTTAAAGGTTCAGCTTAAGAACATTCATGGTGACTCAACTGGCTGCTTTACTTTCCTCATTAAAATGTCATTTCACGTAGAAACAAATAGAGATACTTGATTAGTGATTCCAAAACATTAAATAAAACAAAGAATTTGAGAGAAAACAGGCAGGCTTAAGGTGTATAGTTTATAATGTCTATGTTCACTGCCTTAGGTTAAATGGTGTGTTATGATGACATCCCATTAGGTGGTACCATAAGCTCAGAATTTCACTTGAATGTCAGAGAAAAAAATGGATCAAGAAATACAGCATGTATAGACAAGAACTAAATCTAGTTAAAAAGCTCTTAAGCATACACTTGAGTATAAAATTAACTTCATAACACTTTCAATGCTTTTAACTTATGCAAAGCAAGCTGAAAGCCACAACTAATGCAGTCTTTCCATCAAAGGGCTATTTCATTTATTCTCTATTGAGGTCTATGCCAAATGACTAAAATCAACAGGTATTGAAATGGAGTATTATAACAGTGAATTAGCTACTGGCAGGAGCTATACATAGTGCAACTGGAACATAATTCCAGAAAGTAAAATTAATTTTCTAGTAAGATTAAAATAATTTAGAGAAAGACTAATGTGTCTAAGGCAAAAGTATGCTCCTCATGTTAGACATCTTCTTCCTTACAGTATTATTTTAATAATGTCAATTAATGTGGCAGTAATGGGACTTGGTTTTGGTTTTGTATTCTTTATTAAACTAGAATGAAAGTCAAAGCAGCACTTATTTGTCACACTCAGCGGATCAAATTTACATTTGTTTATTTTGTTTATGTTCTATAAAAATACTATTTTCTCCCTTAGTTTTTTGGGTTTACCACTAGTAATTCTGTTTTGTGAGCCTTAGACTTTCTTACAGTGATGCTGAGATAAATCCTAAAATACTAATAAAAATAAGCAAAATCTTGTTGTTTTAAAGATTTCTAATGCGAAAAGTCCAAGGTTAACTTCTATTCTGTTCTGAGTAGTTTTATGGATAATTTTCCGTACTATAGTCATTATTAATTTATAACTCAAGAGTGTTGCATGCAAGACTGAATCACCTGAGGCAAAAAGGAAGTGATGTTACCTCATGCCATCTGAAAGGTATTAATGCTTTTTTCAGACATATATAGAGAGGATATTTAGAAAACATGTAAACAATTTGCTTTATTTCAGGAAGGAAACTCCCTGAGGTCTAGGCAACATCAATCTGATAACTAGCATTTGGAAAAATGCAGTGATTGTATAGATTGGTCAGGCAAAAGATCATTTATCATGTCTAAATAGACTTTTTAACCACAATCAGGTCTATTTCAAGCTACAAAAGTGGAAATTGTTTGATTGAAACTTACCGTGATCCTTGGCCCACTGTGGATGATATAACCCATAACTGTACAGCACAAGATTTAAAGGAAATGTTATACCAAAAATGCATGGTACTGTTGTACTCACACATCAAAGGCTCCTGTATCTATGATCAGCCTAGTCTAACTATATATTATGTTACTGCTGGAAGAAAAATAAGTACAGAGGCCAGTAGCATTTCTTGGTCAATAATCTTGTTTCTTTCTCAGTCTCCTGTAGAGCTTAAATAAACCCCCAGGTTATAATGCACAAAATTTAAAGTAACTCTACCTTCACTCTATGCGAAGTTTGGGTCAGATCACCTGGTCCAGCCCCCAGCCTGCCAAGGGCACTAGACGAGGTTGCTCAAAGCTCTGCCCAGCCTGACCTTGAATATTTCCAGGGATGGGGCAACTGCAACTTCTCTGGGGAACCTGTTCCAGTGTCTCACCACCCTCCCCACAAAAAGTTCTTTATATCCAACCTAAATCTACCCTCTTTCAGTTCAAAAACTTTGCCCCTTGTGCTGTTATTACACGCCTTGGTAAAAAGTATTTCTCCATCTTTCTTATAAGCACCCTTGTGGTAAAATGGGGGAAATTAGAGACCTCCTCTCCCCAGTCCCCCAAAGTTTATAACAATAAGGAAACCTTGGAATAAAATGCAACTACTACTTTCACGATGGGATGCAGTTGGCATGCATGGAATCTATCTGGTAATAGTACACCAGGCAACCCTGCAACCCTGGCATATGCTAAGAGAAACTGAACAGAGGGTAGGGTGGAGCAAAGGGCCCAAGGCCTGTGTTGTGGTTTAAGTTCAGCTGGTAACTCAGAATCACACAGCCATTCACTCAACACCCCCCACCCCCCAACGTCCCTTTCCCCCCCCACTCCCGGAGGGATGGGGAGGAGAATTGAAAGACTGTAACTCCCATGGGTTGAGATAAGAACCGTCCAGTAACTACAGTATAACACAAATCACTACTGCTACCACCAATAATAATAATGGTAAGGGAAATAATAAGGGAAGAGAACACAAACCGCTCACCACCTGCCAAACAATACCCAGCCTGATCCAAGCAGTGATCTAGCCCTTCCAAGTAACTGCCCCCAGTTTATATACTGGGCATGACCGGCTGTGGTATAGAATACCTCTGGCTAGTTTGGGTCAGGTGTCCTGTCTCTGCTTCCTCCTGGTTTCCCCTCCTCCCTGGCAGAGCATGAGACTCACAAAGTCCTTGGTCAGAGTAAACATTACTGAGCAGCAACTAAAAACATCGGTGTTATCAGCGCTGTTCCCAGGCTGAAAGTCAAAAACAGCACTGCACCAGCTACTAAGAAAGGGAAAAATGACAGCTACTGCTGAACCCAGGACAGCCTGTCTCATACTCCCTGCAGAGGTGGGAACTTGAAGCCACCAAGCTTTTTAGGCACTGCACAGCAGCTGCCAAAAAAGGAGACTTTATTTGCATTTTTGAAAGCAAAGTGAGAGGATTTTACACCCATCGGTAACAAAGTATGAGTAGAGTCTCTCAAGCTCCATAGGCACACAGTTAAAAAGTTGAAACCTGTGTTACTATGGAGAAGCCTGGAGGGATACAAGGGCCTCGTACACAGGCAGGATGAACAAAGAACTGATAGCGGGAGAGGAGGCTTTGCCTTGTGTAGGTGGACTGAGAAACGGGGCTAATGAATCTCTAATCAGGAAAGACTATCCCTGAAGCCTGGACCATACTGGAAGCACATGGACATTGTCAACATATGGTTTCATGTCAGCAAAACATGACTGGGGTGTCCTTTACATGAAAATGATGTAACCTGACAGAAATTAACTGACCACTCCATACATGATGGAAGGGTTATGGGGAGGTACTAACCTGAATCAAATTGTATAAATACGTGAAATTAGGAAAGGGAAAGCGGGGAAGACTCCATCGTAACTTCTGTGATCAGTTGACAGGCTGAACCTATCTCTCTCCCATAGGGATGGATGTCTCCTGTGTAAGAAATTCATCTTATGCATGCTAAATATCTAACTCACTCTAGCTGTTTATAGTTATTATAGCCTGGTTATGCATCGCTTCAAGCTTGCTTTTGCAGACAGTCCCTATCACCGGCAATTTCTGAACCTTAATTTGTCACAATTTTATATTAATAAAGAGCATTATTCCATAAACTGCCAGTCCTTTGTGGGCGCTTGCAGTAGCTAACAGTGACTAATTGAATAAAGTGGGAAAAACCGCTGAGGGGTCCCCCATAGGCTGTTGGCATGTTTCCCTGAACTAGTCAGTTGAATTGCCCTCAGATCCAGCAAGACTGTTGGGTGAAGGGTCCCTATAACGGGATGTTGACAGACTGGTTGGGCACAAGGCTCTCAGCTTTCCTGGGGTGCTGATAGACAGATCAAACACTAGGGGTTGAGCAAATCTCCCCACCTTTCACATGACAACCCTTTATGTATTGAAAGGCAGTAGTAACATTCTCTCAAGCCTTCTGCTCTCCAGTCTGAACAATTCCAACTCTCTAAGCCTGTCTTTGTAGAAGAGGTGCTCTGGCCCTCTGATCATTCACGTGGCCCTTCTCTGGACTCTCTCCAACAGGTTTATGTCCTTCTTTGTCCATAACCAAACCCAACAACAAACAACCCTAACCGAATCCTGAGAGAAATAAAAAAAGTAGATTTTTAAAAGTATACAGGTGCAGATGGAGATTCCATCTTTTTTTTTTATTTGACCAGTTCACAGAGTGGAAGGAAACCAGGGATTCTCACAGGCACAGACGGTCTTTTTCAGCTCTAAATTATTAAATGCCTTTGTGCACTTATCCTAGTCAAAATGTAATTTCACTTTTCCAAAGCAAAAAAAAAGTATGAGAAATCCCTGCATTACTCTTCAACCAGTACTACAGAAGTGCACGTGGTCACCAGGGAGACCAGAAGGTCTAAGTATGTGAGGATGAATTAGTTATGATTTCCAACTGTCAGTTTTCAAACACCTTTGTCAAGACTGATTTATATAACTATGATAATTACCTCAGCAGCTCCAGAGGAACAAGCAGAGTCCTCACAAAAAGTTCAAAATATTTGTACTTAAATGGGTCTAAGTCTGACCTCTAGAGAAACTGATTTGGGGTGAGATGGGTGAAGGAGGCTGCACAGCAAATTCTGGCTTCATTAGACTTTGCA
Organism: Lathamus discolor; assembly: GCF_037157495.1. Classification (NCBI taxonomy): domain Eukaryota; kingdom Metazoa; phylum Chordata; class Aves; order Psittaciformes; family Psittacidae; genus Lathamus; species Lathamus discolor. Next base: position 109,430,583 of record NC_088885.1, on the reverse strand, counting down.
ATCCAGAGACTAATCATCAGCAATGCAAACAATGAAACTAATACATAGCAGAACTTCAGTCTCAGCCAAGATACAGAGGTTGAAAAGAAAATTAATTTAAAGCTATTTTTGCAGGGTTTGGCCTAAATATAATTCAAGAGAAAATAAATGGAAGGTCTAAACAAATTGGCTTGTTCAGATATCACTGAATGTACACATTCGAAGAAAAACAGTAATAAGGCTTCAAGCTTCAATTTTAGATACCTAGTAGAGCTGACAGACCTGGAATCCGAAACGCATCATTTTATGAAAAGATGAAGGACAGCAGGGAACATAAATGGTGAACTGCTTACACAGGTTTCTTTAGAGAGCTATTTTCTTCAGATCAGAATGACATTGTGCACTATTCTACATCACTGAAATATTATCTTCGAAAAAGCAAGCAAGCTTATAATGAAAGGCCAATGGCCACTAGAAAAAACATCCAATTCTTTTCCATAGTCAGTTTCTATTGAAGTAATAACTTGATCAAATTCCTAAGCAGTCCTGTGCTGCTGTCTTACTAGATATCAGGCTAATTACTCACCTGCCTTAAAAATGGAAGAACAGTCCTTGAAAAGCCACAACATTTACTGGGGTGCATGACAAAAGCCCTCAGTCTGGTGGAAAGGCCCAGACCATTATTATTTTTGACCATTTGTATCAGTATAGATAATGACATCAACAGATCTGCATAATGCCTCTGCTGTCTTCACGTATGTGATCCAGCTGCTTGCAGCAACCCTCACGGCAGGGTTTAGTGGACTGCAAATAGCCCGCCTTTCCTAGTCACACTTATGAGGCCAAGTACAACATCAGTATCCCATTCCTAGGCTACTGCCAAGCTTGTCTCCTTCTACTGAATGATGTCTTATTTAATTTGTGACTTTACAATATGCTGTTCTTGCCTAGGCAGATAGAAAAGGCTGTAGATACTTAATCTGAAAAAGATAGTTATAGCAAAATTATTATTTTCAGAAGTTTTAGCTGAAAACAAAAGAGAAAAGTTGCTCAAATGTAGGATCACTCGGCTTTCTTTCAGCTGTGTAGCTGGCCTTCTGGAACTGAATTTCATCCATTCAATTAAAACTATTTTGAAATGTAAAAATAACATTTAATGCAAAAGGGCTGAAGGCTTTCCTTCATCTTGTTTTAGCAGTTCTCAGTCTTTGGGATAAAAGTAATGAGATTCCTCTGAATTAAAAATGTAAACTGTCTGCCCCAGAAAGACAAAAACTGTGCCTGTGGGTGCTGTATTAGTGGGATATTGATAGTTTATCTGGACAGCTCGGGAACTGCTTATCGTCAAAGGATATTTACACCAGGCTGCTTAGCATGAAATACTCTCCTGAACACTATGTTCCACCATTCATGCATTAACCTTCATTCCAGCGCTCCCACATACCATCCTCCTGCACTGTGGGCTAAAGACATTTTCACAGCTTGTCACATTGCCATCACACCACTGACTTACTTGACACTATAAAAGATGCTAATGGCTATGTCTAGGGATTTCATGTTTTTACCCCTTAATTATCAAAGGACTAGTTAAGTTTGTCTGTCAGCTTTGTGGAAAGTTGGAGGAGGCAGATTCTTCTCTCATGGTCACGGAGTGGCAGCCTCAATTACAGTGTTCAGACTGCAGACACTGCATGCCTGCCTGAGAGATGCTGCAGCAAGTCCTGCTCAGCTGAAGTGTCTTCATCTACACCTTCCTTTGCTCATCCCAATCGATATACAGCCCCAAGTGTTATGAGCCTTGCAATGAGCTGAGAACCACAAAGCACAAGGCTCCATGTTCTACCTCCTTTGCTTTCTAATGCAGGGATCACAGTGACCAGCAGAAGAGAAGCAGCTCTATTTCTCTTTACGAGAAACTAAGAAGCCTAAACTGTTCAAGCATCTTTTTATTTATTTATTTTATTTTTTTTAGGACAAAGTCTATGAGGATGAAGGTTTTCTTGCACAAACAAAGCTACTTAAGCTGAAGCTGGTTGCTTGGTGCCTCCTGGCTCCAGTGGGAAGGGCTAACCAAATTCTGCGGCTCAGTGCTGCAGGTTGAAGGGGACAGTTTCCCTCACACAGCCTCTGACAGAAGAGTTTAGCAATCCATCCAAACAACGAACAAACGACTTCCTTCAGCAATTTAAAATTAATATGGTAGTCTTCTGTGGCAGGGAAATATATAATTTATGTATTTCTGAATACAGTTTATTTAGTAAATGATACCCTTACTAGTGAAAGGACCACAATTAGATGTTTTCACACATTTTAATGAGATTATTTATTTCTTTTCTCTCCCTTACAGGAACTCCAGCTCCATCAGGAAGCCATAGAATGCTATTATTTGTAAGGACAAACACACACAGCAGTTTCTGCCTCTTGTTACATACACTTAAAACAATAGGAGGGCTCTCTACTGCCCCATTATGTGGTACGGACAGGGACTGCACACAGCTTTTAGAGGCAGGATGAAGACTGGGCTTAATCCATCTTTCTGTGGGCTGAATTCTGTTTGGGATCTGTCCCAGAGCCTTAAATGGTCTTTAACCTGCATTGACCACATACCTGGTCTGCAGTACCTCTAGGCTGGTCCACACTGCACAGCTGCCTAACCATAATCTTGTCTCATGTTAGATCTCTTTCCTTTCACTCAAATACTGCCTGAGACCATTCCCAGCACCAGGTCTTACACAGAAGTCTACAGAGGACAACACTGTGGCTGCCTTTCCTTACTGCAGGTAGAAATTCTAACACCAATTGTTTTAACAAATCAGTCAGACAGCTCTGGACAGGAATTCAACACAGATCTCTACTTAAACAAGCAAAAACTAACCTGCAAATAAGAAGCTGAAATTAAGGAAATGCCTAGGGATTCTGCTGAATTTGGATTTTAATGAAATAAGTTAGAAACATCTTTTAAAGGATATGAGAATGTCTACATTAGTGAGAAAAAACTTTTTTAGAACCTGAAACATTATTTAGGAGTAAACACTAATTTAAATGGCATTTCATACATTAACAAAGTCTGAGTTTAGATTTTAGATTAATGAAATACTATCAAATGTAATCTAAACAATTTAATGGTTGGCTGGGTTAATTAGCATTTTTCAAAGACTGATAATTAATATCTTTTAACCTCAAGGTCGCAGCTCAGACCCAAGATCTTAACTAATTACAGCACTGACAATAATTAGGAGGACAAATGTAGCATTTGTAGATCTTCTACTTCTGCAGCTATTCCCTCAAAATACCTACAAGTTAAGTGGCAATGTTTAAAGCTCGTGTTACAAAGAAGTAGGCTGAGACACTGATATAAAACAACATTTTCTTCAATCATCATAGTAGAACGCAGGCAAAAGATTTTGCACGCAGGCTGGTAAACTGGCTTGACAACTTTGCAAGGCTGATAAAAATGTATGTCCTTTTTTATCTTCTTCCAAAATGGAAGTATCACTGTTGAGCTGAAACAAACTGTGTCAACAAACACACAAAAGTGCTTTTAGTGAAGATAGTAAGGGTCAAAATACTCAGAATGACTAAGACCACTGAGCATTTCCTTTATTTAACTAAAACTTCCTTTTACTAGATATTAATGTATTAATTAAGTCCAAGATTGCTTGCATAGTACTCAGCAATACGAATGCACTTTCCATAAAATGTATTTTATTTACTATTCCTAACACCGTTATTAATCAGCACGCATAACTCCTACATAGTGTGTATTAACATATATATCTTAGGGCACTTTAGGTCCCAAGAGCTCCATCTACAAATATCAGAACAAACAATTCCTTTCCCAAACGGTTTATCAGCTTTTCGCTCATTCACTGCTATTTTTCCTGCGCAACAGAGGTGTCCACTTGAAATCAGAGCTAAGCTGTGCTATGTGCTAGCCCAAGATCTTTACACAAGAACCTTCCAGTTGAATTAGCCAAGACAGATGAACAGCAGGAACAAGGAAATAATAGGTCCTTTCATGAAATTGGAGCAAACCCTCCAAACCTGAATCCAACCTCTGTTTGATTCATGCCTGAGACAGAAAACACTCTCCAGTATTTTAAGCAGGAAAAGCTAAGGAATCTGCATCTTTTGATCTTGTTTTATATTGAGCTCCAGTTGCAAAAAGTGGTGCAAAGCCATTAAGCTGCCAGAATCAGGTCATCATACAAAAAGCTGTAAACATAATGCAATGTTAATGATTCAAGTCAAGTTTCCTGGTTTTCTTCTACAGACTAGTGACCTGTTACAGTCACCTCCTCAACTCCTTATTATTTTACAAGGAAATTGTCATTAATAAAGATGCGGTTTTGGGGTTTTTTGTTTGTTCGTTTGCATTTTTTTTCTTTAAGGAAAATTAATAAAAAAAAAAAGCAGCACAAACTTCTCTTTATAATTATATAGTTTCATAGAAAATATGGTGCACTGTGCCACACATTAAATTTTTCAGGTTTCTCTCTTTCTTATTAAACCGATTTAAAAGATCTGTGAATGCAAAGCATGAAGTAAATGAGGCATAAATGGGTAATATCCCCAGGTAATGATAACTTCTGCACATGCACCTCTTCTAAATTCCCTTAAACATATTGTGTTCTATACCACATGGGATGCATAATTCTTACACTGATTTTCACACCTTCTTCTGTTGGTTTCAGGGCATCCAGAAAAGTCTGGTTTTTGCTACGAAGTCGAAGAGGCACTTTTATTCTCTGATCATAAGGAACCTACATAAACACTTCACAACATTGAAAAAGAATAGATAAATCAATTACATCCTAGAACTAAAAAGAACAAAATTCCATCTTGCAATAACTGCAAAACACTAAAAAGTGCAGCCAGTGCAATTTTGGACATATACACATGCATGTGTGTATTATCTGTCCCTATCAGTTTCAGCACTCTGGATCAGACAGTATATTTGCAACGGAGCTCAAATCCAAATCTTCCTGTTTGACACTGCAAGAGATTTGGAGTGGAAGTCAAAGACTGTGCTGCTTTAGAAAGCAGAGGTACTTTAGAAAGCCTGATGCATCAAGCAGACAGGCCCTGCTTTTCTGGACAAAGGCCTTAAATCATCCTTCTGCTGACAGATGTGCTCAGAGAGAAAGCAGCGTTGTTTATCTTAATGTCTTATGCATTTTCTGCAGCCTATTCACACTAAATGCAACAAAGTGTCTGGAAAAACATGCTACTGACGTAATTCTATGCTGTGGCTGAATAACATTAAACAAAATTTATCTAGCCTTTGAAGTGCAAGCTTTTTATTCTCTATTCTAAATAGTAAAATAAGTAAAAATTGAGGCTTTCACATTAGCTGTCCCATCCTTATCTCCCTTTTCTCCAGCAAATGCAAAGCAAACACAGTGAAAGCTGGACTAACAAGCAGACAGAAACGTACCATAGAGAACTACGTATCTGTTGCAACATTTGGTGGCGTAATAGAAAAAGAAATCAGAACATCACAAAACTGTTTATATAAGTTTTACCTACACTAGCATGTTATTTTTTCCTGAAGGCTATGGGCTAAAATCTGTGGCTGTTTATACCGTCTATGGCAGCTCAGAACACAGAGTCCTGCTTCTCAGTGCAATTAATTATTTGACACCAGATGCCCATGCATGAACACTGGTAGCATATTTACTTTTCCTGAAATTTTTTTAAGCCCTTATCTGTATTGACATAAGTATGTTGCCATGTTGCATTTGAACACAGCAAAGCACTCCTCATGAAGATGATGAATATTCCTGGTTAATATCTTCGTAATGCGGTACAAAATAGATCTGTAATAGCCTAACACAGATTAACACAAATGACTCATTTTTTTATTAATATATGCATTTAAAATTGCCTAAATGTCTTCTGGCTTCCAGACTTAGCTATTTTTGCTAGGCAATTTTAAAAGAAATTGTCAAAGTACTTTCAAACAGAAAGATCAAAGTTCCTATGACGAATTCAAAGACATTGACTTTTCAAATTCAGTTCTTTGTTGTAGTGGGATCTAAATAATAACGCCTGTACCACAGAGCTGATCATATCACAGGAGCAGCAGAAGAGTGCTGTGGCTCAACTGATGTGTGCTGCTCCCATCCACACTTAGCAAAAAGCCTTGAGAGCCCAGCATGAGGCAGTAGCCCAGGGTAGGCAGGGTAGGCAAGGTAGAGATGTGCTGTACAACAGCAGCTCCGTTTTGGCTGCTGCACAGCTATGCTCTGCCAATGCAGGCAGCTTCAGGTGACAAGAGTCCTAAAATAATCTAGGCTGGCAGGGGCTCTGAAAGTCATTTGGTCCAACCCTATGGTCAAAGCAAGGAGAAGTTCAAATTTAAAGCTAAGTTCAAAGTAAGATCATGCTGTTCAGGGCCATGTCCAGTCCAAGGATGGAGATGCCCCAGCCTCACTCAGAGATCTGATCCAGTGCTTGATCACCTGATAAGTATTTTCCCCTATATCAATCTGGAATTTGTTAAGTGGTAGAGATGAACACAGCAATATATTCCTACCCTTTTCTGAGCAGCACTGAGAAATACAAACTCTCCATGTTGCAACCCTTTGACCCTCCTCACTTGTATGGTGCTAATTTTACTCCTCTCTTTGTTTTGAAGCTTCCTATCTGCAGTGGGCTCTTGTGAAAGGGAAAGAACTATTTTGTAATGAGAAATGGCCTGGGCCTCAGGATATTTGAGCTCTGCCTCTCTTTCCTGTGATTTTCTTGCATGAATATGGGAAAGTCACCTCCTTGGATTTGGTTCCAGTAGGAACTGTTGAGCTCTACAACTTGAATTAAACCCACCTAATTTTAGTTATCTAGTATACAAAAACAATGCTTGTCCATACTGACATGAGAAACAGAGGACAGTTGGACCCTGAAACAGCCACTTCTGTAAATTGTTACAGGTAATCTGAAAAATGGATTAGGGCTAACGTAATACAAAAAAGGAATATGAGATTGAGCTAAATCTGGCTGTGGTATAACAAATGTGTATGTTATTAATGGCAGCAACTTTGAACCTGATCACTTTTTGTGTGTACTTTTTTAACAGAAGAGTTACTGAAGTTTCAGACCCAAGAATCAAGTTTAGGCAAAAAAATAATGAAGGCTTTCAAGAAGGTCAGGTAAGATTTCTTGTATCCATTTTATAATTCTCCACCTCATTTCAAATATAAGTATAGTAATAATCACTTTGCAGTTCTTGCAAATGCACAGTCAGTTTAGTATGTCTCCAGCGGCATGAGCTCTTCCTAGGGAATCAGGATCCCATTGAGCTGGGCCATGAACCCAGCAAATGCTAAGGGTTGCTGCTGCACTGAAGAGCTAACAAAGCTGCTTGGACAGTGAACTGAAACGCAAATTCACCAAAACTTCATTGCATAGAGATGCTAAACATCTCTTAAGATAGAAATAGCACTTAAAACCCACTGAGCTGTGCAGGATTCAAACTGGACCTGTAAAAGAATGGCTTTATGCATGACTAGAAATAGCTTGAGACATCCTATGTCCTTAAAGAACTTAGGTTACGTCTTTCAGAATGAGCTGAAAGACAAGCTTATTAACTCAAATTTTAACATTTTTGTAGCTTACATCAGCAGATGTCCTGCGTTTAAGAAATGGGCAAAATACCCTTAACAGGCTCTGAGTATACACATTTAGATGAATACAAAACTGTTTTTAGAGGAATAGTTTTCCTCAGTTGAAAACATAAAAATGAACATTATCATACCATCCAAATTCAGTTCTAAGTGCAAATGTTTTGCAATATCAAAATTATTTTCCGTAATCCTGTTGAAAGACTGGCAAGGCATATGAGTCTTGATGCCAATGTAACAAATCTGAAGTCTGCTACCAGCTCTACTTAATGTGACCTTGAAGGAGCTGTCCAATATTTTATTTGTGAAAATGAACCACTGAAAGATACTGTCAAAGTCAGAAATATGAACCATGTGTAATGAGAAGGAAATAGAAATATTAGCAGCAATTAGGAGGAGAGTTGGAACTGAAATTTATGGTTTCTGGGCTTCCTATCAAATGTATCTTTGTACATAGTAACAGGATATTAATAGGGACTGTCTGTGTCTCTTCCACAGTTGTTCTGGTTCAGATAAAGTCATATGCCCTGGTTATGGTGTTTATCTTAATGCTGTATACGAAATAAATGCCAGTAACTGAGAATATTAAATGATAGAAATCTGGAGTTCAAGCCAGAATGAGTGGCACACAGATTACTTCTTTCCCCCAAAGCAGTATGGTTTGATTTTCCCTTTTGTAACTATGAAATATTTTCAAGAAGGGAGATTCAAAATACGTTTCTTCAGTTTAAAAGCAAATCATATTACAATTTCACTGAAGATAGTTTTCTAATCTTAAATAATCAGAAACACTCAGAGAAAAATACATAATTGTTCCCATAGTGATACATGCTTCTCCCTTTTCCTAGAAGGGATCTCACCACAAAAAAGGATAAATAGCAGGCTTGCATTGCCTGAACAAACCATTATTCCTGTTGCAAAACTCAACCACTAATGATAATAACTGGGAAGTAAATAAACCCGACTTGATTCTCAGGAAATAAAGTGAGGTTGCAACACTCAATTGTTTTTTATTTACAAAATGAACACTTGAGACACTAGGACATGGACCACCACAAAACTACTTTTTCTGCTATTTTGAGGGTAAAGTTAGACCTGAAAATACTGGTGTAGACTTTTTACAGTATTAGGATAATGACAGCTAAAATGTGTTTAGATTTTGTTTCCACCAGAATATGGAAATTTGACAATTGTCAAGCTATCTGCAGTTTCTTCAGACGTATAAACTACATACTTTATATCAGCATGGTATTTCATTATAGGATGAGATGTAAGTCTTATGATACTGAAATAGTTTAAAAATTTTATACGGAAATAAATTTGTTAATAGTGAATTTTATGTCAGTATCATGCTAAGTCTATAATCAGCAATAAACATGTTTAGGAGCATGTCCTAAGAGACTCAACAGGGATGTTTAGTTAAAAGGAATCACAAACATTGAGAGTATTAAATTGGACTTCGAATTGTCATTTTCTGAGGGTAGTTTAAAGAAAGCTAATACACATCAAAGTGATCAATCATGTCAGCTATGAGTGGAATTCTCCAGGCCTTTTCCTGTCAACTTTGTGTGCCTTAAGAGTATCATCAGACATGATGGCCTATTCTCCCACTTGCAGGCAGTTAAGTCAGAAGCAGCTTGCAGGCCTGACAAGAACAACTTTGATATAAAGAGAAGAAGATAACTGGATCCAATCTTTGTAAAATCCCCAACAGTGTTTATTTGTTTGCTTATCTTGTTAAGAGAAGTAGAGGGATTGTTAACACTCAACTAATGTTTTCAAAGAGACCGGGGAAACTGAAAAAGAATGGACTACTCTTTGTAAATGTAAAAGACAGCAGACCTGCTTTTCAGACCCTTCGGATTTTAAATCGGGAGTCTAATTTTTTCAATTTGCCTTTTCATCAGTAACTATTTTCTTTCTATGATATGAAAGGCTCACGCTGTTGTTTGATGATATATCAAATCCCCCATTTCTGCCTACAGAAATGTCCTATATATACACCTCTCTATCTATAAAAATATTGTATCTGCTGTCTACATAGATGTGGCCTGGAGTGAAGAAACTTCTCCCTAAGCAATTTCTAAATTTTAAGCTTTTTTCTTCCTTTTCAGTAGTGAATTACTCCCCTGCCTACTTACCAATATCACATTTCAATATTTTTTGCTGGACAAACTGGGAAAATACTGTTTTTCCAGATATCTACAATGATCTGTTTTTTAGAGAGGGTGACCTTGTAAAAATACTTATAAAGAGTTTATTAAGAATTTTTTTTACTTTAGAAGTAAAATATATACAGTCTATTAATTTTCTGAAGGACTTCTGAAAAGCTTAAAAAAAATCTCTAATAAGGGGAAGTAAGTAATTTACCTTTTTAAGAGAAACATCATCCTATATCTACTGCTAATGCATCTGTCATCCCCTTTCACGAATCAAGTCATTGGCTCCAAGACATCTTTAGATGAACTATAAATTAACTATACCACAAGATTATGTTTCATTTACTAGACACATGCAGCTTCCTTAACCAGTACCACCTCAGCACACCCAGAAGTAGCTCTGGTATGCATTAGCAGTAGAGTTACATTTTATGGTATGTGACAAAGAACGTGAGAAACTTAACTCTGCATTAAAAATAAAGTAAGTTTCTAAATCTCAGCTGTGTGAAAACAACATACAAGGGACTCCTAAAAACTTAGGAACCAGCAGATGAATAAAAAGAAACATAAGGATTTCTGGAGCTTGATGGATGTTTTTGAACATCTGGACTTGACATTGCTGACTTTATTACATATTTAAACTATGGTAGATCCACTGTGACTATTCTGTATTGCGTTTAAAGCTTACGTAGTTGCCTGGAACAATCTTGACTAGGAGTTAACAGTTAGAATATACATTTCTACTTTGAATGAGCAGCAAAACTAAGCTGGAAGATGTATTTTACTTCCTCAGTTTTTTTGGTAGTAAAAGAACTGATGTTTTTTCCTGCTCCAATATATGGTAGAGACATCTACCTTTACTATTTTTTTTTCCTTAATGTTTCCAGTATTGTACACGCTCTGCATATTCCGAACATACAACAGTGCAATTGTTGCAAGTAACCTGCGAGTGCAGTGGTAGCGGTAGGATTTTATTATATTTTTTTTATAGCATTACTTTGCCATATTATGCATTCATAATTATCGTGATGTAACAGAAATTAAGGAACAAATCTAGCATGTGAGTTCAGCAGATTGGAGACGTCTTAACACCATTTACTCCTGTATCCCTTTGTGATTTGCTTTCAAGCATCCCATGCAGGCTTGAGATGAATTTATAGCATTCAAAATGGTGCATGGGAAATTAATTTTGCACTTGTCCTCAGATTCTAAGGTACCCCAAAAGGGTGCAAAATTATGCAAATACTTGCCCTTGTCCTTTTTGTGCCTTTGCTTTCTTAAAGGAGATCCAGACTGTCAGCTACCATGAAACAGTAATGTACCATTCAAATTCACTGAAGAAAACCATATGGAGACTCTCAAAGCATGTCCTTTGGTCCCACAAAAGTACGGCCAAAACATCAGACTTATTTTTGTTTTGTCTAAAATGAGCACACCCCCCTCCACCCCCAACCATACCGTTATGGAAACGCCTACAAGTTCAGACTGAAAAGATTGAAAGTTACCCATTTTTACAGATTGGGGTGAGATACTTCTGTTTCAGTAAAGACTTTTTTATGTTACAGGTTCAAATAAAAGTTTCTATAAAGTCGCATGGGCACTAAAAGCAAGTTATGCTGTTACAATTTCTTAATGCATTGTGTTCAGAGATGCTTGTAACACTTCGACTGCTTTTATTCTCTCAAACAATAAAATTGAAACATTTTGTATCTGAGTGTGCACAGAAATTTTATCTAAATTAGAACATGATTACTGTTAGTGGAAGCAGTTTCAGTAGGTCTTGTCTCTTTCTCCCTGGGGAGAAAACCAATGGCTGGAGAATGCTGTATCTAATGTAGCACCTTCTATAATTATCACAGAGATTTCTGATGTTAGGTGCATTTATTTCCTAACTTTGTGGGAAGAAAGTTAACACAATCTCTTTTTGAAAACCCTGCTGTGCCAGCATTATCTGTGCTCTAATATTTTCTAACAGCCTTACCCAGGTATAAATGAGATGTCAAATCTAAATTAACACCGGAAACATGACCTGCCCTTCTCTTCTTCTGCAAACTGACAGCTCAGATGCACATGTCAAATGTGAATCACCCTCCAGCTAACTAGAGACTCAGGAGTGGCATATTGCTGAACTGCAAAACTTACTAACAGAAGATCATCATAAAGAATAAGAAATTCCAAACAATTCTACACTGTCATTTGGATTCTGCATTGTCCCTTCCCTCCTCATGATCATAGAAAAATAGCTTTTGCCATATCCTTTACAGAATGGAAATATAAATCCCTTTCCTCTTTGTGGTAGCTTCCTGGTTAAGTAAAGGTTATAATATCTCCTTTTCATGTTTTTGTTTTTGGTTTTGTTTTTTTTTATAAGCAACTATCATTAATGAAGCCTTTCCTCTCAATAACTGGTTTCCTAGACTTATATAACTTCAATTGCTCTCTCCTGAACTCTATTCTACAGGTCCTTAATCTTTCCTGAAGCACAGGGCCTACAAGCAGAACAAGTACTTCAGCTGAAACCCTCCAATACCGCTTTCTTATCCCTTCTGTTAAAAGTTCTACAAAACATCCTTCCGATACAGCAAATAAATCAAAACAATTAATATAAAAATAGATAATACAAGTAGAAAAAAGATGCGGTGAAACCTGTGTGTCTTAATTTACCAAACTTTGCTTATTTTGAGATCACCACAAAAGAGGTTTCTAGTTCATAAGGGCTAAAAAAGATCTGAGAAACTTTGAAGACTTGTAAAAGCTTAACATTTCATGTCAGATAAAAGTGGAGATGAAAAACTCCTATTCCTTTTTATGCAAATGATAAAACTGTATTCACCCTGGACCCCAAGAGAACAGGAAAAAGACATGTATATTGGAAAAAGATGCCATTAAATCCATAGAAAAAATGATCAAAAACATTAAAGACTGGCAATAAAATAAGATGTTCTATTTTATCATGGTGATTTTCATTACCGTATCTTCCAATATCAACTCACCAGTCATAGCTATGTATAGTTTATGTTATTGCACTGAAGTACCTTTTAGGTCTTAAGTGTAAGAGACTCATCCATGGCTATTCTCATTTGGCAAATGAATACTTGCTCAGCACCTCAGATTTCAGTACATTTCCAATTCAGTGGCCAGCCTCTCCTTTTCCTTTGCCATTTTGCTTTACCTTTCTACTTTTCAAAATAAGGCTTCTGCCTGTACATTCCACTGGATCTTTGCTGATTCTCTTTATCAACAGCGTCCTTTTTTCACACAGGCAAGCTAACACCATTACTTATTCTCATCCAAAAAAGATCTATTTTGCCATAGATTTTGCAGGACATTGGTGCTGGTTCCTGAACGAAAGCTGAGGGCAAGAAACAGGAGTAGAAAGGGTGGGTAGAAATATTCCTAATTCACAGCATGGGGGAATTGCAGCCTGCCCCTTTTTCCACAGCACTTTTAAGGCTGTTCTAGCAGCTGCCAGAGCCTGGTGTCAGAAGGAGTAGTAGTACTTCAGCATATGGTTACACAATGGGTATGTATAGGAGTCAACACAATTTCTAGGTGAAGTGGAAGATTCAGTATTAAATCAACTGCATTCTAACTCAGGAATAAAACTAGATAACAGATATATAGGAGGTAGCCATTTCCTGAGAGGCTAATTAGAATACTTCTCACAATTAATTAGAGCAACTATTCATTAATGTAATTATTCATTTTGATGCCAGTCACTTTGTCTTCTCAGTGTACATTAACGTACTTTAGAGGTGGCAAGCACAGCTGAACAAACATCATATTGCACCTGCAATTACTGAAGAACAAAAAAAAGGAAGACAGGATATTGATGGTCCTTGGACAGTAGTATAAAGTCATTACTGACAGAACAAACTGGATGCTGTCCTGTGTCAAAGTCCAAGGCATCCTTTTGAAAGATATGTATATTGTATATATAAACTGCAGTTATATGTGTAGATAATAAATGTATCAGCCATATAGGTTCAAACATCTAGTTTGTGTACACCTAAGTGAATGCCCACTAACTGATTACATATACAGAACAGCCAGATCAAAGGAATACATAGAATCATAGAATCACAGAATCATAGAATGGTTAGGGTTGGAAGGTACCTTAAAGACCATCGAATTCCCACCCCTCTGCCCATGGGCAGGGACACCTACCACTAGACCAGGTTGCTCAAAGCTTCATCCAACCTGGCCTTGAACACTTCCAGGGACGAGACAACCACAACTTCCCTGGGAAACCTGTTCCAGTGCCTTACCACCCTCACAGTAAAAAAACTTCTTGGTAATGTCTCATCTAATGCTACCCTCCTTCAGCTTAAAGCCATTTCCCCTTGTCCTATCAACTATGTCCTATTACTAGCTGTTTGGACATCCATACGTTTGAACTTATATGTTTGAACTATTTCAAATATTCACAGTTGGACTACTTGATTTCCATTTCATATTTCCGACATGTGTAAGGTTCATTAACAAATCTAGAGATGAAAGTTATCTCTGTGTTCAAAGTCCTAGAATTCAGCAAGTCAGTGGTGTGGGAAAACCCATTCACTGGACTACACATTCATTGCACTAATCCAGGAATAGCTTTCGAGTATTTGAGTGATCAGGTGTTTCTACCACAGCTGTCTGCTGCTGTATGAAAAGTTGATTTTGCTTTAACTTCCCACAGCTAAGTACCATGCATGAAGTGAATTCCATCAATAAGCTTTCTATGCTAAATATTTGGGATTTGTGTATGCAAGGTCAACATTATAAATTAAATGTTTTTTTGCCATTGGAATATTTAAGACTTTACACCCACTCCCTGTACAAATGTAAACATATACTGCATTACCTGTAAGAACTGGTTGTTGATAAACATCAATGTCAAATCTCAATTACTCTAACATTTGAACAAAGCGATATAGGAAAAAACGCACCTGAATTTTAGGATGCAAAATGTGATATGATCCCACAAGATCATTACAGAATAAGGAAGAAAAGCAACAGAAATATTTTTTTGATAAAGAAAGGGTTATAATAAATATTTCTTACAAGTCTTTTATCATTTCTCCTTTGACAATGTAACTGCCAAACAGTTGCATATCATCAGTAGACCCACATAAAACAAACATGTCATGTCAACAGATGACAGCCACCCACCAACAAACGTTGTGATAGATCAGAAATAATACAAGAGTAGGATGAATCCCTGTGGCATTCCCAAATTAAATTCATAAAATACTGACTGGGAGCGATTTGGAACAACCACCTGGCCTCATTACATCAAGATTTTAAATTCTGATCATAACTGATCTAAATCAGTGCAATGTTATATTTTGCAGGTGTAGCCATATTCCATAAATATACTTGAAAAGAGATATAGTGATTCTTAATGAAAGCTTTTGTGGCGTTGGGAAAAATAGCAGTAAACACATTTGAAATCATCCTTGCCCTCTTCTTTTCAGATAAGATTTTTAACATTTTCTTATATGAAGACAATTCATTGTCTGATACATCATAACAGAGTATATATTTTAATATCAGACAAAAGATATTGAAGCATGAGCTCAATATGACTTCAGTTTCTAAAACTTCTTTGACTCATCTGGAAAAATCTCCTGTAACTTAATTGACTGAAACCTTTTGAACATACTTGGACCAAAGCCAGTAGATGTGATTTGATCCAAACAATAATGATAAGGAGAGGAGGAGGAAAGAAACAGTATTTTCCACTTAAAACTACTACACACTATTTGATGATCCTTAATCATACAACTAAAAAGGAAAGGACCATCTTTTACACCAAGAACTGAAGTCCTAATTTGGCCCATCTTGAAAGCCCTATTAGTCTCTTAGGTCCCATGCAGGAGATGGCCTCAAAATCTCTTTACCTGCATGAGATGCTGGCTACTGAAAAGTGTTACAATATTTGAGAAGTTTACACCCTTTTTGAACAAAGCATATATTTGCCTTTTCCCATAGCAAGCTCCAGTGGCAGTCACCTGAGATGCAAGAACTGGACAAAAAAGCGCTCTGGGCATCTTTTTACTCTTGTATGGAGAGGAAGAGCACTCCGTTGAGTTTCCTACAGACCATGAAGCACATTTTAAACAAAAAATGCCAGCTATGAGATGAGGAGGGCATACCTCACCAGCAATAATGAGCATTTCTCACAAGGTGTTTTGGGCATAAGGGAACAAATTTCCGAGAGAAGGAAATTAGGAGGTCAAAACAGTACTCAGCCTCACTCCCATGCCCATCCAACACTTTCACAGCCTGCACGGAGGAGAAAGGGACGTGGGCCAGAAAAGAGGCTCACTGGCTCTCAGTGCCCAAGTCAAAGAAGGTGACAATGTCAACAATGCTGTGTCTCAAAAGCAGGGTGCCATATCGTTTCACTTCACAGAGGCATGCTGTATTTTAACTGGCAATACTTGAAAACATTCTTGAGATAGCACTTGGTTAATCTGTTGGTTAATATTTGTGATTTTTCTGAAGTTTTTATTTAGTTACTTAAAGTTCTCTTCATACCCTGCTCAAGCTGCTCTATGAATGAGGAGTAAGCATGCCATCAGGTTTTCTCTGCCAGTCATGAATCACTCTGTTAAATCCCCATGGTGGTATGGAAAGAAGAGCCTGCTCCCAAGTCTCTGAGAGCGGGCTCTTTGCTCTCTCCTTGCTGTCACAAGCCTTTAAGCTGACCCTGGTTTTCCCTTTGGAGGCGAAAGCATTCCTCCACCATGTGACAGGCTACTAAGTTCGCCCGGGGTGCTGAGAGGAGCTGACAAAGAGAGCCTAGCTTATCAACTGGCTATGTTTCCTCTTTCCCACTAAATTTGTTGTGAATTCACACATCGAACTCTGTCTGAAAAGCACGGAATGTGCGAATCTGCAAAGCTTCACAGGAAAGAGACCTGAATGCTGGAGATCCATGTACAGCCACAAAATAGACTTTTAACAATACAACAACTCACCCCCTATGTGAAGTCCTCCCATTAGCAATCCAGTGAACATTTATTACAGCAGTTCCACTTGATCACAATTAATATCTAATTCCATAAATTTGCAGTTTAAACATTTTTAAGTGCTGAAGCTAGAGACATTTTATGTGTGGGTGTGCCTTTTTGACACTGACACTTCTGCTTCATTTCTGCAATATAGTAGCCTACAGCCTGTAGTTTTTCATCCTCTTCTATCTCCCAGTGACTGTTTCTGTCCCATCAACCGTATTTTAAGATGAGCCATTGCATCTTCTGCTTGAATCAACATTAATTATGTTGTTTCTTTCTCCTTCTTTAGGCACTGCCAACTCCGGAACAGAGTATTCAGAGGCGTCTTTTATACATTTAGCTATTTATGTCGATTGTAACATGGCCAAACCATCTTGTGTACTGTATTTTTCACTACACATTGCTGAACTAATAGAATTTTGTTGGTTTTGGTTTTATTGGGACTAAACTTTGATGTCTGGTTTTACAGATAGACCATGAATGCACATCTTCAAAGCATTAAAATAATTTTTGGGTTCTGAAAGAAAGTAATAGAAATTCAGCAGATGTTCTCATTATGTCTGTTTTATGCTCCCAATTATTTCTGGTGAGCAATAGAGTATCTTTGTCTTTTGTTTGGTCCTCAAATCCTGTATGTTGCTGAAGAAATCAGGTAGTACTTTCAAGTCGGTTATTATCATATCATAAAATTAATAGGTGTGCAATGATGTCAGTATAAACTGCGTAACAACCTAGTTGCTTATTCTTCCTTATTCGTAGACTTGTGTAATACAAGCTACAGAACTGGGACTTCAAAAATACTCTGAATTTATGGTAAAAAAACTGTAACAAATGGTCACAAGAAAAGACTGAACTACCATTTGCTGGAAAATCTGTAAACAATGCACTGAATGATGAAACTATCAAAAAACAATCAGGATCTCTGCAGCCTTTAATTTGCCCAAAGATGTAGTTCTGAGGAAGAACTATCTTGGCTGCAACTTTTTTCTTACAATGGAAGCAGAAGTTGGTCATCTCCAAGATGGATATATCTTTTAATCCAAATTAAACAACTGATGCTGAACCCTCCTGTCCTGGGTTTACCAGGAGCCGTTTTGCTCCTTCTTAGTAACTGGTGCAAGCTCTGTGTTTTGACTTCCAGCCTGGGCAGAGAGCTGATAATACCGATTGTTTTTAATTGTTGCTAAGTAATATTTATTCTGGCCAAGGACTCTGTGAGTCTCATGCTCTGCTGGGGACGAGGGAGGCCGGGAGGAAGCAGAGACAGGACACCTGACCCAAACTAGCCAAAGAGGTATTCCATACCATAGCACGTCATGCCCGGAGGGGGAACTGGAAGTTACCCGGAAGGGGCAGGCTCTCGCTCTTCGGGGGGGGTCGAACTCGTTCGGCGGTGGTATCGTATTCTCTTGTTATTTTCTCTTATCAATATTATCATTTGTGGTAGCAGTAGTGATTTGTGTTATACCTTAGTTACTGGGCTGTTCTTATCTCAACCCATGGGAGTTACATTCTCCTGATTTTCCTCCCCATCCCTCTGGGAGTGGGGAGGGTCGGGGGGGGTGAGTGGACAACCTGTGTGGATTGGTTTAAACTACGACACCTCCCCACCCAGAATAGGTGTATTTACACAAGAATATTATTTAATCCCTTTTTGTAATATTTTTTATCCCGTTCTCCATTCTGTCACACCATGCCACCACATGCTCTTTTCTTTCAAATGAACTATTTTGAATGTCGATGCTTTCTGGATTGTCCATCTTCAAAAGGTACTTGAAAACACTGTGTTTTTTTCATTTGCTCACTGGAACAAATGAACAGTAATCTCTCAATGGCTCATACTTGATATGCAGCAGAATTATCGATTTAATGGAAACATTTCCTACAATGGAAAGGGCCAGCATAGATGATTTTAATATTTTTAAAACCCTACTCTAACGAATTTCTTCTAGGCAGAATTAAAGTGGCAAGTACTGTAAATATAAAATGAAAGGTAAAGTGAAAGCTTCTTCTAGGCTGACATCTCTAACCAGGACAATTACACGTAGAGAAGAATGGAGTGAAAAATCAACCAAACTTGAGAGTAGAAAAGTTTATTTGAGAATACAAATGCGGAGGAAAGACTGCTGTAGAAAAATAGGCTCCTAGCTCACAAAAACATAAAGAAGTTACAGCTAGAAAAGCAGGTGGGGAAATCTTTCTACAGGGGCATTATGGTGTATTCACCATATAAGGACATGGTTTAGTGGTGCACTTGGCTGTCCTAAGCTAAAGGTTGGACTTGATGATCTTAAAGATCTTTTCCAACCTAGCTGATTTTATGATTCTATCATTCTAAAGCATGTTATTACACCAGGTACAAAAAAAACCACAATGGTACAATTGTGCTGAGAGCTGCAAAGATGGCTTAAGAACACTACTAATTAAAAATTATGTTCAACAGATGTCTCCACCATCAAAAGTAACTAGAGGCAACTTCTAGGCACCAAGATGCTGAAGTTCTGACTGTACTATAAGTTACTATTGATTCAGTTTGCATAGTTGTGATCAAATTTATTTACATTAGCTGACTGTTAGACCCAACATTTATGTAAAGATCAAGAGCAAACACAATCCAAGCAATTTCTTTTTTTTTTCTTAATACGAGATACCAGTAGGTAATGTTAAAAGGACAGTAGCCCAGACTTCAAACACCAGAAACTAAATTTGATCCTAAATCATTAAACTGCTCCAGTTCTGCAATGTAAGCCAAACCCAGTCTTAAATCAAGTTACCCTAAATATTGACAGCTGCTAAAAATTAATCTCCAGAGTTTATATTGCTTATAGATACCTTCTAACTATTGCTAAATACAGTGATTCTTTACAAAGATAAGCTCAGTTATGTATATTGGATAAGTAAAAATAATGCACAATTTATCTCCTGATTTCAAATTTAGATGCATAGAATATACCATAGAGCCATTTTGCTAATAAGAATATGACACTGGATCAAAAAATGGTTGTCATCCATTTAAGCCAGAATAAGGTAGTCTTAACTAATTCTAAATGATACTAGACTTTCTTATAAAACTAGTTTATATTTTTCATGTAGTAAGCTCTACATGATTTGTACTTACTGTTTAATTATTGCAATTTCCTTCTCTTGAATTAACTTCATTTCATTCATTGTTTTAATACTACCAGTGATTTATGAAATGCCAGTTCAACAAACAAACTCTATAATTTTAGTATCATAAATCTCCCAAGAACTAGTTTTTGACAGCATGGTATCTGACTAGAATATTTATCATGCTAAATTCTGTTATTTCATTAAAAATGTTTTATAGCCTCTAGTTAAATAGCATACCATCTTGATTATCAGAAATGTGATGTCATTTAACAAGGTTTGTTCAGCTCAGATTCAGAGCTATGTTTTAAGCCTCTAAAATAACCAAAATACTATACCATCTTATAGGGTTAAATTTAAAACCAATAAAACATTTATAAGAGTGAATTGTAAGATCTTTTTGATATTCTATATCATTATGCTGGAATTGTAAGATCTTTTTGATATTCTATAACATTATGCTGGGCAATCCAAGGCTCTAAAACAACACTTGAGAACTGACTATAGATATTATTATCTAAGGTCACATTTTGTAAAACTGAAATGGAAGATCCTTTTGATTTGCTAGGCAGTTCGTTCACTGCATCCAGATATTTATCAAACCACTACCTGTAAGTTGGTGAAAAAACAGTGTATTCTGAGAAGAGTTTTTCATCCATGGTTTGTATCAAATGCTATTACAAACATATTTATAAAATCCGGGGCAGACATCTACTTCCTAGCTTACAATCTAGAAAATCTTTATTAAAAATGTATGGGGATAAAAAGGAAGAAAAGACAAGACAGCTTCCTTTATGAAATCTACTTTGGCTTCAGTCACTTGATACTTGTTTGTTCTCCGCTGTACAAAATTACTGAAGCACACAGAAATGACATTTTGCCCTTGGGTGCAGTGGAATGACAGATTGAGTAAATGGAAGACTTGAAGCTTCCTCCAAAAGGAAAAAATAAGTTACTTAAATAATTTCAAAGCCTTCTGAAATGTCAGGTTTTTTTTTTTTATTTTTTATTTTTTTTCCTCCCAAATGAACCAAATCAGGAGAGTAATTATTTAGTGAACCAACTTGAGTCTCTTAAAAAAGCAGGCAGCATGAGGGAAATTGGTGGGACATGGAAGTTTATTAGTTGACTGACAGATGTGACAGTCTTCATAAACACCTGATTTTAATCTAAAGCTGCATAAGTCTCTTGCTTAGGTAAGGAAAGACTAGTCACTTCATCAGTTGATGCATACGAATGCTTCTTTCTGTTACATCACAAATGAAATCACTAATTGTGCTTCACCTCCAGAAGCTAAACACATTTTATATTTTGACACTTTATCATAACTTAAGGGACCGTTAATAAAACACAGCAAAAGGAGAGTGAAATTTCAATTAAATCACACCAGAGGCTCATAACAATTTACAATTTCTACAGAATTTAAAGACAAATAGCAATAGCACAATACTATCACAAGGGTTTGTTGCAGTTAAATACCTACCTAATAATCAGTAGCAATGGTGCTGAGCACAGACTCAGTCTATTATCCCTGAATTAGAGAACCTCCTTTGAGCAACTTTCACAATTCACAAGGGATGCTTTACAACATCCGAGTGCTTCTCAGTTTCAATTATGTAATTTTTTTTCTGTTTTCTCTTAGGTTACATTTTAAAGATATTTGTTACTGAAGAGGAATATTTTGCTCTCTTGCCAATTTATATATCACATCTCTTTGATCAAAACAAATAACAAATTTAAAACCTTACCTCTGGGAATAAAGTGACAAACTCAGACTTAGGATAGATCAGAAATATTAATTTATTGAGCTTATTGATGAAATTGGAAAATTAAAGAAACAGGTAAGCACCACTTGCCTGTAATCTTCTGGTCTCATTTTAAGCAGCTATTTTGGAAAGAAAGCAGATAATTATGTCAAGGCTAACAAGACTCATGAAAGAGCTCACATTTTTTTTTTTTAAAAAGAAAGTATATATACATCCTTTTGTATAGCACAAAAAAATAAAGAAATTGTCTCATTTAATTGCCGGATTTTTTTTCAGGGAATAGAAAGCATAGGTGCTGTAGCACTTTGAGCCAAATACGAGAAAGCAACTTAAACTAAAGACAGGCAGAATAAAAGAAAAAAATCCTGAGACACTTCTTCACAAAACTGATGTCCCATGCTTAAATAATACTGGAGCTTCAGTAGAACTATTAACAAGAAATAACACTCCCAGATCACTTATGAGATAATAGTAACAGCTTAGTCTTCCCAAAAGCAAGAAGGAGCTGTAAGGATAGTTGAGGATATATGTTAGGATATGCTTTTAATTTACACGCATTGAAAAATGCTGACACCTGTTAAGAACAAGTTACAACTAACCACAGACTTTTCTGAAGCAGACAGGTTTGACCTCCCCTGTGAAGAACAGCTGAGAAAGCTGGAGTTGGTCAGCAGGGCCAGTAGTGACAGGAAAAGAAGCAACAGTTTTAAACTGAAAGAGGGTAGGCTGAGACGCGATATAAGGAAGAAATTTTTCATTATTACGGTGGTGAGGCACTAGAAGAGTTTGCCCAGAGAGCTGTGGATGCCCCATCCCTGGCAGTGTTCCAGGCCAGGTTGGGCAGGGCTTTGATCTAGTGGAAGCTGTCCTTGCCCCCAGCTGTGGGGGTTGGCCTAGATCATGTTTAAAGTTCCCTTCCAACTCAAATAGTTCTAGGAGTTTGTGATTGTATGACAGTTTTCTGTTTTCCTAACTTGAAACTAAATAGATGCCCCCCTGAAAGTCTAGTATGGAGCTGCAGATGGGAAGTCAACAGATGCTGATTGCTGAGGCACCAACACAACTACTAGATTCCTAGGGGCTGGAATGGTTTCTTTGGGTGGGTGATACACAGGCTACACTGCTAAGTTGGTTGCAGCTTTCACGTAATGGAGGTTTATCAAATCTGAAAAAGCATGAAGAGAATCAACAGATAATGACTGATTACTGTCTTTTCTGAATCACATGGGGCATCAGATTAATGCAGTATTTAATAGGTACAAAACAAGTACTCTTGTACAACGTTGAAGATACTAAAAGCCCATACTGCTCCAATAGAGAGCTAGGCACACCTGCAGAACAAATATTAACTATAGGCTAGTCAACTTGAATGTGAAATTTACGGCTCACCAAGTCTCTGATCCGTAAACTGTTAGACACGGGGATTTTGGAGCAGTATCTCTCACTGCATGCTTTGTCCTTGTCCTGTATTTTCCCATGACTGTTGCTATTCCTCATGGCTGAAGACAGGATATGGCATATGCAGCTAAGCGGACTTTTGACCACATAAGATACAGCTGTCATTATACTCTTAGCAATGTCAAGCCACAGGTCTGTCAGATGGAACTGCTCAGTGTCCAACCCAGCTTAAAAGGCTTCCCAACTGTAACCACCCTCTCAGTCTGTGTCACAGGGAAGACAACTTTTGTTACAATGAAACAACTGGGTCTGCATGTTGAGGGGTGCAGAAATCCCTTCAACTACTCCCTGACAGAACACCTTGTATTACGAAACCATACCTTTTGAATTTGCCACCAACCAAAAGCCAAGGATCATGAAGCAGGAAACTAGGGGAGAAGTGCAAATACGTGTCCTTGTACAGAGGTTAAAAAATAAACCCATGGTACACAGGACAGGCTGAAAAGGCAGCAATTCCATTTCGGGCAAGGAATTTGCGTGATGTTTGTTCTTCCTGCATTCAGAAAAACATGCTTTCTGTACCCTCTTTGTTAATAAATGGAAGATCTTTAAAGCAATAGTTGACTTTCATAATCCATTTCACCTTCAAGCACAAGCAGCTTGGTGACAGTCAAAATACTGGCCTGAGTAATTTTGCCATGAGACAGCAGAACTTTCCAGAACATAAACAATGATTCAGATATGGTGTCTCATTGGAAGCAAAGCAGTAAAAAAAAAGAAAAAAAAAAAAAAAAAGAAGTGTATAATCATACAATAAAGCAAATAAATAAAAGCACCTAAATAATCAGCATCTTAATTTTTTGTTTTTCCTCCTAATTTTTAGACTTGCGGTTTTCAGTGGTTCTCTGTGCTTCAAATCTTTCTTGGAAGAGTACAGCGCTTCATATAGTAAACAGCCTGCTGACGTAAAGCCTATTTTTCATAGTTTTCTTTCCTAGACCTTCTTGGAGTTGTCTATTGGCTGTGAGAACCTAACAATCATAGGTTTAAAAAGTCTTGGAAACTAGAAGACTGGTTGATTGACTTCCATCAGGCAGCGAATTATCAGAGACAGAAAACCAGCTAATACTACACAATCTATCTCAATTTATGTTGATAAGATTTGATCCTGTCACTTCTCAGATTTGTTGTCCAACTGCTGATGGAAAAGGCCACAGGCAAAACAGAAGACACAATTCTGGCAATCTTGTTTCATCACAATTATCTAATCAAATCTTTGCTCATTCACTCATCAATATTTTTCATGTTATAATGAAGGCACTGCTAAAATAGTACACCCAGAAGCCTTCTCATTCTGCCTACTATAATAGTAATAAAAAAAAAGACACAACAACAACAAAAAGAAAAAAACAAGCCCAAAACAAACCAAGATTATTATTGGTTTGAACTTCGTCTGTGTCACACTGAAAGCTACAGCACAGCGTAATAATGTAATATTTCCTGTACTTAAGATTGACTAGTCTATAAAATATCTATTTTTAGAAAACAGCTGATAAGAAAGATTGCAAGCTTCGAAATATTGATATTTTGGGTCTGATATGCAAGATACATCCTGTGTATAAATACGATCTGGGCACATTAGAATATACTTAGAAATGTGTGCATTTCCATCCATATCAGAAGTATATAACGCTCATGAGCATATATATTGCTACAAGCTTTCAGGAAGAGGGAGACTTGTAGATTCAGAACCGTTACATTGATGGAAAATTAAGAATGCTTCCCGCCTCCAAGCACCAGACCCTAAGTGGGACACTAAGCTCTGGATTTCAAAATGAGAAAAAAATAAACACTGTGGGATGGTTATGAGGCACTACTTGAAGAGAATAAAATCCATATTAGCTACCTCAAGGAAGAAAAAAGTAAAAAAGAATTCAATATTATGGTTTGTCTTTGAGAAGTATGTCCCGATACAAGCCAGCTACAAATATATAACTGCATAGATATATCTGTTCAGCATGAAAGTTACACTAACACAGGTAACAGAATTTACTTCCATTCGTATCAATATCAACCTGTGGGGTAAGGTACAATTCACCAGAAGTACAGGATCAATCTGAATCTTTAAGAAACCTATCAATAAGAACAAAAGCATTCTACTTTGATGTTCCCATAGGTCAGAATATGTAACACACACAGACATTCTAGGATATACACTTTTGGCAAAAGCTGAATTTTAATATCACAGAGGATGTTTCCAGTGAATATATGGGTCTCCTAATTCAAACTTACAGTAGGTAACTTGAGAGGCTTTACTATACAATTTTTTTTTTTTTTATTTGGTGGAATCTGGCAGTCTTCCTTTGCTGTATTGATTAATTTGTGAATCACTGTAGCTTTCAATACCTATCACTGTTTCAAAGATCCTTAAATGTACCAACACGAAGTATTTTACATTTATTTCTTATACATGGTATCATAAAGAGGTAAAAAGGGAAAGCTAGAGCTAGCATAAAGAGTAAAGAAATTAAAGATACATCAAACTGGTAATATGGGGCATATGTTCAAGGAAAAGTGACTCACAATACTAGACTGATCCCTCAAAGAATTGGTAACTTAAATATTGTAAGAGTTGGGAAAAGTGAGAGTTTAAAAACAGGTGTGAAGTGCAGGCCATCATCAGATCATACACTTAGGGTACCAGTATTTTTCTAAACTAAAGGAAATTTGTCCACAGCTTCATGTTCATAGAGCTCAACGGAAAGAAATACAGTTTCATAATGAGAACCAGGGG
Source organism: Lathamus discolor (assembly GCF_037157495.1). Taxonomy (NCBI): domain Eukaryota; kingdom Metazoa; phylum Chordata; class Aves; order Psittaciformes; family Psittacidae; genus Lathamus; species Lathamus discolor. The sequence goes on along the minus strand of NC_088885.1, from coordinate 109,404,753 downwards.
AAATAAAAAAGACATGAGTTCTTTATTAAAACTTACAGCTACAGACAGGACCTCTGTCACACCACCTGCACTGCTGATTAGTAGGAATGTGCTCTGGTGCACAGAATAATGACTCATGAAAGGCAAGCTGACTTGCCTAGAGCTCACCAGACCATCAAGAGCAGAGAAGATAACAGGACAGTCTATGGTGCTCTCTTCAAAAGAGTGAAGCTTCAGCCCCACACAATACTAGTTTTCAGGTGGGTCAGACAGACCACAGCAAAAGATATGCCCAGAGGTGTGGATGGAGGCAGATGGAGGTCAGCCACCACAGAACAAGATCTGTGCAGATCTGCCAACATGGGCCTGACTTTCAGATAGGAAGGATGATGGGAAGAAAGGATACATCCCCTGGGCGCAGCTTGGCATAAGCAGAGCTCCTCATACTGTAGCTTACAAGTACCAGCTCTAGGGCTCTGGTGTAATGATCCCTGCACTATTCATTTGATATTTGCTATATTTCGTTTATCACACAGGGGCCTCTATTTTTTATTATTTAGGGGTAGAAAAGGATGTAGCAAAGAGTGTAAGAGTAACAGTAAAAAAATAGCTATTACAGTATTATAAAATTTTCACAGAATTTGTAATTACTGTCAGGTTTTCTTGTCTTTCATAAAAAAAAAACAACCCCAAAAAAGAGACAGAAAAGTAACTTAAAATGGTTAATGGTTTTCAGTTCTGCATTTTGAAACCAAAACTCTTTAAACAAGATTTTATTAATTTATTTTTACCTACCATTTCTGACAGCTGTAGTGGTTAAGAATCTCAAGAGCAAGCACAAAACCACTCATAGTATTTAAAAGGTTTTCATGAGCATTTCTCAGACTGTTTCTCATTGCAGTTTAAATATACGGTATTAGTCAACAGTACAAGTGCATGGACATAGAAGGCAGTGGCAACTGTACTGTCTGATGGTCATTTTTTTCCAGAGCAATGAAACATTTAAATCTTATACTAAAGAAAATGCAGTGTGCAGGGAGATGAGATTAAACCTGTAAAGACCAGGTGGCCTTTTTTTCATAAATTTTAAGATAACCGGAACATCTAACTCAGGCTCCAATGGACAGGTACAGAACAGCTTTCACTGTCCTTCCCTAAGTCAGCCGACCTCAGAAAAAACAGACTGCAGTTCAGGGATCTGGCCAAAAAGTTTCTCCTGAAGTTTCCACAGCTTTCAATCCGGATACACAACCATTAAAGTTGTCTCAAAAAATCCTTTTGTGAGAACGACCACTGCATTAGCTGCCTCTAGCACGTTTTCAAAACTGTGCATCTAAAGCTATACACCAGAGAAGAGAGGAGTCAGTCACTCCTTGCATATAGGTGCTTCTTTTCACATTGGTAGCAGGCAGCTGCCTGTAGAATGCTCAAGGGAACTAAACTCATTTGACTCCCCGCCTTTCCATACCTTCACTGGACATCACCTGAACTCCCTAGTCATAGCCCCACTCCTAAGACTAATGAGTAGTCGAAGGATCTGTGCTATGTTTGTAAAAATACTCAATATTCCGTATGTAAAATTCTTAGTGCACTGCCCCAGCCCTTCCCCAGCCTGCCAAAATTCTTAGCCTGAAGCAACTGAACAAGATGCTTCAGGAAACACAGACACACTCCAGCATCTCAATGTCTTTCTTATGTAGGATATAATACATCCCAATAGCTGGGTGAACAACTGACAGCCCTTAATGTTCAAATTTAAGGTCCTGACTACAAATGTAACTATTAATAAAAACATCTATGGATTCATACTGCCGCTGTTGTATCAGTGTTTTTCAAATATAAAAGACACAAATACCCTATTTGCATTATCAATTGTTGTACTGCATGTTTAATATTTAAATCAAAGTTCTTTTTAGGTATTTCTGTAAGAAAATGTTGTTTTGTTGGCTTTTCTTTCTTTTTTTTTTTTTTTTCTGGGGCAGACTCCTGAAATTCCTATGTTTTCAGGACAAGCCTGGAAGTTAATGCAGATGACACCTACAAGTACACTAATTTTATGTGACTCTCACATGAGAAAATTTAATTATGGTGAATTCTATAAACAATTTCTTTTATTTTCTTCCTTACCTTACTAGCTCTCAGTCAGAAACAAACTGAATATTTGCACTGTGGAATTCAGGCATCTACTGTTACTGTTTAAGAAACAATACAAAAATGTTCAGAGTTTAAAGATGCCCAGGATTTCTTACATGTTTAGTGCCTCTGTTCCTTCTTTCTGATAGACACTTATTTTCCTCCTGAGAAATATCAAAGATACACTATATTTATCATGGCCTTCACTTACTCTTTGATTTTTAAGCCATCCAAGTATAGGAAAAAAAAAAAGTACTGACATGGAATGACATTCATGCGCTAGCAGAATGTCAGCACAGGGCTTTTTTAATGTTTAAGATAGAGGGATTTCTGCTTAAGAACAAATTCTCTTTCATTTGGTGGCAATGAAATTATTAAACCATGGAGACCGACTATTTTAATCAATACTTCTGACAAGGGCTTCTGTTAATCAGTGTTCAGCCCACATTACATTTGCTATGATTCTGCCATTCTCCTTTTACATGAGGATCTGAGGTTGTTTTCTCATACTCCAGACATTAGGATCCTACAATCCTTGATCTAGGAAATGGGCTATCCCAATCTGTTTTCAGTTTGCAAAGATCAGTTACCAAGGAACAAACACTCTAGTGAATAATTGCCACCTAAGTTGTATTGAAAGGAACATTTAAAATAACCTTACTTATTTAATCTTAAATAGTTACTGGCTCCAAACAATTTGCTCTGTTACCATGTGTTAGTATGATCCACCTATCAAACTCATTAAACAAGGCACTTCTTACAAAAACAGAAGCTGCGTGCCTACTGAGGACAAAAAGTTATAAATGAAATTATTAATAAGGCAAGAAGTTTTCTTTTCTTGTTTTTAATTTTCCTACCTGTCCAGAGTGTTCTTTGCTCCCAGTGTATGGCAGCATACTCTATTTTCATTGACTGTATGTTCCAAATTATGTTTTTCTAATGCACAGTAATTTGAAGTTGCAAAGTAACATTATTAATTAGTAATTATCCATCTTAGAAGTTATTTATCTAATACTTTCATGATTGATTAACCACAATGTAAGTTTTACTGTGAAGTGTAAACAAAGTAGTTGTGCTTTGAAAAAGCTCTCTGATCATTCTTATAAAGTAAGACAGTCTTTGCTCATATAAACTTTCTTGCTTATTAACTTCCATGACACATGCACAAACATCCTTGCTTTGCATGATTCAGTGACACTGAATTTTATTAGTCCCTTTAGGTAGAACCACTGTAAAGAAACCAATTTAAGAAGCAAAATAAAAGTCAGTGAACAATGGTAGAACATTACATCTGATCTGAATTACATCTGATACTTCAATTGACGGATTTTCTCAGAAACCTGCAATGTATAAAGACTGTATGCATTCAATCAAGAATTTATTCTTGATCCAAAGTCTACAAAACATCTCCCCAAAATGAAAAGTTATTATAAAATAATCTTTAAAATATTTGTGACTTTTGAAAGAACACCGATAAAATAACAGTAACAATTTACTCAGAATTGACATTTGTTAGAAAGCTTTACCCTGCATATATATGTTATCAAGCTGTCCAACTAATCCCTTAAACACAATCAAAAAGAATCATTAATTGCATGAAACAGCTAAGAGTAGATTCTTCAGTGGAAATGGAGCAGGCAAACAATAAAGGTCATGTACTTAATCCTAATCTGACAGAAAGTCAGTATGAAAAGGATCTGTGTGATTCTTACTCCTCATTCACTTTATTCACTGTAGTTATCCAGTAATTATTTTCACCTGATTTTTTTTCTTTTATAAACACATTCTATAACTATGCATTTAATTTAGGACTTGAGAAAAGGCCTAAATATAGCAGCAGGCATGTTGCCTGCTTGCACATTGCAGAAGTGTGACATTTGGTATCCAAACTGAGATAATATGGAAAATAGGAAGGAGAGAATGGATTAGAAAGGATTAGGCACTGCAACCTAAGTAGGACACTATACATAATATACCTGCATATGTTACAGGTCTAAATTATGTAGTACATGTAAATCCTTTCCCCATGCATTTCTGAGTTTACAAAAATAATCTGATTTTGAGTTGTTCTTAACAAATAGATACAAACAAAATATATAGCAAGATAAAAATGGAAAAGCAGGATGCTTTTACCTATGCAGAAATTATTATTTTGAGATGGTTGGTCTACAGTTATAGTAGTTACTAGGTGTGGACACAAACTGTTGAGGTGTTCTGGTTTTAGTCGAAATTATAATTTTTTCTGTATTGAGTATCGATACATGACAGGTTTAGTATGTTACCATACAGGTTTTGCTCTATAGTGGAAACAGAAAAAGCACTGGTAAGAAAAATCCCAGTTAAAAAATATTAACAATGAAATCCTATTTCTACAGAACTAATTTTCCAAGACACATGTAAATTGCTCCCTGACAATAAAATACCTTGTATGAATATTCTGTTTTTCTAGTTTGAAAGTCCAGGAAAAATAGGAATCTGCTAAATGCAAGCAGAGTGAACTTCACAGCCCTGCCCAGCCTCCTGCAGATCTGTCTCAAGGCCTGTTAAGCACTGAGGTCCCACTTCAGCTATAATTTGAGTAATACATCCTGTCAAGCTATGCAATTTTCAGAACAAATCATACAACACGTATCTGGTAGTAATATTTCCTACTGGAAAACTTAGTGGTTTGTAAACTCAGTTACACAGCTATTATGAAAAATACATGTAACAGTTTTTCAGTCTGAGATAATATAACAGTAATTTAAAAGGTGAAATTATGAATTATGTAATTTTAATAATTAGAAGAGGGATGATTACAAACAACCAGAAGAGCATACTCTGCCTTGTAGGTTCTTTGGCCTGTTAATATTCTCTGTTAAGAAACAGTTCATTGCAATTCTGAAAACTGTTGGACTTGCACTTCTGTCCAGTTAAGTTGTATTTTATGAAGAAGGATATTAAAACAATAGCTGGGAGTCTTTCTCCCCACCCTGAATTCCAGCTATTCTTCCATTATAACTAGATTTTCTCTTGCTAAACAGGAAATGTAGGTTTCCATTTAAAGACTGTTTTCTTGTATAAAAAGATGACTCTGAATTCTGTTATGTAACAGACTGAAGAAACAGCAAATGCTCTGGTCTTCTGCAAACCCATTTCTCCTGTCCCTATAATCTAGGCCAGGATACCTTCCTGATGTTAGGTTTGCTTACAGGATAAATTTCATAACCCAATCAATCCTTTTCTAGGGGAATCATCATACTACTGGGATGAAGTGAAAAGTGAGTAGCGAACAGCATTTGCTGCTAGACACAAGAAGATTCTCCTGTGAACAGAAAGAGCTGGAGTGACTGCTAGCCCTTAGTCCATACTCCTCAACTCCTGAAAAGGCAGGAGAACAGAAAGGAGAAAGAATGCAGATCACGTAAATATTTTAGAGACTTTCAGGAGAAGGGGAAAGTACATAAATAAAATGCCTACTAAACACTTTCCTGTCCTCAAAAGCACAAAACCCCAAACATTGGAGAGATACCTCATTGCAGAAACCCCCTGTTGTTTAAACTACAGGGACATGAAAGAAGACATTTTAAGAATATTTTCTAGATGTTGACATCTAATGTCACAAACCAGGGTTCACAAATGTACATCAGATACTAAAATACAAGTCTTCTAATACTTCATACAGACTAAAAAATGTTTTGAGAAATATGAATATTGAAAAAATGAATACATTCTTTATAAAATTTCTATTCTAAAGAACATCTAGGGTGTAATACATAAATGCTGCAGGTATGTTTTTGTTTCTTTTTTAAATTGTGTTTTAAGAACAACCAAAGGGAATGAAAGACAGATTTCTTTTACCAAGCAGGACCACTTCCACGTAATTTCTCACGCTGTTGTATTTCTTTATTCATTCAAGAATACACGGATGACAAAATTATACACTGTAACTCACTGGAAAGCCACAGAGAGCCAGAAATAAGTTCTAGGCTTAAACAAATCTTCTCCTTTCAGCTGCTCAAAAAAAAAAAAAAATAAAAAAGGTCTATTATTAAATAACAGTGATTTAATAATAATAATTAAAAGATTTCCAGTGGGATTACTTTTTTAAAAAAAATCAGTCACCTAGCCTAGCTCCAGCTCTTTGCAAGTGGTTCCTGTAGAGCTGTAGAGAGAGCAAGGCACACCTGGGGTAGGGGAGGGTAACCCATCCTCGTCACTTAGGGATTTGGTCAAGATCATTCTTTTCTGGTGCTTTTCCCACTGCCTAAAGACAAGACCCTAGACCATCTTGGACTGCACGCTAACACCACTTGTGAAAAGCATTTGAGAATGAGAATTGGGAATGGAAAGTAAAATAAGAAATTTATTAGACAGCATCCACAACATGGCAAAAGAAACTCATGACTGATATTAAATAGTCATTTCACAATTGGTTGAATAGGTAATACTGTTATGTTAAAAAAAACCTAAAACATTTATAGGAAAAGGTAAACATTATATGCATTGAAGAAAAATATTTACAGATGTGATTATTATATTCCCATCAATGACAATCGTTGGGTAGCTGTACATAATTTAAATTGCCAAATAACTGTGCTATGTTAAGCAATAACATTCATCAAGTACATTGCTGATTTTTCTAGCCCAATTTAACACTCACTCACGCTTAGATAAATAGATCAACCTTGGCTGACCAATGGATGATAGTTTCTGTTCTAACAACCTTCCCAGTGAGTACACACCTCTGCCAGACTTTACATTATACTCCCAAGCAGAAGTTCAGCTATCAGAATTGATAACATTAGTGCTGACACAAGCTATTTGTGGGTTAAGTGACGATGGCAGGTGAAAATTAATGGTGCTCTGCAATAGATTTATTTCCCAGAGAATCCCACTCACTGTAGAGCAATCCCTCTTTAGCTTTATCACATAAAAGACTTACTCAACCGTGAACCCACAGAAACAGCATAGGAGTCAAGCATGCCAACAGAAATCAGCTATAGCAAAAACACTGTATTATCTGGGTGTTGTCAAACACCTGGATTTAAGGCATCAATGGTAATAATCAAAGCCTGCTGGAGGCCCACTAAATTCTCCCCGTTCCCTAGACAGTAACCAGTGCAAATCCAAGTTCATTGTTCAGAGGTGTTTCAAACACTGTAGACTCGCATCTTCCCTGACAGCAAAGAGACACTGGTCACTCAAGCACCCGATACCTCATCCCCAACAAAACTGCCTTCCTGAGACACCTACCTGCCCTCTAAAATCTCCTCTTGGAGATCCCTTCACTTTCAGGACCCTCAGATCATTACTCACACTATAGGAATAATGTGTGTCAGGATATCAGGTGTTATCATGAAGAACAGAAAAGTATAATTAACAGATTAAATAGGTTCTGCACAGAAATAATGCCCTATTTTCCTAGCTGTAAAGAGGTAGATTTTTTTTAATAACTAAAAAAGAAATATATATCAATATAGCTAGAGAGATTTTGGGATCTAAGTAATATTTATTTAGACTGGGATATGAAAGTACCAGCTTTCAAAGATTTGAGGGGAGCCAGGAGGATTACTAAAAACTTCAGGCACACTGTTGGAGAAATTAAGAGAATTCATATAAGTTTAATCAGGATTTGCCATACTAATGTTTGCTATATAAATAATTCAAGTTTGAAAAATATGCCACAAATTTGCATTCTGTTTCCCTGAAATAAGACAACATAGCATTTGAACCTCATACTTCTTCCCTTGTTGTAGTATTGCTGTAGCTATGACCATAAGACCATAAGCTAAGACCATAAGCTAATAATATGCATTTAGAAGGATAACCAAAACTAGTAATATTTCAAAATCATATTTTTTTCCTCCAACTCCCCATGGAAGGCATTTAATTTTGTAAAGTTATAAAAGAACACTATATTGCACGTCTGCAAAAAACAAAGCATTAAATTTATTCAAGATTTCTTCAAAGAATATAAATAGGTTTTAATTTCTCAAACATACATGAAATGAACACAGTCAGTTAGACTGTGTAGCAGTACAAACTACCAGTAACTGTGACACAAATTATTCCATCAACCCTTTTCAATCATTCTAACCAAGAGGGATCTCTGATGAAGAACCACAACATAATTATATTTTGCATACAATTACCAAATCAAATGGAACTGCACTGGAGACAGAACAGCTGTAACACAGGAAAACAGTGATCAACTGATTCAATAAACTGCATTTGTCATTCTCAATTTGTTTTACCATTTGGATTTTAATTACAAATCAAGCACCTAATCTAAGATGAAACCAGATAAATTCACTTTATGCCAGGTATGCGTTTCCAGAAAACAATCAATCTAACATTTTAGAAAAAGGAAGAAAAAGGTTTTCTTCTAGCTCATCACAATTGGTCAGTCACCCAGGTAAGCAGTTCCAGTGCTGGCACAATACACAGTGGAATTCTCTGGTGTCGTGCACAAGGGGAATGTCCTGACCCAGAGGAACCTCAAGGGGAGCCAAGAGAGCCACCACGAGCCTGCAGCTTGCATGACAGCAGTTGATGGGACCTGCGTGGGCCAGGAGCACCAGCGGCCAGGCCCCCCTACATGTATTAAAAAAAAAGCCCTTAGGGTGCATTAGTGACCATGAGTGCTGCCAACAAGAAGGGCAAACAAGACACAGCACATCAGCAAGGGCATGGTGGGGCAGTTTGTGTGGAAGGGTGTGCAGGAGGGGCGCTGAAGCCCTGCCAGCTTGACCAAGGAGCAATGAATTCACCTGGCAGAGAGCCATGGCCTCTCTGAGCTCTGCACCCACTACGGTTGACACAGGTGCCCAAAGTGAGTTCTGGTCAGAATAAACTGCCAGTGTCAGGCTGTAGGCTGTTCCCAGCTCTTGCGCCAGTATGGGACAGCAGCAGTGAGCATACCTGTGGGAAGTGTGTCCAGATAGAGGAACTGCTCCACTTAGTGATGGAGCTCTGGGAGGAGGAGAGTAGGTTTAGGAGTATTGGGGAGAGTGAGTGAGAGATAAACTACTAGAATTGCCTTCCCTGAGACACTGCCAACAGCCAGACAGGATGCATGGTAATGGAGGATTCCCTGTCTCTCCTGCTGCCTGAACAAAGTGACTTAAGGGACTGGGGGAAATGGCAACAAGTTATTGCTCAGTGCAGCAGGTACATCTACTTTGTGACTACCCCAGCTGCTCACGTGCCTGTGAATAGTAATAGGCTCTGCAAGTGGAACCAAACAATGACGACAGCAATGGTTCATCTAGCATGGAGATGCCACCAAGGTTAAGTCAGCTTATTTAAAAAGACACTTTAGGGACATGGTTTAGTGGTGGACTCAGCAGTGTTAGGTTAACAGTTGGACTCGATGATCTTAAAGGACTTTTCTAACCTAAAGGATACGAAGATTCTCTTACTGTTTTGTATAAATATGAGGAAGCCACTGAGAAAATAAATACTATCAAAATAAAATAGCTGTGCAGAGCTGTACGTGAGAGCTACGTAATGTAAGAGGCATTTGATTTAGAATTTAAGAGCTAAAAACTATTGGTATTATTGCATTTTTATTGTTCCTTGACAGCTAACCATTTACTCAGATAATACATGCTACAAGCACACAATCCTACCATAATATCATATGCAGTAAAGTTTAGTAATTGAAAATAAAAATCCACTATATAATTGAAGGCTACATTAGTCAGGCAATGCAGGCTGAATAAATTATTGTAGTAGATACCAGGATACAGCATTTCCTGTTTTCTCAGATACTCAAGCTACTGCTATCTCAACAAGAGATCAATTCATTACCCAAACAGTCTCAAGGTATTAATTTGTCTAACCCAAAACCAGATGGTCTGTCAAATAAGGTGATTTCTAAAACTGTGCCATGTTGTGTCTGGTTCTGTCATGCTTTCCCTATAGCATGTGCTTTGCTTACTGTTGCTCTAAGACACAAGTCATGGTAAGTCTTGTCATGATACTTTTAAGAAAACTGACTCGTGTCACCAACTATTAAAGAGCCAAAGCCAGATCAGAAATCTTGCTGCAGGACAAAGTTCTTCCTTGTTACAAATTTCCACTGAAAACCAGAAAAATTCGACAACAGTTCAATAGCATCTGCATGGAGCTCACTTATTTCTGGTGAATTAAAATAGCTGTATCTCCTATAAAGTTGCTTAGATGTACCTCTCTTATATTGGATTGCTCCTGATCATAAATCTAAGAAGCCCTATAGTTATTTAAAGTCATACTTTGACCCAGTGGTGCTATTTCTTTTTTGATGTCATACTGACTGCCTGCAATCCTGCCTACTGCTATTTTGCTTTTGGACAGATTCCACATCATGTATGAAAGAAAATATATTTGGACCGTATCAGTCTAATTTGTACCTCCTGGGACAGCTAGGTTACCTCATATCCTTGAATACACTTTCTGAGTTACATTCTCAAATCAGAGAGAAAAAAAAATGACATTTGACATTTTTTACAAAATGCTTTAGGAAATTAAATATACATGTATGTATAAACACACATGTATATAATGTAAAGAAATGGTATAATAATTACACATCTTATTCTGCGAAACCATTTCTTAGACTCATTTGGCCAAAGCAATGAGTGAACTTGGTTTATCATAAAGCAGCACAACTTGGGTTTTACTGTGTTCAAAACCTAATTTTGACAAGGTCTTTCCATCAGGGAGCATTGCGCTGTCCAGACCAGAGGGCATCTTCATGCAGTGCTTCGAAGCTAAAATCCCAACAGCCTTACAGGAAAGCACAGGAGCAATTTAATGTATATCACTTGAATAGCTGCATTATAAAGCTCCTGAAGTTAACAAGGATATATATTGCTTTTTGGTTCACATTACATTATTAGTTGCTCACTTACAGAAACAAAAAAAATCCCAAACTGCTAACATCTGCACTTTCAATCACTTTCACTCAATCACCAACGTAATCAACTGCATGGACATTTGGCACCTTCAACTCAAGTACCTGTCTGGACTGTCGTGATATTGAAAATATAATAGATTTTAAAATTAGCTTACACTCAATTCTTTTTCCAGCACTGGACAACACAGTAGCTGCCTTTTAGCTATAACTTTTATATAGCTGCACAAAGAAAACACACAGCAGTTGCCATCAATAATTTGTCTGAAATACATACTGCTTCATCTCCTTGTTGGAGCTGATAGACCGCATGGAAGATCTACATGATAATGATGAGAAATGCAGCAATCAGTATAACTTTTATTCTGATAATGATATATAGTTCATAAAGATGACAAATAGCTTTCATATACTGATACAGCCCCAAGAACCTAATATTATAACCTTGCTGTCACACTGGTGTCTTGGGTAAACAGATTTCCAAAATATCTATGATATATCAACCAGTACAAAACCACTTATTTCTCTTTGTACTTTATATTCAACTCAATTCACTTTTATACAAATTATAATAATTTCTACCCAAAGTCTTCAACACAGAGCTGAGATATGCCCGTTTTGTTATGCAACAAAAGATAACTTAAAAAACCTGTTGAGTGTTGACATACAAGTTTTAATTTCATTGTGTCAACAGCAACAAACACTATTACTTTTCTACATTAACTGTTTCCATGTTGTTAATTTGTTTATTATAAAAAAAAAAAGCAACAAAACAAAACAAACAACCTTAATGTTCTAGATTACTGCTCTGTATTTAGTAGCTATCAGGCAGAATTTGAATTTCCAGACCTCGCAAAATTCAGCTTTGTGAGTAAGCCAAACCCAGGACAGAATCCAGCTCCTGATTCAAGGGGTACAGTGATTGTCCCCTCCCATACGTGAGCTTTACTTTTTTTCCCTGTGACCATCCAGTTTCAGATGCATATCTCTGAAAAGTAAGCCAAGGAAACTGGCTTGCAAATAGTATTTGTACTGATTACAGATCTGGTTTACAGGACAGGTAGCTTAGCCATGCAGACCGTAAGCAGTGAAGTGTAAAAAAGAAAGAAAACAGATAATTTCTACAGTAGGGGCTGTAGTGTCCAGAGACAACAAAATTAATGACTGTACTGGTGCATGACTGGATGCTTAATACATCTATGTAGCCACTATCTCAATGTAACTCTCACACACACGAAATCAAGCCAACCAGAGTCACTCATTTAAGATCAAAGTTTTCCTGGTGAGAGACAACAGTTTGAAGTGAATTCTTTACATAGACAATATTACAGAAAACCAAGAAAAGCTTAGTTAATAAATCTATCTAGCCATATTTCAAGACCTCCTCAGCCATATTTCAAGACCTCCTCTGGTCAACACACTCAGATCACAGAGGAGGTCCTCAGACATGACCGACTGTTTCTGCTTCGGCTATGAAAAATTCAGCTGCTGAAAGCCTAACAGAAACAAAGCTTTTTTGCTTCTCCTTGTCTTTTAGTCTTTTCTCTACAAGCAGCAGCAGAATGGAGGTGAAATAGCAACCTACTGTAACATGAGTGAATCACAGACATCTTAAACAGATGGGGTGTAAGTACTTCAACAGTTATCTCAAGTAGCTCCTATTAGGTCAAAACATTTTTTTGCTGTTCTCAGGTACAAATAAACAAACACACTGACTCCGTGAACAAAAGAAGCCACTGGAACAGTCTGACCTGCTGTGCAATGTATCAGAGACCATCTCCGTAGCACTCCAAGCCCCATTTGTGAATCAAAAGGAGTACACTGCTTTTAGCTTTGCTGCATTTCTGGAAGAGCCCAAGAGATCTTGATGAATTTAATGAGTACACTTCAAGGATGTCTGAGCACCTAATTCCCTAAATTGCTTCAGCAATCTTAGCCTTAATTCCAAATGAAATCTTGTAAGTTACAAGAATCCACAACACTGCTTGGTAAATTGTTTCAATGTGTAGTTACTTCTGCTTAAAAACGCACAATTTGCTTGAATTTCTAGGTTTAACTTCCATGTACTGGATCTTTTTTTTTTTTTTTTGTCATCACTTGCGAGTCTCAGAAGTTCAGTATTTTGTTGCCTTCCACAGTGAGAAAATTGTTTTCCAAGACCCCCCACCCCCGAACACTGATCCAAGCTGGCCAGGTTTCTTTAGTCTCACTTGAATCTATCCTGTGGTGTCTCCGAAAGTCTCTCCAGTTTTCAAGAGCTTTTAAAAATGTGAGTACCTTAATAAAGTATGTCCTGGAGTGGCCATATTTGGAATAGAAAGCTGTAAGCCCAACTAGTGGACCTGGCACCTGTAGAATCCTGTTACACTGGTAACATGCCATGCTCTCAAATTTCAGACTTTTCTCCCGGTTCTTGAAACCTTCCCTATTTCCAGGATTTTCAAAATATGAATTTTAGTTGTTGAAAGAACTTCCTAGTGAGCTCATAAGACGGGCAAATTATTTCATTGTGCTGATTTTATAACACTGAAATATTTCTTCCCACTTTTAAAATAACAACAATATGATGAGTATTTGCAGGAAGTTTCTAGCCTACTTAGATTTCAATGTGCTCAGATAAATTCATGCTTTAAGAGCAAAGACAATTTAGAAAGCTTCAATAAAATACATGATTATACATTTTGTTCTTGATGAATGGGACTTTGTTAAACCATTTTCCTTGGCTTTTTCTCTTTGATCTTGGAAACAGTCACTGCACCCAACCATGACTGTGGTGTCTCTTGAGCATTCAAGTCCTGAATACCAGAATTCCTTGGTGTGTCCCCACTGTGACCCACTGCTATCCTGCTCCTTCTTCAGAACATTAGCCAGCTTTTTAAACTGTGCCTACAGCATGTAGAAAGAAGCAAGAAGAGCTGACAGGAAAGGGCAACAAACCAAAAGATAAGTAGAAATTATACAATAGACATTATAGAGATTGCAGAAACAATTTAAAGTAATAACCATATGGCAGAAAGAGTTTCATATAGAGTAAGGCTTCCAGAAGAACATAATTTTGTATTACCCAATGAGTTGGAAGAGGTTACTAATGTACCTTCACCAGACTTTCACTATTCTATAAGGACAAATGTATCTTCCTATTTTGTACAGTGCAGGTTCCATCTTTGCAACACTGAACTTAAAAGAGCACCCATATCAGATTTTTATGATATTACTGCTTTAGTTGTTATAAACAGATAAAAATATAAAGATAGACTATATAAGGATAGATGTGCTTCCTATACTCTTTCCAGTGTTAGGATAAATGCGGGCCCCTTATTCCATGAAACCATCAGGAGATGGTATCATTGTGCCTATGCCTGCTTATTATGTGCAATGCAAACATAAGAAAGACATCTCTCCCTGCATTAGCAGCCTAAAACCAATGCCAGTTCCACAGATCAGTTTGTTTTTAAGATAGGTGAATTATTTCAGGGATATGATTTTATACCATGGGAATAAATAGGATTTCCCACTGTGCTCAGTTTGAAATTTTTTGCTCGAAGATAATGATGGGAATACAAGAAATACTCCCTTTCTCAGTGTTAATGGTGTTACTACTTTTGTCCTACCATGAAATCTTCTTATAGGCATCCACTTCCAGTAGCGTGCACTTACAGAAATTGCCATGCTGGGTGAATTCAAAGACCCATTAAGCCACTGTCACAAACAATAGTGGCAATAGATGCCTAAAGAAAAGTATAAAAAACCATAAGAAAGTTGAATAATTCTGGTATTCCCTGAGCTAGAGATGACCTCTTCTTAGGCCTGAGAGACCTTACAAGAATGTTACGTATTTCTTATATTAATGTCCCCTGTCCTCAGGGTTCCCACTCAACAGTCATGCACGCACAAGCAAGTTTATTTTGGCTGTGACTTTCACTATAAGAAAGTCACAAAGAAAGGCATTTTAAAATTAAACAACCATTTAGCATTCCCATTTAATCCCATTTAATTAGGATTAGTTTAAATAGGAAGAGAAGGTGTAATTAATAACGAAGGACTAGATGCTAAGTATTTAGCATCACTTCCTTACCTATCCTTCTACAACCTCATACTTACCAAAGCAAAAGGAGGTGGGCTGGGAAGCACCCTTCAAGTTACTATCTCTCTCTTTTCCTGAGACTGTTTCTCTGAGTTTACCAACCTGCTTACTTTCTTGGTTAAATAAAATGAAATTGAAAAAAAAATTAAAATAAATAAACCATAATGATTTAAAAATTGGATAGAATATTCTGTTTTGGTACCTTGAAATACTTTATACAAAATCATAAATAGGCACATTTCGTTACTACTTTCTGATAAAATCTTGTAGGTGCAATGTAATTATGCCTTAAATATAGTGTAATAAAATAATTGATCTGAAGTTTACAAAATTTCTCTTTCTACAGAAGTTCAGGTCAGAACTTCTGTAAAAGTTCTGACCTGTAGAACTTCTACAGAAGGCTGTAGGAAACAGCCTTCTGGCACTCTAGGACAATTTCCTTTACCAATTTCACATCTTCCACAAAGCCAAACAAGCAAAAAAATCAATATGGATGGTGAAGGAAGAACGACCACATCTTCTTCTAGAATTCAGCCAATAAATATCTGGATTATATCAACTGTCAAAACGCAGGAGATCAAAGGTACATTCTGAAATAAATTTTGATACAAAATTGATCGTAGCTGTGAGGAATTGTTATCTGTTTCTGCTACATGTGATGAAGTGATTTTTTGTTTTAGATTGATAGAGGAAAAAATGATGGCCTTAGCTGTACTGAATACCAACCTTCCTGTTTATTTTGTTCTTTTTTGCTCCCAGTTACATATTAAACTCACGTAAGCAAATTCATCACTATCTTTTTTTACTCAAAGATAAGCCTCTATAGTTTCTAGCTATTAATGATTATTTCCTTATTTATCAGTAGAAAGGAAACTTTTGATACAATATTTTACTCCACATCTCAGTACGTCTCTCTGAAGTTTTTGATATTTTGTCCACCTACATACTACAACTCCGTTTTCCCTTAGGCCTGCACAGATGGTGACTTTTCAGAGTTGTAACATTACTGTTGTCACTACGGCACTCAAATCTAAGGAATGTCCAGAAGTAATTTCAGCATCCAAGCTCATCCCAAAACATTATGGATATTCCCTGGACTTCCAATTTGCCACTGGATGCAAAAATGCATTTAGCTCTTTACATCTCATCAGGTTGATGCTGACATATTGTTGCTTGAAAGAGTTATCCCTATCTTTTATTTTGAACTCGATTTTCCCGTAAGTAGAGAAGGAAGTAGAATATATAAAATATATTTTTACTTGAAACTTCTTTTTTTTTTTTTTTAATCTAATAGACAATTCACTTGTATATTTCACTGCCATTTTAGTTTCTTCTCCCTGTTTATAGGTTTTGTATACCCAATCAGGGAATTAGCATTCAAACTCTAACATAAAGTCTTGCCTTTTAAAAAAAGTTTAAAAAAACCCAAGCAAGTCATGATTAGTTTTCAGTTAGCACCTGGAAGCTGGTTTTTTTTTTAATATTTGATCACACTACTTTTGTCTCATCTAAGCTTTTGTGCCTTTTCAGTGTACTTTACCGGAGGCAATACTTCTAATTTTTCTCATTACAGTTACCTTCACCCCAGCATTATTAGTAAAATACCTTACACTTCCTCTCGTACTGCATCAAAGATCATTGTATCTTTTAACTGATAATTTGTTCTCTGTGTCTTGTGTTTTTTCTCTCTAAGGAACAATATTTTGAAGAGTCTGAGACTGCTGCCTCATTAGACCACACAAAAGCATTCACCATCCTATTTCCCTATCCTATTTCTCCACTAAGACAGGGAGACCACAAGGTTTAAATTTCTTTCATTCTCCCTCCAGAGAATAAATTATATTCCTTTTGTTTGGCCTCATTAAAGATCTATTTCTTCTGTGTCCCTAACACATTTCATATAGATTCTCCTTATCTGACTTTTTCAAAGTGTAGTAATCTTCTCCCTGCTAATAAACATGTCTTGATTTAATGGCATATTGGAGTTCCATCAGCATGTCCCTTAAACGAAATTCACAAGACATACATTCCTTATGAAAACAAATGGACCGCACCCTGTTCTTTCTAATAAGTGTATCATTAATCGAAATACCTTCTTCAGTAACATAATGTTTTCTTTTGTATTCTTCATCAAGAGATTTCTTACGGCCCTACTTCACATTTTTGCATCAAGCAAAAAGTCCCCTTTACAGGAAGGGCAATAAACTAATAGGAAGTCCAACAGAAACCGTGTACTTTCATTTTGTCCATTCAAATTATTTTTAAAAGTATGATTTTTTTTTTGTAGTTTTAACAGTGAATTTACAATTAAAAAAAAACAACAAAACACCTCCTTCTGCATCGTTCAATACAATCCTCTATATTGAAAGAATTCTCTGACACCTCTTCTCCCAACACTCAGTGAAAAAAGTCTCTATTTATTTTGCCTGCAAGTGGTGGTGCCTTTGCTTCTTGCGAGTAAGCAGAGGGTTGCTCTATTAGGACTGTCTGTGTCAATATATATATACAAATACCCTATTTGAAATCTTAAGTACCCTATCCAAAACTGGGTAGATCAACTCAATAGGTGGACTCTATGAAGCACCCTAAGAAGGGTCAAATTTAATAATATAATTACATCACAAATTTATTTCTTAATCCTTAAAAAAAGGAAACCACCAATACCCAGTTGAACTTTGAGTAAAATTATAGGCAAAAAATTATACATGAGATTGTTGTTGGAAAGAATCTCTTGTGATGTGTGTGAACTGGCAACATGCATTTTGGTATTTCTTAAATTGTGCAGAGATGACTGCAAAGCCTTAATAGCATTCTTACTATATCATTCTTAACTTCTTTGACTCTTCTAAAAGACACATCCCCAGATCCAGGTGAATAAAATAGCCAAAGTTAAGTGCAGCTGTAAGAAACTGAATGCTGGGAATGCTGGATATTGTTGTTTTACCCAAACCACAAAGAACTGAGGCGATAGATTTTTTTTGAGAACAAAAGCACACAATAATTGAAATAAATGTATGTAAGTGATAGGTAAATGTATTACTGTGAAAAAGAAACACATGCTAGTTTCAAGTCCTATTCTGCAAAGAAAATGCACCACTTTTTTTAATGTGTATGCAACTTGGAAATATATACTTGCAATGTATAAGGATATATATGTATGCTATATAAGTAATATATGGATTCCTGTATACATATATATATGTTACATATCATAAATCATCATAGATACAGTTTTATGGCTATGGAAATGTTGCAGCAGCATTGGCATTTTCTCTTCTGCTAGTATGTTTTCTATAATAAAAAGCAATTGTTATTGCTGGATAATTACATAACATCCTTATTGTAAGAAATTAAATTTTTGAGTTATCCATGAATATATTTTACATAAAAGAGAAAACAATTAATAAAGATCACTCATGAGTGATACAAAGATTTTTCCAGAGATGTAAAACATTTAATTCAATATCTTAAACTTACACACATGGAAATTTACAAGTTGAAGTACAGTACCATACCTAACTAATCCTGATATACTAATTTTGTAATGAACATATTAATTTAACTTTATAACTAAATTGCTTGTTAGTGAACTACAAAGAGTTGAATATGGCATACTTCTAAGAATTACGTTTAAAATCATATTAAATAATAAGCAGCATGACCACCATTTAAAAAAGAAATATAAATTGAAAATACTTTCCCTGTTCCTAAAGCAGTTCTATTTAAGTCTGTCATGTGGTAACAAAGAAACAGAATATGGAACTGTTGATTTTAATTTGTCTCGATATGATTAACTTTGTGAAAAACCTGTAATTCACTATACATAGATATTTCGCCACATCAATTTGTGTTCAAGAGGCCAGAGCTACTCTAGGTTATGGTCAGTTTATATTCAGTATGTGCACCAAGTCAGTAAGGTCATGCCTTTTTTGCAATTCTTAGTGCAAAAAAAAAAAAAAAAAATGTGGATGCTGTGGAAAAGAAGTTGTTTCCCTACCAGAGCTTCTCCAAGTCATTTCAATGTTGCTTCTATCTTTTTGTCATTTTTGTCTCTGATCTCTCTTATTTCTATAATCTTTCAGGCCAAATCAGTCCTCTGCTCTCATATTGTCTACACTTGCTCCGTACCTATGGCACATCTAGCCATATGAGGATCTACTCAACATTTAAGTTTCTGTGCTACATTTTTATGTTCATGTCAGACTCACAATGTTAAAAGGAACCTGATATTAACACTGTCTGCAGCCTGCAGACCTAGATAAATACAAAGATGAGTTGTTGCATGTATGATTTTCTAAGCCAAAATAGTAAGTGATCAGGCTACCTTCATTTGCATTAGAGCAGCTCAGAATTTGCAATCATCTGGCTTCCTACCTATTATAAGTAAATCCAGAAAAAAAATGAATGACAGTGATGCAGAGACAGATCAAGGAGAACAATCAGAGAATAAGAAGAAAGGACTCACCTCCTTTAGTCAGTTTTCCATTTTAGATGTTTCAGTAGTTAAAGTGGGAAGAGGGTTTTTTTGCACACTCTTTAATTCAGATGTCAGTTCCAATATTGGATGCTTGACTGTTCTGAAATGTAATGAAAGTGTAGCAGTTAAAACTACTAGCCTGAAACAAGGAAAATTTATTAACATGGCAAGCTACTATTTATTAATTAAAAATCACAGCAATATTGATTGATAGTCTTTATATCAATGGTCCATGGCAAAATTTTCACATGGTACCACGCTCTCTTCCCTGCAAGAAAAAAAGGACAAAATCCCCAAATATTTAGATTGAATAACATTGCATTTATGGCGCCATCTCACGTTTTGCTCCCCCTGCACAACACAGAAACAGTTTGTCAGTTCTTTTACAAAAAGATATGTAGACTAGACTAGTTACATGTGATTGCCTCAGTAAATCTACTGACTCTCTGCAAGCTCACCTCTCCACCAGTCTCACCATCCTACAACCTTTTCTCACACTACATAAGCACCATACAGTCCTGCTGCCTCTGGCAAAGCAACTGGGAATGGTGATAAACTTGACCCACCACCCAGATGTATACATGGTGCTTCCCCACCAGCATTCAATTGCTGATGGACAAAATTGCAATGGCAAATCACTGCACATTTAAATATATGAATTTTTAAAATTATACAAACTGAAAATAGTTATTTCCAAGTAATTTTCTTTCTGTGTTAAGGAAAATGATATATATGTTTCTCCCTTTTAGTTCTCCAGTACTACTTACTGAGACTAATGAAAACAAATGGCTTTCCTCTGCGCTCTGTATTTGAGCTGTATGAGTCATCTCACTATTTCAAGTTTTGTTTCTTACCACTTAAAGGTCTAGCCTATTTTATTCTGGATTTTTTTCCCTGTTTTTATGTTTGGGGCTTTTTTTAACCCTCGTGAACAATTCATAAGTACAAGACAGAACAAGTGCAAATATTTTTTCTTGTAAATGCAGTTAACAGCTCCAATCAAACTTTCCCTGAAAAGTATTAAAAGAGAGGAAAAGGCATATGGCTAAGAGCTTTGATACTAGCCTCAGATTATACTGAAGTACAATCAGTACAATAACTTGTTTGATGCGTTAAAAATTCCTACATTATTTCACAGCCTTGACGTTTATTCAAAGAAACACCTTTACACAGACCACAGCTAACTATTGGGCACTAGTTGTCAGAAATTGCAAGTAAAAATGTTCAGAGCAAAAATAGCCTTATTGCAAAAATTACAAACCCATGTTTATAAAGGCAGAAGAGAACCCAATCAGAGTCTGATGTCTCACTTCCCATAGGCTAGAAAACTTTAACTCCTTTGGAAACGGGATGCACATTTTAGTAAAGCATCAAGCTTTGGATTGAAGTTTTTCCAACTAACCACTAAGAGGACAGGAACAGCCTCCATACACAAGGCAGGTTTATTTCTGGGAATTTCTTAACCTCAGAAGCAGTCAAATTCATGAAGCTGCAGCCTGCCTTATGTTATCATCTTTTCATTTACTATAAGACCTGTTTCCAACATGAACTAAATTCTGACATTCAGAGTCTCTGGAATCAGTGTCAGAATAGAAACACCTTCCACTAGTACTGAAATTACAGTACTTTGTGCATAGCTGGCATTGACGGCTGACTCTTCCCTGAGGTATATAACCACCCCTGAGGTATATATTCTTAAGTCTAAAACTAACTTTCGAATTCTTTCTGTACAGTTGGTCTTTAAATCACTTTTCTGTCTTGGTTGTGCAGGTTTTTCTGTCAGAAGAGGGAGAAGTGTAAGTTTAAAGCTGGAAATGTGATGGTAAAACCATCAGACAGGTGGTGGGAACAAGAGAGAGATGCAGAACCAGAAATTACTTTTAAATAATTTCAGAAATGCACAGATTTCCAGTTGACAGAATGTCTTTTGAGAGAGGCCTTCATTTGATTACTATATTGACTACATCATAACTATTTCAGATTTTCCTTGGGAGTATAAAATCGATAGATTACACTTAATGGTATCACGTAAACTGGATTGATTTGTTTATACAAGATTCTGTTAGGAAGCTTTCAAAGATAAATCTCTGAAGGATCAAACTGGACAGGTCGTTAAGCAGAGCCTTCAGTTGTAAGGACTTCTGTGAACCAAACTGAAGCTCCCAACTTAGAAGATTTGCTCGAAAACTTTGCAAAAGTTGGGCTCAAACAGGTTTCTCTTTGCTGACACCATTCACTTTAACAAGAGAAATTTTAACTTGTTGTTTAGTGATGACAGAGACACTGAGGCCAGGCAATGTAAAGGTATCACCTTCATTGCACAAGTGTTAAGCACACTGTAAACCACTGCCTAAAATGTAAAAGGGGAAACAAAATTTGACAGGAACTTTCTGCAAACATATATTATAAATTTATATAATACAGCTTTGAGGGACAGTCATGGATTAGTGTGCTTTATGCTCTGTACTACACAGGGCACTATCCAAATCAACAGCCCAAAAGCAGTATTGGTTTAACACTTTTAAAATTTGCTCGTTTCTTCATTCCTTTTGCTTTTGGTCCTTCTTACTCATGAATGCCCATGCATGCTAGCCTTCTCTGACCACTTTTTCTATTTTTTATTTAATCAGAGAGATACAATCAGAAAAACACAGAAGAGGAAGATGATGATGGAAGGTACAGAATGATTTCTGCCTGAGGGACAAATGAACAGGGCAAGAGTCTTTGGTTCATGAAAGGGAGAACATTATGAAAACATGACTGGCATAGACAGGGTTAGCAAAACCATTTTTTTCACTGCCTCATTCTTCCCAATGCAAGAACTAGAGGACATCAAATGAAGCTGGTTAAGAACCACAGTCATAAAACAGAAGAAAGCAGAACAAATGAACAAAGACAGGTGGCTCTTTCTGCAAAGTGCAGTTGTGCTCTGGAACTCGCTGCCACAGGAGGTCATCAACATCAAACCAGGCCTTCAAGACAAGTCTGGGCAGCTGTGGGAAAGGGTATTAAATCTCCTGAATGTGCCTAACTATAAATGTTCAGAAACATACAGCTCAGAAAGACCCAAAGTTCAAGAAACCTGGAGGCTAAGAGCATTTGTTTGCCATGTTCTTATATTATTTCTTTTGGTCTCTGATGCATGAAACAGGACGTGGGACAAAAGGACTTTTGACCTTGACACTGAAGCAATTTTTATGATCTTTTTATGGTACAACCAACAAGTAGTGCACATTCACATCCCCATCTGGCATTCAGGAAAAGGAGGGCAATTAAATAGAAGGTAGAGAGGATTCAAGTGTTGCTTTTTTAGACTGATACATTTACAACACTTTGACATTTAGGTGAAGTACAGAAGTACAAACTGTAGGGTATCTGGTCCCTTTGATTAGTTTCAGACTGTTGCTTTTTATGAAATAAGATGACATTAGGACTTTTCTCTCAACAGACTGACCTGAAACTGCTTCACAGCCAGTACTCATGAACACAGCAGGAGTCAGACTTATCTTAAACCCCCAGTTTCTGGTTCAGTTTTAGCACAGAACAGTGACTCAAATTACCCAGGTTTTGTATGGCAAGTCATTTACAAAAAGCAGAGTCTCTAAACCCATCTTTTAGGTGAGAAATAGTAACTTACTAGCCACCATGTGTTTCTAGATGGATATGGTCAGAAAGACACCTGGAAAGACTGTGAAGAACAGGAACAAAGAATAATCTGGAACAGGTGCCCAGACAGGCTGTGGCATCCCCCTCTGGGGAGATACTGAACACGCAGTTGAACAAGACTGAGACTTGTTCAAGTCTCATCTTGTATTCAGCAACTTGATGTAATTTTAACATTAGCCCTGCTTCAGCAAGGCTTTAACTAGATGACCACCTCCAATTCCTTCCTACATTTCTGTAATTCTAAGAAACAGACTCTAATCACGTCTGTACCACTCCTGCACAGAACACCAATTCACATCATGAGCATTATCATTAAACTAAATTTCAGTGCAAAAGTGAAAGGCAAGTGTTTTATTACTTAGTAAGCCACTGGATTTCTCTTCTACATGATGCATTTTTACACATCTCTGGTTCTGCCATCCTGCAGATTTTTAAATTAGCAAAGATACAGTGTAAACGAGATGAATCAAATTTTTATCTTTTTTTTTTTCCCCATGTTTGTGTTTCCTCCCTTTCCCCCACCATATTTTTATTAAGTAAAAGTAACTCTTAGTGAAAGTGCATGACTATCCATTTTTCTGTAAGCAAGTATTAGGACATGACCTATTTTAACGGCTCAAGCCTGATTCATTAGAAATACATACTTAGAGGGGCTTTATATTTAGTGCACCCTTTCTATGAAGGTGCCTAGGGGAGCAAACAACAGATAACCTCAGATGTTCAGAAGAGGTCTCTTTCAGAATATGACTTAGTGCATCATAAGTCACTGTCCTTAAGCACTGGGCAGGAACCTGATGTATTTGCTACCCAAATTATAGCAAAATAGTCACAATTACAGAAATGAGGACTACCTAGTAACTACTGGCAAATGAACTTCTAAAAATTTAATTAGACCCATACTGGTGTAGTAGTAATGGGAATACCATAAAGCTTAGCAATGAGCACAAAACTATACCCTCTCCTATAAAGCCAGGACTGCAATATTACACATGCTTATTCCACCTCATTTGTAAAATTAACAGCCTCCCTCAGACAATTAAAAATCATGCTGAGTACTGAGCCACAGTAAATTACAAATATGATTAATAATAAAAAAGCCCAAGTCCCTACTTAAATACACTGCCAATTCAGCTAATCCAGGCACAGCAAATATTAATGCAATACTTCAATGTCTACAGCTCAGCCGATCTACAGTAATAATATCACATTAAGATTTTGCCTATAGAGCAAACTGCTTATTTTCCCCAAGACAACTGGAGTACCAAGTTACCGATAATAAGCTGCTCATACCTTCCATCATCCTGCTGGGAAAGGCAGGAAGAGAAGACAAGCACTTTTAGCCTGATTGTATTTACAACCTATTAGACAGACATGGTCTTTTGACTACTCTACTCTAAACTGAAAAGAATCCAACCTAAAGCTATTTAATGATAAATTTAAATCAATGCAAATTAAAGGGCCCTGCAAAGTGTGATTTTTAATTATGTTACTTTAAGAAGTCACTAGACAATCACTATTGGCATTCCCTTGTTTCTGCATTCAAATGGGAAGCAATTCATACCTTGAGAAAACCTTCTGATTTCAGTAGCTAGCACACCAATAAGAAAAAGTTTAAAATTCTGGATCAGTAATAACTTCAGATAAATACTATGTGAAGAAATTAAATATGTCTAAAATTATGCTGACAGCACATCACTTGCCAACAATGCACGCTAGTACTGATAGGCACTGGTATATATTTACCAGAGAAAGCTGATAGAGAAAGGATTAAATACAATTTAATTAATTCAAATTTAAACATGTATTTATACCACTATATAGCAGCATGTGAATGGCAGACATTTCACTGTCTCACAGCAGTTGTATTATTTTCAGCCCAACTTCATAAATATTAAATGGTTTTGAAACACAGTTGTAAGTATGTATGTAACATACAGGAAAAATCCCAAGCACAGGCTTTCCTTCAACATTAATACACAGGAGGAATAAAGTATTCCCTCTGAGATGTTCCTGCATCAGCACCAGTGGGAATTTCTGCAGTCTGTTGTAGTTGGAGTTAAATGGTTTTAATTTGCTCTTCATTGTAAGTGAAAGAGTCAGTTATATAAAGCTTTAATATCTCCAAAACTGTTCTGCAATAAGAAGGGGCTACCACAGCTCCTCACCCAAGACTGCCCCACTGAGATTTTTCATGGCATGTGCATGAAGGACTTGGCTCAAAAGAAGGCAGAAAACTAAAATGGACAAATCAAAGGAAAAAAAAAAATCATAAACCCACAGTGTTCTGTATCTACCACCACCCCAAGAAGTCTGTATTTTAAACAGGAATAGTTGCGAAACACAAAACTAAAAACTGTCCTGAAGGGATGAAAGCAAAAAACAAACAAACACACAAACAAACAAAACTGGAAAAAAAAAAAGGAAAGACAGGCAACATGTGTGATTATGCTCACTCCTCACAGATGCTGCATTACTCCTGTCAGTAACTCCTTACTCTGCCTTGTTCATGTCTGGTAGATATGAGTCCTTCCAGCAAGGTGAAACTCTTTTCTTGCACTGACTGGAGGAAGAGTCAAGCAGCTAACCCAAACAGCATTGTGGCCACTGTTCAAAAACAGCAAACAAAGTATGAGAGGTATCTAGACCTAGCACCTAGGCAACTGGACCACATGCAAAATCATCCCACTTTCAACTGTGCCAATGACATGAGCAATGGAAGAAAATATATAAAACAGCCACATGAAATTTGGAGAGCATAGTAACAGCTCAGGTCAGTGAGCATGTCCCTTGTTTCTAAGGAAAGAAACAAGATAGGAAAACTAGCCCACATCTCCCCTTTACATTCAATTCAGAAAGAAAAGGGGGTCAGGGGAGAGATCAGATAGATAGATAGATTAGATAGATAAGCTATTTATTTGCACCATATACAGGGTGGAAATTTCTGCAGTGTAACCACAGAGTCAAGTAAAATGTTATTAAAAACCCCAACTACAATCTTTCTTTCACATACTGTAATACATCCTATGCAATTGATGCCTAAAATATTTGTTACATCTTAGAAGTGCTTGTAACACAACTAATAATTTTTAAAAACCCATGTACCTCAAGTTACGTTTCCACAAATGTATAATGATCCTTTCCAAATTATGCTGCTCTCCATATTCCTCACAAAGCATTTACATTGCAGTAGTTCACCCTCACGTCTGGGAACACGTACAGAAGCAAGTATATCAGTAGCATTGCAGGATTTACTGTGCTTTTAAACCACTCTAAGTTTTGATCCTCCTTTTCCTCAAAAAAGTATGATAAGCAGTAAAAGGTAGGAAATAGAACCCAAGGTGTATTGTTTTTCACAGGACACAGTGAAAAGTAGACAGTTTGAAAGTCCGTCTTCCAGAATATGCATGTGAATTTTAAATATGTCCAGCTCCTGCTTTTATTATATGAAGTCCTACTCCTGGAATCATTGAATTTCTCGTTACTTTGCAATGCCAAAAATCTGTTTTCAGCCTAAATAGCAATCATGAGGCATTTGAGCAGTTTTTGAAACAGAACACGTTAAAAAAACAGCATCCAGCTGTTGCAGGGAGAAATTCTCAATTACACGGTTGAAAATGTGCTGCGTAGTAAAGAACTCTACTCGTGCAGCACAATTAGGAATCTGCAAACGGGGGTACTTTGATAATCTAGTCATATCCTCCTCCTCCCCCTCCCCCCAAAAGGTTACATTTCCAGAAACACCAGTCAGTCAATTTAACAGACCATCATTCAAAACATTTAAGAGCACTTCTATTTCTCTTTACCTTTTCCTGGTGAAAAAATGTCCTCTTCTCTTTCAATATGGTCCATGTTATTCCACATTTGCTTCAAAGCCAAAGCTAAACATCACTTTGGATAAGTGACAGAGGCTATCACTGCAAATTTTCATGATTAAAACATCTGGCTAGGTAATGATTTTCTCATACATTGTGCAAGATTTTTCGCTCAGTCATCATCCATTTGCTGTACTTAAACTAAGGCCTTCAAACTTGCCAAACACAACTCTGGATATTAAACTGAATGGGAAAAAAAGAGCTGTCAACAGAAAATTCATTATGTTTCCATAGTGCTACACCAGGTGGTAAAAGTTTACTCCTGCATGAATCCCCACCAAACTGAGTAAACGTCTCAGTTAATGAAGGCACAGTAGGGATCATGTGTTATGTCCTGCACAAATAAACATTCCTCTTTTGGCAGAGAAATTGAAGTTTTGGGGTTCTTTTTCCCCACCTCAGCAAATGAAAATTACAGTATGAAAGTTTTATTAGTGTCGTGGACAATTAGCTATAAATTAGGGTCTGTTTACCTGTCTTTTAAAGAAAATAACAATATTTCCATGTTGACCCTAGCAAAGATTTTTCTTTTTATTTTGTGCTAATAAGCAAGATGCATCAAGGAGTCATAAATGTGGCACCACAGTCACAGGATTTTGATACTGGCCTACTTCTGCTCACACTGTCTGCCAATATTTCTGTTGATTTGAATGGGAAATTGAAGAAATCACCTCATTAGGAAAACGTTTTATATGTATTTCTTGATTGTAGACTTCAAAGCATACCAGTATGCAAGAAAATTGCACAAAGAGAGTATACAACTCCTGTAACTGCATGTTGGTTTTGCTTAATTAGTTTATTAACTGCTTGATTAACTAGTTTGTGCAGTACTTAGGAAATGTAAAACAGTAATAAGTGCTAATTAATCATTTATGTAACGTTCAACTACAGCTGCAAATTGTACAAACATAACAAAAAGATATGAACTACATAACGGTGAAGAAAGAAGCCTACATTGCTGGTGAACTTAATCGGGAAAAACAGAACTGTAAAGCAGTCATAGGCAGCAAACAGTAGGCTAGAGATGCAAAATGCCTGCTTCAGGGGGAATGACAGAAGCAAAAAATGAGGTGAATAAATGATGCTAAAAGCGCTGCCCAACTGTTTCTATTAAGGAGAACATATGGTGGAAAAGAAGCAGAACTGCATGAAAGAAAAAACGATGGTTTCAATGAATTGCAAATAAGAGGTAATAATTTCAACATCCACTGTAACAGAATACTTCTATGTGTTATCATAAGCTCTGGCAGATGCTGTCATAGACCAATTCATGAATCTTTTCATGATCATTTGATGATGCAGCATTTAGTACCGTGAGGTTGGAGGTGGAAAGGTGCTCCTGATAGCACTTTCTGATGACCTAATGAACCTGCTCTAACTGGAATAGCAGTTTCTGCTGTCAGAATGACTTAAGAGTTGAGTGATAAAGGTGAGACAGCATTTATCACTTCTTTCAAGTTCAAAATCATGCATAAATGGATGAAGCAAATGGAACAGAGTACCTAGTGATGGTATAGCAGGATAAACGGTCTAGCAATATGAAACATGCTGAAGAAAGACAGATCTGCTGCTCTAAGAATAAAGTCAATCTTTCTATGAAAACACCCACAAAGAACAAGAAAAAGAAACTTCACACCATGTATGTCAGAAGACAACCACTCCATAGTAGACTTCTAAAAAAACGAAAAGCTAAAGTATCCTGCAAGTGAAAATAAAACCCTTATAAAATACTTCCGCCATGACTGTCAATGCTAAAGTTATGCATGAATAATAATGAGAATTTAAATGTACAGATAGATATTCAAAGGTAGAACGAACTAATGGAATGTGATGAAAAATCAAATGAACATATTCATTATCATAGGTAAGCGTATTCACAGTCTTAAGTACTACTATTATTTCTATTATATCAAATTGTTTCCTTATTATACTAAAGAAAGTTTTAATACAACTTCATGAAGAGGTGGCTTTCTGTTCCTTATTTTTTGATCGGGCTATTTTCTTGAGTCTGCCAGTACATGTAAAACAGCCTACAGAAACCATTCAGTAACACAACATACAACTTCTTTTAATGTGGCTTTAAATATACAGAATGCTGCAAAACCTGATGGATGCATGTCTTAAGAGATAAAGAAGTGAAAAGATATCTTAAGAGATAAAGAAGTGACACCGTTGTTAAATTTGTTAATGCACAAAAAGTCCAGAGTTCATTTGCAATTTTCAATTAATTTGCTCTGACACATTATTAATCCTTTTACATATTATACTTGTATTAGTTTGTGGAATTAGCATTGTTTTCATTACTTACTAAATTCTCTTTGAGATCTAGTGGTTAAGATGAATGTTGTTGGGTACTCTGTATTTTAATGCTGTTTACCCAAATAAGGGGAAGCACCTGGGAATCAGAGTTGTATTATTCTGGAAGGCATTATGAGCATTCTCTTTCCCTGGAGAACCTTAAAGTGAGATGAGGCAGTTTTAACTGAATGGTCATGGAATGTAGGAAAAATAATTTAATAAGTGGAAACTCCTCAGTGGAAGTGCCAGCCCCTCAGCACCAAGTGCTTCAGTGCACTGATCCCATCTTCCTGTGCTTTGATAGTTTCTGAACAAAGATACTACTCATGGCACCCGCAATCCAAACGTCCCAGTCACCATTGTTTGCATTTTTGGTGCTTGCACTTTACTGACAAAAGCTACATACTTCCCATGTTATGATGACAATCAAGTCATATTTGGTAAGCCATGAACATGTAAGACTGGGTAAATCTTGCCACGCTGGCAGAATAGAGGCCCACCCCAGACTCAGGCTGCTAACAGGAGACATGCACTTCATTAGTGTCCCTCCTTTCCTCCCAGATGTCACCTCCAAACTTGGGATACATCAGAACCTGCCTTATGCTGACATTACAAGTTTCTGCTGAAATGATGAATCAAGAAGAGAGCTGACGTTGACTCCAGGAGCCATTCTTCGCCTGGCATATCTAAGCCCCCTTAAAATACTGAGCATGCAAGGCTTAGTAGACCATCCATGGATCATATTTTGAGCATAAGGAAAATACTCGTTGGATGGTAGCTCACTGTAGCATTCCTAGGTAAATGCAGCTAAGCATTACTTCTAAAAGCTTCTGGGATTATTTTTTTTGTGTGTTTCAATATCCTTTCAGAAGATAATAACACTACACAGCAAAAGACTTATCTCCAGTTTCTTCATACTTTAAAGCTCCATTTTATTCAAGTTGGCACCTTTTTGCAGTTATTGCAAGTTTTGTAAATAGACTGTTATTGCGTATGTGAATGCCTTAGTGAAAGGGAAAAAAAAGGTTTTGTTTTGATTTTTTAATTTTTTTTCCTACCTTCTGGAAAAAGTCCGCAGTCAACAGATCTTTTGCCTTGTTAGCTGAACACAACCACCCACATGTATCAAAAGTTGACCATGTGGGACATGAACTGATCACCTTACGCACAAAGTAACATACAAATTGCTCATCACATCATGCATTTTTGTGCCCCTGCACAAAGAAAAAAAAGAGTCGGTATAGATTTTTCTACTAAGTTTGCACAGGAACAGCTGATTTTTGTGTCTCTGGGCTTGCAAATCTCATAGAAGTCCCACAGAACTCAGAAAACACCCCTGACACATGAATCGTCAGGGCATGCTACAAAAAATGTATTATTTATGCTTGTAATAACATGTTGGATGTTATGTGGTGCATGATCCACAGTCCTAATGAAGACTTTCAGTACTGACAGTACCCTAAGTATAGCCATCTTGGTTTTGATAGAGCACTTGGTAAATTTTGCACTAACAGCAAATGACAACCTTTAGATGGGAAACTGCTCCCAAAACGTTGTTTCTTCAGATGACTCTTGCTTTTTTCAATTTTTTAAATATTTAACAAATTACTGTGCCAGAGAAGTCAAGCTGACATGATAAAATTCCTTTCAACAAATTCTCTGAATGAGTACAGGGTTTTTTCTAGTTTCATTTTCCCAACCATGCAAACACACTCCCTACCTGTCTAGAAAAATTCTATTTGGAACTTCCTTATTTCTGATTTTTCAGGTTAAACACATTTCTCTAAATGCTATTTAAAGTGTAGTAATATTCATTCAATAACATATTCAAAGGTGGATAATTCAGAGATTTTTTTTAACATGAGCTCTTGAGGAAGTTATTAATAAATGTTCTGGGAAAATATGTAATAAATGCCTCTGGCACCATCTCCGTATAATGTTGGCTGAATGTTTAAACATGTTCACTTTGTTCTTTTGCTGTCTGCACTGTTGATTTGTAACACTGGCTTCTGTCCGCTCTGTCTGCTAGATTACCGATGACAACATTGGATCAGAGATGCTTTCATTCTAGGTTAGTGAATACAAAATACCAGAACAATATAACGCTTAAGTGCTCCATCACTTGAATAACTTTCTGTTATAGCAGCCACTTGTAATACAAACTTCAAATGCATGTGCTTGCTTGCATTTGGGAAATACATTCCTCAAAAAACTATGACTGTCTAGGTATTTAGCAGCTGACTGTCATGCAGAATCCATCACTGCATGATAGTTTTCACTTAAATATGATGGCACTCAAAACTTCTCACAATATGGCATATTATAGACATGGCTTCAGCAGAATGACTGTCCATTCATAAAACCTAGCCTGTGATTTGCAAAGAAATCTTCAGATGGGAGGAGCCTTCATTTAAACTGACATAGACTTCTCCATTGAAGTTCCTCTTACAGAAAGCCAAACACAAAGTGATGACTCACGTGTAAAGACTCGAAGAAACAAAAGGTTCTTGTGAAAACTCCTATCACTACACTGCATGCTGAATGAATTATACTGAACTAGTAATTGGGGCTCTTCAGCCTGGAGAAGAGAAGGCTGCATGGAGATCTCATAGTAGCCTTCCAGTATCTGAAGGGGACCTACAAGGATGCCAGAGAGGGACTCTTCCTTAGGGACTGCAGTGATAGGACAAAGGTCAATGGGTTCAAACTTAATCGGGGGAGATTTAGGCTGGATATAAGGAAGAAATTCTTTACTGTGAGAGTGGTAAGGCACTGGAACAGGATGCCCAAGCAAGTTGTGAGTGCTCCATCCCTGGCAGCATTCAAGGACATGTTGGACAGGGCTCTGAGCAACCTGGTCAAGTGAAAGGCACCCCTGCCCATAGCAGGTGGGTTGGAACAAGGTGATCTTAAGGTCCTTTCCAATTCTAACCATTCTGTGATTCCATGATTCTACTTCATGTGGTACTTAAAAATGCTGTGGCAGCATTATAACTGAAAGGTTTCCCTAAAAGAAGACAATACTTGCTATTTAAAATGTTACCAGGAAATCAAACCTTCAAGGAAAAAAAGCCTTGATTTTGCATGCAACTGCAATGAATTCTGTTTTTCTGTTCAAGAAACAAGTATGATTTAATGTTTTTCTAGTTTCTTAGAGTTTTTCTGAGTAGCTTGTGGCGGTAAAGTTGTGAGCCGATTTCGATGTTGCAACCAGAATGAGTCACAGCTGAAGATTTTTAATGCACTTCTTGTATAAGACAAGGATGTGTCATGACATCACTGTGTATAATTTGCATGCATTATATGTCACTTTTGTAATGAAATAGCTACTACAATTGCACAAACTTGGTAAAACAGAATTTCACCAAATGACTTCACCGTGATTTGCTTTCACCTTAGTGTACCCTAGTACCATATCTTCAAAGATATCAAAGCCAAGAAAGTTAAAGATGATCCATGTCACAGAACTGCTACCATGTACCTTGCAGTAGGAAGATGATTTACCTCAGTTCCCAAAAGTCCAGCTAAGGTAACACATGAAACTGAACTACTGATGACAGCCAATCTGCCCCATTTATGCAAGCTGTTATCTTTCGTACCTCTTCTTTGCTTACTATCAACATTCAAAGGTCTTTTTCTACAGTCACATTTTCCACCAATGATTTCTTCAGTTTTTGAAGGCAGAAAAGATAACAGTTGACAAATTTGAACTTGTGATGGCCAGAAAACTATTGAAAATTACTCAGTTTCTTGAGATCATAAACACTAGAACACAGAAATCCTGGTGGATAAAGGACTTTGCATGTAAAAAGATTGAACCTGGATCTTACCTGTTTTGAAGCCAATTCATTAATGTGTCATTCCATACTGAGAAATGAACTGAAATGCCATAATTGGCAATTTCATTGGCAATACTGAAGTGAAAGCTATTAAGACCATAATCAAAGGCTGAGGGAATGATACACAATAACAAGGGGGACGGTGTTTATAGGGCTGGTGCTTATGTTAGAAGTCGCTTATCAGCATGGCAAGCAAATGTACCACCTTTGCAACAAACTTTACAGAAATATCCTATGCATTTGTGGGTTAGATCTCTCCCCAGTGCAAAAAAGAAGGAATTCCTGTTGTGCACTTGTCCAGCGTGATCTTGGAACTCTATTATGCTTAATTATTGCCTACAACCACACTGACAAGGTTAAAACAGTTTTCAGATGAAGTAAATCATGCTATAAGATACAGAAGTTATAAATATGCCAACAAAAATAACACTGTATATTAGATTTTTTTTTTCCAGAAAAAGCAAGCATTTATTACGCAAAATAGCATTAACTTGAATTTTTCTGAAGCACAAATATATTAGCAGTTTTTCTTTTTTTAACCACTCAGTTAAACACTGATTCCCTGAAATCTGATGTCAACTGCAGGGCCCTCATGTCCTCTACAGCCTACAGAGCATCTGCACAACCTGTATGTCTCCAAATCACAGTTATTTAAATTCTATAAAGAATTTCTTTTCACTCCATTTTAACTGTCCTTTTAGTATTTAAGTTAGTTACATGCATGTACATGAATGACTCTGACCTTGAAATCTGTGTATTTGGAAGAAACACATTGCAGTTTTGCCTCTGCAAGGCTATACTGATGGGATAGAGCCTCCTGTAGTATGACAGTTCTGGGTTTCTCAGTTTACGTAGTCTCAGATTAAGAAACTCTTCAGACTAAAGTGAACTTTGCATCCCACCATCAGCAGAAGGAACAAATTTTTGCAGTGAAGGATGATTAATAATTTTCTTACTTTTCCCTTTCCCATGTTGCTTGTGTTTTCACTATCTGCAAATGTTACACAGTTTGACAATGACTCGCTTTCTATGAGTATCAGACAGCCACACAAAAGGAGGTCAGAAATTCTAATCTTATTGGTTACAAAACAATTACTGAGTCATCTTACCTTCTTTTAACTATCCAGAGACCTGTACAGAACTGGCTGATGGGTCTATGTATTCATAAGATACATACTTATTTTTGTCACGGGAGGCAGGTATGTGCTAGGTTTGGGGATGGGGGAATGGATTGCAGTTCTTTAAGGATTCTGTTAATGACTTAATTTCTTTAACAATTCTCCATGGTGGGACCATCTTTTTTATACAATGCCTAAAACAATAGGTCTCTGAATACTGATTGGATTTCCCACATACTGCAGTGACCTCTGCATTAAACAGCAGCACCATAAGAGTGTTAGGAGTCTGTTTTGATAGCAATGTGTTAATGAAACAAAACCCCAGTTCACAGTATAGGCATTTGAGAAAAGAAAGACACAAAAAGAAGGGGAGAATGCTACTGAAGCAGGAAATGCTTTAATACCAGATGCAGCTGAGCTCTCCTAACAGAGCTCACTTTGACTGCAAGATGAAGGGATGGATAAGAAATGGAATTCAGTCAGAGCTGAATCAGATTTGTAGGAATATTTGTCAGATATTTTCAGTTAATTTTGTTTTGCACAACCAAGCAATTGTCCTTGGTGGGTTAGATGATAGGGCTTTCACATAGATAATGGTGTATGTGTGTTTCTGATTAAAATAAATTTCACTCAAAGAGGTCAAGAAAAATTGCATCATTAGACCAAATCAGTACTTCAGAGTGTATTTTGTAAAATATTTCTTCACTACACAGAACAGGACTTAGGTAATTCTAAAAAAGAGTGGTCCCCTTTTACTTTTAAAGCTCCATAAATGGCCAGCATAAACAAAATATGGGCCAGAAGAAACTCTTTGCCACTGAGATCGTTTGGAATTTCATAATGTTAACTTTCAGAATAGATCGTGGTTTATAGGAAGAGGTTTGTTGTTACCATGTCTTTATCCTCTTAGCAGAAAGACTAGATGCCAGCCTTTCAAAAAATCTAGAGAGGCCGATGCAAGACTAGTAGGATAAGATGTTCCAAGACGTACCGAAAAAGAGATGAAATGTTTACGTTGCACTTGACTTCAACTGAGATCACTGTTAGAAAGCTGCCTTATTTGAATGCCTAAAAAAGATATATCTTCTGATCTCTCCTCCCTACTTTTTTGGTAGCTTAAAAAAACCCACAACCCTGTCAGATAATACGACTCTCTAGGAACAAATGCAAGTTCTTTTTCTTTCCCTAGGTGGAATCTTTCTTTCCCTAGGTGAAATCTTTCTTAACCTTCTTACTATTGTTAGAGTACCCTGCCTGTCTACATAGATTGTCATTCAGATAACCAAAATTCTTAACAAACATTAACACCTAACTACCACTTCATCTCTAGCTACACTTATTCTGGGAGAAAAAGGAAACATTGTTGAAAAATCACAAATGCCTTTTTACTTTGTCTTGTTTTACGGTGCAATATTAGATATTTTAAGTGCTTTATGATGAACGTTACTCGCCTTCATGAATACTACTATCAACAGTTCAAATGCCACAATTCCAAGTTCCATCTTCTTCATTCTATCTTTCCAGTTGAAAAGCAACTCTATTTTGCCTTTTAAAAACATTTAGTTACTGACAGAGCAACTCTCTCTGTTATCTGACAGTGGTCGAAGGAGCAGGTTTTACAATTTCCAGAGGAATATATAGCCAGAAAGAGTCATAAAGTGCATACACATGTGGAACCATATTGCCCAAAGCAAGGTTGTGAGATGTTTTGAGTGCTGTAACTGCCTATGCATGCCATTTACTTTCATATACAAATCTTTTCTTGTCACACACACAAAGAAACCCCCAACCTGAATCCATTTCCTAGAATACTCTCCCCCTTGCTAGTTTTGCCAGTACACAGTCCAATATGTCAATATTGGTGCAAAGAACTATACACAGTGGAGTCCCTGAGACAGAAAGCTTTGTGCTGTGTTTCAGCTGAAAGAGCAGCAATGATGGGGGATGAAATGGCAGTAGAAAGATAACTGGCTTAAAATAGGGCTTTGGGAGTGTCCTGGGTTCAGCAGTAGCAGTCCTTTTTTTCTCCTTCTTAGTAGCTGGTGCAGTGTTGTGTTTTTGACTTTTGGCCTGGGAACAGCGCTGATAACACCGATGGTTTTAGTTACTGCTCAAATGTTTGGTCTGACCAAGGACTTTGTGAGTCTCATGCTCTGCCAGGGAGGAGTGGAAGCCGGGAGGAAGCAGAGACGGGACACCTGACACAAACTGACCAAAAAGGTATTCCATACCACAGCACGTCATGCCCAGGATGTAACTGAGGGTTACCTGGAAGGGCTGGTTCACTGCTGGGTGGGGGCGAGGTATCAGTCAACAGGTCATGAGGTGTTGTATTCTCTTCCCTTGTTATTTCCTTTACCATCATTATTGGTGGTAGCAGTAGTGATTTGTGTTATACCTTAGTTACTGGACTGTTCTTATCTCAACCCAGGGGAGTTACATTCTTTTGATTCTCCTCCCCATCCCTCCAGGAGTGGGGGGACGAAGTGAGGGAGTGAGTGAACGAGCTGCATGGCTGGGTTTAAAACACGACAGGGAAAAAGGCTGGAACTAAAAGGAGAATGGAACACAATACCAGGAATTCTGTGTGGTTTGGTTGATACGCTGGAGGGAAGGAATGCCATCAGGAGGGACCCTGACACACTTGTGAGGTGAGGGATGCCAACTTTATGAAGTTTAACCATGTCAAGTGCAAGGTCCTACAAATGGGTTGGAGCAATCCCAGGCACAGCTACAGGCTGGGCAGAGAAGAGATTCAGAGCAGCCCTGTGGAGAAGGACTTGGGGGGGGCTGATGAGACAATGAACATGAGCCGGCTTCAGTGTGTGCTTGCGGCCCAGAAAGCCAACCGTATCCTGGGCTGCATCAAAAGGAGTGTGACCAGCAGGTCGAAGGAGGTGATCCTGCCCCTCTACTCTGCTCTCGTGAGACCTCCCTTGGACTATTGTGTGCAGTTCTGGTGTCCTCAACATAAAAAGGACATGGAATTGCTGGAACAAGTCCAGAGGAGGGCCACGAGGATGATGAGGGGACTGGAGCACCTCCCGTATGAAGACAGGCTGAGAAAGTTGGGGCTGTTCAGCCTGGAGAAGAGAAGGCTGCATGGAGACCTCATAGCAGCTTTCCAGTATCTGAAGGGGGGCTATAGGGATGCTGGGGAGGAACTTCTCATTAGGGACTGTAGTGATAGGACAAGGGGTAATGGGTTAAAACTTAAACAGGGGAAGTTTAGATTGGATATAAGGAAGAAATTCTTTACTGTAAGGGTGGTGAGGCACTGGAACAGGATGCCCAGGGAAGCTGTGGATGCTCCATCCCTGGCGGTGTTCAAGGCCAGGTTTGACAGAGCCTTGTGTGACATGGTTTAGTGTGAGGTGTCCCTGCCCATGGTAGGGGGGTTGTAACTAGATGATCTTAAGGTCCTTTCCAACCCTAACTATTCTGTGATTCTATGATAATTCAATCAAGGAATCAAAAGCCCCCACATTTTAGCTCAGGAGATTAGAGCCTTAATTAAAGTATCATTTACCAACAAAAAATAACCTCAGTTTAGGGTAAGCTCGTATTTTCAGAACTGCTTAACTGCAAAATTTCTAGAACTTGTATAAAAATTTGTTACTGGTTTTGTCTAGATTGCAGTCAATGCTACAGACTGCAATACAACCAAGGTATTTTTGAACTAGTTTGGATACAATAAGCGGTTTACTCCTGGTAACACAAGATAGAGCAAGACATGCTATGTTCCAAACTCTGTGTTGATAACATTTATTTATGTTAGTTCTTAAGCAGATGAGCATATGTTTGCAGCTGGAGAAATTATATTGATGTTGGATCAGTTGGATCAGGTTTAGTGGAAGGAGCCCTGAAAAAATGGTAAGGACTTCAGAATTCCCTGTGATAACAGATAATAGGCTGCTCAGGAGAACCTTGTAGGAAAACAGAAAATGCTTTGCTGTAGTTCACTGACTAATTTATGGTTTTTGTCAGATGTGAGCAGCAGGTGAAAGAATGGGAGATTTTATTTTCCAACTTGTGCATCCTTTGTGATGTACCGCACACATCCCTTAGCATTCCAGAAGGATCCTTCTATGCATACTATACATACTATTAATCAACAAGATAGGACAATCACAAAATCTTAATTTCATCAGAAACCAAAGCACCAGTAGATATAGTTTAGGGAAGGCATGGGGGAAGAAAACCTGTTAAGTCTACATCATTTGTGTACCAGAATTTCCAAGAAGGCCTTGCAGAGTAGGAAGCTGCCTGGGTCAGGAACTGCTCATTCAGATGTACTCATTTGTACCCTCCTTCAAGCTCAGAGCAATGAGAAACAGATGTATCTTTCTCTCTTCCCTACCCACCCTCAGCAAAGAAATGCATGAATGTTACTATAGAGTTCACTTTAAAGTCTTTCTATCCTTGCTATTTAACAGATGATTCCTCAGTTAAGGGCACAAATGAACATTCCAGCAGTAGCAATGCGGCTGAAGAGCTTTTCCACCTGCAGCTTCCCCTTAGCTGCATGTGAGTACCTTTCTGTCAGACTTGTTGACTCAGTTGCACCTGTACCCACTCCCTAATCCTATCCACAAAATGCAGTTACGCTTGAACTACTTTCTCTTTATTATTTCTTCATTGTTGACATTCTTCTTCTTTTGTTTTTAAAACAGGCCTTTTTGAGAGAAAAAGGCTGGGGAGCAGCCAAAATTCATAAGCACATTTGACTTTATTTTACTAAACATCATCCAAACTGCACACTCTTCTGCATGACAAAGAAAACCTGCTATATCAGAAAAAGGATTAGCTACTTGTTTTATCTTATAAGAAGTAATTACAGATAACATGATCTCTCAGCTAAGGTCTTCTTTTGCATATAGAATCTCTCAAGTAAAAATAACTGAATTCATTGCCCCTTGTGGTCTTTTGAAAAGCTCCTTTGAAATACTATGCTGTTTTTTCATTGCATTGAACAGGCGTAACATTTTATAATGGCTGAACAAACTTACAGTCTACCATAGTAAAAATGGGTAATTTATAATTTATTAAAGGGATGATTCACTCTCTTTATAATTTCGTAACATTTAGATTCTCTTGTACTTTGCATTGAAATCAATGTGCTTAAATAAATTCAAATTATCTTTCCATGACAAAGTAAATAAAAATTCATGCCTGTTTTTAGTGTATTCAAGCCCAGTGTCCCAAGAAAATTACGTATGTACTAATGTTTACAATATTATTTTAAATATAATCATGTTAAAAATATAAATACAAAACTTAAAATTACAAATTCATAATTGCATGTACTGCTCATATTGAAATAATATATCTGGAACAAGTCAAGAAAGGGTAAAAATATAAATATGTAATGATTTCATAAATAGGCCTTCTGGAGATGTTTCAGGATAATCATATTCTCTGGACATTATAGAATTAGTCAAGTGTTTTTTCTGACTATTTTGAGATATTTATATTCTCCTGAATTGTACCTCCAGTCAAGAGATGGCTGCTGCTTCCCAGTTCCTAAATTGTCCTCTAGATAAACAAATTGGTTAAACAACTTTTAAAAACTACTGTTGTTATGGCAATTTATGGCCCATAGCTGACAGATAATGAAAAGCAAAGGAATTTCATAAGAACCCCCAGAAGCCATCAGAAATTTAGTTTTTCTTATAATATAGCTGAATTGCCTGTTTATAAAATAAAAAGCTGACACAACCACCAGTGAAAATGCAGCTACTCTTGAACTCCTTTTTAAATGAACAAATGAAACCTAACAGTCATTAACATTCACTGTTGGCACTTCAGGGAAGTATAATTCCCCTGAAAGTATAAAACTTAAATAGAAGGAGACCTTACCTCAATAGCATCTGAATTTGAATTTATAAGGACTCTGTCAAGACTTCAATTTCCTTCACGTGAGAAAAAAAGCCAATGTTCCCATATTCTAACATGGATGATGAGGATACCGAGCTAAAAAGACATCTACAATAGATTATTACAGCTGACACATTTGATGAGTTTTAACACACAGCCTCCTCCTTTCACCAGTTTTAAAGAGACTGTCCTTGAAAAGGCAAACAAACATTGGGCTTTTGGAGGGAAAAAAGAATACTGTAAATTGAGGTGAAAGAGCACATCCTTCCACAGACCACTTTTTTTCTGGTGAAGAAAATATGCCTGACGCAAAGATTGTATGCTCCAATCTGTCCTATTTCAAAGCTTTATAAATACAGCAATTCAAAGGACTGTTGCTTATAGCAACAAATATAAGACAGTACAGATGGAGAGGGAAGTAACATTACTGCAAACCCCTCTTTGTGCTTAGCGAATGTACACCTCTGAAAGCAGACAGCATGTTGGGGTTTGATAAAGGAGGAAAAGGGCAGACATTAATGTTATAGTAATGAGGAGTAAACTTGTCAGTATTTACATATCCTAAGTCACCCTTAGGAGGCCTTCTATAATTTAAACACAGGCACTTATTTCTCAAAACTGTGTCTCAAGACTAAGAACTGATAAGGCACATTTTATTTAAATGGACAGCAAATAAACTCACTATCAACTAGTTAGCTCACTAGGTTTCATTTTAGTTAGAAATAAGTATTTCCAGGAATAACGTAATAAATATTACTCAGGAAAATAAAAATTTTCTGATAAAAGATCAGTAAAGCTGAGTGGCTATGACTGGGACTATTCCTCACGGACTGTAGTGATAGGACAAGGGTCAACAGGTTCAAACTTAATCAGGGGAGATTAAGGTTGGATACAAAGAAGAAATTCTTTCCTGTGAGAGTGGCAAGGCACTGGAACAGGATGCCCA
Source organism: Lathamus discolor (assembly GCF_037157495.1). NCBI lineage: Eukaryota > Metazoa > Chordata > Aves > Psittaciformes > Psittacidae > Lathamus > Lathamus discolor. Next base: position 109,363,586 of record NC_088885.1, on the reverse strand, counting down.
AGGAAGCTATGAATGCTCCATCCCTGGTGGTGTTCAAGGCCAGGTTGGACAGAGCACTGGGTGACGTGGTTTAGTGTGAGGTGCCCCTGCCCATGTCAGGGGGGTTGGAACTAGATGATCTTAAGGTCCTTTCCAACCCTAACCATTCCATGATTCTATAACTGTTGCAGCACATGTTTGGTGGGCAGAAAATAATACAGTATATAATAACTGCATAATCATCACCTAAGAAAACACGAATTTTCAGTAGTAGCACAAGTACATTTCCCTTTGATCTACTATGGTAGATAAGATTTTACTAACTACAGAAATGACCTGACCAAAGCATACTCATCCAATTTTTTGACTTACAGCAACATCAAAGCATCACAGTGCCCCAAATCTCCACCTACTGGCAAGTGAACTGCAATTACACTTCTCTTTTCACCAGGAGTAATTTTTGCTGCTATGATTAGGAAATTATTTTTTGTTCTGGCAAATTCTTATGAAGATCTGAGTTTTTATTACAACTGTTATCACTGCTGTTGGTACATCTCTGCTCTGTGCAGCAATACAGGCACAGTAGGATTCCATGTTTATTCTTCTGCAGTGAAGTCCAGTATAGATGCTTCTGATTCCCTCTCCCACCACAACCATTGGTAACACAAACTGGATGCACACTTTAATAAGCTGTTAGGCTTATTCTGTCTTGCCTATCACTATTAACCCTGTACACGTCAAACAACCACAAACAACTGACTTTAATATTGTCTGTAAGAACTCAGTCAACACAAAAGAGGGCACGCGTGAAGGCATCTACTGCTGTCCCCTCTCCTAGCAACACTGGTTTAGACATGCCAGTGAAAATAAAGATCCTAATTTTGCACACAAACTCACATAGATACAAACCTGTTTTGTAAATAGCTCATTTTTTACATAATTACAGAGTAGAAGCCATTGCTGACACATTTTAACAGCAAAATTGGTGTGATGTGTCACATCGGAAACCTGGTGATAACACATAGATTGTGGAGTGGCACAGACGATCATGCTACTGTTTGTGAAAGGGAAATTTCTGCATGTTTTTAGGAAGGCAGAAGACTACTATGGAAGCATTGCAGACATCAAAAATGACTGGTTTCACTTTGAAATACTTTCAGAGATGCAGGAACACAAAAATGTACAGCAAGGGGCATGGCCTTGGTACAGTGCCTGGAATATGGCACATTTGACATTGACTTTCAAAGGCTGCATGAGAATTTTACAGACCTGTAAAGAACTGAAGTAGTGGATGTAAAGACAAAGTACAAAGTATTGGGGAACAGCCAACACAGCTTTTGCAAAAGGAAGTCACACTTCATTATGCAGTATGTGTTCTTTGAAGGGGTTTTATGACCTTGTGGATAAGGATGATCCATTCATCTACTCTACCGAAGTAATTTCTACTTGGATTTCCAAAATGTTTCTGAAAATGTTCCTCACAAAACAAAAAAGCAGTAGGACAAAAAGGGAAGATACTTGCCAAGATACAGTATTGACTAAAAAAAGGAAAAGAAAAGTTCTTGAATTGGAAAGAAACCACTCATAAAATCAAAGGTCTTTTCTAGGAACAATGCTCTTAAGGCAGACATTAATGCATAACCTTGGTATCTGGCAAGCCCTCCAGTATTCAGGCTCTGAAATGAAGACTCATTTGAGTAAGTCTGTCCTTCCAATTTAGGGCATCTCCTCACCTTCAGTGTTACCATTTTGAATGAGTGATAGGAATTCTGTTCAGTAACACCTTCACAGCACACAACCATGTCACCATAAACATCAGATTTGTAGGTATGATGCTGCAGCTGAGTCCTGGTTTCCAGGCTTGACTGAGAAAGCCTGCTAGAGTCCGGTTCCTGTGTGTCTTTTCCTTGCAGTTTTCATTTGGCATTGACCTCTCAAAGGAAAAATTAAAATAAAAAATAAGCTTTCATTCGGAATAGTGCTTTCTGTGTGAAGAAGAAACAGCTTCCAGCTGCTTCTCACTCCAAGTCATTTTCACTGGTGTAAACCAGCATTTTATTGGATGATGGAACGTTTGGAAAACTGTCTTGGTTCCATCTAAAAAAAAGACAAAACCAAAATTCCATGTGAATTTCTGTAGAGAATCTTTAGAATTTGTTTACCTCAGCAAGATTCTATATTATTCTGCTGCTCATCAACTTCAAAAATAATTGTTTTCTATCCATTCATATGGAATTTTGGATGGCACTCTTATTGTGAAAAGATGTGGATTTTTCAGTAAGAACAGAATCTTTTGTTAACATTTTTATCCAGTAATTCAGGAGCCACATGCTCCATAAATAATATCAAATCATCTTTACCATCTGAAAACCAAGTAATCTAATATTAGTCTTGTGGCTTCATCTCAGAGACTTTTATTAACCTTTGAAAGGCTACTAGCAGTTTGAGATAAAAAGTCTATTTGCTAATCCTCCTCTACATATAGTTTCCATCTTTAAAGGTTTTGGTATACACCGCATCTGCCCAAGTTTCCACATTAGACAGATCTAGTCTTGCAACATCCATTTACCATTCAAAGCCATTACAGCACAGGCACACATTAAAATGTTCCGTTGACTTATTTCATCAACAAATTACCGAAATGGCTCTTTTTAGGCTTCAATCCCAGGAGAAATGGCTAAACAATCATAAAAAAAGAAAATTGTTTTACACTTATTTTCCCCTCTCCATAAGAAGATGTCATTCAGTATGCTTCAGCCAGATTTTGGTTCTCTCATTACCCTTCAATCTGTTGGAGGCCAGAGCTTAGGTACAATATCTGAACAAATACCAAACTTTCTGTAATACTCAAAATGCTTATCATTAAAGAAGCTCAAGAAGAGTATTCTACTTGCTGTGACATAAAATTTGCCTGTCAAGGAAGACAAAGGAATATTAATAGCTTTTTGCTGTGTGCTTAATGAAATACTTCCCAGACTACTTGCAAGCTCCTTTATTAAGAACAATAACCTTTTTCTTAAGATCAGTGACACAGTTTTAACACAGAACACCTTATCATGGGAAGTTTGTTCCATTTTTGTTACTCTAGACAATAAAAAGTACAAAAGCAGTGATTCAAATTTAAGCAATCTTTAGACACAAAATACAACTGCAGCTATCACTCAAACAAATTACCTCCAAATGTGCCAAGAATCACAAGCAATAGTTCTTGGTCTGAAGAACACACCGGTTCACATCATTCATCATGATGCAGTGGAATCTTAAACACAAGATGTTTAAGAAATGAGAAAAAGGACATCAACAACAATCAGGTCACAAAGTTTCCTTGGAGAACTCTATGTCAGTCTTCATATTTTTTTGTTTATCTATTTCTTCTTTTCCTTCTTATAGTCAGGAAAAAGGAAATGAGGGACAATTTATTCTCACTGTTTTACAAAATGTTTGGGAGTGATCATACGGAAGAGTCTACACACACTGTGACTATGTTTCAGCTAGAAACATAGGAAAAAAAAAGATTTATGGACAAAAAAGCATTAAACATGGACCGAGGCTGAAAATAAGAGCAGAAAAGAGGGAAAATGCAAAGACTTGATAAAGATTTACAAAGAACTGTTTCTTTTCTTTCATCAGCATTCTCTCTTACAGTATTCTTACAGTACTTTCCACTAGACTTTTCAGTGGGTCTTGCATTTTTACTATCACATTTACAGTGTCTCCTTAGTTAACGACCAGTAAGTATCATTGTAGCAGCATACTACTGCATGACAAAATAGTTCAGCTTAACAGTCACCGTTAAAGCTGTCCTAAAAGTCTCTGCAAGATGGCTATCTGTAATAAATTACTTGCACAAGAGACTTTTACAACAGCTCTAGAGAATTTACAGAAATGTGAGAAAGCAATATGGGAGTATCTTTTCCTTTTTTTTTTTTTTTTCTGTATTATTAATAGTAGTAATGTGAAACTGTTTTAGTAAAGCCATTTGGCAGCTGCACTGCTATTCTCAAACCTCTGCTATTAGGTACTTTTCTTTGTATTTAATTGCTTGCTGTTACCTAGCTTCCTTCTCAATGTCTTTCTTCCTCTAACTAAATTTGTCTTTAAAGCTGAATGACTCACTCGCTTCACTGAAAAAAATTGTGTTCCTGGCATACAACTTGTCTTGTAAAAATAAACTATGATGATAAATATTTGTATTTAATACAAAGCTTCTTGAACTAGAAGGGTTTCACTGGACTAATACCTTCCTCTCATTTAACAGGAAGGTGTGCAATGTTTCTTATAATCTCCCCTCTTCCCATCCCCCAAATTTCTGACTTTCAAATTACATTGAGAATTTACCTGTTGTTGCTAACAAGGCTGGTCACAAGCCAGGACCTTATTCTTTGCAAGCAGGGAATACAGATTAGTTCAGTCTGCCTACGCAGCCAAGCAGTGGTCAAGACTTTCACTTAATCTCCTGTGACGTGAATGAAGAAACACACTAAATTAGCTGTGTGGAATGATTGGATCACTACAGTTGAACGATCAAATGCCAGCACAGAGCTGCCATAGAAGCTCAGGCCACTAAGACTTTTCTGCTTTACTGAATCAGTTAGTTTCAGGTCATTTTTTTAGCACTGTTCAGAAGAAGGAACTGAGCTCACCTGAAGAAAGAAACCACGCTATTTCTGTTTGCTGTCTGTTAAATTATATTCAATGCTTTTACAACAGGTTCTAAGAGTTCACTTTTCAGCATGATTCAAACTGCATCAGAAAACTGCATCATTTGCTTTTAATCTACTGGTGCAGCTGCTTGTAAAGCTGCTTTGTAATTTCATGTTGCCACAGAACAAGCAGAATAAGCTGTTGCTTAATGTTAGCAAAGAACGTAAGTGCTTGATAGTGCTTCTAGAGAAAGAAATTAGGATGCTAAAATAAGCACTGTTAAATTCCCAATTCTAAAGGTTTACATCAGGGTATAAAACTACAGAAATGAACAACTACAGTTTCCAAAATAAAGGAAGGATGCATGTGAAATGTTGACAATCTAGCCTAGAATCTCCTGATAAAAATTTGATAGTGGAGACTTTAGCTCAATTTGGCTATGCAAAAACTGAAGCAACCCAAGAGTTTTAAGCCCCTTTTAAAATCATGGTAAATTTTACATTTGCCAGTCACCATGGAACCTAAAGGATCTAATTCCACTTGATCTAGCAGTACCTGGGAGACAAAATGCTTATGTTACCTTCTTCAAATTATCATAGATAGATTTGTGAGTTCTTCAGTGCGTTATTTCAAGTTGATATAGAATCATAGAATCATAGAATAGTTAGGGTTGGAAAGGACCTCAAGATCATCTAGTTCCAACCCCCCTGACATGGGCAGGGACACCTCACACTAAACCATCCCACCCAAGGCTCTGTCCAACCTGGCCTTGGACACCGCCAGGGATGGAGCATCCACAGCTTCCCTGGGCAACCCATTCCAGTGCCTCACCACCCCTACAGTAAAGAACTTCTTCCTTATATCCAATCTAAACTTCCCCTGTTTAAGTTTGAACCCGTTACTCCTTGTATTATCACTATAGTCCCTAATGAAGAGTCCCTCCCCAGCATCCTTACAGGCCCCCTTCAGATACTGGAAGGCTGCTATGAGGTTTCCACGCAGGCTTCTCTTCTCCAGGTGTCCTGGGTTTACCAGGAGCCGTTTTGCTCCTTCTTAGTAACTGGTGCAAGCTCTGTGTTTTGACTTCCAGCCTGGGCAGACAGCTGATAACACCAACTGTTTTTAACTGTTGTTAAGTAATGTTTATTCAGGCCAAGGACTTTGTGAATCTCATGCTCTGCTGGGGACGAGGGAGGCTGGGAGGAAGCAGAGACAGGACACCTGACCCAAACTAGCCAAAGAGGTATTCCATACCACAGCACGTCATGCCCAGGGAGGTAACTGGGAGTTACCTGGAAGGGCACGGTCTCTCTTCGGGGGGGTCGAAATCGTTTGGTGGTGGTATCCTATTCTCTTGTTATTTTCTCTTATCAATATTAACATTGGTGGTAGCAGTAGTGATTTGTGTTATACCTTAGTTACTGGGCTGTTCTTATCTCAACCCGTGGGAGTTACAATCTCTTGATTCTCCTCCCCATCTCTCCAGGAGCGGGGAGGGTCGGGGCGGGGGGTGAGTGGACGAGCTGTGTGGATCGGTTTAAACCACAACGCCAGGCTGAACAGCCCCAATTTTCTCAGCCTGTCTTCATACGGGAGGTGCTCCAGTCCCCTGATCATCCTTGTGGTCCTCCTCTGGACTTGTTCCAGCAGTTCCATGTCCTTTTTTGTTGAGGACACCAGAACTGAACACAATACTCCAAGGGAGGGCTCACGACAGCAGGGTAGAGGGGCAGGATCACCTCCTTCAACCTGCTGGTTGTGCTCCTTTTGATGCAGCCCAGGATACAGTTGGCTTTCTGGGCTGCGAGCGCACACTGAATCCGGCTCATGCTCATTTTCTCATCAACTAGCACCCCCAAGTCCTTCTCCACCGGGCTGCTCTGAATCTCTTCTCTGCCCAACCTGTAGCTGTGCCTGGGATTGCTCCAACCCAGGTGTAGGACCATGGTTAAACTTCATAAGGTTGTCATGGTTAAACTTCATAAGGTTGGCATGAGCCCACCTCACGAGCGTGTCGAGGTCCCTCTGGATGGCATCCCTTCCCTCCAGTATATCAGCCGGACCACACAGCTTGGTGTCATCGGCAAACTTGCTGAGGGCACACTCAATCCCACTGTCCATGTCACCGACAAAGATGTTGAACAAGACCGGTTCCAACAGCGACCCCTGAGGGACACCACTCGTTACTGGTCTCCAGCTGGACACTGATCCATTGACCACAACTCTGCGTGCGGCCATCCAGCCAGTTCTTTATCCACCAATATGCTTCCTCAGTAAATAAATCTCTCCCTTACGGGATTTCTTCTGAACATTAGTTTAGAGAAAAAGAGAGTGTTTCTCATTTAGGAACATAGATCAGGACAAATTATGATGAGTTAAATGCTCATGATGTGGAAAGAAGATTTTAATGCCATCCTTAAGTACATATCTCTGACTTTTTACAGAAGATTCAGAAACTTGGAAAACTTCATGCCTCAGAATGTCAGAATTTTAAATGATCCAGTAAACCTCTTTCACCATTAGAAAGACCAGCATTTTAGTGACACTGAGCAAAACCTTAAATACGTAATGAAACTCAGTTCAGTTTGAAACAGGGAAGACAGTATATACTAAAACATGGAAGCCCGAGTTGAACTTTGAAAGTCTTTAAATGCAACTGTGTTATTAGGTGTGCAATGGCACATGAATCTGATGAGGACTAGACTGCTTCACGGAAAGCAGGCTGAAGCAAATTTATATAATCAGATTGCAGTGTCTGTTGCAAATGAGCATAACAGTTCCTATATACTTTACTACTGATTGAGAGCCCCTTAGTGTAGTAATGCTCGTGAACTCTGCTAGATTTAATTTCTATTTCCATTTGACAACAGGCAGGAAAGCACCCTGTCAGTCAGTTTTTAATAGCCATTACTTTCCACATTGCAAAAAGTCTTTCTAGATTTTAATTTCTTTTCCAAAGCTATTTCAGGAAACTTGCAAGATGGAATACATTAAACTAAGAGGAATAAACAGCCCTGAACTGCATATGAAGGTTTAGTATGGCAACTAAGGGGAATCGGCCAACAAAGGCATCAGTCATAGCTCCACTTTCATTGTGAAATTACTCAGAGGAGAAGTTAGGAAGCAATGGTTGAACCCCAGATTTTCCCCATTTTGGGGTTCTGGTTACATTTACTATTACCAGAAGTAATGGGTCCCATCTGACCTGATCACCAAGAGGATTTCTTCCCATGGAAAGCAGGACATAGCAAGATGGGCAGGAGGAAAGATACACTCCTTAATCTCACCCATCAGGATGCTGGGACACAGCTGGAATGCCTTCCTGTATCTGGGAAACAAAGGTGCATTTCTACTGTCAATTATAGCTCCTCACTTTCAAGCCACCACAGCCACCTTAGCTGTACATTTCAGTATTTGTTCTTCAGTATGAATGACTTTTGCTCATCTTTTCCTTGGCAACAGATCATTACTGAACATAAGACTTGTCATGATAAACAGGAAATATAATCACAACTTGCCAGAAATAAGATTCTCCAAAATTGATATGACTTCCTTATTCAACCTTAATTTTATATTCTCTGTCTTTAATATTTTTATTACCTAAATCAGTAAACAGCATAAATCTGGACAGCTTCATAGTAAGAAATATTACCCTGAGAAGCAGTTTCTGTTCTGATGACATCACTGTTGTAGTGATACAAGAACTTAGTGAAATATATCAGCATAACAGCCGCATACTGTGCTTTGATTAACACATGGAAAACGTTGACCAGATGAAATTCAAGGCATCCAGAAGATATATTTCTACAACTCCATTTTGACTTATAACAATTGAGAGTTTGACCTAAAATACCTAAGAGTTATATGTGGCAAATGATTTTTTTGTGGGGGTAAAAATAGTTTCACTAAAACTGACATGCTAAAAGGTGCAGCATTTTTAATTCAGATATTCTATGTAAACAGCAGAGATAATGTAAAATGAAGGCTCTTTAGAATACACGGATGCCACCTAGAACACTGTTTTAGTTCAAGATTTTTCTGGATTTCTCTCTCTTGAACAACTTTTTAAGTATGGCATCTGAATTCCTACAGTGCTTTCTCTCTTAATCGCTGCATGTTTCACATGAAGCTTTACATAAGTGGAGTCTAGCAATGCTCAATATTACTCTTTGCTTGTCTCTGAAATATTATTAACATACTTGTATATGCAAAAAATGAACTTAAGAACATAATAATACTTTCCAGACACAAAAAAGTAAATTGGAGTTAAGTATTTTATCACAAATATTTTAAAAGTTTTATTAAAAAAAAACAAACCTATATAAGTTTAATGCCTTTTAAAAGAGGAAATGCATTTAGTTGTTAAATTAGAAGAGTGGAACTGACATAATCTGGGTGAATAGTCTATTTTTATAAAGGTCTTATTTTATATGAGTGTGCAAATTAATTCTCATCTCTCTGCTCCACTTTTGCCCTCTATAAAATGGAATGTCAACCCCTTTCTTGAAAAATGGAAGTATTGAGCAGCAGTTCTTTAAAGATGCAAAAGATAAGAAAGATTCCTTTACAGCAAGTCCTTAACCACTTTTCTTTTTTTTTTTTTTTTTGAACTTGGATGTATAAATGCTTTCCTAAACTATAACCTTGGAAGTCTTATGAGAAAAGACACTACTATGTGCACATTTAACTTTTTAAAAATACCAAATCATATTCATCTTCTTAGATCTTACAAGGGCAAAGAATCCAGCATCTTTTCAACATAAACCTATTTATGTAAAAGAATAACATCTCTGCAGCTCAGACTTGTTTTGCTGAGTTTGTTGAGCCCACAGTACAAACTGATAACAGTACATATTGAGAATGTAGCCACAGATGAAGGGCTCACACTGCTTATACAGGTGATGTGAGTTACCTGCATGTGTATCTCACAGGAACAACAGTAACATAGAATCATAGGATATTTTGGGTTGAAAAGGACCTTTAAAATGGTCCAACCCTTCTGCAATGAGCAGGGACATCTACAAGTAGATCAGGTTGCTCAGAACCACATCTAGCCTGGCTCTGAATGTTTCCAGGGATGGTACATCTGCCACCTCTCTGGGCAACTTGATCTGGTATTTCACCACTCTCATTGTAAAAGCTCTCTTCCTTATATCTAGTCTAAATTTACACTCTTTCAGTTTAAAAAATTACCCCATGTCCTGTCGCAACAGACCCCACTAAAAGTTTCTCCTCATCTTTCCTATAAGATCCATTTAAGTACTGAAAGACCTCAATAAGGTGTCCCCTGAGCTTTCTCTTTTCTAGGCTGAACAAACCAAGCTCTCTCAGCTTGTCTTAATAGGAGAGGTGCTCCAGCCCTCTGATCATTTTTGTGGCTCCAGATCCAGGTCCTTCCTACATTGGGGGCCCCAGAACTGAATGCAGTACTGCAGCTGGGCCATCACCAGAATAGAATAGAGGGGCAGAATCACTTCCCTCAACCTTTTCCTTTTGATACAGTCGGCTTTCTGTGCTGCAAGTGCACACTGCTGGCTCATGTCCAGCTTTTCATCCACCAGAACCAACTCCTCCTCAGCAGGGCTGCTCTCAATACCCTCATCTCCCAGCCTGTATTGATACCAGGGGTTGCTCTGACCCAGGTGCTGCACCTTGCACTTGGCCTTGTTGAACATCATGAGGTTCACATGGGCTCGCTTCTCGAGCTTGTCAAGGTCCCTCTGGATAGCATTCCATCTTGCAGGCATGTCAACTTCACCAATTAGCTTGGTGTCATCTGACATAGGAATGTCTGTAGAAGTAACAGTAAATACAAATGGTAGGTGCTAACATAGTAGTTTTCCAATAATTCTGCATCATTCCTACGTCATCACGTAAGTTAGCTCTCATGGCTGTCTTTGCTGACAAGTACGTTTACCCAGAGCTACCTGCAGTATTTAATTTCTTCCTTATTCTGCGCATTATCAAGTTTTACATACTTGGATAAAGATGCCACCTAATTCCATTCCTATACCTACTTTTCAATTTGTAATTGTGTCCAGAGGTCTGGATTGCAGACTACAATACTAATATAGCTGTTGTACATGCAGAATACAACAATTTTAGTATTTTAGTGTCAACAACTACTCTTGAACCCTCACAAATACATGAACAATCCTGTTTCCCAAATAAGAAGGAAAACCAAATATCACAACTACAAATCCTACCATGACCTAGAAGAAGGGAATTCCTGGTTCAGCCTGTAAAGCAGACTTACTGATAATTCTTAATGTTTTTACTTACTTCTACTATTCTTTTCCTCACTACTCTCCCATATTAAGAACCTGAAGTAAGATTGCATGAATGGCCATACTGGTCAAACCACAAGTTCACATAATTCACTTAGACTCTTGTCTCGTACCAGTAACTAGGAATAAATGCTATTTGATACATTTTACTTTGTGTTGCACCACTGCAATTACTTATTTTATTTTCACTTTTAAAAGGGATTTTTAAACCACTTTAAAAAAAGTGAATTTCATTTGCCTGTCTTCCTCATCTTCTATCTTCTTGAGACTATAGGGCAAAACAGTTTTTGTGCTGAAATAGCCTGGCTCAAGACTCAATGCTGCACTGTCAAGTGGGAGGTACATTAAAAGATTTATCTGGTCATCTCAAGAGAACCTTAGAAATGTGTCAGAATTACTGAAATTACTAATGTAATGTGACTGAATCATGATTTGTAATATTAGCAATTTTTTGCAAGCATATTTAGAAATTATGTTTAAATAACAGCATTTTTATATGCCTTTATGCATCAAATCCAGAGAACTCTTGCATTAGCTCAAACTTATACCCTAAGTAGATTTCCTACTGCCTGGAAACACATGTTCTGCTTGACTACACAGAATGGAAGATAGGGAAATATATCACTTCACCTTGTAACCAGGAAAGTAGGTGGACTTCTGCTCAGAAAAAAAAAAAGAAGATAAATACTGTGATAGCATTACAGTGTATCTCAACCTCCTGGAGACATTCCTTTAATTCATTTTGATCTATTCCACATAAACAGGGGTTGCCTAGAAAGGCTGTAGAAAATCCATTCTTGGAGACCCTTAAACCCTGCCTGTGCAAAGGCCTGAGCAACCTACTCAGTCTTGGAAATTGGCTCTATCTTTGAAGCTGACCTCATTTCGAGAGCCAGGGTATTTGGACCAGATGACCTCTAGAGGTCGTTTCCTACCTAACTTGTTCTGGGATTCTGTGAATTTGCAATAAGGATTAGACCCTGAGGACACAATGTTACAAGACTGCAGATGAACAGCCGCAAGACCATACTCTACAGAGACTAAAAATTTAGAATATTTTCTAGAATCTCAAGACTTCTGCAACCAAATATCTGCAAAACTTCATGACAAAACACGTGTCTCATTCCCCCTCTAGTGGCTAGTTCACACAGTCACTGCCAAAACCACTTTGTAAACTCTAGTGGCAAGTATTTGCGAAGGAGTATAAAGTTTATCGCACAACTGGGTATCAATACATTCTGCATCATGGTATTAGTGGGGTTTGTTTTCAATGATATTTTTTCTTTTCTTTTTTTTTTTTTTTTTTAAGTTAGGAAATGGCATGACATATATTCCTACCATTTAAGATCTTCCTCTGCTCCTAGATAATTTTTTCTTCTATTTTCAGCTGATTTTTGCATGTTCTGTATTTATGCATACATGTACATATGCAAATATATATGATTATTGCTGTTTATGTGCATAATTTTTGTGATTGTATATATATTTACATTTATGTGCATATTTTCTTAGTGGACTAAGGTGATAAAGCATTTCCAAGATCCACTTATTCAGACAAGGTCACCTAAAGTCACTTCTTACATCTATAAATGATTAAAATTGTCTAAGCTTTAGAGATACTTGCTCAATTACCAATTACATCAAAGAAAGTTATGTATCCAGATCAGAGAAATATACATCATGCTTCCATGCCTCAGCATGAAAGGCTGTATATACACTAAATATTAAAAAAAAATTAAGAAATGTAGTATGATCTACTGCAACTTAAAGAAAAAATACAAAGAAAACAATAAAATCAACATTAAACTTTGCTTTTAAGTGGGAATACTCTACAAATATTTATTTACAGAGCTACTCTATTTGGCATATGTCAAATATTGAAGGAAATATAGAAATACAATTGATGCTAATTATACATATGGGATTCTTATAGACAGAACAAATAAAGAAGTCAAAGTGAGATACATAAAATAGTCTCTACTAAAAAAAAAATATGTTTAGCTACCGGGTAAAAGGATGTGAATTTTCATCTACATGGGAGAGCAAGAGGATGTTTTCCAAATATTTAAATGACAGTAAATCAAATTAAATAATTAAAGTTCATAGAAAATTAGATTATTGAGAAAAGATGCAAGCAGTAATCCTTTTTTCTATAGTTCCAGTCTATGGTAACAGACAACCAACATTCTCAGACTGCTTGGCCTCTAGCGCACCAAACTCATCTTTTTTTGTGTCTGGCCAGCAACAGTAAGACACTACTTACCATACAGCATATCAAATACCAGTTTTTCACTCAATAAGCTAGGCATGCCTTCGTGCAGCTCTTTTGTATAGGTAAGTGATATATAGGCTGCAGCTATCCCAAATAAACAGCGCATGCAGAAGCTTAATAAGGCATTTTTGCAAGGTTTTCTAACCACAATCTTACGTATTCACAATCAGGCAGTTTTAACTTAGGTCACAGTCTGTCAAATGGTTTTACATACAATGTCACTTTTCAGCATCCAAACACTGATTTCAACAGGGCAAATCACCTGACTAAAGTAAATGTGTGCCAACCATGCGCAGAGTAGAGCCATAAACATTTCATTTGGTAGCAGAGAGAGACAACCTGTTATAACCAAGGGGACAGAAAGCAATTGTTCCAACAGCATGGAATGACAAAGCATCTCTGACGAACTGCCAGTGCTGATAGCCCTATTCTCCTACCTCCAACAGCTGCTACTAATATTTCACAGTACCAAAATACGTAAAAGGCATTATAGAGAAAACAGTACAAACTGCAGCCAGTGTCCTGACGTTTAAACAGTGCAAGTTTCAAACTTAACCCTAACCTCTCACTACAAATACTGACATTTAACAATAGTATGGAAAAAGACTGCAGGTATATATGATTTATAAGAGTAGACTTATGGGGCAATGTCTATCAGGCTGTTTTTGAAACTGCATCCATTCAACAGCTTCTATCTCACTAATGCCTATAGAGACACCATAAGCTCAAATTAAATAAAACCTCCACTTCTATTTTCAGACATCAGATTTAGATATGGATATTGGATTAATCAAGATACAAGTGGTTTAGAACCAGCTAAAAAAAAAGATAAATAAACAATGCTAGAAGGTAAGCCTTTTCACAACCATGTGAAAAGCCCCAAGCATATGAATCAATCCTGTTTTAACAGCCGTAACAGCATGCCAGAGCTGCAGCTACAAAAACTGATGGCAATTTAGTAATGCAAATGCAATGCTGGTGATTGCCAAGGAAAGGGACATCTTTTTTATACTCCTTCAGGCACCAGGAAAAGAGATGGACTGGAAAAAAAAGTAACAAAGGAATCTGGTGAATAATGACTAATTTAACCAGAATAAAACATATTCAGTGAACAATATGGTATCCTGAATATCAGCAAGTACCTCTGAAGATACAACACATTAAAGTAATTTTTCAGTTGTGCTGATAAACGAAACAGAGCATCCTTAAAACAAAAAAATTATGTAACAGGGCACAAACTGAGGAGTCACATTCCACAGAGAAACACTTCCTCTAAGATTCATTCTTGCATTTTTCTTCTAAAATTGCACAGTTTTCCTTAAGTTTTACAGTTCCAGGATACAACATGAAACAAAATGATTCAGATGATAATTGGCTGAGTCACAGACTGTTAAATATTTGAGGATATAAAAAATAGTTCTTTTCCATAACAGATGATGGCCAATTTAAATACCATATTTTTAGGTTCTAAAATACAGCTCCACTAACAATCACTTACTGAAAAACAACTTGTACTGTTCCATGGACTGATCTTGACCATTTGTATTACATCGTTCAAAATCTGCTTGGACATTCTCAAGGTAAGATATATTTGCTATACCAATCCCTTGCAGCTGGAACTTCTCCAGCTCTCACTGATATGGCTAATTAGTGCACTGGATACTATTTATCAAGGCTTTCAGTAAAAGCAGCTTGCCTGATCAAATGATATAAAATGAAAAACTGTGTGTGTGGTGAGTCACTGCACTAAGCTGTCTAAAGTATTGGTTAGGAAATACAAGCAAAAAAGCAAATTACCTGTGAATTCACTTCCTCAGTTTGGGAGGTTTCAAGAACACACCAGTGCTCCCAAATGACTTGCTGTTGAGCTACGTCAATTTAGTGACCCAGTAAGGGATTTAAGAAATGATGTGTAACTATCAGCATAATAACATCCTATTAAAAAGTTAAACTAAAATGTGACGTTATCTGTGGTAAAAATGCCTCAAAGGAAACAGTGAAGGGCACAAACTGGAAAAGATAAGTCACTTCCAAGTATGACTCAATGAACAGAAATACTGAAAAACATCTTTTTTAAACAGTGAAATTTAAGCTAATGATAAGAAAAAATAAAGAAATTGGATTTAATTTTATGCTATTCCATATTGACGAGCAATTCTCTGAGTTTCCCTTATAGAAAAATGACACAATTCTAATAAAATGATTCATAGCACTAAACCATTTTCCTTAGCAAACACCATCGACAGGACTACAGGACTAGTAGGACTTCTACACAAACATTTCTTTGGAAGATTTATTATCGTGAGATTATGGTAAGATGATCTGATGGCTCAGTGTATGAAATCTTGTCATCCTGGCAGAAGTACTTTGTTCTTCCAAGAAGCAGACACACATTTGGAAGCAGGTAATAGAACCCAAAATCTGAAGCTGCTGAGACAGAGTCTGCACAGGCCCACACTGACTGCAATAGGCAGTAAAATAGCAGTAAGTGTGAACCATTAACATGCTGGCATGAGCCGTGGAGGAGGTCCACTTATTTGTTGAATTAAAGGAGGCACTTCAATAATGTGTGTACAGGGGGGAAAGAGAAGGAAGAAAAGAATGAACTCTGTCATTTTCAGTGTGGTTGTTAGCGGTTTGTTTACTTACAAGAAAAATATTTTCCTTTGAAAAGTATCAATATACCAGAAAATAACTAAAGGAAAAGCAATCATGGTGAGCAAATTGCACATATGGTATAAAGCCTATGAACTTAAAAAATAGATTTTTGTGGATCAGTTTAACTACCTCATGAAAATATTTCTTATCTAACTCCTTGAAACAAATGCATTAACACCCGAAGAACATAAGCTATAGCTTAAATAGTATTTGTCGAAGCTGCAAAGGTAGTACAACTGACTATATGAATTTACATACATTTTAGTTTAGGTTGCATCATTACAAAAAAACCCCAAAACAACCAACAACAAAAACCAAAACAAACCCAAAACATATCAGAAAACCCAGCAGGTGATAAATGTTTTTACATGACCTATGAGGAAAACCAGATGGCCTACTAGCCAAAGTGGTTTCACAGACACCAGCTGCTACCCTTCTCACCCCTTCTCTGCCTTGCTTTCCCCCTGAAGTCTCTGTATACAAAGAAGGATAGTGGGGAGCACAGTGCTGGGGCACAACTTTCATGGAGTGCCTTTCTACCACAGCAGGGTCAGAGCACAAACAGCACAGCCTCCCTCCATCCTGGGAGCCTACATGGAAGACCACGGACTAAGCTGGGCACCCTGGGCTAGCACACAAGCTCTCAGAGCTAGGGACTAGGTACGACTGCAGAGAAGCTGCACATATTGGAAGCATAGCTCCAGCTGCAGCCCTAAATTCATCTCCAAGCCTCCAAGTTCTTGGAGATAAGAGATTCTGAGTTGAAGGAGCTCTGCAAGGAGCTTACAGTTTGTAAGAGAAGTGCTTAGAGGCAGAGGGAGTTCTGGAGCATTCGCAACCCAGTATGAGTACAGCTTGTACAGTAGTGATGAGAAGCAGGGCAGGCAATACAGAGTCAGAGCAGCTGGAAGGTGGGAGGATATGGATTTGAAGAAGCAGAAATACGGAATGAGGGAGTGGGGACTTACAGCAAGAATAGCGGAAGATCCTATTTTGGACAGCTATAGGGAATCCATCAGGAAGCTGTGGCTCTCAAACATTTCATGGCATGGCTTCAATTGCCAGAAAGTTTGGCAACCCTTAATCTGTATTTTCTACTATAAAATTATTCTTTTCTTTCAATGTCACTTGCTCCTGCATTAAACTGTTTTTCCCCTGTTCCACCCTGCCTCACATCCCACGCTTCCTCCCAACCCCACTAGACTTTAAAAACTCTTAGTAATTCCCTAAAACTCAGGAATACACTCCCTGGGGGCTTACATACCATATCTTTCTGTAAATAAAATGCAAAATTAAGTGTGCAAATACAAACTGGACTTGTCAAAGTGGACGGGTGAAAGAATCAGGCTCTACAAGTATCCCCAACACCCCATGTGCTCATCATTATCCTGGCAGGGGAGCACCACACTAAAGCAAAATTGTAAACTTGTTTGACTTCACTCTGTGTCATGTATGCATCACATGGGCCCAAAATGTACAATCCTATCACACAATTTAATTAATTTCAATGGGATTTAAGTGAATATTGCTCATTAGTCTGTCACCTGTGTTTCAGGAATTACCAAGGTGTACCATATGGTAACAATAAAGCCCCAAATGCCAAGATGCTTAAATGACTGGCGCTATCTTAATTATTGCTATTAATGTCAGTGCAACATCACAGTGGTAACCTTCCAGTACAGTTAAGAGAAACACGGGCTAAATCCCCAGTGCTCAGGCTTGCTTTCTGTACCCGATGGGAGTAATGATTAAAACCCTTTTGAAGATCACCATCAAAGCCTATTTTGCTATTGATTTATACAGAATGTTAATAATTAAACAGCTGGCATATTTCTCAGCTTCCTCTCATTGAGACCCAATAAAAGGTAATCTATTTATATTCCACTCAAGATCTCTAGTGGTTCTTTACTACTTCAGTATTGAGTAAATACTCACTAAGCTTATTACATAGCAGGACTAATATTCCGCTTGAATTGGGAGGAAAATGGCTTCTTTAGCTCCCAACAATAGCTGCTGTTGAAGTGGGACGGAATCTGCGTAACATGCAAAGAAGCTACCCAATCCCTTAAACAGCTTCCTTTAAACAGGAGTTGGACCTGATTCATGAAAAAAATGTGTATGTTCAGTGGGTGGTAACTTTGATGTAGTTCTTTTATGTATATAAGGGTTAGCCAGAGTGTCTGAATAAAAAAAGGAAGCCAATCTGCTTTTATTCAGACATAGCACCATGTGGGCTGAATGTGAAAACCAGAAATGGTATATTAAATGCGATTCAGAGAAGAGATTCATTTTCTTGTTAGTACAAATTATGGGAATGGTAGCCCAGCTGATATGTGTAACACAATGATATGAATCAGTGATGACCGTAAATGTGGGTCTCAGAACAAAACTTGTTTTTCCTATAGCTAAGGACTGCAGTGACATATTTGTTTCTACCATCCTCACCAAAGAGCTAGAAACACCTGATCCCCAGGATTATTGCAGCCCTTTCCATACTCCTCCTTCTTAATACTGGTATTGTATGGGTAAGATTGCTCTTTAAAGGGTCTGCAATAACTGTGGCAATAAAACCAAACCATGTTTGATATCAAAGGTACATTCCTCCTTTAGCCTGTATGCCCTTGTTTATCCCTATTCTGGGGCAGAATGCCAGGCAACCAATTGCAGTAGAAAAATAATGTACTTTTCCCAGATGAAATTTACATTTGTAACTCACTTCACATCTTATAAAAGGAATAGCTGTTTAAAACTGAAAATCAAAACATCAGTTTCTGCCAGATTAAAAAGAAGAAAAATAAAAGCAGCAATTTAAATCACATTTAAAATTCACAGGGGTTACTGCATTTTATTAAAACATGTCCAGTGTGAAGCACGTTCATCATTAAAAATCCACTGCTGCAAAGGAAAGAATCTCCTTACAGTGATAAGATTTTAGAATAGCTTTCTGATCATTTTGCTACTGGACTTCTAGAAAAACACCAGTGAAAGGGATACAAAAAACTTCAGAATTCTGTACATTTTTTTTCTCTTTCGTTGAAGAAGTGGAAGTGCAGACGACCACCATGAAGAACTGGTCCTCATAAATTGGCATAAATATGTTGATCCAGTATTGCCTAGAAAACTGAAGTTTTACAGAGTTTCTTTCAAACCCCTTCAACAAGTCTTTGTGCCATTTTTAGCAAAGCAGCTTGTATGATGCAATCATTTGAAAAAGAATGAGACAGTAAATAATTTTACTATAATTCAGAAGGGCAAAACCTTTGCAGGAGGCAGATCAACAATTTATGGCTGTACAAATGAACTGCCACAGTATCACAAGCATGATTTAAGCTGACTGTTGCATAAATGACTGATAGATGTGGGGTTAAATTTACAATTTGCAGACTATCCTGAAAACAAAATTGCAACCTACAAAATTGCAGTTCTACACTTTTCTTTCAGAAACTGATCTCTTGATCATCTTTACTGGAGCAAAAGCAGAAGACATGAAGTCACATACCACTTGTGGGGGTCTGTGATTGACTGCAGTACCTAAAAGCATACTCAGGCTAGTAATACTCTAAGTTTGATATTCAGCACATGTAATTTCATCTACCCACGTTAAGACAAGATGTATCACCACTATTCCAGTGGCTGGAAAAGGCACCCAGACAGTAGCTCAGTCTGGATGACCAATTTGCAGACAGCTAAAATGTCCCAATCAAATGGGGAAATTAATCTTGTTTGCAATTACTAAGAGCGCTGCACTCATTCATAGCCAAACAAGCTCTGCCACAGACTTTCCAAGACTACTCACTATTCTGAGTATCTACCGGTGGTCTCCACCCTGCATGGAAACTCACGATGTTCAAAGCTGTCACTTTACCAGCTAGATCAAT
This sequence comes from Lathamus discolor, assembly GCF_037157495.1. Classification (NCBI taxonomy): domain Eukaryota; kingdom Metazoa; phylum Chordata; class Aves; order Psittaciformes; family Psittacidae; genus Lathamus; species Lathamus discolor. Next base: position 109,343,868 of record NC_088885.1, on the reverse strand, counting down.
GTCATCTTGCACCTGCCTACATTGACAGCCACCCCATGTTTGACAGAAACGTAGTTGTGCCTGTCAGAAGAGCTGTTAGATAGGCAAAACAGTGAAATTCATTTATTAACCCTTGGGTAAAGCTTCATTTTCAAGGATATCTAAAGTTGTTAGCCTCGGTTTTATTCCTCCTGTGTCTGCATTAAAATATGTACATTCTTTCAGCACTTTAAACTAGTCAGTGATCCAAGACAAGACATGTATTTCTTATATAACTACAATGTAAATGTAGCAAACTAAACTAAAGACAAGCTACTACTGAGTTAAGGAATGTCCCTGTTGGAGTGAAAGAATTTAAGTTTACACATACCGGCATCTTTGGTTTATTACTTTCCATCAATTTTGCTTAAGGCCATTAAGTATGCCTTCTGGCCCAAACCAGACTGACATCATGTCACACAGGAATCTTCATGGTAATAATGACTCTACTATCAATATCTGGAATTCTGGTAAGCTGAAATATATGGGCTAAATAACAACTATAACATGAAATCTGAGACCTATAAATAAATACACAAAATTATTATTCCAGATCAAATTCTTCTACCCTTTTCTGACATGAGGAAAACTATACTAGTGAAAGCACTTCTCCAAATCAACTGACCTGGGTTACTCTACAAAAAACACAGGATGCTCTCTCTGTTTCATTAATACTTTTAACAGTTCCCTTAAAAGAATCCTGTTGGCATATAGTATTTTTGGGAAACAGGGTCATGAGAGAGGGAAAGTCTCCTCTTCTGAGCCCCATAAATCTCTCTCTCTCCCAAGATTTAGGTAGACCAAAGGCAATTATGGCTATTTACATGGAAAGCCAATGTATATATGTATAGTCTCGGTTTCTATGGCAGCACAGCTCCTATAAAAACACAGCTCTGCAAGCTCACTGGCATCCCTGTGTACTCTCAGCCATTCCCATAACAGCAAACTGCCCCTTAAAACATGCCAGATCATACAAATTAATACAGACCCCACCATGAGCAGAGCAAACAGCAAGGTGCTGAGAATACACCCAGTATGAATGGCCAGTGGTTTCTGCTGCTGCCTCCTGCCCTCCCCTCTGCCTCTTCCAGCATCATCACAGTGACCACCGAGGGCCTGCCAGGTGAGCAGCAGGAAGTGAAAACCATGCCAAAGAGCACGCTTCCCTCTTACGTCCTGTTGCCTTCCCCTCCTCCTCTGTGTGAACTGAAAAATCCATCATGCAGAAAATGAAGATGAGAAAGACTGAAACCGCTGCTGCCTTCACTGTTGCTAAGATTACGCAGTAGAAACATTCCCTAGATAATGGGATTTGTCAGCATCAGCTGAAAAAAAAATGCCTACTGTGTGATGTTATTAAGAAATCAACTACCCCTATAAACAGGAAGTAGCTGACATTATTTTTCAGTTAATTAAATGCCTGAAGCAAAGCCATATATTATTGTTAGCTATATAGATAACTGGAGTGCTTATACAGAGTTTACTTAAACTTCACATCACAGTTAAAGTGTCTGCTTTACACAGACACCTGTTTAGTCCTCTCAATGCTACTTCATCCCATTACTAAAAAGAATTATAAGATTTGCATATTACTACTGGAACACCTAATTGCAGCTAATAAAAGAGCTATCAGAAAGTATCCTGTATGTTTATGGAAAATTAAGTGTATTAATGTATAAAAATACATTGCTTCAGTTGAAAGTCCAATGGGAAGGGTATTTTTATATGGTGAAAATGAAAAAGAAAAATCTGCTTAGGACAAGAATACTCTCCATCAAAACCATTAAGAGTTTATTTATGGAAGTTAAATATCACATCGTTATGTGACAGTTTTCCCTTCTGATGCTGAGAGAGCTTTGGATTGGCAGGAGGCTTGGAAGTTTTGATTAACAACCCACTGGAGCTCTTGGCAACGTGCCTGGGTGTTTCAGATTACTGCTGCTATAGAAACTCCCCAGGGTGACTGCGCTGCTTTTCTTTTTCTCACATTTCCAAAACGTTGATCTTCAATTTTATTTTTTCTTTTTTTGTCCTTTTGCAGTTTGCTCCACTTAGAGCAACTGCTGCACTACTGTTCTACTCTCAGTCAGTGAATAGCACAGCTACACAAACAGCTATCATTACAGATAACAGGCATCATAAAAAGAGTTTGCCGTATGCCTTGTCAGCTGGCCAAACTGATGACACAATTCTTTTACAGCAGTCTGGGTAGTTCATAGGAGGTATATATACATTTCAGGAAGTTGGCAATTCATTAACATTTCTCTGAGTGGAATACTAGTTAATATACTTTTAAGGGCCAATTAGATAGAGCTTAATACTAGCTTAATGTTCATTTACTATTTAAAAACTGTAATTCAGATTTATCCAGGAGAGAATGAGGTACTGACTATAAAATCACAGAGAAAGTTTTTTTTTTTTTTTTGTATGACATTCACTTTTCAATTATCTTTTCTTTCTTCCACTCTCAGGATAATTCAAATTATGCTAGTATGGTGAATTGGCTATCTCTTTTTCCAGCACCACTGACAGGCTTTAGTGGCAGTAGAAGTCAGATCATTAGTACTTTCTATTACTACTTAACAGAAAAGACTACAAAACAGTGAAGCAGCACAGAATGCAGTTGCCTTACTGCTACTCTGAGCCTCTGACTAAACTGACTAAACACCAGCTACACTAAAAGCCTACCCAGGCCATCATCAGTGAAGCGACTGCACCTTCTGCACACTTCAGTACACCCATTCGCGCAGCTGCAGTTGTGGTCCCAAGAAGTCCGGGGTTTAACAAGCACAGATATAGACACTGCGCCAAGTCCAACGTGCGGGCACTGTACAACACATGCACTTGGGGTGCCGCACTTGTCATGAGAGGAGGGCAGCCACTGCTAGGCTAATCCCTGTCATTCATTCCTGGTGCTCTGCCTGCCAGAGACTGCAAAGGGAACAGACTGCAAGTGGGATAAGCCGGTTCAGCAGTGACAACGTATTTCTTGGCACCTTATTTGTGCACATACGGACAAAGTCTCATCTGATGGGGCATAGTAGGGCTGCATGGCTCCTGAGTTAGTGGATCAGTAGATGAGCTGCCTCCACCAGAATAGGTCATACAGCTCACACCTTGCTCTGAGGGCTACTGGGGAAAGAGGGATACTGGGAGACTACAACAGGATGAATGAGCAGTCCAAACACCCTTCCCGAGAGGCCCAAGCACAGTGAAAAACCCACAGACGCAGATGACTACCATGCGGCAATAAAGAAGCTATCTGTGTCAGATAGGTCACATTGGTATATGGAAATCCTTACTTAGGAGATTTTTTTAGCTGGATGGCTGCCCAATCTGTGTGGGCTCAAAGCAGGTGAACTGTTGAGCAGCTTCAGCTCTCAAGAAGGCTCATGAAAGCAGCCTCCAGAGAGTAAACAGCATCTTGCAAATGGGTTCAAAGCAAGTGAGGGATTTAAAATAAAGCTACAAAAAGTGTATTTTTTTCATTCCTCTTTCAAAGTAATGCCATCAGAGACTGGATTACTCAGGGTCTCACCTCTTTGGAAGACTAGTAGCTTTTTATCTTGTCCTTCAGAACTTAAAATTACTGCAAGGAAAACAAGTTTCTAGAGCCATGGTTCTGAAAAGAGCCTTCTAAATATTGCTATAGCCTTTCATATCCATTTCATATCAGCTAGGGCTTGCTGAGAGCCTGAAACAGAAACTGAGACACAGATAAATGTACATAATCTCTACTATTTACAGGCAGTATCCAAGTTTAACCCAAAGCAAAATAATTCAGAAATTGATTTTATTATCTACTTCACTGATCAAAGCTTAAAAAGAAGTGGGGCATTGGATCATTAAGGTCCTTATCAGTTGCTAGAGTTATTACAAGAAAAAAGATTTACTGCTATGATTGCAACTCTAACATACAGATACTGTAAACTTACCTTAAAATGAGAAATTATAGAAATGACCTCAAGTAAGTTAAGGTAAAAGAGCCGTAAGTGTTTCAGAAAAAAAACCAAAAAAAAAACCCAAAAAACCCCCCAACCAACCAAACAAAAAACCCTAAGAAAATCTAACCCACAAACATTTAAATAATTCTAACTAAGGAGATGTCTCCTATGCTACATAGCTCCACTGGAAAATCAGTTTATCTCCCTCTTATCCTTTCACTAGTATACCCAAACCCACGTAAGATAGCAGCAATCTCTAGAGCTTGTATGGTCCAAGCACCTGTCTCAAAACAAGGCCAGCCAAGTTCTGTGTACCCCCAAGGACAGAGATCCCACAGCCTCTCAGGACATGTGCTCTCTATCCCTACTAGTTAGTTGGAATTTCCAGTGTTTCATTTTGTTGTAGTGGCATATGGTTTTTTCACTACACACCTCTAAAAAGGGTCTGGCTCTGTTTCCTCTGTATGCTCCAGGAAGCTGAAGACAGCAGTAAGACCTCCCACCAGCCGTCTTTTTAATGCTGAACAAACCCAGTTCTCAGCCTCACTCTGCACAATCTCAGAAGTATTCCAGTCCCATAACCATTTTGGTAGTTCTCTGTTGGACTCAAACTCAGCATGTATTTCTTCAACTGGGGAACCCCAAACAGGTGGTAGTTCTCCTAATGTGGTCTCACAAGTGACAAATAGAGGAGTAAGACCTGCTGGTTACGCTTGCTAACATTGCCTGGGACACGACTTCACATCTTTGCTTCAAGGGCACACAGCAGACTCACACACAACTTGCTGTTCATGAACACTTCCAGCAGCATTTGCTTCTGCGGTAAAACAAGAGGTAGTATTTACAGTCTTTGAATGCAGTCTGGGTTATTTCAGCCTTCTCCAGACCACTCAGCTTTGTAGAGTATGTTGCCATCTATTCTTTTGCAGCATAGGGGAGAAAAATAGCCAAAAGAAACTAGGAACTTTTAGTGCAATCACTAATACAAAATCTAGAGTTCCAAGTTCCAAACATAAAACATAAAACAAAGCTGTAAACTTAAATAAAGAAATAAAACACATTATTTCTAAAATATCTCACTGTGTTTTATTTATAGCCCAAACCTTAAAAAAAGGCAGCCTGTGTAATACTTAGCAGCAGTAATTTCCAGGAAGAATATATTTAATTTTTAAAATCCTCAGGAAGAAAACATTTAAATTCATTCATGAGGATAAAAGCAACAGACATCAAGAGTGGATTCAGAGCATTTTTAGAGTCTCAAATTTTCTGTTTTTCATCCTTCACATTTCTAGTACCCAACTGATATCATATCACAGCTCACTCCTGAATCAGAAAAAAAAATGAGAGAATCCATCTCAGGACTTCCAACATTCTTTCTATTGGGCTTGAGGTTTATCATTTGCCCTGCACAGTATCAGCATAAGCATGCCATCATTCCACAGCATCCACAAGACCCAAAATGTCGTGATCAAGGAAAGAGGAACGACAAGTATGAATCTAATCTGCACCAACATCTTTCATTGTGAAAAATTAATCTTTCCTGATGATTGGACCACCTAGACTAGAACTATTTATGTGAGACCAGGAGTAACCAAAGTAATTGAGAGAGATGACAGTGAATTGCTAGAAACAGTAGTAGTCTGAAATTCAGGAGGTATTTAAGAAAATTTATAAGACAACTGACCACAAGATATTAACATCTGTAGAACAGAACTGGAGATCGTGTGCTCCCCTTTCTCTCCTTCATATCTCCTTAACCATTTTAAGTGCTGTGGTGTAGCACTGGTGTCTCTGCTCCTCATTTGCAGACACCACATACCACAAAACAGTGTATTTTCACATACTCCTGATAAAATGCTTCCTCCCTGCTTCTCCTTGTAAGGGAATTGTGGCTACAGAATAACAATTTACCTCTTCATTTTTCTCTTCCCTTTTCCTTCTTTTCCTTCTACCCTCCAATCTGGTTATTTTTGGACTGCCAGTTGGGATTATTGCTCTTTTTCCCTGCTAAAATAAAAACAAACAACAGTTATACTTCAGATTCTTGGCTTAAGCATGAGATCTGTCTCCAACATTAAACAGTCACATTTTTTTGCCTGAGGTGCAAAGCTATCTCCTATGACACTGACTAAAGCAAGCCTTGTACTTAAAGGCAAATTCTGCTTCTGGATTCACATGTCCAATTTTCTGACTTCTCCAGGAACTACCTATCCACAATCCTGAGCAGAATTATGCCCTGAGAATTCAGTACCAGCTGATAGTTGCCTAGTCTTAAACCATGCAAATTTTGCCTTTCTGAGCTGAACTACAATAATTTAGGATACACGCAGATACATTAGAATACTTATAACCTGAAGCACCCTTTCTGTTTGACACATGTTCATTTCAGACCACCTGTTATTACATTTCGCACTTTAAAACTTATTACTAACAGATGGAACTTTTGTAAGGAATTTAACATTTACAAAATAACAGACAATGTGATAGTGTTGACTGTTATTTCAGAAAAATAACTGTTATTTTTAAAACTTTAAACAGCTATTAAACATATATATATAAAAGCTGGGTTTTTTTTTTGTTGTTTACATTTTTAGGTTTTTTTGGCTGTTTTTTCAGAGAAAAAAAATTCTCACCTCAAAGAGAAGGTCTGAATTAGACAAAACATGATGCTCTTCCAGGAAGCGATGACCAAGATTTCCCCCACCCCAATCTCCTAATGTCACACATGAAGTCCCAACTGAAATAAGCCTCAAAGTTTTCTAATGTGTACAATATCATATTTTTCCCAAATTAAAAAAAGAAATACCACCAAGTGGCATTCAAATGGTCATTTCCCTTTTTTTCTTCATCAAACTGTTTTCAACTATAAGCAGCGTTTCCCAGAACTGGAAAAAAAAATCTATCTTATTGTGTAAAATTCAATATGGCAAACAGCTTACAGGAACTGAAAGAAGAGTCTAAGCACTTCAGTAAAAATCACAGCTATCCCACTCTGGACAAGAGGTGAATGTGTGTATACCTCAGTCTTCCTGCTTTTCTGTATGCTGGTTATAAAGGGATAAATTGGGTGTGGTTCTGAATTGTCCAAGAATACAAACTGATTGTGCTGGCTTCCCTTCTGCCAGCCACACTGTCCTTTAAGAAACGTTATGGTATACTACCTGACAAAAATGCTTTTTTATATTCAAGATAGGAGGCAAAATTAAATCAATATACAAAAGATTTTCAACAGTGTAAGGCTCAAGGCAGTCACAGGAATATACACAATTCCTTTTCACAGGCATTTCAGTGCCAGACACTATCATATCCCCTTAAAAGTAACATAACCTTACTCATAGTACAAACAACATTTCAACAACTGCAATCTCACATATAATGGTATATAAATGAATGTTTGCAGATTTTTATTATGTTCTAAAACCTTTTGGATGCTCAATTTATCTATTCCTGGCATACAAGTACTGTCCACTGGCCTAGTTACACTTCCTCCTCTCCCCTGATAGCAGTTATGCTACAGTGAAGTCCACAGCCATTTTACACTGAAGAATTCAGCCCAACTATCTAGCTAAGTATAGTATTCCTGCTTGGTGTAAATGTAAATGTCAACTCTGTGTTCTCCAGCTGTGCTCTCAGAGGGCCAGTTAAATAAAAGCCACACAGGCTTCATCGCATTTAAAGTTTATGAAAAGTTTGCATCTTCATCTGAACTAACACAAGAATTTTCATTCCTAGGTTTACAAACTGTTATCTATATATGAATATCTTCAACGTGTCATAAATTCACCAAAAATTATCCCTTTCAACTTAACCACTGCTATCAGAAAATTAAGTTGATATTTATAATCAGAACTGAAGGTGTCTGTATCAGACCTCAGCTACAAATCCACAGAGCACAGCACTGTATATGCAATGGTTGAAGTCTCTCAATCAGCCTAGCTGACTTGGTAGGACTTGTTAGCTCAGGCACGAAATCGCACAAAAGAAGCCATGTACCACCATTTCTGTTTCGAGTCATGACAGTGTTAAGCATCTGCTCAGCCAGAGTTTGTAACTCTGCTCCAGAAAGTTTCATCAGTTTGTCTCTACTATTCCTCCTACTTTCTTAACCAGCAGAGAGAACTGATTTAGCTTCAGATACTAAGGGGTTTGTTGTTTTGTTTTGCTTTTCTAGAATAGCAAGACAAAGAATTATTATCAACAAGTTCCTCAGGCAGGAACCCATAACATGCAAATGAGCTCGCAATACTGCCATGAACAAAAAAAGCAACATATATACCCATCACTGCTATACTGCAATAAAGGGCCCAAATTGGGCATCAAAAATAAATCAAAAGCAAACATGGAGGCTACTGAGACTAATAAATACTAGAACTTCCCAAAATAACTTCAGAGAGATTAGTAAAACAAGGTCTGGAAAGGTACGAGACACCATTTTGTTGCTTCTGTAAGCTTAATGTGTCTTCTATTGATCACTATGATACTCTTTACGGACACATGGACTCAGGTTTTCCCAACAACTCTGCCTTGTTCATCACAGTCTGTGGATGTCTAGTCCGTGAAATATAATTGCACAGGCAAAGAGCATGATGTCTACAGTAACTCTTCTTTATGTTTTCTTGAGCTTGGAAAAATGCAGGATGAACAGGGCAAGAGATTACAGAAAGGCCTGTTTAATTGTTAAACCCACCAAATACTCCACTCAAAATCTGTATTTTTTCTAGCTACAGAATTCCTGTGTGATATCAAAATAGAAATAAAATTAACCAAGTTTTATAGGTGGTCACTACATTAGAGCTTCTCATCAAGAATATCCTGAACAAGACTTTTGATACAACCTGTCAAAATGCTTAGAACTGAGGACACCACAGAACCAATGGCAGTATTGCTTTGACTATGCAATGCTGAATAATCTGGAACACAATGGAGCTACAAAGCATTCACACATGCACTCCAGTATTGTTACAGACATACAAACACAACTGAAATATAACCCCTATGATCCACAGGTCTAAATACCAATTTTCTGCATTGAAGTGGTCATATGTGATACTACACTTGATTCTTTTATGCCCCTAAAAGTACTTTGGAAGGGAAAGAGGGATCTGAACAGCTTTCCAAAGTATATTTCCACATCTATTTCCCTGGGGAAGTAAAGGAAGTGAGAGTTTTACTTTCTCATACCACACTATCATGCACACAATTGACTCCTGGTTGTGCTAAAAATAATACAGATTGAAGCAGATCACTTTCTAAAAGTACTTAGAGACTTTTGATAGTTACCTAATTGTTTCTGTGAGTTTTTCTACAGCTCAAAGGATCAACACCAACCTTCGATTTAGTTTCTTTCATGTTCAGTTAGGGTGGGCCTCTTTGTTCAGGCTTAACTACCACAAATTCAAGAGTCGTTATTCAACTTCCCACTAGAAACTCTGCTGGCTGTAGTCCAGATACAAACCACAATGACTGATACGTTATAGAGGACTCCATTATTATGATAAAAAACACTGCCTGAAAATCTCTACTGCTCTTCTCAAACGTCTGTCCTGTGGAAGGGTAGAACAGCCCATTACTATCACACTGACATTTGAAGTTTTGTGAAAATTTCTCAGAAGTTACCTGCATACAAAGACATTCTCTATGCTGTTGAAGATGTCTTTCTTTGCTGTCATCCAGTGCTAAAGTTCCCTTTCGGATCTGTCTGTGTTGCAAAATGTCTTTCCACTGATGTCTTACATATATGCCTTACCTTTTGCTGGAAGTTTCTCTACTTCGTGGCTTGGTGTTCCATCTTCCACTGTTCCCAGTTATGAACTTAAGGTGTATTTGCCCTTATTGCTTTTTCATGAATGTCTCTCCGGGACTCTCTTCTGTCTGATACCATCATCTTGCAGCCATTTATTTACAGTTACATGAATCTTCAACTTTTTGTTTTACAGTATCTGCCGAGTTTAAATTACTCTGTGCTCATGATAAATGGTGTTTCTTTTGCCAGTTCCTATTCCTGTCTCCTATTAGTTTTTAATAGTCGGATTCAATTCATAGGCCTTCACAACGCCACAAGCACTTAAACAAAATCTTCCTTTTTCCTGATAATTCTGGCCTTTTCAGATGTATTGCAATTTTTGTCCCTACGAACATGCATTCAAATGTTTTTCCCACTTTGCTGAACAGACATTTTTTGTACCATAGTTAGTAAACTCCTTTCTCTGTAATTTCCCATTCATCCTTTCTCATGACTACAAAACCAGAAACCATATCATCACTCCAAAGCAAGAACATGCAAGATGATGGAAACACTTCTGCTGTCTCAAAAGCCTTATACACTGCTACTATGCATGTAAGGATTACAAGTTTGTTGATGCACTGTCAATTTAGAAAAGCCTTACTCTTTCTCAAAATGGTTCCTTAAGCAATAGCTTACTGAACTAGATCTGCTGAAGGGAGGGCTCACTGAAATGACAGTAATACACATTCCCAGAGGACAATTACTGTGATTTTCTTCACAAGGACTTTGTAATGGGCAGCAGAAATCTGGACACATAAAATGTATCACCTGATAAAAAGCAAAGCACTAAAATATCCAATTTTGGAATTAAGTATTTTAAATCAAAAGTCTTATAGGATTTGGAATATATGCCAAACTATTATGGAGGTCAAACCACAGTTCTTCAGTCTCTGTCTGACTACCACCACAATGAAATGTTATTATCAAGAAAATTTCTGATTAAATGTATTTAGTTCAACCACATGTGGCCGAGAAGTAATAACTACTAATTTTTAAAGGTGCTCACTCATATGTTATGTTTAAATAGGAATTTGCACACAATGACTATGTTACCAGCGCAGCTTGTAGGACCACATACAGATTCCAAAAGATCAGAAGTATTTGCACAACCTCCCAGTGCAAAGAGGTTTGAGGATAAACTGACCTGAATTCCCTCTAAATAATGCTAAACACATATTTAAAAAAAAATAATCTTAATTTGGAAACTTGAGCTTACAAAATCATCATGACAACCCTCATTGTGAAAATTAATTCATTATTTCCAAGTCTGCAGTTCACAGCTTAGTTTTAAGTGTATAACAGTGTCTTCTGTAAAATCATCTCTAACATTGGGAATTTGTTCAATATGTACTCCAAACTTCACTATGACACTTTAACCTAGAGAGAAATATCAGCCCATTGGACGCAGAAGTCAAGCATACTGTTCTCCTAATACTGTGATTAATGTTGTGAGCTACACCCTGCCTAGCCTTCCTAATCTCTGGGCTTTCTAATTTATAGCAGAGATGGATAGGCTATCAGTGGGGAATTATGAGGATTACTAGCTGTTTATCTCTCCTTTGCAGAGACACTTTGCTGCTTATGGAATTACCATAAACCCTCCAGATACAGTGCCACTTCTGTACTTATCCAGAAGTCTAACTACCTATTGGATGCAGAATGTTTTGGTAGCCAAAATATTAGAAAATGCCGGATTCAATGGATGTATATTTTTTTCTGCAAATGATTTGAACATACTGTCAAGACTTGTCATGTTACTTCGGTGGTAATTTGTCTGCAGGTTATCTTGCGTTCCCTTGAAATCCAGTGCTGTGATCTTGTCTACACTAATTAGAGTTCAGCATTAAGGCTTGGAGGTTGCCCTGAAGCAACACCACAGGTGAAACTATTAAACATGTATGCCAAGCCATTTCTGCACTCACAGCAAGTTATGTAAGCCATTTCAAAAGATTTCATCTTTATGGCCACCAGGACTGCTGCTGACTTTCCTACTATCTGAAAATTAAGGGTTTCCTCAATGGCTCTACAGAAAGTCCTTATGCTATGGAGTACAAATTTCATTCTGTGGTGAAACTAGCACAAGAGTTTGACAAGAAACTGGCATAGAATCATAGAATAGTTGGGGTTGGAAAGGTAAGTTTTTTCTTTTAGTTTCCTGAAGACAGAAAAAACAAAGGTATCCCAAACCATTTATTATTCAACTGACTTTAAAAACTCTGAATCTGTACAGAACAACTTTGGCCATTTGAAAAGAAATATAAGAATAAGAACCATCAGTAAGATAAATGTTAGCCCTTTTACAGTGTATTTTTAATAATTACAAGTGGCCTCCAACTGCATTTATAACCAAGGTATTTATAGTCTGGGTAGCTCTGTAACCACAATTTAATCGAGTAACTATTTGAGCACTAACATTCAGCTGATTTGTATGTATTTCATACTGCTTAGATAAAAATTTTAGCCTATCTTATATAAGCATGTTCTTACTCAACTCTTCATCATCTGCCACTGAGATAAAACTTTTACTACTTAAGCAGCCTGCTACATAGGAGACCATAAGAACAGCTAATCAAAAAGTTCTGAGTATCTAATTCTATGCATCAGAACAGGTGCATGCATATTTATAAACATAATAAAAAGATGTACAACACAAAGATACTTGCATGCTCAAAGTCACAACATCCTGTCTTTGATTGTCATTGTACAGTCATTTGTATTTGTCTATGCTTACTTTATTTTCAAAGACTGTAACAAAAGAAAACTATTAAAACATAATCGTTGGTTAAAATAAGAACTCTTTTATTCTCTACATTGTCTTCATTCACTTGTGTCTCATGCCTACACACATCTTTTGAAATACTTGATTGTTTAAGACTTAAAAGAACCCAACCAAAACGAAACTGCTTCATGCCTGGATTCCTTTCAGAACATTATAAAATGACTCGGCACACAAATCACACAGGTATAGCCACCCAGGCTCTTCCTTCGAGGTATCACATCTCGTAATAAGAAATGAAAATACAATTACCAAAGAGAGAACCCCTACCTAGTATCAGATAGCCTGCCAGCCTAGTCTAAACTCACATCTGTGCAACCCTGTCACATCAGCTTCTGTGGTTTTCTCTCATCATTTAATCTCTGGTTAGCTCCTCAGTAAGCATAAACCAGCAGAGAGTAATTCCTACTTTCTTGTTTTTTTAGTACTTCCTCAGCCATCTCCTGCAGAACAGGACATCACTTTCCTACTTAGGACTACCTAGGCTTGTCCTATCTAATTAATTCCCTGCCAACACCGTGGCTTTGCACACTGAAAACACTTTAATCTTTACTCTTCTCTGAATCCCAAGTTTAGTCTCTGAGGGAAGGAAATTGTTTAGTTTGAAATAAGTCATTTGGCAGAAAGCAAGGGTATCTACATGAAATTTAACAACATACAGAGACAGAAGATCATACTAATTACCCAGTCCAGCTTCACACTCTATGAAAGCCTACTAACAAAAGGGGTACCATGAGTTAGCCTATCCTCTGATTCATTGAGCCATGTTGAGCTTTAGTGTGCTCTTATATCCTATTAGCAGGATGCAATCACCTTATTTTCTTTTGTCCTGCATTTGTCTGCTTTTGTGGCAGGGCATGCTAAAAACATAACAGGTTGGTTGGGTTTGTCAAGGTAAATTGGGCTACATACAGAAAGGCAGAATCAGGAACCTTTCCAACAGGTTCTTGAAATCCAATAGCACATTTACATAAGATGTGAGGCTTTTACTTCGAAAATGGATCAGCTAAGTATGTGTTACTGGATGAAACATGGTTAAGTCATGTTTTCAATACAACTCGCACATTTCTCAAGTATCCCACTAAAACTGTTCTTGGCAGTTCTGAGGTACATATCCCAGCATTTCTCATATTCCCCTGATGATTGCTTCACACCAGACTGTATTCCAGGTAATAGCCTGTATTAGCATGGAACAGCATTCCTCCAGCACTCAGAAAAAAAGCCACAATTCCTTTGTGCACAAGGACACAAATTTGCTGCTTATAGCTGCAGTCTCCAGCCTCACTAGCTCTGCTGCACTGTTGAGTACACAGGCAAGCGTGAAGCCATTCACATCCCTTCCAGATCACCTCTCTGCTGTGGGTGAGTACACACTGAATGCTTGGGTAGAAAGACTTAGCGGGTAGATAGTGAGGAGACAGGTATAAGGCTGGCTACTCAAGAATTTATGTCCACATTACTTGTTTGGTTTTGCTTTTATTAACTTTACTGTATATATTCCTGCAATTGAAAATTATCTGTTCTTACGTGAAAAAAATATGTTAAATTCCACAGACATTTAAGAAATATTGATACTAAATCATATACCAATGAAACACTCTACAGGGTATATTTAATTTTAGAGGAAATATCAGGTATACTTTCCATTACTGCATTGGGAGATAGGGTGAATTTTACCCCAGTACTATCCATCTATTTTATTCACATGTGGAATAGTAACACAGATCAAGTCTACTGCAGTAGGGTGTGTCAGTATTTTCTTTTTATGTAGCTCCCTTTTTACTTGTGAAAACTTGGCAGCCTAAGTTCTTGCTAGGGTATGTATCTAAAGAGTAAATTCTAATTACAGACAGACAAGTCACCAGGAGGCCTATGAACTACCTAATTAATTTCTTCATATTATTGTGTAATTAGGACATGAAAGTTAAGTTCTGCTGATGGACAGTCCTGCTACCAACCTGCGTATCAGTCAATGCAAAGTTTCTTTGCTTTGTCATTGTTTTATTCGAATTCTTCTTAGCAAAAAGCAGTGAAAAGTGATGAAACCACTTGCACTCCCAACCAGGCAGAACACTTCTTGCTTGCACTTACAACACAATCACAATCTGTGACTGGTGTTAAGAAAGTTTGTGCAGTTTAAAGGGATGTAGCATACTGCTAAGCTACAAGAGTGGCACCACCTTTAAATCAGAAGAGTGTAAGATATACTGCAAAGAAGATGGTCTGTAATATTTTTAAAAGGGTAAATTATTTACCTTAGAAAGTGCCAGAAATTACTATCTTGCTGCCCTAGAGTTAAATAATATTAGAAAAAAAATTGATTTTTACACTTTTCTATCTAATAATTTCTACTCTCATTACACAGAATCCACAGAATCCCAAGGGTTGGAAGGGACCTAAAAAGATCATCTAGTCCAACCCCCCTGCAAGAGCAGGGTAACCTACAGTACATCACACAGGAACTTGTCCAGGCGGGCCTTGAATATCTCCAGTGTAGGAGACTCCACAACCCCCCTGGGCAACCTGTTCCAGTGCTCTGTCACTCTTACAGTAAAGAAGTTCTTCCTGATGTTAACGTGGAACTTCCTATGCTCCAGTTTACACCCATTGCCCCTTGTCCTATCACTGGATATCACTGAAAAAAGCCTAGCTCCATCATCCTGACACCTACCCTTTACATATTTGTAAACATTGATGAGGTCACCCCTCAGTCTCCTCTTTTGCAAGCTAAAGAGACCCAGCTCCCTCAGCCTCTCCTCATAAGGGAGATGTTCCACTCCCTTAATCATCTTTGTGGCTCTGCGCTGGACTCCTTCAAGCAATTCCCTGTCCTTCTTGAATTGAGGGGCCCAGAACTGGACACAGTATTCCAGATGCGGCCTCACCAAGGCTGAGTAGAGGGGGAGGAGAACCTCTCTTGACCTACTAACCACTCCCTTTCTAATGCACCCTAAGATGCCATTTGCCTTCTTGGCCACAAGAGCACATTGCTGGCTCATGGTCATCCTCCTATCCACCAGGACCCCCAGGTCCCTTTCCCCTTCACTATTTTCCAGCAGGTCAACCCCCAACCTGTACTGGTACATGGGGTTGTTCTTCCCCAGATGCAAGACTCTACACTTGCCCTTGTTAAATTTCATCAAGTTTCTCCCCGCCCAACTCTCCAGCCTGTCCAGGTCTCGCTGAATGGCAGCACAGTCCTCTGGTGTGTCAGCCACTCCTCCCAGTTTTGTGTCATCAGCAAACTTGCTGAGGGTGCACTCAGTTCCCTCATCCAGGTCATTGATGAAAATATTAAACAGCACCGGTCCCAGCACCAACCCCTGAGGAACTCCACTAGTCACAGACCTCCAGCTAGATTCTGCGCCATTGACCACAACTCTCTGCCTTCTTCCTTTCAACCAGTTCTCGATCCACCTCACTACTTGATCGTCAAGCCCACACTTCCTTAGCTTATCTATGAGGATGCTGTGGGAGACAGTATCAAATGCCTTACTGAAATCAAGAAAAACTACATCTACCGCTCTACCATCATCCCTCCACTTAGTCACTTCCTCATAGAAGGCTATAAGGTTGGTCATACATGACTTCCCCCTCATAAAACCATGTTGGCTGTTCTTAATGACCCCCTCATCCTTGATATGCCTAGTGATGGAGTCAAGAATAAGTTGTTCCATCATCTTTCCAGGGATGGAGGTAAGGCTGACCGGTCTATAATTACCCGGGTCCTCCTTCTTGCCCTTCTTATAGATTGGTGTGACCTTTGCCATCCGCCAATCCTCAGGCACCTCGCCCGTTTCCCACGACTTACCAAAGATGATGGAAAGTGGCCTAGCAATGACCTCCGCCAGCTCCCTCAGCACCCGTGGGTGCATTCCATCCGGACCCATCGATTTACAGATGTCCAGATTGCATAGCTGATCCCTAACCCAATCCTCATCTACCAAAGCAAACTCCTCCTTTGTCCTGACTCCTTCTGGGGCTATAGAAATCCGGGGCCCTCGGGGAGAGTCTGCAGGAGTAAAGACAGAGGCAAAGAAGGCATTCAGCACCTCTGCCTTCTTTATATCCTCTGTCTCCAGGGTACCCACTTCGTTCAGCAGTGGGCCTATATTGCCTCTTGTGTTAGTTTTATTTGCTATGTATTTGAAGAAGCCCTTTCTATTGTCTTTAACCCGACTAGCAAGATTGAGTTCCAAGGAGGCCTTAGCTGTCCTAATTGCCTCCCTACATCCTCTAACAACTGTCCTATATTCCTCCCAAGCGGCCAGCCCCTCCTTCCATAATCCATAGATTCTCCTTTTCCACTTGAGTTTGCCCAGCAGCTCCTTGTTTAACCACGCCGGTCTCCTAGATCCCTTACTTGACTTCCTACTTATTGGGACGCTCCGATCCTGAGCTTGGAAGAAGCGGTCCTTGAATGCTAACCAACTATCTTGAGCCCCTTTACCGCCTAGTACACTTTCCCATGAGACCTCCCTTAGCAGTTGACTGAAGAGGCCAAAGTTGGCCCTTCGGAAATCCAGAACTGTGGCTTTGCTAGGTATTCTATTCCTCCCACACAGGATCCTAAACTCCACCATCTCATGGTCACTGCAGCCAAGGCTGCCATTGACCGTCACCACTTCGACCAAACCCTCCTTGTTGGCGAGTACTAAATCTAGCAGCGCTGCTCCCCTAGTTGGTACGTCCACCATTTGCATTAAGAAATTATCATCAATGCACTCGAGGAACCTCCTAGACTGTGAATGACTGGCTGTGTGAGTCTTCCAGCAAATATCGGGGTAATTAAAGTCCCCCACGACGACTAAGGCATGTAGTCGCGAGGCTACTTCCAGTTGCCTGTAGAAAGCCTCATCAACTCCTTCGTCCTGATCAGGAGGTCTGTAATAGACCCCCACAACTGTATCACCCGTGCCAGTCAGCCCCTTGATTCGTACCCACAGACATTCCACTTGCTCCTCATCCGACCCCGGACAGAACTCAATACATTCTAGTTGCTCTCTCACGTAAAGAGCCACTCCACCACCTCGCTTCGCTGACCTATCTTTCCTAAAAAGGACATAGCCATCCATGACCACATTCCAGTCATGTGAACTGTCCCACCATGTCTCTGTAATCGCCACTAGATCATAACCTTTAGCCCGCACACAGACTTCTAACTCCTCCTGTTTATTCCCCATGCTGCGTGCATTGGTGTACAGACATTTCAGGGAGCCAGTCCTAGTACCCTTTTTCCCCTGCGGGACAGGGTCTAAAAAGCTATCCTTTCCCACAAGTGAAACAAGAGATTGATAGTCCTCCTTAGCCCGCCATCCTTCAATCCCTAGCATGTTCCTCTTGGGCTTGTCCCCAGCAGGCCCAGTTAAATCCCCTCCCCCCTTCATAACTAGTTTAAAGCCCTGTCAATAAGCCCTGCTAACTCCTGCCCCAAAACCCTTTTTCTTCTCTGGGACTGGTGTATCCCGCCTGTCACCAGCAAACCAGGTGTCCCATACAGCAGCCCGTGACTGAAAAACCCAAACCCCTGCCTTTGGCACCAGTCACGTAGCCATACATTAACCTGCAGAGTCTTCTTATATATCCCTTCACCCTCGCTTGCAACAGGTACGGAGGCAAACACCACTTGCGCTCCAGACCCTTTAACCAGCCGTCCCAGGGCCCTGTAGTCTCTCTTCATCGCCCTTACGTTCCTCGTAATAATTTCGTCACTGCCAACCTGAAAAACCAGCAGTGGGTAGTAGTCAGACGGCTGCACCAGTTCAGAGAGCTTCTTTTTAACATCTCTAATCCGAGCCCCAGGCAGGCAGCAGACCTCCCTGTGGGGTGGATCCGGTCGACAAATGGGCCCTTCTGTTCCCCTCAGAAGGGAGTCACCCACCACAATTACTCTTCTTTTCTTCTTGGTTGGAGAAGTTCTGAGGTATGTGGGTGAGTGACTAGCCCTGGGTGACTCACTAGATAGATTTGCCTCACCATCTCCATTCACCTGGCCCTGAAGTTCCAAGACCTCGTACCTGTTATTCAAGGGCAACTGGGAGGGAGGAAGGGATTGTGAGGGTTTTCGCTTACCTCTCCGAGGAGGAACCTCCCTCCATCCATCCTTGTCCATTAAGCTCTCTCCTTCTGTCTGATGGTAGGAGGGAAGGGGATCCATATCTTGTTGAACCACTTCCCTCTGTCCTTGCCTTAGGGTGTGGTTCCACCAATCTATTTCACTTTCACACTCTCTAATGGCTCTCAACCTTTCTACCTCCTCCCTCAGTTCAGCCACCTGCCTGAGCAGGTCATTTATTTGCTCACAGCGAACACAAGCAGTATCACTGGCTCCCTCCAATACAAGTGCCAGGCTCAGGCATTCGCTGCAGCCAGAGACCTGCACAGCTGCATGTCTGCAGGAAGGCTCAGTCTGGATACCCACATTAGTACTCACTGCAGCTTTCGATCGTGTTGTAACCATGATCTATCTGGTCAATCAATCCGTCTACGTCCCTCAGCACTCCTTCCCCCTCCTGTACTCCAGGCGAGTCTTCTCGATGAGGCGGTTGGAACGCTTCCCTGCCCGCTTGCCTGCCCGCGCGAACTGCCGCGCAAACTGCCTCGACCCTCTGCCTCGACGCTCTCTGTTTGCCGGCTCTGTTCGCCGCGCTCCTGGTCGCCGCGCTCCCTGGGAAAGATTTTTAGCCACTCCCAGCTGGTGCCACTCCTCCTGGCTCCGCCCCCTGTGAGTCAGCCCCTCGCGGGAGCTGAGCTTCCGAGTCCTGGGCAAGTCCTGTTGAGGACTTGAGGCTCCCTCCTCAGTGGCTCTTGTCGCTCTGAGGTGAGGCTCCTGGACGCTGATCTCTCCCCTCTCCGCTCCGGTGTTGCAGGCGTCCTCTCTCAAGCTACTCACCTCAGCAACTGATCGAGAGTGGCTGTTGGTGGCCGGTTTGAATCTGCCACCGAGCCTCCTGGCTCCGCCCCCTGTGAGTCAACCCCTCGCGGGAGCTGAGCTTCCGAGTCCTGGGCAAGTCCTGTTGAGGACTTGAGGCTCCCTCCTCAGTGGCTCTTGTCGCTCTGAGGTGAGGCTCCTGGACGCTGATCTCTCCCCTCTCCGCTCCGGTGTTGCAGGCGTCCTCTCTCAAGCTACTCACCTCAGCAACTGATCGAGAGTGGCTGTTGGTGGCCGGTTTGAATCTGCCACCGAGCCTCCTGGCTCCGCCCCCTGTGAGTCAACCCCTCGCGGGAGCTGAGCTTCCGAGTCCTGGGCAAGTCCTGTTGAGGACTTGAGGCTCCCTCCTCAGTGGCTCTTGTCGCTCTGAGGTGAGGCTCCTGGACGCTGATCTCTCCCCTCTCCGCTCCGGTGTTGCAGGCGTCCTCTCTCAAGCTACTCACCTCAGCAACTGATCGAGAGTGGCTGTTGGTGGCCGGTTTGAATCTGCCACCGAGCCTCCTGGCTCCGCCCCCTGTGAGTCAACCCCTCGCGGGAGCTGAGCTTCCGAGTCCTGGGCAAGTCCTGTTGAGGACTTGAGGCTCCCTCCTCAGTGGCTCTTGTCGCTCTGAGGTGAGGCTCCTGGACGCTGATCTCTCCCCTCTCCGCTCCGGTGTTGCAGGCGTCCTCTCTCAAGCTACTCACCTCAGCAACAGAGCAAGTTCATGCTGAATGAGCTGGCGAATGAAGTTGCTAAGCCACTGGCCATCATATTTCAAAAATCATGGCAGTCAGGTGAAGTTCCCGACGACTGGAAAAAGGGAAATATAACCCCCATTCTCAAGAAGGGGAAAATGGAAGACCCGGGGAATTACAGACCAGTCAGTCTCACCTCTGTGCCTGGTAAAATCTTGGAGCACATTCTCCTGGAAGGCATGCTAAGGCACATGAAAATCAACAAGGTGCTTGGTGACAGCCAGCATGGCTTCACTAAGGGGAAATCCTGCCTGACCAATTTGGTGGCCTTCTATGATGGGGCTACAGAATTGATGGACAAGGGTAAAGCAGTTGATGTCATCTACCTGGACTTGTGCAAAGCATTTGACACTGTCCCACACAACATCCTTCTCTCTAAATTTGAGAGATATCAATTTGATAGATGGACCACTCGGTGGAAAAAGAACTGGCTGGATGGCTGCACACAAAGAGTTGTGGTCAACGGCTCAATGTCCGGCTGGAGACCAGTAACGAGTGGTGTCCCTCAGGGATTGGTGTTGGGACTGGTCTTGTTTAACATCTTCATCGCTGACATGGACAGTGGGATTGAGTGCGCCCTCAGCAAGTTTGCCGATGACACCAAGCTGTGTGGTCTGGCTGATATACTGGAGGGAAGGGATGCCATCCAGAGGGACCTTGACATGCTTGTAAGGTGGGCTGATGCCAACCTTATAAAGTTCAACCATGCCAAGTGCAAGGTCCTACAAATGGGTCGGAGCAATCCCAGGCACAGCTACAGGCTGGGCAGAGAAGAGATTCAGAGCAGCCCTGCGGAGAAGGACTTGGGGGTGCTGGTCAATAAGAAAATGAACATGAGCCGGATTCAGTGTGCGCTCGCAGCCCAGAAAGCCAACCGTATCCTGGGCTGCATCAAAAGGAGCGTGACCAGCAGGTCGAAAGAGGTGATCCTGCCCCTCTACTCTGCTCTTGTGAGACCTCACCTGGAGTATTGTGTGCAGTTCTGGTGTCAACACAAAAAGGACATGGAACTGCTGGAACAAGTCCAGAGGAGGGCCACAAGGATGATGAGGGGACTGGAGCACCTCCCATATGAAGATAGGCTGAGGAAGTTGGGGCTGTTCAGCCTGGAGAAGAGAAGGCTGCATGGAGACCTCATAGCAGCCTTCCAAGTACCTGAAGGGGGCCTACAGGGATGCTAGGGAGGGACTCTTCGTCAGGGACTGTAGTGACAGGACAAGGGGTAACGGGTTAAAACTTAAACAGGGGAAGTTTAGATTGGATATAAGGAAGAAATTCTTTCCTGTGAGGGTAGTGAGGCACTGGAATCGGTTGCCCAGGGAGGTTGTGAGTGCTCCATCCTTGGCAGTGCTCAAGGCCAGGTTGGATGAAGCCTTGGGTGGCATGGTTTAGTGTGAGGTGTCCCTGCCCATGGCAGGCGGGGTGGAACTAGATGATCTTGAGGTCCTTTCCAACCCTAACTATTCTATGATTCTATGCTCTTCATCTAAACAGAAGTTTTCTGTATAGCAATTATTAGCTACTATTCTGTCTTCACTAGTCAATCAAACTAGTCATTGCAAAGTAATTCCCCCTGTATTTTGAAAACCCTATAACAGTAAAACAAGTATCCTTGAAAAACAAAAAAGAAGAGCTAGCTGTGACCAAGTGACAAAGTAGAGATGCTGTCCTGGCAGGAATACAACCACCTGTGGTTCTCTAATACATTTAGAAGCTTAATTCCATTATGAAAAATGACTGCCATTACTAAGTTTTTCTCTTTTTATTTACATAAAATTGGAAATGAGGCACTGTAAATATGAAAAGAATTCAAAGGTAGCAAGATAACCTTCCTGTTATCCTGCTAGCCTATATCACAATGCTACCCATTTTATTTATTACTTCACTGAGCCTGGCTCAGCATGCTCACAGAATTATCAAGAAGCAGTTGCCAAAATTATGGTAAATATTATTACAAACTAGTGCTTCTCATAAAACAGAGACATAAACCAGACTTCATTTGACACGAGCTGCAAAACTCCTTCCTTAGCTCAGATGCTAGCCACTGCTTAAAGAACATTACCTGGCTCTGAAGATAAAGTTCATGCACCGATCCTTCCCCATGTAGCTGAGGCCTCCATGTAGATATTCTTATCTTTGGATTAGCAACAAATGTTGGCACTGATGATGTCTTTCTAGAAGTATCTGCACTCTGCTAAAACACACTCAACCACATCTTCTTCATGACTTATTCCTTCAACTCCTTTTCCTTCCCTTCTTCAACACCAACAGTCACTCCTCCTCCCCATGCCTCCTCCCCTAACTCCTTTAGTAAAAATGGATAGAAAACAGGCAAAGTAAAATTTTATACTTAAAATGAAAGATTCACTGGTGTACTGGTATATGGTATCACAGGCTTATAGTAGGAAGGAGGGGAGTTACATTTCCCCTTCACAGATACTCAGACCTTACAGATGAAAGCCAAAGATTGAAAATGTAAATCTGAAAGACAATTCTGTCCAGCAAAGGTGACATCATGACAAATGAAGAAAAATATCATAAAAAATAAGCCACTGCTTGCTGGAAGATATTCAGGACAGTCGGGTTAAATGAGGTATAAACTGTAATCAGAATTGCAACCATCAAGCTGGAAAGACTGACAAAGAAAATGAAGACATGAGTGCTCTTCTGGGGTGAGAATAATGCACACTGAATACAGCAGCAGTGATAAAACTAAAACCTATCTAATGCAGATTATATAATGCTGTATAGTCAATCATAAAAGAGAGCTTTCTTAAAGTTAGAAGCATTAGTGTTCAGGGTGCACTCAGCTGAAGCAGAAAAGCAAGCCCTTTGTTCCTCACAGGAGCTGCTTCATGGAATCTGTAGTGGTACCAGCTCCTGATGCCATTTGGAAACTGAGATGAATAAGAGACTTGGCAGGAAATGGAAAAGGCACCTGCAAAATTAAGACTAGAAAGCTTTTATTTTACTTGAGCTCTCAGCTGTGTTTGATATCACACACCAAGGCAGTAAAGGTGGAAAAGGTAAAAAACCACACTCTCTGAAGCTGTTATTCAGCTTTATCCTCATGTTAAAGGATATGAAGATTTTTGTGCCACTGCAGATTCCTTTATAGTCTCAGAAATATTTTTATCAGTGAAAAAAAATTATCACTAGTCTCAGAATGATAAATTATCAGATTTTACTTGCCTTACTCACAACCAGCTATGAATGGCAACTAGTAAGAATATCAGCTACTGATGCAGCTCATGTTGACTTCACACTCAGCAAGTCAGCTGTCTTTGATTAAGGCCAGAGAATACATAAAATACGACAAATGGCTGTCAACATAATTTCCTTTTCTTTTTGAAAACCTGCTCAAATTTTATTCTTTTATGTATACAAACAATGGTAACAAAAGGCAGCCTATATTTTACTTCATCTTCCCAGAAGACCTGATTAAAAGCAATAGTATAAAATATGCAAATGACACATTGTAATAGACTATGCATGTACCATGGGGGCACACTGTGCAGTTCCTGTGGTATTCATGTTTCTGCATAACTTCACTTGTCCATTAGCAGATAAATAGGAACTTTTCACACTCAGGAAGCATTTGCTCAGGAAGCTGGAGTGGCCTAGGTTGTTCTGTTTCATTAACGGAGAAAGTATTGTACGCCTCTTTTTACACCCCAGCCTACAGGGAGAGCCTTCTTCGGACTAAGGCTGCTCTATGCTGATCTAGCAGCAAACCTCCCCTTAATTCAATTATTCAATAATTCAGAATTACTCTGGCCAGGGGAAAAAACCCCAACAACATAAACCAAGGATAATGAAACGGCCCCTGCTCTCCTTCCTCCTGAGCTCCTGGGGCTAGTGAATCACTTCTGGGAACTTGTATACTGTGCCAAATGACCAAGTACCCACAGAAAGAGCAGAGACAGGCCCTCGTGCTTCTCTAGGGTGTCACATAGGATTTGGCTGATGTTTGGCAGCTCAGAGTCATAGAATCACTATATTGGCTTGTATCTGTCATTGCACTGTCCACTCAAAAGTTTACGGCTTTAAAAAAAAAAAAAAAAAAAAGCTGATCTGGAAGATTCTTCATATGTAATACTATTCTAATTTCCATAGAGCTTCACATTCTCCATGTCAAGAAGATGTTGAGTCAGCATAAAGATTTCAATAACAGGGAAGCATACAGTTTTGCACGAATGTTAAGGCAGCTGTTGTGTACGTTTGATACATGAACAGATCTGGGGAAAAGAAAGATGGAGGTTTTAGTCCTAAAGACTTTGTATTTCTCCAAATTCCCCTACAGTTCACATGGGAAGATTTGATCGTATGTTTAATTTAGACAAGGCTTATTTGGAAACTGCCAGCTTTACAGAAAGGTTGGCAAAACTGGACAACTAAAAAAATACTTATGCTTTTGGCTTTTAAAATGCTCTTCTACAGACTCAGTCAGACAAGAAATACGAAATTATTTCTGGCCCATGTAGACAATGACTTCAACACAGCAGTCATTTTCTCTTTAATGACAAATTGCTAAGTTTCCCTTTTCATGTGGCTATTTTGCACCCTGTTATTCCTATAAATACAAAAGAAAATTGGTCTTCACACAAGCCTGTAACTCTTTACTGTTAAGAACGGGCTGAGTATATGAAATGCATCTGTATAAGCTCAGAAGACTAATTTTGTTAGGCATAAGTAAGAACTTCCCATACTAATTCTGTAGGATTGATCTGTTATGATCTATCTGGGCATTTTGTACTTTTTACATTTTTTTCTTTCAGTGCTTTTTCTCCTGTGAGATTAATTTGCTTAGCATTGCTAATTTCTGGTGGGTATTACATTACAATATTTTTAAAGCTAGGAACACGTGTAGAAATAATCTGAGATTATCTGCAACAGATGCTCAAATGCAATTCAGCTTTCTAGAATGTGCAATCTGTCAAGAGCATTAAGGCACTCTAACACAGAGAGGAGGAATTACAAGCAGGCACATTATCAAGAAAGATCTGAGGTACCCTAATAATAATTAATATTAACATCAAAACTCAGCTTCAGACTCCTGAGCTGGAATTTTAGTGGCATGCAGGAATAAATCTGAATACTCCCAAAAATACAGAGGTAGTACAGATTTTTATTTTATGTATGTTCTCTTTATCTTGTCATTTCTGCTCACTGCTTTCCCACTGCATTACTTGCTCAAAGACAGTGCTACAGGCAGTAGAAGCGTATCCAGTGGAGTAGAAAATCACTTAGTTTAAATTATTAAAAATAAGAATATTATATGTCACATAATAATTCCTCAGAAATTATGTATGTGCACTATACATTATGCATTTTGTATGGAACTAATGTTTTCATGAGCTACCAGAAACTGTGATTCTTAAAATACAATTTTTGGCTACCTCACAGATACAAATAATAAAGCATTCAGCCTCAACTTTGCATAGTTCAAAGCATCTGCAGTATATTAGTTCATGGTCATAATTCTATCTGCTGAACTGAAAAGATGATAATAGCCACTTTTGATATTCATATTTCCTCTGAAGAGTAAAATATCTAGTCATCAGAAAAAATTGAAATTATTTTCCATCATCATGCATTACACCAAGGACTGAGTTATTTACAAGGATTACAATTCATATCCTGTTATTTTGCTCATGTGATTTTCATAATTCTATTGCATTCCAAGGAAATGTCCTCTATCCTCCCCCAAACTCCCTTCCCACCTTACTGTTGCAAAGCCACAGAGATGCTGAAAACCAGAAGCAAAGAATCCTAAGAAGACTATGCTTGATACCAAAAGCTTGCTCAGAATAAAAATGATAAACTGTTCACAGTTTATGGTGCCACAGAATAATAGAAATTTAATAGTAAGAGTTGTTAGCAGCCAAGATCAAGCAAATTCACCTTTCAAATAAAAGGAAGACGTTTTAACAGTAGGGATAATTTGCCAAGTATTGTCCATAGCTGTTCCATTCATTAATACGCTAAAATCCCAGGATATAAACTTTCGGAGGTGATGTGCTCATCTAAACTCAAGACCTGAGCTACTGTAAACCATGCAGG
The DNA here is from genome assembly GCF_037157495.1 of Lathamus discolor. NCBI lineage: Eukaryota > Metazoa > Chordata > Aves > Psittaciformes > Psittacidae > Lathamus > Lathamus discolor. Next base: position 109,317,616 of record NC_088885.1, on the reverse strand, counting down.
TGAGCCCTCCAGTATTACTCTGGGTTTTTATTGTAAACTGTCCAAACATTTTTAAACTTACATCAAATTGTAAGAATTTTATTAAGTTACATTACAGTATCAGAATTTTTTAATAATATATCTCAACTGTAAATGGACTGCAAACTGCTCACAGCTCTGAGTCATCTTCATCTCTGAAAAATATTTAATGCCTCATAAAACACATACAACTTCATCCAATCAAGTAAATATTAGAGACAGACTTACAGGTAAAAGAAAGAAAGGTTTGTCAACAAAATTTAGGTACTTATTGAATCTGGAATAGAACTGCTCAGAACATTTCAATGACTTGGTAAGTTTTGGTCAAAAGACATTTAACTAGAAAGCCTTTTCCTTCAAGTGACATATTTTGGATGGAAGTATGAATCTCAACATATTTCAACAAACAAAAATTATTTCCTCTGAGCCTGACTTTCCACAAGAGTTCCCATGTGACAGGTGGAAACCAAACTATCAAATTCCAGTTTGCCTTCCAGTCTTCAAGTTTTTTGTGCCTCAATGAGTTTAGTGTGGTTAGGCAAGCCTTTCTCCCAGAAACCACCAGTACGTTTCAAAAAGGTCGGAGTTCTATTCCCAAAGCACAATCAAGGTTCAAATTCATTTCACTACCTATGAAGAGATTTTATACAATTAAAGCAGCTCTGATGACACTCATTTGTTAAACAAGGTAAAGCTTCTATCAGAGGTCAGTCTCAAAAGAGAGGTTATTTGGAAAAAATGAGTATAAAGGAAGAAAAAATCTATTTAACTACTACTGAACATAAAACAGATCTGTTAATCTCTTTTCAATTTCTATTAGCTCATTATATTCCCTTTCAGTTTCAACACTTGAATACAGAGATACATAATGTTTCATTAATACAAGTGACTGAGGAAGCTGGGGTGACTTGATTTAGGAATTATAAAAAAGCTGCTGAATGCAAGAACAGTTAGTGTGTAAAATAAACCTGGGATAGTTCATTAAGTACCTTTAACAGAGACGTGGTAACATTAGATTTTTATTATTTTAACTTACTAACTATAAATTGTGACCTGTATATATGAACTCATGCATTTGCATATTGTGTATGTAATTCTGCCTCAGATATGAGCCTTACACATTCTCCTGTAATGCTAGTAGCTATGTGAGCTCATCTTAACTTTATTGTGACTACTTTGTAAAACTGAATTCATACCTCAAATAAATAGCTAGCAGTCTATGCATCTATAAAACCAGAATTTCCAGATAGTGACCTATGTTGAGCATTAGATGCAAATGCTAAAGTAAAATACTTGAGAGTGTTATTTTTTATGATAATATGGGAAAAAACCCAACACAACAAAACCCCAACACAAAACACACACAAATAAAAACAACAACAACAACAAAACAACACACACACATAAAAAAAACCCCAACAAAACAAACCAAACAAAAAACCCCAACCCCCCCCAAAAAAAGTCAGGATGTATATAATTTTCCTTTTCTCACTTTCTAAAATCTGGTTGACTTTCAGGAGCAGCTTCCAATGCAGAACAACTTGTTTGAGAAAAGCAGCCCCTCTGTTTTAGCAAAAATAATCTCCCCACATGAAAGAAAACCCAAAACAACAAACCAAGAAGTTGCAGGTAACAAAAAAAAAAACCCAAACATAAACCCACCAAAAAACCAAAACATAATTCACAATCAGCTTTGTGAGAGACAGTATATGTGCGAACATGAAAAAGGGAAAGTAAAGACTCACCTCTTTTATCTCTACTGTATTTTTTGACAGTAGAGCGCTGATTTCCAGGTTCATGGTGCTCCTACCATTGCAAACTGCTGTTCTGAAAGAACGACTCAAGCCTACTCCATAGAATGACAGCCCTAATCAGACCTAAATCCTAACTGCTGCTGTTTTGAGATGCCCCAGAGGACTCAGTTCTGTAGCACATTTGCACTGTTAGAAAAAAAAATAAAAATTAAAAAGGAAGAAAATACTATCAATTGATCATTTCTTTCCTTATTAAGCCATACACTGCAGTCCTTTGGACTGAAGTTCTCTTAAGCTCAAAAAAAGCACAACATAGGAAAAAAAAATCTGTAAGTTCTTACTCATGTATTGTAACATTGACTGTCAAACCCCTTATTTTAGAATATAAGGAAGGCTTAGTTTATTTGACTTTTTAGTTGTTAACCACTGCATTTAAGCTGCCTAGAAAAGAGTTATTCTATTTGCAACAAATATAGTTCCTGAAACAGATAATAATCTATCATCATGGTAAAATCATTAAATAATTTAATTCAAGCCTCCTAAACCCTATTAGCATATTGTAACTTATACAATACTGACCTTATACAAGACCTTGTAACCATACTGATAGCAACCCATTTATGCCATAACGCTTTGTGAAACCCTTGTACCTCTCACTCATACACTTACATACATGTTCTATCCTTTCATGATTCTTTTAGTGATGTGGTGGGTTTTTTTTTGTGTGTAAATGTTACTTCAAGATTAAAACTGTGAATTACTATAATTTTAACTCTCTGATACTTAAATTACTTTTGAATTTCATTGTGTTTTGCACTGATCACTGACTCAAAGGTACTGTTAATTCCAGAGGTGATATATCAAGTTACAAATGTATTTTTTTCACATTCAGCAAGAATAAATCTCATCACTTTACTATTTTTCAAGACATCACCACTCCTAAAGACAAAACGATTTAGTGACTTTCCTAACCTATATTTTATCTAAAAATTTAGAACCATCAGAAATATTTAATGACTTGATTTAAAGCGCTGAAATGGAGGCATGCCAAAAGCATATTAAAAAGGCTGTATTTTCCCCAAGAATTAACACCTGTCAAATTAATAGATTTTGAAGTGGAAAACCTCATGTCCATTTCAACTTGCAACTTTGCAAGTAAACACTGTAAAAAGAATGAGTCTTCTTTCTAGAAAAGCATGAAAGCATCATGTCCCTTTCTGACTGAAAAGTTTGCCTGCAGTGAGACTTCAGTATGGAAACTCTATAGTCTTTTTATTTCAAAAGCTGTTCTATACAAGGATTAACCCCTTTTCTTTGGAAACTCCTGCTCATAATTTAGAGAGATGCAAAAGATGATTCTGAAACTGATTAAGCTATTGCAGCTCAAAAAAACCCAACCCAAACCCAAACCCCACAACCCAAACTCCAAACCCAAGCTTACAGTCTTTGCTATCCCGTTTCCAATCAAGAAGCCAAATGCTAACAGCACTTTTCCAGGTATGTTATACAAAAATAGCTCTGTTGTGCAGCTAAGGTACATAACACACCTTCAGTATCACAATACAAATCACAATGCAAATGTTGTACCCAAGATACTTTGCCTGGTAAAACTTGATGCAAGTACCAGCAAAATTATTGTTTATTTCCAAAAATCAAATTTTTTGAACAGGAATTCAAAATAGACACTTATAATACCACTCTCATTAGGATGGTATCTTCTCTAGGCAGTACAGCCACAGCTGACCAGTTTTAGCCTACCCTTGGGGGAAAAAAAACCCAGAAAAAATAAACCCCCCAAAACTCCCACTGATTTCTTTTTAAATATACAAATCTCTAGGTTATTCTCTATGACTATAAAACATATAAGATTCAAAGGTAATGTGTTTGTAAATATCTGAGGAATGTCAGCAATGTTTCTATTGAAGAACATTTCAAACAAATGTCAAAATGCGTTAGAGGAAAGAAAAATAAAACTAGGTGAAAGATGTAGTAAAGGAAGAAATAAAATAGAAATAATTTTATTGTATAAATAAATATGTGCATATAAATATATATATCTTCACATAAATAAAAATTCCAGCTAGAATTAATGATTGTGTATAATGAAACTTTTAAGATCAGAAATAATTACCCTAACTCACTAGATGTGTCAATAAATAATTCCTTTATTTATTAAACTATTTATAAGCGCATGAAATGTCTTCTGCATGCATGCATGCATTCTTCAGAGCCTATATAATGATGTGTATATTTATGCAAGTTTATGCTACTGACAACATATTTGATCGGCTCAAGGTTCAATCACAATAAACTTAAGAGGTGGTGGCCTGAAAATAACAGAAAAAAAAAAAATCTTGCTAAGGACATGGGAGTTGGATATGTAAGCAGCAAAATACAATATATCTTGTTAGAAAATTTTAGTGATCATCAATTTCATACATCTTGCTTTACTACTAAAGGGAAAAATCTTGAAACATTAAATAAAAAGGATGCAGGGGAGGGACTCTTCATTAGGGCCTGCAGTGATAGGACAAGGGGTAATGGGTTCAGACTTAAGCCCGGGAAGTTTAGATTGGATATAAGGAAGAAGTTCTTTACTGTAAGGGTGGTGAGGCACTGGAATGGGTTGCCCAGGGAGGCTGTGAATGCTCCATCCCTGGCGGTGTTCAAGGCCAGGCTGGACAAAGCCTTGTGTGACATGGTTTAGTGTGAGGTGTCCTTGCCCATAGCAGGGGGGTGGAACTAGATGATCTTAAGGCCCTTTCCAAGCCTAACTACTCTATGATTCTATGATTCTGTAATAGCACTGCTGTAATCAAATGTTTATGAACTATAATGGCCTGCTTCTCATAAACTAGCATAAGTTGATGCTACAGCAGTTAAAAGACCATCAACAGTGTAAGTATGAAAATAAATTTGGGATATTGTAAATGACACCAAAAAACCTCATTCTGACATTAATACCAACTGTCCTGCATTTTCCTGAATGTATGACTGAAAATAGTTTTCTTGTAGACAGCATTTTAGATTTTGATGCAACTAAGTTCCTTTGTTAGTTAGTTGATAATCTGTCCTGGTCATAGTTCACTAGAATTATATTTTTTCTAAGTGTAGGAAAAGAACTGTGGCATTATGAGCACACCCTAAATTGTCTGTGGCTGTTCTTGAAACACCACACGTTCTAGCATCCCATCTAATCTTGCTGCATGTCAGGCTTTTTTAGGAAAGAGGTCACCAGCACAGCGGTACATGGCCTCTGGTACATATAAAAGCTATCATAACTCAAACTCTCACAGTCAGCTTTCTAAACCCCTTTTCTATACTTTTCTATGCAACTGCTTATACTAAATAACAAAGCAAGATCACAGTTCCTGTGTTCCAGAGCCTGCTCACAGGATTCATACAAAATACACCAAGCCTACTGTTGATGTTATTATTCTTCAGTGATAATTATACTTTACTACTGTATTTATTTTCAAAGTTCGGTTCTTTGTTTTTTTTTTTTCCTTTGAAAACATAATTTTTACCTGAAAGGTGACTATAATACAGGTTCTTTATTTATGTACCATTTTTTTGTTCTTTTGAAACATCCTTTCTTTTTCTCACAAGTCAGGGAAATTGAGATTTTCTGCTTTCCATTTTTACCAGCTATTTTATACTAGTGGCAAAGGCAAAAAGCAATTCAGCATCTTTCTGCATACTGCAGTTCTCATCCTGTGCAAATGTGCCATAATTCAAAATTAAGTAATTATTTTGCATAGGGAAAGCTATCAGCATATGCCAGGTTACACGTAATATGCATCTTATGATTAACGAAATAAAGTATAGCTTTAATTAGGGAGGTAAGGAAAGCTATTTCAATGTTTCCTTAAATATGTATAGGGAAGTTCTCGCTCCACTGAGATTGGGAGATAAGAGAAAAAATATACAAGAATAACTTGAAATTTCTATTTCTTCAGCTTTTCTAATTTCGAAGAAATGCTAGATATTGCAAGTTTAACTGTTGGACTTTCTTTCTCCTTTCTCTGTGTTGCTTTGTTTCACTTATAAAGAAGCAAGATTTATTTTTTACAAAAATATTCCCACATTTTCAGAGCAAAAAGACATAATATTAAAAAACAAACCAGAAAAATCCTTACCATAATCCTTCTGCTGTTTTTTTTTTTTTTTTAATTTTTCTGTGCCTTCACGATTTTTTAATGCTGATTGTAACAACAGGATTTCACAAACCATTTTAATTCCAACCTTTACATTGTGCAACACAGTTAATTCAATTAATTATGTGTCTATATTCATTCCCAGCAGAAAAGGAAAATTACCATCCTTGTACTTTCAGATAAGGGGAAATAGTTCTTTTGTCTTTGTCTAATTAGGCTTGAACAGAGAAGATACAGGCTTCACTTCCTGAAATAATATTTTAAGATTACAGGAAAATTTAGGTAAGAAGAGACATCAGGCAGTTTCTAGTCAAAACTCCTGCTCGAAACAGGGCCAGCTGTGAGATCAGACTTGGTTGCTCAGGGCTCTGTCCAGTTGGGTCTTGAATGCTTCAGAGAATGGAGCCAGCACAATATCTTTGGGCAACCTGATGCAGCACCTGGCTGTCCTTCAGAGTGAAAATGTTTCTCCTTATATCCAGTCTAAACCTCTTGTGTCTGCTTGTGCCCATTAACCTGAGTTCCTGCCTCTGCACATCAGTCTGCCACAAAGTTTGCAGTGGCAGCTGTTTCAGCTGCTTGAAGCCAAATTTTCATGGGCCTACCCTTGAAAGCTTCTCTTTCTAATACAGTAACGTCAGACTCCAATGTGGGACTGCAAATAAGACAAAACCTGGACGACTCTCCTCACTCTAATTCTTACCATGATTCTCAACTCAGTGAGGCTGTTTTCAGAAAATACAATAAAGACAGTTACACATGGTGGAGTTCAGTTTTGGGTTAACAAACCCAACATCTGTTGCCTACATGCAAGAATGATGCTTACATTTGCCGTTACCAAGATACCTAAGGCCCATTTCAGTTGCCCTCAGATATACCCTCGAATATTCCTTCCTGGCCTCCGGCTATCACTTCAGGAGGGAGTCTGTGGGTCTTCTACAGGTCATGTGTCATATTTATCTATTCCATGTGGATGTCTCATGTATACTGCCACATTTCAAATGATATAAGCAGCATACACTATCAACCTATACTGTCAAACTTATTTTCCCTGGCTTCTTTGCAAGCAGAAATGATACAAAACCCAAACATCCAAACTACACGGAAGTGCAAGCTGAGGTTGAGGTATTGCTTTGATAGTACAGGTAAAACTGACAGGACAAGGGGAAACGGGTTAAAACTTAAACAGGGGAAGTTTAAATTTGATATAAGGAGGAAATTCTTTCCTGTTAGGGTGGTGAGACACTGGAATCGGTTGCCCAGGGAGGTTGTGAGTGCTCCATCCCTGGCGGTGTTCAAGGCCAGGCTGGATGAAGCCTTGTGTGGGATGGTTTAGTGTGAGGTGTCCCTGTCCATGGCAGGGGGGTTGGAACTAGATGATCTTGAGGTCCTTTCCAACCCTAACTATTCTATGATTCTATGCCTTGATTAAATTCCTTTAAATGAATGTCCTTTAGTTATTCACTCGATTAAAAGCACAACGATTCATTTGGACAATATAATGAAATTATTTTAATAAACTATTTTATGGCATTACTCAAATTACCTCTGGCTACAAGTATTCTGAGGCCATCTAATGAATTCCTAGATGCCCTCCTAGTTACCTTAAACATTCCTCTGTGAAAAATTTTGTTCATTTGTTAATAAAAGGTAATATTACATTATCGTTCTAATAATTGTGGGGTCTTACAGACCTAGAAGAATCTCTACTGCTCAAAACCAAACCCGTCACCTTCCTATGACAAATGCAGTTTGCCCTAAAGTACCTGCACAAATTAATACTGTATAGGGAATACAAAGAGCAACACTGTTGGGATACATTTACTTGAGTAAGTCTTCATTTCATAAACGAATACTTTTGTTTTCCTTTCTGAAAATGCATGGTTATGGCAAACTGTCACTTGTATTCAGATTTAGAACCTAGAAACTGCAGTGATGGTGCCTTGGAAATACTTAAAATAGATAAGACGGATGGACTGATTGCATATTCCTTTGAATTATTGTGGAAGCACCAGATCTATCTAAATCATGCCTTGAAAAAAGTGGAGTTAGAAGTTATGTAACTTCAAGTTGCTATAAATTGCTTCTCGTTGAAAGCTATATAAAACATTTTTAAATCTGTCATGTTCCGCCCCTTCTGCTTAAAAAAACCAGCCCCAAACTAAGCGAAAACATCCAGGAAAGGTATGAATCAGGCTAATGTTGTTAAGTTGGAGCAAAAGTTATGCCACCATGAAGACTGCACACTCTTCCATAATTAAATATAAGAATTTGGACCATTTTTGTGTCCAGAATGTGTTTATTACAGTAAAACACGTTTTATTATGTTAGCTATAACAATGCATCTAATTCAGCAACAAAACAAGCTCAGACATACTTCTTTTCTCATGAACACAGTTACTTTCATCGAAGTTCATTTTTCCAATCATCATATTTAGCTTCTTTCTGCTGCTGCTATTTCCATGTGCCCTCAGAACAAGCTACCTGACAAAGCAGCCAGGAAAACATATTTTCTACTTCTCCTTCCACATCAGGATTCAAGATGACTGCAGAGCCACACTATCCTACAGGTACACTCTACAACATCTGATCTGACCTCTGATCTTTGCAAGAAAACAGTCTCAAGCCTGCCTGACCACAAAGCAGGAGGAATGAAGTATTCACAGTAAGAGAGCATGAAGGAGCCAGAAACTGCTTTATTTGTAGTGATGGGAACTGAAGAAATTAGCACAGTAGACTGCAGAAGATAATACAGAGGTAAAAGCTTTGGGTAAAACCTGAAGTCTGCTTTTGATAGTCCTGAGATTAACCACCATAGCCACTAGGACCTGTAAAACTAGTGACAGTGAGATGAATGTCAGGTCCTTCTTTTCTATCCTGAAATATGCTATCTAAATTTAGAAAGGAACTCCTTTTCCCTTTCATGGCTTTTTAACACACACACACACACACACTCATTTTACAACAGCTATTTCGATTTTTGTGACTGGCAGTAAATTTTGAAAGCCTTTAAAAGCCTTCTAGCAGTTTCACTGGGACCAAAGAGCAAAACTACTACCAAATGAGGTTTTGAGAAAGAACAGTCAAAAGAAAGCACTCAGCATTTTCAGGACAGAATACCCCTCTGAGAAAAAAACTTCTTGCTTACCAACTCAGGTGCTTTCCTCATTAGAACACTTGGGCTGGCAAAGCAAAATAACAAAAGGGTTGTGGCAGAATTGCATTTGACATGTTGGAAGTGTGTATCACCCAGCACTGTGTACTCTTCTATGATTATATCCTATTTTGTACTCCAAAAAACAACAGCCTCCTACAGCAACAATTATAAGACAGCTACCATTTATCCCAGAAAAGCTCATTGCTACTTAGAAAAATACTGGAAAGGAAAAACAACCCCTTCTAGTAAAATTAGCCAAAATTAGGTCCTCTGAATATCTGTTCTTAAAACTGGGAAGGAAGGAAGGGGGATTGTATTTTATTTTATTTGTTTTTTTTTTTTTTTGTTCAGCATGATTTATTTTTAGACTGGCAAAGAGACAATGGTAAACAGAACTGAAGCTCCGTGGGCACCTTCTGAGGTTAAATTACCTTTCATGCCATTTGCACAGAAGACTGTTCTCAAGCAGCTTGAGCAGATGGTTGGGACACCATTGTCCGTTTACTTGTATTCACAAAGATAAACGATGGCTGTTCAAAATCCTGAACAATAAGACCCTTGTGATGCTTTAGGCTGCCAAGAAAAAAGCAACAACAAAAAAACCCCAAATCCAAATATAGGTAGCTGAAGAGGAGAAAAGAGTTTTGACTGATGAAACTTCATTTTAAATTACTAAAATCACCTCTTCAATAAAATGTACATATCTGTAATTGGGAATCAATTTGCTAAAAGAAACTAGTATGTTCCAGAATAGGAGAGAAACTAGTATGTTCCAGAGTAGGAGATGCAGGTAAAACAAATCCTACATAGTAACTCAAGACTTAAGTAAGAATCCGCCACCTCTACAGAACCTGTAATACATACAGCGTTCACTGGGCATGCTGCCAAATAACCAGTTCTGCTTCCTGGGCTGCAGAGATGGTCAGAGATTTTCAGGACCAAGCCAGAGGAGACAAACTGCCAGGGCACAGCTATCCACCTACCCAGCTAATTAATGACAGAGAAGATCACAAAAGTGGGAGAACATGTTGTATGTGGTTCTTTCTTAATCAGAACTTCACAAAATTCTTTGAGAGCAGCTCTGGTCAAAAATCTGCAACGTGAGCATTTTGACAACAGGCAACTTGCTAAAAGGCACTTTCATTGAAACAAGTTACTAGTAACAAAGGTGAATTTAAAGGACTGGAGACAATGTGGACAGAACTTTTAAGAGGGAAGTAAGCAGGTATTAGTCTTTGGACTTGCAACTAATAATTGCATAACCTGTCACTCTTAATAGCTCCTGAAAGAAAAAGAAAAGCAAGCTTGCTGAATACGAAGAGAATCACATGGACTCAGTGAAGGGGCCCAGACACTGTGTTCAATACATACAGCAAAGCAAGACAGAACTGGGTTTAGAAAATAACAGTGAAATTAGGTAACTATGACTCACTAGCTACTCAACATCCTAAAGCCAGCAGGTACCGCAAAACATTTAATTAACTAAAATTATGTATAAAGATAGATAGTTGTTTCTGCAATAACTGCTTGTTTAAAGAATGACACAACCAATAAATGCATATCCTCTGTCTAATGCCACATATTCCACAGCAGTGTCAGGTAAACAGTGGATATATTACTCCCTCTCTCATTTCAATGATCAGTTGATATTTTTAAATCTTTTTGTTGTGCTATTGGCATATTCAACATGCCTTAGAACAAATGTACAATTTAGATATTAAAGATTCTTGTCAGGTTTTTAGCAATTGTTAACACTCATTGAAGTAATGAAAAGAAGAAAAAAACATGTTTTGATAAATATCAACCAGAGGCATCCAGCAACTCAAAGTAATACTCTTTGATAATGAAGGAGTAATTATAGCTCATATAAGAGGAAATAAGTGTGAAATAATATAAATATGAATGGGAACTCAATAAAAATATACTGTTAAAAAATCAGGGAAACAGAACTATTTGTGTTCACGTGAGATTACATGAGAAAGCCCAGATGGGAAGATTTTTCCTAATTCTCCTCTTTGTCTCAGAAAAAAGAAGACCCAAAAGTACGTCTGTACAAAATACCAGTGTCTTGTGCTAACTTTCATGCTAATGTCATTTTCATTAAAAATAAATAACTGCATTCAAGGCCTTTCTTTCCACAAGGGAGCACTCTCTCTACTTAGTTCCTCACGTTTTTCACAAAATTTAATGTAGGACCACTGTCCCTCCACTTGCTTGTCTCCACTCCGCAATATCTTTACACAAAAAGAAGTGATAAAGTCATCTGTGAGGAACATGATTAAAAAATGCCCCTGACCTCAAAAATAAAACATTTTCACTGCAAATAGCAGAGTATACATTTTGGTTTTCCACTAAAAACAAAGGACCGTTGAATAAGGCAGCTATATTATGATCAGAAACCCTGTTTCAATAATACCTTTGATAAAGAATGTGACATTTATAGGATATATGGCAAACAAGCATTACTTACAAATGCGTATTTGAAATGTGTTGTAAATAACTTCCATGGTAAATGAATTGGAGCATCCGAAAATGTTTTAGCTGTCTGCTCACCTCTTTCCAGTCATGAAACTGCCCAAAAGCACAATCAACAAAATGAATTGGAAACTGCTGTGAATACAAATTCAGCAAATCGAATGAAATTTCACTTTGTTTTGTTCTCTTACCAGGACATAAGGAGATCATGAAGGGTAGGCAGGTAAGAGCAATACACAAGCACAGAGAAGCAAGTGCACATATGCAGAGGTGGACAAACTAATTTCCGAGGAAGTAAGGATGAAAACCCAGGCAAAGAAAAGTTGGTAGTTAAAACAACTGCTTATTCTTCCTTGGTAAAGCAGTAACAGCTCCCTCCACATAGATTATTTCCTAGATCCTCCTGTAAACTAGGCCACAACTAGTGCACAGTGACAAGCTGTCAGCTGAGAACTGGACTGTTCAAAGCTGCTGCAAAAACAGAGACAGAGAATTAGGCTGCCTTCTTCGTATACTGGGCATTAATACACCTTCTGATGACAAAACAGTTTCCTTCCTGCAGGTTTAGAAGTACAAAAGGCTCCACTGAGAAGATCAGGATCCCATCTTCCCACCTCTCCATTATGCAGGAAGTTATATTGGTCATTATGTATGGAAAGGGAGTATACTGCACACTCTCAGGAATAAGACTCAATAAAAGCAAAGAGATGAATAACAACTTTAGTTTTAACAGTGTGGTGCAGCAGCTGATTCCATAAGGAATTTCTCAGTACTTAACTCCTTTCCAACTGCACCTCATTTGTGAGTCCACAAAAATATAGTAGAATACAGTGAGATTACTGAAATCCAACATATCTTCTAAGGAGCTGAAGATACAGCATATATTATTCCATAACCACAGAAGGGAGATAACAAAATGCAAAAACTGTCTTTTTCTCACTACTATGAGTAACCAGCCTGGAACATGTTTTCAACAGACAGATATTCTGAATGAGGTGCATTTGAAGAATTTAGTGGAAAAAATGCCCATCAGGAAGTTGGTTAAGTGACACTTTGGTGCTGAAATTATTAAAACTTGCCTTTCAAATCTTGCAGAAAATGGTTTAAGTTTGCGGTTAAGACATCTACAGATTCAACCTCATTTTAACTAACATGCACTAGAAAGAAAAGCCTACTTGAAACTGCATATTCTGTAACTGTAGTTATTTCTTATCTCCTCAGTCTTTGTTTCACTAAATGTAGCACTACCAGGATGTCAATCTCCACTGTAAAACCAGAGAAAGAATAGATACTCATATTAATAATCTCATAAATCAACATAAGAAAGGACGAGCTCCATGATGACATGGACTGATCATAAAGCATGCCATTAAGACCAAATAGAAATCTCTCCCTGAGCAACCAGTGCTGTGGCTGTTAATAACATTGGCTCCTTACTTGCTCAAGTAGCAGACCAAGAATTTACAGACTGCTTGACACATGATTTTACAGTGGTATATGAAATGGAAGCTTTTAAGTATAATACACATTACTAAAGACAGAAACATTTGTGTCTTTAAATAAAAATTAATACCATGACAACATTTTTTCCCTTGAACATGCACATCTTCCAGATACTTGGGAGAAATCATGCCCAAAGACTACTTTGCCCCAGATGAACCATAGGAATATCCAGAAGACAAGGTAGGAATTTGATCTGCTCTACTTCAGGCACTTTCCAAGTAGAAGTGAAGCTGAGCCAGGGAGTTCCAAATCATCTGAATTGCTACACAACACCCATAGGAGAATAGCACCTCAGCTTTATGTTTCATAAAGACAGTAGCTGCTCCACTGATGTAAAATCCTTCATTCCCACCTCATGCTTCAGTACTGACACCAAAATTGCTAGAAGCCAAAAATGGCCAGTATAGTTACCTGCCACATCTGGGTTCTCCTCTGAGGTCTCCCATCTCACTAATGATGAAGCTACTTGGCTTCTTTGCATATGAGATTTAGCAAAGAAACAGCCTGCGGTGATACTGAAGTGGAAAACAGAGCAAATTAAATTGGTTGTTTTCCTATTTTACATCCAACTGCAATTACCGTACTGGGTATATGCCATCCAAAGAAAACACTGAACCACACAAACAGGAACCATTTCATTAGCATGCACAGACTGAACCTTTCCACAGGTGTAATTTAAGGAGCCCTTAAAATATGCAATTCTATCTACTACCTTGAGTCCTCAATTGCTTCCAACTGTAATTCTAGCTTCCCTCTACATGAAATCCTGCAGTTAAATCTACTTTCAGGATGACTGCCCTGATTAATAACTCTATAATGTCTGTACTCTCTGTTGGATAAAGCATTTCTTTGTTCAAAAGTAATCCTTTTCCTCTGAACGCTGGCAATTTCAGTGCTGAGGGAATGAATCATCACCGCTTGGTGCTGCCATTCACACCGCTGGGATGTGCAGTTATGTGAAGTCATTCTGAGCCATAACTTCTTACCCTCCTCAGTCAACTGTTGATTATGTTCAGCCCAGTGGAAGGACTGATGCAAGTAAATGAAGTTGCTGATGCAAGTAACTCATAACTCACAGGTCACCCAACATGTCCATCAAAAAGACCAGAGCAACTTCACAGACACTGGATGAATTCTGAATACCACAATTTTCTAAATTCTGACTGCTAACTTTGTGAAATCAGCAGTTTTTCATATTATGTTTATATTATTAAATTTTAGATCTAGATTTAGATTTAGATTATTAAATCCTTCTTGTAGACAAACTAACGTTTATGGATTTACTCATATCATAAGCTTAATCAGCACTTAAGATCTTTTTCATCTGACTTTGAATGATATCTTAACAACTTAATACCAGCTCACACTGAAAATCTGATTAGCAGAGACAGGTGACAATAGCAATGAATTCTAGTGTGTGTGGGGACCATTACTATGCTGTTAAAATACAAAAGGAAACTATTACCTCCTACAACTCTTGCTTTTGAATTTGAGGAAAAGCCCATGCAAAGATGTTTTATATGGAATCCAGTTTGATCAGCCATCCATCAGCTACAGTCTGCACCTGGATCAAATGAATGAAAACTTTTCACTTCCCCAGTGTATGGCCTAAATCACTATTCCATTACCATTACAAATGAGTGTATTCTGAACCTTAAATATGCACAAACAGTATTCTTCTGAACAAGAAGATCCAGTAAGCTTCTACCTACCAAAGAAAAGGCTTGGTATAGCTACATAATGCAAAATATAAATATTGCCTCTTAAAGGAGCCTCAATTTGACTGTTAATTTTAAACTGTCCCACTACTCTTGAGAAAATAATGCAAGCATTGCAGGGTATTATTCTGCATTTTGAGGAAGTTCTTCCAGGAGTACTGAAAAGAGGCATTATAGAATTTACATCAGTACTACTCCACAGACCATAAAATACTAACGTGGGATTTTTTTGTGGAACAAAAGGAACTGATTATAAGGAGTTACAAACTGAAGAGCATCAGCCTGTCCTTTCCCTGGATGTTGATGACAAACAACTGTTGATAATACTTGTATTAACAAAACTCTATGAAGGATAGCCTTTTGGCCTCTCAGTATTTAATATCATGCTGCCATAATAATAGGAAAAAATAGTACCAAGATGTTTACATGTAAGTTTTAAATTGAGTTACTTTGCAACAGTAAATAAGAATGCCTATTCCCTATTTAATACCTGACAAAAACTGTGTACAGAGCCATTGTGTGCCATCCAGGATGACAATTTATGAATTACTATGAAAGGGTATCCTCATGTAAAAACAGGATTCTTCACATTTTTATGCTATGTCTGCTAGATCATGATGCTGCCTATATGCTTTATATTACACAAATACTGTCAATTAAATTATAATTATATTTTTTATTGCTATTCCCTCTACATGCATGCTATGCCTCAAGTCATTATCACACTCATTAAAACACAGCAGTACTGTATCCCATGTCAGCATTTAAATGAAGTATGAGGATATATAACAATACAATTAACAGAAGTATTCCCAATGAATGGGCCTTGAAAAACAAAGAGAAGCCTTGATGGGAATGATTCTGCACTTGAGGCCTATACACAGCAATCACTAGGGCTTTTCATCATTCTTTTTTCAGGAGAATTGACAAGCCTGATGGAAGAGGAAAGAGAGAGAAACTACAATTTTGAAGCTTCATTTTTATTCAAGACATAGCACAAGGACATCCAGAGGCAGCCCAGGAAACACAAGATACAGTCAGAAATGAAGCCTGATTTAGTAGCTGAATTTATTCTTTCTGAGGTACTGAGTAGCATCTGACATGAGAGCCTCTCTCTTGACTCATGTCTTTCAGGACATTGCAAACAAAAATAGCATGTTCCTCCGAACAAGAGAGACCCAAAAGACAAAATAGTAAGTCTGTATCTTATGTTAAACCTTGTGTACTTTCTGCTCATGCAGCAAATAACTGCTTATTTATTTACCCTGGACAAGACAAAAGGTCACTCATTATGTGCATAGTAAGGTAATCTCAATTGTAGTTACACTGCAGAAAAAAAACCCCTTCATTTGAAGGTTAACTAGATTGAAAATAACCCAGTTCTCATCAGGGTGTTGCATTTATTTCAATTAAGTCAATCAACTTAACAAGGATTTAATTAAAAACAAGTTAGCAAGTCAGAAGAGGTATTTGAAATGCAATTAATAAATATTTTAAATAAGCAAGATGTGCCTAAATCAAGTATATGATTATAAATGCACTTGCCTATTATTTCTTTCCAGGAATTTGCTGCTGGTCAGCAACAAAAAGCACTCCACCCCAGGAATGCTGGCACAAAGCTCATCCTTGCAAAGACAAATGAACACAGTGCCCAGGAGGCATAATACTGAGCTTTCAAAGAATGAGGTAGAGAGATGAGTCCCTATTTCCATACATTTTACCAGAAGGAGAACCCAAGGTTGCCCACACTTTCTCGCTCTATTTCACCCATTGCTGCTGCAGTACAAAATAGCTGTACAAGGCGGTTAAAAGAAACAAAGTACCTTTTCACTGAACTGACTTGTTTTGTTAGTTGTGTCGTTTACTTCCTCTGTGCACACTCTTCGAGCTGGCACAGTGGGGAGCAAAACACTAACGAACAAAACCAGATAACTGTCAATATGAAGAGGCTAGTGGTCATGAAAGCCATGCAATCTCCCTAAAAGCATCAGTTCCTTACATCAGACATGTTCCCATTCTGTGCCTTTTCATTGTGTTTTGCACAATTATGCATCTCCTTCCTGGCTTTGGAGTCTAACAAACAATGCTTAAGCTCTGCCGCCCACAGTGTCCTTCAGTGCTTCCCAGGGATCTCTATCCTATGTAATATCATGATATTCTATAGTATCAAAAAAAAAAAAAAAAAGAAAAAGGAAAAAGAAAAAAGAAAAAGGCACCCTCTGCCCTCAAAACCCCCAACAACCCACAAGCAAGATTCCTGTCTCCTCAAGCCATCATTGAAAATACTGTAAACTTACTTTTAGTTAAGGGCATCTATATATTGAAATGAAAGTTTTTGTCTACCTCCACTGTTTACAACTGACTGAGCACATTTTCTTTCATGAATCTGACACATTGCAAACAGAAGCACGAAGATAAAGACAAGAATGTTCAGAAGTGTCAGCCCCTTTTGGACAACCAAATTTGAGAAGCCTATGCCTGATCTTTCGTATTACTTCAGATTACTCCATGTTTTATTACACTTACCATCTTCAGACCACAGTTCTTCTTAAACTGGCCTCAGCTATAACTATAATTGCTCCAAACTTCGGTAAATCAATCTGTAGTTATGTGAAACCCTCAGAAAATAATGGAGTGAGGAGATTTGATTGAGAATTTTTGTATCTGCATGATTTTCCTGGCATCACTCAATAAGTTTTGGGCAATGGTATAGCTGAAACTCAATTAGCTATGTTATAAACACGGTCCTCTTGGAGCTCTCTACTCACTCTGAGTTGCCCCCTCTATATACAGTCCTAAAGCAAGTCCACCTCATACACTAACCTAGCAAACGTTTTGTGGAAAGTAGAGCAGAGAACCTATTTAACCATGTAATGACAGGATGCATCATAATGTGTATGCAGAGAGGTGCTAAATTAATTCTATGTGCTTCAACCATATGCCCCATTATTCCTAACTTGCAAGTACTTGACTATGGGTCTCACAGCTACTTGTCAGAAAGGAAGGGTTATTGACTTGAATAACGAGTCAAAGGCTAGAGAAAGACATTGAAGAGGCACTCTGTAGTCCTGTTCTTACCAGCTTTTAGCTTTTTTTTTTTTTCCCATGTTATGTCCTCTCCAGCTTGTGCACTCACACCCCCCTGCTACAACTCTACCCAGCTCCTTCCATTTCTTCTCCAACTTCTCTCAAGGTTTAGTGAAAGAAATTAATCAATTTCTTCAGAAAATAGTGGATAGGAAGTGTTGAGAGCTTTAACATTTTCAAATTACTCATTTCAAGTAGATGATCTGAAGCAGAGAGACAGCAAGAACAGGATTCTTTTGATAATGATATTGCACAATCCCAGTGACAACCTGTGGCACAAAAGACCTCCCTACAGCCAATATCACCAAACTGTTACTTACCCCTTTTCATCCAAATTGTTGTCATAATCAGCAACATAATCATCAACTGCAACTTATGCTTCAAGCCTTCATATTTCAGCTTTACTGAAGATACTCTGGTGGAAGTATTTTGAAAAAGACTAAATGTATGTATTAAAAAAACCCCACCCGAGTTACTTATGGTGATCCTCTAGACTGAAAAATATAAAAAGTGACTCTTGGTATCAGTTTGCACCCAAACCATTATACTGTGCAGTGAAGTTTTCAAGGACTTGGGCAGCATACTTACAGGAAAGTGCATCTTAGTATCAATTGCCCCATTGTAACAGTAGTTCCCAAAAGAAAACATTTTCTGTTTTGTGAACTGGGTATATTTTGTCAGGTTTATCCATAAGTCCACATGCCTAAGAAACTCGGGATTTTATCAGAGACAAGTAAGAAAACAATTGTACATGTTCCTTGTCAAAAATACTGGCAAATAAAGTACAGACTTCTTCACATCCACTTGGCTACCTTGGCTTCTCTATTCCTCCTTCTGCCCCATCCCAGCAGAACAAAACAAAACAAATGGAGGATCCAAGACCATTGCACTATACAGACGGAATTCTCCTATTCCTGAGAAGAAAAGCAGAATACTGAATGCATTCTTTTACCTCCCCAAACTTAAATCATCTGGATACAGCTGGTATTTTTGTTTGATTTCTTCTGTGCCTCATAGCAGAAGGCAACATGTTGCCATGGATAAGACACAAAGCAATCAAAGACGTCTGGATGCAGTACAGAATGTGATTATTTTTCCTTTTACCTCTTTGGCTCAGTTTATTGCTGCCCGTCGTATTTTGCTTTATGAAGAAACACTAGAAAAAAAAACCAGCCTCATTCTTTAGCTGAGATAGTATGTGCCAGTTTCTGAACCAGTTTCCCTCTCATCTCATGTAATTCTCAATACCACAGTGCAATACAGAGTAGCTCTAATACAAGTATTTGCACAGTGAACAATGCAGTATTTTTAATTGAGTTACCTATGACAGGCATCAAATTTCTACAAGAATATTATCTGATATTTAAGCTGCCTTTTTTTGTCTTCTCTCAGATCCTATGCAGATGTGATTCCTTCTCCTATTCTGAGGCAACTTATCAAAGAAATGGTAAATACAAGCAGCAGGAAGAGAATGTGTATTTTGGCAAATTGAACCCATTTGCTTTCAGTCTTCCCCTTACCCCCAACTGTAAAATATAGTTAAAACAGATGATACAAAAGAATCATTTAGAGGTAATTCTGCCTCTCATTTAGAGGTAATTAAAGATAACCCTAGTACCATGTTATTGAAAGTCCTCAATATCCACATCCCCAACATCCATGGAAGCTTCCTGAAGTGCAGTGTATTTTTAGCTGACCTAATATTCTGCTCATTCTGCTGAAGAAAAATAGTGGAGTTTGTTTTAAGGATATTCTTAGGTCTTTCCCCTAAATCTGCAGGTCATCAGTCTCTGTGCAAAAAAGGCACAAATACCAGGTCAAACTGTTTCAGTAAAATGCTATCAAGAGATAAAACACTCAAGAGAGAGTGTTTTAGTATAGGGTGGAAATCCTGTCTTAGGAACCCTTTAAAAATTAGTCAAACCAGAAGTTAAGAAGAGGCATTTTTCTGCAAAAGGATGAGAAACAAAATCATAGAAGGGATATTATGACATCTGTCTGACTCTTCTGTTCCGACGAAGGATACATATATAGATCATCTCGGAAAACGTTGGGTTTTTTTCCTAATCTGATGTTTAAAATCTTCAGTGGGGAAGAATACAAATTTAGCCTGCTCTCTTTCTGGAAACGCCTTGCACAATGACAGATGTTAACTTCACTCCCCACTTAGATACTAATTAAAAATTGAATTTAAAATTAAAAAATTCCCCATAGATATATTTCTAGATCTCTAACACGTCTGCTACCCAAACTTTCTTCAACCCCTGCTTTTAAGTGCAGTGTACACAGCTAGATGCAGCAGTACATCAGATCTGAGTGACATTTATTTAGTTGTGTAGACCAATTACCTCCCAACGTTTCACAGAAGAGTAACACTGGCCTTTTCTGTAACTGCACCACATTGCCAGCTTTCCATTCAGCTTGAGGTCCAAACAAACAGACCCTGTTATTCCAGTTGCATAGCTAGTCATTCTCCATGATGAGTTTGTGATTCCCATGTTTCCTGAGAGCAGGACTTCACCCTTGCACTAAATTTGGATCAAATTTAATCTTGTTGCCGTTACAACAGACATATCAACTTCTTCACCAAGAAACACACTACCTCCCAACTGCCTCGTTGATGGTTTGTGGTGCCTCTTGAGAGAGGCTGCCCTCTGTGTTTCCCACAGATGGCTGTGGAGCACTGAAGTCTCTGTGCCTAAAAAACTGCAGAAGCATTCCTTTTTAACTACCACATCAAATAAACCACCTTAGCTGACCAAACACAGTACTGGTCCATATCTATCTTTAACTATTGAAGCTAACTAAACATGAATGAAAACACTACATCACTTCAAAGGGAGATAGTAAGAGCTGCACACTGAATGAGGAGATCATGTCTTCTAAGCAAAATTTCTTTCCAGGGTTTCCCCAGAAGTGGGAATACCCACAAAGGGCTCTATAGGCACTAGATTTTTGGACCCAAAGCATCACTAGACACAAAGGCTAACAAAAATTTACAAATACTTTTAGTTTCATGTGAAAGTGTGAACAAAAAAAGCCCAAATCACCAAAGTACTTTGAAATAAAACTGCTACTCAACAGGAAAGAAAAACATATTCGTCAATCATTTCCTCACTACTTCTCACTTTCACTTAGACTCAAAATGAGAAGGATGCCACTGACAAGTACACCATAACCATCTATTATATCTGACACTGAGCTCATTTACTGTATATTAAAGAGAACTGTTCTCGCACTTGTATACCGTGGTGTCAACCTTAATTGTTAAGATGTGCTGAACAGCTCTTCTAAACATAGCAACAATTTACATTTTAAAAACAAATCAAAGACACAAACAGGTGGAAGCACTCCATTGTGCCATATGCAACCCTTGTTCCTACAGCTGCAAGCCAGGACAAGTGCACATCCACTAAAATATCAGCTTGGGAGTAGAAGGAAGGAAGTGCTAAATCCTCACAGTCCAGAAAAAAAGCAATACCACAGGCTTTATTCCAAAATAGTGAAACAACATGCTTGGAAATTAAAGGATTTTATTCACTAAAAAAATGGCATGTACAAGTAAGCCACAGCTACTTCATGATGTCCTCATAGACAAACTAGGGAAACATGGTCTAGGGCAAACCACACCACAACAGGCTTACAGCTATGGATAAGAACATCTCATCACTGGCAAATGCAAGGATTACTTGGGTGAAGTTCACAAGAGCCAATGTTCAGTATGGTGCTATTTATTATTTTTACCAGTGAGTTAGATGATGGAACAGGTGCTATGTTTATTAAATTCAGAGATCCCACTAAGCTGGGAGGGATTACAAGCATTTTGAAGGCCGTGATTATAATTCAAAAGGCACTCAAGAAAACAAAGAAGCTGTCCAAAAGCTGCAGCTCTCTCACAAATGTGTACAACAAGCTGCAGTAATACAGGAGCGTTCATATACACAAATTCAGGACAGAAAAGGTTTGACTGTCGGAGATTCCACAAAATGGAATCTAATGGCTACAACTTATCACAAATGTGTATCAGCCATGGTCGTACCCTTACATAACAAAAATCCAATCAGTCATCCCACTGGGATGTATGATCAGTTTTCTGTGTATGCGACATGAACTAACTTTCTGTTCTGAGATCTTGAGAAACACTAGCAGTCTCTCCCTGGAAACTGCAGTGGGAAATCCCGTAAGGCAGCAGCCGTGGTGACCTTGGCCAGACAGTAAAGAATGCTGCCTGGATTCAGTCAAAAGCTCCAGTTGATCAAACTGGATTTGCCCATGGATGAGGTAATTCTTGCAACCGCTGGCAAGATTCCTGTTAAACACAGCTAAATGGTAAAACTAGGGAAGATATATCTGGAAAGCACAAACCACTAACTTGCCCACTCTCTTGGACTGGGTAAGTCACCATACAGGAATGTTGTAGCGTATACCCTAGATGTAAAAAAAGTCTGCACTAAAAAAATAAAGAGAAGGGATGATACTTTTGTTCTTAAAAAAAACCCAACAAACCCAAAAAAACCCCACAAAGTGGGAAAAAAGGAAGGCTTTAGGTGGATTGACCAATATCCTTGTATCCTTTCTAAAAGAGCTGAAACCCTATAGGGATTGCAAAGAAATGTGGCTAGGGAGGAGAGAACAGCAAGAGTGGAAATGAACAGATGGGAGATAAACGGGACATGGCAGACTGGCTGACAGAGCAAAGCAGTAGAGTGAGCCAGAACAACTGGCAAAGAAGGCAGCTAGTGGGAGCAGTCGGCAATGGGCCCAGCTGGCAGGGAATGGCTGGAGGGGAGTAGTGTAAACATCAAGGTCAAAAGCTTTGCTCCAGTGAGGTGTCCCAATGCAACCAATAAACAGCAATCCAGCGGGCTAAATAGAAGAGCCTCCAATGTGTTTCAGCACCAAGGTAAGAACTGCCCCTGGACGGGCTCTTCTTACTGGGGTTTCTTCACACTGATTTTTCCCACAGACTCTGGTGGCTACAGCTCAGCATCAGGGTCATCAGCTGTAACACCTCTTTGATCATGCTGCACTGCAGTCAAGCCCATGGTACACATGGAACATACGGCTGGTTTGTGCATGAGTGCTGCACCTCAGATGCCCAGAATGATCCATTCAGGCAGGGAACAGTGTGCAAAAGCAGGTGATCTCTCTCATGCTGGACTTTTGAGGCTAGGCACATGGAATGAAGAAGAGGTTTACAGGTGTGCCAGGGTAAATCAGACACAGTCTGGAACAGGATCTTGAAAGTCTGGAAAACTGGTAGATGCCTTTGAGAATGGAACACTTTCTCAGCAGTCTTGTCGACATTTCATAGTCAAAGAAAAGCAGCACTAAAGTATGATGTAATTCAAATGTGACTCAAGACTGAATGCATGAATGTGGTGGTTCTGGTGCAGGCTCAGACTGCAACAGGTTTGTAGTTTTGAGTTTTGCAATGCAGACTTATTCATCGTTATAACATAATACAGTCCCTGTGAATGTGATCATATTCAGCTGAATTTAACCATACAGCTGAATGAACACTTTCATACAGCCATCACATCACAGTTTATTGGCAATTCCTATTGGCATGTTAAGTGTCATGACTAATATCTGCCTCAAAATACTTGTTTTCTCTGATTCTTCTCCAAAGGGAGAATTCTGCATGTAGAGTATCATTTGCTTTGGCAAGTAATAGCATTGGGAATTTCTGGTTTTAATTTACTGCTCTTTTGAAGACAGGTCCTCCTTCTGCTTGGAGAAAAAAAGTGATGAGGCTTACATTGCTCACTTGAAACACAGAGTAAACTTCCTGAAGGAAAAAAAAAACAGCATATATAGAAGTTTTTTCTCCTTCTTGGACAAGGCTTTGTTTGTTCTGTTTGTTTAATTGGAGGGGAATGGGGACAAGAAGAAGGGAAAAGAAGAAAGAATAGGTTTACTCTGTAGAAAAAGTTCACAAATTAAAAAGAGGTTCAGACACTTGATTAGCAGAAAGTAGAATTAAGCAGGAAGCTATACTTCCAGATGTCACAGCCAGAAGCACCTGGCTGGCATCTCTAAATCTTCTAATTACTATCTGGCAAAATGATAGCACAAGGACATCCTTGATGTATTCTTGAAAGCTGTTAGCAGAGATTTCTATGCCATCTGTACATCAATAGCAGGAAGTTTTGTTTGTTGTTTTAAGAGAATGGAACAGCATAGACTGTCCAAGACTTTAAATCTATTTTTATGGAATTAAGAAAAAGAGGATAGTAGCTACAAGACCCCTAAAATAAGGAATTTGGTTTTAAACAGAAGCATACCATCTGCATCACATTTAGACCTGCAGGGATCGACTTAGGTGTGTAATTCACAGAAGCATAAAATGGTTTGTGTTGGAAAGGACTTTAAGATTATCTAGTTCCAAACCCTTGCCATGAGAACGGTATCTAATTGCCTGCTAAAACTACCCCTACATAAATCCCAGTGTTTTGTATTAAGGAAAAAACACTCTAAATCCAAGCCTCACAACACGGCCACATTTTCCAAATTAGTCCATGATTTGAGTTTACCTTTTGTAGGTTGTGACATGCAAGTTGTTTCTTTCTCACAAAATAAAATCTCAAAAACAAATAAAGTCCTCCCTTCCAGAAACGGAGCGTACATGTATGAGTGGGCAGTTCTCACCACTGAAGAGGGTAGGTTTCTCAGAACAGAACCTGTAGAAGTTCCTTGAAATAAGTAAAGGAGAGAATCACAATTTGAGGATGCTCAAAGCAAAGGGAGGCCTAGGCTTCTGTTTCTGTAGCTATTTGCAGATGCATCTTCTGACTTAAGGATAGGAGATAACCTTAACTTTATGTGCATATATGGCATGTAACCAAGTTACAAACAATTTGAAAAAAAAACAACAGTATTTCCCCTACAAGTATAATGGGAAACTGTGCTAAAAGTCTATTTTTGATGTATCAGTCCTAAATGTTTTCTCTGGAATTAATACCTGAAGAGTCAGAAAGAGACAAAAGCCTTTTGAAATGAGATGAAGTACAAAATTCACATACTTGGATCCCTTCCTGAAGTCTAAACTTTCTGATAGGTTTTCTTGCATACTTCAATACTTGAGTGCACATGCTTGAATTTATGGCTATTTACATTTCTGTTTGCTTCTTGTCATTATTATTATACAAGTATGGAAGCACATAATCATTGAATAGGAAAATAATAAAACCACTTTTGCTTAAAGTATGCTAACTACAAGGGAACTGCACAGTGATGTTTGTATTTTTTGCCTTTCTTTTAATGCAAGAAAATATGGATCCAACAGACTTAAAACATTCAATGAAAACTAACGGATTTTGTTGAATGCAGATGCAAAAGCAACTATTTCTAGGGAAGTTCAAAAGCATCAAAGAAAACAACAAAGACTTTGTTGTTTTGACTTAGTACTACTGCAAGGTTGAGTCAAGAACATTTAAGGTAAATGCTGTCTTTTTATCTGCGTCAAGGGGGATACCAATACCTGTAAACATTAATACCAGGGCAACAGAAAAATAAAAAAGGCCTCATTTCCACTAACCCTCAAAGTCAAAATAGGTGTTAGCAATTTATTAATTCTGATTCCTATGACAAACTGCCCTGGGTTCAGCAGTAGCTGTCATTTTTCTCCTTCTTAGTAGCTGGTGCAGTGCTGTGGTTTCGACTTTCGGCCTGGGAACAGCGCTGATAACACCGACGTTTTTAGTTACTGCTCAAATGTTTAGACTGACCAAGGACTTTGTGAGTCTCATGCTCTGCCAGGGAGTAGGGGAAGCCAGGAGGAAGCAGAGACAGGACACCTGACACAAACTAAGCAAAGAGGTATTCCATACCACAGCACGTCGTGTCCAGGATGTAACTGAGAGTTACCCGGAAGGGCTAGTGCGCTGCTGGGTGGGGTGAGTTATCGGTCGGCAGGTGGTGAGGTGTATTTTCTTCCCTTGTTATTTCCCTTATCATTATTATTATCGGTGGTAGCAGTAGTGATTTGTGTTATACCGTAGTTACTGGGCCGTTTTTATCTCAACCCATGGGAGTTACATTCTTTTAGATTCTCCTCCCCATCCCTCCAGAAGCAGGGGGAGGGCAAGAAGGGGGGGAGTGAGAGAAAAATTGCGTAGCTGGGTTTAAACCACGACACAAATACATGGTATAAATTATCAAATTTGTAATGACAGGACAAGAGGTAATGGGTTCAGACTCAGACAGGGGAAACTCAAATTAGATGTAAGGAAGAAGTTCTTTATTGTGAAGGTTGTGAGGCACTGGAACAGGTTGCCCAAAGTGATAAATGTTCCATCCCTGGCGGTGTTCAAGGCCATGTCGGACAGAGCCTTGGGCGACATTGTCTAGAATGAAGAGTCCCTGCCCATGGCAGGGGGATTGGAACCAGATGGTCTTAAGGTCCTTTCCAACCCTAACTATTCTATGATCCTATGAAATTTCTCTCAGTTTTACTGATACTTTGTTCATTAAGATGAAACAAGCTAGCCATCACTAAAATATACATTTGGTAAAGCCACAGAAACAAACAAAAAAAGGAGTTAACAATTGAACCAAATGTAAAAGTACACGCCATTGTGTCCTTTTCTTCCATGATGACACACTCAGGTGGATGTGACATTAAAATAATCCAACTTTTTTACAGCATTTCATTTTTCTATTGTCAAGGACAACACAAAATGTCATCCTAAGTTCAGATAATGTCACAGTAAGTTTACCTTTGATTTTACCTGTCTACTGTCATATAAACAATAAGCTTTAAAAGATGATTTCAGAGTGCATGCACTTCCCCTAAAAGGAATAGGATGGAAAGGAAGAATGGAACAGAATGCTTGGGTGATGGTCCTGCACTGGAGACTGGTTATTGAACACTAAAGAAAATATATGAATCATAAATGCTTTTCCCACTGCTGACCATAATGTTAATTTGCAGGAGTAATCTCAGGCACTTCAACACTAGAACTGAACCCTAACAACAAACTGCATTGGTAAAGCCTGTTTCACATTTGAAGCTTTTAATTACAAGTACTTGTTCAGTCTTGTTAATTATATTCCACCCTCTCCTTCAAAAGACAGGAAAAGAGGGAAAAAAGGAAAAGAAAAAAGGCGGCAGGGACCAAAAGCAGAAGCAGAATCACAGTGTTCCAGATTCTTATGCTGACACATTTTTTCACAATTCATTTTTAATCAATAAGATCTGCACATTCCTTCTGAGCTTCCAGCCATATGTAAAGCAAACTATTGGGGTCAGCAAAAGAAACTTGGGATATAATTTTTCAAAACCATCATGGTCATATGCTTAGCTATATGTGTTAATAGCCTGAGAGATGATGCAAAATTACTTTGCAATAAAATCTTCTAGATAATGCCATGAGTAACTACATTAATTTAAAACTACTGTTCCAGTCCCTGCTGATTGTACCTGCTGGAGTACAGAGGATTATATGGACCTCAAGGTCCTGTTTCTCCTTCAAAGTAGCTTCATCTCTAAGCATCTGAAAAAATCTATATAAAGAGGCTGCAGAGAAGCACCGAAGTCAACACTGCAGTTGAAAGCTGCCCATCAAAACTTCAAAGGCAAAACCCTCTAACTTGCCATACCACAGAGAGGACAAACTACCAAACCATAATTGGCAGCTTCCTACAAGACCGTGATCAAAATACAGCAGCATTCCAGACTTTTCCACAGAGAACTGTGTATTTAACATCACATCACAGCCACCAATCCACTAGGAAAAAAACTCATTTAAGAGTGCATTAATACTAAAATAAGAATTAAAACTGCAGCATCTGTGACAGTTGTAACTTTACTCATATTGAAGCAGATACCAGCAAGAAGGTACTGCAAAAGTCCAGGCAAATCAAATGTCATTACCTTATTCACAGTAACTCTTACTGACAGTTCAGCTACAATCATCATGCTGAAGTAAACCTACCTCCAAAACCCCTCACAGTTTGATCATTGTAAACTTACTCTTAATGAGTAACTCACAAATTCTGCATTTATGCCAATGGACGGAAAAATATCTCAGGTCTTCTGATGAGATTACACTATCCATGCTTCTAATGAATATAAGGATTGTTCCAATGGCAACTGAAATTCAGCTCTGTATTTTATCTAAGTAAATACCAAGAAATGTAGAATTCATCAATATAAATATGGTGAAGTGGTTCTGCAAAGGTACATCAGGCTTCTGGGGAAGTCTTTTCCCCCCACAGGTCCTTGCCATTGCAAGCTTCCATTCTTCTGCATTATTGACCCCCTCTCTTCTGTGTGTGTCAGTGGCAGAGATTTTGGCTGTGTGGCTCTGAGTTCTGAGCCCACCTCAGATTGCACTTGGAACCAGCTATCTACTCCTCAATCTCTTCACTACCTCCTGCAGCTCAGCACCTTCTGCAGGAGGTCCTCCACCTGGGCACACCTTTTGCAGGCAGGTCTGCTGCCCATCCTGCAGTCTGAGGTCTGTGCTGCAGCTTCTCTCTTCAGAAGTTCCATCTGGATGGAAGCATCAGCCACTGATGGGGTACATTGTGCAGACCCCACTGCTGGAGCTGCGGCCTTTGCTCTCAGATGAGTGCCCACCATTCCGTCCCAAGGGTCAGGTAGGATGAGTGCCCTCAGCCTGTGCAGATGACCACAAAATGGTGCCTCGTTGATGGATTATGTGGACTTCAAGTTTCTCCACTCAGCCTTGGAGCAGTATATATCCTGAAACACCTGGACCTCACAATTAAATACACTTCAGTGATTAAGATGTTTCAAGCACTGGATTATGAAACACTTAATAAATGAAGCTGATTAGCAAATTGTTAAAAAAGCTTCTATTCAGACACATCTCTGGAACAGCAGTGACAAAATGGAGAAAGAAAATTACACTGCACTTTAATGACATTTTAGGACAATCTAACATGAAAATGGTTCAGCTGAGGCTGCATTGACCCTGGCAGTATAACCATTATAGACTTTGATATGCTATTCACAACTCGCCCGTTACCATTTACAACAACATAAACTCTCAGTTAGGAAATTATTCCTTTTAATTAAATTGAGGTTAGTTCTATTTTAGTTAGAGACATAAAACTGTAATATTTTAAAAAAATTTCTGTCCTAGCTCAGATTTCATTCAAAGCAATGTATGCTTTTCAGTTTGGGGCTTTGTGGTGGTTTGGTTTGGATTTTTTTTTTGGGTGGTTTTTTTTATTTTGTTTTGTTTTGTTTTGTTTTGGGGGGGGTCTTTTTTTTTTTTTTTTGGCAGAGACAGATACAGTTTATTAAAAATGAAGGCTTTGTGTACCAAGTCACAAAACCACAAAAGTTCACACACAAAAAGAAAACAGGTCATATTGCCGACTGCCAGAAAAAGAGAAAGTACCTGCATAATACTCTGGCAACATGAAGATGTAATTTAACTTTGCCACAGAGCATTTACTAACCCAAAGAACAGCAAGCTCATCATCCTAAAGGAGGTACAGTGTTAAACCTGTGACACCAACATTTCACTAGATCAAATCTACAGGACCATGTTCTCATTTATATAAGGCTTTCCTCACACGTGACCACAGTCAGTACGCATAGGTACTGAATTTCTTTACTGCTAGAAAGAAATGTGAATCTTTATTAATGCAAATGAGACTCCATCCCACAAATAAAAACTTTCTGCTTTCATGTTGGGATTACCCTGAATAAATTAGAGTTAGTATCACATGAACACATTTAATTTTGTTATAAAACCATTTACCACTGGGGGCATGGGAGTGCCTGTGTTACATTTTGCTTCTAATAGTGCTTAAGGAAAAGGCTGAGATACTTGATGCCTTCTTTGCCTCAGTCTTTAATGGTAAGCCAAGTTCTCAGGGTACCCAGCACCCTGAGCTCGAAGACAGGGAGCTGAATGAAGCCCCTACAATACAGGTGGAAATGGTCAGTGACGTGCTACAACACAGCTCTATGGCGCCAGATGGGATCCACCCAAGGGTACTGAGGAAGCTTGCGGAAGGGCTCACCAAGCCACTTTTAGTCATTTCTCAGCTGTCCTGGCTAACCAGGGAGGTCCCCATTGACTGGAAGTGAGCAAATGTGACACCCATCTACAAGAAGGACTGGAAGGAGGATCTGGGGAACTATAGGCCTGTCAGTCTGACCTCAGTGCTGAGGAAGGTTATGGAGCACATCATCTTGAGTGCCATCATGAGGTACATAGACGGCAACCATCAGGCCCAGTCAGCATGAGTTTGACTAACCTGATCTCCTTCTATGACAAGATGAACCCCTTACTGGACAAGAGAAGGGCTGTGGTGGACAACACCAAGTTGGGTGGGAGTGTTGATCTGCCTAAGGGTAGGAAGGATCGACTCTACAGAGGAATCTGGACAGGCTGGATCAATGGGCAAAGGCCAATTGCATGAGGTTCAACAAGGTACAGTGCCAGGTCGTGCACTTGGGTCATAACAACCCTATACAACACTACAGGCTTGGGAAAGAGTGGCTGGAAAGCTGCCCAGCAGAAAAGAACCTGGGGGAGTTAGTCATCAGCCAGCTGAGTATGAGTCAACAGTGTGCCCAGGTGGCTAAGAAATAGTGTGACCATCAGGACTAAGTGATCATCCATCCCCCTGTACTTGGCAGTAGTGAGGCTGCACCTTGAATACTGTGTTCAGCTTTGGGGCCCTCACTACAAGAGACATTGAGGTACTGGAGTGTGTCAAAGAAGGGCAACAAAGCTGGTGAAGAATCAAGACCACAAGTCTTATGAGACACAACTGGGGGAACTGGGGTTGTTTAGTCTGGAGAACAGAAGGCTTGGGGGTAACCTTATCGCTCTCTACAAGCACAGGAACAGGCTGCCAGGGAAGTTGTTGAGCCACCATCCCTGGAGGTATTTAAAAGTTGTGTGGATGTGGTGCTTAGGAGCATGGTTTAGTTGTGGACTTCGCAGTGCTGGGTTAACGGTTGGACTTGATGACCTTAAGGTCTTTTTTAACCTAAACAATTCTATGATTCTATTCTAAGAACACGGGTAATTACTTTTTTCAGATGACTCAGAATAGGTATAGCAGCACAGGGACCAGCTGTACACACTTTCACACTCTGGCATTTCCAAAGCAAAGAAATACTAAAGAACAGATTGTTTTGAGTAAACTAGGCTAAAGATCTCCATCAGAATAGTTCCCATATTATACACCAAAATCAATAATTGGCTGATTGTGGCAAGAGATATCCAGAAACTTCTTTAAAAAGCAGAACTAGCATAAAGGAATAATGATGATTTTGGTTTGTCATGCACTCAGTATGGATGGTTTTATCACATTAGAATGGATCTTACATACCATTTGCTTCAGTTTCTAGTACCTTATAGAACAGTCTTTGAAAAATCACCTAGTGAAATTACTCCTTCTGAAAGAGGTACTACCTGCTCCACGAATGCAACTATACCAAAAATTCCATATTATAATTTAATTTAGGCAAAGTTACACAAGTGAAAATGAAAGACAAGTCCAAAGCTACATACCAGAGACTGGGGCAGAATCAAAATGTGATTATAAGATCTGAACTCCCACATATACTATATTATGTTTTCTTTCAGACCACACTGGGAATGTTCACCTCCACCCACTGCTGAGGATCTCAAAAAACGTATTTGCTTAACAAATTTTTGGAGCCAGTCTCTTCACTTTATACAGCTAAATAATTCACTCTGCTTTAAAATACAATTCACAAAGAAATAATTGTGGACGGATATTGTGGAGGGTTTTTTTTTTTGGGGGGGGGGGGGAATTAGTTTTTTGGGTTTCGTTTTTTTTTTTTTTTTAAGGAAACAGCATTTTTCTCTAAGCATAATCCCAAATTTTGGTCTTGAGTAGGTGAACATAGAGTTTGAAAGTACAATAGGAAAAACAGTCTTTCTAATAAAGTTCACCTTTAAAAAATATTTTAAAATACTATTTTTATACAGTTGATTTTAATAATACAAAACCCTCTACATGATTCAAAAGTAGCTTTGATGCCAGAATATTTATAACAATGTTTTATTCACGTATTTCTTTTGTAGCTCTGTCACTAAGAATTGAACCAGCTAACAACAACTTAATTCTTCCTCTGCTAGCTGTGCAATGAGAAAGATATTACTGCTTTCTGACTGCAGTAAAACAAAATGAAATCTATTACCTGTCTGGTTTACTATGATTAACAAATGCACTGAGTGCGAGATATGACATGCATGGCTACTTTTCAACAGAAATGTTATACGTTAGGAGAACTTTCATATCAAAGATTTCTGTGGGGTTTTTTAAACTGCATGCATATCTGTGGATCCAAGATGCTGAAGTATGCTCTAAGCTCCTTTATACTTAGTTACAACAAATATTTTGTGATAACTTCAGTTAAAGAGCGTATTGTGGACCTGCTAATTTGGTTTGGTTTTTTTTTTTTATTTATTTGGGGGGTGTTTGTTTGGTTTTCTTTTTTTTTTTTTTTAATGATATTGTCATAAACAAGCCACACCTCTGTGTCTAGTCTTCCTTTTGTTGTCATGTGAAAATTATTTTAGAGAGGCATATAAGGGGAATTAATATATATATATATATGTATCAAAGGAAAGAAAAAATCCAGTGTTAAATTTCTCCTCAGATTAAATGAAGATTGCAGTTGAAAGCATTTTTAGCTTTTTGGCAAAGCAGCTTCCCAGTGGCTGTGGATGACGACAATCCAATGTCACATGGAAAAGCAGAGCATGGTACTGAATACTTCATTGACAGGGTTTGCAAGGTCCTAAATTGTTTTCAAAGAAAACTCTAAGTTTCCTTTGCTCTAAAAAAAAAAAAAAAAAAAAAAAAAAGAAGAAAAGTAAATGACCAACTAGGAAAATATGCAGTGTTAATACTCAGTACCAGAAACATGGAAAAATGACACTAATGCTACCTTCATGAAAAGATAAACTCCCAAACTTCACATCCTGCCACTCAAGGTAGGACATAAGATAACCTGTAACACAGCTTAGCTCCCTCTGCAGCCCCTATATAAAAGTGACAAATCCCTTACCTGAATACTCAAAGCTTATAAAAATATTTCAAAGAATGTGCAAATTACAGACTCCCAAGGACCTACAGTCTCAGATCTTGAGAGGAGAAAAAAACAAACAACGGAAGATGGATTTTATTAATTACCCTGGAAGCATCAGTGTCATGTCTAATATGGTACCATTAATGTCCTGGCATATCTGCTCTCAATTTCGAAGGAGCCTGGCATACATTAAAAAGAAGAAAGAAGGAGCAAAAATAGTTTTCTATCAGAGGTACTGAGTACAAAATCTGTGGCTTTGGAGGCATAATGGGAATCCTTAATTCCCTGTAAGTGTAACATGAATTTAAGATCCCTTAGAAACAGAAAAAATTACCACTCTTCACCCGTGCTGATGCTGCTCTGGTTCTCATGTGATACATGGAGAGGGATTCTCCTGGTCGCTAAAACCAATATTGAAAATTTTGGCATTACTGTATACGCAAAGAGCCAAAGACAAAAGCATCACAGATGTAGCCAGAAAAGGCAACAGAAAACAATGAAGTATCAGAGGAACACTTGTCATACAAGTATAGAAGAAACCTCAGAATGCATCTCAAGCATAATCTTGGCACTAAGGGGAATTTTGAGAAAAAGAATAAAGAGACTGCTGCCGTTATTATTCCTATTTTTTTTTTTATTTAGGAAGATATAATTTTATGAGGATTTGTTCTGCAAACAAATAACAATGCATTGAATATTACAGGCACTTATTTCATCACTTTTTCCCCAATAGAACAACCTATAAGATTTCGAATACTAACCACTTAATTTGAAAGAGAGCATGCTACATACACCCTTTTTTATATAACTGGACTATAGCCAAACAAAACTCTGATCCTAAGTAGGGTTCTCATATCACAGAAGTCCAGAGAAAGTATGAACCTTAAACAACTCCTCAGCATCCAAACCAGTATTTGAAATAGCTAGGTATAGCACTGTCAAAACTGCTTCTCCAGAATGCCACTGCTTTTCCATTGTGGGCACTGCAAAATGATGCTCAAAGCTCTTTGGAAGCAACTGCTGAAAGAGAATTACATAGTCCATCTTCTTGGCCAGTTATCTGTGAGTTTACTGTAGACGCATCTAATGCCATAGGCTTTTGGCAGCTGGCAGTATGCAGCGTAAAACGTCATTCAGCTTCACTGTCACAGTCACTGTGCTTCACAGAGCAGAAAATCAAGTTTGACAGACTTGAAAAAGGTTCTTGTAATTTACTATAATTTACCTAAATTATTACATATATGGCTTTAAAAATCTCATCTGTGGCTTCCGAAGAACTATGACTAAGTGTGGTTATTTTATCACATAATAGGAAAAAGAAAAACCCAGTTATGAGTTTAGATCAAATACTTATTTTCATTCCTGTGGACAGAAGCATTGTCATAATTTCTATCTTTAAACATTCTATCTTTAATTTTCAGAACTTAATTTCTATATTATATAGCCTTAATTCATATGACTAGTGGTCCTTTACATTGTGACTGGCTAAGAATTTTTTGCTGGAACTGCCTTTATCAGAACTAGGTGATTTTTAGGTGACTTTTTAGTATAAAGTATCTGCCAGGTTTCATAAACTTGCTATAAAGTTAAAGTAGCAGTCTACTGTATCCTGGCTGGTACATGCTGCTTTCAGGGTACCACATTTGCTCTTTTGGTGACAGGTAACTGAGAAGCCAAGCCTCTTCAACACCTTGGGGCTGAAAATTGTCCTGAATCTGGAGAATCCAGAACTTTCTGCCATGGAAAGCACTGTCATTCCAGGGTTCCCAGGGAGGATGCAGAGCCCGCTACCTGCGAAAGCCTTGTTTGAGTTTTTGGCTCCAGCACACCTGACAATTCATTGTCAAATATTGTCATATTATGTTGTCAAATTATTTCCCTTTCTGTTTCACTGCACAGCCCTTGGCCTCTCAGCGTCCACATCGCATACATACTAATTTGCACACAGATTCCTACTTTGAGCAATCTAAGCAGTTCCCTTGGTGAATGAAGCTGAGCAGAGAAGATGCTTTATCAACCCAAAGAAATTACATTACAGAACAGAATTTAACACTGGCAAACATAATAGAAATCCTTAAAGAAGCCTAAAATGTTAACTAAATGTAGACTTAAACTATTAATTGAAGCAAGATTTACTAATTACAATTTAACAGGTACTCAATGTCCCAACCCTCTGGCATGCAGACAGCAAAAATTGCAACTACTGAGCTATTATTTGCAGGCTATTGCCATTGATTGCTAGCTTCTGTTATTCCATAAGCAGTTTCATGGGGAATGGGAGAAAGCATAATGCAAAGGTATTGGTGAGAATTTTTCTTTTCCAGTAGGTATTTCCTTCAGTTCAGGAAATAAGAACTGTGAATACTCCTTCTCATTTGTGATGTTTCAGCCTCAATCTTGAGTGCTGTCAGCTTCAGGTATCCAGTTCTGCCCAGAGGCCCTTCTGATGCCCCATGGTACATCCTACTTTCCCAAATCAAAACAAAATACAAGGAACACAGTCATGTCCCACCCAGTTCCTGCCAGTGTGTTGACTGATTTTTGAATGAAGTATACAGAAATTGTAAGATTTACTGAAATACCTACCTAATCTCCATTTTCTCATTTGTTTTTGTACACCTGAATGCAGACTGTACACACAGTTTAATTAGTCCTGCTGTGTACTTCTCAAGGTAGTGTAATTGGTTCAGAAGCATATCAGAGAGCAATTTCTGAGGTGTATCTAAATTCAGGAACTATTTCCTTAGAGAATTTTGATAGAAAAAACCAGCAGTATCACCTAGTGCTCTGGGACTCCATAGCAGTTTTCCCAAAATAAAAGATAAAACTCAGGAACTGCTGATCCATTGGTCAGCCCATGTCAAATGAGAGCCAACAAGCACCCTCCTTTGCCTTCCCACCAAGTGGGATCACTTCAGAGGAACAGAAAAAAGAAATCTCACACAGTGAAAGAAATACAGGGAGGAGAACTATTTCCATAATAGTACTTATATCTTCCTTTAAATATTAGCCTTTAAAATCTCAGATTTCAGAAAAGGAAAAAAGGTCTTGTGACTGCATAAAAATACGAGGAAAAGAAGATATTTGGTCTTCCTCTTGCCTTGCAAGAAATAATGGGAACAGAAGTGTCTCTTGTAATAACCATTTAAGTGTCTATATTGGAATAGAACTTGACATGATTTTTAACTGCTTAAGACTGTTATCAAAATTCCTCTTCCACAGCAAACCACGTTAAAAACCCCAACAACCAAGAGTTTTCCACTCGTTTGGGTTCTGAGAGATAGAACTGTGTAACAAAGGAGGAAAGCAAAAGCAGACCATGTCTCACACACGCATCCTCTGCTTCACACACATATTTCAAACACTACTGCATGTTCCACAGCGTGTATTACCACAGCAGCACAGAGGAGGTACCCCTGGTGTGCTGAGGAATGGCAGACATACAACCAGAGCATGTGAATCCACCCTCCCTAACTCTATGCAGGGAAGCGGGTAGCACATTGTGAGTCACAGCAACAGCTTCAGGCAATTAACAAACCCATTTTACAATCTGGCTTTGATTTTGTCTTCACTGTCACCTGTAGTAGTAGTCCTGGGGCAAAACTAGTTCAGATGATTTTTTGGGGGTTTTTTTTTGTTTTTTTTTGTTTTTTTCACAACTGACAGGATAGAAGTTACATTTATGCATAAAATATCAGCACGCTGTAATTATCCTTAGAGCTACTTATGTACCTCAGACTGAGTCAAATTCCTCAGTCCATGCAGTTAATACTTGGGCTGCGACAGAGGAAAAATACTGAGCTACCAGAGAGCCACACATGAAGCCAGATTTATAATCATCAATTCAGTACACATTTTTCATCATATTTTTTCATATCAGCCTATTGCATTTACTCACTTATATCACATTCACAAAATCTCAGGAGTTAGATTTTATTTTTCCATCCCCCAGTGCACCTGAGTTGTTAAGTATTTCATTTTTGTAAAACCTGTGTTTAATTGAAAAAAAGACCACATAAGATAAATGGGGAAAAAAACTTAAAAAAATAATTAAAAAAATCAAACATCCACAGCCCCTTCCAAAGGAGTATCCATCTGGAATTGTTAGCCATGCTTGTTCTCCCTGGGGCAGAGGCAGCACATACTTTCTTGTCTTCTAATCAACCAGTATGCTCCTTCTGTTCATTATTAACTGATAAATTCCTCTCCCCAAAATACATGTCCCCAGTTTCGGCCTGCAAATTGTTTTTCATATCTAAACCTGCAAATGTTATCTACAAATTTCAGCAGGTTGAAGCAAGTGATTCTGC
The DNA here is from genome assembly GCF_037157495.1 of Lathamus discolor. Taxonomy (NCBI): domain Eukaryota; kingdom Metazoa; phylum Chordata; class Aves; order Psittaciformes; family Psittacidae; genus Lathamus; species Lathamus discolor. The sequence goes on along the minus strand of NC_088885.1, from coordinate 109,280,376 downwards.
CCCTCTACTCTGCTCTGATGAGACCCCACTTGGGAGTATTGTGTGCAGTTCTGCTGTCCTCAATGTAAGAAGGACATGAAGCTGTTGGAGCAAGTCCAGAGGAGGGCCACGAGGATGATCAGGGGACTGGAGCACCTCCTGTATGAAGACAGGCTGAGGAAGTTGGGGTTGTTCAGCCTGGAGAAGAGAAGGCTGCGTGGAGACCTCATAGCAGCCTTCCAGTACCTGAAGGGGGCCTATAGGGATGCTGGGGAGGGACTCTTCATCAGGGACTGTAGTGACAGGACAAGGGGTAACGGGTTAAAACTTAAACATGGGACATTATGTTGGATATAAGGAAGAAATTCTTTACTGTGAGGGTGGTGAGGCGCTGAAACAGGTTGCCCAAAGAAGTGGTAAATGCTCCATCCCTGGCGGTGTTCAAGGCCAGGCTGGAGAGAGCCTTGTGTGACATAGTCTAGTGGGAGGAGTCCCTGCCCATGGCAGGCGGATTGGAACTAGATAATCTTAAGGTCCTTTCCAATGCTAACTATTCTATCATTCTATGATCTAAACATCTCTCTTCAGTCCTGCAGCAGCATTTTGTACATATTTCAACCAGAAAGATATGTGTCCATTTGTCTGACTTACAGGTTCAAATGTTGGCTCTGTGGGTTGATATTTATTGTCTTGCAGTCTTTTATATGCAATAGGTCTTTCTTTTTATCACTCCAGTATCTCCTATAATCCTGCTGGGCCTCATCTTGCTTTGCATCACTTGGCAATCTAGGTTGTACAAGCTATATTAAGGGCTCACAGATTTTCATAGCAATGGCACGTACAAGATGTTCCAGCTTACTCATTGAATCCGCTAACTGTAGTTGACTGATAAGGTATTTTTAAAAATTTTTAATAGGTATCATACACACAAATATCCCTTTGTTAAAATGTCATGATGGTGAAGTCACTCATTCAAATGTTTGGAAATGCTAAAAGTCATTACTGCTGTGTGCAGCCTTATGTTCCAAAGCAGCTGAGAGTACTTAGCAGTTCTGTAAATTGCAAAACATTCTGAAGTCAAGCAATCAACTGCCTAAAAGTTCACTTAACTGATATGACACACCACCACCTTGGCAGAGTCAGAGATAAAATATTGCTCTGAAAATCCATTCACCTGCCCCAATCATACATTTGTCCTTTTACTTCTTCAAGTTTCTTTCTTATTCAGTACATATTCCCTTGTGCAGGTATCTTCTACAGGTCGGGGCTTCTCTGCTAGAAACCCTGACCTGAGTATCACTGGTCCTGCCCATTGGTGCCTCAGCCACTTCTATCTTCTCTCTATAGCAAGCAAACCCTTCTCATGTAAGTCTTGCCTTGTTCCACAGCTTCTTGACCACCTTCATCCTCAGCCTCTTCACAGCAGTATCTGCTGCTTCAGCTGAAAAGTCTGTGTCCCGCTGAGCTTTGCCCAAGACTTTAATATGCTCCTTAATGTCACAGAACTGGTTAATCTGAGCACAGTAAATAAAATAAGAAACCAACTGTCATTCAAACAGGGAAAAAATATGTATATATATATATTAATCATTTGGCATTACCACCACACAGCAAATGTTCACATATGACTAAGACATGAGGGAGGAGAACCCTGTGTACCTAACTACCTGCCATGCAGACGCAGAGATTTTCCAACTTAGCTGACAGATGACAAGAGTATCAATACAATACGCACATACACATAGATTCAAACGCTGTATTTTCACAGTCCTAATGGAGTTAAGGTTGCATGAGGACTTCTTGGGTGCAATTTATGCAAGATGAGTTTTCAAAAGACTGAGGTAACACTGATAATATTTGTAGAGTTTATTTCAGTTCAATTAGTTAGGGAATTCGATCTGAACTGGAGCTCTTGAATTACTTCTGGATGACCAGGTGTCAGTAAAGCCTCGGTAACATTTATTCCCATCTATGTATGGATGACATGTTGCTAGGGTTTTTTTCTAGACATAGACATTACAGAGGCTATCTATGTCTTCTTACCTTCCCCTTGGATCACTGCAATCTGCTCTGAACTTAGAAAATATTTGAAAAATTCAGCTAGCATAGAACTAGGCAATATTTTAGAGGCAAACCATTTGGAAACAGCCATCTGTGCTTGATAATGGTTGGAAATTTTAGAAAAATGTTACTTTTCTCTCTTCTCACTTTTTTTTGTCAGAAAAATTCTTGAAGTTTTTTTTTTTTTTTTTTTACTAGTTCCACTCATTTCACCCTTCTGCTGTGGATTTCTTTTCAGTACTAGTTGTGGAAAAAAATACAGCTTTACAGCCAAATTTTGTGTAATAGCCTACGCAATATTAATCGATTTGTATTGACCACAGACCTTGGCATCCCTGTGCTCCTTCTTCACATCCCATATTTATTAGCTACTCCATTTCTTTTAATCCCTTTACTCCAGTATCTCCTTTTCACTCCTCACTATTTGGTGCCACACTACTGAGTCCACTCAAGCAGTCAAGAAGCCAGTATCTTAGTTTAGGTGCGATGCAACTGCCAGCAAGAGCTCCTTCACCAAAAAATGTACTTCAACGAAATAACATATTCTTTCCTTTTTCTGATAGAGTGTGAATTATCTAACTATTTGACAAAGTGCAAGCCTTCCTGCATGTTTCTGAGGGAGACATTATTTAGCAGTAGGGGAACACTGTTAATTTTAAATAAACAGTCAGGTATGGTGCTATCAGTCATTTCTTTATTAAGCAGCAGACCAATTATTTTCCTCACAAATGTACCAAATAATAGATGCCTTCCTACGCTTTCTGTAATGCACAACGGCATTTCTACAGAGCAAATAAGTGATTTCAGTTAAAGAGAACCAAGGACTCACCATTTCTAACCATTCATCAGATCTACAAACCTTATTTGGTTACAGATGTATCTGACTAGACAAAGAAACCTACATTTACTTTTCCAGTACCTTAATGTTCCTCACAAACATCAATTGTCTTGATAAACACTTCTACCCCTCATGTAGGAAAAAAAGTTAAAAGTTCCTTGAATTTATAAATAAAGGCATTTAATTATGATTTAATATATCTTCTGGATTCACAAAAATAAGAATCTAATGACTAAAAGCACTTACATGTTTTATGGCTATTTCTTACATGGTAGTGGAAGCCTTTCTTTTCATATTCCCACTAGGAGCTTCCTTCTACAGATGGTTTAAAGTAACAAATATTCAAATAGAAAATATTCAAAATATTCAAACAGCAAACATCCATTTTGGTTCCAAAAGATGATAAAGCTACTTGCATACTATACCATCTATATTATGTCACTTCAGATAACACATACATTGTACTACACCATCTATATTATTTAAGACTACACATACATTGAATATTTAACTGCTTTTCTTCCACCCCCTTCCTTCAAAATATTTAAACTTTAGCAAATCCTGTTTGTAGTCTCAGCTGAAGCTGAGAAAGCTGTTAGTTCAATGTATATACACTCCCTACACTGACCTAAATTATAAGAGACTAACTTCAAAACCAGTGACTGAAAACTAATCTTAAACACTGAGCAAGAGTAACAGATCCTGTAACTATACTTCCAGAAGAAATGCATTAGAGATGTACTAGAAAAAGCTGCTACAAAATAGATACAGAACCATTAGGCGTCAGGTTAACTTAAACATGAGTTTCTTTTTTTTGCAGATCAGTAGCCCAAGGCAACTCCTCTCTGATTCAGTCTTAGTGAAGCACAAAACCAGTAACCTCAGAGTTCTCTGGCTCACATCACAGCGGGTCAGCTCTCTCACAGAAATGGGTGATGTGGTTCAGCTACCAGCCTGGTATCAAACAGCTTGCTTCTGCTCTTTACCTGACTCTGACCTTGTCAAAGATAAAAAAGACCTGCTCCCCTTGAATCCACAGGTCCTTCCCTGGATACTCAAAGTTCTCAGCTTCATCCCACTATCTTCTGATGCTGAAACACATGTTTCCAAACACCAATGACCATCCATCCTCTCTGAACCATGAAGGTTGGTAAGACAAAGACTGCTTAGCCTGCATACTCCAATTGCAAGAGAGTATGAAAATGAAATTTTATGCTTTCTGATCCCAGGTACTGATGCAATGAAGAAAGTGCAAAAAGCTTCTTCAGTGCCAAAAGAGTCTGGCCTTTTCCAGAAAAAAATCTCTCTTGTCTCTTAGTACAGGTGACCCATTAGCATGTATAACTTTAAGACCACTGACCTGCCTGAGAGCAGGATGGTAGAAGCAGGTGTGACCTGCTTCTGAATCTGGACAAAATCAGTGCAGTCCAAGTGCCTCCAGGGAGTTGCATTGCTGGCTAAAGAACTTGCTAAGTCTGAGCTCCTTTAAAGCACTTCTTTGAGATGGGCATTTGCTCTGCAGTTCATGAAGTCCTTCTTCCTGTTGCCATTCATCTTCTGCATTTTAAATGGTTTACCTAACTGAGTAGAAAGGCATGTGTATTTCTACAGCAAGCATTCCCAAAGTACTTCATGCCTGTATAACATGGCAGGTCTGTATCTTCAGGTAAAAATTAGCAAGTCATCCTGCCTCTAGCTTTGACCACATTCATTTAAGCCAAATTCAGGACTGCAACTACTAGAACAGCTAAAGCCTTTGGCATGATCCTGCATGAAAGCAGCAAGACCTTGGGAGGCTCAGTGATGACAAGAGCAAGACTGTATTTTCTCCCTCTTCTCTGACATATCTGGGTATGAAACAACAGGAGAGAGGATTGTCTCAAGTTGCAAGGAAGTCTCCGCTTTGACTGACACAAGAAAATCATTACAGCACAGGGATGATTTCAGATATTGCAACTCAGGTTGCTTGCACCTCAGGTTGCAACTTGCAAGCACTCTCCCTAAGAGCAAAACTGAAGTCAGTGCGATGCCTCACATGGTCTAGTTTCCTCCTGGGCTCAAATATATTTCAATGTTTAAAATGAATCTTTTCTACAGCATTGATGTGGAGGGTCTAGACCTGAGGCTGAAGCCCCAACTCTCTACAGCCATGTGCCTTACTGCTTTGTAGTTCAGGAACTAATGACTATATATGCATATTAATCTGTCAGAAGCATCCCGAACAACAGCTCAGAGGCAATCTCAGCATGGAGGGCTTTGCTCTCTGTGGACTGCTGTTTGCACCTTTCCTTTAGCCTACTTCATAGCCAAAATGGATTCACTTCATTTCCCAATTTATTTTTATAATAGCATTTGCCCCTAAAAAAAAATAATAAAAAAGTCAAAGTCAATTTCTGTTAAAAGCATGTGATATTTTAAACTGCAGGACTGCATTTAAGAACATACTTAGATCAAGTGCCTGCTGCCAAAATAAGCAGAAAAAAAAATAAATCTGTAACTTCACAAACTATCCTAATTTTTATTCAAAAGGGAATAGGACTATTAAAATTATTATTCTCAGCAACAACCCTTTAGAGTAACTGAAGTAAGGATTACCTGAAGTCAGCAGTATTTTTCATTGTATGAACCCAGAGGATTTCCCAAAATGCTGAGCATTCTTCCTAGTTTTTTTCAGAAATGAACATGAGTTCTACCTGAATGGATAAGAAATACACTGGAGATAGAAACAAAAAAAAATCCTCTTGTCAGCTAAAATTGTAAAAGTAGTTACATTCATTTAGCTATCACTAACCAATAAATAGTAAAACAATTAGAAAAGTTTAAAATCTGTATCTTTGACAACATACAATTCGTGCAACAGTAAGTGCACTGTATTTGTTATCTGAAAATTCATGTGCCATCATCATCTTACATACCTCAATATGTAAAGAATAAGGCTTACCTAGTCTGGTTTAAACCACAATCAATCAAAGTCATTAAACCACTCCTATGATCAACTTAATGTGTAAAAAAATTCAGCACACACACTGCAGTTATTTTAAATGCTGCATGTAGGCACAAGCAATAACCACCTGTTAAAGTACTGATGCTCCTACACGACGGTTCAAAATACATTTTCTCCTGTATGGCTAGTAGTTATTTTTGGCACATGCTTTTAGTTTGTAAAGCTGTTCTCCTCTACTATCTCTACTATTATCTTGACCTAGCTTTTTCCCTTCAGTTCTAAAACTCCACTTTGGATACAGACAGAATCCAAACCCTGCATCTTTCTGAGAATCGAAAAGGCACACTGGGAGTGCAGGTACAGATGTGCAAATCCAGGGATTTAGTGTAGAGCTCCTTTAGATTTGCCCCATATGGGAAGTAAGAATTTTATTAAGTCTGTGCCAAAGATGGATCACACTGACAACAAGCACATACACCTCTCTGTTGATTCTTTATATTCTGAGAGGAAAGGAGAGTTCCAAAGCCCAATAAAGTCAACCAGAACATTCCCCTACTAAATCTGTACCTGAAACTGTGAGTAAATGAATTGTTTTCTGAGGCTGAGTTCAGAGCAAGGCATCAGAAGGTACTGTAAAAATGCCAGCTTAATTAGCATGAAGAGTCCTTGAACACAAAATAAAGAGTTGACGCTCCTTGCCATATTCTGCACAACTGGCCAGCCACAACTGACACCTGCCTGGTTGGTAAAAGAGGTACACCAAGGCTTTCCACGGTTAAGAAAGCCAGAACAAGAGGAACCACAGCTTACTTTCTAAATCATGAACCCATCAAAAGGATCATGCCCTCCTACACACTGGGAAGTAAAATAATTTCAAAATGTACTTTAATACAAGTCAGGCATATTAGCTTTTATGTATAAAACCCCAGGAAATAAAAATTATGTTATTTGAGTACAAAGAGACTCACTAAGAGGACAAGTCTAAATAAAATAAGATACAACTAGCAGTTTGTGTTTAAAAGCACAATGGTCATTTGCATTTAAAAGAATAATGATCAATATTTTACGGATCTGTTTGAAATGCAATCATGATCAATTCCTCTCAGAGAAAGAATGCCACTTGAAACAATTTTCTTTACCAGTAAGATTCTTAAAAAACACTAAATCAATTTTATAAAATGTGCTTAGCAAGATTTAAACAGAAAAAAAGATCAGGCTATTTGCCTTCATGTACAATTTGATCAGATAGCGTGTAATAGAGGTGTCAAAGCCCTTTGAAGTTTCCTCAGAGACTTGAATTTCAGATAATTTTCTTATGCAAATAAGAGCTAACTAGTTACTTTTTAAATTCCAGCTCTTTTGACTATAAGACCTCTAAATAGATTATTTGTAGCTCTTATGTTTAAGAAGTTTTGAGTGCATTCTCATCTCATTGCACAGACAGCTATGCATAAGCCTCTCATTAAGGATAAACCACCTAGCATTGAAAGAAGGATATACCCTTAAAGGTTTCTGGATTAAATTCATGTTCAGATATTCATCCAAATTATTTTACATTTTCATAGCACATTAACATAGTCCCCATAACTTCATAGTAAAGATAGATATGCTACTCATAATCTGCACTAGAATATGAAAACATACAAGACTGCAGCATCAGCAGACGTACTAATGTTAAAAGGTCGTGGGTAGGAAGATGCAAGACAATTTTGCTAAGTGTCAGGACTCCTATTAGTGCTCAAGGATTGTCTGCTGTTTGTTACGGCTTTTCTATTACTTTGAACACAGCTTAAGGTACATTTTGCCAGACAGAAGACAGGATCCAAGAACTTCCATTTGACATAATAAATTGAATATATGATGAAAAGTCCAGGCTAAAGGGAAACAGAAACAGTACAGAAAGCTCAGATTCAGCTCTTATTAAGCTAAAGATTGACTGTGTTTTGCTGCAGGGTCTAGCATACAAATACATTATATCTAGATCCCGATCTTCAGGTTGATTTTTTTTTTTTATTTGCAGTATCTATGTAACGAATTAGTCAGTTTCTGTTACACTTCCCCTTTACCCACAGAGGGAGGATACTCATCCATCAGCCTTCAGCTATGAACTCTAAATTCTTCAGCTTAAAGTTAAGATCCCCACATTTCACTTTGCCCATTTCTCAACTCAATTAGAAACTAATTAATTGGCCAACAAATCAAAACATATTTGAAATAAAGACCTCATTAATTTTTTTGTTCTCTAACCTTAATAATGGGTAAATGAGTAATGGGAATGACATGCAGCAGACATAAAAAAGAGTGTTTTTTTGTTTTTGTTTTTGTTTTTTTTTTTTGTAAACTCATGCTCTTTTGAAGTCTAAAAGGAAGAGTAAACATTTTTATTGCTAGGCTTGGATTTTATTTTTCTTCCCCATAGTTGTTCAATTCATCTTATTACTACAGTATGTGTTAGGAAGAAATCAGCACACCAACTTTTCCAGATGCTGTTGAACAACCCACTTTAAAATTTCCCCAGAATAACAAAAGTATTTTGAAACAAATTACTTCAAAATTTTCCTATGCTACGATTAATATATCCTGGTTTGAAAAACCAACAAACAAACAAGTCTGTGAAAGCAATGGCCAGAATCATTCAACCTATGACTTAAAACAAATATGCAAGGAATTAATTTGACCCAGTGAATCTACAGAGTAGCATAGACTCTTTTGGTTATGAAGGTCTCAAATCTACTGGTTGAGTACGTCCATATTAATTTGGGATGTTACATTGCAGGTCCTGAAAATTCTCAGTTCTCACTGACATCAGTAGGAAATAAAAACTCTGTCTGTAAGACAGGCCTACTAAAAAAGTGATACTTCAGACTGCTAATGTAACGGTCTCTTTTCAAAGACAATCTGAACCAGTATTTCTCTTTATCATCTGTCATGTATTTTCATTTAGAGAACCTACACAATGACCACATTAGTAGAAATTCACAAAGGAAATAAAATCCTTCAGCTAAGTTGTTTCTCACTTTAAATGCTAGATGCTCCAAGACTTACTGAGATACCTTTCATACAAGCAAAGCCCAAGCTAACTGGGTGAAAATATTACTTAGAGGATAATATTCAGACACCAATCTTTAGTAGTCATTATCTTCTGTAAGATTAACATTTTTATTTACAACCCCATAAAAATATCATCCATAATTATAAAGCATGAAAACAGAATTCACAGCATATTGAAACACCTTTGATACTTAAAATTGTAATAATTGGAGCATTTCAAATTTCAACTGAACAAAAAAACAAGTCAATGGGAGCTTTCATTGCTCTGAAACTACCTCTTAAAATTTTAAATAAATTTTAATAATATATCAAATATAATAAAATAAAGCTTTATATATCAGCAATTCTTTACTGCCTTCACAAGCAGTACCAACAACAAACAACAAAGTAATATTGAATTTAGTGGCTTCACTTGACAACACACTTTTCCTTGTTGTTGTAAGAGATGCAAGAGATAGTGGAAACAATTTTTCAAAGTCATATAAAGGATCTGGATATTAATTTTAATGGGCAAAACAAAAATCTCAACACTGGTATTTAATATCTAAGATTACACATGACTAAACTCAGAGGGCCACACTCTCTTCCTACTGACTTCAATATATTCTGCATATGAAATGACTGCAGCCCTTTTGGAGATAGCATTATGTGCACAGATAGCACGTGTTTTCAGGATATGCAGAGAATATTGTTTATCAAACACGCACATTCATGCATGCAAATGGAATCAGATTCTGGAAGATAAAGAGTTAAAAGCACTCAGCATTCAGCAGGCAGGACAAGAAGATGAGAAACACTTTGGCATCGCATCAGCAGTAGTGGTGTGCACTGGGCAAGCATGAGTCAGAAGGGTGCATCACACACCAAAATCTTTTCGAGTTCACATTCTGTCAGGATAGTTATTTCACTGCACTGGCTCAGTCTCACAACTGTAGAAAAATGTTCTTTTCCAACAGAAAATTTTCTTCCTTTGGTCTCAGCTCAAAGATTGTATCGTTTTTTCCTTTTCTAATATGATCCCCTCCAGCTGCTTTTAAGCAGAAAACTATTTTAAGCAGAAAATTAAAACATACAATGCAATATAACCCCAAATTCAAATGAATTGGCTTCTTATATTGCATATTATCCAGAAGTCTTATTCTGACTGACTCAGGCTGTTCACTGAGGTGTCAAAAATGAGTAAATAAGAACCCGAAGGCAGAAAGGGAGCTTGCAGCCTCTAAAGACAGAGGTAGTATCAGAGTGTCCGCGTCTTTGCTTTGTCAATAGGCAACAGTAACACCTGTTAAAATAGAAGGCTACAGTACTGACTACCGCATTTACCAGTAATTATAAGGATGTCAAGCAATTAAGTACCTCAGTGGTAGTGCCTAAAATTAGAGTGGTAACTAAAAGAGATGTGAAAATGAGGAGAGAAAAAACAGGCATCAGTTTAACTGCACAAGCAAAGTCTACTCTGAAATCACAGAGGGTGGGATAAATGCTCAATAGGGAATAAAAATCTCAAGCACAAGGAGGTCTCCAACATATTTTTATACTCAAATACACAGCCTATAAGTGAGTTCTATAACTTTACTGCCTGTGGATCAAGCAGAGTATCTATAAATCACACTCCAAGCTTGCTGAGCACATGCTGTGCAGGCCAGATTCTTCTGGACCAAACAGACATTAAGATACAACCCCCTGCATGCTATTCTGAAATAAGAAATTTAAGAACACAGATCATCAAGATAAACTGAAATGTTATGATTCCATAGAAAGATTAATATAGACATATATTTGAAACAATTCATATACTCAGGATTGCTTTTAAGAAGTCCTAATGGTATTGTTAAGTTAGACCTGTCCAACCTCTAAACTTCATAGCACAGAAACTACTGAAGGTTTATGTCCTCTGTTAATAGGGTACTTGCACCCTTTATGTGTTTATACACAGATAAAATCCCTGTATGAATACATACAGAAAACAAAACCTACTGTGAATATAAGCCTTTTAAATGAGAGATTGATAGTATCTGTCATTACTGGGAAAGTGTCCAAACCTTCTCTTATCAAATGTTTTAGAAGAGTTCACCAAGGAAAGATGTCATATTTGGCACAGGTTTGGAAAAGATATTTAGGAAATATGGAATCATGTAATAATAGAATGGTTTGGGTTGGAAGGGACATTATAGATCTAGTTCCAACTCCCTGCCATGGGCAGGCACACCTCCCACTAGACCAGGTTGCTCAAAGTCCCATCCAGCCTGGCCTTGAACACTGCCAGGGATGGGGCTTCTCTAGGCAACCTGTGCCAGTGTCTCATCACCCTAACGCTGAAGATTTCCTTCCTAATATCTAATCTGAATCTCCCCTTTTTCATTTTAAAGCCACCTTGTCTTATCCATAGATGCTCTTTTAAGAAGTCCCTCTCCAGATTTTTGCTGGCCCCCTTTAGGTATTGGAAGACTGCTCTAAGGTCTCCCCAGAGTCTTCTCCAGGCTGAAAAAGCCCAACTCTCAGCCTGTCTTCATAGGAGAGGTGCTCCAACCCTCTGACAAATTTTATGGCCCTCCTCCACACTCTGTCCAACGTGTCCACATCCTTCTTATGTCAGCAGACCCAGACCTGGACACAGCACTGCAGGTGGGCACTCATGAGAGAAGGAGAGGGAGCAGAGTCACTTCCCTCAACCTGCTGGTCATGCTTGTTTCAGCCTCTTGGAAATTCTTACTGGTTTCTCAGAATAGTCTTCATCTTCAGCACCACTCCTAAGGTCAGCCAAATCTGTAATGTAAATCATACCTCTCTCCACTATAACAAGACACGGAGCTTTATACTGGATGGAAATGACTAAAGATTTCTTATATGTCTTTGATGCCAAAAAAGTCAATTATTAAGTTATGAGTAGGAACATGACAGCATAAATATTAGTAACACATATATAAGACACTAATAAAAATCACTGCTGCCCCCCAAATCACATACTTCATTGGAAACTGTTTTGAATTTCAGAGGCATATATGTTTTAATTTGATATATTTCATGTACAGTTTTAACAGCATGTTCTCATTTTCATTGATTCATGAATTTGCATGAAGCTAAAGACTCCCAAGGGAATTGCCATTTTATTTGTATTGTAAGTTACAGAAACTGATACTGTCATGAAAGAAATACATTTTATGCTTGGAAAAAAAAAAAAAAAAGAGAGAAGAAGAGGATTGCATCTTGCATACTTTTTCTTTTATTTCATTGCATTCAACTATCTTAAATAGCGCTCTTTTAAAAGTCTGCTTCAGTCAGCGGACTGGACTACACTCTGCATGTAAGTAGATGACATCCTGCAAAACTAGCACCATAGCCACCTATTCATGAAGCAACACAAGTGACAAGTGCAATAACCTTCAAATCACACTGAAGGACAGCACAGAAATTCTTCCCATAAGGGTCAATGTATAAGAGGCAAGATGCGTGCAGGCCTTAAGCAGAGCACACAGTTTAAATGCATAGGGAAATACGTGGCACAGAGGACAGAGAGGCAAGAGAAAGCCCATTAGGACTGTCAGATGAAGAAAATGTTAGCTTTTCAGAAGAGATCTCCATTCCAAAAGATCCCAGCTCCTCCTTCTTGAAGACTGAGTGCCTGCTGACCATTACCCACTTTTCCATCCTTTACCACTGGAGTGACAAGCAGCACCTTGACACAAATGAGGCAATCAGTGACAATGATAAAAATGAAGCTGCTCAAAAGTAAGGAGGAAGAAAGCTCACAGGCTCACAACAGATTTACATCAGATGTTCAGTTTCACAGATTATGCAATCAAGATTTTTCAGGTGACTGATCTGATCTGAAAAGCTAGCAGCTTAAATTGTGCGTACCTCTTAAGCCCCAGCACACAACACATTTCTTTCTTATTATGAAAGCAAGTGAAAAATTGTGTCTTAAGTTAAAAAAAAGAAAAAAACAAAACCAACTAAAAAAAAAAAAAAACCAAACAAAAACCAAACAACAGAACAAAAAAAAAAACCCCAACACCAAAACCCAAAACACCAGTACTGCATTTCTGTGGTAATCTGCCTCTGGATTATACCCTTGGAGGGATATGGGACTGTGTTGGTCAGCTCCAGGTGCATGATTGAACTAAGGTACTATTGCTAATATGTCCCCAAGAAGAGAAGCATTATTTATCAAGATGCATCTTTGTGCACAGCCCAGAAAGTCTATCTGTAAGTAGAGGTACAATGATACAATGCCACATTGCGGCTGCTAAACAGAAGAGATTCTAGAAAGATGGAATACAGCCTGGAGGGGTTTTTAGATCTTCCTTTGAAATAATCATTTTTTGGTTTATTTTCCTGAAAAAAAACCCTGTGAAACTGTCTTCACCCTGCATCTGGAAAACTGTTGTAGAGCTTACAACATGCCAAATATATAATTCAAAGGATGAATTATTTTCTATGATGTAAATGTTAAGGAGCTCAGAGCTCCAGTTGCTGACTGTTGCTTCAGAGTATTTTTATTGCCATGGTCATTAAAAAATTTTAAATTATCCTAAAGAACAATTCACAACAGAAAATCTTCTTGCAAGAAAATCTTTAGATCTCCTGTTGCCTTTCTCCCCAGTGTTTTCAAGAAGCTTGGAGGTATATCGCAGAAAGCACCACTATAAATTTCAGCTGTTCTTATGTTCTAACACAGGTACTCACCATGGCCAACAGAAGCCAGAATACCCAAACTAAGTGAAACTTATTCATATGTTGCGCTACAATGTTAAATTACAACTAAGTTACAATAAGGCAAATACAACATTGTGAGGAATGTTCATAATGAAAAAAAGAGTTTGCTAGACAAGTACTGTAGTCTGGAAAGGGACTAAACTCAGACTGTAGAAAGGCAGCTCTCTAATGGAACACAGAAATCTCTGTTAAAACTTGATGTAGGTCTAGATTTAAGGGGCAAATCCCACGGCATTCATTCAACCAAAATTGCTGGTGAAGTGAATGAGTGTTTTCCCTAAAGACTGAAACATTTGGCCCTTAGAAATAAAAACACTGCATAATAAACAGTTTGGATAAAGTAAATTCAACAGTAAATTAACATACACAAATACCAAAGAGAAAAATATTCTTTTGATTAAAATTAATATGCTTCTAAAACTCTACTATATTCATACATTTACTTATAAATTATAAATTTGCTGTATGAATACCATAGTTTAGTACTTGGAAAACAAGATCAAGCTTAAAATAGCTATTGGTACAACCTAGTTAAATTGTTGGTATTTCACTGCAGATTCTGCAGTTCACAATCTGTAACTTGGTACTCAGGAGTAAAATGTTGCACAAAGTATTTGAGTTAGTGGATTTAGAGATGTAACAGAATTAAGGCTTTAAAAACAGATGCTACAGTAAGAAACTTCATGTATGGATTTGAAACATCATACCTATAGATATCAAACTAAATTGGTTTAAATTAGTCTCATGACTATGCTTTAAAATGAGACGATTCCTCACATCACAGATTTCACTGAAAAACAAAAGGAAGACTCCCATGGAAATCAAAGTAGACAAAAGAATTATCACATTTAATCTTAAAATTGAGGACAGGACATATATGAAGCCTGTGTACCTTTATCATCAAAGAATGGTACCTACAGATAACTGTGAGAATATTCAGAAGCTTGGTTCACATAAGCACTAAAAGTTCACCTGTTTCTCTGAAACAGATCAGATGTCTCTATCTCAGTAATCTTTCTGTCATTCTTCCTTCACTCAGTTTGCTGTCCTTCCTCTACAGCATTGCCTTTTTTCACTTCTTCCCCTGTTACGACAATTCAAGCATGTCAATATTTGACAATATACTTCATCACAGATATCTGGAAGATCCATTTTCTTAAGCTAACCACAATGGTATGGAAGTGAACTCTCAAAAACTGCAGAAGGGCAATTTAGAAAGTAGAAAAAACCCTGGGAATCACCGTAAGGCTTCTAAAAAAGCTCTGTCACACAAAAAAGGAAATAAATTCCTCTCTTAAGGATGCTCTTGAGACTGAGAACTAACTCTACAAAATCATTAATATCTGTTGTATGAATGTAATACAAAAAGTCTTTACTAGATTGTAAGAGGCCTCCAGGCTCACAGAGCTTTCTCCCTCGTTATCACACATAACTACATTATATAAGACCTTAGATATACTCAGGAAATTTCATCTGAAAACCATTCTTTGACCATTGCTCTAAAGCCTCCCATTACTGGAAGTAATACACTTTACTGTGTTTCCAGCCCATAACTATCCGTGGATGGCTCATTCACACGTATGCCAACACTATCTTTCAACTCAAATAGTTGTTCCGGCCCTGGTGTTCAGTTCAGTCCTTTACACAAATATAGAAAGCCATTCTGTCACCCTCCAGCCTTAAAAACAGCTCAAGTTTTTCAGCCATACAAAATACTCTCTCAACCTTTCATATGGCCTTTCTCCAGATGTGAACCTTCTTTCTCCAATAGGTGATTGGAGTTTTACACAGTATTTCAGATAAAATATAACCACTAACATTTTGCAATAAAATTTTTGCTTTTCCCTCTTCCATGTCAAATAAAGCTTCCTCACCATGTAGGTAAAATCTCAGCTTCACAGCCATGAGGTACTGGTGGGACTCATGGATATTTCACCTGCACAAGTGGAAAGGATAAAAGGGATTAAGGGTTTTCAGGGGAGTGAAGATGATGACCAAGACTACAGGAAAGATGCAAGGTTTGGCAGTCACTGAGGGAGACCTTACCAGTGGGAATCTAGGTATTTCGCTGGGAAGAAAGAAAAACCAAGCACACAAAGTGAAGCCTTGGGGACAGAGAGGTGGCAGAAAGTTCATCTTCAGAAGCAGTACTGAAACCTACCCACCTCCCTCATCCCTGCCCCCTTGGGAATAAACCCTACCTTCCCCCTAAAACACCCCCCGCCCCCCCTTTCTGCAGCAGCTACTTGTCAGCCTGAGACTGCATCCCAGCCTCACCCTACTGTGCCTCCCAGGCTGCTGCTCTGAGAATAGGGAGCTTCAGGACCAGTAACTTGGTTGCACGCATGGCATGCAGAGCTGTGGTAATGGCCAGCCTTCAGTGCAGGCACAGTAGCACTCACTACCTCTGCATGCTGGCTTCTCAAGCAAACATGGTATTTGGCCTATATCTAAGGAAATGTCTGTCCTTGCGTGTTTTGTGTTACAAGCAGCCTTCACCTAAATTTGAACCACACTTATGAGCTTTCATAGTCATTCTACACTCAGCTACTTACCCAGATTTCTTACTCAAACAATGATTTCCCAGCTATACACAGAACTTGTCAGAATTAGCCCCTGAGCTCTTGAAGGCTTGGACAGTGATCTGTTGCACTTTGTAAAGCTAAACTCCTTCCCATTTCTGCCAGTCCAGTCCTTCTCTGAACTGTAGACATCTCTAAAACATTGACTCATTCCTTAGCATACTCCTACACTTTATGCCACGGTCAACAATGAAATATTAAAACACAGCAAGTCTGGAAATTTGTATTTGAGGAATGTACATTTCCCCTTAGCCAGTGCTACTCCTTTCACCATAGTCAGTAGTCTCTCCCTTGCCCAATATCTTGTCCATCTCACAATTCCTCACTAAGCATGTTTCAATAAATAATTTCTCATGTGGCACCATAACATGTGCTTTACTTAAGTTCATTTTGCTTATATCTGCCGTGTTTTCTTGAATTAAACACTTTACTGGTTATTTTTTTAAAGGTAGAGTTTGTCTGACAACAGCTACTTCTATCAAGTCCATATAAAACTCCATGCAACTTTTTATTTCTTCACATTTCTAATTGTTCTCTCTAGCAGTATTTTTATCTACATATTTACAGACTGTTAAGTCAAAATATAGGTCTTGCAGTTGCTCATACAATTTAAATAAAGGGGAAAATATCAGCAGCCATTCCATAATTCATGAAAGACGTCACTCCAACTAACAGACACAGACATACACCTTAGTCACTAACATTTTTGTCCTCACCTTTTAAGCTCACCTGGTTATCCCTCACCTTTGCTCTCGGAGTCAGCAGTACCATCCTTACTGATAAAAGTTAACAGAATGTTAACATACGTTTCAATCCTCACATAAACTCTACACCCAAATCTCTATTATGAAATTTCTATTTAGTCCTCCCTCAGTATTTCTAATTTCTTTGCTTTTTTTGAAGAGATGTTGGTTAAAACATCTCCTACGATATCTAACTAACCCTTGCTTTTAGCAGTTTTCATTCTATCCTTTTAATGGTTTTCTTCACTGATTAGCTGAGAAGGAATGGAACAGACTCTCTAATTCTAATTTATTTTGCAGAGTGATCATTTTACCCAGTTTATTTACCTCTTACGGGTTTTTCATGTACCACTAGTTTCAGATAACTTTTTCCATGCCACGTAACAAATCCTAAATTCGTCTGTCCAGCAACCTCCTTATGTGTTTTTTTCCAGTTCTTCTAAATATTCTATTTTGAAACTGAAGACCTGAAACATATTACTAATACACTTTCATCTGTGCTTCTATTTAAGTCAAAATGAATCAGCTTGTGAGCACTCAATTAAAGGTGGTTTATACAACTCTAAAATAAAATTAATTTCTCTAGTAATCACAATTTGCCAGCTACAGAGCAAAGCATTTAAGGCTGTCACACTGGTAACAGTATTTGCTCCCCAATCTCCACCTCTGAATTTCTGCAAGTGAGTTTTATCTTGGTTCATAACACTTCAGGAATCTCTATCCACACTGAATCCTGTCTCTAGAGTACCCAGTTAGGTCTCTCTTCACCAACCAATGCAGTTTCTTTTATCATCCTTCCCCAAAGGATTTTGATCTAATGGCATTTTTTTACCTGTTCCACTCCTTTTTCCAAGTCTAAGGCATGATTAATTAATAATTTTCTCTTTAAGGAGCTGTCAGTATGTTTAATGAAGATACTGCATATTACTGCCATAGGCAAAAAGAAAATTTAGCTATGCAAAAGGCTACGGGTATAATATCTAGCAGAATTTATTATTAGCAGGTGCTGTGGCTCAGACAATTCAAAGTAGTTACTGACACAATAAACTCTAGCAATAAAAAAAAAAAAAAAAATCAGAAATGCACCCCAGGATCCTATAAAAAGTTTTTTTCACCTTAAATAATGAGGGCACACTTGACCTCTCAACTCCATTTATCCATGTTACAACTGTTTCTTGGTATCTTTTTCGTACCTTCAGAATAAGCACAGGTACAAGACCTTGAATTGGTTTTATATGGTGCAGTAGTGCATCCATAGAATATTAATATCTTGAAGGATGTGTGAATAAAATGCTAATTACTACTGAACCATACAATACATATAAGAAACATCTCCTAATTAGAATTAACCACAAGGATAAAGAGGAGACCATACACCTTATAAATTGCCATATTCTTTCCTCCTCCGGGAAAGAAATGGTTACTAAAACAACTTTTCAAGGCTGCACTGTTTCCTTCAGAAGGAATGTAAGTTCTCTATCACTACTTGTCAAAGCACTGTATGAAAATATTCACTAAAGATAGGGAATATAAGAGCACAGATCTATAAAACAAATAAATGAAACAAAAAATCAAACACAAAACTTGCACCTTCTTCCTCAAAGGGAACCGTTAACTTAAAACATAAACATATATAATATCTTGAAGTTATTCAGAAAAGAAAAAATAAATAAAAGAAGGTGAGCAATAAACCTAAGCAGGGAATCAGGAAATAAAAGTTAGGACTATCTGTTACAATAGGATATGCATCAAATACAGCTCCATTTACATTTTCTTTTAAGATACATTTGTAGGTAGATAGCTGAAAGAAAAAATTTCACTGAATTAGTGAAATAGTGAATAGTGAAATAGCTGTCCCCAAATTCAGAATCTACCTATGAGAAATTCAGAGCTCCCAGGGAGTTAGCTCTGTGGTATGGTTTATAAAAATTTATGTTTGCAATGCCCAGATTCAGACCCAGACTTGCAGAAAATTAAGTTTCTAGCACATGTGGTGGTGGTGAGGGACCTTTACTTTCAGTACTTTGCCTCCATATTTTACTGCACAGTATGTTTTACCTTTGCTTTAAATAAATATTGAAGTAGATTATTCTATAGTCAACAAACTTCTCAAGTCAATACATTTTGATGCCTGTCTCTCTTAATGCATGAAGTCAGTCAGTAGTTACCACCCAAGAGGCAGTGGAGATTCCTGGTTCAGTAGCTCACAAAGACCTTTGGGGAGCAGTTTCTTTAGCATAAAACCACAGGAAGCCAAATTCTGCTAGTTACATGAAGGAGGAATCCAAACTTTGCCAAACTTACGATGATCTTGTCTTTAGAATACTACTGCAGGCTACTGCTATCCACAGAATTCATCAAAAAGTGTCCCCTAAGAAGACACCACTTAGTATTTCTTAAGCAACACAGATGTAATAGCATAAAACACAGACAAATCTCAGGTGAACTTAGTTGTATCTTCAGGAACCCTGATCAGACAGAAATTCTCTGTGGTTTTGTCTGACAGAAAATTGTCGCCTACTGAAGTGATAAAGTCCTAGCCTGCAAGAAGGTCACTCACAACCTAGGATACTAATGAAAGAGCTCCACAACTTTCCTGGTATCTCTTACCTGTAGGACACCTGAGTAGCAGACAGGAAGAAAACATTCAGAGGACTGTGTTGCTAGCCTCCATGGAGAACTCATGACCATCCTAAAAACTGTCATTTACATATGTGAAAACATCTATACAGTGTATTCTATTGTGGCCAGCAAGGCTGTGAGCAAGATAAAATATATTCTAAACACTAGCCTAAATAAGCCCTAAATAAGGGAGCGTAGTTTGACAATCATGGGCAATTACTATGTAAAACACAATTCTGTCATTCACCCCAGTATATAAAAGCAAGTTTACCACATAATTTGTTGGATTTTGGTTTTTTCACTCACTTAAAACTTCACAAGGTAGTGATAATACAGGGCAAGAGGAATAATGGTTTTCTGCAAGAAAGCAACATCAGTCTTCAGTGGTGGTGCTGCAATGACATGAGTATTAACTAAAAATAGATAAAATTTACAGAACTGCAAAGTATCAAAGAAAGCAGAATTTGGCCTCCTTTCTTACTTCCCCCAACTCATTAGCTATGTTATCCCTGAGCACTACCACATAAATATATGGAGCTGCATTAAAAACTCAAATTAGTTTATGAACCAACATAATCCCAAAATACTCAAACACAGGTATGCAGATATTGAGACAGCATATATCTATCTGTATGCAGATTTCAAAACTTTTATTTATATACACATATGCAAATTTGCAACATAAATTAAAGTTTTACAAACATACAAAATTTGCATGCTTCATTTTGTTCATTTTAAAATTTCAGATGGTCTAATGAGGAGTGAATTTAGAGGGTCACTAAAACCACATAAAAGGAACTGACTTACTTATTGCATGTGGACTTTGAGTCACATACTGTTGTCCTTACTTTAAAATCATTACCTATTTGTGTATCTGCATGCAGTCTGAGGCCAGCTCTCCTTTCCCAAATGAGCAGTATATCTGAGACTAGCTCCCATTCTGACATTTCACTCAGTAATTCACAAGATAAACTAAACTCCTTTTGCCAACCCTGAGGAGAAAACCTTGCAGGATTATGCCCCAGGAGTGTCAGATCAAAATCTTCACACTCAGAGTGGGAAACAGGAGCTCCTGCCTACCAGATACAACGCTCCCAATGAAGCATTCTCTGGCCACAGTGGTCCATAATGACAGTGACATGGTTCTGATGTGCGTTAATCTAGGTCACAGCTGACAACACAAATCTATGTTATTGAGCTTAAAAAGTTGTAAGATGTAAACTACACCAACAAACCAAAAATTATTTCCAACAGTTAAATGCTTCCTGTAAGAAAAAGTACTCTCAGATGTTTGACAACATACATTTGTAGAAAAAACCCCAACATATTTTCTTGGAGTGATTCTGCACACAACAGATGTGAACCCCAAGCCATTATTCTTATTGAAGCATTTCTGAATGTGCAAGATGTAATCACTGCAAACTGCAGAGAAGTTGGGAACCACTGAATTTCAGCAAATCTCTGAAATTTTCGTATACTGATTTTTCCTCAAGCCTTAGCATTATACAGCTACTGTAATGATAAACTGGAATAAACTACATTCCTACACTAGTTCCAAAAACATTTGTCCCATTTTATCATCTATCTTAAAAGGATATGAAAATAGGCCATAAATTCCATTGTTTAAAATACAGGAATTTTCACCCAGTATTTTTGCAGAAGTCTCCAGTAACTATCTTAAGGTCTTTTCCAACCCTAACTATTCTATGATTCTATGATTCTATACAAGAGACACAGGAATATTAAATATTTGAAGTTTATTTTGATATAAAACAATCAGTGCTAACTTGTTCATGGTCCTTAACCAGATATGATTATGAAAGAACAATAGCTTCAATGCCATCAAAGGAATCACCAAAACGATCACAGAGGTACTTCATCTGGGTCTGTTTGAAACCCATGTTATGGTCTGTCAAATTGTATTAATTTTATATTAATTGCTAAAGCTTAAAATCCATTTATTCTCAGCAAGAATGTAGTTTAATCCTCTATAAAATCTGTTCATAGCCAAATAATACTCTTTAAATACGAGGTTAGTAATGCGACATTTTTAACATCAAGGAAAACAGAGTACTGATTTCCCTCTGTTGCAATGTGCCACACCCACATTTAATAAAACCAGACAAATTAAGAGGTAACCTCTCAGCTCTGTAGAAAACAACAAGCTGCAGTAAGACACTTCAGTAAATGACACATTAAAAAGCTCTAATTAACTGGACAGGAACTAGCTCTTCTTTGGAACATCTATTTCAATCATATCAGGCGCATTTAATGGGTTGTCTGCCGCAGAAGCAAAATACCCATATCCTCTTGTGCACCACAGAAAATAGAAATGCAAGTAAAGCCTAAACAAGAAGACCTAATTTAATCTTGTCTCTGAGGGACAGCAGTGCTTCCTGAATTGTCAGCCGAGCAGGAGCATTCTTTCTGAAGCTGTTGTCTTTAAGATGCAGCACTAATGAAGAATAAAGAGATAAGTATTAAAAATATCCATAAGCACAAATAGTTTCCCCCCACAACACACAAAGTTCCAGAGCTAGAGTCAACTGAGAACATGGGAAATATCTTACGGATAGCATTAGTATTATCTTAGTTACTAAAATACAAACACTGTTTGGTGTCACCATGACGATAGTATTTTAATTGTGAACACAATTTAAGAAGTATGGGTGTGATACTGAAGATTAATTACATTTTTATAGCACAGATGGGAAGGAAAAGATAGTTTATTATTAGCAACAGAATTAACTGTACTCTCTATCAAGAGGCCTCCAAAACGCGAGTACCTTACATAATTTTTTTACAAAGAATTCCAATGGAAAAGTAGAAGCTAAAACAGTAAAAAAATTATGTTCTCTTCAGGTGAAAACAATCCCTGAATATCATTACCCACCCTGTATAAAGAAGCTGATGTTATATCATATTTGATTTCATTGCATTAGGGAGCCACAATTGATCAAATCAAGTTAATGAATGCTCCTGTCCAACTACTAATGATGATTAAAGAAAAAGGAAAACTTCAAATTCTTTAAAACCAATTTTCAAGCAGATTGCAAGGATGCATTTATTAGAACAAAAATACTGAAAATTAACTATATTCTAAAAGGTATTTTAAACTGGAAAAATGAGGAGATATACCAGGAGATGAAGCTACTGCAACAATCTTAAGATAGCACTGCTTAAATATTACTACTGTTTTAGCAGGAATTAAAACAAAAATATTATCTTGCACCAAAAAAAGAAAATGTAGAAGCTGCAATATCACTCCATAATGAATATTCATCACATTCAAGTCCAGCATGTGTCACAGCACCTGAAAGCAATTGCTTCTTTACAGTTTTGGGCATTACTGCAGTCCCTCCTAACCGTTTCCACCAAGAAATGGCAGTATTTAGTAACATTTGTTCCCTCTTGTAAAGAGAAAAGTATTTGTTATACAAGAGGGGGTACAGGGTTCAGCTCTTTCTTCTTTTAAAGAGAGAGAATTCATCCACGGAACCCTCTCTTGAATTACAAATGCTTTCCCCATCACAGGTCAATTCACTCTTAACAGTGTGTACTTAGTGCAGCCTTCTGGTATCTCATGGAGTATACAGTGTATGCATCATGTCTAAAGCAACATCTCTGTTGTCAGCTATATTTATTGGGAAATGCAGCTGAGCACATCAGTTGATTTCCCAGGTCATCTTCATCTTTGTAACAGCCCTTTTCAAAAGAACTATGTAATCCTTTCAAAACCAATCCTAATTAATTACTTTTGTGTTATGATCTCATTTCTCAACTCACTGCCATAGGATGCTTTTGTATCAAAAATCCTGGTAGCTCTCATTAACAATAACCCGAAAACTTTTGTTCTTCCTGGCCCAGTTCCTTCTCTTACTATACCCATTAAAACACTTCAGGAGTATCTCTGGATTCAAGGTTTGTGTTAGTTAGCACCATCCACTCCAGATTACGGACTCTGCGGACTGGCTTTGAAAGCAGGTCCACATGAGTAGCAGACACTGCACGGCACTGCGTCGTGTCATCATCCATGATATCCTGCCAAAGGGTTCCTGGTAAAACAGTATCTCCTACCAACAGCAAGTCTACCTTAAATGGCAACTGCCTTCATTTCTTCAGTCCCAGCTACTGCCACAGGCAGCTTATATCTTAGATGTGATTTAACGATTCAACTAACTTTGTTCACATAAAAGATATTAAATAATCTGAGTTACAAACAGTGAAAATGCCCAAATAGTTCAGAGTTCTTAAACTTTGTGAGGAGAGCATCTGAGATACTTCTGATCAACTAAAAAAAAACCACCCCAAAACAACAAAACAAACACTTCTGCTTAAGTTAAAACACCTTAAACTATTTCACTGAAAAGCTACCTCTTCCCCTTCTTAAAAATAGTGCAACAGGGTTATTCTGGCTTGAAAGCTATGAAAGGCATCAAGAAATGGCCTTAGCAAACTGCCATTTCATCTCACTCAGAGCATGTAAGAAGCTGTGAGAAAACTCCTCTTTGTACCTCAGTCCCACAGAACACACTCCCCCAGCACCAGCCACTGAACACACCTCAATCTGCAGGCAAGCACAAGCCTTTCTGTCATTGCTTATTAATGTTCAGTGGGGCACAATGGCATGAATACTAAAAATGAGACAAACACTGTTTCTAGTACCTTCTATCCTCCATCCATATTTTATGGAAAACATGGAAGAGAAGGCTGAGGTAGTGCTCACTGTGACACAGGAAAAGGGGAGAAAGAAGCATGGTGCACACAGAAGGAACATGAGTCAAGATGAGGAGGCAAAGTAGTCAGGCTAGGGGAGGCAGATGAGACAGGGGCAGGGAGATACACAGTCACTGAAGTATATTTCATTCCAGAACTTGGAGTGGAGCCCAGAAAACTGAAGTCTCAAAATCCTCCTCTGCTGTCAGCTAGTATTTACAAAAGCTAATTGCGAAGCTCTTCTCTCAGATTTACAGCTGGACACAGAAAGGGTAACAGTCCTCTACAGCTACTTGTCCCTTTGCTATGCCAAGAGGCAGAGAGCTTTAGTGCTACATCCTGAAATACATATATGATACTATCAAACAAAAAAGGAACTGTGTTTTGTTTAAAAGCATGGTATTTAATACCATAAAAATGTTCCAAGATTAAAAGTGGTGGGAAAAAAATCAGTGTAGTATTAATTAAATATGCAAATACTGAAATTGTGCCTATATACACTGTAGAATACACACCCACAACTGGCACATATATCTTTTCTTTTGCAACCACAGGTAATTAACACATGGCCCACATAAACATGTATGGCAGCATCAGTTATGTTTCCTTTCTCCAACTGTGAGTTAAACTTCATTCTTGTTCTGACAAATGGTTTCTGCAGTATGTAAAGGTTGCAATGCAAAGAAAGGGGTCTTCTGAGCTAGTGTGAACAGAAAACAGTGCAAGGAAAAAAATGGAAGGTCTGGTCAAATGTGCACCCAGGCAGTCCCTGGCTGCTGCTCTACCATTTTGCTATGCATGCAATCCTTACAATTTTTCCCCGATCCCTTTTAATATGCCTCATGTACCAGGATGGTCAGAGTCAACAGCAAGTTCCAGAACTGCTTTAGAAGGTGAAGACCATGATGTTCACTGGAAAACACTGTAAGCTCTCAAACTGTGAAACTAAGCTGAATGCAGCAACATCTCTCGGGGACATATATTACCTCAGGGATTCTGAGTGTTAATTGCGCAGATCTCTACAATACCTATTATTCCAAGGAAATATTTTTAACTTCCAGAAGTCAAAAGATGTACATTTTTCACTGTAGTTCTATGAAGGTACTGTATTTCCTGATTTGTATTTATTCCATCAACAAATCAGGATTTTCCCCACACATTATACTTCCTAAATAATAAAGTTACTGCCAGCAATTGCAACCTAGGGAATGTCAAAGTGTAAAAACCTGATGAAATGTTAAACAAAACAAGAGATAAGCACTGACCCACAAAGCAGACATGTAACACCATTTAATGGGCTTATGGACAAAATGTCTGTGAAATATTACAGCATGCATCTGCATAAAGCTGCCTGTTGATGGGAACCAAAGCTGACAAAGGCATAACAACATAAAAATATTATCTGTGATCTTATTCTGTATGTGTTGAAAGTGACAGCCCATCAGTGTGCAATTATCATATATTGCCAATGGAATATTAATCAATCACTCATTAGTCTAATTAGAAAAACTTGTCTTGAAAGACAGTCTGACTTTTCACCCCTGGAACTGCAATTGACACACAAATGAATTTGATAGTCTTAACAACTATAAATCCTTAGTGGGAGAAATAGTGTCTTCCAGTATTTAGCTTAACAGCCAGTTTCCACTCTCTGTGGGTAAAACTGAAGTCAGCTTAGATGGTCTCACGTACTACTTCAACCTCTGTCAAGTACTAAACATACATCTAATATGAGGCAATGATAATACATAGTTTGTGTGCAGGTTTACTGACCGGGGATTAAGCTTTCTTTGAAAGAAACCTGAAGTATCTGTCTAGAATGTACAAAGTCAAGTATGAACTGTGATTTCAGTTATCCACAAGCAAGCATACACTTCTGAACCTGTGTAACTTTTCTAGTCCCCTCAAGGGTGTCATTTTTGTGCATACACAATGTCAAGAAACCCACAGATATTAACCAAATACAAATGAGACCAGGTAGCAGTATAAAGTCTGCCTTTCAAAGAATTCACAGAGAAAATAAAAGCATTTTGGAAATGCTATTTTGAAGTGCCCAAGCAGACCTTACTTAAAAAAAAAAAAAGAGAAAAAAAAAAAAAAAAAAAGAAAAAAAAGAAGAAAGAAAGAGATGTGATCTTTGCGCTTATATATTGACACAATCCAATGACTGCTTAAGGCAATGATAACTATTACACTCACAGTGTGAGCCACAGATTTCAGTGAGTATCAGATCAGCCTCCTATGGATTATTCTAGCTATACTAAGCCATCAGACACTCTTAAATGTCTCATGTCATATCAATCAAAATATATGTGTACATGTTAGAGGCTTCACCAGGCTATGCTGGTTTACGGACATGCTTCTTTACATACGTGTTGCTGAAGGTGTTGAAATCTGAAGCTATTTAAGTCACAATGACTTTCGCTATTTATTTCAAAGGGTACAGAATATAAAATCATAGGATTATAATATCTCAAGCTGCAAGGGACCCATAAGGATCATCAAGTTCGACTCCTTGCTCCTTGCAGGACTACCAAAGACTAAATCATGTGAGTAAGAACATCATCCAGCCACTCCCTGAACTCTGACAGGCACAAAAGATAATCACCCTGTCATCAAAAATGACTATAATACTGTTTGACCTTATGGGATACTTGGCAAAGTTAACACAAACAAATTGAAATTCAGCCTGTTGAAAAAAATGCAGTGTAGAATTAGCTGTAATTTAGAACTATGAGCATATTTTAAGCTCTGTTGACTTCATCTATGAGATAATTCTTTAGGCAATATAAAGAGCATTATGATTTGTTTGGCACTGTAATTTTTTTATGTTACCATTACAAATTACTGTGTTATTTTCACTTATCAGATGTAGTCTTATAGTGTAGGAAAGGTTTGTTTATCACCTCTGAAACAGGAAATTCATTTGGAACTGATATCATAAATAAAAGTCTAAATATTTAAAACTCTAAAAGCATAATTTTAAATTGTTTAATCTTTGTCCTTGGTAATTCATTTTCATTACCTTGTGTTATAAAAGTCATTCAAACCATGTGTTCACTTCTAACTAAGCTGACAAAGAAAACTCAGAAACTATCTGTAGTACTTCAGTTTGATGCGATTTTGTGTTGTTGAAAACAGTAATTTTTTTATAAACTCCTTTCTTCTTGAGTCTAAACACAGACTTATTTCAAATTCACTACCTTGACAACAACATCCTACCAAATAAACAGTGACCATGCTTTTACCACAAGAAGGATGCCAATATTGTATTAGTCACTAAGGAGGATGCAATGAACACATTTAGTACTGTGGCCAGTACCACACAAATGATTTGCCAGCTGTGATAATCACTCTGTAAGTCCACACATTCTGCTCTTGCTTTAGCTAAAGACTATGCTGAGACTTAACATCATATGCCCTAAACCTTAAGGTCTTCAAATTCATTCCTTAATTAGCTATGGAAACTGTTGTAACTGGTGACCTTAGTTGTTTTTTTTTTCTTGGTTTGGGTGTTTTCTTTGATTGTGAGGTTTTTTCCACCCCCCTCCAGTTGCCATATATTCCATTATCCAAATGATAAAATTTTTATCCTCTTTTTCTAACAGAAAAGTCTGGGGTGAGGTACAATTTAGAACTCTTCAAATACTAGAAGCTGAAAAAATGCTAATTACATAACAAAACCAGGTTTTCATTTGGCTTTATGTGTTTGCATTTACACATACTTGAAACTAAGCATTAAGCCAAATCCATTCCTCCTTTCTAACCCGTGTACCTCCTTGTAAACACACCAGTCACAAACCCAGTCTCTTGCATTTTGCATCTACCAAGATAAACTATACTGCAAATACATTTCTGCTTCCCATTAATGATATCCAGTTGGTGTGCAGAAGGGAATAGGATCTGGTCTATTTTGATAAAATATACGGGTTTGAGATTTACTTTTTTTCCCCAGGGTATTTTCTTTAGCATACTTTTGGTTTAATTTCACATTTATTTATTAGACACAAGCAGAATTAGTTAAAAGTAGTTATTAGACAAAACATGACTAATTTGGCCTACTTTCAAAAAGTATCTGACCTCACGATAGATCCAACTAATTTAATCTTACTTCTTAAAAAAAATCTCCATGTCAACTCTAAAAAAATGCTTAATAAAACAACCATTAATACTACATTTGTCACACTTTATTTTCCAGCACATACAAAATCTTAGCTCTAGAGAGTCTCCACTGAATTAATTTACTTACTTTAGCTGCTATATTATAAAGATAATAATGGAATCTATTAAGAAAGGGCTACACAATTAGGTTCCATAAAACTGTGGGCAACAATCCATGACTAATCTGCAAATCCTAAGGAGGAAGCAAAATGATTTTTTTTTCTTTATTTAGCTTTAAACAGATAAGATGTGTTGCACACATAATGATCAATGTATTTAAACATTTTCTTTCTGATACTGTAGCTTAACTTTTTCTTCCACAAAACACACTGCAGGCAGCTTACCTTAGGAAAAAAATCATATTACAGGTGAACAACCTGGAAAGTGCCTGAGCATGTAGGTTACATGCAAGTTGCAATATACAATATCAGGTGGACGACTTTGGCTCCAGGATAATTTCCCATTGAAATTTAATTGGATCAAGAACTGTTCTCTTGATTGCTAAATTAAATGTTGGCTGATGATTGTTCAAATAGTATGTGCTGAACTATTTACTTCCCCCCCCCCAAAAAAAAATACACATAAATAAATAAATCTTACTTTGAAAAATTTCAAGTATCTCTATCATACAAAGTATGCATTCAGCTTTGAGTAATAACTAGCTACACGAATGGACAGTAATTTGTTTGTATCCGCTAAAACAGAATGAATCATATCCACAATACCAAATTGTAGTAATAAATTACTGAGCTCCACTAGTAGTTGAAAAAGCTTTATCATATTTTACAGTACAGCTCTATTGAAGTCATCTATTTATTTATTCAACGATACTTCATGGTATCCTAAACATATTGACTATTTACAATCTGTAGAGAGCACACATCTACCTTGATCAAATTATTCAAAAATACTATTTTCCTTACCATCAGTAAGGGGTGCTTATTACAATTAAAAAAAAATTATGAGTGCAGTGTAACTGTGCTGCTGGTATCCACAAATTTCAGACAGTCACCTTGACTATGCAGAACTAATACTACACCCACTGAGTGAATTATTCCTGAGAAGCAGACTTGGTGGCTAGTTGGTCCTGCCACATGCACGCAGCTAAGTCGGCGTGCGCTGTAGGCAGGACCTAGAGGTGGTGGAGTCCACTACTTATTTGACATAGCAGGTCTACAGATTCATGTTCTCTAGGCCACCTGATGGCAATAACTGAAGTGGCAGTTTCAGCCCTGAGGTGTGAGCTCCGTGTGAGCTCGGTGCCTTCAACACCTTCTAGAAAAGAATTCACGGTTCAAGTTCCTCGTTGCTTCCACCAGAAAGACAAGAAAAGCTGTTTAAAGTGCCTGAACAGGTAGTCTTAAACTTCTCTTCAGCCTCTTTTACAACACCAAAAAGTAGGCAGAGATTAGCATCAAGAATAAGCAAGTTCAAAGGGAACTCACTTTCTTTTATTCTCCCTGTTGTTTGGGGGGAAAAAAAAATCCCTATCAAAAGATCAGTCCTGACTTAAACGTAAATTCAAAGCATCCGTAAGCCTGAAGAGGTACTCCATGTTTATCAAGCATATTGCTAACATGGGTAATAGCTGCCAGGAAGTGGATATGGAAGGAAAGATGAGCACAGCAGCAGCATTCAGTTAGACTGAATGTTAAGGCAAAACCAGTAGACACATCTGAAATAATTTATATTCTATGATAACACAAGGCCCTCATGTACACACAATGCTGGAGTCAACATTATGTTCTTTTTTTTAATACCAAGCAATAAAATCCAAACCAAAACCAAACCCAAATGCTCAAGATCAGGACAGTGCTTTGTTCAGCAACTGTTCAAACCAGTGTCTAAATCAGCTGCAAGGACTCTGCATGCTAGAGCCCTGTAAGGCAAAGGAAGCCAGAAAGGATAAACTAGATCTGTCAGACTCATCAAATAATTAACTATACCACAAATACTTAAGTTCTATATAAAAGCAAATAAACTAAGAAAAATCACAGTTGAACCAAGTAAAAATCCACACCAAATTCATTAATTGGTATCTCTTAATTTGCAAAAAAGTAAAGTACTGGACTTTCCTGCAATAACTTCAGGTTAAGCACTGTTTCCTGCATCAAGGACGTATCTTGCACAGAGGTCATGGGGAGCTGCACACAGAACATCGGCAGGATGTGTTCTAAACAATGCACTATCTTAAACATGAAGATGAACTTCAGCATGACACCATTACAGATTAATAATACTGCAGCTTTTAACTAATCAGATTTACATTTATGGGCTTTCTTACATATTAGTTTCTCTGCTCTTAGACAGACTGTAAGTCCTTGGGAAAATGACCTAATTACTTTGGGTTCTACAGTACTTCAGGAAGCAAACTACAGGCAAGTTTAAGAGCAAAAAATTATAGTTTCTGCAGAAAGATACAGTTTCTCCAGATTTGTAAAGTCTGCTTAAACACAAATAATTATTGGACACACAAAACTGAAGTCGCCAATTTCCTTCTAATTTCATGTAAAATTTTCTAATTGCATGTAAAATTTTTCCTTTTAGTTCCAAAATAACCTGAAACAGGCAACTTCATCTTTCCCTCATCATGTTCTGCTGTGTGTTGTCATGGAGGCACCAGAAATTTAGACTAAAGCCATGCAATGTGATTAATTTCTCACAGGTCCTGTAGAAATGCTGTGATCCTTGAGTAATCTCTTAGCAAACATTTTTATCTTCAGAAGGGCATTAAAGTGTAAGACGCAAAAGAGTTGCTACTGCATTTCAGCATTTCTTCTTATAAACCCCCCCACTTCAATATGGCCCTGACCAGTTGGTGCTCAACATTAAAAACCTCATATGGCTTTTACAGGGCAGGCAACCTGCTCATGCAGTTCGTGTTCAAAATGCCAGGCAGCACAACGAGCAAAAGATCAGGTCAAGAACTTTAGCATACTCTTGTATTTTGATTTGGATCTCTGAAAAACATCCTCCGGAAAGCAATTTAACACGAGAGACACATTATTTTGCAGCACACTGCACTGATTTTAGAAGTATCTTACATAATATCTGCTTAGTAAATGACCAAAGAACTTTAATATTGCAGAATTTCCTTGTGTTTAGCTTTTCTCTCTCTGTATTTAAGATTTCATTGATAACTGTTTAAGGCTTTTTCTGCATGAATTTATAAAAATGCGAATGGCATTTCCTGATCTTTGTCTAAATCTACTGCTAATTATTAAAATCTGGTTTTAGAAATGTGCAACTTATTATTCCTTTTTTTCTACATATCTGCCCTGATCCTGGTTTCTAAAGATATCCGTTTTTCTGAAAACACACTTTATTTGAAAAAAAAACAGTATGCAAGAATTTAACCATACATGTAAAGAGTACATGTCCTTTTTAGTGAGCTCATTAGAATTTCTGTGACGTGCAAGTAGTCTCACATGCTTCATGCTGTTGGTTTTGCACCTTGACTGAGAAATTATTAGCATGAGACAGAAAACAACGGATCCTTTTTCATGCATAAATACTTCTGTTCATATACAATTACACTTTACAACTCCCTCTGCAAAATACAGCATGAAGATTCCCAGTGGGTAATTTATATCATGCTCTAGAGACATAAAACATCATGCAAGTATTCTGGAAGTCAGACCACACACCATCACAGTATAGTAAGAAATACCACATAAGATTTGCAAGTAGGAAAAAAATGAAAAATTCAACTTTTATATACAAAAATCAACTCACGCTTCTACCCAGGGTGAAATGAATGCTGTTCAAATACCGTGCCACTTCAATTCTGTAAATGACATTACACGAGCACTGAAACAGCTCTACAAATAATATTATCTCTGAAGTAGCTTTTATGAACTAATGAACAAAAAGAAACCCAAAACAAACCCTAAACCAAAACAAAGTGGAAGAAGTACCCATAGTTGTGACATTAATAAGTTCGTAATATTTCAAGGAACTAAAACCATAAATACTTTTTCTCTGAGATAAGAGGACAGGTGGTTAGAACACTGATCAGCAGCCTCTCCTGAGTGCAGTATCAGGATCTTGGGGTCTTTTTTTTTCCCTAGAAAAAATCCTGCATTGCCCCTTTTTCCAAGGTAGGGTAAAGACCCAAATGTGTAAGACAAAGTTTTTGTCTTCAATTTATAATTCCTCTCAAGGTTATTTTATCATGTATATATCTATATTATGCTTTTTAAGAAATTAATTTTTTTTCACCAAAAGTTACAGTGCTTCCCAAATAAACACTGTAGCTCTTATACTAGAGCCTTTCATTTTATACAGTGACGGTACCTACCATACTTTTCAAAGCACCACTAATACGGTAATTGCTAGCTCTATTTCACTGTAGCTATTAGATGACATACACCATCTACGTATTTGTGATCATCTTCCTCAGAAAATCATTTGAATAATCTCCCCAGATATTTCATTTTAAGGTTGCAAAGTTCTTCCATGAACAGAAATAAAGTCAACATTTGTTTTTATGCTGTATTGTTCTGACATGATGATCCTTGCAATACTTCATTTGTGCAAAATAACAATGAATTTCTCCTAATTCTACCTCCTTCATTCCTTATTGTGGTGATTTCCACCATACTTATTCTACTTTGTTACCCCCTTGCCACTTAAAAGCTATGTTTGGATATTCATCAATATTATTTACAAAACTGCATATAAATTTGGCAGTAAGCACCTCTCTGCAAAGAACTGATAGAAGGTGATCTCCAACGGTATGTTCTTACAAAATGGGATCCAATAATAGAGTTTAGTGACATCCCACATGACAGTCACAAAAAAAAAAAGAAAAACAAAACCCCACAACTTCATGGAGGTAAACCAGATTCAGAGCTGTTGACAACTTTAAAGGACCAAAAACACACGCCCTATGAACAGATAGCCGGAAGACACAAACTGAACAGAATAAGGAATCTCCTTGTGAATACCTGTGAAATATTTGCACCAATGCATCTCCAGCACCACAAAACCAGAAGCTGCATCCTCCTACAACCCACGGAAGGAAGCTCACCCTATCTGCGTGCTATACCACAAGGACTTTGAAATTCTGTCAGGATGCAAAGAAGATGGAGATTCTCAGGTACTCTGGGTATCTGTGAGACACTGTGTGTCCATACAGCACACTGACTCTCAATACTTCTGGCTGCACAACAGCATCTGCACGCTGCTTGTTGTCTGGTTTTGCACGAATACATATAGTTTAGACCACTACCAAAAACTAAGCCTGGGTTTCGCATCCATTTCTCTTTAATTTTTCTTCCTTTTTTTCTAATGACAAAACAAAACAAGACAGTAGTGAGACACTAATTCCCAATGTTGACTTTCCACATTGAAGGTACACTTCTAAAACTGAAGCTACCTCAATGAAGGTGAGCAAGACAGCTAATCCGTCTCTTCCTGTTATTGATCTCCAGTCAGACAGATATATTATCCTGTTTCGTCTGCAAAACTAAACAGACATATGGGAAGAAAATGTGTACAAGCATAGAAGGAGCAACAGAAGCCACACTCAGGAAGCTGGCTGAAAAAAAATAAAAAATGCTCCCTTTCATTTGAAAATGTAACTCAGCCACCATCCTAACAGCATGCCCCATGAGTTACCTTCAGTGAGGATTTATGCACAGAACATGAAATGGGCTTTCAAGCATCATTCTTAGACAAAATGGTGTAGGATCCTCATTCCTTCATCTTTCCTTTCACCAAAAGAAAGAAAAACTCCCGGAATCTTTGACTGTATCCAGCATCAGGCTATTAAGAAGCTGAAACCTGTAAGCTCTTGCAAGTCAACTCAAACTACTGCATCCCACAAAGCTTGAAAAAACTACCTTCTAGACATGAGACATCATCTGCAACTGAGATCTTTGGTTATGAGGTGATGCCAGACACTTTTGTCATCTGAACCACAGCCACTGAGATCTGGAACCTGGACCTACATATCCAGAAGTGTGCATTTCTTTCATACAGTTAGAATTTCATTTCTTAAATCCCTCGTTTCCTTGGTATGAGAAACCAGAAGATGAAGAACCTCTTGTTAGTTAAAGGTGATGGTAAAATTTTCAAAGGGAGGGAAACAACTGGGATGAGAGAGATTGATTGAAACAATACCAATATAAGGACAGAGCAGCATGTGGGAAGAGATCAGAAATTTCTTATATACAAAGGTTAAAGGAAAAGGTTCACAGGTGACTATTCGAAATGGTTCTCATCTAGCAGAAGACACTGAAGAAATGCATCAAGTCAAGCTCACTTGGCATACCAAATTATGAACATACAGAAAGGTAGAAATACACTGTGTGAATTCAAAGCACTGCAAAATGTTTCCATAGACAACCTGCCAACAAGAAGGCCAAAGTCAGCATTAGCATCTGTCTTCCAATTACAGAGTCACAAATGACATATAGCTTAGTGATAAATGACGACTGCTGTCTCGTATTAAGATGGTTGCTCTAGCAGATGTTTTCAAATTATCCCAAGCTATGTCACAGGGAAAGGCAAAAGAAATGGAAATATGCCCAGAGAGACCTGGTGCACCAGCAGCCTAAGGGAGATATTTTAAAAGCCATTTGCTACGCTCTCATGAAAACTTAGCTACAAAAAATGAATACAGAAAAGAAAAGGGGAATATGTTATATTCCTCAGTGGAAGTTTTATGTTTCTGACTACAGGATCATCCGGAATAAAATGTGCTCATTTCAACTTAACTTGGATAGAGTCCAGGCCTTCAAAGAAAGGGGGAAAAAAACCCCAAGCCAAACAACCCAACAATTACCCCAGAAAAGAGTGCTCTATGTTACTGCTTTGTGATGACAGAGCCAGGGCAAAAAAAAAAAACAAAAAAAAACCAACCCTTTTTATCATTAACATCTCCAAACAGTAATCCAGGTATCACATACTGACTCCAAAAATTAAGTCCTGCTCCCTGGTAAGAAGAGCTACATTGCTTTTACTGCTACAGAACCTCTGGGACACCATATGGAAGCTGTCCAAAAAGAGTGCAGACAAATAAAAGAAAGGGAGAGAAAAGAGTGACCACCCTTGTCTGAAATGGCTTAAGGAGTAAGGTTCTGTCAGGTCTTACACACAGTTAGAGCTAAGAGAGGTCTTCAAATAAAAAACCTGATGTGGAAAACAAGTTATCTCCTGAAATGCCATAGTCAAATCAGGTAAGTACAGAAATGCTGAAATACTATGCAGGCGGAAGGGAGGATGCGAGCGGGGACAAACGCAGAGGCTGTGCTCATCCAGTGTAGCCTCATTCTCAATAGCAGCTTTCTGGAAGCATGAGACAACAGTAAAAGCACGCCCCAGTAGACAAAATTACCACCAAGAGGAAGGTGCCAAAAAATGCTGCTACAAGTTAAGGAATGGGTAGGCGTCTAGTCTTGACCTATGGTGAGGGAGAAAATCCTCTCCCTCTCGTTACCATGGTGATCCCCTTTTCAGGTTTCTTTGGATAAGCTTTGCGCACAAGTGTAAAATTTGGCATAAGAGGAGAACAAGTATTAATTATGTGCTCCGGACAAAAACAGCCTTATTAAATCTCAAGAGATAATACAACAGAGGCTGTAAAAATTAAGTTTGGTTACAGAGATTAAGGGCTGAATAAACTATCTCATGTTTAAGTGCCTTGAGCTCCATCTTCTTAAAACGGCAATGCCAGCCTGAGGGTGTTACACCTGCCTATTACAATTTGGGTGAGAACTTGAGATCCTGTATGGTATAAGACTGGAGTAAAAATTAAAACAAAAAAAACACAACCCTGCATGAAGCCTACATACTACTGTTCCTTGGTACAGGATTGCCTTTATTTATTACACCATTTTATTAACTATTCATGCAGTTCTGTTTCTGTTTCCAGGCGGCAACATCACTAGCCAAGCTCTACAGAAATGCAGCACCTTTGCAGGATGGACATTGCAAAATCTAACACAAACAGATTATATTGATACACTTGCAAGCACTAACCCCATGAGACATAGAGCAGAATAAGCATTGAATTGAACAAGTATATTCAACAGTTCTGGTGAAGAAATTTAGAGCAGGGAAAAAAAAAAAGAGAAAAAAGAAAACTTTAATTCAGGAGGGTGTATATATATCTAATTGAACACTACTGTAAGCTTTATTTTTAAATCCTTGATTTCAGACCTATTTCATTACCTAATAAACAATGTGATTTCCTCCTAAGCATAATTTTTTCCCATATGCTTTCATTAATTTATGCTATCTAATCTTACTCTCTGAAATACACAATATCGGATAGACAAGCTATACAGAAGACAAGGAACTGCACTGTTGCCATTAACAATTTCTTTTTTTCCTGTGATCGTTATTATGAGTGATAAATTTATCTTTAAATATATACCCTTCACACTTTTGGATCCTCTGGATCAGTGAACACCGACCAAACTTGAAACATCTTTTAACTGAAGGGAAATACATGAACTGTACGCACGGACCCACATACCAGCAAGAACTAGCGTTGCCTTTTTAAAAGGTGTATTAACATTGAAATACAATCCAACACGACCGGCTGAGCATACACTATGCCTACCAGCACACCTACTTTTTATTTGAAAGTAGACCACCTAAATTAAACAACTACTTTTTGTTAAAAAAGTAACGAATTTCATATGCTGTCCACTACATATCTCACCATTTTTTGCTTCTGTTACTATTTTTCTTTGGTTGGTTGTTTTCTTTGGGGGGGTGTTTTTTTGTTTGGGGTTTTTCTTTGTTTTTTTTTTTTTTTTTTGCTTCCTGAATTAACAGTATATTTACGTATCTCTCTAGCAGATGTATAAACCAACATGAAACGGGATTACCCCAAATCAATCAAGTGCTCCCTGTTAAATATTGATTACTCCATAATTTTTCTCCGAGATCAAATGAAACCTTTGGAAACTAGCGTGGTGTGACAGCTTCATCGCTGGCATCCTGAGCCGGGTTTAGTAACAGCAGCAAGAAAGAAGGAAAGCCGCAATTACCTAAGGGACACAGCCAAATGCCCGGCTTCCTAGCGGAAGGGAGAACGGGACGGTGGGGACGGTGGGGACGGCGGCCCCGCACCCAGCAGCCGCTCGGCCGCCCGCACACACACGGCCCCCTGCACGGGAAACCCTGAGGATCGGCGCGGTAGGGGAGGCCTGTGCCCCCCGGGATGCGCCCTAACCCCCGGCGGCCCAGCCGGTCCCCGGGACAACTCGCCGCTAAACGCCCGCACCTGTGCCGCTCCGGGCTCCGGGCAGGCTCAGCCGTCCTCCCAGGGCCCGGCTCCGCAATGCCGCCTTGCTCCCATCCCCTGCTGGCCTGAAACGCTTCCCCAGGCACTGCGCCTCCGGGGAGTCTGAGCCAGGGTCCGGACGAGCCCCGCAAGACTTGGCCCGTTCTGCGAGGCTGCCCGGTGCGGTTCCTTCTCCCTGTTCCCGGGGATCCCCGCGCCACGCGGGGCTTGCTGGAAGGGGAGAGGAAGGGAGCAAACATTCACCCCGCTTCTCTTGTCCTGCCGAGGAGAGACACGGCACGAACTCGCCCTGAACAGGCGACATCTAGTTATAGAGCCGCACAGGGCTGCGGGACGCGAATCCGCTTCCCCGTCCGGTCCGGGGAGCCGGCGGCCGTGGAGCAGGGCCCAGGGCTCGCTCGCCTGCTCCTCAGGGACGGGGCGCCCCCCGGGGCGGAGAAGAAGGATCGCAGGCCTCGGAGGCTGCTGAAACACCGGCGAAGGGGGAGATAAAAGCCCCCACGATGCCAGGCCAGCTAGAAATTACTCGTTTGAATGATGCAGCAAACGACGGTGTGTCTGTGTGTGTGTGTGCTGGGGGGGGTTATGGTGGCGTTTAGTCCTCCCGTTGCCACTCTCCAGCCCTGATTAACACTGTACGGGTTCCCTGCCGAAGCGGAACGCTCGCTCTCTTCCGCGCACACAGCAATTAATAGCAACCTTCATCCCGCGAAACCTTCGCCAAGCGCTCCCACATGCTCACAGCCCGCGGTGGCAACTGCTGGGAGCACAATAACGGGAACCTCTCTGCCTCTCAGACAGGGGGAAGTGAGGGGAAGGGAGCCAAACCTCCCGCGGTAGAAGCCGATCCCCGAGGACGAGCAGTCCCGGGAGCCGCGGGGAGCGGCAGCCGCCGACGCGGCGGGAGGGCAGGCTGCCTGCCTGGCAAGCGGAGGACGTACGGCGCAGCACGCTGCCAAAACACCATCACCCACCGGCTTTGTCAGCAGACAGCACGCAAGCATTTACCTTTTTATGCCCGCTGTCCGTCAGTCAAGCGCTTGAGGGAGAGAAGAAGAAAGGACAGGAAAGGAAAGGAGAAGAAAAAGACAGAGGAATCTAGAGAGCGAGAGGCGGCTGCTAATCCCCGTGTAGCAAGACTTCCAGCAGCAGCAGCAGCAGCAGCATGCGTGTGTGTGCGTGCCCGGAGTGGAAGCGCAGCCCTCCTGGCGATGCACCGGCTCTTGCACCGAAGTACTGTCATGTGCGTATCTCGGTGTGTGTACCCATGGAACAGGGGAAAAAAAAAGGAAGAATAAAAAAAAAGGGAGACGGGGGGAGACCAGTCAGTCAGTCAGTCACACGCCCGGCTGTGCGCTGCTGGGGGGAGGAGGAGGAGCCCAGTGCTCCCCAGCCCAACCGCCACTGGAGCCGCTCGCTACTACGGCGGCGGCAGCGCCCCGCAAACAGCCGGCTCCGCACGCCTGCCCTTCCCCTCCTGCTGGCAAGGACGTGCCTGCGGGAGAAACCCCTCAGGGCCTCTGTCCCCGGGGTCCCTCTGCACCCCGCCCTGCCCGAGACAAGCGGGAAGCAGTTGGAAAAAAAAACATCCCCCTCTTCCTGCCCTCGAAATACCGCCCTGCGCCTCTCCGCAGCCTCCGCGGGGGACAGGGCTGCGGCACACCCCGAGGGAGAGGCAGGCCGAGCAGTGCCCCCCGGAGGGACGGGGGCTGCCGGTAGCACCGCGGCGAGGGACGCGGCTTGTCCGCGGGGATGCCGCTGCAGCCGGAGGCAGAGAGGTGACGAGCGGATCCCCCAAAAAAGCCCGTCGGTCGGTCCTTGTCCCAGGGGGATGCCCGGCCTCACGGTTGTGAGTCGGGAGGGGGTTTGCGGGATCTGTAGCTGTAACTGTAAATAGGTGCTTGTGGGCATTGGGACTGCTAACGCTGGGAAAGGTTGTGCTGAGCCATTCCACAGTGCGGATACCCTGGCACTCGCGTGTCCAGTCAGGTACATTCAAATTTCAACGGCGGTATATGACTGACTAAAAGGTATTTAAACCGTGGTGATACATTCTAATCAGTTATTTGCTACATATTAAATATTATATCCAACTTTTGGATATATGGCCACGGCTATGCATATAAATGAGATTTTGACATACAATTCATGAACAAGCTAAAATAGAATGAGCAAATTACTGTTATAGTCCTAAATTTACTAGTAGGCCGTGCCAGCAAGTTTCAGGATGTGATTTCTTTAAGCCCCAAGCCAGCAAAAGTTTATGAGAGATGTCCTTGATATTTTACTCTTTGTCCAAACCACATAATCTCTATGGACCAAAAGTTACTCTTAGTAGTGGAAAAAGGTTTATTAAATTACAAGGATGGAAAAAGCTTTAGTGGGGATATCAGGTATACTGTTTATACTATTTTTTTATTATTTAGTGGACAATGTAAACCTAATGGCTCAGGGGTAAACCAAGGAGGACAGGAAGTGTTGACATTTTAATGACAAATGTAGGTCACATCTACAAGCTAGGTAGGGTAGCCAATTCTGATGACTGATAATTGCATTAATTAGCAAGCAAGCAACCAATTGAGTGGGAGAAAATAATGGTCAATCTGTTTAAAAATAATTGTTGGGAGTTTTTTCTATCTGTAAACATAATAGGGTAGAGAGGAAATAGCTGAAAGGATTGCCCATCTTGTTGGGATTTAGCAGTTCACCATAAAATATTTTGAGACTTCCCAAAAGTCCTGCCATAAAATCAGAGCGACCAAATTTGTTGCTACTAAGTTGTACAAATCAAGTCAGCATGACATCATTTAAAAAAACAAACTGCACCCCAAAGCCATATCAGGTTTGTTTGTTTTGTTTATATAAAATAAAGGTACACATACCCTTTTAGTTCTTCAACTGAAACAGAGATGCTGAATCTGAGCTAACTCAGGTAAAGAAGCTAAATAGTACAGGGCTTATTTTTCTTTTTGGTGTTTACATATACAGCACTATTCTGTGTAGCATATTACTTTGTCGCTTGGCAAGAATTTTTTGATTTGTCATCATGAACTGTATTTTCAAGCTAGTTTCAAATCTGGTATAATCTGCTGTTTAAAATACGATGATCTGTGAAAACCTCATAGTAGAATTTATGTAATCTTTCCGATGCAATTATGTGAAGATTTAGCCTGCCCTCCGTAGGCCTGTGAAGTCAAGCAGATTTAGTCATTGTGATAGTTCTGTGAAAATATATTTGCCAAATAGGTTGATTACAGTAGAACAGGATAGTAATGAAAAGATGTAACATGTAATTTTTAGGCTTCATACAAACTTCCAGAATATGAAGTAGACCGAATTTCCTTTGAAGATTGAAGAATAAGAAGGGAAGATGAGACATTTATGCATAAAATTAGCCAACCTCAAAATGAAATCTAAACCATTTAATCACTTTCTTGCACTCTCCTTGTTTGTCTGACTTCAGTCTGACTGGGCCGCAAGGATAAAAGAGGGAAGTCTTGTTATAAATTCTCTCCTCAGCTGATCTGGAGGAAACTGCATCTTGGAGGAATAAGAAATTCAAGCTGCTTTACGTAATGACATAGGTGGTCTTTGTGGGCCATAAGTATTTTGATCTTAGGCGTAACACTTGTCTGTAATGGTAGTCCTAGTACTTGTGGGTGTTTCAGAAGACATGCAACTTGGAGAGGAGATTTCCAGGGTGGGAGCAAATATTCTTCATGGGCTCTGTGAGAGATGGCACAATTGAAACTTAGAAGAGGCTGTGAAGCAGGGGATATCAGTAAGGACAGTAAACAGATGCAAGTGAACCCGACATAAAGAAGATGGCAAAGCCTGGAAGAAAAATGTCCCGAAATAGCTTTTAGATCAGAAAAGTAGGAATCAGAAAGGAACATTTTAAACAGTGGAGATGAGGTTCAGTACTAAAATCTTCAACTATCTGCAATTTATCAAATTACCCCCAATGCAAATGTCCTTATTATATGCTATCCTCACACTTTGGTCTCTTTCTTCTTGGAGGAAGTTCTCTTTGCTTTGACTGATGGTGAAATAGGTCATCATATCGTCTGTCATTACTACGTAGTTAAACTACATGCATGCTTACATGAATTTCTAACACATGCTGGTATTTATCACCTTGGCACCTTTATTTAAGTTTGAAAATTGTTAGTTTTGTGTCTCACTGCCCTCTACTGGAGAGCAGGTCAGAACCGCTCCATGAGGTGTTAGTATGTACTTAGGGCCACGACAGTTGGTGGCTGTCCTCATTTGTTGGTGGATAACCTTTCTATGAAGTTTACAACTGTGAAGGCGTGAAAGGCCAGCGTCCATAAGAAGAGTTCTTTTTTTCTCTGGGAATTCAAATAATTGATCATACAATCTGCTGTCTGCAGTTTGTTGACCCAGGCAAACTGATGACTGAGCAATGGTTAAGATTTTAAGATATATGTCTTCCATTAACTTCTGGGGAAGAGGCATTGCAGATATGCTGAAAATCTTGAGCAGTGCTGTTTTGATAGTATTTGCCTGTAACTTTGTAGATAACCTCATCAAGTTTCGTATCTAAATCCTTTGGTTCATTCTCCATTACAAGATTTCCCTCCATCCCTTTTCCTACTCTGGCCTTTCATGCCTCTCTACTTACCTTTCACTGTCTATATCAATATTGCCAGACTATCACATATTTGTTGTTTAATTTTCATTTTCCTCACAGTCTGGGCAGTAGCAGAACAACTGAAACATGGAGAGCACAGCAGTGATATTCTCCCAGTTCCCCCATGTGCCATTTCCTGCACCTACTGCCACAACAACTCATGCACATCGCGAGCAGTTTCTGTTGGAACACAGTGAGTTTTCCAGCTGGGTGGGCATACACATTGCCAAGGCACGCTGAGAGCTGGGGATAATGAGGCCTGATCAGAGTGTACAGTAAAGAAAGTTTCGGTATCTAACTCAAAATATGCTTTCTAAGCTGTAGGTGCCAGTAGTTTCTATGCTAATTTTTGACTACACATCTCGGTCAGATTTACAAAGATGAAGATCACATGTGTGCTCTTCTCATTCACTTGTGGCATTGGCTAGCGCTTCAAGATAGCATTCTGAGTGTGACTGTAAGGGTATCTTCAGCATGGCCAGAAGAATAGCTTTGGTGGTTTCTACCCTTAATCTGATTAAT
This sequence comes from Lathamus discolor, assembly GCF_037157495.1. Lineage (NCBI taxonomy): Eukaryota > Metazoa > Chordata > Aves > Psittaciformes > Psittacidae > Lathamus > Lathamus discolor. The sequence goes on along the minus strand of NC_088885.1, from coordinate 109,237,525 downwards.
GGCAGAGCCATTTAACCTGTGCTTTCTCCTCCCCCTCAGAGTACCCTGAAGCAAACATCTGGCTATAAAATTTTATTTAAAATATTTCAGCTTTCCTAATGCTATAAATGTCTTTCACTGAAAAGGGTTAGTGTCCACCACAGCCATTGCAGGTCTGTTTGTAGTATTTTATTCTGTTGTACTGAAGGCAGTAATGTCCTAGGTGGATGAATTGTGTGGGTTGCCTCATTTCATGTTGCCTAATTATTTGCTATAAAAAGCACAGCATCAAATTCCATTCCCTGGCCTAATGGATAACATGGAGGAATTAATAGGGCATGGAGTGGAGTTGTTCCCAGTGAGTAACTCCTAAATGACAGATGTATGCCAAGGAAAATGTAAACAGGCTCACCTTGTATAACCGCATTGACTATTGACTGGTCACTTAAAGATGGATGATAAGAAAGCCTGGAGAGCCACTGGTTGCTCATCCAGAAAAATTGGAAAAGAGTAGCAAATAATCCAAATACAGTGTCACTCCAGAATACCTACTTACTACAGAGAAAAAACCCCTTCAAGATTATCATGGGTTTACAATTAATGCATATTCTTCTATAATTTGGAAGTAAAATAAGTACTTTGTTAAAGGTTATTCTTGTGACCTTTAGGCTATCAAATACAATTCCACAAGACTTTTGACTTTCAACCTGTATCAGGAAATAAGTCAGAAGTCTTGGGAGGCTTCTCAAAGAGGACTCTGTTTTGGAAGCTGTAAAATAGAAGATTTGAGGATGACATCTTCCCTCCCACATGCCAAATCTTTGTTTGGTGTTAGAAACAAGCAAGTTGCTGTGATTTTCAGGTATCAGGATGTATTTCTCTGGTATCAACAGCACTGTTCTGGATAAGCATAAAAAGAGAGGAGGAAAAAATATTTCAAACCAATGAAATTTCTTCAGTAGAATGAGAATACTTTTCCAGACATTGAGATACAGAAAAGCCCTGAGCAAAGTGCAAATCAGTTTGTAAACATCTGCATCAAGAAAGTACATTCAATTTGTTAAGTAAGGAGAGTTATAATAACTTAGGATATCATGTTTTTTAAATACAAGCATATAGTTCTAAAGTGGAGTGCAATACAACCATGGGAGTATTTTTGTTCCTTTTGATAGAAAAGTGGGGAAACAGGGCTTTTTAAGAACTTTATATGAATGAGAAGACTAATAATTATGTAGAAAACTGTCTCTCACTCAGGATTTTAGGTGAAGTATTTTTAGATAAAAAATTATATTTTATATTTGCATTAATTCCTGAAGAGGCAGCACAAATAGCACAAAGAAACTGAAAACTACCATAACTAGTTTGTACAGAAACCACAATTCTCTACCATGTGAGCTAGGTAAGAACTCCTTTCTTACAACAGGTAATAGGAGAAGATGCTCTGCTCTACTCAGACCAACTGCACATCAAAAAGCCCACAACAATCAACTGAGATCGAAACTGAGACCATGGCTTCATTTTCCTAATGATGCTATCAGTTCAAACATTGTTGAGGATAAAAGACTATTGAAAGCAATCTTCTCAATAAATAAGTTCATTAATAATTTAATAATGTACAGCATGAAGCATGATGAAAAAAAGAAAACTTGTCACTTCTATATTGCAGGTGGAAAGTAGAGTAACAATAGAAGCAGAAACAAGAGCTGGACTCCTATATTCTGGGTTTCGATTTTAACAGTAGGGTTATCATTTGTATCTATCATGGTCCGTTTTAGAGACCAAAAGATTTTTAAAATGAAGGCCGTCACGTGAAGCACCGGTGTCCTGGAGAGAAGTTCTAAAAGCATTCAACAGGGCTTTCTGATGTGACAGCTCAACTCCCTCTCTCTCCTTCAATGGCTGGATATAAAAGAGTGATAGCTAGATTTTACTAGATTTAATGTGCAATAATCTTGTAATTTATATGGTAAAAGGTGGGGTGATAGCAGTTGTCTGTATTCTTATTACGCCTATCCCAGGGTGAGAGGAATTGAGCATAAAATGTACATTAAAGCAAAAGGGAAGACAGCCAAAGCTTTAGAGTATGGAACTATTAATTTTACTGAGGTTTGGAGTTTTTTTGTTAGGGTTTTGTTGTTGTTGTTGTTTTGGGGGTTTTTGTGTGTGTTTTTTGTTGTGGTTGTTGTGGGGTTTTGGTTTTTTTTTTTTTTTTTGTTGATTTTTTTTGTTTGGGTTTTTGGGTTTTGGTTTTTTTTTTTTACTTTATGGAAAAAAGAGGCAACAGTTTCATTTGTTAACTGTTTTTCACTATCCTTTCATGTGAATCCAAATAAATAAGTAGTAAGCACTACACAACTTTCAAAAGGTCCCAAAATTCAAGATTAAACTCACGTTTTTACAACATGTTCAGTTCTTTTTCACTTTGTGCCTGGAAGATATGCTGCTGTCTCACAGGGTGTTCCTGAGAAGAGCTTTTAACAGGAACTTCTAACAGTTAGATTCCAGAAAGACCGATAATTAAGACTTGCATCAATAAAGGTATCAGTCAAGTATGGGAAAGGAATTATTTTAATTATTTTAAGGCACTATAAAGAGCTGGTAACGTCAATGAAGGTAGCATACATGGATATTTTAGGCTTGTTTCTCCTCCCATGGAAGTCAACAGGAGTGTTATGATGAAAGTAGCATCAGAGTAGGATAATAAAATATCTCCTCAGATTATAGGAAACACTATTTTCCTATTTTCCATCTGTGATCTGTAAAGTACTGCATGCATATAACAGTTACAATGTAATTATAATTAAGCATCATATTTCATGGGAGGTCTGCAGTGAAAATAATGACAAATCAAGGACTACACAGGGAGAAGCTACTTATGATATTTTAAAAAATGTATGAGAACGTATTCCAACATACTTCTTTCTCAAGTAGAAGAAAGTTTTCAGGTAGTGGTACAATTCAACAGTCCACAAAACAGGGTCCTGGTATGGAAGGCTGTGATAAAAGTTTTGGGTTAGTATTAGCAATTTAAGAAGTGATGGCTTGTCAGATCTCTTGAAATCCCTGCACTTTTGAGTTTCATCAATTGAATTCTACCTGCACTATTCCAGGATAGTCTTTTCTTTTTGAAGCATGTATATATAGTTGCAGTTACTACAGGCATTATGAAAGATCATGCACACCTCTTTCAAAAGTTCTCTACTAGTGAATATGGAAAGAAGTATGCACTAACAGCAAGTGGCTCTCTTCTGCATTCTCTGTGGCAGTTTCTTGCCAGGTGTTTGGGGTGGTGGTGTTTACTCCTCAAAAGCAAGGAGGGCAGTTGATGCAACGTGCTTGAATAAACGCTCCTCAAAGAGATTTTACTCCTCATCAGAAAGCCAGCAGCTGTTGAATGCTGCTGCTGTCCCCATGAACAGTATTCTGTTGGCAGCATCCTTTCCCATTCCTAGCAGCCATCCAATGTTAGTTTTGTCAGTGCATTTCTGACACTGCGTGCTTGTTTCCAAACAGCTGAAGCAGCCTTCGGAATTCACAAAATCCATAGACTTTTAATATGTGTGGGAAGATACAAAGTTTGTAACTCCTGTAAGAGGAAATTATAGAATCATGGAATGGTTTGGGTTTGAAGCAGCCTTAAAGATCATGTAGTGCCAACCTTGCTGCCATGGGCAGGGACACCTTCCACTAGATTAGGTTGCTCAAAGCCCCATCTAACCTGGCCTTGAACATTGCCAGGGATGGACCAGCCACAACTTCTCTGGGCAACCTATGCCAATATCTTCCAGAGGAAAGAATTTCTTCCTGATATCTAATCTAAATCTATCCTCTTTCCAATTAAAACTATTCCTCCTTGTTCTGTCACTATATGCCCTGGTGAGAAAGTCCCTCTCCATCACTCTTGTAGGCCCCCTTCAGGTACTGGAAGGCTGCTATAAGGTCTGCCTGGAGCTTTCTCTTCTCCAGGCTGAAAAAGCCCAGCTCTCACAGCCTGTCTTCATAGGAGAGGTGCTCCAGCCCTCTGATCACCTTTACGAGCTTCTTCAATTCCAGGATTCTAGCTACCAGCTATCCAGAAATTTTTGTTTTCTAATAATCAGCAAACTAGTCTGTAATTAGTCTTCAGCTGAGCTTGCACCGTCTTGGAAATCTGCAAGCGCCTGTAGAGTGCTGTGCAGCTCAGCATGTTTTCTGAAGTTGTTTGGAGGCCGCAATAAAGTGTAACTGACAGCATTCTTATATAAATCATTCCTGCACAAAAGAGCGCCAACACTGAAAGCTTTGATCTGACCTGGTGACATTTCATTTCTAGAAGCTTGTAAATAAAAATGAAAAGCCCAATTTGCTCCTTTTTTAATACCCATTAAATTTCACTTTAACATTAAAATGACATTCAGTAAAGGACAGCGAGCTACCATGAATAAATCACCATGCATACAGAATGCAGCATTTCTGAAGACAGAAACCCTTGGCAAAGGCAAGACTAGCAAATTGCATGGTGTCCAACTCCATGTTCTAAGGAAAAAGAGTTTGGCCGATGACTAGCAGTCAAGATTCCTCAACTTACGAAAAGTGACACAGTAGAGCTTAGTAAGCAATTTGGTGATTAGTTGGACCCTGGGAAGGACCTTCTGCTGTATAGCTTCCCTGTACTGCTTCAGTGTCACAGAACAGCCAGAGAGGCTGTAAAATTGACTACCACAGGGGAAACCTGAAGGCAAGAAAAAATACCATTTTGAATTTGTTCATAAAGGAATTACATCATGAAATATTTGTTAATTAAATGTACTGCTGTGATCAAGAGGATTCAAAATCTACCAGCATGACCAGCGATCAATAATGGGGGCAGAATATTCTAAGCACAGGTAAAATGTCAAAATGCATTCCTACCAGTAACATTGTAGGGTACTGTGTTAATTTCTTCTCAATACTTCCTCCATTTATTTATTCAGAGTTTTTGAACAGCCTTCCTTGAAAATTGAAGCTGGGGTAGAAACCCAGGTGTTATTTCCGCATCACTGAGGAATAGGAAGTCTCAGGAGTATGCCATTGACTTAGTATTTAATAATGTTGCTCTTTGAGCCAGGCATAAACCACTTCTATCTGTCACTGATACATTGCTTCTGCAGGGTTAACAAGAATAAAAGTGGTAATATACGCTTTTGTCTTTAAGAAGGATAAGAGTTATAATTTTGAAGAATGAATTCTTTTGTAAGAAAGTGCCACAGTTTTAATTGCATCATATGTCATTTTCTACCAAAAATGCTGCAGAAAAAAGGGCAGGGAAAGGAAGGGAGGAAGTTTTACATGCAGGTAGAAAGTTACCAATCTGACCTGCTAGTTCACCTATTCTGGGTTTCTGTTAGTCTCTGGAAAAGATTCCTGAGGGAAACTGAGAGTCCCCTTTCTTCATCCTTAAATACTCCTTTGGAGAAAACACTCGAGATTATATTGTTCTGCCAAGTAGCTGAATAGGCCTATTCAAACACAAGAATTATTTTGGTATTGATTTTCACTCATTTAAATGGATAAATTTGCAGACTTAAAGGCTGAAATTCTAGAGTTTGTAAAATGCTATTATCAATATTTTTGTGGCAGATGGGCATAATGTTACTCCTTCAACACAATTTAGTGCTTTGTTTTCTCCCTATAGTCTGATTATTATCCAGTATTCTTTAATGAAAATTAGCAGACTACAGGGACCAACAGCAGGCTGTCTTTAAACTGTTCTTCATAGATGAGCTGTTCTAAATCCCTTGGGTGACTCTGAACCCATGAACAGCAACCATATTCTCACCTTCACTGACAGAAGCAAGTAGTGCTTATTTGACAGTTTCATTCAGCAATGTAAGTTATACAGGTAAAAAGAGCTGTTAAGGTGGTCTCCTATTTATCACTTTTTTTTTTTTTTTTCTTCTATACAAGGTCTAATACCTTGATTTAGTTTTTAAGAAGATCAACATCACCTGAAACATGCTTAGGAAATGAATGATTATTCTCCTTTTCCATGAAAACAAACTAACCTAACCAGCATCAAGTAAACCAGCTTTGCATAGTTACAACCCAGTATCAGACTGGGCTCATAGAGGAGTTAGCCAAAGGCCAATTACAAGCTGATCTAGCTAAAGCCAGTGTATTCTGGACCTAGGACAATCTGGATTTAGGCCAAGACCTAGGATGGAAAGAGCTTTACTGGATGATGAATTATCTCCTGCTGTCAGCAGACAGTAAAAACACATACATTCTCATCCTCCTGGAATTACACACCATAAGATAAGATAACAAGTGCCACTTTAGGGTAGCATGAATCCTGAGAAATATATTCTCAATTGCTTGTGATGCTGTGCCTGCTTATTTTCCAACATTTCTGTGAACATAATATGGACTATATATTGCAAATTTCATCCCTCTCTGCATCCAATGTAATCAAAAGAGCTCTCTGCACAGATAGAGTGCACCCCAGTATAGTAGATGGCTTTCAAGAAAAGAGATTTTAATATTCATATTGCTTTAATGCTTAGGAACCATATTCAGGATCTGCCAAGTGCTTTGCAAATACAGAACAAATGACTATCTTTCAGAGAGCTAATAAACTGAGAACAAGAGACGGAAGATGCACACAGACAAGTAGGAGAGTGCAAGGAAAGAATGGAGTTGAAGATAGCCAAGGCAACAAAAACCTAGCTCTGCAACTAGCTGTATACCCAAATGGAATGATGGCAGGCTTAAGGCCAACTTACTCATTGAACTAATAGAAGAGTCTTTTCGTATTAGACATTATTAATATTATCACTGAGAATTTGTTAACCAGGTTCAGGGCATCCATTCCAGCTTCTAAATATGAGTGAAACTATCCAAAATTCACTTAGAAAATGCATTTACAAAATGGATTATATGGAAAGGTGTCAAAAAACTGTGTGTCTTAGAATTTTCTGTAACTGAACAAGAATTAGGTCTGGGGAAGTGACTGGGTGATTGTTCTGAAAATTTTACATCATCCACGCATCTGAAAAGGCTAAAATGAGAGTCATGGACAGCCATGCTTTGTAAAACACACCTAAATGCAAGAACAAGGCCAATTAGTTTTGAAAGTTAAGGACTTGCTAGCAGTGCAATAAAAATTAATCAGAATTAATGCTTGCATACGCTCTTACAGGCATCACATTAATCAAGTGTAAAGCAAACAGAAAGTGGTATATATGGCAAATTTATCCTTCTCTGGAAAGGTTTTACCACAGGGCCTCACATATTTGGAGAAGGAACTCTCTACATCTTCAAATGTGTCAATAACGCATAATAAGTGTGATGGTGAAGGTAAAAACTATATAGTGTGCATACTCAAGAGCAGGACACATAGGCAGGAGGTAGTAGGATAGGGAGAAAGTTTTGTAAGATTTTAGATGCTTTCTTCATACCACTAGTAAAATGATAAAAAAAATTATAAAAGCATTTTCCTATGTAATAAAAGAATGTGTTCTTTATACACTGAAGCACATACAAGTCTCCCTCCTAGGTTGATACAAGAGGAATGCAAACAATAAAGTACCATTATTTCTCTGAGAGTTTGAAGCTCTGAGCACCCAGTGCTTGGTGTGTTCCAGATAAAGGTTCTTAGTGTAGTGACAGCCAGCAAGGTTACCCATAAGGGTAGGATGGAACAGGCGCATAAACATTTATAGAATTACATTTTTGTTCTTTATGCTGGAGCATACACTCTCAATTTAGTATTTGCAGTTTTAAATACTGCCCTCTGAGAAGAAACTTGTACCACTGTTCGAAACATAGTTCATCAACTTGCCATTCCCCAGCTGGCTTCATTGATGCTTTGTTAGCTCTGTTTTCTCTTAGAAAGAGAAACATATAGACAAAAATGTGTATCTGTATATCAAACGGCTATGTCAAAAGAGGAGAATAAATACCCTTCGAAGTGCTAACCCTTACACTTTTAACACTGTTCAATTTCTATGGACGTTATTCAACTTTCATGTGGTGAACAAGTAGGTGAAATAAAATGAAAGTAGGAAGATAAATAAATATTTTTAAGTAATTCTGGACACATGCAGATACTTTAAAAAATATAATAGGACAGTCTTTTCACCATGTGTCTAGACAATAGCTAATACTCCACGCTCCTAGCTTACAACTAGAGTTCCTTGATGCTTAGCTAACTTAACATTACATTTATTTCCTCTCCTCACCTAAGCAACTTATCCATAAGGCTTAATATGTATTTTTGAACTTCCAAAATCTTATGTCTGTGGCCAGGGCTGGATCTGCAGTGCAGAACATCTCATTCCAGAGGAACTCAGGAGGTGACTGGAGCTGTCACCTCCATGGAAGCAAGGTGCCAATTTGAGCAGACATGAGGATGTTTGCTCCAGGGAGCTGTTGAAAGATGCTGAATTGGCTGGAGAGGAAGAAATGTTGTTCTTTTTACTGGCAATAGCTGATGTGAATACTGCAAGGTCTGCTTCTCCATACCCATATGAACACCACCAGGGCCAAGAAAAAAATAAACTGGCCTTTCTTACAGTAAGCCGATACTGAAAGAGGAGAAAATAATGGTTTCTGCTTTGAAACATCGCAACATATCTCATGCTCCATTCACTTAGACTGTAAATGGCTTTCTAGGTCTTTAGTACCAAAACACTAAATCCTACTGTACTAATGTGAAGCCCTAAAACTCTATACAAACACATGAAGTCCCTCACCAAATTCCATACCTTTGTCTGAAACAGAGCACTTTGATACAAAATTTTGAACTCCTGTCCTATTTAGCTGTTCTAGAAAGAATCTACATCCTCAGGAAAGCTAATGTTATAACTCATACCATACTTCTAGTGGCCTTCTTCAACTTCAGGCTCCATTCGAATGTTTTTCATTTTTAGCCCTACCAAATAGCTTTCACCCAAATCTCAGTCTCTGTTAAATACTGGGTCATTCGTTCCACTGCATGTAGAGCAGCAAAGATGGAGAACAGTTCTGCGTGATTAGGATGCAGATAATAATGCTTGAATTTGAGCATGTAAAAAATATTCTATTCAGAAAAAAAAACTTACAATTGAATTTAAAAAAGGGAGATGCAGAAAGAGAAACGATATCATGAATATGTTTCCTCACAGACAGATTTATTTTTTCACTCATGTGAAAGACATGATTCCTAACACCAGTGACCTTAAACAATTTTGTTTTATAACTAACAGGAGCATGGAGGCTAAACAGGGGAGTCCTATTATAAAACTATTTAACAAATCATCCTGTGTGATAATTCTGCAATTCCTTGTTCTACTGAACAAAGAATGCTAAAACATTACAGTGGTCTTTGCAATGTATAAAATAAACAGGCAAGAATTATTCAGTAATTTGTTTAAGTGGTATTTAACAAACACAGAGGAGGAGCATACGTTAAAACTGTGTTTATGTAGCAAAGATGTATCTTTCTGATTGGTTTGTATTTTGAGAAATTCACACTGCTAATGTCAAAAAAGCATTTTTCCCTGGAATGGTTTTGTCATTCAGGCAGTAGTATAAGCCCTAGTAGACTGTGTTTGAAAGCAAATGTGGTAGATCCATGCAAATAGAAACAAGGGCAATCAGGGATAATTTAGAAAAGTCATCAACGCTCATTTACGGAGTTTATTCGGACCTCTATTCAAACTGTGTCGGTGATGCATATTCACCAGGTACAGAAAACCAGTAGGCTAAACCCAACAGCTTAAATCATTCAGAGAGGAATAGCTTTCTCTGATTCTGTAAACAGCTACAAAAAGGCATGTAATTTACTGTTTTTTTTCAAACCAAGCGCAGGAAGTAAGCTTTTTGACTTTGCAGAAATGTTTCAGCTAACGGTATCTCATAAGGAAGATTATTTTAAGTTTATAATTTAAATACAAAGATACCATTGCAAAGCATCATTAGCATTCTTGCTAAATTTGGAAAAAAAATCCAAGCCACCCGCAACCAAACAGCAGAGTAAATTAGAATGTTGCTACTCTGCAGGGGAAAGACGAAATGTGCAATTGGGCTTGGGTACAGCATTTCCTCTACAGTCAAAATGCGAAGTTACCATTCTCAGTTTTACCATTAGAATATTCAGCAGTGACTCGATGGGAAAAATGAGCTGTGCCATGAAAGAAAATTAAAGTTTAACTGCACACTACTTACAAAAAGCATATTAAAACCAGAAATAAAGACATCTAGCAATGGAAGAGCATGGGGAAGCTACAGAATAACATGTCCAGTACACCTCCAGTACACTGTTAGTACATCTATATGTGTAGTTAGTACATCTAACTATATTTTCTGTGAGTAGATCTACATGTGCACACATTTTAGAAGTGCATTTTCGCATTGAAAGGTTATGAATTAGTACAAATCATGCGAGGATGATTTCCAGAGTATTCATTGACCAGGAAGGTTGCTAATAGTTAATAAAATAAACTAAAATTTACATGGTATGAAAAATTAAAACGGAAAATAAATATGCAATAAATGGGAAGTATTATATTGAACATTTATAATTTTTAAACTTACTAGGTCAAAATGTTGTATTAATATATCTCAAGCTGGTAGCAGAACATATTTGAAATTACATTTAGCTTTTCACAGACTATTAGGGGATTTGAAAAATAGGTGTACATTTGAAAGAATATGGGCAAAAAGAAATTTTTATCTAATAAATATAGCAATAATGGAAGAAAAACTTAGAAAGAATATCTAATGTAAAAGCAACTTCCTGGCACACTGAGGTTCATATTTGCTCACTTTGTCTGCCTATAATTAAGAATGCTATCTGCACCACCACCTCCCACCCCACCGCCACCCCAAAAATAAAAACCAACAAACCCAACAAAATTGACATCTGTTCATGTCATTCTTGGTTTTCAGGGTGTACAATTCCTCCACCTTATTTCTCTGACATACACAACATTATGGCATTCAGTATATGATCTTTCTACTTATAAGAGGATTTCAACTAACGATGCCCTCCAGCAGATATCTTTGTAAGTGCAGATTTACCCAGTGTAATGGCTGTGAACTTAAATAATTTCAACTTGGATAGTATTAACTATAGCATGATATATGAGTCTAGATGGTGTGCAAGTTATGAATAAGAAAAGATGTTCTGAGTAAAGTATTCTGAGAAGGAAATCAGTTCTTATAACATTATCTGTCTATGAGTACAATGAACCCATCAATGTATCTGGGACCTGGATGGCTTGCTCAGTGAACCAGAAAGTTTTCCAGGTGGTCTTTACCTAGTTAGAGAACACTGAAGAGCTCTTATCTGAAAAATATTTGAACAGTTCATGGCAGTGAATAAAAAATTGGAGTTTCCTGGCACACTGAAGTTATTTAAAATACATTTTGACACAATGTTAGCATTTGAAATACCTGCACTTTTCATAGAAATGTTGAATATCCAACCAAACCTAACTCATCTCACCTGGGTTGAAAATATCTGAATTTTTATTCTTTATTTTTTCCAGGTAGTAAGAAAGTTCAAAGGAGAGAACTTGAACCATTTTCTGATTTCAATATCCATTAACATACAAAACTCTGTAATATGAGTGCAAGCAAAAAAAAAAAAAATGTCAGCAGTTTGCTGGGTTAGGGGTCTTTGCAGTAACAACAACAACATTAATAATAACAACCACTATTACTACTACTAATAATATTTTGTTTTCAGGTTGCCCAGATTTGGATCAGTATCTTAATAAGGCACCATTTCATGATGTAAATATAACAGGGATAGTTTCATACTGAGGTAGCCTTGTTCCAAAAGTGGACACCACCACTGTGTTCTGGGAGAGAGCATGGACAGAGAGAGCTCTGAAATAAATTATTCACCCCAGATAAAAAAAAAAATACCCCAAACAACCAAAAAAATCCCCAAGCCCCACCCCCCCCCCAAAAAAAAAAAAAAAAACAAACCAAAACTTTGATCTCTTCTGCATCCATGCAAAAGAAGATATTTGAGGCAGTAAAAATGTGGACTTTTACCGAAGAGGAAATATGCCAGTAAGCTCATAAGTGAGATACCTGTGATATATTTGTTTTAAAGTCCTTATGTGGTAGTGGAAAAAAGAATTGCCTTTACATTCTGTTCTGAACGTCTATATGCAAGTCTGTTTTCTAGGTCTTCATGCAGGAGTTAAGTGAATCAAAATACTTGGGGCAGATCCCAGTTAAGCAACTAAGTGCCATGCAAGCTTTAGAGATAACTTTGTGCTGGTTATGTCATGGATGTATATATATAGCTTTCTACTGAGTTTCTAGATCCTGACATCCAAACACAGGATTAAAGCAAGAGTGATGGAGGAAGGGTGTGTTGGGTGACATCCTATATAATGAGTATTATTTTGACCAACAACATTTTCTTGTTGGTCTTTATGGAAAGAAAAGTGAAATGAAGATATCAGTCCTTGTTCAACACTGATCTCATGGGTATTCCCATGATATTCCAGCTGCTTCGTCCAATGAGCTGGATTCGTTTGGAGCTCGGCTCAGATGCCTCTATACAAACGCCCATAGCAGGGGGAACAAACAAGAGAAATTAGAGTTGTGTGCACATCTATGGAGCTATGATATAATAGGCATCACAGAAACATGGTGGGATGGCTCCTATGGCTGGAGTGTTGGAATGGAAGGTTACAGGCTCTTTAGAAAAGACAGGCCTGGCAGGCGGGGAGGGGGAGTTGCCCTTTATGTTAGGGATAGGCTGGAGAGTATGGAACTCTGTCTGGGAACAGGTGAGCAGGCAACGGAGAGTTTGTGGGTCAGGGTTAAAGGGAGAACAGCAATGGGAGACATTACTGTGGGGGTCTGTTACAGGCCACCTGATCAAGAGGACTCTGTGGATGAAGCGCTCTACAGACAGGTAGGAACAGTCTCACGCTCACAGGCTTTTGTTCTCATGGGAGACTTCAACCACCCTGACATCTGTTGGAGGAACAGCACGGCCCCGCACAAGCAATCCAGGAGGTTCCTCGATTGTGTGGAAGACAACTTCCTTCTGCAAGTAAGAGAGGAGCCGACAAGGAGAGGTGCCATGCTTGACCTCGTGCTCACCAACAGGGAAGGACTCGTTGGAAATGTGATGCTCCAGAGCAGCCTTGGTTGCAGCATTCAAGAGATGGTCAAGTTTGAGATCCTCAGGACAGTGAGAAGAACGTGCAGCAAGCTCACTGCCCTGGACTTCAAGAGAGCAGATTTTGGCCTCTTCAGGAACCTGCTTAGTAAGGTTCCATGGGATATAGCCCTGGAGGGCAGGGGGCCCAAGACTGTTGGTTGATATTAAAGAATCACCTGTTACAAGCTCAGGAGTGCTGCATCCCAACTAGAAGGAAGTGCAGCAGGAGGGCCAGGAGACCTCCTTGGATGGATAAGGAGCTGCTGAGGAAAATTCAAAGGAAAAAAGAGGCTTGTAAAAGGTGGAAGCAAGGACAGGCGGCCTGGGATGAATAAAGAGATGTTGTCTGGGAAGCTAGGGAGCAGGTTGGAAAGCTAAGGCCCAGTTAGAATTAAACTTGGCTAGGGATGTGAAAGATAACAGGAAGGGATTCTATAATTACATTGCAAATATAAGACAGACTAGGGACAACATAGGCCCCCTCAGGAAGCTATTGGGAGAACTGGCTACACAGGATTTGGAGAAGGCTGAGGTTCTGAATGACTTCTTTGCCTTGGTCTTCACAGGCGAAGGCTCTGACCACACTACCCAAGTCTTGGAAGGCAGGCGCAGAGACTGTGGAAATTAAGACCTTGGGCCCACTGTAGGAGAGGATCTGGTTTGAGACCATCTTGAGAACCTGAATGTGCACAAGTCCATGGGACCTGATGGAATCCATCTGCGGGTCCTGAAAGACCTGGCAAATGAAGTTGCTAAGCCACTGGCCATCATATTTGAAAAATCATGCAGTCAGGTGAAGTTCCCAACGACTGGAAAAAGGGAAACGTAACCCCCATTTTCAAGAAGGGGAAAATGGAAGACCCGGGGAATTACAGACCAGTCAGTCTCACCTCTGTGCCTGGCAAAATCTTGGATCAGATTCTCCTGGAAGGCATGCTAAGGCACATGAAAAACAACAAGGTGCTTGGTGACAGCCAGCATGGCTTCACTAAGGGGAAATCCTGCCTGACCAATTTGGTGGCCTTCTATGATGGGGCTACGGAACTGATGGATAGGGGTAGAGCAGTTGATGTCATCTACCTGGACTTGTGCAAAGTGTTCGACACTGTCCCACACGACATCCTTGTCTCTAAATTGGAGAGACATCAGTTTGATAGGTGGACCACTCAGTGGATAAAGAACTGGCTGGATGGCCGCATGCAAAGAGTTGTGGTCAATGGCTCGATGTCCAGCTGGAGACCAGTAACGAGTGGTGTCCCTCAGGGATCGGTGTTGGGACCGGTCTTGTTTAACATCTTCATCGCTGACATGGACAGAGGGATTGAGTGCGCCCTCAGCAAGTTTGCTGATGACACCAAGCTGTGTGGTCCGGTTGGTATGCTGGAGGGAAGGGATGCCATCCAGAGGGACCTTGACACGCTTGTGAGGTGGGCTGATGCCAACCTCATGAAGTTCAACCATGCCAAGTGCAAGTTCCTACACCTGGGTCAAAGCAATCCCAGGCACAGCTACAGGTTGGGCAGAGAAAAGATTCAGAGCAGCCCTGCAGAGAAGGACTTGGGGGTGCTGGTTGATGAGAAACTTAACATGAGCCAGCTTCAGTGTGTGCTCGCAGCCCAGAAAGCCAGGTGTACCCTGGGCTGCATCAAAAGGAGTGTGACCAGCAGGTCGAAGGAGGTGATCTTGCCCCTCTACTCTGCTCTTGTGAGACCTCACCTGGAGTATTATGTGCAGTTCTGGTGTCCTCAACATAAAAAGGACATGGAACTGCTGGAACAAGTCCAGAGGAGGGCACGAGGATGATCAGGGGACTGGAGCACCTCCCATACAAAGATAGGCTGAGAAAGTTGGGGCTGTTCAGCCTGGAGAAGAGAAGGCTGCGTGGGGACCTCATAGCAGCCTTCCAGTACCTGAAGGGGCCCACAGGGATGCTGGGGATGTACTCTTCACTAGGGACTGTAGTGATAGGACAAGGGGTAATGGGTTAAAACTTACACAGGGGAAGTTTAGATTGGCTATAAGGAGGAAATTCTTTCCTGTTAGGGTGGTGAGGCACTGGAATGGGTTGCCCAAGGAAGCTGTGAGTGCTCCATCCCTGGCAGTGTTCAAGGCTGGGTTGGACAGAGCCTTGGGTGGCATGGTTTAGTGGGAGGTGTCTCTGCCCATGGCAGGGTGGTTGGAACTAGATGATCTTAAGGTCCTTTCCAACCAAATTAAATTAATTAAAGCAAAAGGCTTTCACAAAACAACTGTAAAAGGTAGTTTAACTGATTCTTTTCTGTTTAATGATTTATAAATAGGACAGAGAAATTTTATTTCAAACATATAGACTGATTTAGTAATTTCATTTAACTTTCTGTAATCAGTTTTCACAAAAACTAAGAAGAAAAGCTTTCAAAAGTTTTATGTAGTTTTCTGCCCAAACAGAAAGACATTAAATACTTCTTGGTAAATTTTTTATCACACCCCCCCCCCCCCCAGAAACTGAAGAACACCGATGAATCATTCCTCTGAAGAATCAGAATTCAACTAGTGTGCTATATTTATCAGAAACTAAATTAAAGTTTCCCTTAAAGAGGTGTTTTTTTCAATTCATATTGCATCTTTTTCTAGCTCTCCCTATATTTTATTATTTTGTTTGGGTGATTCAACTCACTAGCAATGAAGATGACAGTTTTCACTGATTTTAAGACTGGCTGAGAGAATGTAGTTAATCTACAAATTCCTGATTCACAGACATACCATTGTTTGTATTCATTAGTTAACGCTTGAAGCTGAAGTTAAACCTTCCAGAAAAGCTCCTCATATTCATTTCAGAACTACTGTTTGTACTGTGCCCATTACAGGCTTCAGTTACAAGTATCAGGAAATAGAATCACAAATTTTAGAAGTAGATCATATGTCCATATGTCCATATGTCCTGGGTTCAGCAGTAGCTGTCATTTTTCTCCTTCTTAGTAGCTGGTGCAGTGCTATGGTTTTGACTTTCGGCCTGGGAACAGCGCTGATAACACCAATGTTTTTAGTTGTTGCTAAGTCATGTTTACTCTGACCAAGGACTTTGTGAGCCTCATGCTCTGCCAGGGAGGAGGGGAAGCCAGGAGGAAGCAGAGACAGGACACCTGACCCAAACTAGCCAAAGAGGTATTCCATACCACAGCACGTCATGCCCACTATATAAACTGGGGGCAGTTACCCAGAAGGGCTAGATCACTGCTCGGTTGGGCTGGGTATCGGTCAGTGGGTGGTGAGCGATTGTATTCTCTTCCCTTGTTATTTCCCTTGTCATCATTATCATTGGTGGTAGCAGCAGTGATTTGTGTTATACCTTAGTTACTGGACTGTTCTTATCTCAACCCGTGGGAGTTACATTCTTTGATTCTCCTCCCCATCCCTCTGGGAGTGGGGGAGGAAGTGGGGGAGTGAGCTAACGGCTGCGTGGTACTGAGTTACTGGCTGAGCTTAAACTATGACACCATATATCCATAGAATCATAAATTCTAGAACATAAAAGTTTAACTTCAGCACCAAGCATTAATTAATGAACACAAACAATGGAACATCTGTGAATTAGGAAATTGGCACATTAGTTTCATGTCAGTTTTATGGCAGAAATTTCTAGACCATTATTCCAGATATTTAATATTTTTTATTTATTACTTTTTCTTTTCTAAACAGAATTATCCTTTATCCGATTTACAACACTGAAAAGATTGATAATACTACTTCTCAATCTTCTGTTTGATAAGCTGAATTGATTGAGATTCTCAAATCTGTACCTGTAAGGTATAGCTTCCATCTCTTCCATGATGGCTGGGCTGTTTTCCAAACCTAGTTTGATTTCTCAACATCCTTCTTGAAATATGGACACCCAAATTGCAAAACATATTTCAGTAACATTTACATCAGTAGCATAAAGTTACAACCTGAAGATCCACATTAGTCCATGTTTCTCTGTGGAATTACAATTAGCTCTCACCATCATCATAATACCTTATTTAGAGTCATTGCTCTCTGGGGTAGAGCCTCCTGTCATATTCGGTTGTCTGCACCACATGTCCCCTGTTGAAACACATAGTGGTTTCCTGCATCTATGCATCAAGTTACCTGTATGCTTTATATTAGTGATCTGTCCTTGTGATTTTCACCTCCTTCAGTAATGACTTTTTGTGGGTTTTTCTTCATATCATTAACAGAAACATTAAATGGCATAGTTCAAAAGCTGATTTAGAGAGGTAATGCCATAAGTGTATCAGAAAAGCAAATTTTTTTCGATCTGTTTTTAAATTCTTAGTTGCCATCAAACTGCTTATTGAGAAGTACAAATCTTACCATTTCCAGTTTCACAGTGACTCAGTTTGAACTGGTAAAATTAGACTTCAGTTGGTCCAGTGTATATTGTGTAATTCACCCCTTGATTTACAGTTTCTTCTATTTGGTGGTGTTGTTCCATATATCACTTTAATTATATATTTGGCTATTAACACTCGTTAAATCCTAGAGAGCTTCTATTTCAAAAGGCAACTATAAATACCATGCCAATGTTCAAAGGTAGCAGTAAAACATAGTATCTTTCTATTTTAAAACATGCTATTGCGAACACACATGTGATTAGATTAATTTTAAAAAATAATCAAAGCTATTTGTGTATTTAAAGCTCATTGTGTACTTAATTACTCACTGGTTTCTCAATTGCTCACTGGTTTCTCTTTTACAGTATCATATGGTTCTGACTGTTTCTGCTTCTGTAAAGGTACCTGCCATATGAATCTTATTCACACACAACACTGGCTGATAGCAATGAGATATGCCCAGGTTTGAGAGCTCCCTGCAAAAAACAGTCACATACCTTTTGGATACTCCTTTCTTGGAACTGCAGATGCTCTTTTGCTATCTCCTGCCCCCTATGATGGAGTTTGGTGCTGCTGGTGAAGGAAGCAGCAGCAGCAGCTGCAGCAACAGGGGCAAAGCTACCTGCCTTAAATCTGTACCTTCAAAGTGCTTAATTTTTGTCATTACTACATTTATCTTGTATACTTGTACTGTTTGCATGTGTTTCCACAGAGAATTGTTTCTGAATTCTGGCAATAGTGAAAAGTAGAGGGAACTAATTTAAAACAGTGTAATGAATATGTTTTCCAGATATTTGAGAAGTTTTCTGCTGAGAACCCAAGTAAATGTGCTTAAGCTGATATTCACCTTGTATTGAAAGTATACTGCCTAGTACGTTACTTAAAATTGCCTGACAACACCAGCAGGTAACTTACATCGTTATTACATCTGAAATAGGCCAGGTGAGTTCTAGTTATTAGCAATAGGCTTCCTTTGGGGATCACAGACCACTGCCAGTAGTCCTTAAAACTTTGTAAAGTTCCCCTTGCTATTTTCAATTTTATATATAATCAGTCTTGGTATAGTTTGGATCCATAATACTTAAAGCTAGGAGTTTTGCAACCAGGATTGGTTCTGCCAATTTAAATTTTAAGCTAGATTCTTAAAACATCACACCATTTATGATTTCAGACATTCCTGTTGATAGATGTCAGACTAATTTGCATGATCTAAGCACAAGCTGCAAGGATTTCTCCCAAACTGTTCCCGTATATTTCACAAGGAACCTGAACTCTAGAGTCACATTTGCGATTTCCTCTGTGGGGAACAAAGTGCTGATAATCCCAAGAAAGTGGATAGGAACTGCACAGGTTCTCTACTGTTACTGGACAATAATCTAATTTTCTATACCTGAGTAGACATAATCACAAATTCCTTTATATTTCATGTGTAGAGATGGTAGGGTATTTTGTTCTCTTGTGTATGCCAATAATGTTCGGTATTATTTAAATATTAAGTCATGCAGCTGACTCAAATTCCAGTCACGTTCCCTATTCAAATTGCCATGGCTGTTGTCGTAAAGTACATCTCCTGAATACTGTAAATCGCAAGCACTTTTCATTGGACTATAACTCCTTTTCTGCTTTTAAAACTTTTCTAATGCGAAAATTAGCTATGTTATGAGCTTTTGCTCATATTTGCAAGAGTGAAATCAAAGACATTATTGAATTTTCTGAAGCAAAATATCTACAGAAAAGCTTAGCCTTTTGTTAGAGATGAAAGATGTACCTAGCAATGTGCATTCTTTCTATTTTCCAGCAAAGGAAATTATCTAAGACACTTCTGTTGATAAATAGTTGGGTCAGAAAAAGAATTAGAATTCACCTGTAAGATAGCTTGGAGGATTGGAATGGCTATCCCTTAATCTCCACGGTGATCTGTTCCTCTTCCTTATTCCTTGTAATACTTGTCATTTACAACCTACATGATTCTTCTTAAATGTGCTGTTGCAGAGTTCTGGCAAAGATTAGATGGTCTGAGTGACTAGGCGGATTAGTGGAGACTCTTACTGTACAAAGTTAAGTCATGCTGTATTTGTTTGGGAAATTAATCCTAAAATCAGTACTTGACAACCAAAACCCCTTGAGTTACAGGTACCTTAAAGTGTTGTATTAAAAGGTAAGAAAATAGGCAAAGGAGATATGAAAAATTGAAACCTGTGATCATATTTCTCTCAGGAGGTATATTTTAGGAAAGGTAGAATTAAATGTTAAAAATTCACTGTACTAAGCTAATCAGCTAATTATCATAGAATCATAGAACCATAGAATAGGTAGGGTTGGAAAGGACCTGAAGATCATCTAGTTCCAACTCCCCTGCCATGGGAAGGGACACCTCCCACTAAACCATGTCACCCAAGGCTCTGTCCAACCTGGCCTTGGGCACCGCCAGGGATGGAGCACTCACAGCTTCCTTGGGCAACTCATTCCATTGCCCTTACAGTAAAGAATTTCTTCCTTATATCCAGTCTAAACTTCCCCTGTTTAAGTTTGAATCCGTTACCCCTTGTCCTATCACTACAGTCCCTAATGAAGCGTCCCTCCCCAGCATCCTTATAGGCCCCCTTCGGATACTGGAAGGCTGAGTGGAGACTTATAAAAGTAACTTTGTTAGCAGATTTTAAATTATTAGTAAAATATACAAATTCAAAATAATGAAACATATTAAAGATGTGATATTATGGGCAGCTTCATAATACCTTTTAAAATGCATTTTTTAAATATTAAGCGCAAAAAAAAGTCCTCTCTGTTGGGTCCAAGTCATAGCACCATAAAAGAGCAAGAGTAAGTTCCCTGTAGGGTAAATCCTGTAGTCATTAATGTTTCCAGTGACTCACACAGTGTATTTTTAAAATAGGAAAAAAGCTGGGAAGCAAAGGCAAAGAGAGAAAAAATGCCACTTGAAATTCTATTGCTTTCATTAATTTTCATGTAGACTTCTGGTTGTTCACTGCGCTCAGACAAAACATTTCCCAAGAAAAGCCCCCTTCTTTTTCATCCTGATTTAGGAAAGGCCTGGCTAGGTGGTAATTCTGGAAAACTTTTGTAAGTTGGAAGACATGCAAATCATGGCATAACCCATCAACAGCCAAAATCCTCCGGCCATGTGGTTCCCCTAGATAAGGGCAGCTTGTGACAGTTTCATGTAGAAAAGACAGCATGTGTCTTCCTGGCACTTCAGAACAAGAACTTCAGAAGAGAGAATAGTGTATTAAAGGAAGCTGAAAACCGCAGGAAATAATAGTTTCATGACAATGCTCACTTACGCAAGCACAGATGAGAAGCAGGTCAAAGGAGATGGTAGAATTGATGATTTGTGCATTTTTCTTCTTAGGAGGAAAAGAATTCCACTGATTTGAAGGAAAGGTGCAAAAGGTAAGGGTATCCGGAGTGGGTGTAGGAGAGAGGTATTTGAAGTAACAACTGTCAATAAACACTTGGAACTTAGAGCCATGCGTAAATAGCTGGAAACAGGAGTAGGTTTAGAAAAGGAATCACAGATTAAATTATACGATCTAGGATGAAGGGAAGAGTTCAGGAGGCAATAAGAAAAGAAACACAGGGAGAAGTGAAGAAGGTTCATAGCCAATAGGAGATTGGACTAAAAGCATGAACAGATAAGTTAAGGGCTCGGAAATAAGTGTTTTCTCTGTTTTCTCAGTATTACCTTTACTACTTAAACTACTCTTGTAAGAGGATACTATGCAATAGTCAGTGAAGACCTCTGGGTTAAGGTCTGCATTATGAAAGTGTTTTACACTTTAACCCAACAAATTATGTCACCTGAGTACTTAATACGCCTTTCTTCTAAAGCTCATAAATATTTTGAAGAGGCTGATACATGACTGGGTAACTCAGAGAAAACATAAAGTTGATTTAAATTTAGATGGGTTTTTGTAATATTTAGCTGCATACAAGGGGTAGGTGCAAACTGGTAGATTAGAAATACAAACCCAGCTGATCAAATCTGTTTTATATCTTTGAAAGCCTAGAAACTCACAAACAGATGAGTGGTCAAATGCAGAAGAGAAGTGAACCCATACAAAACATTGACCTGTTGATTGAAAAAATGAGAATTTTAGTTGAAAAAAAAGACAAAAAAAATTAATTTGTTAAATATATGTGCATAACTGACAATAGCATCTACAAAGTCTTGAAGAACTAAAAATAGTTAGAAAAACATTTCATAGTTGCAAAGAATAACAATGAACCTCCTGAGTAGCAAAGACAAGGGCAAGAAGACCTTCAATTTAACATATGGAGCCAAAGGTGTTAACATGCTTAATTAGTTCAGTTCAAGAGATTTCATTTTGAGTGATTCTAATTAAGATGGTGAATAGGGAGACCGAAGATGAGTTTCTTGAAAAGCATTGCTACTGCAAGAATACTATTTCTTTTGAAAATATAGGTAAGGAAATGGTTTAGTTTCTTTCTTTTGTGTGTGTGTGTGGGGGGGGGGTGTTTTTTGTTTTGTTTTGTTTTGTTTTTTCAAAAAACTCCATTCTTCCTAAACTAATGTTATGTACTGAATTTTATCTAGTCACATTAAATTGTGGAATAGTATTTTTGCCCTGTAAGCGTAAAAATCACCATGTAAATGTGTTGGCTACCTTAATGAAACCTAGAAATGGCATTGATATTTTAAACAAGAATCTCCGTGAGGTATCCCACATGTTGGAATAGAACTACTTATGATGACCTTTGATATAGCCTATTTTCAGTTCACCATGAATGACCACAGTAGAATGATTGTGCCCAACAACACTAAAAAGTCTAACTCCAAAGTAAGGCTTAAACCAGCCTCTAATTTAAAGGTGCAAACCTGCACTGAAGACATTAGAGAACTACAGTATGGAAAATTCTGATATTTGGAAAACCAATAAGGCTTGAGGAACACAGTGAATGCACATGGAAAATCAGAAAGTATCTGATGACACGAATCCAGAATTAATGCAATATGACATAAAACCTAGACAGAGGTACAAAATATCTTTCTGTAGTTTGCCAGAAGTGAAAATGCCTTCATTTCGGCTCATGTTTATTTTAAGCATATTTTAACAACAATCATTTTAGAAAAAGTTATTACAATGCCATACTTCCGGACATGAAGAAATATTACTTGATAGAGAATTACTGTTTCTCTGACTTACCAGAGCATTATAATTAATTTTTCACCCACAGTTTTCTTCTATATAAGTTTTGTTTCAGCATTCTTGCTATCTTATTGGGGTTAGGAATTCTGTAGAGTAACCTTGTTGCTGTTGTGCTCAAATTTTGAACAAGGGTGATTTAATTTATTCTCCAGGTGTCTTTAATCCTTTTGTTATGTGTGTGTGGTTACTTTAGTCTTAGACAGTGAAATAATGCATTTGATCTTTTGGAGAAGTCAGCCCCATGACATATCTTATCTCTGTTTGCATGACCCAAATCCTTCATAATACTGTTTTCATCAGGATGTTTTAAACTTTCTATTACAGAAACAGATCTTCAACACAGTTGATCGTATTAACCTGAGAAACTGAAACAGATGAAAAACAAGTTTAATGCATGTGAACTGCAGTTCAATCATCTTTGTTAGGAATGATGAATTAAACGTGGCAGCTTTGTTCAACTGTTGTAAATAAGGACAAACTCAAATCTTGGCTTCTGTATCTTGAGAGTTTCTTTTGTTAAAGATTATGTATATTTATGTGAGCTACTAAATGACAGAGAAACATTTCACATTCAGCTAAGCCTTTTCTAGAAACAGCAGCTTTGTATTGTCACCCAGTAAAGTTCACACTTTACTATTCACTCTGTTAACATGTAAGTCATTAACAGTAATTCCAAAGATGAATGCAGAACTAATTGAAAGTGAACTAGAGCATGTTAATAACCCGTAACTATTTTTCATTGAAGAGAAGATTTCTTCCAGAAATCCTCATGGGCAAAATAGATCCTTAAAAGAGTCATAGTTAGAAAAGACTCTCCTTCCCCGTTTGCTTATAGGGAATGATGTATGGAAAAGGGAAATTGTGCAATTACTTTTCACAGAAGCCAGTTAAAGCCACCAAATGTTGTTGAAGCTTTACCTGTACTTCAGAAATGTCATTGCTTATAAAGTAAACCCCCAAATCAACAACAAAAACACAGACAGAGCAGTGACTGTGTGATGGCGTAGCTTTATCACCTGTGAATGATGGTACAAGTGGTAACTCTTCCTTTTTAAAAAAGATATGATAGCCATTAAAAAAACACACTTTGCAGTTGTTCTTAATGAGGTCAATTTCTCTGTGTCTAAAACTTTACAATTAAATTCCACAGCTATGAGAGAAAGTTGTCCCAGCTAATGTGTAAGTTTGACTCACCATGGGTGACAGGAATAAGTGTAAATGGAAGCAATTTCAGTGTCTGCTAAGGTGTTAGGCTATAAACTTAATTATGACAGGTGCTAATCCACAGAGATAACAAAGGTAGCTATTTTTATTGATTTTTCTTTCAAGTAGCAGGTTGTCACCTAGTGATCACTGCAGAAACTTCGCAGGGTATTGATCATAAGTAAGCTACTACTTCAGCCCTTAAATTGCTACAAGTCTTCTGTGCAGTCTCTCCTTAGTTGTAGCGGTGCATAGATCCACATCCTCTTCCGTTAGTTAAATCTCAGCAGTCACAGATCCAGAAGAATTAAGAAAGCCCTCAGAGGGCTTTTTTTGCATAGGTAGGAAAACTACAAATGTAGCAGGCAGTCATGAGCTAAAGGATGTGACCTTGGAACAGCAGCCTGAAGTAGGAAATACTGCTTTGCTTCTATCTACAGCTCCAGAGTACGCAGGAATTTACTTACAGACAAATACTAGGGTGCATAACTACTTGTAATGTTTTCATGAAATAATACCTGCTCTCACAACAGTCCAAGTTCCCAGTCTCAATAGTTATATGATGTTTTTCACTTCTATTTTCGAAGACATATTTTTGTTAGCATCGCAATTGTAAAATTGTAAAAAACAGCTGAAATACATGACTGTGGTGGATCTGGTTGGCCTTAAAAGATCACCCTAAAGCAAAATATTAAAAACACTGTCTAAAGTTTGATATTTTGAAGCTTACATTTTCGTATTGTTTGTGGCCAGGACTCATCACAGAACTGAGCTGGGCTTCTGGAAGGCCACAGAGCAAATGCCTTGGGTCAGCTGGTTTTCTTGGCAAAGAAATGCTAATGGATTTAGTCTGGTTCACAGACAGAAGGGAAGGCTCCAGCCATCCTGGTCTGGAAAGACATTCTGATTCATCCTAGTGGATGATATTTCAGCTTTAATTGTCTTTGCCACTCCTGAGCGGAGGGCAGAGACCATCAATTCTTAAGAAACTACCCATATCAATTCATTGGCTTATGTGATCATTCCCACTTCCACCTCAAATGAAAGATGTGCTTTTTTTCTGCCAAGATTTCCCATATATTATAGGGAAGAAAAAAAAAATCCCCTACTACAACATCCTGTTGTCCCTGTAGGCTCTTTTTTCCCCTGGAAAGCAGTTGAAAGAGACCATAAGACATATGTGAAATCTTACTGTGTAGCTTAATGCGCTACTGGCAGGCTCTTGGATTCTACAGTGATAAGGGTGGCAAAAGAACCTATATAGAAGAGATTAGCCAGGGATTTGGGAGAAAGGAAGCCAAGTGGCAATCAAAGTGGCTGAAGGAAATACAGGGAGCACAGAGAGGATTTTACAAAAAGCACTTGCCTGTCGAAGGGTTCTGAATATATGTTTATTTCCCTTTAACTGTTTTCCGTAAGCCAGTCAGCACTGGTAGCTGCAAATTCAAGTACCTTTAGAACCTTCGATATCAGCTTGGCCCCACTGATCTAACAGCAGCAATTATCTGTCATTGTACAACAGCACCTGAAAGTGCTTTTGTACAACTAGAAAACTTTATGCTGTAATAGAAAAGCAAAATTGTATCTACTACTTGAAATTGTTGGATGAGAATTTTTATGACTGCCTCTAAGATGTAACAGTTTTTTCTCCTTCTCTTCCCACCTCCCTTTCTTCCTTTTCATTTCTGATGGACAGACCACAAAATAATCAGGAATCTTGACTGCAACCTGTAGGACATTGTCTTCAATGATACAAAAACACTAAACAATAAAAAGAGGACATTTATTGCCAGCTGTAATATTGTGCAGAACATTAATATGATAAACTCAAGTAATTACCCTTTGGCATCTATTTAATTAAATGAGAAAGTTACTATTAAATGCTGCACACTAAGAACACTGACTTAGGATTTTCTTGTTTATAGCCTGAAAAATTTCTCTAGGTCTTGTCTATTATATGAAAGTCACAAAAGTATCACAAAATAAATAAGTGGAGCAGTAAGATATTTGAAAGAAAGAATAATTTAGAGTATAACAATACATGAACAGCTGAACCTTGGTCTCCAATCTGATTAGTCTTACATCAGCTTGTAAGTAGTTATACTTGTGTTTTCTTTTTTTTTTTTTTTTTTTATATCCAGTTATTTTCATTGGGGGGTTATTTTGTCTTATAGGATACTGTTTTTAACCCAGTTACAAATGGATCCCATTATCTTTATTGACACTGAGCATACCTAAAAGCAGATGCACTCTTACTGTCTTAAGTTGCAGCCTGCCATATGGGACTGCTTTTGCAAAAAACAATCAGAGAAACAAGACTTTTCTACTGTAATTTTAATTTTAAATTTGGATCTAAACATACAAAATTTTCTGGAAGGCAAACATTTGTGATTAATAGTGTGGCAAAGAACTTCATTGAATCAAAAGTAAAAAAAAAATTAAATCTCCAATAGAGATGATACTGATCATAAATTTTAAATGAAATCTAGGAGTCTAAGTCAGCAGACAATTCTAAGGTCTCACTCGCCAGTGAAGGGGCCATAATTAAAGCCTGAATGTCGCTCCTATGATCGATATGAATAGAAGGGAAGAGGTCAAATCATCATAAACTTTTACATCAACAAATATGAGACACTGTCAGAACCTCAGCTAACACCTTCCTCCCTAAAGCAAAACCATAAACTGGAAATGCTAATTTACATGATTAATATGCCCCTTGCTTTGGAAAAACAAAATAAAGAATCCTCAAAGACTCATAAAAAATTATAATCAGGGCCTTTATAAAGATGGAAGGGCCTTTGAGAGGTCATTTAGTTCATCCTCAATCCCTGAGAAAGGATCATCCATCCCTAATTCTCTCATTACCTGCTCTCACAAACCTTCAGTGATGGAGACCCTGCAGGCTTACTGGACAGCCTCACTTGAACAGATGAAGAGTTTTCCTCACATTTGACATGGATCTTTCTTGCTGCGACTTAAACCTATTACATTTAGTCTCTACTCATTTTGGACATGAATAATAGATTATTCCCTTTTCTTTGCAACAGCTTATTCATATTGGAAGACTGTTGTTACATCCTCCTCAGATTCTTCTTCCTTTTAACTAAACAGAAGCAGCTCTTTTCTCATAAATAATGTCTTCTAGATCTCTAAACAAACAATTGTGCTTTTCTCAGTGAACTCGTAATTTCTCTACATCTTCCTGAGGTGCTTCTTGAAACATCAAATGGGGTGAGGTCTCAGCAATGAGAAATCTTACTAAAGAATTATTCCACTGGTCTGGCAAACACATTCCAGTACGATGATTTCTGTGTACCCACATGACATAAAAAGATTCATTTGGCTTGTTATCCACAGTAATTCCCAGATTACTCTCCTACAGTGGGCCTAGGGTCATCATTCTCACAGTCCCTGCATCTGCCTTCCAAGACTTGGGTAGTGTGGTCAGAGCATTTGCCAGTGAAGACCGAGGCAAAGAAGTCATTCAGAACCTCAGTCTTCTCCAAATCATGGGTAGCCAGTTCTCCTGATAGCTTCTGGAGGGGCCTATGTTGTCCCTAGTCTGTTTTTTATTCTCTACATACCTATAGAATCCCTTCCTGTTAGCCTTAACATCCCTAGCCAAGTTTAATTCTAACTGGGCCTTAGCTTTCCTAACCTGGTCCCTAGCTTCCCAGACAACAATCCCTTTATTCATCCCAGGCTCCCTGTCCTTGCTTTCATCTTTTATAAGCCTCTTTTTTATTTTGCATTTTCCTCAGCAGCTCCTTATCCATCCAAGGAGGTGCCCTGGCCCTCCTGCTGCACTTCCTTCTAGTTGGGATACAACACTCCTGAGCTTGCAGTAGGCGAATCCTTGAATATCAACCAACAGTCTTGGGCCCCCCTGCCCTCCAGGGCTATATCCCATGGAACCTTACTAAGCAAGTTCCTGAAGAGGCCAAAGTCTGCTCTCTTGAAGTCCAGGGCAGTGAGCTTGCTGCACGCTCTTCTCACTGTCCTGGGGATCTTGAACTCTACCATCTCATGATCACTGCAACCAAGGCTGCTCTGGAGCATCACATTTCTAATGAGTCCTTCCCTGTTGGTGAGCACGAGGTCAAGCATGGCATCTCTCCTTGTTGGCTCCTCTCTTACTTGTAGAAGGAAGTTGTCTTCCAAAAAACAAGTAGATTCTCTACTAAAAGAAAAAAAATTCTTCCGTGTGTGTGTGTGTATATATATATTTATTTAATTAATCTTGTGTACTGTGCCTACTTTTCATCTTAATGGTCCTGAAATTGCTTTGAGGTCTTCTACGATAAAGTTTATTGGGCCCAAATCAACAGGTATCTTGCCATATTATAGAATCATAGAATGGTTTGGCTTGGAAGTGACCTTAAGGAACATTTTGTTCCAACTCCCCTGCCACAGTCAGGGACACTTCACCTTACAGCATGTCACTCAAGGCTCTGTCCAACCTGGCCTTGAACACTGCCAGAGATGGAGCATTTACCACTTTTTGGGGCAATCTTTTCCAGTGCTTTAGGCTCCAGATTTAAAATGGTGCTGCTACACTGAATACAGGGCCAGAGCATATTTTCAGTGTATGCTGGGCAGTATTCGTTCACAGGGGAGGCAGACATTTTTCAGGTTAGAGCCTTATCCTGTAATCCACATTTTTTCTATGCTGTAGACTGAGTTCTACCCCTCTGTGGTTTTTTGATAATCCTGTCTTAGAAGTGCTACTTATAGACATATCATAAAGGTTTTAAAATCTGATATTGCATCCTTATGGAATATACTTGTTAGATAACCCACCCAGTTTTAACTGGTTTTATAATTGTTGCAAGATTTTTCTCCAAAACAATCCTTCCTGGCTGTGCAATACGCAACACAGACATTCATACCTATATTGTCCTTCATCTAGCTACTGATGACACAGGCCAGTCAGGCTGTAGTGCAAGTAAGTCAAGCCTGCCAGAAATCCAGGTACCTATTCTGACTACTAATTAGAGATGAAGGTTCTGCTGTTACATTTTCCCTGCTAATTATTATCCTTGTTAGTTAAACTAAACCTAAATATTTAGTAGACATGCGTGCCAATATTTCAGTAATTCAACTGATGATATATGTATGTGTACCTCCAACACCACAGTCATGTGTCCCATAATAAAATACCAGCAGTAACAAGGGAAGGATCAATAGAGTTAAACTGCTTTCTGTTTAGGGTATTCTATTGGCAATAGATTGTTAGTTGCTGTAATTCCTTCTTTATACATCACTGTGTGATAAATTATTCTATGGCAGCATTTTATTCTTTAATCATAAAGACTGAATTAAAGTTGTTTTTTGCATTAATAATCTATCACACTTGTTGGATAACTCAAATCAGTTATTTCTTATGTTTAAGTTACTGACTGCATATATGTGTAAATGCTTAGGATATAAATTTAATCCATTTTAGTAGGTATTTAGACCAGCAAGATGTATAATCACGTATGTACTGCTAGAATATAGAATAATTTTAATATGTAACTCCTGAGCGTAAAAGCAAGATATCTGAAAACAAGAAAATTAGTTTTTAAACATGATACAATAGCTAAATAACTATAATCACTTACCATACATTTATATAATAAAATTTAAGCGTGTAACATATTAGTACCATTTAATGTTTTCCTTATCATTCAATTAAAACTCACTTTGTGAAGAACATTTTATTTATTGAAACTATGGAGAAAACAGTTTGGAAGCCAATGACACAGGTTCCAGCACTGAAACATTTTGGAAGATCTTTGCTAAGTCCCAGGCACAACCCAGCATACTGAAGGAACATAAAGTGCAGTGAAATGCTGAAGCCAACGAGAGTAGAGAGAGGATGGCAGAACTGGAAGCATGTCTCAGGTTCAATTTAACATAATTTTAAATTAGTGCTGAAGCATTCAACTAGAATAACGCTTTCAGAAGCCATTAGTGTGCTCCAGTGACAGGCAGAGGACACCCTAAGGAGCCATATGAAGCAACACCTTCCCTATTTTTCCTTCAGAGTTTGATGCAGCCCAGAACTTCACAGTCAGATCAGGAAAAGGAAAAGGAGATATTTTAAGCAATATTAAGACAAACTTTGTGTGAAGAAATCTAAAGCTGGAACAAAATATTTTTTCTGCTCCAGTCTCACACCCTCCAAATCATTTCCCCTGTGAACAGAACTCACAATTGACTGAACTTGGAAAATGTTAATGGAGTTATTAATCTGATTTCTTCATTTTGTACTCATAGCAAAGCAGCCTGCTTGATTGCCAAGAGACCTTTTTTTGTTCAGCTGAATTGGAAGAGGGACCAGAGAAAGGAAAAGAAAAAGAGCTTTCAGGGAAAATGAAAACCATGCAAGAAGGAAATAATAATTCAGGTCAAGTTAAAGTTTAGATTTTTTTCAAAGATAAGCCTTTGGTTTTGTTTCAAGGTTACTTAACCTTTTTTCTAACTCTCACTATTTTTCAGTTTCTTATTTTCAAAAGGCCATTTTCACATAAGAATATGAACTATTTCTTTAAAATATGTCAAAAGTATTTCAAATGTTCAGATATTAGAATATTTTAACATTGTTGAGTATTTTCTTTTCCACTTTTTTCGGCAGAAGGTATTTGCCCACATAATCTCTTTAGAACTGCATCTAATTGTGAATTTGCGATTGCCTAACAAAAAAATGCAAGAACCCAAAGCTAGCTGCTATTGAAAAGCACAAGATTGCCTTGGTAATATTTGTTGCATTTGTGTCTCTTTAAGCTTTACATCTGGAGATTACTGGGGACTTCTATTTTTAAACCAAATTCCTTGAGATATGTAGAAATCTCTGCAGATCCCAAAGATTTAAACTGTTCACAGCATTCTTTCTGTTTATAAACCAGCCAAGCTTGTGTTTGTGATAAACAGTGTGCAAGAAAATACAGATGACTGTAGCTGGAGAAATCTTCCTCAAGGATCAGGATTTTTTTAAAAAATCCCTCTCCTATTAGGACATCATCGTCACATTTCAGGGATCATTTTTTGTTATCTGTAACTAGAAAAATAGACATAGGAAGACACTCCAGTTTAGAGCGGCTCAGTGATTAGGCTGTATGTGTGGGGAATAGACCTGTCTTTTCTCAGTACCCTATGTCGGATCTGTTCAACACTACGAAAGAGCCACCAAGAGCTGAGTCTGTTCCTGGAATCTTCACACCTCAAGGTGAGCATTCTAACTAGTAGGCTAAAGAGAATTGATCTGTGCCTCTCTGTGTTTGAAATATCAGAGACTGACAGCTTTGGGGATGCACAGGATGAGGGTAGATATACGACTACTGAGAGGGTATGAATACCCAATTGTGTTAGTGGTACTTAGGAGAAGGAAAACTACAGATTTGGGATGTGGGGTAACCCAGTCTGCCAGAACATGAATTCACTACTAGCCCAGGGGGGAAGACTCCCACCTACTTCAATCTGAAGCCTGTTTACATGAAGTGAGTGTACAATGTAGCTATGCCCATACTAAGCTGAATCAGGTTGCAGCAATTTTCTCTGTAAGTTTTAAAGCAGGTTATTTTTTACTTAAGCCTTACTTTTCTGTCTCTTAAAATTAATTAGCTCTCTCCTGATATTTATTTATTTATTTTTTATTTATTGGTTTTGTTTTTGTTTGTTATTTGTTTGCTTTTCTTTTTTCTCTTTCTTGTAAGCAAAAGCTGTGCTAGTGTGGCTATCCCAACGAGAAATTTCTCACCTGGTCATAGCAAAGTGTTTAAACCTTATTAAATGGAGGAGTATTCCCTTCTTTACGTAAAGAAAAGCTAGTCTAGCCAGCTTTCTAGTGATAAGGGAAATTTATGTGAAGAGAAAGACTGCTCCCTCCAGAAACAGGTTTTTCCAAATCAGTCCAGTTTGCGTCTTCACTTACTGTAGCCTTTGGGGTGCTTACTGCTCTTCTGCTTCTTTGTCATGTGCTGAGAAGGGTTGGTTTACTTTTTAGTCCTCTTTGTCAATGCTAGTGCAACTCTTGATTGTGCTAATGAGAGACAGGATTTTGTTGGAACTAGCTTTTCCCTTTAAACTCTCAGAAAGCTGCACACCAGTTTCATTACAAACCAAGTCCTCAGAAACGAAAGCATTTTCCTGTCACAGTCACCCTGAGGAATGTAACATTTCTGTAAAAAGTGCTCCTTCTCTGTCCTAAAGATCCACTTGGATGACCTGCTTTTGGTGAAAAACATGACTCCAGTGAGAACCAGAATACTGGGTTGGACTGTGCCACTACACTCACTTCTGCTATGGCAGATAGCAGCAAAACTCTGTGCTAGTATACAGTTAAATGTCCTCACCTCTCCTCTCTCAAAGACATCCATTCCTGCAGAGGCAAAGTGGTGATAATCAGTGCTCAAAGCGTTGAAGAATAATCATTAGAAATAGGGCAGGCCACAGCAGGGGGAGATTTTGTTATTTCGCTGCAACCCTATCACAGCTTCTCAAAGGCACCCAAACAATAATGCATCACCTTTTTCAGTCAGGTTTAATTTTATCTCCTAGCTTTTCCAGCTAGTAGAGGGGAAAAGCTGGTGCTGTGGATAGTTCAGTTAATTCATGTATCCAGGGTAAAACTGCTTGGGAAAATAGATACCAAAACAACTTCAGGACACTGATTAACTAATTGCAAGTTCAAAGACAAACAGGAAGATTATGACAAACTTCAAAGACATTATTTTGGAGAAATTTTATTTACAGTTCTGCCATATATACCACGGGATGACTGGCTGGAATACCAAACTACCAAACGCCGTTTGTAGATGCAAGTCAAGAGAAAGGAAGAAATTGGTCTGGTAATGCACTGGCTGGTGTCCTGGGTTCAGCGGTAGCAGTTATTTTTCTCCTTCTTAGTAGCTAGTGCAGGCTGTGTTTTGATTTTTTGGCCTGGGAACAGTGCTGATAACGCTGATGTTTTCAGTTGCTGCTCAAATGTTTGGTCTGACCAAGGACTTTCTGAGCCTCATGCCCTGCCAGGGAGGAGGGGTGTCTGGGAGGAAACAGAGACAGGACACCTGACCCAAACTGACCAAAGAGGTATTCCATACCACAGCACGTC
This sequence comes from Lathamus discolor, assembly GCF_037157495.1. NCBI lineage: Eukaryota > Metazoa > Chordata > Aves > Psittaciformes > Psittacidae > Lathamus > Lathamus discolor. The sequence goes on along the minus strand of NC_088885.1, from coordinate 109,204,573 downwards.
ATGCCCAGGATATAACTGGGAGTTACCTGGAAGGGCTAGAGGGACTGCAGGGTTGGATGAGGTATCAGTCGGTGCTTGGCTGGGGGGAGTGGGGCGAGTCATCAGTCACCTGGTGCTGAGGTGTTGTATTCTTTCCTCTTGTTATTTCCTTTATCATTATTATTATTGGTGGTAGCAGTAGTGATATGTGTTATACCTTAGTTACTAAACTGTTTTTATCTCAACCCGTGGGGGTTGCATTCTTTTCGATTCTCTCTCCTCTCCGTCCCTCCAGGAGCAGGGGGAGGGCAAGAAGGGGAGGGAGTGAGTGAACGAGGTTTTGTGGTTGGGTTTAAACCACGACAGCTGGTTTCCAGGATACTGCTTTCAGCTGTGATGTTCCCCATTCCTGAAAGATGGGAGGCAGCAGAAAAAGGGTGTATCAGCTGTGAGCATGCAGAAATGGTTATCTATAGGCTGGAAATAGATATTTGTGTATAAGGATTAAAGACATCTTAAGACACTTGGCACAGGCATCTCATTCAGCACATTTCTCTGAAACACCTGTTATTTTGAAACTGTTAGATGAACAAAGTAGTGAAGTGGGTGTCTCATCGGTTTGATTCACTGCTGTAATTGAGGCATTCCTACAGGATGTGCAAAAAAGTGGAAGAAACATAAGCTTGCACTGTCCTAGGTTTACAAAATTCCTGAAATTCAACAGACCCCTCCACTGCTGCAGCAGTAACTAATTCCCTTGCTTCCTAATTACTCTGATTTATAACTCCGCAATCTTTAACAGTCAAATGTGTACATATGCAGTGCAAGTGTGTGTACAGAGGAAGGCAGCAAAGGACATGACCACGGGCCATGTGCTGTAAAATATCTGTCCAATTCCAGGTCAGGCCAAAGGAGAAATACCTGCTGTCTTCCAGTGACAGGACACCTGTGTGAACTTTTCTTCAGTTCTGGGTCCAATATTTTCTTCACGTGCTCAGATGGCCAGTCTGTAATCACTATCCCAGTAACACCAATAGAGTACAATATACAAGCATGGGCAAACAGGCAGATGATAAAACAAGGTTTTATTAATGACCCCTAATCACGGGATTGTACACAGTTAGTTATTTGTAATCAAAATGTGACCACACAGTTCACACAGGTATACAGGCAGATGGAAAGCCCTGGCCTGAGGTCAAATTGCCAAGGAATAAATGTGAGTGCTTGTTGGACACTGTACAAAATCAAAGAAGGTAAGTAGCTGGAAAACTTGAAGTGTTCTAAAACTGTTAAAACAGTAGTGAATAGTGGGATAAGCTAACAAAGTTAAAGGGAAGCATCAGAAACTCCCCATGGATGAATAACATCGAAGTACAGTGAAAGGGGATTCTGGCTTAGCAGGGGTTCTGTCTTACCAGGGGTTCTTCCCAAGTCAGAATTAACTAATAAGGGTGTAAAATCAGCAAATACAGGGCTAGTGGGGGAAAGTGTAAAATAAGCTTAGGCTAATTATTTATGAGATGGGAAAAAGGCAAAGCAAACCATGCAGTCAGGTCTGTTCTAGATCCCTTTGAGCAGCCCTGCAGCTGATCATCCTGGTTCAGGCTAGTGCAGGTCAGGGAACCTGCTGTTCTGACTGCACTCCACATCTGAGCAGCTTCTGTAGCCAGGGGACCAGGGTGCTGTCCTTCTTATGAATGTGGGGATGCTGTAAAATGGATGGTGGAGGGACTGGACCTGCCCTAGCACAGACATGATTTAATAGCATGCTAATGCTGCAGGCTTGGCTTTCTCTCTTACTTCCTTCTGCCAAGTAAAATCAACAGATTAGTTGCAGTTCGATTGGAAGCACTTGCCCATCAATCTGATTCATTTTTCTAATAACTTTCACTGTGGATTCTGAGCAGTACTCTGATGGCAGCAATTTAATCCTTGCTGATCAGAACTGGGAAATGAAGTGATCACACAGACACAAAGTACTTGGAACAGGAGGTGGACTGGAGTTATAGGGTCAAATAGAATATGGCACCTCCACAGTTAGGACACTGCATTCTCACTTCACTATTGCTGTAATTTTATGACTATATGCCAGGCATCCCTGCAAACTTCCTAGACTCCTGTGAGATTTTCCAGGAATCTGAACAGACGTTTAATGATGCCATCTTGGCAAACCACATCTTTTTGCAATTTATGGTGATTCTAGTGGTAAATTATTCTATATAGTAAGAGCAGTATAATTTTCCACTCTGAAGTCTAACATTGCAGGTTATGGATATTATAGGAGGGGGACTAAAAATCACAGAATTATACAACCATGGAATGGTTTGGGTTGGAAAGGACCTTAAGATCATCAAGTTCCAACCCTCCTGCCATGGGCAGCAATGCTTCACACTAGACTGTGTCACACAGGGCTCTGTCCAACCTGGCCTTGAACAGTGCCAGGGATGGAGCATTTACCACTTCTTTGGGTGACCAGTTCCGGTGCCTCAGAACTCTCACAGTAAAGAATTTCTTCCTTATATCTAGCCTGAACTTCCCCTGTTTAAGTTTGAACCCATTACCTTTTGTCCTGTCACTACAGTCCCCAGTGAAGAGTACATCCCTAGCATCCCTGTGGGAGAGTCCCTCCCCATCATGCTTATAGGCCCCCTTCAGATCCTGGAAGGCTGCTATGAGATCTCCACGCAGCCTTCTCTTCTGCAGGTTGAACAGCCCCAACTTTCTCAGCCTGTCTTCATACAGGAGGTGCTCCAGTCCCCTGGTCATCCTCGTGTCCCTCCTCTGGACTTGCTTCAACAACTCCATGTTCTTATTACATTGAGGACACCAGAACTGCACATAGTACTCCAAGTGGGGTCTCAGAAGAGCTGAGTAGAGGAGTAGGATCACCTCCTTTGACCTGCTGGTCATGCTTCTTTTAATGCATTCTCTTGATTAAAGATAATTATATACTGCATGATATTCAGTCTCCAGAAAAGTACAGACTTGTAAATAAAAACAGAAGCTCTTTAATGGCCAAACCTAATACACTTTCACAATTTTTACCAAGCCTGTCTCTGCATCAAAATAAGGAACATCTGTCATGGGATTTTAGCTAAAATTGGTATAGCACATACACGATTTAATAACTCACAGCTGCTTAAAATATAACATCTAGTGACCTTAATTTGAATTATTTCACTTGGAATAGAATGGTTATTGCCAGAATAGAAATATGTAAATTGAATAATTCTAAATTAAAAAGACCTCAATACATTTGTATAAATGTTTGCAGGCAAGATTTACCACTTTATTTCAGAGTTAGTCCCGCTTAAGCTGGAGAACAATAGAATTCATCTACAAGCAGTCCTTTTGGAACAACTATACGGGGACTACAGAATGCTCTTTATGAGAAGTGTCAAGATCCAGAATGTTTTATGACCGTGTTATTACAGCATCTCTATCAAATCTTTGCAGAAAAGTTAAAAGCTAAAAATGAAGAAAAGAAAAAAATTCCCATCATCTTCCAGAGCATGAAATGGTACAGATGAATGAATAGCAATGACAAAGAACAGATAAAATTGGATTTAAAGAATGACTTTAAAGGTTTATCTTTCACATCACATTTTTTCCAAAAGCAGTAGTTGTGTTACTTATACAGTGGAAAGGTTCTTACTCCAACATAATATATGCTTATTTAGGTTGCTAATCCTTAGAGACTGAACTATGCTCTGTCCCTTTCACTCTGTAATGAAATACAGCTAAAGAACGAAAGTATCATTTCAGCATTTATGTAAGCAAATACTAGTCACATAGGAGAGGAGAAGACTTCAGCATGATCTGGTAGAGTTTGCATGTCAAAGGGGGAAGAAAGAAGTTATGAGCACAGTTGGATTTATCTTCTATTTTTTTATCATTTCATATGTAGTCATTCAAGAATAAATTTTGATATTTAATTAGATAATTTAAAGTTGTAAGTTTAAGAATTTAATATCCATCATTTGAAAATTAGTACCAATTCAACTGCTCTAGACCATATACCAAATGGATGAGCACGGATGGTATTGCCCATACATAAAAGGTGACTTGAACGCAATCGTAATCACCTATGGGGCACCTCAGTGTAGGAAAAATGAGAGAAAGAAAACTCCGCTGTATTTTCTTCATGGAAGTTTTCTTTCCATTCATTCTAATAGTGAAGCAGAATTTGGGACCAGCTTGCTACATTTTGGATCTCATCCGTGGGTTTCTCTTCTTTAAAGAAAAAGGGTTTTCCAAACAAAGGAGAAGAACAGCAGGGAAACAAAGCAACGAATTGAAGAAATATTTCTTCTCTTAAAGAGCTTGCTGAGGAAAGTTTCAAACAGCTAAAACCAGAAGTGTTCTGGAAAAACTGGAAGAATCTGGGAGGAAAGTGTTTTGCTGAAAATCCAGCCAAAGTCTTTAAGCAATAGGCAGATAGTCCTCTCTGCTCAACATGTTACCTCAATTCATAATGAAATACGTCTGTCTTTCTTATCCTTTTACTTCAGGAAAAAACAGCAGTGGTGGTAGTGAGTAAATGAGACACTGCAGCCAGGCACAACTCCTTTAAACTCATACTGAAAAGGTCTAAATGCATTGTCAAAACCAAGGTGCAAGGATCTAATTGTGGTCCTAGAAATAACCTCAGAGTAATGGCATGCATTAACATCAGCACAGCAGTAAGAAGCAACTGCTCTACTGCAGGTCTTTGCAATATTCTTTTTCGCTTCACCAGGAAAAGACAATTCCATTGTATGACATTTTTTTCCTGCTTGAAAATTCCTGTAATATGGAATATGCCCTGCAATGGGCACATCCATGTGCAAGGAGTTTAGCTGAACTATTTAATTCAATAGAAAATGAGTAAAACCTACTTTTCTAGTTTTGAAGCAAGCTAGCACACATCTTCCATACATGTACATTTCTCTGGGAGAAGGTAGGGAGAAGGTAGGGAGAAGGTAGAAGGGAAAGAGACGTATGGCATCTATAGCTCATACTATTGGTACACAGTATTCCATGGCACTATACTGAAAGATATTTCTTCCAAGCTGTGTAAATTTTCAGAGATTAAACTCCATTTTGATTTTTTTTACTATCCAATCAGCATACTAACTGATTTCACTCATCTTTATAAATAGCATTCGTCTTTCTATTGTCATTCAAATACAATTTACACTAGACAGAGAGATTACAGACCTTGATTTTATATGAAACATATTTGAGTCATAATGAGCAAAATAACTCACTTCCATCATCACTGTTCAGTAAAATGATTCTGGGATATCAAAATTATCTGCTCTGTCTAGTCAACCCCATTCTATTTATTATCCTTAAGTCTGACTTCTGATGATTAGGCAATTTAAGGCAACATTCCAAGTTTGCCGCCATTGGTTTTCAGGCCAATATTTCACTATTATATCTCCCAGTGTTCCAGACCAGAAGACCTGCCATTTTTGTAGCCATTGTCAAAGGCAGTATTTTTCTTAACTTAGTTTTCACATTCTGATTCAGAGTCCAGTCAGCAATACCAGTGTGAGATTCTATTGTGAAAGAAAGAGCTAGTTGCTCCTCAGAAAAGCTGGCTCTGACAGACAAGGAGCAAGCTAGTCTGGTTCATTTAAATGAATACAATATCTGAGAGGTTATCTATGTGGTGCGTATGACACAGGGTCAACTTCAGGCTTATTTCTGCACTCCTCAGTAGAAAAAAGACGTGGACACACTGGAGAGAGTACAGATAAGGGCATTGATAGTGACTAAGAAATTAAAACATGTGACATATGAGGTGAGGCTGAGAGAGATGGGTCTCTTCAGCCTGAAGAAGGCTGAGGGGAGCTGTTATCAATATGAACAAATACCTGAAGAGGATCTAAAGAAAAGAGACCCAGACTCTTCTTGGTGGTGCCATTGATAGGACAAGAAACAATGGGCACAAACTGAAATACAGGAAGTTCTATTTAAACAGAAGAAAAAATTATCTTTTTATTGTAAGGGTGGTTAAACATGAGAACCAGCTGCTTAGGGAGGCTGTAGAGTCTCTATCTTTTTCTTTAATAACAAAATAGAGTTATAGTTAATGGGCTTCCTGTATCCCTGTTTGGCAACCGTGTTCATGCTAAAATAAAGCATGCCTAAATAGCCAAGACAAGGGTCTTTAATCATCAGCCTGCAAAAAGAGGAAGCATTTGTTTCTTTCTACACTATAGTAGCAAGCAAAGAAAAGATGAAAAGAAGAAGAGTGCACGAATTGTATGCAAGAGAGTGTACAGCCTTCAACTTGAAGGTAAATAAAGCCTATTAGCAGTAAAATATATATAGGAATTTTGTATGAAATAGATAAGTTTAGTGCAATAATTTTGTTAGCAACTTTAATTAAATGTTCGTCAAAATCAGTAAATAATTTTCAAAATGAAAGAAAAAGAATGTGCTCATTTCTGATGCAACAGGTTATAATTTATCTTTTTTCGCTTTTAGGAAACAAAGTGATATGAGAAGTATCATATGCATAGGAAGAACTGAACAAAGTTTCCATGCGCGCATGCAGCTACTACTCTGAAAACTGACTGGAAAGTGGTCTTTCTACAACCTTTGTAATTCTACTATTTTTTTCTCATCCTACTCCAAAAATACCATTGACACTGAGTCCATTTTACCAATAATGGCAGAAATAATAATAAGAAGAATTATAATTATGATAATAATAATAATAATCTGCTGCTTACTCAAGTTTCCCCTCTGAGGGTACTGACCTTGCCTTCTTTGAAATCTTGAACAGAACAACTTCCGACTGAGCAGAATCTGGGGCAAGAACAGATGTTTGCGTATTGCAAAACTGTAGGCCAGATCTTTGAGAATATATCCGTTCTCTGTCATGCATTAGACCTACAATTGGTAGAATAGAGCAATCTCCTTTTCCTTCACCCAAGAGCAGAGGCCCGGAAATGTCAAACACTCATTCTCCAGCTTGCTAGTGCTGTTGACAAGGCAAAAGAGCCCTGGCCAAGCAGAAGCAGTCCGTTTTCATTTCTCCAGGGTGCTTTCACTGTAATTCAGATATAGCCACCCTTTAGTGTATTTCTTAGAGGTGAGGGAAACAAAAAGCTTACCATGCAAGAACGAAAGAAAATACAGAGACCATGAGATTTGCTTTTCAAAGTTAACATCCTGGCTAGTCCCAAAGGTTTTATGTCCTCTTACTGCTTCAGAATGTTCTTTGTATTTTCATACCTGGCATGTTTGAAATAGATGTTTTCCTTCCAAATAAAAAGCTATTAATCAGTAGCCAAGGGTATTTATTTTACTTTTCTAGAATCTATTCTAAAATTACTTCCATGATGTCTATGCTATTACCCTAACATAAATGCAAATGCAGCTGTCAGTCCCTCCTTTCTAATGAGTAAGTTGCATTACATATAGGAGGCAGAACATGACTAAATACTAATCCTAGAACATCTGATTTATTACAAATTCATACCCTTCGGTAACGTTGTATATTTTGTATCCTCAGTCTTCTCCTAGGCAACCTACCTGCTTTTCTGATTCAGAAGGTGGGAGAATGGTGTCCCTGTTTCTGTTAAAATGTACTAGCTTTTCATCTTTCTGTCACATGGATGGTGTTTATAAGAAAGCCCATAAAGAATGATCCAGTTAAAGCGCAGCTGGGGCAGCATATTCTCTTTCTTAAATTTTACAACAGAGTATTGAAAGAACTCATGCTGATGATGCAGAGAATGTGGAGTTTGGTTTACATCAAAGGAATTCATGAAAGTTAATGTATATCAAAAATAAAAAGGCATCTGAGTCACTGCACAAAAGCTATTTTTGAACTTACATAATCAAATATACTTACGTATCATATAGAGAGACTGTGCCAGCTACAGCATGCATATCACTCTACTGTAATTAATCTTTGCAAGTGCTTTCAGTCATTTTAGATCTACATTTACTTCTGCCTCACACAGTTGTGGTGTTATCTCAGTTTTCACCATCTGTCACAGGCTTCAGAAAAGATTACTTAAATCAAAGATCATAAAAATGATTTTTAAAGCATTCCGGTTTTCATGTTTAACAGTTTCTGTAGGCTCTCACATATAATTAAGACAAAAAGCACCATATTACAAATGGAAAGGTATCAGCAAAGAAGCTCCTACTTTCACAAGGCCTTTGCTTAATATACATACTTAGGCCTTGCATCTTTCACAACGTGGTTCACATCTTGTGTTTCAAACTCCTCTCTGTAAAAAAAGATCCAATGGAAATAGCAGGGGAGGAAGAAATCCTTCGGCAGATCAGCAGTTGCCAGGGTGTCTTTTCATGCTTTGACAGTCATTAGGACTCTTACCCAAGAGCTATGCCATTAATGAGAAATCTAATGACTTCCATTCCTTTTCTTAAAGGATTCAGCATGTCACCAATATTTATGAGGAAGCCTGCTGTAGCTACAGGGGCATTATGTGCTTCACTATATTTCAAGCTGTGAAATGCTGAAAATGAAGCGTTAGCTTATCTACTTTTTTTGATAGTTTTTTTTTTTAACAGTCTCTCTCTCACTCTCTCCTTTGTAAATAAATGTGCCATATTTCTTGCAGCCCAAAGCTAAAGAGATGTCTTCAGGCTTGTTGCCAGATCTATTTTCCTCCAAATATCTAGCAGATCATAGAACCATAGAACAGTCTGTGTTCAAAAGGACCTTAAGATCATCTTAAGATCCAACCCCCCTGCCATGGGCAGGGACGCCTCATACTAGACGATGTTGCCCAAGGCTCTGTCCGACCTGGCCTTGAACACTGCCACGGATGGAGAATTTACCACTTCTTTGGGAAACAAACAAATCACCAGAAGCTCTTATTAACTGAGTGAAATGAACCTTCAGACAACAACTGTTCCAGTCCCTCCTGGGGATTTTCTATCTGTGTATAGTAAATAATTCAAAGTCTGGAGTTATGTACACTTATTTAGAATACTTATTTTTCAAAGCAATCAATGGACGTAGCATTTTGTATGCAAAACAGTGGTTTCTAACACTGATCAATTCTACTAATTAAGGAAAAAATAATACATCTAGATGGATTTTTTTTTCTTTTTTTCAGATTTCTTCTTATGTCATACTTTCTTTTCAAAATTTCTGAGGGGAAATTTGTTTTTCCTTCCTTCCTGAGGCTATGGAAAGTACTTAAGGTCCTTGTTTTGCAAACACATACTGCCTTAGTCGCAGTGATACTGCTCATGTGTGGAAACAAGTATAACCTCAAACATTTTTAAGACTCCCACTTTGATTCTTTACTCCCTGTTTCCAGTTTATCCTCTAGCACCTGTATTATCTGCTAAGTATTGTATTTAACACAAGTGCACCTGTCAGGATATTAATTTAAACTGTCTCTTGTTATTTGCCAAGTCACCCATCTACCTAAATGATTAAATATATAAAAAAGAGAATCCTGGAAGTGCAGTGACAGTCAATAAGATCAAAACTCTTTGAAGTGTAGAAATACCATTGGAATACTAATTCAGCTCTTTAAAAGCTTAAATTGTTCCCCCAACACCTTTAGTTTGCTATTATTTCTCAAGGAAGCAGAAAGGAGATTCCTTCTTCTCCACTCTTTCAAGTAGTTTTAAAAGCACTATTGATACACTTGCTATCCAATCCACCAGAGGTGGCTTTAAAAATAAGCTGTTTCTGGGCTTGTTCCATGGTCATCTCTTGTAGAGGTTACACAAGCGATGATAGCTATACAAATTTCTCTTTCTGTCTATGAAATTGCAGACACTTTATGCCTCCTGTGCAGAGAAAGCTCCTTTGTAATCAGATTTTAGTTTTTCTTTCTCCAAGAAATAGAAAGTGTTCTTCTCCTCTGTCATACCACCCCGTCTCATTGGCATTTTCCTCTTGTGCTCTATTTTGGCCTCACAGTCTAAGGTACATCAGTGGTCAGTGATAGGATTCTGTCTTCTATAAACAATCTTGACTGTATATTAAGAGGTGATCACAGGGAGATTACAACACTTTTCTCCACCCTTCTTTCCACTGTAAACCCCCATTCAGACAATCTACTGTGAATTCAGAGTGATTTTGAGAAGGCATCCAGAAATGAGAGTTTGTACTTGACACAAGAATTGTATCAGATGCACAAAACTTCTTCACAGGAGACTGAAACTTTGAAATGTTAAAGGATTGTTCAATTTTATTTAGCAGTCTCTAAAGAAACTCAGGGGGGGTTATTTTTATTTTTAATTTTTATCCAATATTTAAGTTTTGCTTCCAGTAAAAGATACCTGAAAAATTGCTGAAAGTAAGCTAATGTCCCACTTTTTCAGTGTATCTCTATGGCTTTTCATTGTGATTAAGTATCACAGGGTGAAAAATGAGTCATAAACCAGCACTGAATGATGTGTTAACATCCTCAGTTCTTTTTTTCCCTCTTGCTATGACTGGAGTTCTCCTGTTATTCTGTATCCACCAATACATCTGTGACATACCATTTGGTTATAATGCAACTATGATGTTCTTTGCAGGATACCAAAGCCTGGAGCTGGATTTTATATCTTTATTACCTCAATGATCTCCAACTTTTTCAAGCACTTTTAAAACTATCTTCTCATAAATGACTCATAAGATTCCCCATGCAACTGATGTGTTTATTTCACCTAACTAAGCTAACAAGAGCTAGCTACTGCTTAGGAGTTTTCTAGAGCAGTATTTGTCATATGCTCCTACTTGGTTTGTTCAGGCAATAACAGAACACAAAAGCAGATTGTAACATTAATCTTAGATTTGATAGAAATAACACAGGGTTAGAAGAACAGATTACAATACAAAGAAATATTATTACAGCCAAAGATAAGCATTAGCCTAACCTTTTCTGAAAGCTAACGCACTAGTGGCAATAATTCAACATGCTAATGTCCACTGTCTGAACACACTACCATCAATCAAGAAACTCTCCCAGGACTTCAAGATAAAACCAAATGGAAGGAGCTTTTGTGCAGAGCTGCTGTGCTAAGTGAGGAACAATTTCAAATGACTGTGAGGGGGAGAGTGATACGTCACAAGTGGAGGCAGATTTATAAAGGACTTTGGGCTAATCAGAGTCCCTGCTGGACTCAGGCCCCCTGAGACATTACATCTTGGGGAAATAATGGGTACCATTAAAATGGCTATTTATTGCACTGTGGTATTTTTTTACTTACAGGATTTGCAGTATTCCCTTGAGAAATCTCTTAAATACCATGGAAAATACATCAGTAGTCAGTGGGAATTATAATGATGCTTAATGTAGGAGGTTCATTGTAAGGTATAATCTGAAGCATAGGTCAGAGAAATCAGACAAGGGAAAACTGCCATTGTATACAGTCAATGAATCTAAATGACTCTCTAATTATAATGTAAGCTGTTATGAATCCAAATGTTCCTGCATGAAAGAGACATTACTCACAAAAAGCTTATTACTCCCTTATGCCCAAAGAAAGGACACTGTGATGCAAAAGGCTATGTTTCTAGTCAAAAGTGCTGTGAATCTGTGCCTTATAGCTATTATTTAGACAATCTTCATATTTTAAGTCCTGGGGACCATAAAATGGAATTTTTCTCTAGTGTAATTTTTATTTGCCACAGGAATCTCTTTAGTTCTCTATCATTTTTAACACTTAACCTTAAGGAATATCTGGTCATTACCGAGATGCATGTGTATATGTTTATAAAGTTCTAACCAGGAGATCAGAAAATGGTTTTACAAAACCAGGAAAATGAGGCCCATAAGGAGAAGTCTGAGGGAATGAGTGCAGAGCAGATGGGGAGCAGGCTGCCTTGTTGTACTCTGACCCTGAGAGCTTTCCAATGGGAGGATTGGATCTTCTGTGACTGTCATAAGCAAGTACAAATAACTTTTTTTTTTTTTTTTTGGTAGCAAGTACAAATACCTGCTAAATAGTACAAATACTACATAAGTACAAATACTCGAGTGGAGGCATAAGTGCAGATAAGCAGCTGTCACATGTAGAAACTTACATCTTGGGGATATCAGGTCTGACACCATCACAGCACAAAAATCAGGCACAAGATTTCCTGCTTCCCAGTGGCCAGCCTCAGCACCTTCCGCATTCAAACTGGCTTTCTCTTGGGCTTTGTGGTGAAAGACTGCAGATGTTTTTATATATGAGTCCTCACTGGTGAATAAACCCCTTCTATAACCAGCTGCTAGTAATCTCCTTGTTACATGATTGTATAAAAATGCTGACCCTAACTGGCTATGTTGCCCCTGCTTGTGCCAACATACAGAGTCATATGTACAGCCTTCCTGCCAGGCAAAGTGTTTTTGAAGTACCTCAGTTGGTCAGTGCTTGTATAAAAGCTGTTGTTGACAATGCATCAATCATAAAATTGTCTTTTCCGCTTACAAAATTTAAACTACTTTTAATATCAAACAGAATATGGATCCATGAGAGAAATATCTGCATGTCAGAATGTGAATGCTATCTCCATTTAATTTACTAAAATATGATTTTTTAAGAAAATAAGTACACTATGAAGAATATTACATTAATACATTTATTTTCTGAGTTCATAGAAAAGGTTTAGGAAGGACTTTCTATAAAATGCTTAGTATTTCTGTAATCTGACAGTACCATCATTGTGGTATTTCAGACAAATAAAGCAAAGACTAATCTTTGCATAATTAAAATAATCAGGGTGAGTTTCACTGGGCGAGAAGATCCTTGATGAAGCATTTTACCTGCTTTGTAAGAAAAGGAAGTTCCTAATATTCCACTTACCCCCTCTTGTCTAATATTCTTTGCTATAATTTGATTTTGCAGTATTTGCATAACAGATGTAATGGAATGTTGTCCTACTTACCCTATAAAAGTGCTTTTCATCCTCCCCTACCACAACAAATAGCTTTCAACTATTTAAACATGTTTAAACAATTCTCAAGTAATGGAAATATCTGTTTGCCTGATGTACGTTCATAAAGTTACTTGCAGAACTCTGTACTATTTATGAACTGTGTATTGTCAATAGTAAATAGTTCATAAGACATCAATTTTCCAGTGCTTCCCAAACAGAAGTTTACTTCTTGCAAAAGAAAACATTTCTTGCTGGTCAGAAAACCCAACATCACACACATATTCTAAGAATTATATAAAATCATAGAATCATAGAATCATAGAATCATAGAATAGTTAGGGTTGGAAAGGACCTCAAGATCATCTAGTTCCAACCCCCCTGCCATAGGCAGGGACACCTCTCACTAAACCATCCCACACAAGGCTTCATCCAACCTGGCCTTGAGCACTGCCAGGGATGGAGCACTCACGACCTCCCAGGGCAACCCATTCCAGTGCCTCACTACCCTAACAGGAAAAAATTTCCTCCTTATATCCAATCTAAACTTCCCCTGTTTAAGTTTGAACCCATTACCCCTTGTCCTGTCACTACAATCCCTGACAAAGAGTCCATCCCCAGCATCCCTATAGGCCCCCTTCAGGTATTGGAAGGCTGCTATGAGGTCTCCACGCAGCCTTCTCTTCTCCAGGCTGAACAGCCTCAACTTCCTCAGCCTATCTTCATACGGGAGGTGCTCCAGTCCCCTGATCATCCTCGTGGCCCTCCTCTGGACTTGTTCCAACAGTTCCATGTCCTTTTTATGTGGAGGACACCAGAACTGCACACAATACTCCAAGTGAGGTCTCACGAGAGCAGAGTAGAGGGGCAGGATCACCTCCTTCGACCTGCTGGTCACGCTCCTTTTGATGCAGCCCAGGATACGGTTGGCTTTCTGGGCTGCGAGCGCACACTGAAGCCGGCTCATGTTCATTTTCTCGTTTACCAGCACCCCCAAGTCCTTCTCTGCAGGGCCGCTCTGAATCTCTTCTTTGCCCAGCCTGTAGCTGTGCCTGGCATTGCTCCGACCCAGGTGTAGGACCTTGCACTTGGCATGGTTGAACTTCATGAGGTTGGCATCAGCCCACCTTACAAGTGTGTCAAGGTCCCTCTGGATGGCACCCCTTAAATCATATATCACCTACACTTTCCTTTGTTGTGTAGAGTTGAAATTAGTCACCTTATTTTTCTCTCATTTTCTGAGAGGAAAGACAGTTACTCTGAAGTCTTGCAAATGAATTAATAAGAAGGTAAGAAACTTCGCCTCCAGTACAAGTCAAACCTCAGCAGGATTAGGAAAAATGTGTCATAAGGATGACTGGTAAGTGCAGAGAACATCTTGCCATGCCATGCAGCCCCGGGCATCACTCGTCTCCCACAGCAGGGAGAGGCATTTCTCTCCTCTGGTCTGGGGAACTAGCTTGCAGGCTGAGTGAGGTGTTTGAAGATTAGGGCAGGAAAAAAAAAAAAAGCCACAAAATCACCAGTTCTCTCAGGTATTTGGGGTCATTTAGAAGAAAATAAAGTAAGAAAGAGGATTTAATTCTTGGCTGTGCTTTGCCCCAGCACAGGTTGGAAGCAAAGAGCAGATTGTCAGTGGATAAATGTGTCTCTGTTTGCCTTGGTCAAGACTAAGTCTTACCATCCACCCACAAATTCTTCCTATGGAGAACAATACAAAGATATCATAAGGAGAGAAATACCTGCAGCGGTAAAAGGGAAAACAAAAGGAATGCTAATTTTTTGTTAAAATTAGGAAGTTGCTTTTTCCTAGAACAAACTGGGCAGACTCAGAAAATCTACCTCTGTAAAAGTCTCCCCCCTTTTTGGCTGAATTTTGACAGAGATCACCTCTAATATTAAAGGTCCAAATATTGACAAACATTACCCTTAATAGAGGCAATGTGAACTCAAGGGACTTAACACACTTTCATGTGTTATTGAATCAGGTAATTATTTCACCAGAAATCCAGAACTCCCCTCTCTCCTGTCAGTAATTACTCATAGTGATTATGAGTAGCAGTAGTTACTCCTGATAATTACTCCTTACAGATTCACACAAGGTAATTTACTATAACTGATGTCGTACTTCCTATAATTTTATAACTTCTAGATTTTTTAATCTAAAATAAGCCAATATGACTTAAAAATATTTATACAAATATTTGTGATTATAATGCGGTGAATCACTGTTTTTACCATGCTATCTGCTCTTTAAGCAAATTAAGCACAATATTCACTAATATTTGTACCTTTAAGTAGCATGGAGAGAAATTAAAAAAAATAAAATAAATAACTCCTTCCTGTTACAGCTCATTCAGATTGGTGACATCTTAGATTTATGATGTTGTGCCTCTTCTAAAACTCAAAAGACTAGGTTAATATATATATTAACATTTTAAATATGCTTAAAAATGCAGGCACTTATTTGCTTCATCTCATGAGTTTCAGGATATCCTTATACCTACCTCAGATATTTCCTCTAAGTATATTGATATTCCTCTTTTAATAAGCAGGGCTCTTTGGTAAAACCTTGAGTCATTTGGTCAGAGATCTGAAGACAATACAAAAATGTGAGCTTTAAGGACATATTCCCAACAGTCAGCTTAACACCAAAACCTGAGGTGCTGTCTGCTTAATAATGGAAGTACTTTTAGAGCAAAGGTAAGTATCAAACCCAAGGTGCTACTGAAACCGCATTCTTTTCTTATACAGTTTTACATGTCACTCTGTGATTTCAAGACTGACCACTGCTCTGTACGTATGTATTGGGTAGCATTTACAGAAAATGAAAATTGTCAGACATTTCCAGCATTATGGGAATTTTTATCCTACAGGTTTCATCCAGCTGTGTTTCCTCTTGGACTAGTTTCATCCAGCTGTGTTTTCTCTAGGACTAGTCATCACAATAAAGACCACAGGAAAAACCAAGTACAGTTATTTGTAGCAGACACTGATTTTTTATTTTTTATTTTTTTGAGAACTCATACTTTTTGATGGCAATTTTCAGTCAATATGTGTATTATTCTGATGAAATAGTGTCTGCAGCTAAGATGTGAACACTGCAACCAATTCAATACCTGATTAAATTCATACTCTCTTATAAAGAAGTTTAATGTTTTATATTCAAAATTCTTTCACTAATAGTCTTTTGGATACTTCACACATAGAGAAGAACCAAAAGTATAGCGTGAGAGGAAATTTCAAGGCAGCTTGACCCAAAAGGTTGGACAGTGCTCGTTCTACCAGGTCAGAACAGCAGAACACACTGGTGGTGTTGGAAGCTCAGACTTTTCCCCTTTGTCCTTTTATCTCTTCAAAATTATTAATGTCTATAATGCAGTAAAAGAAGTAAGACACAGGTTGATAGCTGTCTCTTTTTGAGAAGTAGTATGTGCAGAAATGAGGTCACTGTCTCAAATCACTCCCCCATCTGCTCTGTTTAGCCTGTGAGTCATATGGAGTAAGAGAAAAGATTATATGAACCAGAGTTAATGTGAAACTGAAAACAATAGACTAGTACAGCAACAAAAGAAATGACTACTCCACAGTTTGCCTTGTTCCTCTCTATTTGATTGCTAGCTTAAATGCATTAATTAAGAAAATAAACTGAACACAAGAGAGTGAGGAAAAAATAGAATGCCTAATTGTGATTAAAACACACAAAGAAGGGGTCTCAGGAGAACCATGGTAGTCGTGATGGAAAGTGAACATTTTCAATGACAGATTAAGTTTCTTAAGCATTCAAAAATAAATAGTAAGGGTGCTATGAATTTCATCAGGGATGAGATAATTCTAGTATGTCTTGTCAGTGCAACAGACTAGTGTGCCTTCTGGTCCCTAGAAATAAATCCCAAGGAAGTTACACACAGTAGGTACATGGTAAGTAGTGGCACAGATACAAATGCAAAGTGGTAATATAACAGCACAGTGGACTTATCAGCATAATAGTTACACCTTGCATTCAAATATTTTTTTTGAAGAAGATTTTGAGAAAAGGAAGTTTCTTTCTATGCTTTTCCCCTCTATCAATATCCAATACAAATTTCACAAATAGATTGTAAACAGAGATGCTGTCTTCCACAATAGACAATATTAAGATTCATAGAAGATATTTATTTTCCTTTCAAATTTTTTTGGGTCCATCTACAGAAGTAGGTCAAAGTATTCCACAAATAGGTCATGATCTAAAAATGCCACTTCAGATGGTTTGAAGCCATCTGTGAGACTGGATCTTAAAAAAAAAAAAAAAGAAGAAAAAAGAAAAAGAATAGTTTTGGACAGAATAAAAACTAAATAAAAAAATAAAAGTAGATCAAGGCTTGTAGGCATCTTTTGACGAAAGAGCTACAGATTTACAAAATAAAGTATTTAATATTACACTTTTTTTTTTTTAAAGATAGCTTTAATAGGAAAAAAGACCAACCTGAGATGTGCTTTTCTGCACAACTGTGTGGGTGGCTTGCACAGTGTTACGTCTGCTTTAGGAAGAGAGAAGAAACAGCTGCTCACTGACTTTACACAGGCAAAAGCTGGGAGCTGGAGACACCTTCACATTTGCTTAAGTAGCTCAGCCTGCACCCTTGGGACTCAAAGTCAGGCCAAGCTCAGTACCCATGAGAAAGCTGATGCTGTGACACTGCAGCAGGTGCCCACAGCCCCAACCCAAATCCTAGCCCTCACAAAGCCAACAATGACATCTCTGTTGGGAAAAGACAGGTTGAAATTGAACACTTACACGTTTGAGGGAGTCCCTGACCAGTGACCCATTGCCACCAGCCTTTGCTGACAGCATACAGCTTGCCAGTTTGATGTAGAAGTAAAATTCCAGTGTGTGCTTTTCTGAGTCCACATATAAAACTCTTCTCCACTCTCATGAGACCCCACCTGGAGTACTGCCCATTCTTGGTAAACAGACCCATAAACTCACTGAAAGTCAAAGTAAGAGCCAAAATAAAGCCCTTATTTTTGCTTAAAATTCAAACTACTGTACAAAACTAAGCTCTCACCTAAGGTTATATATTCCAACCCTTTTTTGACAAGTGAACATGCAACGGCTGACACAAACTAATAGCTGAACTCATAAATTCTATGTCACATAAAGGTGTGAATTCAGCTTATATTTCTAGGATCTGAACATATGAATCTTGTTCTTACAAAAATAACATTTCTCCCAAGTACTAAAAGAAAGCTAAAAGGATTTTCATTACACCGTTAAAGCCTAAACCTGCAAATTCTTCTGTTTGCTCAACTTTGCTAGCTGGCAGTAAGACCAGATGAATGATGTGATATTATTTTGTTATTACCAGCTGAATATTTAAAATGCAGAAAACTTGTAAAGAGAAAGAGCCAGTGCATTTTGACTAAGATTTATTTGGTGACTCCACCAATCTGATGAATACTAAGATTTCTAAAATCTTTCATTTTCTTTCAGTTAATTATGGTGGCAATGTCTCTGCAGGTAAAACAAGGTCAGGTGGAGATAGCTCAACACACTTTGTTCTCTCTCACTTCACCCAGGCCCATTCTCATAAGGCATACCAAAACACATTCAATTAATGAGATTGATTCAACAGCTACAATTCTCCTAATACTTCAGAAGCAGAACACTAACCACTGATGCAGCCAGTTGGAGTGTCAGCCCAAAGGATTTACATCTATGGTTACAGAATGCTGGAGACATCTAATCAGAAACTTCTCTCAGTCAAGACAGTCTTTATCTCTGGTTAAGATTCCATTGCTATGTTTGCAACCCCAAATGCTCCTCCTTGAAATTCTGCTGGCTCATCCCCACCCCCATAAATGCTACACCCTTATTGCATTAGTGACCCTTCGTTTTAAAACTGCTGCCTAGGTCTTTCCCTCCCCTATGCTATATTTGTATCCAGTCAATGAATCCAAAATCCCCCGCTAATTACCATCTAAGCTGTTATAAAGAATCTACATGTGTCACTGCATGAAAGAGGATTACTATACTTTAAACTTAGCAAGGCTTGGTAATCCCATGTGCCGTAGGACTGGACACCATAACCAATGCAAGTTTACAGGCAGCTCTTTGGGCAGTGTTTCTTTACCTGCACTGTTTAGTTGCTACCACTGCTCTTTGCTTCTACTGCAATACCCAAAAAGTCTCTGTTAACGGTAGCTGTTTAACATGCTGAGGAGCATGCAAAAGAATAATACAAATACATGCTGACTAATATCTTTATTTAATTAGGTGCTTTTAAAATTCTTAACGCTGTAGCATCCTTTCAAGACGATGATGACAAATTTCCTTGATGGTATTTTTGGCCTTTCAAAATTCCTTTAGAATCTGTTTTGGAATTAGTGAGTTTTGTTTACAGCAACCATTGGTAAAAAAGTAAGTAAAGCTCCTACCGTAAGAGCTCAGATAGTGATCCTAAGCCTATGCTTATCTCCCAGTCTAAATGTTTTTGACATCTGAAATTCCTGTTTAATGAACCAGTCTGTAGTTGAAGACAACATGAGAGTAAGTAGCAAGTGCTCCATTGTTTTAAAATCTGTTTTCAAAATTGATCATATAATTTAGAAATAAGCAAAAAAGAATGCTTAGATTTCATTTACAGGCAGCAAAAGAAAGCTCACTTTTGTTAATAACTTGCACACTATCGGAGGTGTACACATCTCTGTTAAGTGGCACTGCAAATCCTTTGTTACCTTTATTTGTAGGCCAACTGAAAGAGCTAAGTTTACAAGGATAACAAAGACCTGCCTAATGTCTTCCAATGCTCATGCCTTTTCCAGAGAAGAGAGGGGATTATCCAGCAGTCATTATCAAGAGTCTGCAGGAAGGAGACTTTTGGGAAAGGCAGTGGTTGCAGGACAAGGAAACATCCATTGATCAGCTAAGAAACATAAGAAAATATTTATGCAGTTAAATATTCTGCATAAGTATGAATATAAAAAAATATTTTTACAATAAACCCATATTTAATAAAAAACTCTACAGAATGGCAAAGCTAAGTATTTCACAGGTATCTGTCCCTATATTAAGAAAACTTTTGCAGATGTCACTGCAGCTGCCTACCAGGGTCTGAATTTTGCACAGTATTTCTTCACTGAAGCTAACTAGACTTTTTGTCCTAGTACCTCATGGCATTGAAGTCCATGGTTAAACTCTTCCCCAGAAATTCATTAACCCAAAGTTAAGATTATTTCCCTTGTGTCCTCAAATTCAGCTGTTCTCAAACCACTGAAACCACTGAAATAGTCTCACAAAAATATGTTCTCTATAAAACTTAACTCACACAAATGGCTTAATCTATTCAGCCAGTGGGGTACTAAAGACTGCAGAAATGTGTAGGCAGGATTGAAATGAAACACCATGGACCTCCCCAAAAGCATGCCATTGCACTCCAGTAGAACTGTAACATATAACCAGAGGTGTTTTTCCCAGGGATCATTTAATCCAAAAGTTTTTGGTGTATACATAAAAGTTTTGTCATTAGGAGAAAGGGTATAAACTTTCCATTGCTTCCATTATTTTCCTGCCCTTTTATGAAACTTACTTAAAATTTCTAAATAACAAGTTAACTAAATTATGTAAGTATCATGATAGCTGTCTATAAAATGCCAGATTGTATGTTTTTGCTTCTTGATTGAATTCAGCTGAACTCTTTGTCCCAGCAACTCATGACTTTAAGTTTCGCAGATAAGCTCCTCATTTCCCCAGGAAGTCATTAACTCAAAGTAAAGATTGCCTGGTGGCACTTGCCTTTCTGAAAGGTTATAGAAACCCACTTCAAATAAGAAAGAGTCATATATTTTTATATAATATCTTCACCACTCTTATTAACAGGTTTTATGCATTACAGTATCTTCAATTTTCTTTGATAGTGTCTAGTTATTTTTATTGAATGGTTACAATCAAACCTCTCAGGAAGTGCCTGAATGGTCCCAACTATACTTTCCCTCTGTCAATCTACTTAGCTTTCTCAGCCTTTTTAGAAGTGCTGTTTTAAAATTCCTGTGATCTCATGTCAGTTAACATCAATAATTTCACCATGATAACAGCAAGCATATAATTTAGTGCTTCACTGTCCATGTATAGAAATCAAGTCGTGATAATGTTTCCAACTTCCCTAATGCAAATGCCAAGACTGCGGACTCCACATCTGAAAGAGGCCATCATTTGCCTCCTTCAATATTATTTGTAAAATAAAAGGAAATCTCAGGGAATCTCTTTCTCCCTACTCCTGAAGGACATATGCATTATCACTTTTTTCTCCAATGACAGCATCTGAAGTCATATAAAGTTTATGCTTTTGATATCCTGTTCTAACTGAAATCTCTCTCACCATTCCTGGCAGAGAGCCTGTGGAGGAAATTTTACTTTGATATAACCTTTTGAAAATGATTTAACACAGTATTTTAATGATTAACATTATAACTTACCTAAGACAAGCATCAAATAATATATCTCTTCACACATGTTACTAAAAGCCTTCTCAGTAGATGGGCTAGTTAAAAAACTCCGGTTCACAATAAAAAAATCGGCCCAGAGAGAGCCTAAGGACCTAATGCACTGCCGACCTTCTGCTTGCTGGGTTTAATCTCTGCAGCGACCATGGTCCTTTTCAAAGTTGCTCCATAAAAGGCAAGAGACATGAAAGAGGAACAGATGATGATTGAGCATTATTGAAATTCCAAAGTGAATGTGACTTTTTTTTTCTCCTCTATGTATGATGTGATCTTTTTAATATGTAACTGTAGATTTGCAGTGTGCTGGATTAAGGATAAAAGGGAATCAAAGTTTTCAGGGAACAGCAGGTAATGGCAGCTGGAAAAAACAAGGCAAGCTTTCAGACATCACTCCTTAAGAACCTGATAAAGTTATCTTGAGGCAAAAGGTCTTTCCCTGCCCCAGCTCTACCAGTGAGCCTAAGGAAAAGGTGTGACCTCCCGCTTGAAATTCTTCTACCTTTTTCTGTGTGCTGATGGGTCACAAACTCTGTGTCTCTCTTTTCACAAGTGGCAGAAAGGACTTGCAATTATATTCCTGCACCATGGAAGACAACTTTCTTGGAGCCAACTTACAGTGAAGATGAGCAAGGCTGAAAGAAAAAGCACATCTTACAGAGAGACTCCAATCTTCCTGAATGTACCTATTCAGCTGCAGTAGTGTTTTCCCAAAATATTTTCCCTTTCACCTCACTGGCAGCATGCTGGAAAATGCTGCAAAGACCTTTTCTCCCTTCCCCCACATCACATTATTCTTTACATCTGCTCTCTTACACTGAGAAAACGATGCAGGAAGAGTAGCCAGTGTTTTCCACACCAAATAATTTGTTGACTGTTAGAGGACATATGGGCAGGACAAGTGCTGCCTTCAGCAGAGTATCTGTGCCCTCTGTCATTATTTTCTGCTCTCGCTGCCCGTTCCTAGCTCAAAGCAAGCCCTACTTCCGTTCACTCCTCGGAGCAGTTATTTAAAGGACAAGAGTTTTTTTGTAGCTGCACTGCAATTCACAATGACAACACAGAAAGCCTCATTCCTTCTTTACTTTTTGCCTAGGAATGAACACAAAAAAGGCTGGAGGAAGGGAAGGAGAGATGGAAGGGTGCCCCAATGTTTCTTCTAGCATATACAATTTTAATTGCAAATGTTTGCGGACGTAACATACATTATCTGAGTTTAATATAGAATATTAAATCACAGAGGCATTAAGATATCAGAAGTTATTTTCATTTCTATAACTATAGAAGAAGTAAAGAAATATTTGAAGTAATTATCCATGTGTGATGAATGCTTTTTAACAAGTATTTGAATCAAGTTGCTATTTTGGTAAGGTACTTATTTTTAAGCATGTCATAAGTATCCACTGAATACTGCCCAGATTTTTATCTACCATAATCTAGTGCAACTTTTTATATAAAAAAGTTTCAACATGATTTTCTGAAGATATGTTATTTTTCACATATGAATTAATTCTTGAAATTTTGTGTGTGTGTGCTGCTTTATTAATAGCCACAGTTTTATAACATGCTAAAATCATGTGTACTAGCAGATGAAAGAGAAGAGGCATTTAAATTCCTGTAAAATTAGAAAATCATGCTTCTGTGCCAAACAAAACAGACTAAAGTCCTTCTCCTACTGTCAGTCATCTCATCAGTAACCTTACTGTGAAAGCCTGCCTGTCTTTATTCATATTTGCAAAATATTTTCAAGAAGTTATTTATGCCATGACATGTGGGAGAAAATTTCCAGTTTCAAATTTAGCTTTCAAATACAGTTGATACAGAGAGTGGATCAACACTCATAATTCAGCCACTGAAACTGAACGACTTCTTTCCAAAGATGATGTGCAGACAATAGGTAACAGAATTAAAAGATCAAAAACTTCACTGAATCAAGGTGTACAAATGCAGTGAGATAAACCACCTCTTGCTCCAGATAACTTTCGTCGACTAAAATAAATTAGAACTTTGTGTGAACTGCTATAAAGTTTGCAATACTTAATTTGTTATAATAGAGAAAACAACATCGTGCATCCAAGGGAAAAAGAGGGCATGGAATACTTCAGGTCTGCCCCTCACTCAGTGACAAAACCATTTTGCTGCAGAGGTGAGCAAGTTGACGAGAGTGCTGCTGGCTGGGGAGGCTTCCCATGGCTGCTCAGGCAGCAGCGGTGAGTGGGAAAGGGAGGTCCTTACCCTACACCTGGTGGAAAGAACCAACTGGTGAATATAGAGATTTTGAACTAGAATTCTGCCCCATGTTAAAGAAAAAAACCGAAACAATTCTTTGTGAATTTAAATACTTTGAAGCCCTATGAAAAGGTCAAAGGATTTTTCATGTTTTCTTACAAAGCTGAAATGAAATTTGCCATGTTTTTGAAATGAAATACTAAAAATTGTCTGGAAAGCTCTGCAGTGAAAGAACAAGGCTCCCATGCTGCGCCTGTTTCAAAATGGCATTTTCTTAGTGCCAATCTGTATCACTGGAAAAAGTCCAGCTGACTTCATATGACTTATCAGAGGTATATCTTTATCTCTGTGATGGAGGAAAGTGGAAGTTACGTGTTGGCCCTCAGTCTTGTACTAACAGTGCAAGAGTATGCTCTCCAATACATGAAAGTCGTGGCAAAGTTAGCTTACCTCCCTGTTACAAAAGCACTTCAGGTATTTTTCAGGTATAAAAATATCAGAACTATTTGTGTTCTGAAGGATACAGAATACCTGGAGCACAACAGTAAGCTTTGTAAGAATCGACATGATGCATTCGCAGCTTTGTTTGTTAAATGCCAAATGATATTCCATTTTGCAGCACTTAAGCCCACCATCTCTGCTGCAGAGCTCACTAGTTTCTCCAGCCTAGCTCAACATTGAGATTTTTTTGTTCTTGCACACAGCCGGCAGTCTGGCAAGCTAATCGTCCTCTGCTGATTCTGCCAGATGCCTGTGAAATAGAAAGCTGCCCACCACCAAACAGACTGGCAGTTTTATGACTGTGACAATTGCTTGTGGCAAAATTATAATTAGTACACCAATGCTGCTATGCATTCTAAATTGGATCACACTGATTTGTGCTCCATTCTTTTTACACACTCTGAATATGATTTTTAAACAATTGTGAAAACAACTGCATGCTGATTGCCATTAAAACCAACATCTACCAGATCTTAGCATCAGGCCCAGTGATGCTTCTCTCACTACTCCAAGAGATAGTGTAAGTGCAAATAGACCATGTTGTTTTGGTCCAGGGAACGCTGTCAATGTTGGCCTTTGAGTTATAAAACATCTTTGGATGATTAGAGATAACAGCCCATGTAACGTCTCCAAGTGGTTGCTGATACAAAGTTTATACAGACTTTTGGCTAAACAGAACACTGCACACAGAGCTGTTGCTGTGATTAAATATTTTTCATATGTGTTTCCATTCCAAGCATTTTTAAACACCTATAAGCAAGGGAGAGTGGGTGGAGAAATATGACATGTGGAGAAAAAGACTTGGAAGTTTAACATTTTACAACAAATATTCTTGAAGAGGTCAGAAATGCTGTGCTCCTCTGATTACTACCCAAAAGTGGCTCTCTTCTCACTGCCTAATCCTCAGGAACATGAAAGATGCAATCCCACCACACTATTTTTCAGATACTGTTGGTATTGCTTGAGAAGCAGACATGCAAGGTGCACTCCTCCCTTTAACCAGCTCAGTGTGTTCTTTGCAGCTGCTGCAGCTGGTGTGAAGTCCTATGGTGGTGGGGAGGGAGCCCCACAGACTAATGTTTCCATAGATGTTCACTCCTGCATTGTGAACTTGCGCTTTTCCAGTGGTGCAGTGCAATAAGGTTTCTATCTATTGCTTTCATCATGGAAGTGGAGAGGAAAAACCCTGGTGGATTTTTTTTTTCTGTAATTGTCTCTTAACTGTGGCAACCATTGCATAAGCTTAAGCAAACTCAGTGGCTTTTGCTCCTTTCAAGCAACTTGCTGCAGCCCAGAAAAAGCCATCTGAAAAGGGGGCTGCTCAAAGTAGGGAAAGAAGCTGCCTTGCCTCACAGCCCCGCTGCCAAGAGCTTCTAAAAAACAGCAGAGCCCACCTGGGCTCTCCTGAACCAAACAGGAACCATCACAGATGGTGGCTTCTAACCGCCCATTGTAAAGCCTGGCTGAAATCAGCTGCAGTGCACTTGCAGACTAGTAAAACAAACCTAACCTGAAATGGAGAGCATAGTAGGCATGCTGAGCACCATTTTGAGGCTCTTGAGACAAGAGTTTAGATGCTCTGCTTGTGCCAGACAGCTGTGTTGCAGGCTACCAGGACCTTCCCCACGGATGTTACCCACCATGGGGGTGCTGCAGCTGTTGGGGATCTGTGCCATCCCTGGCTTCCCAAATCCAACTCTCTTTCAGTCAGATGACAAGGAGGGCCCAGGGGGCTGCCCAGAAAAACTTTGCAGCCCAATGAACACACAGAGCAGTGGGAGGGTAGGCTTTCCTTGCAATGAGCAGGAAAGTTTTGCCATGTGTTCAGTGTTTTGTGAGTTTTATAAATACAAGGTTTTGAGCACCATAGTAAGCACTGCAATAGGGGACATCTTTCCATCAGCTGTAGCACAGCAGTATTTGGGAAAAAAGCCCTCACAGGCTGTCAGGGTCCAATTAGGGAAAATCTCAGTGCTGGACCCTGTTTCTGTTTGTGATCCCAAGAGTGAAATTACGACACAAATGAGGTCAAGTACTGTAATCGGACAGTTTATTACAAATTACAAAAAGACAGTTATTATAAAAAAAAAAAAAAGGAAATTATTGTAATAAAGGGGATAGTGATAGGACAATTTTGAAAAAAAGTAGAAAGTGAAGCAAGGATTCAGGGTGCAGAGAGAGAGAGAGAGAGTCACCACTGTGGATTCAGTGGTATCTCAGAGATGCGTTGTCATCGTCATTGGTGACGGGAGTTCTTTAGGGTTTGTAGTCAGTATCGGAGCAGAATGTCCCCTAGGAGGCATTCTTCTGGAGTCCTCCTGAAGGTACCCCCTGCAGTGTGTCTCGTGGAGTTGCCCTCATGGCCATATCTCATGTAGGGTGACACTCAGGGTCTGTAGTAGTCATAGGCGGAGAGTGTCCTCACTGAGGTGTCCTTCTGGAGTCATCCTCTTGGCAATAGCTCCTTGGTAACATCTCTTGGTGATTACCTTTTTCGCCTTTTAGAATGAGTTGGGGGGGAGTATCTCTGTTCTTCATGTTATGTAGTACATGTTCCCAGTGGACCAGTTTCCTTCGTCTTGCCGCCAGCTCTTCAACTGCAAGTGTCTGCACACACACAGGTGTCTGTAGCAATTCTTGGGATAATGAGTAGCAATTCCTCACACCAGTCCTCGCAGTAATGGACAGAAGTGTCTTAGCTCTTTCCCACTCATCCCTCAGGCAACGGCTGGTGGAGTCCCAGTTCAGCTCCTCATCCGCTTCTCCCAGGCAATGGATATTGCAGTCTTAAATCCTCCCACCCACATCTGAAACAAAAGATAGGTGGATTTCCATCTCAGCTTCTCAGACCAGTCTTTGAGACAATGGACAGTGGAGTCTGATTTCAGATCAGTGCTCACATATCCTAGAGTCCTTAATAGGGAATGTCCAAAAAAACCATAAGGGGAGCAGAGGTTCTTGCTTCCCTAATGGCAATGTGCCTTGTGGGCACATTCAGTGATGGCTGCAACAGATAAGAATAAAACATGATTGCTGTAGTTGCTGTCATTGTGTTAACAAACTAAACACTGTTTACTCTTCAGAATAGGCCTTTCTGTTGCTACCACAAAAGCCATCATATTTGAAAAGAAAATACTCAAGAGAATTTCATTCTTCAAGGCCTGACAGTAAACAAGCAAATCACCCTTATACATGTAGTGATTAGTCCAGCCAAAATGAGAATGAAAAAAACAGGGACAAAAGCTTTACTCCAGGGCATCTTCCTTATCATTCTGCACAATGAATCTTGAAAAAGAAGAAAAGGAAAAAACACCATAACCCAAACTTCAAACAGGAAATAAGCACCAGCTTAAAGTATCTGCCTTGAATACAGAAAGGCATCAAACCATTTGTCTGGGCATACAAAAATTATTTTAATGATGAAAAATACTTTTGAAGCCTTCTAGACAAGTTTCATTTATGAATAAGAGCAATTTTATGGGTTTAGTTTTGGTCTGATATTTTTTTAAATAGGATTTTTTCCCAATTGATGATTAGAAAGAATCACTGCCAAAATTATCAGCTCTGTTACTTAAAAATCAGTATTTCTTAGCAACATGACTCAAGTCCCCTGGAAATTCAAGATAAGATTCCCTTGATCTACTGTTAAGGTACACTACAAAATTCAATGTTCATGTGGTAGCACTTTATAATATATTGACCTAAAAATTATTGAAGTTACTCATAGAAAAAGTAATTCTCCCATTCCCACACTAATGTTTTTATATCTCGAATAAAGGAGATCACTGAAGAGATAGGAAAGAAGCAAGCTGAGGGGGAACCCCCCACTTTTGCAGTTCTTATGGACACAGAAGAAAAGAGCCAGTGGGTGAAATCTCTGCTACTCTAGATTAGCTCTAAGGAATGGCTGAGGGGCAGGTGAAAAGTCTTAAGAGACCAACAGCAAACACTGTGTCATAGAGCAATCACTTGTGTATTATACTGTTTTCTCCCACTGGCATTTGCTTTTTTTAGATGGTCTTTACAGGTTGGTATCATAGTGTTTGGTATGCTGTGAAAACAAACAGCAAATGGGAAAGTATTGATCCAGTTAAACATTAGGGATTTATCAGCATTTAATTAATTGGATTGATCATTTTGGTGCAGCAATTTGGAAAGTAGCTAGACTTTAGAGATGCAATGGAAAAGATAAAATCAAATGCAACCTCCTCCCCATCTTCTCCTGCAAAACAGCTACCTCTTTTCACTTAGCAACTTCCCTCATCTCGCTAAAATTTCCTATTGATTCACACATTTTGTGAAATGCATTTATTAGATGATAACATCTTTTGTGTCCGTTTTGAGAGTGAAAACACAGATTGCCAGAAATACACAGCAAATTCCACACAAATGGATGAGTGTGAGAAATCGCACATGAGGATTTGCTCACAGGGTGTCTCTCACCTTGTTTCATAGGTGCCAGCATGCTATCATCAATGGCTAACGTCATTTAAACAATTGGCACAAAATCATCTTCTGAATGCTGTGGTTTGCATGGGAGAAACATCCCGGTGATCAGCGCTATGTAGTTAAGGGTGCATGAATGTGGCAAACGGAGAAGGGAAAGCAGTATTCTTCCCCACGTGTACCTCCAGCAATGCAAAACAGTGTGAGCACACACAGCATAGTCATTACAGCACTCAAACTCTCCTCTTAGGAAAACCAGTACCAAAATAATGAAATCCAAGAAAATACACAGCTTGCATATGATATTAGACATTTTGGCAATTAATAATAACAATATTACACCTTCAGGGATGCAAAAGTGCTGCTGAAGGGCAGCTAAAACAGGCCGTATTTGACTCAGTATGCCTACAAGGGCTGCAGCTAGCCAAAGGCAGCCTCTACTGCAACTCATCGCTCCAGAATTTTTCCCTTTAAACTATCTAGCCAAGATCTGTGTTTTCAGCAATTTTGCTGTCAGTAAATTAAAAACAATAGACAGCTAATATACTTGTGGTAATTTGAATGCTATTTCACATTAATTAGCCAGGTCAGCCTTGTTGCAACACTTGAATTAATTGTGGGAAAGCTGTATCATCAGTTCACTGCCAGGTAGCACTGACAGGGCTGTTCAGCAGCTAATCCATCATTCAGAGACAGAGGCAGCATTTTGAAAAATACAAAGCTTCAGGGACTGCCTTTTGTCTGTGACCCACAGATGGAGCCTGTTACTAGTATCAATGTTTTATTAGTGAAGATATTAAAATAAACAGGCAACATTTTCAGACATTCCTGGACTTGAGACCCCTAATCATCTCCACCATGGTCCCTTTCCCAAAGGACAGAGCACATGAAATTCCAAATGAGGATCAGCAGCTGTCTTTGCTGGTCTGGCTAACACCATGCCCATGGGCTCACAGGCACTGGCTACATTGTGTGCCATAAAGCAGAGCTCTAACTCCAGCACCATCAAATGTGGTATTGAAGGAGACCATCAGCATGACATCGCTGTGAAGCGAAGTTTGTTAGCAAAAGGCTCAAAAAGAACCATGCCTTCCCCCTTGGCCCCTAACACTGCTCTGTCTTGCTCAGTGGTATCAATAGCTTCTACATCCTCAGGGAAGCCCACAGCACCCCTCCAAGTTCCACTGGGGTTTTCTGAACAGCCTTTTCCCAGACCTCACTACAAAGTTATTCTCTCATTTTTTCTTTATAAATGCTGCTCAGAAAGCCTTGTAACAACCTGCTTAGTGAAGAAAAAAAGGAGCATTTGCTCTGACTATAGTACAAAATACACACAAACATATCTCTTAGCTATAAAGGATTTAGTCTTCTTTCCAAAAGTAACTGCTGAAGGTTTTCTCTCTAGAAGATAGATACGGCTGATTAAGAGCGGTTATTGTTCTGTATTAAAATAATTTTTCCTAGTCTAGACCAAAGTTACTAAAATACTGTAAAAGAAACCAGTGTTTGCTGCCAGCAGTAAGAACTGCATTTGTCATACAAAAATAGACAATAGACAGATGTGTGAAATTGTCTCATACTGGTCCACTGGCAACACTTTATTATTACCCTATTTCTGGTACAGTTTCCTCAAATGAAGACATCAAATTAGGTAAGACATTTTCACTTGATTAGTCTACTGGGCCATGTTCTGACTCTTGATGCCTCCACAGCTCACTGTAGCAGTAGGCACATTTTAAATATCAGCGATATTTTTATTCCATTTATCACATCATAAAAAGAATAGCTTAGCTGTAGCTTTTTGCCCTAACTAAAGAAAAGACAGTAAGTCAGTAGAAAGAGTCCAACCTAACTGACTGCTGGTTTAGGTCCATAAACCCTAAATGTAAAAGGTTAAATATAAATAAATAAATAAATAAATAAATAAATAGTAATAGCTGTCAAGACTTCCTTTTTTCCTAGTTAGGCAGTGCGCAATTGTTTTGTTTTCTCTATGCTCCTGCTGAAGATAACATATGGCCATACAGGAAACTCTGCCAATGCAGTGCACAAGGCATCAACATCTTTTCTCCTCATCACAATATTTAGAAGAAAACAAAACTAATTCTTCCTTTAAATGCAAGTTCCTGGTAGATCTGCCTTTTTTTTCTTTCTTTTTCTCAAATAAAAAGAAACAGCATTATAATCCCTGAAAAAAACCCCAGTTATTTCCAGCATGGTGCTATCATGTATTGTTGCTATGGTGACTTAAAAGTTGTCTAAATTCAATCAGTTCTCCCTATTATTTTGGTATTTTGCTTAAGAAATCACCACTTAAAGAAGAAAGCTCCCTTCCTCCCTTTCCCTTCCCACACATCATTTAAGAGTACTCAATGGGCTTATTATTGTACTGGTCACTGTGACGTGATCTTGTCTTGAAGTAAAGCCTCTTCTGGAGGAAACTCCCAATAATCAGCTAATAAACCGTGAAGACATATGACACACAGTGCTCTACTTTTACCTTCCTCTATGTTACCTGATACATTTCTGCATCCTTATACACTGTGTTTGCTGAGGCTACTTCAGTATCTGGCCTTTTTTCTACTACATGCTTTCCTTTTCTGGCATTCTTCAGAGAAGTAGAATTCCATTTTCAGAAACAGAAATTTAGCCACAGTGGAATCATTTTGCAGCTCCACAGTGACATGTATAATGTTCAACATCACTAAAAGTAGGAAGTTTTCAGAGTCACTAAAGACAAATTCTACTTTCCAAATAAGACAAGTATTAAGGCTTTGTAAGGCAGTTTGAGAAAAAAATAAATCTGACTAAAGTAGATGGGAGATCACTTTAATCCCATAAATGTCTAAAATGGACATCAAAACAGTGCAAAATTAGCATAGTTAACATAGGATCAAAGAAAATTCAGTGCAAGAAAGGTATGGAGTTGGAGTGAGCCAAAAGGAGGGCCACAAAGATGGTCGGAGGGCTGGAGCACCAGCTTTCAGCCCAGTCCACCCCTGTATTGCTAGTCATGGACACAGGTCCCATGTTTTGCAAAGGCCTTGACCCAGTGCTAGGGAAAAGGAGTTGTTCCACTTCCTTATCTTGCTGTTAGAAAGGAAATTCTATTGGAATAGATGATCTATTGAGCCAGAGAGTAAAGCCTTGTACTGTGTCTGCAGCATCTCAGTAAGCTCAGGGGTCCCTTTCTGTTTTCTGCTCTTCCTTCACATCTTTGCTGTTCATTCATCGTAAAACCAGACAAGCCCATATTTTAATGACAACTTGAGAGATCTCTTCTTCTCTTTCCAGCTAAGGACATTAGATTCCACTCAAGGTACTGTTTCAAAATGTTTTCCCTGTTTAAAAAGCTTACTGAGTTCTTAATGCATCCTTATGAGTACTAAAAATATGTGTATGTATTTTACACAGCATCTGAAAATTAAGCTAGCCCTGACAACCAGCTCCCAAATTCAAGCTGTTGCAATAATAGAATTGGGTATATTTATATTTTAGGAATGTTTTTCCTACCAATGTGGCAGCACACAAAACTCACATCTAACCGAAGTACATATGATTTGCAGTGGTGGCACGCCTGAGGCCATTATTTTGCCATACTGTTTCAATTCCACTTTTATTTTTATTCTGAAGGTATTTAGTTAAGTTGATGGTAAAGGAAACAAAGGACTCTGCTTACAGGTAGAGAGAGAATTGTAAGGTATTTCAGTGTGGAAAACCACAACAACAACAACAAAACAAACAAACCCCAAACCATGAATATTTTAGGGTTTTACAAAGGATTGTCTGCTGCAAATCTCCAAGGCAAATCTGAGACTATAGCAGAATATGTAAGCATTATTTGCATTCATTTATTTGTACTAAACCCTCACTGAGTGATGCCAGGCAGAAGAGATTTATTTTATGCACCAAAGGATCTTCCATTTGGAGTTTACAATGAGCAGATGGGCATGAATGAGAGTAATGATCTTTTTCCTCCAGTATACTTCAATAAGACACCAGAAGATATTGAATGGTGTCAGAACAGAATGGAGCTAATGCCATCTATGGATATTACTTGCTGCATTTTCTATGCTCAAAAAAGCTTAGGAAGTTCAACATTTTTTCTGGTACTACCAAAAAGCGCATTCAGAATCCCTGTATCTGTCATGGAATGAAGTGAGTTTTGAAGGAGACACTACTGGCAACAAAAACTTTACCTGATAAGTACCGTAGCGCACCGCCACCAAACCCTGATGAGCTCTTGAATGTGTCAGGAACATCTCAGCTGTTTCACTGAATTTTCAAAGCAGTTTCACAAAGGTTAATGCACATCAATTGTTTACTCGCAAGCCTTCTGAAGGTGCTGGGTTTTGAAGCATGTAATTGAGGGAGGATCATGACAGTTCATGTTTCATAGACTGGCTCAACTAGATGGGATAAACATACCTGAGAGGCCATAGGACCTCTTTGGACAAAAAATGCCTCAAAAGGGCCAGGGACCTTGCCACCAGCTCACAATATTAGACAAATTCCTTTACGTTGCATTATCACTGCTGATTTGAGTCCTTTTGGGTATAAACTACTTTGGGCAGTTACATGCAAAGAAAAACTGAAACTACCAAGACAAGCTGTTTTGGCAGAACATGAGCTGTGCAGTAGAAGCACAGGAGCATAGATGAGATAGCCAGGAAGCCAACACCTGAGCTAAGCACCTATGTGAACACTTGAAGGACACAGCAAGCAGCTACAGGCAACTTTCACAAATTTTTCACCAAAACCAAACCAAGTTTCCCATTGCTTTCTATCTTGTTTTCTGCCCTTAGTTCACCTTTTTATTTTGCTATTCTTGGGTCCACATCCTCATTTAACAGAAAAGTAAATTCTACCCACCACTTATGCATGCCGAGCATCTGCACATCACTAATTCAAGTAAAAGTTTTTTGCCCACAAAGAAAAAAAATTGCAGAAATCACTTTGGATTTGGTACAAAAGAGAACCAATCAGGCTCCAGGCACTGCCTCCAGCCCTGCAGTTCTGAAGACACCTGCTCTAGCTGGCTTTGGAGGTAAAGTTTCTCAGACTGTAAGTTACCTCTGCACATGCAAAAGAATAGTCACA
Source organism: Lathamus discolor (assembly GCF_037157495.1). Taxonomy (NCBI): domain Eukaryota; kingdom Metazoa; phylum Chordata; class Aves; order Psittaciformes; family Psittacidae; genus Lathamus; species Lathamus discolor. The sequence continues at coordinate 109,170,999 of NC_088885.1, read as the reverse complement.
ATACTGAAGCTGCTCATCGCTCAGCCATACCTAAATCTAATTAAGGCTCAACATTTCTATGTCCATATCTCTGACCGTTTAATCCAAGAAAACATATTCAGATTGGTACTGCTGTATACTAACAGGATCATTCTTCTTGCCATCAAGCACATTTCAAAGAATGTTTAAAAAATTGTGATTAAAACAGAAACGTGCTAATAAAATAGCCCAGAATTTACATGTCCCATATTCAATTTACCCCCTTTATGAAAAGAGTTTGAATTCTGTCCTCCTGCTCCCAGTTTGGACCTACCCACTCTAAGCCTACCAGGCTGCTCTGAGCCTGTGAAATTAGGGAACCATATGGAAAATAATTTTGTAACTCAGTGATATGGATAGAGCAGAAATAAACGTACCATGCTTACAGTGTACTATAAACATACTGTCCTGGTTTCAGCTGGGATAGAGTTAATTTTCTTTTATAGTAGACCCATGGCTGAAGCTTTTTTTTATGTTTGCTAAAATCTGGATTTTGCCTTTTTCTTTTTCTCCTTTTTTTTTTTTTTTTGTATTCTTAGTTTCTCCACCTTGTTTAATGGCAATTTACTGCACATTTGAATCCAATTACTAACAGTTTTTATGTGAAGATGGCTAATGACACTGCCTTCTGAGCGCGTTTTATGAAAACGGACCGTTTCCACTAACTTTCTGGAAAGGAGGAGGGTGCAAAGGAAAGGTGAGCTGCAAGTCATCAGAAGAGCTTTTCAGGCTGGTGCTCCAAGTCAGCAGAGAAGTCTGTCTTGGAGTATGAGTCAGACCCACCACACTCTTCTGCAGACTTGTAATCATGATAAGGTAGTGTATGCACCTTAGAAAACTTTATTTTCAGCACTCTCTCAGATCCTTGCTCATCCCATCTTCTCAGCTCAAGTGTTTGGGCACCCAAGTTCAGCCACACTTGGTGCTGCTCCTGTTCCTGCTTCAGCAGCCCAAACTTCACCTTCATTGGTTCTAGCCCTTCATTTTATACAGCAAGCTGAGTAGTTTTCTTAGAAAATGCAAAGAAACCTTGGAAGCAAGAAACAAAATGTCAAAAATATTCCCTTGGTCTACAAAGCAGCTCCTAGAAGAGGACTGAAAATCAAAACTTACACAACACAGCATTTAAAACAAGCCATGTGTACTTCCCAAAGGGTGGTGTGAGGACTTTCTATGCACAGGGACATATCATTATCTGCCTTGCTTCAGCTTAGCCCAGTTTCTCAACAGGGAAGGCTTCTACTAGCCCCCACAAGGCCACTTTGCCCAGGTAAACACCTACACAAGCTTGGTCATTTCAGTGCAGCTCTGCAAACTGTTTTTTGCAGCAATAAGAAGGATTCCTTTCCTCAGGTCAACATATCAGCAACACACAGCTTTCACTTAAAACAATAATACAATGCTTAAAAGGAACGTACCACCTGGAAAAGAGCCTGATTTCAAACCTCAGATCCATATGTAACAAGGAGATAAGTTACTATTTATAAAGATCCTTCTGAATACCTTAATGAAGTAGGCACTGATAGATGGCAGAGACAAATATTTCTACCCTCTACATTTTTACCTGAAGTTGATAGCTTATACATGAAAGCCCCCACAGGATAAATACATTCCCTGGTTTCAGCAGCACACAGAAATGGCAAATTTTGCATTACCTACGATCATCTCTCCTCTGCTTCCTTGCCAGGTTTAATCTTGAAATTGAAATGCCCAAACAAATTTCAAAAACTGAGATTATATTTCACAGTGTGGTGGGGTTTTTTTATTCTTAAATAACTTGCCTGCAATGTTGTGACTCAGAGGAAGTGTGAATAACAGAAGGAAACTTATTAAAGACAGTTTGTTGGAGAGAGTAGGGAAAATGTATTCACTCACAGGAGCAGGTCCAGTGTTTGATTTTATTAGCAGAGATCCAGCAGCTTGCTTCCCACTCTGCTTCAGCTCATGCACTAATCACTGTTGTGAGGAGCCCTTCAAATCAAGGCCATAAAAGACTAAAAATTGATTAATTTTATCTCAAATAACGTAAGAGTAGTCCTAAATTCAAGTTTCGTTTAGGTTACAGCTTAAAGAAATCCATTCACCTCCACGTATTCTAGAAGGTGGAACTTTTCCAGCTTTTATTAAAGTAGCCTACTATGGGGCTAGGTACCCAAAAAGCACTTTGCCTTTAGTTACTTAGCAACACTTCTCAGTCACTGCCAAGGCTGGAGTACCTTAGCAGAGCCTTACAGTACCTTGAGATCTGCTTTGAATGCTTTATTCAGAACTGCCCAAATCTTGGACAAGCTAACCATGTGGGTCCCTACTTTGAGCCTTTGCCTCTAGAATCCATTAATCAGTTTTTTTCCTACTGCCACAACGTCAGTTGTATTTACATTTGCACAACCTGAGAGCATAACCAAAGCAAGCCATGCAAAAAGTGCAGCTGAAGCAGGAAAAGACAGTGCCCCTTTCCACTCTGCACCCAAGTAAGTGAAGCCATCAAAGTCCTGAGCGCAAAAGTCATTTTTCTTGAGAAATTGAAGTTCACATCACTGACTTTTTGCACCACCACCACTGACACAAGGCAGATTTGTGCAACTATTGCTGTGGGGGCAGGAGGTTACTTCCAGATATCTCCACTAACCCAATCACTCTCTGGGGAAATACAGGTATGTCCTGTGACCCCCTACATACACAGTGACCTACTACACAACAGCACAGCATACACACAGGGAAAAGTTTCTAAGTCCACCTAATGCTTCTGCGCTGAACAAGTAATAGGGGGTGACACATCATATAGGGCTAGTGCTAGAAAATGGTGATTTTTTTTTTAGCACTTGAGACAGCCAAATTGTAGCAGAAGAAAAGGCTGTGGAGTAGATGCTTGGCATTGCTCAAAGGGGAGCCCAGGTGACAGGGGCTTGGAGTTTTGTAGTCGCAAGTAAAAGCCTGGGAGCTGCTATGCAAACATGAGGAGATGGGTGGCGGGTGCTGCAAGGGAAAGGGATAGAGGGAGGCAGGACCAAGGACGGAGGTTTAAAAAGACAAATTGAACAAACCCAGTTGTTAGTGATTCAGATGAATTATGAAGTATTTCTTCACAGGGTCTTACCATTTCTCTCATTGAAGTATTCCTCACATATGACACATTTGATATTTATTGAATAAGAGAAAGCATGCTTTGATATCTCAATAGATCACTACAGAGATCCATCTGCTATTACAAAGACAGTTGAACACACATGCAAAAGGACAAAAAACTTGGTAGGAGATACTGAGTAGGCAGGAGGTAGAACGACATATTTATTTGGAGAAAAGACCTGAGCCAGAGATTTGTGTGTCTTGGGATTATGTCCTGATCTACCAGGCTGCTCAGTAAGAGAGGCGATTCTTCCTTCTTCAGTGACATTTTGTGAGGAACAGGCCAGTTATGCCGTTCAGGGAGAGGTCCCAGCTAACAAGTCCACACGGAGTGAACAGCCCAGCACCTGGAGCTGGGTGATGAACTTATACCCAAATTAATTTCAGAAGGCAGACACTCAGTCTTACAAGAGTATCTTATGCTATATAAACTAAAATGATCAATTGAATGGAACAGCTCAGCATATTATCAGAAGAGGCAATAACATCATAGAAATTACCTTAAAAAGAATTTTAGAGTTCTTGAAGAAAAGACTGACATTATTTTTACAGATTTCTTAAGTTTTTATTCAACATTTTTAATAAAACGTGTTTGAAAAGAACAACTCCTTAATGAAACAATTTATTCTGGCTTTCCTTCCTAGAAATGTCGCACGGAATGTAGTTATTTCCCTAACACTGGAAAGCTGAACATCTAAACTCAGCTACAGAAGAAAAATATTTAAAATATATTCCTTCTCATTAAATCCATCTGATTATTTTGATGTCTAAACATAAAATACAACATTTATTTTTATTTATTCTAATTATTGGTCTTAACTGAAAAAAAAATAATCAGGAAGATGTTTATTAAAGCATGTTTCCACCCAAATTACATTTCCCCCGGCTTTGCTATCACAAACTTGGAGGCTTCAATTATACAACTGAAATCCACAGCTGCATTAGCAGTTTAGTAGAAAATAAGGTACACAATTAGTCAGTACGTGAACTGTATTTGGTGACTTGACAGATGTTTTACTCTGTCATGGTTTAAACCCAGCCGGTAACTCGGCACCCTCCAGCCACTCACTCACTCCCACACTTCCCCTGCTCCTAGGGGGGATAGGGAGGAGAATCAAAAGAATGCAAAATGGGATAAGAGCAGTTTAATAACTGAAGTACAATATATTACTACTAATTATAAGGGAAACAACAAGGGGAGAGGGTAAAACCAAAATGGAAAAGGAAAAAAACAATAAACACAAGTGATGCACAATACAATTGCTCACCACCTGCTGACTGATACCCAGCTCAACCTGAGCAGTGATCTGGGCCTTCTGGGTGACTCTCCCCAGTTTATATACTGGGCATGACATGCCGTGGTATGGAATACTCCTTTGGCTAGTTTGAGTCAGGTGTCCTGTCTCTGCTTCCTCTCATCTTCCTGTGCCCCTCCTCATGGGCAGAACATTAGAGACTGAAAAGTTCTTAATCAGGGTAACCGCTACTTAGCAACACCAAAAACATGGGAGTGTTATCAGCATTGTTCTCAGAATAAAGACAGAACACAGCACTGTACCACCTACTAGGAAGAAAATTAACTTTATCCCAGCCGAAACCAGGACATGCTAGCAGCTGGATAGGAAACAATTGTAAAAATTGAGTATATACTAAAGCAACACATTCTGCTTCTGAGAAGCAAGCATAGGGTTCAGAACTGAAATAAATAGCCAGACACAGACAAGTATTTTAGCAAGATACCCCAAAGAAGCAATACAATTAACCAGCTTTCTGACATACAAAATGGCAAATAAAGTATTTTGAAAAAGAGAAAAATAGGATTGATTTACTCCCAATTTAATCTAATTTCAGACTATAAATCTGGTTTAGGTTCTCTGTAACACATTTGTCAAATACAAAAAAGGGAAGAGTACATGCCACATCTTAGCCAACTAAGGTACAAAACTTCCTGTAAATCCCAGATTACACAGGAATCTTTTTTTGCCTCCAAGCTAAATGCAAAGAAAAGGAAAATTAACCCAGGGTTGCCAGATGTGTTGTCTTCAACTCATTCGACAGCAGGTATTACCGGGAGCAGTCGATTACATAGTTTTCTTGCTTCCTTTCTTTCAAAGCTATGTGTAGGTTTCTCAGGCCCTCCGAATGCAAGAAACATCACATCAAATGAAATAACTGGGGTAATGCCAAGACAATTTCAGCTTGTGAAACAGATCTGCAAGGTACAGCTGGGGAAAAGCTCTAAACTGAGCAAAAAGACTGCTGAATTAATGCAGGTACAAAGTATTTTACATAGGCTGTTGTGTTAGAAGCAGTTGCCTTGGAAAAGCAAAGCAAAGTTTTCTGGTAACTGCATTTGTTGTGTAGAACAAGATCTTCACGGCTTGTATTGGGCAGGAGGAAACAGGCAGAACCAAGCTGCACTTTTTTTCTGCCTCCTTATGGCTTTGAGTGTCCTATTACAAGCCTTATGATTAAAAAGCAGTAAATCCAGAGAAGAGAAATTCTTAATGTCAGTATGGCTACATGTCAAATCAGTAGTGGCAGTCCATAATTCAGTGACTTAAATATGAATGTCCTCGTAAAGCTTTGGTTTTGGAGGGTGAGGCCTGAAACTAAATCACAGTCACAGAATGGTTTGGGTCAGAAGGGGCCTTCATATATGACCTAGTTCAACCCCTTTGTGACAGGCAGGGACATCTTTCACTTGATCAGGTTAATCAAAGCTCTGTCCAGCATGGCCTTGAACACTGCCAGTGATGGGGCATCCACAGCTTCTGTTAGCCACCTGTTCCAGGGTCATGCCACCTTCAAAGAATTTCTACCTTATATCCAATCTAAATCTACCTTCTTTCATCATAAAATCACTGTCCCTTTTTCTGCCTCTACAGGCCTAGGTAAAGAGTCTTTCTCCATGTATTTATACAAGCACCCTGAAGATCTCAAGTATGAGGCAAAGATGCACTGTGCCATACAGCAGCTAAATTCCTTCCATAGGAAATTCTGAGAGTGCTTAATAAACATCCATTGAGTTTCATAACACCCTGGGAGATACACATGACATTTTGTGAAAGGATGAATTGAGACACAGAAAGACTGGTTTGCCATAGACTGACTTAGCATCAAGAATCTATCAGATATTTTGGAATGCACAGATTACTTCAGCTTCTCAAGGGAAGTCAGAGCTCCAGTGACTTTTACATAGTTATACGTACAGGCACAAGCTGAGGATCAGACCAAAACAATGAGAGTACTCAGTAGAAATGAAAGAAACCAACATAGGTTTGGTCCTGGCAAAGTTCAAATCTGAGCACCTGATTCATATCTCTAAGTTTAAAAGATTGGCCCCATGCAAACCCTGAAACGGTTCTGCAGCAGCAAGACTTAAAGTTTAAAATAAATAAATAAATAAATAAATCTAGTGTTCAGAATATGGAAAAAAATCTTCCAGACTTTTTCTAGTGTTCATACCATTATTGCTGCAGAGGTCTGAATGCTACTTAAGCATGCGCAAGCATCTAAGTGTACAAGTTATTCAACAGCAATTCAAATTTGACAGTATCACTGTACATAGAAAGTGATATAATGAATCAGTTTCTTTTAGATGGTCTTAATGTAAACATGCATTTTCCAAAATTAATCCAGATTCATCTTTTTATCACCTCTTTTGTTCTATACTGCTTTTGTAGAAGTGTGTGAGAAAGGGGTTTGGCACAATATCCTCTATGTTAATTTCAGATGACTTGAATAAGAAATTATGCAGCGTTAATCAAAGTTACCAGTTTCAAACAATTTTCACAGATGCTAAATGAGTGAGATTTATGTCAAAATGTATTAACATTCAGAAAGAACGTTTTGCATTGGCAGGAATTATGAATTTAAAAGCTGTAGAAACCACACCTTTCGCAGGCACTGTGATCAGTATTTCAAGGACAAATTAAGCCACTAAGCAAAACAAGAAATACTGCCAAGGCTGTCCATTTATAGGGAGTAGTGTTTCCAGTGAAATGAATGTAGTATGCATTGTCAAGATAATCTTCTAGAGAAAACACAGCCATAGTCTCCATGGAAATGATGCATATCAGAGTGTGCAAAAAAACAGGCTGAAAAAAATTGGGGGTTTTGTTTGTTTCATTTCAGTTTGGTTGTTTTGTTTTATTTTGTTTAGGGGGGGGTTGTTGTGTTGGTTGGTGGGTTTTCTTTGTTTGATAGGGGTTTTATTTGTTTGGGGATTTTTTTATTATTATTATTTTTACACAGAGAAAAGCTATGTGACTGTTAGAAATGTTTACAGTCTCCCTACTGACAACAAGATCTAGAGGACCTTCAAGCACTTTCAGTTCAAGGCCGCAAAGCACCTGAAATTTTCACGTATCTTCCCTTTGTAAAATAATTAAAGATTTACTACCCATTTACCTGAAACGATTTGTACAAATAATTTCCTTTATATAACTTTTGCCCATGTCCTCTCCCAAACGGCCCCATGACTATGAACTAACCAGTTCACCTCACTTTATTTTTACCCTTATACAAGTTAAAAAAAAAACAAACACCAAAAAACCCAACAAAACAACAACAACAACAACAACAAAACCCACCAAAAAAAAAACAACTCACCACCAAAACCAAAAAAACACCAAACAAAAAAGTGTGTGTGGGGGGGTTCTGGGGGTACTTTGTTTTAAAAATGTACTGCCAAAGACTAGACCAATTTATGTAAGCTAACTATTCTTCTGGAAAAGGATGTGCTTATCTGACCCCAGTCAACAAGACCTATCTCATTTTCACCAGCATAAATCTAGCTGGACTACACTGGCAGTGCTCAAGGTCAAATGATTTGCATAGCAGCCTGCATCTCAGCTTCACAAATTGAAACAGTCAGCAGCAAAATACTGATTTAATTCTGTTCATAAAGTTTAACTCCTTTTCACCTCTTACTTGGACTTGTGACTCCCTTTTGTGCTGTATATTTATAGACAGCCTTGCTGTGTTGGAAGATAAATGCAGAAGGAAGAGATACTGATATGATATAAAGCAAAACCCCCTAATCCTATTTATTTTCTTCCTCAAGTACTGAAGAGTTGGTTCCACCTTATCTTCTCTGCTTTCAGTTCATGAAAAATAACTGTTGCATAAGGCATGAATAATATTGGGTTATATAAATATCTTGTAGTATATGAACATGAAAGTGTATATTTATGGAGTGGAAAATGAATAAAAAGGCAATTGTTTTCTTCCCCTTTAACTTAGTGGGAGTTTTCTCCAACAGTTTCCTAACTATACTCTTTAAAGCTTAAACGTTTTCCAAGTGGATTTGGGAAAAGCTGGCAGAATTCCTTCAACTTCAAACCCACAAAATTAGTCTCATTTCTCCCCAGTTTATGTTCTCATAGATAGGAACTACATAAAGTCTCTTGCTATCATGCTGCTTGTTAAATTATTAGTGCTATATGTGAAATCTAAACCAGTAATGAGACAAGGAGGCCCAGGAGATGCATGCCATAGTAACAATATGCTGCATTCGAGTATTCCCTAGCTGTTACAGCAGTTATAGTTAATTCTATGTCAAACAGGATCTGTGCTATTAAGCTGACTTCCCTGTGCTCCTTTACATGGCATTGTTAAAGTCCTTTATTTTCCAACTGGGTTTTTTTTCCTTTGATGTTGCTTTATTAATGTGCATATCCCTTCTGCTTTGCTCATGTGAAAAGCTATAGTAGGAAGCCCAAAAGAAAACTACACTAATTACTATTCTGTACATTTACTCTCTGAAGGGACTAACAGGAATACAAGGTTTGTTAAAAGCTTTTATATCTTTCTGAATCCAGCATAAGGCAGTTGTCTCCTGTTTGCCTATAATTCTGTTTTGGGTTTATTTTCTTTGGGGTTTTCCCCCTGTCGCTTTTTTTATGATTAGGTTTTTCCTATTTCAGAACAGATACACATTTTTAAAAAGAAAATATTCCCTTTCATTGCTGTAGCAAAGTCTGAGGTAATTTAATCCAGTTATTTACCAAGGTAAGCCAAAGCGGTTTAAAGGTGCCCCTTGCTACTTTTGGCAAAGTAGACCTGTCTTCTAGAAGAAGGCTTGCCTTCATCTTCCCCTTCAAAAGTTCACATTTTACTGAGGTTCAACAATAAAGAAGCCAGCCTGCAATCTCACCACCTCGAGGTATTTCCATGATTTCATTAAAATGCACCTTTCTGTATACTCAATCCAAGTTTATTTTTCTCCTTACTAAGATAAAGATTCTGTGGGACAAAACTGAAAGGAAGAGGCCAAACTAAAAGCTGTGGCTCAAATTAGTTACAAAATCTAAGAAAGTGAACTGCCTCAGGACCCCTTTAATGCACGGTTTTTATCTGCCTGTAGAAGTATGAATCTCAGCTATCTGCTACAGCCGCTATTTACTACAGCAGCAGCCTTTCCCTGGGTCTCATGAATTTACTACCCAACAGAATTAGCCTCTTAAGCAACACATTGCCAAAACTGCAACACTTCCGCCTCCCAATGGATACACATATGGCACTGATCAGAGCACACATTTCTACCACCATCACCAGAGAAGGTTAACATTTATGTAATTTATCAGCACAGCCACAAATTATTCTGGCAAATAAGAAAAGCTAAAGGTGAGAAAGCCATGAAGAGAAGACAGGATGCTTTAGGTCAATTGCAAGCAACTGTAATTAAGCTTTCCTTTGATTTCTGCACTCATTGCTCTTCTTGCTTTGGAAGTCAAACCTCCCAGGGCTGCTGCTCTCGACTGCATTCATTACAGGGGTGACCATGGGACCCCTGTTCCTCAAGGTCACCAACACTGACCAAGCCAAAATACAGTAAGGTATGAAAGCAGCCATCAGCTGCTCTGCTCCATGAGCCAAGACTGTGGGTTACTTTGCAGGGAATGATGGGACCTGAAATGGATGTGGCACTGACTGCGCACCAGTTAGCTCTAGAGACTCCAACCCAAGGGAGAGAGAGTCTGTGCTTCGGAGCATGCAAGAAGCGTCATGCTGTCAACCACAACTATGTGGCAGTTGCTGTAGTAACTATAACTTTTTAAAGATCGGTTGGCAGATAAAACAGTTATGCACTATCACACCCATCCCTTGTGCACAGGTGAAGGCTGCACAAGTATACATTTCTCAGTTTGCATAAGCATTTGTTTTCCTTCTGTGAATTCTCAACCTTCACCTTTCTAAGTACTGAAGACAAGACAGCAGGGAAGATGAAAGAGGAGTATGAAGCTTCCTCAGTTTCTCTGTACAGCTGTGAATTCCAGCAGCCATTCAGGCAAAAATCTTCCGTCCTTCTGTCATGGTTTAAGCCCAGCTGGCAACCCAGAACCACGCAGCCGTTAGCTCTCTCCCCCACCTCCCAGAGGGATGGGGTGAAGAATCGAAAGAATGTAACTCCCACGGGTTGAGATAAGAGCAGTCCAGTAACTAAGGTATAACACAAATCACTGCTGCTACCACCAATAATAATAATGACAAGGGAAATAACCAGGGAAGAGAACACAACCACTCACCACCCATCAACCGATACCCAGCTTGACCCGAGCAGTGATCTAACCCTTCTGGGTAACTGCCCCCAGTTTATATACTGGGCATGATGTGCTGTGGTATGGAATATCTCCTTGGCTAGTTTGGGTCAGGTGTCCTGTCTTTGCTTCCTCCCGGCTTCCCCTCTTCCCTGGTACAGCATGAGACTCCCAAAGTCCTTGGTCAGAGTAAACAATACTGAGCAACACCTAAACACATTGGTGTTATCGGAGTTGTTCCCAGCCTGAAAGTCAAAACCACAGCACTGCGCCAGCTACTAAGAAGGAGAAAAATGACTGTTACTGTACTTGTCCCTGGGGTTGGTGTAGCTGCTGTGCTTGGAGCTGGAGTAGCTGTGCTATCTGTTGTGGTCAGAGTTTGAATAGCTGCTGTACTTGTCACTAGGGTTGGCGTAGCTGCTGTATTTGGAGTTAAGAGTAGCTGTGCTGTCTGTTGCTTTGCCATCAGATCCAGAGACACTTTCTTTGCCTCATTCTCCTTTCCCTTTTTTCTCAACCTTAGGAATGCACCATTCCTAACTCTAATTTCAACCAAGCTGTCTTATTTGTTTGGTACATAGACAGTTATCTTTCATGAGTTTACAGAAGAAAAAATGTTAGCATATTAGAGTGCTGCTAGGAAGCTTTTTTATTTTGTTATTATTAGTAGGCAATTTGCTAAATGTATCAGTACAATTCTCTATCTATTAAGGAATCCCTTACAGTACAATAAAATCTTGATGCTTGCCCAGTACAGGACACATGTGGGACCTATATTTGAAACTGATCTCAGTTGACTATTTGAAAAATCACGGCAGTCAGGTGAAGTTCCCGACGACTGGAAAAAGGGAAATATAACCCCCATTTTCAAGAAGGGGAAAATGGAAGACACGGGGAATTACAGACCAGTCAGTCTCACCTCTGTGCCTGGTAAAATGTTGGAGCACATTCTCCTGGACAGCATGTTAAAGCGCATGAATAACAACAAGGTGCTTGGTGACAGCCAGCATGGCTTCACTAAGGGGAAATCCTGCCTGACCAATTTGGTGGCCTTCTATGATGGGGCTACAGAACTGATGGACAAGGGTAAAGCAGTTGATGTCATCTGCCTGGACTTGTGCAAAGCATTTGACACTGTCTCACACCACATCCTTCTCTCTAAACTGGAGAGATATCAATTTGATGGATGGACCACTCGGTGGATAAAGAACTGGCTGGATGGCTGCACACAAAGAGTTGTGGTCAGTAGCTCGATGTCCGGCTGGAGACCGGTAACGAGTGGTGTCCCTCAGGGATCGGTGTTGGGACCGGTCTTGTTTAACATCTTCATTGCTGACATGGACAGTGGGATTGAGTGCGCCCTCAGCAGGTTTGCCGATGACACCAAGCTGTGTAGTCAAGTTGATATGCTGGAGGGAAGGGATGCCATCCAGAGGGACCTTGACAAGCTTGTAAGGTGGGCTGATGCCAACCTTATGAAGTTCAACCACAACAAGTGCAAGGTCCTACACCTGGGTCGGAGCAATCCCAGGCACAGCTACAGGTTGGGCAAAGAAGAGATTCAGAGAAGCCCTGCGGAGAAGGACTTGGAGGTGTTGGTTGATGAGAAACTTAACATGAGCCGGCTTCAGTGTGTGCTCGCAGCCCAGAAAGCCAACTGTATCCTGGGCTGCATCAAAAGGAGCGTGACCAGCAGGTCGAAAGAGGTGACCCTGCCCCTCTACTCTGCTCTTGTGAGACCTCACCTGGAGTATTGTGTGCAGTTCTGGTGTTCTCAACATAAGAAGGACATGGAACTGTTGGAACAAGTCCAGAGGAGGGCCACAAGGATGATCAGGGGACTGGAGCACCTCCTGCATGAAGACAGGCTGAGGAAGTTGAGGCTGTTCAGCCTGGAGAAGAGAAGGCTGCGTGGAGACCTCATAGCAGCCTTCCAGTACCTGAAGGGGGCCTATAGGGATGCTGGGGAGGGACCCTTCGTCAGGGACTGCAGTGACAGGACAAGGGGTAACGGGTTAAAACTTAAACAGGGGAAGTTTAGATTGGATATAAGGAAGAAATTCTTTCCTGTTAGGGTGGTGAGGCACTGGAATGGGTTGCCTAGGGGGGTTGTGAGTGCTCCATCCCTGGCAGTGTTCAAGGCCAGGTTGGATGAAGCCTTGTGTGGGATGATTTAGTGTGAGGTGTCCCTGCCTATGGCAGGGGGGTTGGAACTAGATGATCTTGAGGTCCTTTCCAACCCTAACTATTCTATGATTCTATGCTTCTATGACTTAGTTTGGCATGAGGAAACTGCTAACACCATTTTGTGTTCAACATGACGGAACCTCTCTCTCCTTTGAGCTTTCTTTTGGCGTGCTGGTTCTGCTCTCCTCCAAAACACTTAGAAAAGGGAGAAGTGAACCTGAAACCCTGACACAGCCACAACCACCCATTAGGTCACACCAGGACCCAGCTCACAAATGGGCATTTCTGTGACACTGAAGCCTAAGAGCAGTTTGACCTACAAGAGAAGTCATGATGCACCACAAGCCAGCCTAACACAGCCAATGGATACACAGCTTATGATAAACTGATCTGTATAGACTATATTCCTATATATGCCCAGGCATGCTGCATATTTGTAATGGATGAATTATCACAGAAACCTCAAAGCTATCTGCTGCTGAAGGCCAGCTCCATATGGTTCACTAAACCTGCAAGCACAATACAATATATAGTAGGCTCACACACAAAAAACAATTTTCAACACTGAACTTGAGATGTGTAGATTTTTAGCTTGCTGTCCTCACAATCTTGAAAACAGAAAGCTTATCTAAACTGTCATGGGACATAACAGGTTTGTGTAATGCTCCTTGGTATTAATCTGCATTAAGTCAAAAGGAAGGAAACGTGGGAACATGGAAGAAAACAAGTCAAGCATGCACTGTGCTAATCTAGAGAAATATATTTATAATTTATAAGCTATTTTATCAAACATATAGATGTGTTGTAGCAGAGTTGAGAGTGAGACTTCACATACATGCTTGTTTGCCACCAGAAATGTGATTTGTGACCAAAACAAATAAATGCCAGAGGCCAAAATCCTTTCAGAATCAGAACTGAAAGTGGGGGTTTGATAGAACACTAGCACTGTAGGTTGAAACACTGCCATGACTCATGCAGCATCTATATGCTTATGTATGAGAATCAAGGACCTAATTTATTCTGATTGATATTTGGAGAAAGGAAACAAATTTGAACCAATGCTGTTATTACAATTTCCTCATTTTAAGGGAATAAAAGAAAGCAACTGAAGCTGGGTTTAGATGATACACAGGAAGCAGATAAATGTTCATTCCCACCGCCAGTTGTGTCAGTGGTACCTCCCTCCTGCCAGCCCACCCCAGCTGCTCACTAGCACCCGATGATGGGGATTTATGCCTTCCTTAAATTCCTTCCATCAAAACACACAAGGACCAGTCTCACAGCTTGAACTAACCCAGATCATTTTGTCTGAGTTAGGAGGACTGCTCACTTGCACAACTCAGATGGCAAAGATGGAGGATAGCGATACTGGTACACGGTGGGGAAAACAAAACAGGTTAACAGGCAGAGGCTTCCTGCCTGCAAACAAAGTGTGGTGAGATAACCACCTTCTTTTTTCATTTTCTCAAATTTTAAGTATTTCTCTAAATGAACATCTCAAATAGTTATCTACTGCCAAAGAGCAGTGCTGAGGATTATTTTACAAGCAGAGTAGAGTCTATCTTTCCAAAAGGGTAAGTATCTGTAAGTGAGCCAGCAGCTCAGGGAGCAACATTCCACTCAGAAAAGATGGTGAAACTTCACAGACTTTGTCCATCAACAGCTACCTACAAGGATCTTCTGCATGCATAATAGATGATCATTCCTAGTCCACTATGGGAGATTCTCATTATCTTCATTTCATATGGTGCACTCATCAAGGCATTTATATTATTTCCCCTATATCCAATGAGTGTTCTTACTGTTTTCTAGGTAGAGTCTTTTCATAATCTCAACTACTGTAAAGAAGCCAGATATATTAAGCAGTTGAGGCTGTATGGAGTTGCAAAACCCAAAAAAATTCACCAGTGAAAGACTAAACAAACCTTACATAAGTCCTCCTATCTCTCCCACTGTTCATCCCACCAAAAAGCCACAAATCAAAAAATCTAAAGCATCAAGAGTGCTTTATTTCAATTAAACATCATTACTGTTATCCTCTACTCATTGATTTTAATAGCAGAGAATTAAGCTGTATTATAAAGTTATTTGGGTCTCTTGCAAAGCTGGGACTTCTATCTTATTCATCTCTTGAATGAGTAACTACATTTACTTCCAATGTAACCGCATTTGCTTTTATCAGGAGAGAATCTGGCTTATTACCTCAAATGTTATTCCCATAAAGTAATTGTACAAAAATACCAGTGAGAAAAGCCTTATCCTGTTCATAAGGCAGAGGTAATTGTGCTTTAATGAATTTGCCCATTAGTAGAAAGGGGAAAGGTAAAAAGCAAGAGTGCCCTCCGAAAAGGAAACAAAAAAAAAAAAACCAGATTCAAAGGGCACCCAAACTGTTGCCATGACACTTCTGTACGATTGATGTTTTCTGTCTACACTATCTTAAACATCAAAATAATTTCTAAATGCTTTTGCTCTAACAAAGCACCCTCCTTCTACAGTGGGAGAGATCTCTCCTGCTTTTTTCCACTAGTGGTTCACATACAACATGCCTTCAAGCCCTGTCAAAGCCTGAAAAACAGCACTTATTCATCTATGATTCCACTATTGATTCAATGGCATTCAAGTTATTATTAGGCTCCTTCCATGGATGCATCATCACCAGTGCCCTGCTGACTTCCAGTGGTAATAGCTTGCCCCTGTTAGACTAAAATTGTCAATAACTCGGATCAAAAGAGTGCTGGAGACAGACTTGGATCAATGGAGCTGATGGATGATACGCACTCCTACCTCACAGAGATTGTTAATACAAGCGATTTTAATGGTATTTCATTCTGTACTTCCTACAGCCCAGTCACTAACACTCTGGGGTAACTGGAGTTGAATGATTATTGAAGTGAATTGTGCAACTCAACTGAGATGACTCTCCACACTTGTTTCCAACCTCCATTAGACATAGTAAAGACAGAGAAGCTCTGTGTTCAGTCCATGTCATCCAGTTTGCCTATTGCTTTGTAACCTTTTACAGCAGGTTAAACTTGTTGCAAACAGAAGTAGGAGAGGCAAAAGAGGCAAAATAGAGAAGGACTAGGAAAATAATGGTGGGGAGCAAGAAAAGCCCACCATCAGCTATTGTGTTCCTTGTCATTTCCCTTTCCTACACCCCTCATTTGATTATTAGCTTACCTTCCCTTTGCAGCTTATGACACATTTGAAATTTCTATATAATTATTTACAAATTATGCTTATTCTGTAACTGTTCAGATAGTTCAGGAGCAACAAAGAACATCTGGTATCCTATTGAGCCTGAGAAGTAATTTAATCAGACTCAGGATACATAGAAAAGAATATATATATTAGGTGAGGTATAAAAGTTCATAAAGCCAGATGATCTGAGAAAAAGTACTGTGAAACACTGAATGACTTCTAATACAAAACCGCCTTTTTCTTTTTTTTCCCCCTGCATTTATGTATGATAGACATTAGTTAGCTGCATTTACTTTTTTTTTCCTTATTTCAAAGATCACTTAGAATCACTATTTTCATCATAAACTGATTATTACTAAGTGTAGCAATTAGACTGATCCTGTTAACCATTGGTTAGGTGCTCTCAAGCTGTGGAGCTATGTTAGATGTAATCATAGGAGTATCTGCAACCCCTGGCACACTGCCTAAAAAGGGATTTTTATACAAGGAGACCAGCATCCCAGATTTGGAGGCCCTATACCAAGGTGTCTGTGAAGGCCAAAAGCACAGCCAGCTCCAGCCCACAGCCTGCTTCATCTCCTTTAAGAAAGCCTTTGAATGCTTTGAGCTCCATGGCCTAGTCCCAGCTTTTACTTGTGATTGATGCTCCAAGGCACACTACAAAAGATCACAGAAGCAAAACAGTTGAGTCCTATGATGAACATCTATTCCTCTCTAATAACAGTCAGCATCAGACCAAGGAGCGTCTACACTATCTACACACTCACTAAATCAGATTTCACAGACGCACTGGGCTGCATTCATGTGCACAACAGTGTTGTCATTAAAACACCATTTTAATTTGTCATAGAACAAATTATGAAAATAGTACAGTAGGAAGCTAGCATTAAGATCTGCAAGAAAAAAAGTCCTTTCCGCTCTAAGCTTTAATTCCCCAAGAAAAGATTTTTCTCCAGTCTTCTTGGGGACTCTGACAGCCCCTTCCATCAACACTTTATGCCTTAGAAGACCTAGAGCATCTTTGATTGTGCTCCTGTAAGAGCCCTGCATTGTTAATGCAGTTATTCAGTTGTCATGCAGACATTCAAAACGGTAACATCTTAATATGCTATGTGCATTCTAGATAGTTCAGAAGGGTCCTCTCAAGAAACCTTCTCTACTTCTCATTTTTCTCTGCTGAATTTGACATCAATAGCTTCCCATAAAATGGCTTGCCATTTTAATGTAGTTGTAAGATCACAAGCAGTGAAGGTCTGCTAGCATGAATATAGTGCTTTTCAGCCAAAAGAAGCCAAGTCCTCTGTACTTTTTTTTATTTCAGAACTGAGAAATCAAAGTCAATGCCTTTCAAAATAAGGCCAATGCATAGTTCCAAAATTATTTCCCTGCCAGACTTCCATTTTCAAATAAAAATAGAAGAGCAGAATTTATTTTTGCAGTAGTGGAATAGTCTCTGTTCATTCTTCTGTAACAGAAGGAGTTGAGATTTTGTTTATCCAAACATCTGAAAACAAATTTATGGCTCCACAGGGAAGTCCAAACTAAAGAAAAATATCAGTTCAAAAGACAAAAACAGAAGAGTCATTGCCAGGATCTGAAAAAGGAAGCTGAACAGAGAATATTATACAACTGATAGTGAAACAAGTCCTGCCAAGGCCTGACAGTAATACTTCACATTCAACAGGTTGCATCCTCAGAGGCATGCAATAGCGTGCACTTCTCTACGCAGAGGTAGAGCTCCCACTTCAGCCTCAGAGTCATAATATAGTAACTCAATTTTACAGCGTGCTTTGACATGGTAGAAGAAAAGGTAATTTACGAATAGCAGGACAATATGATGTGCTCCAACAGAAAGCCTGCTATCTTACAGCTCTGCCTGATTTATTAACTTCAAAAGGAGAAGTTAATAGCAACTACAACTATAATAGGTCACGGGTTTTTTCCTCTTTTCAAAGTCTGCCACGCATTGACAAAACTGGAGAGGGAAAAATTTTCAATGGCCATAACGAAACCCATTTTACTCAAATATACTGTATACCTCAGAGTATCTAACACACCAAGTAGTAGTAGTAACACTTGCTCAGACCCCATCTTGAAGCACTTCATTTTGTAGTATTGAAAGAAGTTTCTATGGTCTTATCAAAATGATAGGTGAAAGCATCACGAGCAAGGCAACTTCCTGCAAGATCTCAGAGTATTTTGATATACTGCCAGCTATAGGTTCTGCTGTTCAGCCCTTCACATCCAGCCAACATCATTCCTATAATTGTCCCCACCACAGTGTAAGAGGGTAGTTATTTTGGTGGCATATAGGCATGAAATATGCTCTTTTCAGTCACTTTAACACTAGAATAAATTGTAGAAAACAAGAACGTGAATAATAAAGCTTATGTTTTATATCTTTGTGCATCACAGCTCTGCCCAAAGGGTGACTTAAGCAGCTGGAAGCAATTTTGCCACTCCATCTTTCAATGGACAGACCTGAAAATTCAATTTCTAGGAGCCAGTTTTTTCAGGCTGTTCCTTGTTGAGCAAAACAGGTACCATTACCTTGCAAGAGGTAAATTGAAGTATTTTCCAGCAACACTTAGTTCCAGGATTAGCCTGAAAAGTGTTTACCCTCAAGCATGAACTAGGTTGATATGTAATTTAATACAAGCTGTCTACTGAAATACCTGGAGAAGTCCACTTTTTCACTGAAGGAGAAGTGAACCTGTATCAGAGATATTGGTTCCCAAAACCTCACTACAAACTTCATGTCACTTCTTGTGGACCACAGGGTCTGCGTGGAAAACTACTTTGAGTGATGAGGTACCCTCCAGTTCCTAGTCTCCCAGTTCTCCTGACTGGGCTGCACTTGTAGGCAGTTTCTTACATGTGCCCAGCTGCTTATCCCATGGGACATGCCTGGGATCACAGGAGAGAAAAGGAACCAGGGGAAAAGCTCATATCTGCTCGATTTGGACAGGTCTTTTGTTGGACCAAGCTTCTTCTACTCCTATGACATGGAGAGTATAGAGTTTTGCAATTTCAAGGCACTATTTTAAAGATAGCGTTATGCCTCGTACTAGGCACACACCCCTGCAGTGTGAAGAGACCCAGAAATCACAGAATCACAGAAAAGCAGAACTCAAAATTTCACTTAGTGAATCCTGTCGCACAGCCAGTGAGCTACTGACAGAGACTATGCCCACACTACTCCAATTTATCATGTACCTCAAGAGCTTTGATGGTAAAAGCTCCACAAGTTCATCAGGTAGCTGCCTGCTGCACATCACTACTCTCACCAGTGGTGATTTCCAACATGCAACTTTCTTGCTGAGATTACCACCAGTTTCCTCCCATTGTGCCTGCCAGGGATATATATGGTACCCTCTTCTGGTCTTTGCAACAGCCTTTTTTTATAAGGAGTGCTTGCATTCCTCTCCACCAACTCATCTTGGTTAGATATGAGTAATCCTTTCAGCCTTTTCTTAGAGGTCATTTTTGCTGCCTGGTCTTTCTTATTTTGCTATTCCAGTTTTTCAGTTAGCCTGCGATTCTTTTTGAGATGTAGTTCCCAAACTAAACAACATATACCTATACTACAACTGACTGTAGACTGTAAGAGAGTAATCATTAGTGTGGTACAGGCCTGTTTTAACTTTCAGTGAGGCTAGATCTAGGTAAAGTTATCTTCATGTCACTAAACAGCCTGTATAGAAGTCCTCCTGAGACAGAGTAACTTATGAAAATTTTAACTCTGCATCTTGACACTTTCAGGTACCACATCAGTCCCCTTTTATTTGTGTTTAAAACAAAAAAAAAAAGAAAAAATTGCCAGAAGTTCCAGAAGAGTTTGCAGTGCACTGTAAGTTACATGCATGGTGAAGGTTTCTTGTCCATCTGTTTAATTTTCTTTCACTGAATGCTGGGGCAAAACAGGGTTTATTCCATTCCAAGTAAAGTAGCCTGTGCCTGTGTGCAATATTGACAAACTGCAGTACCACAATGATTACAGCATTGGAGCTGTTTATTTGTACATTGTGTGAAACACAAAATTACTATGTAATATCACAAAGCTAATAGGCAATACAAATTCTGATCTATAAATGTCAAGTACTATTCTTAAGATGCAGACTTGGACTCTTCCTAACTGGTAGTGTCTGGAAATATAGAGACTTTCTCCTTAAGGAACTCTCTCAGTATTTTCAGAAGCAAGGAAGAAATCAGCAAAAGACAAAAAAAAGTATTACTCATACAGGGATATAATAGAACCCAAATTTTACTAGGGTCCTAATGGAATCAAATTTCTATTGTCCCCTTGAAAAAAGGCCAACAGAAATTTTGTTATATACAGTCTAACCTACTCAACAAATAAAACATTATATTTAATGGCCTCTTTTGCAGCCATGAAGATGCTTGTGCTGTTTTCTCTTTTTGGCACCAATACTGAGATCAAGTAATTGAAAAATTGATATTGTGGATACCCAAATAATAGGCCCATTTGCAGAGGATGCGATTCCAAAATTAAAAGAAGTAAGGTTTCAAAGTCCAGGACTCTAACTCTTCTAACTAACTCCTCCAGTTTAACTATTCACTTCCACTTCCAAGATTAGCTTTCCATAACCACACTGTTTTTTATAATTCAATTTTCTTGCTTAGTAATTTCAAACCAGGATATTTTATACTGTTACTTTACCAAGTGTAAAAGCTGGTCTTGGGGACAGCTCATCCTTCTTGCTAATTATATAGCTTTGGCTCCCTTACTGTTCAATAGTGCCAAAAGCTGGAAATTACAGGCATGTCACAAATTTGTTGTCATACTTCAAATAGCATCTTGTGTTTAGCATGACTGTTCCAGCATAGATAAGATTTTTGGGAGCAATTTGCACTTTTGCATACAACTTCAAACAGCATAGGAGAGATCCACATTGTAGACAGATGCTTAATGTTTTCTGAGGTCAGAGACCTATTTAAGATCTGTTAAGCTGAGCAACAGATTTGAAACACAAGAAATGGTTGCATATTTCTGAAGACTTTGGCTACATGGCTTGCATTTTATTGCTTAGTGGTACTCTGTCAACATGCCGTTATTCTAAAAGCATGACAGACATGGCTTTTTCAGTGTAAACAGTGCATCAGAAGCAGCTGCTGTTCCACTCAGGCACAGTGTGATAAGGCCTGAAAGAAATGCAAAAGAAATAAGATTCCTAGACAACCATACAAATAATTAATCACTTGCTTAAACATTTTAGATAACATTAAGTACATGCAGAAAGTAGATAATGAAACTTTGCAGTGATTGTAATAATTATTAAGTAAGCTCTATGAAATTGTAAAGCTAATGACATTGCACATTGAGCAGAAACTAAGCAAAGGAAGCAGCAATTGTGGAACAATTAACCTTGTTCTACTTCTGTAACTTTTTAAAAGCCAATTGCCATTTTAGACCTTTACAGAATAATGAAAGACTAGCAAGTATTATTCAATGAAGAGAAAATTTCATCTAACTGTGTATTCCCTTAGCACCATCTGGAATTACTGGAACCTACTTTGAGATCAAAGAAAAAGCTCATGCTGGTGTAAATGGCTTGTGAAATATTAAACTTCAGTTACCGGTCAGGTTATAGCTTTTTTCAGACTGGTGTATTTAACAGCCACCCTTTGCTTTAGATAGTTGAAATAACTTTGAAAGATAAATATATCACTGTTGAAAGGGCAAAGTGCAAGGGACTTAATAAATAAAGTGCTCTCGCTTGAGGGGCTCCAGTAGTATTATCCAGGAACCAAGGTAGAGAGGAAGCAATTGGCATGGTATCATTTGACCTTGATCAAAGTGAAAATACCGGTCTGGGAGGCTATATGCATAAGCATGGATGAAATACATGACTAGTTTCAACAAAACACATTAGCAATGATTAGTGTCAGACTTGGAAAAGCATTTACAATAAAAAGAACCTCTATGTCCCTAGCTGGTGTCTTTTCAGCATCTCCCCTGATGACTATAGCATTCATATAAAAACTATGAAAAAAGGAGGTACATGGATGACACCAAGATGAACAAGTTTCAAAATACTCTGAAGGACAAAATCAGTGTGACCATGACAAATTGGACAACTGGTGCAAGAAGATGAAAGACAGTGAAAAATGAAATGATTGATGTTCCATTGCTAAATCTAACATCCAGCTGCAAAACAAGGACCACAACCTCCAAGGACTGGAGTTTCAAGTACACCAGAACTAAATAAGGGTCCTTCTGACCAAAGCCACTAGCTACTGCAGATATAATTTCGTAGGTGTGCCTCATTTATGACAGGCAAAGAATTCTAGTCTGTTCTATTCAACACTGATAAAAACAAATTAATGTCCCGTTTTGAGCACCGTACTTTGACAGATACCAAAAAAAGTAAAATAAGACAAGCTGCTTATTCGCGTTGCTGTCAGTGTGAGAGGGGTCAGGTTTTATGCCACCTGAAGGACTGGCTTCTAGTATAGCTGCTACGTCTCTCACGCCTCCCATTTCACCCATTAGCAATGATCCGGCTCCATCTTCAGCCCCTGCTCTATCTCCCTTTCCCCTCCTGTGTCTTTGATTTCTGCATAGGAAGTGTTGAACTTTATTATTTTGTTTTAAATTCAAAATTCTATAAGCATGTTTTTACCTTAATTGTACTTTCCAAACTGGAAGCATGAGTTGAAACAAGGTGTGCTGTAAGTCTGAGTACTCAAGGTTGATTCAGCTTGCTCAAATGATGAGAAGACTTATAAGCAATGCTGCTAAACAAAAATAAGAGACTAAACTGATAAACTGATGTTTTGGCCTTCTAGTGTTTAATCCTCCAAATGGTAATAGTTTTATGTGTTGACTCAAAGAAGCAAATAAAAAAAAAAACCTTCCTGGACTATTAGAAATAGTTGGCTTGCATACTGCTAGAAAGATAGTTTTGGCCTTAAAATTGGACCAACACTTCCCTTAGATTGATATTCATGCTGTATTCAACCATGCAATTCAACTAAACAGCATTGATGGAGGGGAAAAAAAAAGGTTACTAAGGTTCTCTGGTTCAAATTACCTGGTTCTCTGGTTTCAGTGCATCAGTTTCCCATCCAATTAAATTTTCATGCTTTGGATCAAGTCCTGTATCACACCAAGTTTTCAGCACTGTTCTACACATCATCAGCATTGCAATAAACACCTTTGTGTCTGGATATTATGCCATGGTATTTACTGAAAAATAATCCAAACCACTTTTCATAGAGCAGTGTCCGTATGGCTGCTGAGTATTTCCAAGGATGGAGACCCCACAACCTCTCTGCGTAACCTGTGCTAGTGCTCGGTCGCCCTCACAATGAAATATTGTTTCCTGATCTGCAGAAGGAACCTCCTGTGTATTCCAGATTGTGCCCATTGCATCTGATCCTGGCACTTGGCACCACTTAAAAGAGCCTGGCTCTATCCTCTTTTCATCCTTCTTCAGGCATTTATATACGTTGATGGGATCTGGGAGATCTCCAGGCTGAGCAGTTCCAGCCCTCTCAGCCTTTCCTCCAGTCCCTTCATCATCTTTGTGGTTCTTCACTGAACTACCTCCAGTATGTCTATGTCTCTCTTGCCCTGTGGGGCCCAGAAGTGGATGCAGCATTACTAGCTTCACTCAAGTGTTTATGCAGTATTGGCCAATATATGCAGATGTGACAATCTCTTTTGACATAATTTCTGACTTTCCTAAATGAAAGCTGCTCACAATTTCTAGTCTACCTTATGGTCTTTACATAATCGTTTAGTATTTAGGCTAAGTGACTGTAAGAAGCTCTGATCGACACTGCACACCTCAGTATCTGTATGCTTATTTTTTTTTTTAAGAGAAAAAAGTCTTTGCATTAAACAGAACACAAAATTATCCATTACAGTTTTCTCTAGCAATACAGTAAGAAGTTGGCTACATTTGCTGTTGCTCTTAAGCACAGTGACATTTCACTGTGAGAGAGCTGTGCTGTGCTCAAGAATGCTGGGGAGAGGTTAGGGCCTTCTCAAAAACCCATTTAAAAGAATATTTGAGAAAACTAGAAGAATCAGATGCTATGCAATAGCTAATTGAAATACTGCTTCATTTGACAATTCTCTAATGAGGTGCACTATAACACAGTGACTGAAATAACTTTAGGTAATGGGACTACCTCTATTAATCTACTTATAAGGAAGCTGTTCATTAATTAGGGTGGACAGAGCAATTGCAGGGTCTGAACAATAGCAATGCTGATTCACATTGTTGACAAGTATCTAATTGGAAATTAATGGCAAAAACCAGTCCAAATATATATCCCCCATCTCTAGAGGAGCACATATCACAGGTGTAGATAATGAGAGAATCCGACACATCCATCTTCAAAATAGACCCAGGAATCAATTTTAAAGGCTTTAACCCTTCATTACAACTGAAACAATTAGTTCAAAGAAGGTGCCTTGTTAAGACTGTCTCATTATTTCTGTTGCAAGCCCTTTATAAACCTCAAGATTTTTAGTTACTTGAAGATTAATACCCTCACATCCATCAAAGAATTAAAACACAACAAGAAACAAAACAAACAAAAATTCCACAAAAATGAAAACCACAAGAAACAAAAACCAAACCCACAAAAAAATTAAACACAAAGCCAAACACAAAAGCACAAGTATCATCAAAACCCATACAAACCCATCAACCCAAATTACCCAGGAAGTACCAGGTATTTTGACCAAAGTCTGTCTGGAAAGAAGATTAAGAACAACTCAATGTCTCTCTCTGTACAGTAAGGAAAATACAGTCCAGCCTAACTTACTTAAGAGATATCTTTTCTTGCCACCTCAGGATGCCATGCCATGAAAAACTACTTAGGCAAGATTAACATAACTAATTGTACATGTACCTAAATGTCTGGATCTGTTTGGAGGGTTTTTTTCTTTGGGTTTTGCTTAAACTTTGAGAAAGTTAAATATCTGACAATGGCATTTTCTGTCATCCTGCTCAAGCAGGGCACAGAATGCATCTAGAAATGCCGAAGTGCTTAAAAGATTGCAAACCAAGGGCTTGATAAGTAGGTATATTGCAGTGCGTATCTTACCGCCTCAGCAATTTTTTATTTTTTTAATAATAAGCCATGCTTATTAATCCCATGTCTCCTAACATACCACAGAGAACTAGGCAATTAGAGCAATGTATTTTCATAACCTTGTGTTAATAAACCCTAGTATCTCTGTTCATGCTTTGGGAGAAATTCAATAAGCAAAGGGACTAAAACTTGCAAAGAACATTGAGAAATTTATGTCCAAGGCTATTTGTCTTCCCTCTCAAAAACCTTAAAACTGTCTTTCATTCACAATAGCCTAGAGGAGGAGGGAGACCTGATCTGACCCTTCTGCATGTCTGTTTTGTGCAAGTGTGGCTGGGCAGGACTTCTCAACCTTTGGGGACCAGAAAGGTATGTTTATTCCCTTGATGTATGATAGGCTTCCCAAACAGGGCAGGGATCTTTGTCCTTCTGAGGGCCTAAACACTAACAGGAGCAAGGTCTAACCAGAAATGATATACGCTGACAGCTTCAGGATAGCCTGAAGCACAGCTTGCTTGCTCAGATTGTTAAAGTACATTTCCCCACACATTGTTATGGTCTCCACTTCTGGGGAATAGGACTTTAGCACTATCTTGATCCCTATCCTGCCTTGTTCCTGTGACACATTAACAAATAGACATGGGTGTAAGGCACCACGGTGAAGTACCTGAAGAGTTCTGTAGATCCTTTGGATGAGGCAACTTCATGGCTTCTTTTTCTTTTTTTTACATGCAGACGTTTAGACAGTCTACCCCAAAAGTTGCCTTCAGTCGTGTGCTCCAGTTTCCTGGACTGAACAATAAAGGGTTGGTTTGTTTGTTTTTTAGATGGAAGTTTTCTTTTTAGACTAATAGATGACTGTCTGCTGAGGCATCTGATGCCTTACATTCAGGAAAGATTAAAGGCAGAGTGTACAACCCGCAAGCTACCCAGAGACTTTCAGCACACCTGCCTCAACATAGCATACAGTCCTGCTGTGAACACTCAGAACCTCAGATACTTAAGCAAAACTTCAATTTTACCACTTCTAACCTTCAAGATCTTGACGTAAAAGTTGAAACCATAATTAGAGCTTCCCACATGCAAATTCTTTTAGGATAAGAGAATGGCAATATGAAACCTTCTCTTGAAGGACCTAGTGTTGCCCTCCATACTATTTGATTCCTGATCTTCAGCCTTCCAGAATATACTTCTACTAGTGCAGCAGGCTGTTGTAACAGTAAGAAACAGCCTGTTCCTTAGGGGAAGGGGAGATTCTGCAAGTGACAGTGAAAGGCAGGTGGTCTGCACCCATGCTTTGGAGACAGTCAGACCAGCTGCCTCCAGCTCTGTCCCACCCAACCAACAACTGCAGCATCACTCACTGGCCTGGTCCTGAAGCCTTGTTTTAGTTTCAGGAAAAGCCTAGCAAGCTGGATAGCTTCCCTGCACCTGGAGGCCAAACCACTCTCAGTTAGCAGGGTACCATATACCCCGAGAGTGAAATACAGATTTTACAGCTTTTTACCTTGTTTTCAGAAGCTTTGAAGAGGAAGACACTCAGCTTTCAACACTGTTTTAAGACTTCTGTATACATCAAGGCTAGTAAGCTAGTCCACCCTTTGGGTATTTCACACGCCTTTTGGCAGCGACAGAATGCCGCAACCTAATATCCTGGCACTGTGGTATTTCGTTACAGGACAGTTGGATGCAGACTTGTCTCCTGCTCTTTGAAGCCAAGCAAGAGAAGAAACCTGTATTTTCTTTAATGCTGTATCCCATACCACTTCACCCTTGAAATTAAAGATGGGGGAGGAGGCAGAGGAAGAACATCAAACGGACCACTAACTGTGAATATAGTCTCAGTAATTTACTTTTTGTATTAATGTGAATATTTCTCCCTGTTTAAGTGCCATACAGCTTTACTTCATTATTTGCAGCTAACTGTGATGCAGACAGAAGATAATGATTCCTCACTGTAAATTAGATGCTATTATATGAGCTGTTCCAGATTGGCATCTTGACATTAAGAGATGTATTTTTAGAAGTAGCCAGGAAATCTGCTCTTTTACTTTGGAAACTGTAAGCAAAATTTTGCTATTTCAAAATGCATACATTCATGAATGGCTAAACAAGCCAATTTCCCCATGAACATGCATCATTTATCAAACATCCTGGAGAATATGACCCTGCAATCCCTGTCACACAGCAGTCCCACTGACACCACTAAGGTCGTTCTCAGAGCTACACGATTAGGCCTTTGCATTTGAGAGAAAACAGGCAAGCAAAGAGCTATTTTGCTGACTATACTGAATCCAGTGTCCTTGAATATTGCAAGTTTCCAAGAGTGACCTTTGAATAAGCCCCCACTGCTGATCTGTCCCGACAATTTGGCAATAACCTCCAATCTCAGCATTTCAGAACTGCAAGAAGAGATCAAGAAGATGATGAGTTTCTCTGCAGTATGACAGTATGGTATATTTATCTCAGAGAAGCAGCTCCGTTTAAGAAAAAGGCATATCTAAGAACAGCTAAGAAAGGGGTAGAGAAATAGTGAAAAGAGCTAATATTGAACAGCAGTGGAGAACAAAAGGAAGAGAATATGAGCTGTACTCAGACACAGAAGTAGTGATGCTGCCCCATCCAGTTATTGTTGGGTAGAAACTGTGGATGGGGGTGAAAGCAAAAGGGCATGTGGTCATGTCTGTTCCTGTGCAGAAACAGTCTGACACCACACCAGCAGCTACTGCTGTAAAAAGTGGTAATCAACCAAATTTTTGTGTGAGCACATGCATGGTCTGCTGTACTCCTTTGCATATGTTTATTCTGGAATGTTTGCATGCAGGAAGGTTATAGTAGTAGAACTAGGGATAACTGTTTTCCATTAAGTCTTCAGATACTTCTGAAAAACCTAACAGGGGACTACATAGTTCCCGTAACTCTCCAGGCAGCACATACTTCAGCTGATTAACATGTTCAGGTGACCTAGTACTCATCTAGAACAAAGACCAGTAGGATAAATATGGTGAGATTTATAAATCTTACTTCAGAGTACCCGAGATAAGAAAATTCTCCATACAGGCAATGAAGGCATAAGAGATTCTGAAAAGTACTTCAAAGTTGTTCGCAAGTCACTGCCTGTGGAGCACATCTTCTGAAATGCCCCAGAGGTCATGAAGGACAGCAAGATGAATGTCAGCCAGCAGCATGCCCTAGCAGCACAGAAGGTTATGTAGCAATCCTGGGCTGTATTAACAGAAGCAGTCAGCAGATCAAGAGAAAGGATTATCCCTCTTTGCTAAATACTCATCAGATTTTGTTTAGAATATTGTGCACAGTTTGGGCTCCCCAGTACAGGGAAAGCACCAGTAAACTGGGATGAGTTCAGCAGAGGGACAGCAGAATGGTGAAGGCTAGAGCACTTGCCCTGAGAAGAGAGGCTGAGGGAGAAACGGAGGATCAGCCCAAAGACAAAAAAGCTTTAGGGACAGCTAGCAGCAGTCCCTCAGTACCTATGAGGTTAACCAGTCAACAGGGCCGCGCTTCTTACAGTAGTGCACAGTGGGAACACACCAGGCAAGAGAAGTGAGAGGCACAGACTGGATGCATGAAGAAATATTTTTACCCTGAGGACAACAATGTACTGAATGAGCTTGATCAGGTAGGCTGTGCCTAAAGGTTTTCAACACCAGAAAACCTAGAGCAACCTAATCTGATCACACAGCTGACCCTGCTTGGAGCAGAGGTATGACTAGAGACCTCCTGAGGTATCTCCCTGCCTCAACTATCCATCCTACAATTTAAATGCAGTCCCTGCTCTCAATGCAGGGTTTTTTTGTGTAGGTCCATAAAGTATGTACTGACCTTGAAAGGCAACAGGACTCCAATTCCTCCTCCTCTCAGTAAAGGACCTCCACCTCCAGGGAGTAGTCCAATTGCTTATACAGTTGAAGTCTGCTCAGGCTGGTGGCTCCTCTTCCTTTGGGTGCACAGCCAGTTTCTAGCCTAGTAACCAGGGCATCTCTTTGAAGCTCAAAGCTGTGGATCTAGGAACAGAAGGCGCTCAGGTCCATGTCTCCCACTTCTTAAACAAGTGGTGGGCAGTAACCCTGCTGTAGTGGTGGGTGTGAGCTCAGGGACTGAGCGAACTTTAAGCCTGCTTCAAGAACAAAGCAAGTCATTAGTGAACGACAACAATACCCAAGCTTGGAGTATCATTTTGCCTCAGCACCTGGAGGGAAGGTATCATTGGACTTGAGGGTGTCATCACTGCCAGATGACACTGTGCACGGGCAATCTGTAGAGCATTGTTGGCTGCAGGAGCCAACATTTCACCTAAGATGGACTTATGCCCCTTTGTAGGCAATCCATAGCTTTCAGTGAATTGGGGTGGGGGAATTGTCAAATTTCAGTGCTTATGGCACAGCAGGGCTTTCAGAAAAAAAGAAAAAAAATCTCATGCTTATATTTAGCAAGTGAGCAATGAAGTAAAATGGCACAGCAAATGCTGACAGTGGTGAGGCTGTGGGGGTGGGAGGGGGGGGCGTGAAAACTGGCAAGAGCTTCAGAAGAGCAAGTTTTGGTATTTCAAAGGTAACGGCAAGATGCTCTGCAGCAGGTACTCAAATTCCAGTATTTAAACATCATCTGAGCTTTCTCCCATCTCCCACCCTTCTGTCTTGTTTGAGAAATATTTACAAGGGGGTGAAAGGCAACCTTCAGACATGTGACCATAGCTGTGTGTTGAGGCTTTCTATAAATATGGGTTTGCTGAAGCACTAAGCTATGTGCTGCTGCAGTATGGCACTATGGCTTCTGCTCAGCAAAAACTGTTTGTATTCTCATTTCAGACCCCTGCTAGTGTTGACATCTGGCTCTCAGCTACATGTCTTTTTTGCCCTCTACCTCTAGAACAGAGTAAAGCGAATACCCTCACGCCCAGCTTTGCCTGGAAAGAACAGAGTCTAGTTTTGTAGCTCAGACCTTCCTAATCAGCAACAACACAGAAGTGGTTTAAGAAGTCTGATGATTCCAGGCTATATTTGGGGTGCTGCAACTCATTTTGTGTTTAGTCATCACTCATTCTGTGTTTCTGGCTGGATCCACACAGAGTTCTCGGATGCATAATTTAAACAGGCAAGACAATTTGCATTTCCCCCTCGCTCTTCCCAATTTTCACATTACATGTGTTTTGATAGTCCTGTCACCTGCACGTGCACAGTAGGCACATTTAAAACCCAACTGATCTTGGATACTAGCATTTATATAACTACATTCATATTCACAGCTCTTCAGTGGTGGCAGAAGATTTAAAAAGAAATTAATAAATGGGGTTTCCTGCCACAAAATCATTTCCCTTTTTCATCTTCTCAGTACAGTAGAGACACAAGTCCAGTTCATCTTACTGAAAGAAACTTGATTATCCTAAAGAAAGGGATTGGACAGATACACATGCTGGAGTAATCATTTGTATTTAATGCCTGCAAGACTCAAAACAAAATGGTTGAAACTTCTGAAAAATCTGCAGTTGCAAATACACATAAAGCAGTAACAAAAAAATACTGCTTTGCCTGTTTGCATCCTCTTCCTCCTATATTTAGAAATCAAATGGAATCAACAAAACATGCAAGTGTTCAAGAGTTCTACAAAACCCCACTCTTATCTTCCTGTTCTTCTCTTCCCTTTTGCCATTATTAGCTATGCTATTTTCCCCTGCATTATTCTCCTTTCAAGTGTAACCAGAACTTATTTATATGCTTAGCTTGTTTATCTGTAACAGGAAAACCACAACTTTGTGTAATTCATTACTGAGCTTCTTCAATCTGCACATTGTGCAGTCACAATGCCTAAGTTGATCACCATGGAGATTTAGTTCAGACTGTATGGTATTGTGTAGTTCTGGATGTGCCCACCTGTGAAATAATCGCACACCAGACTTGGCAGCAAAAATTATTTCCAAATTCTATTTACCTAAAGGCCCGCTTGCTTTGGCATCTGCGCAGATGTGCACTGGTGGCTTGGCTAATAGCCAAGGAGGAGATGATTAACAAAAACTTATCTTCCCAAAAGCATCTGTTCTCAACACTCCTGGAAAGAGGCCTTGGGGCTACATGAACCTTGGATCTGACCCCATACAGCTGTTCTTCTGCACCTTGAGGACATGTCACATTTAAAGGGCTTGCAGCTAAATAGTTTATTCCAAGAAAAGACTGATGAAATATATTTGAGTCAATACACAGGCTATGAAAGACAAGGAGTTAAAAGACCTGAGAAAAAACTGATAAAGACATTTGTGGATAGACGTGTACAAGAAGCAACTAAAAACAACGGAAGAAGGCTGGAAGCAAGTGATGGAGATTTAGTTATCTAGAACTTGGGGATTTAGACAGGAAGAGCAGACTTACTAGTTAGAGTTGTTAAGTATTCCTTTCCAGCTTTTTATAAGATATTCTAATATGCAACAATTAATTTTGAAAAATTAAAGACAAGGGTTTTAAGGATACCTGTACATTTCAGATTTTTTCATATAATTTTAATTTAGCAACACAAATTCATAGAAAATAAGTCAGCTGAAAGAAGAGGAAATCATGAACACGAAAACCAGATGAAACTTCTACAAATTCAACTTTGAAATAAGATGCCTTTTCCTAGCCGTAAGAATAATTAGACATTGAAAGAGCTTACCTGGTAAGTGGTAGACTCAGCAGAGAGCGGAGTCTTTAGAGATTAAATATCTAAGAGATTACTCTGTCCAATGTGGTGCAAAAAAATATGAAGCCCTTAATAAGCAAAACCAAACAAACAAAAAAAAAAACCACACCAAAAAAACACACAAAACCCAAAATTTGATGACCAGAATAACCATAGTCTTTGTGAACATACAGATGTCCCTATATATTCCCTCCTGCACTAACCACTATAAGGGACAGTTTCAGACATCTGCAAGGCAGCAGGAAAAATGCATGTCCCTTCTTCTCAAGCTTTTGGTTGTGTTGTCAGACATGATTTCAGAGCCTCCATAACCCTGCAGACACATCTGCCTTTGCTTCAGGTACCCAGGAGCAGGAGCAGGAAAGTCCATGTCACTGGGTGGACATATTCCAGAACTTCCATGTGACACCTTCCTCTGCCAAGACAACCAGCTGTCTGAAGGCTGGATTGGGCACTTTAGGCTCCAAGTGAAGGGGGTGTTGGTTTGGGTTTGTTTTTTTTTGCAGACCTAGCATAATTCTCCTTCACACGCAATCTGCATATGCCATCTCACCAGCTTTCCTGCCGTTTTGCGAGTCTTGAACACTAGAAGCTGTCGTATTTACTCTCTACCTGCAAGTTTGTTTTCAGAGACCAAACTGTGACAGACTAATGAAAGCACCACTGGACACAGATTAGGTCCTCTGAAAGAAACTAGGTAGCTTAAAGCTCAGAAGCAGACAGGCAAGTCAATTTATAGGGTTTTGTAATTTAAGACCTGAAAAGCCCTTATAAACTGCAGGTTTGTTTTTCACTATGCCTTTCCTACAAAACATGAACAGAGTAACAGAAGGGAAGCACAGAGCTATTCTTATGAATCATTCTACTGTTCTACTGCATCTCTATTTGTGCTTAACATATGACATTAAGGCCTTTTGAGAGTGTCTAGAATCACAGAGCAAATGACAATAATGTCTTATCAAACAGTCTCCAAGTACAAATAATGTTTCACACAAGTCTTCCCATAGCATACATTTACATAACTTTAGAAAAAGCCCACGACAATTTACCTGCCTCACACTGTTCTTCAAAACAGCAAAAATCTATTCAAGGCTCTCGGGAAAATGAGTGAGTATGTGAAAGATTAACATGCTGTGAAGCAACCGTTCTCCTGGAGCTACTGAAGACCTAAAGATATATTTAGCCTCCTAGAATTGTGGGGAGTATTTTTACTGCTTTGAAGAAGGGCCATTGTCAGGTCCAGATTTGGCATTTACCACAGAAACAGACAAGAGTTACCTTAAGCCTCCATTTTCTTTTCACTGTGTATCCCTCAGCACATCCCCAAGCAGGGGCAGAGGCTGGAAAATCTTGTGTGGCTATTGAATGACACTACTGACACTCACCCTTCATTTCAGCAAGGACTTACTGGACACAGCAAACCACTTTTGTGGCAACAGTAGTAGAAAACTCTTTGAAACAGAAGCTAGTTATCTTGCACCAGTCCTAAGTGTTACAGGGATACTTACCGTTTAACCAACTTTGACACTGGGACATCTTATCACCTCAAAATTCAGGCTTGTATTTGCCTTAATTTTTACAGCTTTTCTAGGCTATGCTGCTGCTGGAGCACTGGCCAGTCTTTCCACAGCAAGATGAAGCCCAGTACAAGCCAGATTTGGCACTATTTCAGCTTCAGAAGACTCTTGGAACACTGCCCTAGGCAAGAGGCCCACAAGGGAACCCCTAGATCCAGACAACTAAACATGTGGGGTGAGGAAGAGGGACATTTTGCCATGCTAGGCAGACCCCCTCCCTCTGGGATGCCTCTGTTCTCCCATTCAAAGTCCCTTATCTAGGCACTGGTAAGCCTGAGTTCCCATCCTCCAAGGACTGGCCAACTCTTCACAGTAGAAATACAACATGCTTTTTATTAACACTCTTTTTCAAGCCTCCATTTATCCAGCTCAGTGATCTCTATAAACCTGGGGGGGAAAAAACCAAACAAACAAAACCAAACAAACAAAAAAATAAAATCAAAGAGCTTGAATGACTTGGTCAATCTGTCCCCAGGTCTGTGTATTTACATCCCAGCCCCACAGCAAAACACCATTGGTCTTCCCATTGGCCACAAGCTAAAATTTCCTGTAAGTTCTTATTTAAGGGGAGGAAGAAACTGAGAAAAACTGGCAGATGTTAGTAATGAGCTCTGCTGACCAGCAACTCATTCTTTGCTGCCAGCAGCACAGCAGAGCAGGGTAATTTCAGTGGATTGGGTCACACCAGTTCATTTGGTGCCTACCTCCACTCCTGCCTTTGGCTCGCCCTGAATGTCCCTCAGTGGCACAGAGAATACGGGGAAGTTTAAGTCATCACTATCCTCCTGCGGTTTATTTTTAGTGTTTAGGTAAGTGATTACAGAATCAAACAGTTAGGGTTGGAAAGGACCTTAAGGTCATTTAGTTCCAACCCCCGTGCCATGGGCAGGGATGCCTCACACTAGACCATGGCACCCAGGGCTCTGTACAGCCTGGCCTTGAACACTGCCAGGGATGGAGCATTTACTACTTCTTTGGGCAACCCGTTCCAGTGCCTCACCACCCTCACAGCAAAGAGCTTCCTCCTTATATCTAACCTGAACTTTCCCTGTTTAAGTTTAACCCCTTTACCTTTTGTCCTATCACTGCAATCACTGATGAAGTGACACTTGAAATAAGTTTTTACCAGCCGTACAAGAACTATGAATACTCACCAGCAATTTGGGTAGATCTTCCTTCTAACTCACAGCTGCTGTAAGTTGCATACTTTTGTAGCTTCCGCAAGAAATATTTCCAGCTATTTTGCAATTCTAAGCATTGATCTGCAAGTGAAAAATGCACAGAGTATCAAACAGCTCTTGCCTGTCTTTAGTTTTCATGCACTATAAGGTTTCCCACCTTCCAAAAACAAGAGTGATTTCTATTTAACAATTATGGTTATTGAAGATTTGGTGCGAGTTAAATTAAAAGTTCTCTTTGGCTTCCAATTTAGCTCTTTGCTCAGTTGCTTTTTATCACCTCAGAAACTGGCCCAGAACCTAGATAAAGTTTCAGTTTAATCTTTTTTACAGCTGTAACCGGTAATGTTAGCGTCTCATCACAGGATGGTTTCATTTGGTGCATCTTTCTTCCATCCTCAGAGGGCTCCTACTGAGAATTGTCCCACTTGCTGGCTATGGATCAGGTCCTTTCATTATTCCTTTAGTGGTTTTTGAATGGCCACAGCCTGGTTCCCCAAGTGGTCTTGACCTGGTCAAGAGTTTTAATTCTGCCTTTTTTTTTTCCCCTCTCTGCAGCCACTGGGACCTTGGCATCACCATGTAGACACTTCAGAGTAACCCCCATTACAGCTTTCTGGCTTACTGTGAACCTGGTGAATTGAAAGCACTAGGTCAAAGATTAAAACAAACAGAATTTCAGACCCTGCTGTTGACCTTGAAAATTAGAAACACCCTTGTCAGACCAGAGTCACTGCTGATAGCTGCAACAGCCACATCTCCCTGGCAGTTTGCAGGGAAAAACAGAGGTGACACTTATCATTCAAGTACTCATTTGTTAACAGATTTTCTTCTCCGGCTGACCGACAATCTACTCAGATGTGCCTGCTAACATTTGCAGTTTACTGAATATTTATCCATTAAAGGGAGATGTGGAAAGTAATAGGTCAATCCAAATTCTTTACTTCTAACTGCACTATCAGTCTGTTGGATGAGGACTTCTGTTTTGCAATAGTTTGTCAGAATTTGACACTTTTCCATGAACAAGGATTAATGCGAGTGGACTGGACACCTCTTGTACAAGTTATTCAAACCAGAGCATAAAAGTTATTAAGATTCGTAATACAAGTTTTTTCTGCAGTGATCCGAGTTAGCAAGGTGAAGAACAGAAAAACCCCCTTGATCAGATATTTTCATTAGTCTAACACTGAACAACTCACTGTGGTTAGTTACACGTGAGTTGTGTCCAGAAAATGGTACTTTCTCTCACAAATCTCTAGATGCAAACATTTGAGTGATCAGTAGGTGTGGATGCGGCCAAGATATTTTCTAATCACAAGTCTAAGTTTTCTGCTGGTTCGTATTTTTACTTAGCACATGAAATCAGTCACTATCACTTGCAAACATGCTTATTAGGTTTGCTCCATTGTCTAATTTGCATCAGCTGATGCAGAATCAACAAAAAGCTTTCTCTAGAAATTTTAGGCCTTATTTCAAATTCAGATCCCACAGCTTGTGTTCTACTTACTGGCTTATATTAAAAATGTAATTAAAGCCCAGGCTAATAGGAGTTCATATTTACTTCCATGTCAAATTCTTACATTGCTTGCTAAAACACACCTACTAAACAGTCCAGAATATTGCATGATTAGGGATTGGATATTCTTGATTTGTCAGACAAGTACCTAAGAGAGTCAAACATTCAGCAGGTCTGGGCCCAGAGCCTAACATTAGTATTACTGTTTCAGTTTATGCCAAGGAGACATCCCTTCCCTACACAAATATTTTTCCTGTAAACCAGTAACAGGACACAGCCAGGGACTTGACATCACCAGCTGGGGTCAATAGTAGCACATTATGTGCTTGAAAGGTTAATAAAGAGTCTCCAGGTCCAACATGAACATGTCCAACTGTGTTTGCAGGCACAAGAACTCCAAGGAATCC
Source organism: Lathamus discolor (assembly GCF_037157495.1). Classification (NCBI taxonomy): domain Eukaryota; kingdom Metazoa; phylum Chordata; class Aves; order Psittaciformes; family Psittacidae; genus Lathamus; species Lathamus discolor. The sequence goes on along the minus strand of NC_088885.1, from coordinate 109,134,480 downwards.
TTAATGAGAGTCCAGCTGAAAAAGCCTGTAAGGCCTGAGAGGAGATGATCCGAACTCCATTTCTGACCAGACCTTCATGTGCATTGTTCCATTGGTAAGATCTTCTACCTATCTGCCTGCTGTTGGATTTGCAACACCCTCTCTAGTGCCTTTTCCTTTCTCTGGGTACATAGCCACTAGTCCCCACACAGTTCCCACTTCTCCATGCTCCCTGCTCATTGCCCCATCTACTCACTTATTAAAGCTAAGACAAAAAGATACATCATTAATCTACTCCCCCTCAAGCTCCTTAACCACTCCTGTGTGAAACAATTCAATCTTCAGTTTTCATTCCTTCCTCCTTTCTTACCCTCTAGCACCCCCTGATCCTCTTTATTTCTGTTTCCTGCTATTTCTGCACTTCAGCTCTGCTCATTACTGCTCACACACCCTCTGCAACCTGCTGGATTTTAACAACTTCACCCCAGCTGAACATCAGCTAAACATAGCTGAAGGGTGTGGAGTGAGAATCTAAACAAACCACAAATCTCTGTTCTGTTGACACGGTCACAACAGCTCTTCAACCACAGGGTTCTCCCTGCACCTGAAAGACACATGCAGTCACATGCAAGACTGATGAGTACATAGGACTGGAGGCAATTTTCTGGGAATTCAGAACATGCTCATAAACACACACATATCCTAGGATATATAAACTATTTTTTATTTCAGGCGTTTAACAAGCCTAGGCAAAAGCAAAACCCTTGGTTCTCTTTCAAAAGCCACCTTCTGACAGATCTGAAATCCCTGCACCAAGCCAGAAGAACAGAATCAGTCACATTAAAGAAATGGAGAGCCCCTCCATTCAAAACAAAACAAATAAATAAACAAACCCCCCACAAAAAAAAAAAAAAACAAAAACGAAACAAAACCACCAAAACCCACAACAGAACAAAAAAACCCCACAACCCACCTTACACATTGCTCCCCCATAGCTTTGTCTTCGGCTAACATGGTTCTGCTATTTCTCAAATTAACCAAAGTCATTGTGAGAGTAGAATACCTGGGAAGGAAGATCTTAACTTGAATAATGAACAACTAAGAAAATAGTAAGTAACAGAGAACAATATCTCTGACTGAAAAGTGCTATATAGCCCTCACAACAAGTGCAGTATAATTCCACTTAGCATTGCCTCAGCAAACAAAGATTTTGCTGTAGCTAAACCCAAGAGATGCAGTACAACAAAGAGGAAGGCTAATACAACATGAAATCGTATTCAGTATTAATTCTTTGTATGTATCCTGCTGGAGGGGTCCTTTAAAACAGAAAGTGAACATCCCTGTTTTTCTCCTGCTGCACTTGCGAACCAGAAAGCAAGATTTATTCTCCTACCAGAGCGCACAATTACCTACGTCAGTCTCAGGTGCATTAACAGGGAAAAAAATGCTTTCAAATAGTGAAAAAACCCCACCAATGACATAAATATAAATGAATCAGTAAAACTGTATAATCAGATGCATTGATGGCCTTTTTTATAATTACAGATAGTGCCCTGTAGGGCAGTCACAGAGAAGTAAATACATTTTTTGATTGTCGTATGGGTTATATATTGCTAGCTGGAGTGAGAGCAGCATTCTAAGATGAAAGTCAATACAGAACAACTTAAGCTTTTTAAGCTCCTCTTTCATGCATACTTGAGCTGTATATAATCAGGGACATCCATCTTAGAAAAACATTCTTCCAACACACTGAGATTACTGCTGCATGGAAGATTTTTCAATCCCATTTCACTTATAGCTCCTGACAATGTCGGTGACAGCCATGTCAGAGCATTAGGTAAAATTGTGAAAATTAATTACATGCTATTTGTTTAACTTCTCTTATCATCTGTCTCTGCTCTTCAATTTAAAGTCATTGCCTCACCTAAATCATCTTCCCCTCGCACTGTTTGTTACCTAGCCCCACATTTGCATTAAGAATTATCTTCTTTTCTTCAGGAAAGGAACAAATTTAAACAAATGGAAAACTCTTAGAGTGTTGATGCTCCATTAAAACTTAATTCTGCTTTTAATCCTGAATTAGAGTGTTGATAGATTCATTCATATTAAATAGAACTTGAATCTCTGTAGTCCCTTTCACTTTAATGAGGCTAACAGAAAGACTATGCTACTCACTGTGAGCAGGGGTATTGCTTTCTGGTCCTATTCTTTAATTCTGCTTTATTACAGGTGTTCAAAACTGTACTCTATCCTTTAGCTCCCTGTTCAGCTTTCATTAGCTACATTTTCACAGAACAAAACAGAGAAATAACTGCAAGGAACACAGTTATTTAGGAGGGGAGAGACAGATGAGAAATGCTATTCTCCTTGGTTGTTAGAACATAGTTTTTTTGCTGAAATACTCCTTTTACCATGGCAGGTTATTTTTAGACCCCACATACAAGTCCAATAGTTACTATAAGACAAGCTGCAATACTGGCATGCTTAGCAATATCTGTTAGTGAGATTTGCTACTCATAAGATCTCTCAGAAAGCCCCAAAGCAGAACACCACTGAAATGTTGTCAGTACACCAGTTGCCAGTTATAAAAAAAACCACCAAGTATCTACTAGCATACCTTAGCTCCACTACTTCTGTTACCATGTTAAGAAGTCAAGCCCCAGTGAGACCAGAAGCAACATTTAGCCAAATCACATTAAAGGTAGCATTTAATACCTTTATGGATTAAGTTGTCTTTTAAAATTACTTCAGTTCTTTATTTGAAAGAGTGATACTACTTTCCAGAAAGAAAGCCTTGTTCTCTAAAGCCCTGCAATACCAAACCCTTCCCTTTGCTCTTCTTAGTCATGGAGGAGAGTCACTAAGTAATGAATCCTTTCCCTGTTACAGCAAAGACACACTCAAAGCAAACCCACAAGTGAAAAGACTCCCTTCCTGGGATCAGCTCCTGCAGATTTGCTCTGGGGTCTTGGGGAATGTGTGAGGGCTGATTTTTACGTCTGTCAACCACCACACTTGTACCAGCCCTCTGAGAGCTGCCTTACCTTATTTCCTTCTGCAGGTTTCTCAACAGCAGTATGTGACAGGGCAGATCAGGCTGTGTATTCTGCTGAGAACAAAAGGGATGTGTGTGGCAGTCAAGGACCAGACCTTGATTGCCATACATCTATGTCTTCGAATAAGGCTTTGCGAGGAAAAGCACAAAGCACTTTCAGCAGAGCAGCTCAGTCTAGCAGAGGCCTGATTCAGCCAGCAACCCTTGCAATGGTGCGAGTTTCTGCTATGCTGTCCCATGACACTTAACTTACTGGGCAGGGTTTGGCTGTGCTTTGCTGCCCAGCAGAGGTGTGTGAAAAGAGGACACTTCAGCCCCAAGAGGGTAAACAAACCCTGCTGGCAGTCTGGAGCTTTTAGAGATCCTCTGAAATATTCAGTGAAGAAAGTGTTCACCTGAACATGGAAGCACAAAGTGCTGCTTTCCCTCTGGACAGGAGGTGGCAAAAGCAAGGGGAAAGGTAAGTACAAGAAAGAAAACTGAGGATTAACTGTAGCCTTGCCAGTGGAATTAAGGATTTCAGCCCCGTTACTCCTGCCTATTCTGTAATATACAAGCTTACAGCTGTCCTGATCTAATGCAAGTAGTGACATACCTGAAAGAAGGGAAAAGCCTGCAGGTCCAGGCTCTGTTTACTTGAAAGCAAACAGCAGGAACTCCCAATAGGATAATGCAACTGAGTCCATAAACAGACAAGTCCACAACTCTCACCACTACAGCATTCAGATCACATAGTCACATTGACTGCTGTGGCGACATTCACAAAATAGTTTACTTTTCCACATGAAGAATCGTAACTGAGCCCATAATTATTTATTGCCCTATGCCTACCTCCGAGAGAGCTGAAGAGGTCAGGAGTGTTTAGCAGTTGAGTAACACGCAGAAGGAAAGCCAGCTGCACTGCCACAGGCTGTGGACTACACCACCTGTAACTCCTGAGTTACAGGTAACAAATACGCATAAAAGCAACTAAAACTACTCAGAAACCCACTAAAAATAAAGTCCCACAATCCTGCTTGATGGAAGCAATGAATTGTCTGGTTTGGGTCAGGGTAATTTAAGTAATAATTACATTTTGAGCAAAGTCTGCCAAGTGATAAATGCAAAGCATAAATCACAACTGGGTTTGTTCAGCAGCACTAGGAAGCTTCCCTCTTGGAAAACAGGGGAAAGCCTAATTCTTCAATAGACAAACTGGAAATCTTTTTTGTAGTCAGGTCAAAATGCTATCTCTTCTATCCTTATTTTACAAGTTTTCTGAAGTATGTTTTCTTTTGAATTCGTATATCTTCAAAAACCTCTCTTCCCCTCTGCTCTGCCCAGGTGAACCCTCCACTTCCTTCCACTCCAGTTTCTGCGAGCACTTTCAGCCAGACACCAAGTAACTTCCTACCCTTTGATTGCTGTCAGCAGCTATCAGGACATGGAAGATAGGAATGTGAATATTCACCTAGCTGCAACTAGCAATGCAGGGTAGGTAACTGCTTGCTGGCCAGTTTGCAGGCAAAGTCCCCACACCTTTCCTTTCTCCCCTCACTACATTGCTGGAGACACATGTAGATGAGCACCCTGGCATTGCCTTAAGCAGCCCAAAGCTAGTTACCACATGCCTGTACTCTGAATTATAGGACATTGACTTTCCTTTACAAAAGAGAGGTATTCAGTCACATCTCAAGTGAGAAGTGGGGAGAAGTAGTGTTCCTCCTCTCAAAGGGTCAGACTGTGAATTATCAGGTACATTTCAACAGCTTGAACACTAATCCAGAAAGATTTAGAGAAGAGCTGCTACAGCTACAGAGAGGCTGAAGGGATTTCAGTGTAACATAGAGTTTGCTTTTGGTTACCTTAGTTATTGAACCCTTTATCTGCACACAAACTCAACAGACAATTCACAGACAAATCCCCAGTGCAATATTTAAAGGCAGTTGGTGTAAATAATACATAACAACAGATGGAGCCTCTGGCCAGCACAGGGGTGATTAAAATTACACGTTCTCAGACTTCACCCAATGTGGTGTGCAGATTCCAATTACAATTTCAGCACTGAAATATTTGTGACACTTCACTGCCACCAAGAGCTTCGAAAGCCATATTGTGCTATTTATTTTTTGAAACAGGATTTTGTCCTGACTTAAGGGGAAAAGACACTGAAAACCAATAATGAGCAAATCTTCTTTTTCATGGCAAGTTTTCCCTCCCAAGCCATTATAAACTTTCATAACACAGGGAAGCAAGAGTTGCACTGCTAGGACTTCTTTCTTTGCTTCTATTTAATGACAGTGACTCTTATTTCTAGTGCAAAGACTGTTACGATTAAAGTGAACTAAAATTTCAAGGAACAGGCAGCAAGAACATAGGATGTTATTCTTTTCAAAAGCAGAGATGTCATTAGCAGGAATTGAATGTAGTAATGAAAGTCAGAAGACAAAGGGAAACATTTGCACTAAAGTATATCAAGATGTTTTCTAGCAAGTCCTACCCAAAGTCAATAGGTGCTTTATGAAAAGGATGCACAGACCTTTACATTTTGCAGTATGAGGATCTCTGATCCTGAATACACATCCAATGGGTTTTGCAGGACACGATAACCTTCCACGTGCAACTGTAGCAGGCTGTAGCAGCAGAAGGTTGCACTCTTACTTCCTCACCCATTACTCAGGTTCATCATTTCTCCTCATTCATCTATGTGAGATGAAGGAGCTGAAGTCGCCGCAGCAGGTCTAGTCTGGTCCAGTCCAGTCCACTACCCCACCACCAGTCATTATATAGACCCCTTGAAAGGCAACCAGGTGACAAAGCACTATAGCACTATATAAAAATCAAACCCCTCACAGCTGCTGATTTTGAGTTTTACTTTCCAAAAAGCAGGTATTCAGTATTTGCTAAGGTGTTGAGTGGAAAGAAATCAATGTGTCAGTTCTCCGTTTTGATGCTATCTGGGTTCTTTTTAGCATTAAAAAACAAAAGCAAGACCACCAAACCAAACAAAACCCAAAGCCACAATGCAACCCTTCTGTTTCTTTCTAGTCCTTCATCTGAATATATGACCCATGATATCTCAAATAGATGCTTTGTTGAAAAGGAGTGTGTTCTTTAGAATTTTAGCATTTGTTTCTGTAACCACCAATAACACAAAACTACTAAAATAATTCTACTCTCTCATACATACCATTGTTTCCTGTGAGATTTCCACTGTGCTTTTGAAACCGTTTGGCACAGGACACAATAAACCACTTAAATTTAGACCCCAATTACACGTTTCCAGAGCAAGTAGCAATCATTTAGATGAAAATTTCATTTTAGCATTTTCTCTTATTTTATTAAATCGTAACAATTCAATCCGGTGATTTCCTCCTTGCTTAAGGATTTGTATGAGCCACATTTACACAAACTAGGGTTTGGAGTAACTCAGATGATTCCACATTTCTGATGTGTTACAAACGCAACAAGTGGAAGCAACTTTTTTATGTTATTTAATTAACCATATGTCGAGCAGTTGCCAGTTGCAGAAAGGATAACAGTAATAAGTCACAAAGTGCATATAAGACCATCATCATTTTTATATGTTAGAACAGTTTCTGAGGGTAATAGAAAGTCGCTGTTCTGCAAGACACAAACAACTCAGCCCTTATCCTTGCTAAGGTGCTAGGTTCTGAATGCATCAAACCAACAGAGGAAGAAGGTAATAAAATAGGACAAAGGTAAAACGAGTAGAGTATAAGATTATTGGGTTTGTTTTGTTATTGCTCCGGTTTTTGCTGTTTCAACTTTTAGTCCAGGGCTTACTTGGAAAAGCAGGGAGAAAGTCCAATGAAAGAAAGGAAAGTAAGGGCACTAACTAAAAGATGGGAGTTAGCGCAAAGTTAGCACAAGTCAGAAAGTACCTCTCAAAAAGCCACCCAACCACACAGGGCAGAAAAATGTTGACAACCACAGATGCTCCAAGCCCACTACTAGCAATAACAGTGCCTTTTACTGATAGATTCTGCTTCTTAATCCTCAGGTTGTAGTTTCTCTCTATATTGTCCCTCAAACTTTGAAATCCAACATAGTTAAGATAGAAACAAGAGTCAATTCTCTCAATAGACATGCAACCTGCGGTCTTGTAGCTCTGGGTGTTAGGGAGATGAGTGGTGCCAGCTGGAACTTGTCTCACCTAGGGTACATAAAGTAAGTCTGCACACCTGCTTTCCCGTCCTTCACAGGTGGGTGTAGAGCTTGTCATGCTTGCTAAGGGAAGTATTGAGAATAATTCAGTGTAGAGCTGTTATAGAAATACTGCAACAATAAAGTCAAGTGATTAAGTTATGCTTCACTAGTGCTAACACACACAGAACATCGTTGTGTTGTTCCTTCTCTTTTACTTTGCTTTCCTGGTTTATAAGCTGGTGGACTGAAGTGTACCAGGGGTTACTATGTAGTGCAAAGGGGAGAACAAGAGTAGGCATGTGTGCATGTCAAGAGATGGATAGCATGGTAATTGCAGTAGTACCTAGATTGTGATGCTGAAAACACTGTGGGGAAAACAAACACAAGTCCTGAGCTCTCAAGTGTGATTCTTTTACTTTCCAGCTAGGAGCAGAAAGCAATTTGATGAGATTTGCTGCTCTAATAAAAAAGTGGTTGTGTAACAAAGCTGTGGCTGCAGCATGCCTAGCTAGCATACAGGTAACATAGAGCTAAAACCTTTCAGGTTGGGTGCCACCAAGCTGTAAAGTAGCACGAGGTCATCAGGTTGCCTCAATACCTAGGGGTCATATTAGTGTGGTGTGCTTGCATCTGTGACTTTATCTGGTACCCAAGGGATACCTCTGCACGCTGCTTTTGGACCTCAGGTGGTCTCTCCCAGAGCAGTGGGGAGAGTCTGTGTCTGAAAGCAGGTTGGGCAGTACTGCAAGGCACTGCAGCCACCACTGGTAAAAGCACCAATGGAAACGTGACAGGAATAAAATTAGAGTCAGAGCTGGGAGGAAAAAGTGCACAAAGTGGCAACAGTGTCAGTTCAGACAGGGCTATGGGTCTGGGAGGCAGGTGCAATGTAACGTACATTGTGTGACCGGGAAATGAGGCATCATCTGGCCGTCACTTTCCTAAGGACACACTAATTGTCACATAAACCACTTGGGCTTTCCTCCAGCTGAAAGTACAACCTCAGAATGTGATTACTTGCTGATAATGGGCTGTATCTTCAGTTACTGTAAATCTGCATGGCTCTGTGAACACCAGAGCAGTGGCACTGATTTAAATCAGCTAAGTGCCTGGTCCTGAATATCCCACAAACACTGACTAGAGAGGTATCCTCTGCCGCTGGATTTATGGGCATGCTGTGTTAGCATGGATGGGCTCATCCTTACAATTAGCCCCTTGGCATGGTCCTGATGCTTTGAATCTGGAGCCAGTTCAGCCATGTCTGAGATATACAGCTTGTGTGCTTAGCCCTGACCAGAGTTCCCTGCTTGCCCGTGTGCCATGGCAGGAGGCAGGGATGATGCATCCTTATGCCCCACTGGGATACAGCTGAGGCAGGTGCTCAGTCTTAGGGCTGATAAATGCCCTTGCTCCCTCCATGGCACTACTCTCCCCAGAGAGAGGAGCATCCCTGCCAAGCCTAGGTTTCATCAGTGCTGCAGCAGAGAGCCAAAGGGTCCACAGGACTGCTGCATAGCACTCTACGGCACATGCATCCTCACCCAGTCTGGCCATTAGAAAGCATAAGAGAACACATTAGACCTTGCCTACTAAATTACAGTTTCCCTAGCTATTTTTTCCCTCCGGGTTCTCTACGAAAAGCCCATTTAGCACTGTATATCTGCAATGCCTGTTTACATAATTCAGAGTGGCTTCTGTTCTAACCCACAACATAGGTGTTTTCTCATGGTGGAAGGAAGTTGAAATGCACACATTGCTTTTGAAATCTGTCTCTGAACGTTTCTTTTAGCAGCAACTGCAGATCACATCTCATAAACAAACACATTTTTCAATACAAGTTTCACATTTGTTAGTTCTAATGTAATTATTTATAGAAATGCCCTTTTCTTGTGATCCATAGTCTTCTCAAACCTTAGTGGTTTCTTGCTGTGAAAAATGATTCACGCTGGGCTGAATGTATTCCGGTAGCTGCATATTTGTTCATTGCCATGCATTTTCTGATCAAGAAAAATGACTCTGGAAACAGTTCCTGGGAAACTGCTCTCATGAAGAGTGCTGCCAGTGGGATACTCCAGTCCCCAAATGTGAAGGATGCTCCTGAAGTTAATTGGAAGTGCTTGCAAAAGTGTAAGTAGAAGTCCTTACACGTCTTCTAGCAAATATTTATAGCATCTATTTTCTCCTTATTTTGCAACAGATGTTTTAAGGCTCTTACCCTCATGGAAGATTAGCTGGTTTAATTTACAGTGTTAAATTTAATTGTAGTGGTTGGATGGACCCACACAGGTTTAAGCTAACAGTCAAATGAGAACTGGGAAGTTCAAGTGTTTGTGCGAACTTCTACCAAATCCATCTGGTCCTTGAAACCAGCTGCAAACCAAGTTGCCCTTGGGACTGAAGCTATAGTCCTTCCAAGACAGGGTGTAAGTGCAATAGAAAAGGAGTTGTTGAGAAGGGAATTGACCCCAGTTTTGGTGAGCTTAAAGAGCATCATTCAAATCTGGTTTACTGCAGCACCATACCAGTTTGCAGATGGTCAGAAAAACACGTGCAGCATTCAGACTGCCCTTTTCCCCATTTCACATGCAATAATTCTGGGACCAAAATGCAGCTGCTAAGCAAATGTGCATGCACAGTTGATGTCAGGCTGTGTGCCTTAATACACAGGCTGGCTCCCAGTGCCCTGCTCTTATCTACTGACCTCTCATCAAGCACATTCCTGTCCCATAGCTGCAGAGCAAAATCTCACTGTCAGTGGTGCTGAAGTTGCTCGTTGCTCCCATGGATCTCAGGAAGGCTACAAACAGCAGAAAGCTCAGTATGCCTCAGCACCAAGGTGGGGCTTTGCTGCCCCTCTTCACACACGCTCCCCATTCTTTGAAATTCCTACGGCAAATTTTTAATAGCCCTATTCAAGGTGAAAGCTTCTGATCAGTGGGGCTTTTTCCTTTTAAGATACATTTTTACCTTGGAGTGGAGAAAGAGATATTTTTTGCACTATTGAGAGAGTCCTTACCTGTGCATTTTAAAGGATGGTGTTGCTTGTTATATGAAATCACTCAGGCAATTCATATTAACATGTTAATTATGATTCAACAAGTTTTCCACAACAGCCTAAAATGAATGTTAATTTGTTTGGGTAAGTTTTGTTAAGAACTACTGTACCACGGTTAACGGAAAACAGATCATTGCCAGAAGGGCTTGCTTTGTCAAGTGTCATCCTAATTGATGACAAGCAGCCACACAGGGAGCATTGAGCTGGAAGCAGGAGAAGGGTTTTCCTTCCATGGTTGAGGTGGGTTATATGACACCACCACCCTGCAAACTGTGAAAAGGAGCACTGTAAGCTGGTTGTGTTTCTATCAATAAATGGACTCATTAGTGTTGCATGATGACTTGGCCTCCTGTTTACCTCGATAGTCGTGGAGTACTGAATTTGTGTCATTTCTGATTTCTCCCTTCCACATCGCAGCTGCTCAGTGTAGACATTTTTTCACAGGCAATTAAAGGACCTAAGACAGGAGTGGGAGTGAGAGGGAAGATACTATGTGTTAATTAGATGTTTTGCAAGTAATTGACCCAGTCATACAAAGGGAATAGCTGAGATTTGTTGTTGCTGTTGCTATTTTCACTGCTCACAATTCTTAAGCAGTTTTATAATTAATTGACTTAAAGCTTAAACCAGACATGCAGAGTTTCAATAATCAAGGGTTTTGTTCTTCGGGGGTTTTGGGGTAGAATAAAAAACCCACTTTTCAACTGTATATAAAATATTCTACACCAAAACAATACTTGACATTGTTTTCTAGAATGAGGAATATAAACACATATATAGATATAAAAACTGTTTTCGCAATGACTCAAACACAGGTAACATTTTGGTATTTTTACCCCAGTAATTCTATTGGTAAACCATAAAATTAAAAAAAGAATAATAATGTGACCAGAAAAAATTTTTCCAGTTGGGATATAAATCGTTACCCTTACATATTCTTAGAAATTTAACGAGGAATAATAATAAAAGAACAGCTTTTTCTTAAATGAAACTAGATTTGTGCTGTCAAGCCATGTGTGTATCTGCTGCACTTCCCTTCTGCTTCCACAGCCTTTGAATACTGCTAGGCAGTTCCAAGGAGGCAGCTAGCAGAGGTACAAGGCTGATGCGCTGGAACATGGAGTAAGATGCCTGACAGAAGAGAGATCTTGTGACTGCGCTCACTGAAAGAGTTCATGAAAGAAACCAGATAGGAAAAAAAGTGCAGGGAAACAGATTTCATCACTTCTACACGCAGCAGGGGGTGCTGTGCTCACTCTGGTGAGCTCTGTGCTTCAGAGCTGAGCTGCTCTGCTCTCTAAGCAAACGCAGGAATATTAATAGTGATTGAAACAATCACAGAAGAAACACTGAAGCATGTCTAAACGATGCACATCTTCCGTGTCATGCCTGTAAGTGTGACTTCTGCCTGGGCAGGAAGGCTCTTTCACCAGTAGAAAGCTTTGTGTTAGTAGCTAGTGTGAGCAGAGAGGCTGGAGAATTAACAAGCAGAATTAGTGGGTTTGCCAGCAGATATTTAGCTGAGATTAGAAAAGGTGTTAGGAGAGATTAGCTGGGGATGGGCTTGGGGATAGTGATAGGGGTCAGTGGGGACATTAGAGGACACTCAGGGACGAGACTTCTGCACTGCAGCTTTCCCAGGCTGAGGGGAAGGTTTGCGTCAGGTATCGCTCAGTGCCTGGCGCAGGGAGGTGGAGGACACAGCAAGGAGGTGACCATGGGGTGTGAGTGACTGTTACTACTGTGCTCTTGTAAATGGCTCTTCCATCCCTAGAAACCAGCTAGTCTGATGCCTTCTGGATCCTGGGTCAGTCTACACGGAGAGGAAGCCTCCACATCTGTAGTTTGCATGGTCTTTAAAAAGGTGTCCCACAATAGGCTACTGTGGGAAATAAGGCTCATCAGACTGGAAAGTAAAACGCTTTTACAAAGCAAAGAAAAAGGGAAATTGGGAGAACAATTTTTAACAGCCTTGGCTCTGCCCTAAGCATACGTTGAGTATAAATTCCAACGGACAAAGGTGATAAACTTAACAGGGAATATCAAAGATGTGCCACAAACTGCTCTTTCGCAACATCCATCAGGGAATATCGAAGATGTGCTATCTGCTCTTTCAAAAAATGCCAGTGCTGCAGTGAGTGTCCACAGGACTGTAGAGTCACCTTGTTCAAGTGTCTTCCCAAAACAAAGGGGTATCCAGAGGGCAGCAGCTCTGAGTGGCAGCAGCTCTGAGCATCAGCCGCTCTGGAGGGAGTGCAGCCCTGCCGCAGTGGCACAGTATCCCCTCTACCACACATTTGGTTTCTGGACAGGAATTAATTTTGTAAAAAGCAAAGAAAGAAACAAAACCCACCCAAACCAAAACACACAGCTGTATGAAACAAACCACCTTTTCCTACTGGTTGCCTAGTCTGCTTGCACCAAGACAGTAACAGCACTAACAACAGCAGCAGCTTGGGATAGGGAAATTGGGTATTTAGGAAAGCAAAGGTTAAATCTGCAGAGGAAGAGTAATAATAAAGCTTGAAACTGAAGTATCTTTTGTTGATGAGTTTTATGCTTTTGTTAATTTTTTTCACCTCTGGAAATAAATAATTATAATTTCACTAATAGTGAATGAGCTTTAGGCTTTGCTTTGGCTCCCTTCATGCTTTACCCTCATCTTTTCTAGCTGCTGCTGACAGAGCTGCACTCAGCCTGACACCCTAAACCCTGCTCAGGGTCAGCCTGAATGACTAAACCCCACTCAGCCACCCAAAGGAGGGCTGAATAATCACAGAAATGTTTGTCTTGGAAGGAGCATTAAACATCATCTCTTTCTAACCATCTGCCATGGCCAGGGACACCTTCCACTAGACCAGGTTGCTCCAAGCCCCGTCCAACCTGGCCTTGAACACTGCCAGGGATGGGGCAGACACAGCTTCTCTGGGGAACCTGCTCCAGTGCCTCACCACCCTCATAATGAAGAACTTTTTCCTAAAAGCTAATCTAAATCTGCCTTCATCTTAAAGCCATTTCCCCTTGTCTTGTCACTTACATGCCCTTTGAAAAGTTCTCTCTCCAGCTTTCTTGTAGGCCCCCTTTAGGTACTGGAAGGCTGCTATACGGCTTCCGTGGAGCCTTCTCTTTTCCAGGCTGAACAAGCCCAACTCTCTCAGCCTGTCTCCACAGCAGAGGTTCTCCAGCTCTCTGGTCATCTCTGTGGCCTCCTCTAGACTCACTCCAAGAGCTCCACCTCCCTCTTGTGTTGGGGTCCCAGGGTAGTTTTACTCTTTGTGTTTAATACACTTTTTTGTTTCTTAAAAGTTACTTACAGCTTAAATAATACACCACAGTTTATGCTTGGCATTGAAATATTCTCATAGAAACGGAGTATATCGGAAGGGATCCTCTGTAATCCAGTACTTGCATGGACGATGTCCCCGCTGCGCCTGCTCCCTCCGCCGGGGGGCGCGGAGCCTGCACGGCGGCAGTGGCGGCGGCACGGCGCCAGGTGGCGCTATGGCACCGCCCGTCCCGGTCCCGGGCGCCGGCAGGACTTTGTTTCCCTGCATGTAACCAGCACCGATGCGGTTTGTTAAGCACTCACATCGCCCGACGTTTTTAATCCCCGGAATTATTCGGGAAGAGTAGTTTATTAGACTGTTTGTCTTCTGCCTCCCGGGCTGGGTCTCTTGTATTTGTCACCAGAGTGCTGTGGCACATTGCTTCTGTGGAGAAATACTTGTCTGCGAACTGAGACGGATTTATGCTGCATAGGCAGGTTTTCAGGTGAAGTCAGGTTCTTCTTCTTCCAAAAGCAGAAGTCGGGTAGGTTATACAAAGGCTCATCGAAGCCTGTTTTATTACGCAGTCTTTTTCAAGCAGTGTGAATTCATTTGTCCGTAGCTCTTTATGTGGCTTTTATCACAGCGCATCCGCAGGTACGAACTGTACAAAATAGCTACTTTATCCCTGAGCAACTGTTTCTTGCTTTTCTAGGACAGACTCCAAAGTGGCTATAAAAGATCTGTTTCTGAACGAGGGGAAAATCCACCAGCTGAGGAAACAGTTGGGTGGGATACTGCTTTTCTGCCAGCAGTGCCCATAGAAGCTGAGGCATGAAGCTCGGTGACAACAAATACATCAGCAGACCCAGATGCACAAAGCTCAGTGGGCTTCAGCTCTCTGCATTTCACCTGGCATGTTGACACCTTGAGAGGCACTTCAAGAGAAATCAAAAAGGGAAAAAATAAAAGTTAATTGGGAATTAAAATGTATCCAATAGTTGACATTTTTTGGCAGATTCTTTGTCAATTTGTTTCCTTTGCAAGTCAGTTATGTTTTTCATTAGCATAGAATCATAGAACCGTAGAATGGTTTGGGTTGGAAGGACCTTAAAAATCATCTGTTTCCAACCTCCATGCCATGGGCAGGGACGCCTTCCACTAGGACTCTCCAACTTGGCTTTGAACACTGCCAGGGATGGAGCCTTTACAACTCCCTTGGGCAACTGGTTCCAGTGCCTCACCACTCTCACACTAAAGAACTTCTTATACCAAACCTAAATCTCCCCTGTTTAAGTTTGCAGCCATTACCCCTTGTCCTATCACTACAGTCCCTGATGAAGAGTCCCTCTTCTTTATGAAATACGATTACTTAAAGCCATCTGGCCCCAGCCTCTCCTTTTAAGAGAAAGATTTCTGAAATGCTTATTGGGATCACAGTAGGAAATGGCTGTTCATTAGAGGCTTGCAAGGATTTCTGTACTAGAGCAGCCATAGCATGACCATCACCTTGCAGCCTCTTGTTCACCCAAATACTAGATGATTTCCAGAGGATCTCTTCCAATGCCAGCTATTTTGTGATTCATGAAATAGCTTTCACTCTCCTAACCATCTGTCCCCTTCCCATTGCTTTATTCTGCTGCTTCTGGGAAGTGTTGCTTATTCTCAGTGCCTACTAAAGTTTGTGGGACCTGAATCGTTCAGCACTGTCCTTTCCTGGACTGAGTCCAAAAAGTCTACAGCTAAGCAAGTCTTGGAGAGTTAGGTCCCAGAAATGGTATTGGAAACATCAGTCTTTTCAGCAGCTCTCAAACAGCCACCGCAGTGACCCTTCTCACCTGGGCTGCCTGAAAATACCCACAGAGCACAGCTGGTGTGTCTGTACCCAGCCCAAAGAGACTCGCCACAGGGTCTGCACCCTGACACCTCTGTTAGTGACACTAGATAATGGTCCATGGTGGAACATACAAAAATAGAAAAGTCCTGTTTGTCCTTGGTAGCTCCTCCCTGAAAAGCCTGGCTTTGGCTCCTCCCTGGAAAAGTCTCGACCCTTGGAGACCTTTATAGATATTGCTGGTCACTTCTTCCGACGTAGGCTGGCCCCCTGTGTCAGAATGAGTGTGCATTTTTGACAGTAAAAAAGCCCAAGCCTCAGGCGATGCTGGGAGGCAGAACCTCATATCGTCCAGGTCAGCGTTGCCTCAGCGGGGATGCCCGCTAAGGCTGAGCCTGCCACCTTGTGCTGTGATGATGTTTCTCAGAGCTGGTTTCCTGACTGCCATTACATGGTCCTTGGGGCTGGTATAACCAAATATGGGAGCTATCCTTCACTGTATCTTTTGTTACCTCTATATTTCCTCTGTATTAATAAACTAGTTATGATTCTTTATTGTGTTGCATTTCTCTCAACCCAGAATCCTCGAACTCCAGAGCAACACCTCACTGAGGAAAAGCAAAGCAAAGCAGAAAGGTCCAAACACCAAAACTGAGTTTCAAACTAAAGTGAGCTGGTTCAGCTTTATATTCACTAAGCAGCAAATAACCAGTGTCAGGCTTGCTTATGCAGAATACTCTCCTTGATGAAAGTTAAATGCACTTGCTAGCTTGCTAGAGAGATCAGCAAAGATTTCTTTTAAACACATGGCAGAATGGCCTTGGTGTTTGTATAATAACTAACCCACAAAATCTTAAGGGGATTTTTCCCCCCACCCCGGAAGCTCATTTCCGTCCCCACTGGTTTAGTAGTACAACTGTGATGAGGCTTGGGACACATGGGATTATGAAAAAAGATATCATACATTTTTAATCAGACAGTCTGTTAAAATATTTGGGGAAAGAAAGACTGGAATCCTTTGAAGTGACTTTAAATTAAGTTTTTAAATGAATTAGGAAGTAATTTCTGTGTAACAACTAGACCATAAATTTGGTTTCTAACTAAATACTGGGTGAAACCTTCACGTCACAAGTCACCGCTTGCAAATTTATCCACTGTCAGATTTGACCGAAGTTAGTGTGAAAGATGCTCTTTCCTCCTTCTCCATGGGCACAGCAATTTCCCTCTGGGGAAAAAAAGGAAAGCTGAAGGACTTGTCATTGTGTTGTTAGAGGAAAATAAAAGTACCAGTTTCATTACTTTAACCACCCTAGTCACAGATTTCTTTTGCAGTTCTGGTCAAGATGTCACTGGAATTTCTCTGTCACTGGAGGAAGCTGCTGGCGCCTGGTGCCACATTGATGATCCTGAAAATGTTAATGAAATACATTTTTACTGTACTGTTTCCAGTAGTATCGTAATTTAAGACACATATGAACAGCTTTCACTATTTTGTCACAAAGAAACAGATAATACTAAGTCATACTGGCAGCATTATTGGGCAATGTATTTTTAATAATTACACACTATTTCAGGTGTAACTTTCAACGCTGAACATTAAGCCTGAATAGCTCTTTTGTCTTTGTCCCTCATTACTCTTTATTCCTCCAACTCCATAAGCATCTCTTCTATTTCTTCAGTTAATTTAGATTAAAATCCTACCATTTTTCCAGTGGTAAAAATAACCCTATCCTTTTCTGTTCTCTCCTCTGTGATTTCCCATTACATCAGTTCAAAAGAAATAATTGTACACCTGAACCTTTTTTCTAAAGTAACCCTTAAGGATTCCCAGCATTTAAGTGATGACCAGTTACATGAATAAGGTTAATAGTTTACTGGGACAAGAAGAACATGAATTCCTTTTGGTCTACATAATTATGTGATAGCAGCTATTAGGGCATCACCTGAGGCTGAGGTTTGAGCTGCTCATTTAGAGAAATGTGTTTCTCTGCTATCAGCCAGAACAGGGCCTTTTTTTCCACTGAGCCATCATGTTAAAGGCTTGTGACTGTCTAGTCAACAAAGTGAGTGCAGTGTGAGCAGTAGCATGGCAGGGAGGGACACAATATCATCCCTGACCCTGTCTCTTGCAGTTCCCTCCTTTAAGGAAATCACTGCCTTCAGATGGCATTTCAGAATGACTTGACCTGAAAACTCAGCCTGCACCCTTCAACAAATACGAAAAATTGCT
The DNA here is from genome assembly GCF_037157495.1 of Lathamus discolor. NCBI lineage: Eukaryota > Metazoa > Chordata > Aves > Psittaciformes > Psittacidae > Lathamus > Lathamus discolor. The sequence continues at coordinate 109,116,912 of NC_088885.1, read as the reverse complement.
AAGAAACCCACAAAACCATTGGTAGCACACATTATTTCCCCTGGGCTGAGCAACACCCAAAACCACTATGTACCCCATGTTTCTGTCTGAAACACTGTGCCATCCCAAGCCTGCAGGGTCTGGGACATCAAATATGTAGTCACAGTTTTATGCTGCTGAGCGTTACACTGCCTCAACCATTAGTAAGGACTTTGCATAATATGTCATAATTTTTAACCCGAATCTTTTCATGAATCTGTGATTTAGGATTCCCCATCTTAGACATGTATAAAGAGTTTCAGCAGCCAGTCTCCTTCATTCTTGAAGCCAAAGAACAAAGCTGTGCTCTTGCTGTTTTGACCTGAAAGAAGTAACAGCAGTTACATCTGAAAGCAGTAACAGCCAGAGATGGTTGTTAATATTTAGCTGTACCCTCATCTTTTTTTTTTTTCATGAGTAGTATTTATCCATACTGTGTCAAAGTGAGAGACCCATGAGACAATCAGGACTTGCAAACCATTGTGTATTATTGTGTTTAAACAACTCATCTGGAACCAGAAGTCTCTCCAGTCTTTACCATACAATATACCCTAATGTTAAAATTGAAAGTCTGTAATAGACACTGGCCTGGGCACTCAAGCAGCTAGAAACAAACCTGTTTCTTGGAGATGGTGCAGGCAATCATTATCTCCAGAAAAACTTCAGCTGAAGCCTGTCCATGCATAGACCATGCTGTGCAGACCAGGAATGTCCACATGTGGGTTGTACCTGATGACAACTACTGCTGTGCAAATCCTGCCACTTTTACTCGTAGCTATTTTTGCTGCCTAGCAAGCTTTACCATTTTCCTCCTTTTTTTTTATTTTTTTATTTTTAATATGAGCATAAACCAATTTTTCAAAACTGGTGACTGATTCTGAGATTTACCGTCTCTCAAAGGCCCCGATTTTCAGAGGGTGTCTCGCCAAACTTTTGTGACTCTCAGACTACATTAAAATGTCACAGGTTACACAAGATACAGGGTCTCAAAATGCCCACTGATAAATGACATCACTAGCAGAGCCATAAGTGAGATGAAGAAATTCTATTACCAGAAAACATTAGGCTTTTCTAAATATAGAGCTAGAGAGCTTTCAGATCAATAGAAATGGGAAGATGAAGTCTGCTGAGTCTCTTTTGTGTTTTTATACAGGTTTAATGAAGGTCTAGTGCTCTCAGAGAAATTAAACTCTTGTAAAGTCTGTGAAAATAGCTGGCTGCATAAACCATTTTGGGAGAGTCAGGAGTGAGAGCTTGCACATTACCAGACATCAAAGAATCCACATAAGAAAGGCTTGTCCAGATGTCATCATTGAAGAAAAATACTTTTTTCAATACACCAACCGTAAGACTCCAACTCTGAAGCCAGTTGCATTAGCACTACACTTTCAGAAGAACTTTACTTTCCAGCTTTAGTGTACCTTATTGCTCCAGAAGTTTTCCTTCAACCAATATGTCCTATAGATACATTCTGAGAAGTCCTTGTTGTGATTTATGTCCAGCCAATAACTCAGCACCACCCAACTGTTCACTCAACCTCCCCTTCAACCCTCAGGGCTGGATGGGGAGGAGAACCAAAAGAATGTAAACCCCAGGGGTTGAGAAAAAAACAGTTTAATGACTAAAGCACAATATATTACTAATAATAATAACGATGATGAGGGAAATATCGGGGGAGAGAATACAAAGCTAAAAAGGGAAAGGAGAAAACACAAGTGATGCACAATGCAATTGCTCACCACCCACAGACTGATACCCAGCCTAACCCAAGCAGCAATCCCCACTTCTGAGTAATTCACTGCAGTTTATATACTGGTCATGATTTTCTGTGATATAGAATACCCCTTTGGCTACTTTGGGTCAGATATCCTGTCTCTGCGTCCTCATGGCTTATTGTGCCCCTCTTCACTGGCAGAGCATGAGACTGAAAAGTCCTTAATCGGAGTAAGCATTACTTCGCAACAACTAAAACATCGGTGTGTTATCAGCATTGTTCTCAGACTAAAGCCAAAACACAGCACTGCACCAGCTACTAGAAAGAAAATTAACTCTATACCAGCCAAAACCAGGACAGTCTTCTGCTGGCCATTGTTTTGGGAAAAGTGCTATGTTACTTTTCAGAGTAATGTAGCAACATAGTTGGCGCCCTGTGAAAGTCACAGAAATCCAGATTCCAGCTCTTCAGAATGCGCTATGTAGATGAAATAACTGCTGAAGTGCCTCTCTTGCCAGTTCTGTAGGGACTCAGCTTCCACTAGAAATGCTGCAAGGATATCGATCTGTTTATTGACTACACTTCTGCCAGCTTTGTGCCTGAGGGCAATTCTTTCCTATCGTGGTATTTACCACTCACCTGGGCACATAATTCTCAGTAACCACAGAGCAGTCTCCTTCATCCTTACTGTTGAAGGCCCTCTCCTCTCTTCCCTCCTGCTTTTATCAAGACACCTCCTAGGGTTTTCAAGAAGAAGAAAAAATGCTCTCTCTCCTTCATTCTCAACATGAGTCATAGGTAAGGATTAGAAAAGAGATCATACAGAAGAGCTAGCCCAATGGTGCCAAAATCATCTAAATGTTTTAAAGTTCTGCTTGGAAAACATTTTCATCTGGAAGATTTATGATTTTTTTATTTACAGAAGAGATTAAAAATAAATATTCAAAATTGTGGTAAATATGCCAAAGGGAAAAAAAATTTGATATCCTGTGATATTTCAATATGCAATGGCAGGAAGTAGAAAAGGTGTGATGATGTGGAAAATTCTTAATTAACATTTGAGTAAGTATTCTCTGTCTGCCTCCTCCTCAGCTCACTATGAAAGACTTTAATATCCTCATATATTCTCTGTGCTATAAATCCTCTGTTCTACACCAGGGAGTGGCATGTATGATCAACAGCTTCTAATTATAAATTGTGATGGGCACTATTGATCTACCTTCCAACAAGATTCTTACCTATGACTTGAAATGAACATTAATTAAGCTATTAGTACTCCGTTAAAAAAGCAAGTGGCTTCTCAGTCTCAGTAACTGAGCACAGTAATTGTCATCAGTATCCCTAAATGTCAAATTCATTATTTCACCTCCAGAGCAGTCGCCCTAAAAGGCAATAGAACATAGTTCCCAAACATCAAAATTGTTTCTTTTTATACTGAAAGAACTTGCAAGCACTTTCTCTGTTTGTCAAATGATGCAGCAGTTATTCTATTTTAAGTGATGAAAAGGTGCACCAAAAGTCACTGTAAATCTTGCTTTTCTCCATTGGCTTTCTATGCTAGCAAAACTCCAACTAGTTCGTGATCTAAGATGACAACAGTAGGTGAAGGACAGAAGTGAGGGGTACTCATGCAGGGGTGAAGGGCATGCACCATCTCGTTCTGTTGCTGTTGGTTTATTTCTCTTTTTCCTGTACAAAATAAATGAACCCTTGGCTGGTGATCAGGATTGCTACCTGTTGCTGGTTTCTGTTATAAAGCTTTTTACTACCTCTCTTCCGGCTCTGCAGCCTGTACCCAGGTTTCCATAAGAGAAAATTACAGGTCCCAGAAATGTAACCAAGGGCATGTGGAATATCCTGGGGCTGTCAGAGCAGGCTGGCAAAGATCGGATGGAGATGTATGGGAGGCTGGACTGCAGCTGTCAGAGAGGCAGGAGACAACTATACCACTCCTCTTCCTTCTTAGCCAGTTGAATACTCTGCAGGAATGAGGGACAATTGCTGTTAGAAATACCTTCATCTGGGAGGGTTGAAGCACTCTGACAAACAAAAAGGAAATAGCCTCAGAAAGGAAGGTAGGAAAGATACTCAAAGGATTGCAGGAGATCTTCCTCTCCTTGCTACAGTCAAATTTGGAATCTACTTCTCACATAAACTGAGGAAAAGCTAAACTGGAAGATGATTAAGCAGTGGAAACCCAGTAGTCCTATGCTGTTTCTTTTTAACACCTAAGAATGAAACTGGGGTGTATAATTCAAACTTGTTTGTAGGTAATTCTAAGATCACAATATTTCATCTTTAAGAAGCCCACACTTGTATTTTGCTTCCCTCTTTTTAAAGAAGGGTAAATAGTGGAATTTGCACTAGCATTCAGCTGGGACCTCAGTAAATGAGTTTATTAGTGTGGTTGCAGTAAGATGAAAAATTGTTTAACTACAGGCTAAGAGCATCGTGGTTTTGCTTTCTTAAGCAAACTGCTCAGAGTACTAGAGCAGACGAATTCACGTCTGATTTCAGGCACCTTTTTCCCAAATGATATCCCATCCCTTATCCTGCCACTGTTGGGAGTTCCTCAGATGTAGGCATACCCATATGAGTGAGTCTGCAGGACTTTTATTATCCTACCTGATTGCTCCATCAACTCTCCTTTCTCTGATAAGCCAAGTGACAGATTTTCAGGTGAAAGATGCCTGGGGAAAGAAATGCTGCTGGACCTCCAGGAAACCCAGGCTCAAGCCTTTGGTAGCTGTTAGAATTGAACTCAGAGGGATCCCCAATCCCATACCTTACCTGTTTCTGCAGGAGGCTGGGAATAAGGTTTGCAATTTGGATGCCTAACACAGAGGTGAAAACCTCTGCTCTGTTCACTGTGTTGGAGAAGGATCCTGCAGTTCAAAGAATCAGGATATACTGACTGGCACCTACAGCAGCCAACAGGAAGAGCCACAGCATCCAAAATGTTTCTTTTCTCCTCAGCCCAGCACACTCTCCTGACCAGCATGCCCCACCACAGGATGAGAAGCAGAAAACTCCTCCATAGAGTGCTCATGAAAGAAGCAAGTTCTGTGCTCCAAACCCTATGTGTAAGATTGCCACCTCACTTGAATCAGGAAACCTTCCTCACCAACCAGCAAAGCTGGTGCTGGCATGCGTTCAGCTGTTTGCTGCTGCCCCATGCCACCCACAGCCCCTGGGTCCCTCCTGCACTGGGTCTATGCATGTGAAACTGCTGGGTGCCCCACTACCTCTCCCCTAGTCAGGTACCAGATGGGAAAAAAATAGATAAAAGTATCAAATAGAGAGCTTTTCAGAAATAATAGATATTAACTTGCTTGTGACTGCTGCCTAACCAGTACCAAATGGGGAGATGGATCACCTTGAAAGCAGAGTTGCTTAAGGTCAGTTGTTCTGTTTGAAATGGAAGGTTTCTCTTTTTAGAGAAAGCTCTAAAATGCCACTTGCTCTAAATTAGCTGAAGTGCAATAAAAGAGTAAAAAATTCGGTGAGTGACATTTTCTTTGCAGTGCCCAGAATAATAAGCTCATTCAAGGAGAAAAATAGACAAAGCTCATCTGCATTGCTGATTTAGAGGGGCAGCTTGTTCACCTCTCCCGGCCTGAAGAGATCCTCTGGGCAGAGCTGCCTGCACAGAGGCTGCCTTATCCTGCTGCCAAAAGGCAGGAAGCCCTGGATTGCTTCGCAAGTGCTTGAGGATACCCAGGCAGTTCTGCTGATCTAAAATGTTCAGGGCTTGTGAGGCACCAGATTATGCTGTAAAATCCCACCCAGCGACTGTGAGCAGAGGAAAACTAGAAATCCACATGTTCAAAGCTCAGGGGGAGACATTCACAACACAGGTTAACCTTAGGGATATAATTAAGGACCAGGTAATGCAGGTGTTGTGTTCAGTTAAGATACACTCCTGTCAAAACCTCAACTATCGCCTCATATAGCATCAAACTCCATTTAAATCTTGAGAAAATAGTTAATTTTCTAATATTTGGACTGAACAATATCGAAAGGAGGGCAGTTAAAAATTACATGAGACACTTGTGATGACCAAGTTGTCAGATACAGAAAGCACTTGGGGCAGCAGTGGCTATCTTGCACCCTTGTTTGTAGCACTGTTTTAATCCTGGGACATGGCTCAGAAAATGCCAAGGCTGTGAGAGCAACCGAGGCTCGAGCAGAGAGCTTCAGGGATACCCAATGAAGCTAAAGAGCAGCAGATTGGACAGAGCTGATCTAATCAAGCATGCCAACAAAAAACCAGGGGCTACTGTTCCTCACTTCATGGGAATGTCCATCCTGCAATCCCAGCTCCTTCTGGGGCGAATCAGGCCGCAGTGTGCTCTGCAGCAGGCAGCAGCAGCTGCCTTTCACCATACATCTAATTGGTGCACTAATTATCCCATTTTAAACAGCTCTAAAATAAACCAGACTGCAGTCATGTTAAAAAAAAGATATAATATGGCTGTGTCTGAAACATGACTACAATCCAATTTCTTTAAAGGTTGCCTGATACAAACCAGCTCTGCAGCAGCAAAGATTGATTTCACTTCCCCTCTTTTGCCAGGGAATAACCTTAGCAAAACTTTCAAATTGATGGTAATTCACTAGTTTCAAATGGCAAATGAAATAAATCTTTAATAAAGAGGTTTTCCCCAAGAAAGGACCGCCAATTTAGAGAGTTTAGAGCTCCAAATTGTCAGCCTGTGTGCTCTCTGTAATTTAATACCGGAGAATCTTGGCTAACTTCATTAAGAGGATGACAGTGAAATTGAGATAAATCATCCCATGGTGGGTGAGGGAAAAATACAGAGAAAACTCTAAGCAGCAGAACAAATAGGTTATATTATCACACAGATCCCTTACTTCCACATAAGTCTTAAAATGAGTTTCATTAACACTAACAACATATTTTGCAGCAGAGCTCATGCTATTGTGAAATTAAACACATTGTTGCTGTACCTTTCTTAGGTTTATATCTAGATTATTTTCTTAGGTTTAGTTCTTGATTATTTAGATTTTGATTATTAAGAGTGAATTTTGTTCTTTTTTGTAGCAACTTCTCAGTTAAGAAAAACAACCATGCTTTGATTTTTACATCTTCACCAAGTAATACCTCAGAAATGTCTTTACTAACTGTGTAACTCAGCTAATCTCAGAGTTTTTACTTCTAGTGCTAGCTTGTGGTAAGATTGAAAAACTATTGTGTACTCTATGACAAGATTCCCATCCTCTAGCATCTTTTAATGCTAAGCAAATACTCACTATGATTTCACACGACTCACAGTGCCCATTAAAAAAAATGTTAATAAAGATAACTCCACTGCACAAACCTTTAGTTCTGTCTTGTAATTGCTGGAGTTTTGCCTGCAGGGAATATCAATGGATAGTACAGACTTTTCCTCCAGAAAGCTGTCGCTGGTTTTATTAAACACATTCAGCATAAACTTCAATATTCAATATTTCAATGATATTTTTTTCTGAAATTTGAACAAAATTATTCTGAATAACATCAAGTTCTTCCTACTTATCAAGAATTTAAATTCAGAAACTTTGTTTCAAGCCTTGTGATAGCAGCTTTTCAACACCAGTCCTCTGTAGCACCCCTCTCATTTGTGTCTGCTCATTTTCAGAGGCAGAGTGCTGGATGCTGGGAGAAAGTCTGTCCTGGCTCAGCTGTTCCCTTTCCTCGTCTTTGGGCCATTGGTGCTGCACATCTATAGGGTTGTTTTCATTCTGTGCTTTGGAGGTAGTGACTTGGGAGGGGTGGCTGTGGGTTGTGACTCTGGTTTTGGCTGAGCGCTGCCCTTCTGCTCTCATTCGCTTACCTCTGCACTCTCCATGGATCATTTGTCTCCTTAGGATGGGAGGAGTATGATTTCTCCCAATGGATAAACACCAAACATCCCATGAAAGTGCCTCATCAGTCATTTCCAAATGAATCAAGCTATGCTGTGCTCTATGCGGTAGCTGCAGTCACCCTGCACTTACAGACTAGAGACATGACCTTAGCAAATGAAGGAGTTCAGCTGGTGCAGTTAAGGAGGACACATACTAAACCTGTTCTGTGCTATTCCTTGTCCTGTTTTACCTCTGCACTCTGTGATTGTGAATATGTTAATTTCCCGAAACAAAGTCCACACTTCAGTGTAAAATATTGTAGTGTAAGACTGAATAAAATGCAAGAGCCCTGGCTGGAACAGGAAATCTGTTTTTAATAGTTTTATTCTATTTGCACTGAGTTAGAATACATTTCCTTAGTGCAGGGCACAGGAAAATATTCTTACAATTGATTGATTTAAAAGGATTCTGCTCTACATCAGCAAAGGGGAACAATATAGACCTGTGGCAGCAGACAACCTGACTTTGAAATAAGAGCACCAAACATTAACAATAACTGACCTGTCATGTCACCTGCTTAAAAAAAAACCTACTTAAACAGTAACTTATACTCTATCCATTTTCAGTTCAAACTGCCATAGGTCTCTAAGTATTCTTGTATATAGTAACTCTCAATGGATTCCTTCTTCATGCATAGCTCCCCCTTAAATCCATTAAATCCTGCAGCCCAAGGAAACTTCTATGCAGCAGAACCTGAGCTCACTCTGAAGCCTCTAACTGAGTGAGGCTATCCAAGAGTCTTTTTAACAGTCTTCTGCCTGTTGTAGTGTATCCTTTATTCGAGGAAAGTCCCTAATTTCTTTAATTCCTTATTTTATTCACATCTCATATGAATGAGGAGAGACTGAATCAATCAAATTCCACAGGGTCACAGAGTGGCTGAGGTGGGAAGGGACCTCTGGAGGTCATCTGCTCCAACTCCCCTGCTCAAGCAGGGTCACCCACAGCCAGTTTCCCAGCACCATGTCCAGGTGGCTTTTGAATATCTCCAAGGACAGAGACTCCGCAACCTCCCTGGGCAGCCTATGCCAGTGCTTAGTCACCCTGACAGTATAATGTATACAACAACATGAAACAATCACAGAACCGTAGAAAGAAAAAACAAGCTTGAAAGGTCATTGCGAAGGTTTCTATCCCATTCATGATCTTAGGACAGGAGCGGTTACATCTACCAATTTTGGACAGGTATTCCTTTCACCTGTTCTCCAGGCATTGTTTTTCCCCTTCCTCTTGCAAAAGCTGTTTATTGTATTTGAGGTAATCGTTGATTAAATGTTATATTCAGTGTAGAAAGCAAGCCTGACAATCAAAACCTCTAAGAAAACCTGTGATAAAGTTGAAAATTCTCAGTTTGTATTGACTAACTTAAAAATTATAAAAATTATATCAAACAAAAATTATTAACACAATACCATAAGAAGTTTCCTGATGTATTATATTTCCCAGGCACTGTTTTAGCAGTTACAAACCTGGTAAAAACTATGTAAAGAAGGAAATGTCTCAAAAGTTGGCTTTGAAAACAGCAAGTCTTTGCCACACACTGAGTTCAGTATGTTTTATGGCAAATTCCCAGTGAATTTCCCTCTGGGAAAGTCCAGCTGGTCCTAGGGGCACACCACCACCAGAGCTCCTGAAGTTCCCATGCAGAGCTACCAGTCCCACCAAGACGCATGAGCCAGCTCCGTGGTTTTCTACAGTGTGACACAACATGGCTCTGCAATTGAAATGGCAAGGGAAAGATGCTGCTTCCGAGGTTAAAGCAATGTTTAAGAGGAGAACTAAATGCAAACTTTTGCAAAGAAAAAAAAACCACAAAACCCCAAACTTTTACAAAAATAAAAGTCTATGAGATATTGACATTTGGGGCTGCTTGACAGCAACCACTAATGAAACAGCCTTGTTCTTTAGCGCACACACACACAGCCAGAGCTATACATCCTGGTAAGAGAAAATTTCTTGTATGACAGGCATCTCTACGTAGAAAGGAATCCAAGACTCTTTAGGAAAGATATGTTTTCCTTCTGGTGCCACAGCTCATGGAAGTATCAAATTCTCCTCAAAGTTATTCCAGTATTCCCGAGTTACTGCTCATTAGCCGAATAGGAGAATTCTCCATCATCTGAATATTAATAGACTGCAGTGAAGTGGAATTGGGAATATTTACACATTTGTACAGTGATACAGCTTTGACAAATGCCATATTGGTGGCTAATAATGCAGGAAAGCATTATCATGGGAAAATATGCTGTCATCATTTGAATTTTCAATCAATTTTCAAGTGTTCCAGACTGCAAGAGATACTTCCCTTGAATGTTCAGAAATGCTGAAGCATATCTTAACCAAGTAGTTAATTTTGTGTTTGCAGTTGAAAGGATCTTAACATGTTTTCTATGTTGTGGGGATTTCTATCTGTGCATCAGGTGAAGACTGTATAGCTGCAGCTCGTATTTTATACATTAAAAAGAGAGAAGCCTCCGGTGAATAAATGTGTAATGCTAATATGTCTTTTAAAATATGAGGAGCTTCTTAGGGTATGATTTGAATGTTAAGAGCAATCAGATCTTGTATTTTCTTCAGCTTCTAAATGTATTGCATTGTTTGAAGAGTAATCTACAACAAAGGATGAATGTCAAGTTCCTTGGTCAAAAAGGCATCTTTTAGCTAAAAAAAAAAAAAAAGCCAAAAGGAAAAAAAAGAAGGAAATTCAATTTGTTTGTGTATCTTAGTGTTAAAGTACCTGTATTCAGAGTTTGATTCCAGCTACTATTTCTGGGGGTTTTTAATGCGTTTGTGTGTATACAAAGTTTTAAGCATTACTGAAGGTATAAAGCTTGACAAAAGTTGAGTATACCATGTTCATGTGAAGAATATTGTATGAAGTGAATAAGTTTCCTTGTTTAAGGAACTCTTTGCTCTCTCTTTTTTATAAAACATATGAATTGTTTTGTTTTCTGTCCTTTGCCAGATGCACCTAAAGAGTATTTTGCTTTCATTAATTGGCCTAGTTCCCATAAATATGTCAAATATTGCTGTTTAGATCTCAAATAAGGAGTGCTACTGTAACCTGTGCAAAGAATTTAAAACCTCAACCCACCAAAAAACCTCCAAGAGCCCAGCTGTACTGAAATGTCTTAGAAGTTGTGAATGCTCCATCCCTGGCAGTGCTCAGTGCCAGGTTGGACAGGGTAGTGGGTGACATAGTGTAGTGTGTAGTGTCCCTGTCCTCAGCAGGGGTTTGAAACTAGATGATCTTAAGGTCCTTTCCAACCATAACTATTCTATGATTCTAAGTAAGAACTATTATAAATAACAGAAATCCTAGAGTAATTGAGTTACATATATGAAACTAGAAGAGTGCGTAGTTCAGACCCGCTCAGGGGAGAGGTTTTATTCCTTAAAGCATCCCTCAAAATCAAGCCTTCCCCACTATTTTTTCCATGAAGCTCCATGTCCGTGCAGGAAGGGGTGTCTCATCCTGAGACCTTTCTGTCAGGTTTTGCTGCAACTGATGCAAAAGCTGTCAGGAGGCACGAACACAGACAGCTAATGTGAGCATGTAAACATTGCTTTCTGAGAAAGGCAGAGAAAACTCCACTGCTGACCTCAGATGCTCGCGTAACTGGGTAACTCAGGTTCAGCTGAGTTCACAGCGCATTGTCACGTATGGTTTATTGCCGAGATATGGACTGTGATTTGTAAGCAGCAGCAGCAGCAATTCTGAAGCTAATGGTAGAAGTGTAATTGGGTGAAATCCAGGCATTTTTCAAGGTGGTGAGAATCTTGCCAGGAACTTTTAGGAGCTCAGACTCATTAACTGCAATGAGCAACAGGCTTCAGAAGGAAGGACAAACATAACAAAGGGTTTCTCAGCTCCTAGGAAAATAATTCTACACTGTGTTTGAAGTATTGATTTATTAGAGAACACTTCCAAAATAATGGCAATTTTAAAAATAGAAATATTCAGAGTTCAAAATGGGAACGAGCCAGAGACAGTGCTCCTCCAGGTGCTTTCTTACAGAAACATCATGTGCTCTTAACACAATTAAACATAAACACCTACAATTTTTAAACCTCAGCTGGGGCCTGTGGCTTTTTTCCTTTATTGCCTGTTATGGGTATAGAGTGATGCATAATGGCTAACTTGGCAGACTGCCTTTTTGCAGAGGGGCAGGTAGAGCTAGTGTGTGAAGAGCTGACTTATAAGAATCCCTTACCCCACTTGCTAGAAAATAATGATACCTTATCATTGATTAATCTCTAGGAGGACCATTTGAGAATATCTGCAAAGCTAGAAGTTGCTCACATGAGATTTTAGGATCACTATGGCTGACAGGGAGTAAATCATGAGAACACCATTTGTAAGTACACAGGAAATGTACCTGTTGAAAATAAAGCCTAGTGAATATTTAATAACTACTCCTGCTCTAACACGCTCCAGAAAACACCTGTTTTCTGAAGTTACTAATGGTTTCTGATTCTATCAATGTACCAAATGTGAACACAAAGATGCAGCCATTCACTCATACCATTGTTTCTTTCAGCTGCAGCCAGAACAAGGTGGGGTTTTTGATTCCAGGTAAGTTAATGGGCTTCCATTAACAGCAAATGAAAGACATTTTAAAAAGACAAAGCGTGGTATCAACCTGTCTCTCTTTCCTACATAGCTTAAGCAGCAAATCAGAAACGGAGCAGTGTTCAAGGCTTTTGGCATGGAGTTGTACCAGATTATGAAAATAGTGCTGACAGTCTGACGTTTATGTTTAGTTGTGAGCTTCATGACACATAATATCACAGGCTTTCTGCTATTACTCACAGGCGCTAGGTTTCACCTGTCACAGTGTTCACCCCAAAATTACTGTCATTTCGGACTTCTTTTGTTGGTTTTTTTTTTGTTTGGATTTTTTCGTTTGTTTTTTTTTTTTTTTTAATGCATAAAGCACAAATAAGGCAGGAAAGGAAGACTGAGCAGTGAGGGTCTGTTCTAGGCTGGGCAAGTTTCTGTTGGTATGTAATTTATTTCCGCCAGGAACAGCTGCTTTATTTCACTCAAAAGAATGTTCCCTACAAAAACATACCATAAGGTATTTTATGTTATAAGGGATAAAAATCTATAGGAAAAATTTGTAGGAAAATTGCTTTCTCAGATCAGCTCTGTAACTCTAGCATCATCTCAGAGTTGGGACTGATGTTTTCAAGGGTCTTCAGTGCCCACTTCTGACCTTTCTACATTGGTGTTTGCCCTGGGTTCAGCAGTAGCAGTCATTTTTCTCCTTCTTAGTAGTTGGTGCATTGCTGTATTTTTGACTTTCAGCCTGAGAACAACGCTGATAACACCGATGTTTTTAGCTGTTGCTAAGTCATGTTTACTCTGACCAAGGACTTTGTGAGTCTCATGCTCTGCCAGGGAGGAGGCAAAGCCAGGAGGAAGCAGAGCCAGGACACCTGACCCAAACTAGTGAAAGAGGTATTCCATACCACAGCATGTCATTGCCAGGATGTAGAACTGGGGGCAGTTACCCGGAAGGGCTAGATCACTGCTCGGCTGGGCTGGGTATTGTTTGGTGGATGGTGTATTCTCTTCCCTTGTTATTTCCCTTATCATTATTACTATTGGTGATAGCCATAGTGGTTTTGTGTTATACTTTAGTTACTGGACTGTTCTTATCTCAACCCATGGGAGTTACAGTCTTTTGATTCTCCCCCTCTGGGAGTGGTGGAAGGAAGGGGGGGGAGTGAGCGAGGGCTGCATGGCTGAATTGATGGGCTGGGCTTAAACCATGACAGTGTTCCACTGGGTCCTCCTATACTTTGAACAGGAAGGTCATGTAACAGAAGAAGCTAGGGGCCCCAGACCCCATCACTTCAGCTGTTACTCCAGTACTGCATGCCAGAAAGATTCGGGAGGGAGCAGGAGTTTCAGCTACGCTCTTTAACTGCCAGGACAAAACCATGGCTCGATCATGTCCCCTTATACTCCCTGTTGTTCTTCTTGCATCTGCGCTGTTGGAGTTCCAGTGAAAGGTGGAGGCAAAAAGACAGCAGAGACACAGTACAGTCTGATAACCAAAGTGACAGTTGCTAACCAAAGAGGAGTTGTCTGTCTCCCATAGGTGTCTGAAAACATACACCGAATCCTTAGGCTGATGCACTGTTCCTCTAGAGAGGCATACTGAAAGAAAATTTGGTTTCTCTGTCCTTCTGCAGAGTGTTCGGCACCTCACTGAGTGATGGCACATTTGTTGTCACCAGCAGTGTGAAAATTCCTGTGTGGAAGCATTTTTTGCTTTCATAGATGTGTGTGCTTGAGTGATATGAACAGATCACAAGATAATAAGGAACATGGCAATTACCAGCAGAACTCATTTGTTATCTGCTATCAAGCCTCAGCAGTGGAGGGAACATAGTCATCTGTGTGCCCTAATGAAATGTGACAGACGTTTAGAGACCAAAGGCTGATATTTCCTGACAGCATCACCATCTGCACAGTGAAAGCTGCTAGTATCCGGACATCATAATCTGTGAAGGGCTCTTTGTTATTGTACCTCCAAATCGCAGGTCACACAGATCCTGGAGGTATATGTCATCAGCTTTGTACGCAGTCACTTCGCAACAGCTAGGCTCCTAATTCTCAGTCTCTCACTGTGCTCCCCAGTAGGATGGTTAATGTTCCAAATAATCAAGCCAGTGGCCTAAAATGTAGATATTTAAAAAGAAAAAAATCAAAAAAAACCAAACCAACAAAAAAGCCTTCTAGGCTGTCAGCTAGATGGAGCTGTATACTCTGATTTCTAAGAGTAAGGGATTTTTCAAGGAAGCAGGGATTTAGCATATATGATATACAGCAGTTTGCTCAACTTCAGAATCATAACATGGTAGTAGTTTCTACAATCCTACTTCTACACACAATGCAGGTACAGGGAAAACTGTTTAAAGAACAGAAGATGCAATAATGGCAGGGATTTTTGCCTAAACCAAGGAAAAACATGTTGCCTCAGATATGTTGGAACACAAAGGTTAAAACAGGGGCTACAGGAACGATCCGGTACTTTTTTTTATCAAGCATTTTTTTCAGAACAAGGATAAAGGTGACCTTGAGAGAAAACAGTGCCGGTTAATTGGAGTAAAAAAAGACAGGCACACCCCCACCCAACCAACCAACGCTGCCGGTTAACATTATCTTGCAGGTTTCAGTGTTCCCCTGCATTATAAGGCAAAGGAGAAAAGGCTGAAGGCACAAGTCAAGTTATAGAAGTATATGTACCAATGTGGCCTTGAAAAAAAAACGGGTTTTTTTCTGAGGTCAGGGACCCTGAATAGTGGTCTTGAATTCCACATCTGTTTGGTAGAAATTTGTTTGGTGTTTGCTTCCCTGCCTGGCAGTGAACACAGAGCACTCAAGGGCTTTTCTTTTCCTTTTTTTTCTTTAGTTAAACAAAATCAAACAAAGCATCAACAAAGCCCCACAGAAGGAGGGACTTGATTCCACCTGCTAGAGGAATATTCCTGGTCAGGTAGAAACCCAGTGCCTTCTGCAAAGTTTTACTTGCCAGAGCCTGGCTTGTGACATGCTTCTTTCTCATCCATCCAGCTTCTCTGAGCTCAGCGATGAGCAATTGCCACTTGACTCAGGCACTGAACCTTGAAGCCAGCTTTAACAAACAGAAGGAACAGTTTGTGTACCTCCCCAGTACAGGGTGCCTCCTGATGCCTCCTTGGTGGCATCCCAGTGTCTCAAGTGCTGAGGAAATTTGTAGTCTCACGTTCTTTCACCCACTTACCAGAGGGAAGCATGGCATCAGGCTGATTTCTTTAAATGTGAGGGTGATGGAAGGACACACAGGGTCCTTGCACCTCCGGTATCTCAGACATCTCTGTTCTCTGGATCTCTCGATTTGACTGCTGTCTGGGAGTGAATGTCTGAAAATAAAAAAACATGAGGTCGAAGGAAGAGCCACAAAAGTAGCTCAGCACTGAGGGTCATTTTCCCACACAGTGCAGCTTCTCTTGCTCCCTGCAGGTTTCAGTGATCTAAACAAAAGAGGACAAGATGACCCCCTGTTCCTGCCTATGTATTTAGGAAGTCTAGTGCTCAGTAAAACAGTGGCCATATAAAAGTATCTGTAATTCTGGGAAATATGATCGGAGAAATTACATGATCCAATAACATGTTTTACTTAAGGTTGCTGAACTGCATGCCTATGAACTTACCACTGCACATATTCAGATCTGTAAGTCGGCTTTTCTACTATAGCGAGCAAAAACTCAAACCAGGTATGTAGTCTATGGGAAATCTGAAGTCAGCAGGACCTAGTAAACTGTCACAAACCATGGCGAACTGTGTCCTAGGAGCAGTTTTTGCCTTGGAAGCAAATATCACTGCTTTATGAGTAATCCCTCAGCAAGAGAAGGCAAGGAAGCACTGACTAACACAGTTGTCCCCTTGGAAATACTGAGCTGTGGGAGAGGGTTAATATCCCATCAATGAAGCAAAGAAGATTTATCATATTTGCTCTCCCTGTTCCGGAAGCAGATGGCTTTCATAGCTCATATTGTGTCTAAGGATTTTCAGAATGAGCTGTCTCATGAAAGAAATGAAGGGAAAAAGCTATAGTAGGAGGTATGTTTACTAAGCAAATATATAGCAAGTGCATCTACTATAGCAACTGGAGACAGAGGCTTCTGGGATGCATGTGCACATGGAATAGCAGATACCCATTTCTCAGGGCAGGAGCAAATGGGTCACCCTGCCAAATGACACAATTTAAAGTCATGGATGTAGCTTTTAAGTCTTCAGAACAATACAGTAGCACTCATTTTCCCCCAGGAGTGTCTTGCTCTAATATTTTAGAATCACTGTAGGTGGATTCAGTTTCCAGCTTGCATAAGAGTTTTCTTTCTGCACAAGTTCTACACTCAGATACTGTCACATGTGAATGATTCATGATGATCTGCACTGTGTGGCCTCCTGCTGTAGGCAACTGAGGGAAAAAAACCCAACACAAAACATCACCACAACAACAATATCCCATGCTTCTTTCTCTTTAGCATGTTATTTATTGTTGCTACTTACCTTTAATGAAATAAGAGACAAAAGGTACACCACAGTGTGTAATTCCACAGGGGTTCTAATCAAACCCAAACTAAAGATGAACTATTATTGGCTTAGCGTTAAAACTAGCAAGCTCATATAACAAAATCCAAGTAGCAAGTCACTGGAGGAAAAGTTATTAAAAACAGAAAAGCTGCTTATGTTAATTAAACAAAGAAAATCTGCCTGTCAGACAAGAACAGCTTAGAAGCAAATGCATTTAAAATATGTATCTATTTCTTGGCGTTCCCCAGATCACTCAGACACAGCCAGTATGTGTGCTCATCCATTCAGTCTTTAAAGAAATTGTTGCTCATGTTGACTGAATCAGGGGAGGAAATCTGGGGAAGATTCATTGCTCTCTAAAAACAAAAGCCCATGTTTGTCTACCAGGTTTTGTGAATGAAGCTCTGGAAGTAGAGGAAAGAGACTTCATTTGTGCTCCCTTTGAAAGGCAGGGTACGGCACAAATTAAAAATATATTAGGCCTCAGAGAACCCCTCTGCTTTGGAAAACCCAAAATAGGGAAAAGGGTTCTGCCAGAGCTTATCATGAGACACCAGAAGACAGCGACAAGCAAAACCCATCCATTAGAAAGCAGGCTCCATCAGCACTGCTGCTCACTCTTTACTGAGTGTCAGATAAGGAAGACGTTACCAACAGCTTGGGATTTCCCCCTCACTCCCAGAAACTATTTTAACAGTTGATCCCCGTGTTGCAGTAACCCATTGAGAGAAAATAGGCGATGCCAATACTCATGTTTTCCTTAATTTCATTTCTTCTGACACCTGAGTGGATAAGCAAGCGTGAATCCCATATCCCTTCAAGAATATATGCTTATCCTCTTATCTTTTCCCCTACTTTGAACTTCTTTAGAAAAGCCTTCAGTAGCGACATATTACCCTATGTATTTGACATTAGTACACATTGAAAGGACAACTGCAACATATTTCATGGTAGTCATATTAAGAAAGTTGCACAGCTATTTTTATACACTTACCATTGTAGACATACTACGAACAGAGAGATTCAACAAGTCACCAAAAAAAGAAAACATCAAAACCAACTTAAGTAGAGACTGTAAGATTCTTAGGTGCGTTGTTTGCTATTGAATAAATATACAAGGATTTCCAATTCTTAACTCTCTTAACTTTAATATTACCATTTCTATACTTTTATGACATTATAAAATTAAGATAGCTGTTTCTAAGCCACAAGGTTGTTGGGTTTTTTATTTATTTATTTTAGAGCAGGGATTTTCAATGTAACCACACAGAACCAAAAACTTTAGGAACAGTGGCATTTACTGATCTTTTACAACATCCTGCAGGTGAATTTCCATTATTTCCATTTAGGTATTGCTCCCTGATTACCTTACAAAGAATAGCGCATGTATCATAATAAAATTGTGATAATCAACCTGAATGAAAACTCAGCAAGTTCAGTGCAGGATAACTCCAGGCACCCAATTCTTCTTCATATGATAAATGTACTTTCACATGTTTTTGCATCCTTCTGCTTACCGCTGATAAGTGCTAAAAGGTGGTGAATTTGTTTTAAACATACATAGATACCATTTTGATTGTATTCTACTTTTCAGATATTAATTATTGAGCTGAATAGTGCATTGATTACTACAAACCTCATGAACACATTGTTTGTCTATGTCATGTTTGTCATTGTATGTTTGTCATTGTTGTCATGAATACATAAGATTGTCTAGTGAATCTGAAAATTGCTTCCCTTCTTTTGACAAGAGAAACCAGAGACATGCAAGATATTAAGAGCTGAGATTTTTTATTTGCAATCAGACCTGTATCACATCTGTAGTAATTTCTCTCACCTCTGTTTTGTCCTGAAAATATAATCTGTCAGTGAAGATACCAAAAATACCCGCTTTCACCATGTAGTAAGAATATTACAAGCCAAAGCTAAAGTTTTCTTCTGTGCGACTCTCTCAAGTGCAGTACAGATCTCAAGTATGTATCCCGGATGCAAGTGGTGTGCAGAACACCCTTTGTCAGTAAGAAATACTAGATGCATGCCTTAATTTAGAGATATATACTATAGCTACACGCATTATTTGGCTCTTAGGGAAAACTATGCTATTTAAGCTACAGCATTTGTTTTTCCTCTATAGGACACCATTGAAAACTTCCTCAAGGCTCTGTTAGGCTTCCTACCATTTTATCTTTCCAAGATATTAGATGTCTGACAACACTGAAAATGATGGGTATGATTTAATGGTTGAGCAATAGTGAAGGCAAAGACAGTGAAGAGATACTGTAGAAGAGCACAGTGGGAGGAGAGTGGAATAGGTTCATATGAAGCAGTGGATCCAGCAAAAGCCTGGATTCACTGTGTTTTGAAATTCCTCTTTTTTTAACACTTATAAAAATAGGACATGCAAAAAATTTCCAGACTACACACAGATTGTTAAAATAACTACCAGGAGACATATTTCAAATTTATGGGGACAAAAAGCATTAACAAAAAGAAAATAACTCCCAAGAAATGAGGATTTTGCTGTTCTATAGCTCTCCTTCCTACAGCACTGTAGGTGAATCCATGGCAAACATTGTTGTGCACTATGAAGTGTCTCCAACAGAACTGCTCTCCATCCACTAGGCTTGCCTGCTCATTTGCCTCAGAATTTAACCTTTACTCATGTTTTCTTAGGCTCTAGAAAGCAAAGATGCAAAGAGTGCTTACAAAAGAGCTACCTCCCAGCCTAAGGCAAATTGACAAAAAGGCTAATGGTAAAAAACATACCATTATGACAAA
This sequence comes from Lathamus discolor, assembly GCF_037157495.1. Taxonomy (NCBI): domain Eukaryota; kingdom Metazoa; phylum Chordata; class Aves; order Psittaciformes; family Psittacidae; genus Lathamus; species Lathamus discolor. The sequence continues at coordinate 109,097,398 of NC_088885.1, read as the reverse complement.
CATGCACATGCCTCATGACACAATTACTTCCAACTTTCAAAGTCTGCTTGGCTGGGAAGATTCACCCAGTGTCTATAGAAGTGAACCAACTGCATACTTGCAATCCCGGTCAGTTTTCTTTATCAGAGGATTCAGACAAACTTTAATCATGTTGAATTCTTCTTTGCACTTTTAAGCACAAGAAGATTGGGCTAAATCATCTTCTGTTATGAGTCAATGCTGTTAAATTACAAAAAAAAAAAAAAAAAAAGAAAAAAGAAGAAGGAACCAAGCAGTTTTGAAAGACTTAATATTACAGAATGTGGCTATTCATGAATAAACCTCCAGCTTATTCGTGTAGAATAGAATCTACTGGTGTATTACTACAATAATTCAGTTGAAGCAGAGCTACAAGCTATTCTAGAATTAAATATACTGTTACTCATTTCAGATGTTACTAGTGCAATCATCATTACAGTAAGGGAGCATAAAAGTGAAAGCTACATGTATTTAATTTCTATTTTCAGAAAAATTATGGATTTCTTCAGCGATATAGAGCAGTTAAAAGATAAGCTCTCTATTACCAGCTAAACACAGTGCTATTTAAAGTGAATCTATGTAACAGTTGTAGATATCTAAAGTCACTTTATGCCCAGCAGGTGAGAAATATCTACCATGACAGAATTCAGACACAGTGTATTTCCATCCTTTAAGACATTAATAAACTCAAACCCTATTTTTAAGCCACTCCAGTCTTAATTTTCCGTAAATCAAACCCCATCAAAGTTGCAAAACTGAAGGAAAAGCTGGCAAATTCCATATCAGCACATCAGTTTCTCTTCTTAGTATCAAGAAAATTAAAAGGAATAGTTGAGGCACAAGTGATTTTTATGCAGAAGTATAGAAGTATTTCAAATAAGTAGACTAAAACTTCAGTACTTCTTTTGACTTCTTTAAAAAAAGATATAGATCATAGATCTATGATCACAGTCATAAATCACAGTCACCGTAGTCTTACTGGATTGTTCTTCCCCCCATCCCAAGATGAAGAAAAAAATTGGTTCACGGAACTTACCAAATCTGCTTTATACTGCCATTTGAGCATAGTTCATGTTTAATCAAAGCAAAGTACAAACTCGTGCTTCAAAGCAGCCTGAAAGCATTCTGCTATTTCTTCAGTGAAGACAGCTTCAGTGAACCCAGTAACTCAAAGAAGAGTCCATCCAGCTGAACTGACATTAACATTGCACCCAGAACTTACACAAAAAGTGCACTGACAACAAGCTTTTCAGAGTAAGTCCGTACCATAAAAGCTTGTGCTTGGAACTCATTTTATAGCTATGGTTATTTTTTCTGTTAAGAGGCACTGCATAAATATAGAGTTAGTCATCTAATGCACTTAATATTTCTCAGCTGAGAACTATTGCAGCTTTACCCTATGTCTAGGTGTGATTATACTTTGGTTTGCTTTACGACAGTAACATTGCACTACCAATACAGCTGATCTAAAGAAAAGGCTGAAAATATGCAGACTGGAGGACTGAAAAAAACAACAATCTTCTCGTTTACTTCTTTTCATGCTTCTTGGTTAATTTTCCTCTTTCTAGCTGGAGGCTTGTACTGCTGTTTGTTCTCTTCTCCTGCTGGCTCTCCTGGGAAACTTGCTGCACTGCTCGGAGGATAGCAGTTTGCACAATCTGCTTGCTGGCGTTCTGCAGCTTAACTTCATCTTGCTCTGTCCCTGGCTTCTCACCTGCCACAGGTAAATGACAAAGAAAGGGAACTAAGCATTTGTGACTACTCTCTGAAAATCTGAAGGATAAAGAAAGAGATGGGAAAAAAAAAACCCAAAACAAAACCACCACCAAACAGAAAAAACACACTAAAACACACCCACCCCCCCCAAAAAAAAAAAAAAAAAAAAACACCACAAAATACCAAAAACAAAACCAAAACAAAACCCCAAAACAAAACCAAAACCCAAAACCAAATATGCAGTGCTTGGAAACAGTTCATTACATAGGAAACCTGCAAACACAGAAGATGAAGTAGGGTAGATGAAGTAGGGTAGATAGTGCCTCCATATGCTCAGTGCTACAGGACTGAAGGAAGGATGCTTTGAGTCATAGAGCTAAGGTACCCATGCCTACTTCCCATCTCTGGGGACAGCTGTGGCTCCACTGCTGAAACAAGAACAGCTACATTTTGCAGTAAGACAGGGCAGGAGGGTTTTGTCATCCAGCTGTGAATCATATCCTTTTTTGACTTGAGCTGTACTTCTGGATAAGGAACTGGACTTTATTTTGCAATCCTGACATGGACTTTTTCACCACCATACAGAGAAAAATCTGTTTCATTAACATTTCTATTTACTTTTAGTTCTGTCTAAAAGCACTCACCCATCAAATTCCAATTGACCTTGAGGTATAAAACTGTGTTAAGTGCCAGTTTGTTAATTCTTAGGTCCCTAAAAACATTTGAAAAAGCATTTAAAAAGGCTCAGATTGCTGTAGGTAAAGCAGGAACACACACACGCAAACATCCACAACACTGCCTGTAGCAACCTGACAAATACATATTCGGACCCAAACCATTCTGTGGTTCTGTGATCCTATGATTCTTTGAGCCAATAAAACTACCAGCAAAATGATAAAAGCTTACTCTAAGAGAAAGAAATTATTCATTACCTCTCCTGCTTCTTTGAAAGGGCTTCAAAAATATACTTATTTCTATCATGTTCATATTATACATGTTAAGGGTAAAAGTAAAATACAAATGTGATTTAATGCTACTGAAATTAAATAATTAAAAAAAATGCAGCTGTACTGAGATGACAAAGTTTGCCCACAATAAGAGGGTAAACCCACGAAAACTTAGAAAACATGTTTTAAGTTGGAAAAGCTGACTGAATGGAATCACTTGAATTCTTGGCACAGTCGGATTCCCTGATTCAGTTTGTTCCACTCCTCAGCACTTGAAACTGTTTTTTGGAAAAATTTCAATGTTGCTTAACAGTAAAGCACACATATTTCTTTATTACTCAAATATGAACTCACTTGGTATTACACAATGAATTAGTCTTCTTGCAGGGCTGAAAGAGACCATCCCATTCAGCTGATATTCAGAAGATAATATATTAACAAAAGCATGGATAAACAGGAAATTGTAAATACAAATGAGTATGCTGGAATAGATTATGAAATTATATTAAATGTGAAAAATTTGCCAACCCCTATAGCCATAAACCCCTCAAAACTTATTATTAAAAACATACTGTCATTAAGCACATTGCTGTTTAAAATTAGTGTTCTCTCCTTAGGAATGCTTGGTTCTTGACAATCTACAAAATCTGAACTTTAAATATTTTTACATTAGGAAGGTCATCCCCAGCAACACCCAGCTGAAAAAATGATAGTTTTAGTTTTCCAGTGAATTTCTACCCAAGTTCAGTCATTATCATGGAGCAAAGCCTGCCTGAAAGCATCACTCAGATAAGTGAGGCCTACATTACGTGTGCCCAGCTTGAACTCATTAGATGACTCTTTTCTTTTTTTTTACTGGGAAAACATATCAAGAACAAAACCCCCAAAATATCTGGGCTATTACTGCCCTGATAGTTTATGTATGCACAGAAAGGAAATAAGGCAGCTCAAACAGACTTAAGAATTTTACACCTGTGTAACACATTTAGGCAGATAGTAACGCAGGTAGCAACAGCTAATTGGCTTTGGACATGGAGAGAGTCAGAGATGTTGGCCTGGGGTGATGTGACCAATGAGACCATTGGTAGCTTATGCTGAACACACAGATCAGAAAGCAACAGTGAAAAAAAAAAATAGCCTTTTTTGAGGCTCCTTAGGACCATTATGTGTAAGAGCTAGACTGCCAGCCAGGATCCAGACATGTTGAGCAGTCAGACATGAACGTCTGGCTCCCCCAGGTGTGTGGTGTCCATCACAGCTGACCCATCTGGACATGCCTGAGCAAATGATTCTAGATTGGCTCTGCCTGAGCAGGAGTTGGACAAGACAACATCCAGAGGTCCCTTCCAATCTCAAGCCTTCTGTGTCCTAGCTGAGGCTGCCATAAACTCCAACTTTTCCACTTCCTGAAGGAGTAAACGTGTCTGGAAGACCATCCCCACTACTTCCTCTTCTTTCAATTATTAATTTCAAGAACAGAAAATAGCTTTGTGCTAAGTGCTGAGAAGGTCATTTATTTACTGATATGCTGGCACTACTCTTTGCACAAGAGGGATTGACTAAGGAAAACTGAGATGACTCATGTAAGGACCTCAAAGGGATCATGAGCTGGAACATATCTATCAAACTGCACCACCTTGCTGAAATATAGACTGCTGTGGATATAAACAAAGGCAGAAATCTGAGTGCCTGTAAAATTAATCAGACATTTTAAGAACTGCCTATTTTCCATTAGGTAAAAGAGAGACATTGCCCTGTTGTCTAAGCATTTGGTGTTTAGCTAATCAGAATAAGAGTTACTCAGGTGATAAAATACAGCTAATTTTTACCTATGATATTTTGAGATTTGAAGAATAACTAGCTTCATTAAGATTTCATTAAACAAGGTCATTAGAAGTAATTGCTGGGAAAAATTTGCAGGATACAGAAACAGCATTCTGTCTACTAGTTATCCTTGTCTAATGACTACTCTTTTTCTCTCAATGACAGAAAATCTTTTCTACTTATTCTCTATTTTTAAATGCTCACCTGACTTATACAGGAACCCAGCACCCTAATTCTGCAAATAGAGAACTGAAAAATGCAGGTTAAGTGATATTAAATGCAAGTTAGCAATTTTACCTTAAGACATGACAAAGTCTCTTTAGCATGCTTTTAGCACCTCGTCTTTCATTTGGGGAGCTGTACGCCAACTAACATAACAGATGAAAATTATTTTGTAAACTCCAGCCTGGTTCCACAATCTAAATATTAGTTTGAGAGATTTAAAAAAAAAAACCAAACAACAACTAAAAATTTTGGACTTACTGCAGGAATCAGTCACATATTTCACTTTTATCTAAAACTAGTGCCATGTATCAGTACCTTGAAATTCCCTTGGCTCGCTTGAAGATGTTCCTCATGAAGGAAAATTTGCTAGCAGTTTGGAAAAAGAATAAAAGCATTTAAAGTATATTCCAAATATTCATCTCAATTACTAGAACTAATATTAGCTGAAGTCCAAGAACACCTTGTGTAGGAGACTACATTCTCTGCAATGTTTGCACTAAGGAATATGCATAGAAAAGTATACAAGGAAAATGCTAGCTACAGAGAAATAGCATTTAGCACAGCTTAAATCTTGAAAAACTTCACTCTCTTTGCACATGGAGTTTTTATCGTTTACACACCTTACTTTCTTCAAAGCATCCTGAGTCACTTCCTCTTCCTTTTCAGATTGCAATCAAAGTAGTCTCCTGCACTTCCTGCTGATATACCCTGTGCCTTTTCCCTTTCAGCTTGCTACAAGTTAAAATTAATGTTTTATGAACACTCTTGCTAGGTAACACTTAATGACAGGTAATTTGTATGAATCAGCAGTTAAGTTTTCTACCATATCTTTTCATAGGATAGTTGGGAATACTATAATGATGCTAAACTACCACAGGCATGATTTTGCTCTTGCAAAGATGCAAGTCCACCCCAGATCCACTATTGCTGGCAATGAACTGTGGGGGGATGAGACACCTTTCAGTGAGTGCAGAATCAGTGATTTAGAAGGAAACAGAAGCAACACTTCTGACACGGAAAGACATGAGGGGCTAAATGGTGAAGGAGCTGTGGTAGGAAGGAACTTTGAACTCTTGGAAAATATGGAGTAGAAATAATTTATCTCATACTTTTTGAAAAAAGATTAGTCATTCATGAGCGCACATGACCATGAATGTAAACTGTATCTCAGGAAACTTCTCTTGTTCCTCAGTTATTCCTTTTGCTTCTTGAACTGTATGACCTTACTGCTTTCCCAGGAGAAAAATAATGCCTTTAATTTTAAGTCACCTTTTTTCCAAGCATGTGACATTTACGCAGCTCATCATGTCTTCCTGCAGGTTATGTCTCATCCTGCCTTGAGGCACAACACAAACATTGCACTTGAAGAGAATAGCTCAGTTTATGACAGGTTCCATGAATCCCAAGGGCCATGCATCAGAGATCAAAAGTTTATGTTCTGCTTCACAGGAATAACATATGCAGTTTAATTTCAGTGAATGAATACCACCAAAGTCGTTCTGGAAAAAATGAAATTTTTTTGGGGCAAAAAGCTTTGAGCTTAAGCATACCTAAAGCTAACAATAAAAATCACATTCCTCTAAGCAAACTTCTAAGCAATTCAGAACTCACAATTACCCAAAATGTATTCCCGTTAGCTACAATTTCATTTTATGCAAAATTTCTGAAAGCTGAAAGAGCCATGAAGCGAATATTTTTTCTTCATTTTTACATGAAATTCAGCAGGTATATCCTTTAACTAGAAAATGTACTGTTCGTTTTGTTAATATATTGCTTTGGATTGTGATAGTTAACCATTATACTATTTTCTGCAGCTTTGCAACATTAGAATTGTTTTTCCATTATTAATAAAAGTTAATAATAGTCCAACAAAAATACTGTTGTCTAGTAAATTTATTTCAATTATACTGAAAATTACTACTGTAATTTTTATAATCCAAATGTCAGTATTAATGAAATTTTAAAATGCAATGGAAGTATAAGTAAGCAAGACTGTGACGATAAGGCTTCATCATCACAAGGGCCACTGCAGATGTATGGGAGCTATATTTATTGAAAAAAATTTGCAGGATATTGCCTCAATTGTGTTTATAAATTGTAAATCTTTCAAAAAAATTTAAAGAACCTGGCAAGTTCGTAAGGACATCATGTACATGTATATGTTGTAGTAATTAACAGCAACATTCTTTGTATCAACGTTGATATTCTACTACAAGAAACAAAGTTCCTCTCTTTTAACTTCCCACTGGCATCAGGCAGTGATATATCTCTCCAGCTTGTCAACCACAGCATAGAAGTTCCAGATGAGCCTCTTCTGGCAAATATTTTGTAACCTGTAAATTGAAATGGTTAATAATATAAAATCAATCTCCTTCTTTGATTTGCCTTATAGGTTGGTTGCTCGGATTTTAGCACTAGAAGCCTAATTTGAAGAGATATAAAATATAAAGCTGCACAGCATCCATAATCAGGAAATGTTGATGAGTCATGTTAATTACACCGAGAATGAATGAACATGGCAGTCATCCAGGGCTGAAGGCTTTCCAACACATGTGCATAAACCCAACTTTATGCATGAGTGTCATTAAGCTATTCTCAGGATTAGAGACCCAATTTGTCTCCGTGTCTTCAATGATGCCAGTTCAGAGACCTCATGAAAAGGTCCTACTCTGAAATTGTAAATTTAATCTTAGAAAATTAAATAAGAAATGTATTCTTAAGTGTATTACAGTTAATTCTGTCCAGCACTGTTTCTCAAACTCTAAAATGGAGCCTTGTGAAGTCCTGACATATAGCTGTCAAGTACAGGATGGCAATACTCAGTTGCCTTGATCCTTAACTCCTGCCATGCAGTTAGCATGGAAAAGGAACCGTATCAGGAAGGGAGCCAGGACAGACTACTTTGCTCTTCAAAACAAATAATAAGAATGAAGCTGGAACAACCCTGCTCTGAACACTAATCCGGGAAGAACGGAAGGGCAAAGGAGCAGAGCAGAAATGCAGATAAATTGTCTCAAAGGATGAAATATCTCCAGAGTATCATTGTATCATTTTTATCCAGACATTAGCTATATCTGAAGTGAAGTTTGATTTGTTCGTTTGTTGTTTTGTTTCTCAACGAGTTTTTCTCTTTCTGTAAGTCTCTTGGTTTGTTTACTATATATTTTTGAAGACTGCAGTGAGCTATTTCACGCTATTTGAAATATGACAGCCAAAATGAAGCCTCCAAAGCTTTTTATATTAAAAGATTATTGGAATCTACAGATACATTCTCTACCTAGCTTTGGTGGGTGTTAGAAGACTTTTGGTACCCACCACTTTATAGTGTAAATGAAGAACTATGTACAGGTTAATTAAATTTGCAATATTTAAACCTGGGTTGTTTTGTAAAAAGTTAAAAAAAAAAAAAAAAAAAGAAACAAAAAGGAAGAGGTTATTGGAACCTGTCAAGAACCAGCAAATCCTGTTACATTTTAGATGTGTTTCAATTTATACCAGGCTATTCGGAGTCTAGTTTCAGAAATGGCCTAGTCAGACCTTATCTCTTGGGAAAAAAAAACACAGCAAAAACAACAAAAAACAAACCCAAAGCCCCAAACCAAGCCAATCCCCCTTCCAAAACTGCTTACTTCAAGACAAAATGTATGTTAAGCTGCGAGTACTTAACAGAAGCAGTAATGGATGCACACCCCCTCCATGCTGACAAACAGTGGCTGGATTCACTGACCGAAGTTAAGAAAACAGTGTCATATGAGATATGCATACTACAAAGTGAAGTAAATCTAAGTAATCCATAGGAGATTATATTTGCCTTACAGTTAGAGAAATACCTGAATAGATTAGGGTTCAATTTACTTCTTCAGGCAGAAAATTTCAGATTCTCTTGAAGAAGGAAGACAGCATCTTCTGATAACATGACCACAGGGTCAGATGACAGCATCAAAGAGCTCACCTGTCTTGACTTTCCTGGCAAGGCATTCTAAAGGAACCCGAAGCTTTTTATGGTTATTTAGGTCAGCTTTTCATTTCTGCTAACATCAGTATAGATTCTGCTCCAATTGCAATCCCTTAAGAAATATTAAATCTTGTTTTGTAGAAGATTGCAAATTATTATGGAATGAACACACTACAAATGGGTAACCACTACTCAGATATTTCAGAAAAGCTATACAGAAATAACCAATACCTTGCTTGCGAAGAATTTTTGTTTAACTTAATATTTATAAACTCAATACAATGGATTCATAAAATCTGTAGTTGATGAGACCGAAGGTATAAGAATAAACCTGCCTTTCACTGCATTTTACAGTAAGTGCATTTTAATTTTTTTAATTTAATTATCATGATAAAGCTTATAAGCTTGGAATCATACTATTTACATCTATAACAAATACAATGGAGCAATTCATCTAGAAGAATAATCATGTGGAAGGACAAACTTTAGGAGCCAGTGTAAGTCATTCCTTTTGTATATTCACTGTTTGATTTTCCTGCTCAATACATGGTGCCGGTAAGGATGCTAATAATGACTGTATTGCATATTACCACCATCCCTCAACTGTGAAGAACTCCTTCAATACAGGCCACATAGCCACTGTGAAGACAATTCTTTTCACTGCTAACCTGAATAGGATTCAACCCAGTGATACGGAAGTGAGAGGTGCCAGCCTCCCTTGTTTAAGCCTTCAGTTCTGTTAAAAATAATTCGAAAAAGTAAATTCTGTGCTAGTTTTTAACACTATGTTGATTCAGACTTTAAAGAAAGATTGCATCTAGGACTGTTGACTACTTTTTGAACTTGCTAATTTCATCCCATTTCTGAATACCTATGAACTAACTTTCTTCCAGTAATGAGATCTGCTGGCAGAGTTTCACAACAAGGAAAAGATCAACGTATCACTGGGGAGAGGTCAGCACAAGAAACAATTTTTCCTCAGCAAAACAGAACAAGAAATTCCCTCCTATACAATTTCTTCTTACCAGGCGGCAAACACTTTGAAGTATTCTTGCAAGCTGTTAGCTGCAAATGAGTACAGATAATTTCGGATGGCAACTGGTCTCCATACTCACTACCAGCCATCACAAATTCTGGACAAATACAACCATTGTATCAGACTGCATGAAGTCTGCTAAGTAGTCTCACCTATAGCCTCCAAATTAGGTCCATCCCATGGACTTTGTCAACCCTAAGCTGGGAAAGAATCCTATGTATATATATACACTCTTACATCTTATATTAGGGTGCTTTTTTGGTACTACAGAATTAGAGCATTAGCAGAATGTAGCACAGCAGTAATGGGGACAAGCCATTTTTCTATTCGTTAACAGGTCCTTGCATAGTGTCTCAATCCGTGCATTGTGAACAGGGTTCTCCAGGGGTAACTCTAAATCCAAAAAAAGCAAAAGGCTACCGAGAAATTTTTTGTCTTTGCATCCTGCAGCACAACAAGTTGTTGCTTTCCCAGCTTTTCCACTACAGAAGACCAGGACTATTCAGACAAGCAAGCACAACTGTTTCAGTGTGCAGCTGCTACGGCTTCAATTGCAGCTTAATGAGATTCCCAAAATGTTTGGTACAGGATGCACTTCTGATCTGCAGTATCATTACGCAAGTCTGCTACGCTGCTCCTAGATTAAAAATGTTAAGAACAGCTGTGCTGCTAAAAAGCTAGTTGAAAAGCTATTTGCGTTGCTGTTGTAAGAAAAAGGTGCTGAGCAGTGAATATTCTGACTTCTCTAATGTCTATCTTTTAAGCGTATTCACACATCTTTTTCTTTACATAAAAATATTGATACAGAACTGAGTTCTACCTCCTCCTTCTTCTTTTGGGATTGCAGGGTCATGAGTAAAACCTTCAAGTTCCTAGTTACGGAGAAAATGTCAGGTAAGAAGAATTCTTCAATAGACACTGAAAAATAACAAAATTCATCTGAAAGACGAAATCACACAACTCAAAGTAGATAAAGCGTAAAGGATGGGAGTGTTCATACACTGAAACAAACTGCCTTGATGTATCCAGATCAAAACTGATTCCTTGCAAAAAGATATTATTTAGCCAAAAATAAAGATCCCTAGTCAACCAAACACAACTTCGTATAGTACTAACTGGGTGAAAACAATGCAATGATGAAACTCCAATTTGTTTGTTTTTTTTTTTTTTTTTTAATGGTCTTACATTATGGAGTAAAATTCTAAAAATATACTAAAATGATCACTGACATTATACTCTAGCAAAAGTTGCTGGAAAAAACCATTAGGTAGCTCAGATATCTTTAACAGCTTTCTAACTTTGTTCTCAAGCTAGTTTTAAAAACGCAGGCCATCTGTGTGCTGTAGCAGTACATACACGTAAGGGCAAAGGTCCAAGACAGAAGTGTTTAAGTGACTCACAGAAAATAGCATCAGCAAAAATAAACAACCCTTCAAGCATGAAAAATTCCTATGTTTCCCACTTGCTCAGGCAACTCGGAAATAAACAGTATTATTTTAGATTTTATTTTACCTTTCCCCTGGAGGAAAGAAAGTTTTAGGGGTGAAGATAAGCATGGAAAATGCCCAAGGTCATTTTGGGGAAAAGTTAACTGAAAGCAATTTGCAAAGAAGCATTAAGATATTGTTTAACAACATTTAAAGTTATTGTTAAATCTGATTAATCCTGATAGTGGAAGTGATCACTCCTTTGTAAACTAATGACATGGTAGTAAAAGAAAATTTACTGCATCCTATAGATTTTGCTAATGCTTTAGAACAAATAAATGTTTGGCTTAGTCTTCCTTACCTTACAAGGACAGATATTTCTTCTGTGGATTTTTATTGCCATCAGTCTTTTATAAGCTAATTTGGCACTGAGTTGTTGGGGATTTTTTTTGGGGGGGGTGTGGGGTGTGTGTGGTTTGTTTGGTTTTGGCGGGGGGGGGGGTGTTGGGTTTTTTGTTGTTGTTTGTTTGGGGTTTTTTTGAATTCTGGAATACAGTCTCTTTTGAAGTTTCCTAAGAAAATCTGCCAATTTAACAATTACAACTTCACTTTGCTTTTTGACCTGATCTATAACCTTGAAATTTCATGTTTCTCTACTACAGTGGCACACATACCTCCATCCTTACATCCAACAACCAGTAACACTTTTCTTGTCTACTTCTCAGCCTCCCTAAACCAGTTCAGTTCAGGAAAAGTAAGGAAGCTAAACTTCACAATGTATACCTTGTCCAGTTTTCTACTACACGGATTATCCTCCAGTGCAAGGGCAGCACATCATGTGGGAATGCTTCTGCTAAAATGAACTCCCGGACAATCAGAGTTTGAATTGCATTTCGTATACACCAACCTGGCATTAGTCAATCAACCCAACAAAGTGCAACGAAGGCCCAGTCAAATTAAACCAAGTAAGGAAAAAATGTACTTTTCACAGTTCCTTTCTCTAGAACAGACTCAAAGTTAATTAAAACTGGGTATGAATAAAAATCACATACAAACAATAGTTTTTTGCATACCTGCAAATAGCAATATATTGCCTAGAATGAGCCAGAAAGTCCAGTTTTGAAGACAAAATACACCAAAATTGTTGCAAAAAGGCCAGTATCTAGCTCAGTAATATCCAGGCTTGTTTGGGAGTTGGTTGGTTGGTTGGTTGTAGGGCTTTGGAGGGGGTGCTGTTTTGTTGTTTGTGGGTTTTTTTGTTGTTTTGTTGTGTGTGTGTGTGTGTGGGGTGTTATTGTTGTTCTTTTTGGTGTTGTTTGCTTGGTTTTTGTGTTTTTTGTTTTACATAGTAGCTGTAAGATTTAGGCAAAAGAGTTGAAGCTTAACTCGAAAGTATCTATTCAGTCAATGGTCAGGTGGCTTTGCCTTTGAGAAAGTATATTAAACTCGATAAGCTTTTTCCATGTAAAAGTTTATAAACACAGTGTGTTAATTCAGGGCTCTGCAGTAATGTACCCACTACCTTCAGGAAGAGAGCACCATCTTATTCATTTGCAAAATCTTATCTTTATAAACAAGCTCCATTATTTTTCTGGAAGACAGTTTCTTTTCGATTGTTATTGGTTTGTTTTCTTTTTTTCCCCATCCCCATCCTGGAAGGAGGTTTAGCATTCTGACCCAAACAATTTATAGTTAGACAAATCTTCTTCTTCCCTTCTCCCACCCTCCCAAAACTTAAATGTACAGAAAATAAGGTTATTCATCACAGCAGGATAAAATCAAGAAATTAATTCAAGACACTAAACTCAGTTTCTCAGTAAACTTATGGCATTCTGATACCATATGGCCTTAAGTACTATGAAGATGCTGTAATGAAGTACAAGACCCCTGTGTTGGTTTTTGTTTGCTTGTTTTTTAATATCTGGTAAAGCAATAATGCCAGTGCAGGGCTCATTTACAGTGAAGAAAAGCAATTAAAAAAATGTAATCTACTCAGGCTTGCTCTGTCTGAATACAAGAGATTGTCAAGCCCCTCTTATTGCTTTATCACCTCTTTTGCAAATTCCTACTTAGTTACCCTATGTATATTATGGCAACATTTGCAAGTAAACCATGGAGTTTTCTTTGAGTAAAAGCAGACTAAAGAATGATGACTATACAAGACAGATTTTCACAACTCTTTTTTTTTTTCTTTCTTGATTAGAGTTGTGAAAAGAACAATTCATGCAGTTATTAATGAGATTTGTGGTTTGTTCATTGTCAGCCTTTGCGGAAAAATATGCATATTTTCATTATTTTAGAGGTAATTTCTTCCTGCAATATTCCAGTCCCATAGTGCATGTTAAAAATTAGTACAGTTGATGGTGACAGTCTGTCAGATAGAAGGAATTCAGAAAGAGCCACTAATACTGAAAGGTGTAGGACAAAAAACAGCTGCTGGTTCTATTAAGATAAACAACTTGGTCCCAGTTTCAGAACATGATGTACAAGGAAGTATCAAATGAGACAGCAACTGGACTGTTAAAGAGATGAAATGAATTGCTGATTGGTGAAAAAAGATACAAATTTCTGACACATTTAGTCTGTGTCGAGTTAGCAAAGTCAGCTTCAAGTTTTTTTTTTTTTTTTTTAATGAAGGTATAAAGATTTCGGATTCTTATCCCTCCACAGATTGGATACAGAATTTCAAAGGAAGACAAAACTTCCATTAGCTTTGCAAAACAAAGGCATTAATAGTTACTCATTGTCAAGTTGCAGCTTTTAGGTTCCCTTTTTACTGACCCACTATTTTTACTGACAATAATACATCTTTAGCAAAGTTAATTTCAAGTCATTTCACTACAGAAGATATTATACATGACTTACATTAATATCCTCGAGCTACTGGGTCTGTCATAGCTTTCTGAACAACAAACTGCCTATTGCAAGCAGAATGTACCAAGCCAAATACAGATTCTCTGCAGCTTCCTTCTGTGGTGTAGCACATATATACTACACAGCAGAGGTTCTACAACAGTATAGAGTGAGGTCTCGCCTTAGACATGAGCTCCTGCTTAAGTCAAGTTTGTTTCACTAAAAGATATACTGAAAAAACTTTCTTTTCCATTCACACACTTGAGGTGGTGGAGGGGAAGGAGGAATGGAAATCTGTAAAGTATTTACACGAGTTTCAGAGATTGTCTCATTGGCAGGCACTGGTGTTGGTGCTGGGGGGGCGTACTCAGTCTCCATGCAAGGCCATGCAGTGACTCTCTGACCCTTTTGTGCACAGTCCCCTGCACACTTGTACAGAAGGCTCATGTCCCTGATAGGAACCACAGGGGTGACCCTCTTAACCTCTGGCTCCGCAGCTAAACACATCCTAACCTTAAGTCACCTTCTTCGAAGCCACCTGTCCCTGCTCGGTGGCAGCTGGGGCTCAGCCGTCACTCCCTCCCCGCAGCCCCGGAGGAGCTGTCCGGCAAGGACGGGGCCTTCCCACGGGGCTCCCCTGCCCGGGCAAGGGAAGGGGCTGTCCTTACCTGGAGCGAACACCATGGTGCAGCTGGGGCGGGGCGCGGCGCGGCTCTGCACCTCGGGCAGCGCTCGGTCCGGCACGGCTCAGCACCTCGGACAGCGCACAGCTCGCAAGGATCAGCACCCCGGACAGCGCCCGGCGTGGCGCGGCGCGGGAGGCGGCTGCGGGCCGCGGTCCCTCCCTCCACACTGCGGCGGGGCGGGGAGGGGGCCGGGGCGCAGCGCGGCCCCGCGCCTCCACCGTCCGCACGGACACGGACACTCTCAGGCAATCATCGCTGCCACAGCTCGCTGTCCTGCAGCGGCATCTGGGGAAGGGCAAAGAAGAGAAAGGTAACAGCGATCCGCTCAGCAGGGAGACCGGCTAATTGCTCCTAATTAACTCGCAGCAATCCCCCACTCCCGCTGACTGACATTTCGGGGTGCGCTGCTTTCACCACAAGCTAACAGCCCTGTTAGTAGGCTCCAGAGACACCGGACTTTGTCACAGTATTTTAGTTTTCAAAGGTTCAAGCGCTGAAGAATTTTTACTCTGATTTCACAGGCCCATTAACCCAGCTGTACTGAGCAGAAGCACTTTGATTTAAGAGGGAGCATGAATGTTCCAGCATATAAAAGATGACATCAGGGACAAAAGGTAAATAAATTTATGAATTACCAACAAAATAAAAAAGTGGAGGGCAAGCAGCAGGAGAAGACAAAACTTAAATTTTCCCACCAAATTTTATATTACACATTTAATTTGCTTTTATTTGTAAAACCTATGCTCAGATTTTCTGTGGACCCTGAACTTCTATAACAGAAGCAAGAAGCACAACAGCCAGATGGGACAAAATTTAGATAAACTGTCCTGTATAAGCCTAACCTGCAAGAGGTACTTTGAAAAACACTGATTATCAGTGCAAATTAGAGAAAGTGGATAAAAAAAACCCCTGTTTTTGCACACAGAGAATTCTCCGATTAAATCTGGAATATTTTAAGTCTCCAATAAAGGCCTTTCTCTTAAAATACAGATACAGAAAAGCACAGACCTGCTTAAATAATTCTGCCCAATAACTCAAGAACGGCATCACCACCATAGTCGAACTAATCATCTGGTGACAGGTTTGTTTTTTAGTTTTTGGTTTTGTTTTGGTTTTGTTGGGGTTTTTTTGTGTGTGTGTGTGTGTTGGAATAATAAATTATTTCTCCTTGGGAATGCAATTTCTAGTGTCTGATTTCTGCATATTCCCTTTGTTCTCATTAGCAATTTCAACTTCTTTGTTGCCATTTGTTTCCTTCCCCTCTCTTAGCTCAGAAAAAAAATTCCACTTCTCTCAAAAGCAACTGAATAAACAAGCATCACACCTCTGGCTGCTCAGAAATGGTGCTCCCTCTAAGAATATTACTTCAAAAATCTTTATAATAACTTTCTTCTATCATCCTTCTCATTCACCTGAAGTCTGAGCATTAACACATACCTACAAACTGAATTAGCACAATTTCTAGTACAAGTATCCCACATAAAACACAGAAGAGATTACAGTCAGCAATATTCAGCATTCTTAACAGAAAGGTGAAGGAGATTGTATAATTTTAGAAAACTAGGACTAAAAATAATTTGGAAAGTCTGTAGGAAAACTTGCAGAGGTATTTTTTATGATGTTACATGGCACCTACATACTTAACGTGTTCAGTGGAGATCCAGCCTTCAAGCAACAAAGATGTCAACCCATTTCTCTCTCTCAAATATCTATTTGATATATTCCTATTATATACAAATGATATGCATGCTTCCAAAGAGCTGGATTTCGAGGGGGTGGGGCAGCTTGTAAAAAAACTTACAAAACTGTAACTATGGTTTAGTGATCTGAACGTCTGTAAGAAACCTGTAAAATTTTAGGTGGGCATCTGCAACATCTTTCTTTAACTGCTATCTGTATTTAGTCTAATAAATTACTCTAAACAGGCACATTTTATTTCAAAGATTTTAGGTTTTCTGCTCAAATTAAAAGCTCCCAGCAATTAATGTTTTCTGACAGAGGAGAAAATGTTATCAAAGAGCATCTTGGGCTTTTTTTTTTTTTCATTTAATTAAATTCATTAATTAATTAATTTAATTAAATTTGAATTTCAGATTTGGTCACAAGTTCATATGCACAGAAATCACTGAAATAATTGCACAGGGAAGAATTCTGTAACAAACTGCCACCTCAGAAAATGTGCAATTAATGCAGTACAACCACCTAAACAGTGTGCTAATTATAATTCTCATTCAACTTCAGATCAGTGGAAAACAACATCAGTTATGCCCTGTTATTAAAACAAAACAAAACAAAAAAAACCAACAAAAACCAAACATTAAGAATGAAGCACAGTGGTAAAAATAAGGTTATATCATTAAAATACAATACCTGACCTTGTTCATTTAAACATGTACCAGCAACTTGTATGAAACAGAAAATATAAAACCACTCACAAAAACACCTGTATATATTTTTACAAGTAATTATACACTCCCCACCTTGTGTATTGCTTAATCTCTTACTGTTTGAGTGAGGAATTACTAGATTCTGTAAAAATCAGGAGACTTAAAAATTTTTAATGTCTTCACTTACTCAGAGGATACTTTTTTTAGGAACTTTAACATTTTAATAGTTAACTAACATTTTTAGACAGTTACAGAAATCAAGTTGACTGATGTCACTTTAAATCGTCTGTTGCTACTCGTAATTCTATGGTTTTACATCTGACATAACCCCTTTATTCTAAAGGAGCTGAAAACAATTATTTGGTCACATATATTCAGAAGCCTACTAAACATGTTTTAAGGAAAAAGCCATTTTTACCCAACCATGTTCCATGTTTCATTAACAAGAATATACAGCTAAAATTTTACAGGTAACATTTTACACTCTTCCAGCAGAATCATTTGGAAGTAATCACCTAAGTATAAATGAAAATATTTTATAATAAAATAAAGATACGAAGAGAAAATCAGGGAGATTTCATATGTTTACATCAAATGCTAATTTTATATTTCGTAAAAAGTTTTCTCCTCAACTCTGAGAATGAATTAGCTCTGAGCCATTTTTTTAAATTTCCTCACACACCTCAACATTAATAACCAAACCTAGCTCTTTATGAGGGAAGATTAATATTATCAGTAAACTGCTTGAACTACTTGATGTCTTTTGCTAAACTGGGTACTGTCATAATGATCTTCAAAAAGCAGTTACAGTCACTGGCTATCTTACAGTTAAGTTTAACAATAAAAATCTTTACCAGCCATGGTGCAATACATTATATCTGAAACTGCAAGGAAACTTATTAGAGGAAATAACTGTGACTGAGCATCAGCAAGAAATAGCTAAAATTATTTAGACGAATATCTGAACTGTCAAATGGCAATGTGTATACCAGGGATCAAAATATTCAGTGTCCTATATTTAGACTAGAACAATTAATGCTTCTGTGATTAATATGCCTCTAACGGATAGATACAAAAAATAAACAAAGAAGGGAAAAAAGAAAAATGAAAATGGGCAGAAATACCATTCTCCCAAATAAAAGTAAATGAAAAGCCAATTACCTTTCTATGAGTACTCCAGAAAAACAGCAATGCACATATTTCCAGCAGCAAAAGATGTGAGACCTTGAAAGCCAGCAGCAAGAACATGCAACATTTCCAGAGACAGGCAAAAGTGAATACCATTAGATTAATGTCACCATTAGAGTCTGAATACAATAGTCTATTAATTTTTCTTAACTAATCTGATAACCTGCATAGTAGTCCACGGCTGAAGTGTACAAACATGGATAATTTTCAGATAGAGTCTAGGAGAAACAGCTGTACTGCTTTGGGTTTATTTGGTTTGCCTTTTTAAGCATCACAAAGATGAGCCCACCCCAGGACTTCTCACAGCATGTAGAAATCCCAAAAGCCTCACTTTGATCTAGGAAACCTCTCTAGCTGATCACATCACCACCCTCACAATGTCTGAATGCCTTGCACTCGTTATCTTCCAACAGTCCCATAAAAAGTAACTTGGTATCTTTATATTACAGATGGGAGTCAAAGCTACCCAGAAGCTGAACCCAAAGCAAAAGCCAACCAATAAGAAACAAAGATCTAGATATATTTAAGAGCTTTAAATACAAGACTGAATGATTCAACTAAAACATTAGTTTTAGTTATTTATTTAGTTACTTATACAGCTGTGCAAAAATCAGTGGAGCCAAAGTAATTGCTGCTCCCGCCTGCCACACCTCTGTAGACAGCCAGTCCCTTCACCAAGACAAATGAGTCACAGCCCCAAACTGAGAGCCTTTAGCTCACACAGGAATTCTTTTATACAGCAAGAAATTCAGTCAAGTCCTTGACTAATGAGTCTGTACCTAGCAGAGACACAGTGAAACATAGGAAGAGACTTAAAGAACCTCACAACCAACCACTGACTCATGACATGGACAAGGCCATACCACTCTGCACCATGCTAATGACTCATAGGATAAGTTGGGAATCTGCCACACATAAAATTCATCTTTAAACATTTTTTATTCTACCAGCACAACACCACATTTGTTAGCCTAAAAATGAGTATTTTTGCATGTGTCTTCCTCTTTCCTACAAGAAGACCCTGATCATACCACAGTTTATTGGTATGCGTAACTTGACACAAGTCATAAATTAGGCATATGCTCAAGTCTTCAAAAAACTTAAAATGAGAGAAGTAAAGATGCATTTATGACCCACGGCAAAACTGCTAGACAATGAGCTAAGGAGAAACAAAAAGTTAGATTACAATTATTTACAAACTTTCAAGAAAATACTATTCCATGAAAGTCCTCAATAAATTCAGTTATAATATTCTGATATATGTAAACAAACTAAATATTAAACTGCATGCTTAATTTAACGCTCAAAGAGAACAAATATATGTGAAATGTAAATATCAAAATTGTAATTTTAACATGCTACTAACAGTTTCGATTTTTCAAGAATTAAGAATGGTAAACTATACCGAATTACACCAATATATAAAATACAAAGCATAAATACACAATGTGGTTTCTTAACTTGTCCTATAGTAAAAAGGATGGGGATTTCATCATACATGGCTAAAATTTAAACCATTTTGACAAATAAGATAAATATATGAATTTTAAATTGTATTTAAAAACATTAACTTTGTCACAAAAGAAAGGATTTTAAAAGCAGAATATCAAAACCTTAAATTAGTTTAGCAAGATTCACAGAGCATAATCCATGTCGAATTGAAAAGTATCTATAATAGGATATCCATACTTCAGCAGAATTTATCACATCCATCAAGTCAAGGCTCCCTTCTGACTGCATTTAATCTGTCCTTGGAACAATGAGAGAGTTACAAGAGTCATACAAGTGAATAAAAGAAAAGTTCATTACTGAAGTGGAAAATTAAACCTATGTTTCATATTGAAAACATTTACTAACGCTCTTAAAATGGGTGTTAGCTTTAATTAAAAGATGTCTGTTTAACATACCTCTATTTATGATGGCAGTCATCATGTTTTCAAGTAAGAGTTTCTGATATATTTCAGTACAGTATTTCATTTACAGTGCTGAAAAGTTAAAGAATGAAACCCTACACCAGCATGACAAAGTTTATGTCTGAAAAATCATGTTTTAAGCTCTATTTTTACAATTTAAAGGCCTATGATTGTTGTAAACTTACTGGAAAATCTGGATAAATTAGTAAAATTAAAAAAAAATAATAGCTGTAAAAGAAAATATTTGAATGTTGTTAAAACACAGAAAACTGTGAGAAATATCATAGAATATAACTCATACCTA
The DNA here is from genome assembly GCF_037157495.1 of Lathamus discolor. Taxonomy (NCBI): domain Eukaryota; kingdom Metazoa; phylum Chordata; class Aves; order Psittaciformes; family Psittacidae; genus Lathamus; species Lathamus discolor. The sequence goes on along the minus strand of NC_088885.1, from coordinate 109,076,919 downwards.
GGAAGAACTTTCCACTGAAAAAAGGCAACTCTTGACAAAGAACGCCTTCTGCAGCCTCAGATACACAACTGAAGAACTACATTTAAAACTTCTTACTCTGAAGTACCAAATAGAAATGTAAAAATATCTACGATTTTTATATTCAGGCTTTCAAATGAATCCATATTTATACCTGAAAGAAATAAAAATCAAACATTCTGAAAACTTCCGAGTTTACCACAGAAATCTAAACTAAAAAGGCAGGCGGAAAAAAAAAATCTTAACATGAATCACTCTTGCTGACATCACCTAATGAAATACATTATACTTGGGATTTATCCTCTTTTCAATAACTAAAGAGATCAATGAGTTTTACACAGTAAGTGATCCAAACCAGACCTAAATAACTTTGAAGTGGATATCTTCTGATACTTGTAAACATTAACTTAGAATGCAAAAATACAATTTTCCATCCTTTTGGAGTTTTGTCCTTCAGTGAATTAAGTACCTGTTGTCTTTTTTAACTGTTCTTTTCTCCTTAACCTAAGCAATTTGTCACAATTCAAGGGTTCATAGGATTGGTGGATAAGAGGCAGTGTCAGATTAATTTAAACAATAAAAAAGAAAGAAAACAAAGCAACTTCAAACCCCAAATTCTCTCTTCCTGAAAAAGCCGAAATGAAGCACACACATATCCCTCTTCAAAATCCCAGAAGTCTACCACCAGTGGTTGTTGCAAAAGAGGTATGTATGGTCCTTTGTGTTGCCTGACTGCTTCTCACAAACGCTTTGTACCAAGTGCCGTGTTTCACTGCTGTGCATTTAACATGCTGCCAAAGTTGGGCAAGTCCTGCTCCACTCATTCTCCTAACTCTAGCTATGCACTCCTGCCACTTACCTTGGACCAAATCTAATGAATTGGTTCAACAAGTAGGTCAACCTGAAACTAACTCACTGAAGCACTGAATTGCTTTGTTACAGAAACACACTCGACTGGCTTCTCCTAAAGCCACAAAAGCCATTAAATTTGAAGCAAACAAGACAGAGGAAACAGGTGCAAAAGGTAACAGCAAAAGGGGAGAGAACAGGATTGCCCCTTTTAGCAGTAATTTGCAGTTTTACCATGACATGTGAAACAGAAAGCCGCTGCCTTAGGAGGCAGCTCCACAATAACCAAAATTGACCTAAATTGGGCCTGCTCTTCAACTGACCCTAGCACTCAGTCAATCATGTGGGGCTGCTAAGAAGGTTAAGGAAAAATGACTTGAAACAGTTATCAGTTTTCAGGTGCTCCACCTCTCCATGAAGTGGTTCCCTGAGACACTGCATGAGAGCTACTGCCAGCAAAATAGTTGCAGCAACCACAGCATTGGTTGCCTTAAATCACCATGGATCTGATCCTTTGATCTCATTTAACTTTTCCACTAACTTCTAAACGGTGAAGCATCTCATGATTTAGCTGTGTCTTGGAGATAAAGCCTTGGTGCATTACTTCTCTCTGTTATCACCCAGGGTAGGTAGACAAATAGGTTTGAGTTAAAGAGTGCTAAGCTTGTTCCTGTGCTGTAAGAACTGTGAGGAAAAAATCACCCCTGCATTTAAGCTGACAGGCATTACCTTGTTAACAAAATAGAAGACACTATCCAGTATATTAACGAGTAATCAGAATATTAGCTCTATCATAGTTCTATGCATAGTAAATTCTACCTGGAGAAAGTAAAATTCTTTTCAGGTTTGCTTGAACCTCTCCACCTTGAAAAGTCTTCAAAAAGAAAGAATTCAACAAGAATAAAAGAACATAATTTAGGAATGAGATTTGTGAAGACAATACAAAGTTTAAGGAGTTGACTATATAAGACAATGTGAACCGTCACTCATTTCATTATTTCAGCTGAAATAAGAAGGTTCAGCTGCTTCCTCTTCCCTGTTTACCCTCATCCCTGCTCCTGCCTGAATACCTTCATCATATAACTTGCACCAACACAGAAATAAGTTCACCAGACTTCTTTGTGAGCAGGAAAGAGGGGGAGACGCAACAACACTCACCTTTTCAGGAGAATTAAGTTTTATGATACAAAGTCTGGAAACTGTATTGTCACAAAAGAAGCTTTATAGCAGAACAGAGACAAATAAAAGCCAAAGCTTAAGTTTTGAAATAAACACAAAGATTCAATTGTAAACCATCTTGCCATGCAGATTCACCCACTTTCTATTCACTTTTCATCTTTGCAAAGTAATCAGATCAAATCCTATTGCCATCTGAGAAAACATTCCTTGGTGTCCTAGGCAGATCTCCGAAAAACTTCAGTTATTTTGTAACAGGAAATGGGGGGATGATAATAGACTTATTTGGGATACAAATATGTATCTCTGGGTATAAAGAAAAAAGTGTTAGATGTTGCTTAAATATAGACAGTCAGTCTAATTACGTATTTCTAGCCTAATAGAGCTACATGAACAGATACTCATGGCTTTTGTACCCAGAAAAAATAAATCTATACACTGATTCCAAATGATGGAGATTAAGGTAATGAGAACAAATCAATAAATTATTATCTAAGACTACAAACTTCTTAAGCAATGAAAACACATTCTTAAATATAAGGTACCCTAAATACAAATCTGAATTTAATTTGTATTCAAGTTTAATAAAAGCAATGTTTAGAACATTTTTCATATATTCTTGCTTTTACTCCCAACTCTTCTCCCTGACTTTGCCCATGCAACCATAAACACAACGGAAATATATAAAACAAGATTTGGCAGTATGCAAAATAGAACCAACTAATGTCTTTGAAGATACAGCCCTGAAAACCTTACTCTGTAAACCCCAATTATGCTAGTGACTACTACAAAGCAGACATAAATCATCTGCAAATAACTGACAACTTTCCTTGAAGAGTAACTCCAGCCTGAAGTTACATAGGATCTCGTATTAGTACCATCTCTAAATTCTAGAGTAGAAAAAAGTGAGGTTTTGATCTCCCAGTGGATTTCAATCATACTACAACCTCATTCTCTGCACAGCCTGTGATGCCACTGCAGTGGTTTGATTTTTAAGCACTGCTTGTGGTACCCTTGACCCTGAAAAACTGGATTTTAATTAGGAAAGAATGAAAACTCAGAGTATTTCTGTCTTTTCAAATATTGTAAAGACTGAGCTTCATTGCATCTAAGCTGCTTGCTAATGCAGACTACTCAAATGTACACACAGGCCATTGGGAGGAGGCCAGAACATTACAAATGTAAGCACTCATGGTTTGGTTTTTTTCCAACAGAATGAGTTTGCATTAGAAAATAAGTTTTCAGAACAGTACATTTATGCTTTGGTTGAAAAAGTTGAAATTGTCAATTTTCATAACTCATTATTTTGTAATTCCATAAAGATTATCTATATTCAATGCATTATATCCATTCACTTTATTGCTGCCTTAAAAAACAGCTTTAAGTCCATTTATATGCATAATATATAGTTACTGTCTTACATACTTATTCAAAATGGCTCAGAATAACTAAAAAAATAAACTAAATCTCTGGAATTTCCATTCAGTAAGAATTTAAATTTCTTGTCAGTACCACTTGTTTCACAAACCTGTGTTCTTTCAAGAACTACAGATTTTAAAATAAAGTATATCTTGGAAGGAATCTGAGATATAGATATCCAGCAGTTCTGCATCTGCCATGCTTTTTGATATCCGTATACTGAGCAGGTCAGATAAAGTACAGCTTTATGCAAATGGTCTACAAGTTCTTTCAAGTTTATTTATAAAAAACTAGGTGCTTAGCTACAGAGTATTAAAAAAACCCAAACAAATACAAACCAACCAACCAACCAAAAAAAAACCCCAACAACAACAACAAAAAAATCAAAACCAAACAATAAGACATCAAAAGTCTATTTTTGTTTTAAAGAGCTCTAGTTCTGGTCATATTGGAACTGTTTAAGTTCATCAAGATTCAGAGTTCTATAAATATCTAAAGGATCAGGGCCTGCAAAAAGCCCCAGTAAAAATCTATATAAAAGAACAGTGGAGAGAAATACATTGAAAAATGTATTAATATTGTATACAACACTATTTTTAGCTCTGTGATTATTTCAGATTTCTTGAATTAATTTAAAAATAATTCCTGAGATGTCTTGATTCTTATGACACTTATTTAACAAATCTATCCATGGAAATCCTCTGTTTCAAAATGAATGTTATAATTGTTCTAGATCAAGATGGAGAGAAATGACAGACCAGCTGCTGTAATGGAATTTTTAATGAAACTTGCACATTTCGGCCTGATTGAGAATAGTAGTGTGATCCACAGAAAAACTGTTAAAAAAAAATGAAATTCCTTAGGCCTGTCTTTACCTTCTAGGAAGAACTATCCTATTCTGCACAGATCTGTAAATGTTTATATTCTAAAAGTGGTACATTGTCAGCAGTGTATGTCCTTTGTTTCAAAAACGCTTTGTCTCTTCTGTAAAACAGACTGGTGTCTAAAATGATAAAAAGACTTACTAATAGATAATCTGTCCCTAAAAATACACTCTAAGCTTAGGGCAGACTTTCTGATCTCATCTGATATTTTATTCTGTAACTCACCAAAATTCAACTCTATTAATTTAAATATCCTTACTCACTGGAGTCAAGAAGGCAATCTCTAGGTTAAAAAACCGGGGCGTGATCTTCAAAAGAACTCCGCTTTGGGAACCTAAATGGCAAGATTTTGAGGTGTAATTAGTATTCTGTAGCTTACAAGAACAAACCTTTGCTACCGAATTCAGCATGAGCCGTTTTCTTTCACACAACCTTAAAAATTCTGATCTCTTTTTAAAAGATTAAAGCAGAAAAATTAAAACACAAGTACTCCATTGTGAATTGCTTCATCTTCTAACGCTTGTTTAAATATTGATAATGAAGAGTGTGTAGAAGAAGGGGTGGGGAATACAGAAGGGCTGGAAGGTGTTCTTACCTGAACTTCTACAGTTTTCAAACTGAGTTGTGCCAAATAACCAGTAGCACAATTTGAATCAGAAATTAATCAGATACAAAACCCTCCATACTATTTTTAGGAACACATGGTTAAAATCACAGAATAGCAAAGCTCTTATTTCAAGTATTTCTTTCCACTCTAAGCTATTTAGTCTGTTAAAGCACAAAGCCTTTTAACTAAATGGTTATACTTCTTTAGTGTGTAGATCTTTTTGCAGCTGAGGCGGCTTTGGTTTTGCATCTCACTTAGTGTTGACTGTATAGACCCACTTGCACCACCACTAGAACCTCATTTCACATCAACCAACATGTTGCTGCATTATCAACATGTAAGCTGTGGCCACACAAACACTAAATACGTATTCTTAATGCCAACACGCTGAAGTCACCTAGTCACCATTGTAACATGGACAGATGTTTGGTATAAGCCAGAAAGAGCAACTGATTTTTTGCTATCAAATATATATGAAAGCCAGAACTGCCTCTGACTTCACAAACCATAGACAGAGAAGTTTATGTTCAGGACTAATTCCACGTGTGGTATTTTTGCTACTTAACTCTGAGAAGTAATTGGTATCTAATGTTATTGTAGCCATCTATGCTTTTAAAGCACTCTGTCATTCCTGCACGTACACTAATTAGCTATTTGCCCGCTGTTGGAAACCTTGTTAGGAATATTAGTCTAATCTGGCCCCAACAGAGTCAACAGCAAAATACCCATTAATTGGACAGAATCACATCCTCTGTCTCAGGCACGCTCCCAGGCATTCTGTTCTAATAATTCATGATTCAACCCTTTAAGTTGGTTTTTTTCTCATGTAAATGTTCACTGCTGTAATTTAAGCTCATTACTTCTTGTTATTTTCACAGAAGACCTAGAAAAAATTTAACTTTCTTCATCTTTTGCACTTTCAAACTCTTATCACAACAGATCTCTTCTGCAGTCTTATCAACCCCAATTTTACCATCTATATAAAGAATAAAAATAAATAGACAAACAATTTTAGATAAGAAAACATAGCAAGACAAATATATTTAGAAAAAGAAAGTAGATCCCATTTTGGACCTACTATCTTTGTATCTATGATAATATACAGTAAAACATTTTAACAATGGTCATTTATCATGTTCCTCAAGAGAACCAATAAAATGCAATGAATACACATCCTCTGATGTTGCACAGATACAAAATGTATAGTTTGTTTACAAACTAATTACTGAATGTAAAATGAAGGAACATTTTAAAAAAATATATTGGTAAAGGCCCAAAGTTTACATTTTCTAAAATATTATGTTCATGTTTTATTTACAGACCAGCTTTCAAACAATTATTGGCATTTTAAGATAACTGCGTAACCTGATGAGTACATGAATAAAATGAAGCTGTAAAAAAACCCAACCAAACAAAAAAACCCCAATAATCAAAATTCCACAGAACAGTTCCAAAAACACTATTTTCAATTTCAAGTTAGAAAAGCAAGATGTGATCTACCACATGGCAACTTACCAGAAACTGGTCTAACACTTTCATATGCTATAGGTATTGCAAGTGACAGATGTCACCCAGCCACATGCCTAAGACTGCAGGTTTTTGCCCATTCCAACTTCAAATGAAGCTTTGACAACTGCTGTAGTATTTACAAATTTAAAACAAAGGCTCCATATCTCTTTGGATTACATTATGACTGTTACTGTGTCTTCTTTTGTTGACTACACATGGCAGAATGCAATCCAAAGACCACTTACTTTGTTGAACCTGTGAGTTAGCAGTTAAACTAGCAGCACCTACCTAGCCAGTCTAGGAAAAAACAAACAAACAAACAAAAAACCCAACAAAAATCAGGCAACTGTATGTAACAGGTATTAGTGAACACTGTTTCTGGGTCAATTAAGACTGAAGTCTCTCACTGTAGTCTCCCTCTTGCTGAAAGCTACTGTGTTGGAAGGCAGGAGTTTTCAGACTCAAACAGGACCTATTAGCTGGTGTGACCAGCCATGACACACATGATGAGTTGAGCACTGTGGGCAGGTATGCAATCGCTCATGGCTGTGCTCTGCAGCTCCGGAGGTCTGGCAGTGATACCCTGTCACTCGCTAGTACAGCTAGTCCTCCTCTGCTATCAGAAACACTCCTTTACCTTAACTGTGGTGCCAGGTTAGGTGAATGGAAAGCTGCATAATAAAAACTACAGCCTCAGGCTGTATTAGCTTGAACTAATTTCTACTGGATTCAGGTAAGCAACATGTCTCCTACTCCATGCTGCACCCTTTTCTGCCTTGTGGTTCTGTCCCACCTTAGGGGATCTGCGTAAGAGTGAGCACGGGAACAAACGAGGCAGACTCTTTCCCCACAGGTAACACTGGTGAATGCTGTGACCCTTCTGCTTTGCTAGGTAGGATCACTGAACAATGCATTTTCTTCATGAAAGCAAGTATTTAATTAAACTTGACACCCTGATTACAGTAAGAGGATATCTGAGGGAATGGAATAAGAAGCCATTTAATTTTGATCACTATCCCCCCTTACACTCTGTTGTACCAACCCCTAGCACCCACATTAGGTGAAAAAAGGAGGAATTAAAAAGCTTAGGGAATAAATGTCTGTTTCTCAAAAACTGTAAGTATAACACCTTCACAATTATGAAAATCAAGTATTTCCTTTCCATGTCTGTTATTTTCTGAGATGTTAGCATTTTCGAACATAACTCACTGATTTCGATGTCTACATCGTACGCAGTATTCCATACTGGATGAAACAAAACATCAGCCAGTGATGATCCCTGTTTTATAGAGAACTTGATCTTATTCTCAAATTAAATCAGGTATTAGTGCATTATACTGCTAATGACAGCAAAATACTTCAAATTCTAAGAATACCCATCTCTGAAATGTTTTAAAATGCCTAACCAAGCAACGCTATTTGTTACTATGCATTCAAATCCTCTAAAAATATGTTTTCTTGAAAAGATAATTCTCAGTCTAAATGTATACCAACAATAGATTTTGTCCAATTTAATTTCTTACATTATTTCTGATACAGTTTCTGCTTTAACTTTTAACTGCAGGCTATAGTTTCTAACTGCTGCTCTGCTTCAGCAGCCATAGCTGCTGCCTGTAACTGTTCTGTTTCACTCTGGATGGAATTGGCTGTCGTAACTTGTTTTCTTTCACTGTGCATATTGTTCTCATGCCTTTTTAGATCAGATGCTTTAGCAAATGCTTTAGTGCAGGAACTGCAGACAAAAGGTTTCTCTCCTCGATGTCTTCTTTCGTGGTCTTTGAGGTGGGACTTGTGCTTGAAAGCTTTATCACACATATGGCATGCAAATGGCCTCTCATTACTGTGAACTCTTTCGTGCTTTTTTAGATCTGGTGCACGAATAAAAGACTTTCCACATACCTCACAACTGTAAGGCTTGTAACCAGTGTGTATTTTCAGGTGCTCTTTTAAATGAGCTTGTGTGGTAAAGCCCTTCGTACACATTTCACAAACAAATGGTCTATCAGCAGTGTGTAGCTTTTCATGTTTTCTCAATCGTGCTTCATCAGAAAAGGTCTTACCACAAGCCTGACATACAATGTGTTCCCTGTGACCGTAAAGCAAATACTCAAACTTCATATCTCCGGCTGCTGTGGTCCAGCCTGGTGTCTGTTCATCTTTTACTTCACTTATGCCATCATTAAATGTCAAAGTCTGAGGGGTCTGAGAACCCAAGTCTTTTGATTCAGTTGTTTCCATGGGCTCTACTTCTTGGCCATAGCAGTTGACTTTTCGAACCTCTTCACTTCCCAACTCTTTCAGGATTGCCTCTTGCACTCTTAGGGTAGTAGTAGGTGATTTTCCATCTTCCTGACTTGGGGGAGTTCCTTCCACCGTCACATCTGAAGGACTGTCATCATGATCTCCAATTTCTTCCACCTCGTCATCTTGGTTATCGTTAGGTTCCCCCATAGGACGGTTTATTTTTAGACAGTACTTGGTCTTGGACTGTGTGCTCTCTTCAGGACTAGATACATCACGTTTTTGAGAGCAGAGTTTATCCAGAAATCGAATACCAAGAATCTGGCCTGAAGACATCATCAAATTTACATCCTCCTTCTTAACAGAAATCTTTGCAGTATACATGTAATTGAGAACTTCCTCAAAAATGTCAGAACGAAGAAAATCTATTTCTATTACTGATGAACTGTCAACTTCCAGTTTTTTGAAAAGCTTTTTGAAGTAGGTACTGCAGGCAGCAAGCACGCACCTGTGTGCTCGGAATTTAACATCTTCAACCACAATAGCTATGTCACAAAATTCTCCTTCCAAACGTTGTTCATTTAATGTTTTCAGGAACACAGTTTTGTGATCATCGTCATTATATTTAATGGTTTCAGACATACTGATGAAAAACTCCTGCAAATTGACAAAGGAAAGTTCTGTAATTTTTTATAGAGTAGCCAAGGTCATAAAATCCCAAAAGACGATGTCATTTACACACTAAAAGAATTTCCAAATACTTTTTTTTTTCCCTCAATAAGAGGAACCAGAAAAAGCTTTTCAAATGATAAAAGCATTACTCTCAAACTTCTTTTAAAATTGTGAATAAATACAGGTCTTTTTCTAGGTTAGACACTTTACAGTGATTTATAAAGGACATTTTTTTGTATGAATAAATTACTTGTTTCAAATCTTTCTTGATTCAGTTATCCAAAATAATTGTAAATTTTCTCTGTGAAGCTGCAATTCCCATCTGCAGCAGAAGTTATTTTTACAGCTAAAGGAATTGCTAGTGCTAAAACAAGGTATAAGAAATACTCTAAATGTATCAGCATAACAAACAGAATGTGAAATAACAGATACAGGCCTTACCATGAACAATGTGGGAAATTTTCTGAACAAATGATTATTAAATATTTGGCAGATTAATCCTCACAACGGGCCACCTTCAGCCTGAAAGACAGGAAGATAATAACATTTTAAGCAATTATAAAATCTACTTAAAAAATGGTTTTAAATTTGTGTCTTAAAACATGGTGTTTCCAATTACTTTAAATTACACAAAATGCACTGTTAAAATACCCAGTTATTCTGACAGGTTCTAGAGACAACTGCATAAACAGATCTGAAAGTGCTGTCATCATAAGCCATGTGTTTACTTGCCTCTGGCTACTTTACTTCCCTGACTCCACATCCCCGCTACTCATTTTGCACTACATCTAAAAGTCTGAAAAAATCCTCTACAGGAATCACCACCGCTAACCCAGTAACCAACCCATCAAGAAGGTGGTGAGTCTTCTGCTGAACCAGTGGGCTGAGCTGGCTTAGCAGAGGGCCTGGCAAGCAAACCAAGCATCCTAAAGGACAACAGACTGGGCTGTGGATGGGGGTGCCTTTCAGGACCAGGGAAAATGACACCAAAGATACCAGATCTCCAAACAATCATACAAACACAGAACAGTTTGGGTTGAAAGGGACCTTCAAAGGCCATCTAGTCCAACCCCCCTGCAATGGGCAGGGACATCTTCAACTAGATCAGGTTGCCCAGAACCACATCCACCCTGGCCTTGAATGTCTCCAGGGATGGGAAATCCATCACCTCCCTGGTCAACATGTTTCAGTGTTTTACCAACCTCGTTGTAAAAAAATTTCTTCCTCATGTCCAGCCTGAATCTCTCCTCTTTTAGTTTAAAACCATTACCCCTCGTCCTGTTGCAACAGGCCTTGCTAAAAAAGCCTCTCCCATCTTTCTTATAGGCCCCTTTTAAGTACTGAAAGGCCGCAATATGGTCTCCCTGGATTCTTCTTTTCTCCAGGCTGAACAATCCCGACTCTCTCCCCTTTCCTCACAGGAGAGGTGTTCCATCCCTCTAATCATTTTTATGGCCTTCCTCTGGACCCTCTCTAACAGGTCCATATCTTTCCTGCACTTGAGGACTCCATAGCTGGATGCATTTTTCTTGGCTGCCTGGGTTTACAGTCTCAGGAAAATGCACCAATCCAGCACGAAACACAGCAGGACAAAACTATTCCAACAGTGTCTGCTTACAGAATTCTTTGCAAGGTGGGAAAAATGCTGTTTTCTTTTTAAGTAAACAGCCAAAAGTCACTGTCGATAATCTAGCAGCAATCCCATCCTGTTTTGTTAAACAATATGCAATTTTGATGCAATTCTGCTGAAACTTCTTACATCAGAACGATATAGATGTAGTAATTGGCTGAAAACAGTGTTGCAGAGTAGACAGGGGCATGTAATTGGTGCGAGAAAGGGATACTACCCTGCAAGAAGAGTACGGCAGGCACTTGACCAGAGTACCTCCAGCACCGACTGAAGCCAGGGCGAACTCCCATTGCCACTAGGTTACTTATTCCACGGGGCGATTCTAATTATTCCTGCACGCACACTTTATACACTGCCGTTACCATTGCAGGAACGGGGAAAATACGTCCTGCATTTTCCTATATACCCTGTAAAGCTGTTTCGGCAACTCCTGCCGCTGCCGCCTGAGACACGCTCGGTGCCTCACCCCGGCTCTGGAGGCGCGCTGGCGCGGCGCTTGCAGCCCTGCCTGTGCCCGCAGTCAGGCGCACGCCCGCTCCACGCACCCGCCAGCGAGGACGCGGCGCAGGCGGGTGCCCGGCAGGGCGCAGCGCAGCCCAGCCGGGCCGCCGCCGCCACGAGAACCCGCGCCGCCACCGCCGCGGTCGGGCGCGGCCCTGCGGCACGGAGGTGGCGCCCGCGCTCCCGGACCGTCGCCGGGGGCGCCCGCGAGCACCAGGCGGCCCCTCTCCAGAGCGAGCCGGGCGCTGCCCCCGCCCCGCGCCGCGCCGCCTCACGGGACTGCGCGGGGCCGGCGCCTCCACCTCCCGCGCTCCTTCTCCCTCCCCTCCCCTCCCTTCCCCAACGGTTCCAGCGCGGCGCCCGCGCCGCCGACAGGCCGCGGCCGCGCGCCCCTTTGTTGCGGCCGCCGCGCTGCGAGCGCGCGCCCCAACGTGCGCCCCCGTCGCTGGACTTGTCCTCCTCCTCCTCCTCGCCCTGCCCCCACCCACCCACCCACCCACCGCGCGCGCGCTGGAGGCAGGCGCGCGACGTGCTGCGGGCGCGCCCGCGGCGCCTCCATCTCACCCAGCGCCAGCTTTTAACGGGGCTGGCGGAGCGCGGCGTCTGGGAGCGAGGCGCGCGCGCGCGCACCGCAGCGGCGGTCCTGCAGCTGGGCGCGAGGGGGGGCGCGGGGGTGGGAGGAACGGGAGGGGGCTCGCGCTTACCTGCCGCCCGCGCGCGCGCGCGCGGACCCGCACTTCCCGGGGAGCGCGGGGGGCTGTCGGTGCCGCTGCCGCCACCGCGCGGGAGGGGGCCGGGGATAAGGGGGGAAAAGGGAGGGAGGGAAGGATGGAGGGAGGGAGGAGGGGGGGGAATTTGGGGAGGGGGAGCCGGGGGGGGGGGGAGGGGGCGTCCGCGCGCGTCTCGCCGATCGTCACCGCCGCCTCCTGCACGAGCGCCCAGTGCGCGCGCGCGCGCCGGGGGCGGGGGTACGTGCATGCGCGATGCGGGTAGGGCGCGCCTGTGCCGGGGAGCCGGGGGGGGGGAGGCGGGGGCGGGAGGCAGGGGCCGCGCCCGCTCCATCGCCCTTCTCGGCGGGACGGCCCCGCAGCGGCAGCGGCTGGGCGCAAGGAGGGCAGCTGGAGCCGGCGCCGCGGGGCCTACGGGCTGCCCTGGCCCAACGGGAAAGCCGGGGCGTATGTTCCAGCCGCGCCTGCGCCCGCGCTGAGAAACCGGCGGAGGCGCTCCCCTCCTCTCCCCTCTCCCCCCCCCCCCCGCCCGCCCGTTTGGCGGCGCGCGGCGCGGGCTCGGCTGAGGCGCGGGGAGGGGAGGGGCGGGGCGGGGCGCGCGCCGGGCCCGCCGCGCCGGACGGGCAGGAGGCGGCGCTCCCGCGCTCGCTCGCGCCGGCGGCGTGGAGCGCTCGCGGCTCGCGCCCGCAGCGCCGGCGCCGCGGCTCCGAGAGGACCGTTGGGGCCCGCGCGGGGCTGCGCTGGGCACGGGTCTGTGGTCAGACCGCCAGCGGAAAGGGGAAAGCGCGGCGTGTGCTCCGGGGCGCTGTGTGGTGTCCAGCCTGTGCGCCGGGGCCTGCCGCAGTGAAGCTACCCCTCCGTCCTCGTGTATTGCCAGGGAGACAACGGCTGTGCTGGACTGTCCCTGGGGATGTGCAGCCTCAGAAGACTAGGAGCGCTCAGCTGCGGCAGGTGTCCTTTCTGCCACCAGCACATCCAAACTCTGGGTCATGGCCTGCCATTCTACAGGTTGCTGGCTAATTCCCTGCACCACAGACACACTATCCCATAGGTTCCCTATCAATGCACCTGACTGCATGCTGCACCACTGTGTCGGTTGCTGTGAGGTGCTGCGGGGCAGGTGCTGGGCTCTGTATATGTGCTGCTCTGTGTGTGAGCCTGCTCACCAAAGCCAGGAGAAGCTGGTGCCTTTGACTTCATCTCAGCCACATCCCTGAACCGGAACTTCTTCACAACGTACCTGGATAAAACCTGCAGATCGGTGCAATTTTCTGTGGGGCTGTGCTGCTGTCCTGCTTGCCAGAGCCAGGGGAACCTCTGGTGCCTTTGACTTCTTTTTGACCACAACCCTGAACCGGAATTTTTTTGTGATGCACCTGGATGTGATCTGCAGAATAGTGTCCTTTTCTGTGGGACTCTACAGTGCAGGTGCCTGGCTTTGCACATGTGCTGCTACACCCGGGTCGAGTTGGTCCCTGTGCCACAGGAGCAAGTGGTGCGTGGTGCTCTTCTTGTTCAGGAGCTTCAGCCATGCAGCTCTTCTCCACATCTCTCAAGGCTTCATCTTGTTGGGGTGGATGGCTAGACACTGCGCAAATGCCTTCTGGTGCAGGCCCAGTTACTGCTGTTGGGGCAGCCCTTGATGTGAGCAGCCAGCATTGCTGGGTTGTGTGTGCTCTTCCACTCTCCCCAGGTTCCTCCTCTGGAAGCACCAGTGCCCCCCATGAGCGTGAGGATCAGGTGCGGGCTGATTGGTGGGAGTCTTCTTGCCTTCGGCTGCGCAGACCTTGTCTGTTCTTGTTCTCACCACCAGAGCCCAGCAACGTGCCCAGTACTGCCGTGCTGCTGGCTGCTAGGTGCTAGCAGGGTCCCTGGCTTCCCATACAGTCCTTGCTCAGGACCCTGCTCACACTGTATGTGCCCTTCACCCCTGCGGCTGAGTCAGTGGGGCTGTGTGGGGTGGGCTTCCTGCTCTCCAGCCACACAGCTCTGGTGCCTCCGGTGCGGATGCGGCACAGCTGAGCAGCAGTTGGGACAAGCTGTTGGTGGCCGCTGCCTGTGCTGCTGGTGGCTGTTTCGCTGGTGCTGGCACGAAGTGCAGAGGGTGCTGGTGTCACAGCGGCAGCTTGCAGCACCTCCTGGTAGCTCTCACTGCCTGAGCTGCAGGTGCCAGCTGAGGTGCCACTGCTGGAAATGGTGGCAGATGGACTGTCTCCTGGTGTGACAGCACTATGCAGGGCAGTGCCACACGGTGCCAAGGTTGCCCATCTGAGGACCAGTCAGTACCTGCAAGGTTGGCCCTGGCACCAAGGCAGCTCTGTGCAGCCGCATCCCATTAGCGGCCTCTCCCTCCTGCCCCAGACCACATCTGGTGCCTCCTCTGCCGTCTCATCCAGCCACTGGCAGGCTTAGAGCTGGCATTCGCTTCCTTATCCATTGGCATCTTTGGCATCCATGGGGATCTTAGGCGTCCTCAGACGCACACCTCCTGTGGGCTACCAGGTGAGATGCTGCCTGCAGGCAGGAGGAGGAGGACGAGGCATGGCATGGAGGAGACTGGCCTGGAGCAGCAGTGTTGACAGTGCCTGCAATGTTGGTCCTGATACTGAGGCAGTTCCATGTAGCCATGTCCCACCAGCAGCATATCCCTTCTGTCCTGGCCCTCAGCTGGCATCTACTCTGCAGGCTTGGCCAGCTCTCGGTGGCCTGGGAGTGAGTGTTTTCTTCCTTATCCATGGCATCTTGGGCATCCACGGGCATCGTGATTGCCCTGGGATGCAGACGTGCTGTGGGCTTGCGGCATAGATGCTGCCTGCAGGCTGGAGCAGGTTGAGGCATGGGATGGTGGCAGCTGCTCTGGCACAGCAGCCTCAACAGTGCGTGCAAGCTTGGGCCCAGCACTGAGGCAGCTCTGTGCTGTCCCATCCCACCACAAGCCTCCTTCATGCTCTAGCCCTGAGCTGGTGTCTCCTCTGCAGGGTCAGCCTGCTCTTGTGCAGGACCCCACTCACACATCGCTGCTGCTTAGTCAGTGGGACTGACTACTGGGGCAGGCCTACTGTTCTCTAGCCACGCAGCTCTGGTGCAGCATTCAGGAGAAGCTGTTGGTGGTTGCTGCCTGCTCTGCTGATGGCTGTTTCACTCATGCTGGCACAAAGTGCAGGGGGTGCTGTGGCCTGTTCCTAAGCCAGAAGCTGATGCCTGTGACTTCTTCTCGACCACATCCCTGACCTGGACTTTCTTTTTAATGCACCTGGAAGTGATCTGCAAAATTGCGTTTTCTGTGGAGCTCTAGAGTGGAGATGCTGGCTCTGTGCATGGAGGAGGAGCAGGCATAGGATGAAGGTAGCTTCATCTCCGTGCAGCACTGTTGCACCACTAGCCTCCCCCTCCTACCCCAACCCTCACCTGGTGCCTTCTCTATAGGGTCAGACAGACCTCAGTGGATTGGGAGCAGGCGTTCGCTTCCTTATCCGCACACATTTTGGATGTCTTTGGCCATAGACCTGCCTTGGGCTCCCACGGGACATGCTGATTCCTCAGGGAGGTGTCTCTGCCCCGCAATTGTATGCTGGGCCCTCTGCGTGTCACAAGGAGGGAAACACCTAGGGCCAGGTCTTGCTGTAATGCAAGTAATCAGAATTAAATCGTGGTGGAGAAAAGCATAGTAGCATAGGAAAGTTACGCCTTTCCATTTTTCTGTTTTCCTGTGTCATAGGCTATTTCTGAATGTGTACTGTATGGTTAAAAGTATATCAGTAGTAGCTCTCACAGAGATACTAAGAGGAAGTGTATGTTCCATATCCAGACTAGACAGCTATGAATTGTGGAAAATGAAAAAGAAAGCGTTTTTAAGGTCTGTGTGTGGTGGCTTGATTCTGGCCAGGTGCCCGGCAAAGCTGCTCTGTCACTCCCTTCCTGAGCTGGACAGGGGAGAGAAAATACAAAGAAAAGCTCACAGGTCGAGATAAGGACAGGGAGGGGTCACTCAGCAGTTATCATCACGGTCAAAACAGACTTGACTTGGGAAAATTAGTTTAATTTATTGCAAATCAAACCAGAGAAGGATAAGGAGAAATAAACCCAAATCTTAAAATATCTTCTCCCCTCCCTTCTTCCTGCGCTCAAATTTACTCCTGAATTCTCTTCTTCCTCCCATCCAGCAGCACAGAGGGGTGGAGAATGGGGGTTGTGGTCAGTTCATCATACGTCTGCTGCTCCTTCCTCCTCGGGGGGATGACACCTCACATTCTCCCCTTGCTCCAGTGTGGGGCCTCTACCACATCACAGTCCTCCAGGAATTTCTCCAACGTGAAGCCTTCACATGGGCTGCAGTTCTTCCTGAACTGCTGCAGCGTGGGTCTCCCAAGGGATCATAAGTCCTGCACCAAACCTGCTCCAGTGTGGGCTTCTCTCTTCATGGGGCCTGCAAGCTTGGTCCCAGAACTGAGGTAGTTCTGTGTAGCCCCATCCTACCACTGGCCTTTCCCTCTTCTGGTGCCTTCTCTGCAGGCTCAGCCATGCCTCTGCGGGCTGGGAGATGGCATGCGCTTCCTTATCCATGGGCATATGCACATCCCCTGCCATCTTGGGTGTCCTCAGACGCACACCTAACTTGGGCTCCTAGGGGAGATGCTTCCTGCAGGCAGGAGGAGGAGGCATAACATGGAGGCGGCTGCCCTGGCACAGCAGCCCTGGCAGTGCCTGCAAGCTTGGCCCTGGCACTGAGACAGCTCCGTGCAGCCCCATCCCACCACTGGCCTCTCCCTCTGGCCTGGCCCTCACCTGGCACCAGCTCTGCAGGCTCAGCCGGCCCTCCACATGCTGGGAACAGGCATTTGCTTCCTTGTCCATGGGCGTCTTGTGTGTCACTGGGCGTACACCTCCACTGGGCAGAGACAGCAGAGTGCAACCCTGTCTCACCACCGACCTCTCCCTCTTACCATGGCCCTCAACTGGTGCCTCCTCTGCAGGCTTGGCCATACCTCTGAAGGATGGGAGCGGGTGTTTGCTTCCTTATCCATGGGCATCTTTGGTATCAATGGGCATCTTGAGCATCCTCAGACACGCACGACACTTGGGCTCCAGGGCAGATGCTGCCTACAGGTAGAAGAAGAATGAGGAGGCATGGAATAGAGGTGGCTGCCCTGACGCAGTGGCTCCGACTGTGCCTGCAAGCTTGGCCCTGGCACTGAGGCAGCTCTGTACAGCCCCATCCCACCACCGGCCTCTCCCTCCTGCCTAACCCTCACCTGGAGCCTCCTCTGCAGGCCCAGCCTGCTCTAGTGCAGGGCCACACTCACACTGAGGCTTAAGCAGCAGGCTGTGCGAGGCAGGCCTACTGCTCTTCAGCCACACAGCTCTGGTGCCTCCGGTGCGGATGCGGCACAGCTGAGCAGCAGTTGGGACAAGCTGTTGGTGGCCACTGCCTGTGCTGCTGGTGGCTGTTTCGCTGGTGCTGGCACGAAGTGCAGGGGGTGCTGGTGTCACAGCGGCAGCTTGCAGCACCTCCTGGTAGCTCTCACTGCCTGAGCTGCAGGTGCCAGCCGAGGTGTCACTGCTGGAAATGGTGGCAGATGGACAGTCTCCTGGTGTGACAGCACTATGCGGGGCAGTGCCGTGTGGTGCCCAGGCTGCCGGTCTGCAAGAGTGCCTGAAGAGTGAAACACTTTTCCTACGAAATTACCCTGTTCCCAGCTAATGCAGGTTAACATTCAGGCTTTGATGTCATTTTGTTTTTTTCCTATCTGATGCACCAGACTGGAGATACCATTGAACTGTTGAACCTACAGGCTGTTTCCAGACTGTTTGAATTGCAGGGATATCTGTGGAGAAAAGCGCCCTTTGTAGGATGTGCTTGTCTTGTTAGCAAGTTGCGTAACCGGAGGGAAAAATGGTAAGTGCCACTTTCCTCAGGCACGTGTGAAGCACTGGAGGTGGCATGCGGGAAAGCCTGATGGTTTGTGTCTGATGTGTTCTAAGTGGTGACTGTTTTAAAATGTATTTGATGTGTTAGTGGGTTCTTGTGTGTTTGTGATGGTTAGATTCATAAAGTCTGTTTGAGTTACAAGTGACAATACAAGCATCGCAGTATTATGGCCAGTTTTCATGTATTCAGATTGTATCTTGGTCTTGCAGGAAAGGTCACCATACAAGGACATAGATTATTTGTGTTCACTTTTCATGGGTCAGATTTTTCTTCAGGCTGAGTGAAAGTGAAGATACAAAATGTCCAGTATTTGTGAAAGGGAATCACAGAGCCTGTTAGCATATTCCCAAGAGTCAGCAAGGACAGTCCATGTAAACCTCCGGAGAGTGAAGTGACTGTGCTAGGACAGAGGAGGACAGTCAGGGAGTAGATGCTTCTTGCAGTGTGCGTTTCCCTTAGCAACCTGCAAATTTGCATGCAAGTTAGTCATGTTTTCACATAATTTACCCACTTCTGTATTTTCAAGATAAAAGAAAGATGGAATAGTAGAGACAAATGAGGAGGAGCAGAGGGTAGATGATGGAGGTTGGCAGCACAACCCCTGGCTAAGCTGTGTGAATAGAGAGAGATGGTGAGAGGCCATCTCACCATCTGAGTAAGTGGTTGAAGAATACTCATTGTTTGCACCTGTGCCAGCAGGGACACAAGTCCTCTCTAGAGACCCTGATCAGGTCTTATTTAATAGTATTGAATTCTAAGCAGAAGAGCATTTTAATTATATACTTTTCTTACCAATTCTTTCTAGTGCATCCTGTGACATGTTTATCTACCTACAGTCATGTATAATAAGGCATGGTGATTGACGTTTGTCAACAGTTGTGGTAGGTAAGGGATGCGGATATGTGAATGCAGCAGTTTGTGCTTTGTGCATGCACAAGGCCCTCCATATTCCTTCTGTTTCTAAAAGCAAAATAGTCTGGTTTAGCTGTAACTTGCATAACTTCACACACCTTTGTACTCTCCCTCTTGGACAGTCTCTATCTCTGTTCTCATTGCCTTCTTTGGGGGTATACTTCTTCATGTTTTAGGGTTTGCACTCCTTTTGTTTACTAATTTTTTTTTTCTATTTCTTCTCTATAATCCCACCACTCTCTCATTTTCCTTTCTTCCTTTTCACTGTCAATTACCTGACTCTAGACCCACTTGTTGACTTTGTCTCACATCCTTAATTGATTGGAACCATATGGACAGTGAGTGAAGAAGGATGGATGCCAATTTCCAGTGCCAAGTACCAGAGGAATATGAAATTTCACTTTCTCTTCCTTTCCTGCAGCATTCTGTCTGTGTTTCCTTATGTTATCTTCCTGCCTTATTCAGTTGTGATCCTGTACTCTGGTGCTGAAGCTGAGAAGTGGTGCTAGAGAGCAGCAATGTCTACTGTCTGTCATCCAAAGCATCCTCTTTTGAAAAGAGGACACTAAGCAGATACAAGATGTCCCAGAGGAAAGAGTGGTACATATATTTGGATCCTTCATCCTAGGTAAAGGTGTTATACAATGAGCAAGAGCCTAAAGTTACACGTTCCATTTTAACCTGAATATTTCTTGACTTTTAAGTATGTAAAATATAAGCAGAATAAAAGACATTTTGGTGTATTAGTTAATATTCACTAGGCAAGAATTCCTGTTTGTGTTGCAGACCTAATGTTATTAACACAATCCTAAGAAATGACTGATCCACAAGAGTATAACAGCTTCTTCACGCCTGATCTGTCAGAAAAGAACACATTTCTCCTTCACAGGTCAGATATATCTTTTGCTTTACAGAGCACATGTGCCATCTGTTTCTAGAAGACTAAGCCAGTGGTTTCAGTTTCAGCCATATTTCATGTGCAAGGCAGAGTCTTTTGGTATGCAGTTAATAGAAGAGACTACCACTCCGTGAATTATTTACGTGATGTCCAGCTTGTGTTAGTAGGGCAGACAAATTTTTTTTTTATGAATGATATGTTGGTATGAGAATGGGCAGAGCAAAACGAACTCTCTGAAGTGGAGTTGTGGTTACCAAATTATCATGTATATTGGCATGGTTATGCAAAAGTAATCTTTACTCAAATGTGAATTTTTGGACATAGTATTTTCTGCATTTTTTGCAAGGAGCGAAGCTTGCCAAATGTGAAGAAGTAGTGCTTACTGTAATGTATTTGGTTTGTCAAAACCCTAAGCCTTTATCTGATGTTTGAGTACTGGAAGTTGTTCTTCATAATTATGGGTAGGCTATAACTGAAAAATCAGGCATCTCACAGCTACAGCCCTTGGTCCCCCTCCAGCCTCATTCTTTGTCAACCTCATGTTTTGTTTTTTCTGAAAGGTAGATGTTTATGGTTGCAACAAAAACAACTCATTAAATTCACCACTGCTATTTTTGTTATTTAATGCTCTATAAATAAACTAAAACCAGTACCTAATTTGATAGTTTCACAAGAGTCAGCTACACAGGGTACAGCAACAGAAGGAAATGAAACCTTGTCCATGCTACACAAAATGCTTGAAATTCTGTACCTGAGACTGAATGACCAGAATCTCTGCACTCAGAAACTTCTCATGCAATGCCATTAGTAGGTAGGAATCAAGTCCCTCCCAAGTAGACTGCTTGCCTGCTTGTAGATGATACAGCTGTTTTCTTCGCTAATTGGTTGCAGGAGCTTGTTTGCGGACATTCTTCTAAGCAGTTTGAGCCTGTTTTGGCATTCATATGCTTAAAGAGAGATGGAGAACTTCCCACAACTAATGGCCTGTACAGTGTGACATTTTATTTAAAGGTAATTGAGTTTCTTCACATTTGCTAACAACCATAAAATTTCAGTTTTGAAAAAGTGCAAATTTTAGAATGATCAGCACTACCCACGACAATTCTTGTTTGTACATTTCAAGCCTTCATTAGCACTTTCCCCCTAGGAGATCAGAAAGCTTCTAGCCCATTAGCGTCTGCATTTTGATCTCACTATTGTATCTGAATACTAGTAGAAAGCATGGAAACAATTTTATGATTGAATGATTACAGCAGAATTCAGAACTGGTCTCATCTAACTCGGAAGTCATTGAAGATCACTGGAAAACACATCACTGGCAAAAAACTCCATAACCACAGAAGAAAAAAACATTTCAACTGAGCTAGATTCAGGCCAGAGGCAAAAAAAAAGCTTAGTGCTCTGTCGGAAGTGTTAAATATCACTGATTGTAACCTGTTCAAGACCAAGAAAGTTTTAGCTAATGGGAGGAGTGTTTGATTTCCTTTCAGGGAATAAATGGGCCTAGAAAGCTAAAAGAGTTATCTTGATGCCATTCAACATGAAGGAGTTAAGATTCGTCTTTTCAACTTTCTCAGTCCCGTGGACAAACATGAAACCTTCATCAGTCATTGAAAGTGCAGAAAAACAAGTGACTTCAGTATCAACTTCTCTTCTTTGAACTGACAGTCTGTTTGTTTGTAGTAAATTTATCATGAACTGTCCCGAAGAAAGAATTAATTCCAGTGGTCTGTAATGTCAGTTATTCAAACTAGCTTCCTTCTTATTACTTTCTAATCTAAAGTTGGACTGGCACAGGTTTGGTAAAGGCATCAGCACTTCCTGGGTCCTATTTTCTTAGGCTGGCCTGAGCATCCTTGGATCAAACCCCAGCATTTCCACAGTTAATCCTGGCCTTGGAGCAGTCGCACATCCCACAGTAAACTATTCCCCTTACCATCTGCTTGTACTTCTTCTATGGGCAGCAGCAGGCCTTGTTGGATGAAATTGGTTTTCTATATTAATGCTTTGCAAAAGTGGATGCAATAGATGTAATACAAAATGAATCTCAACAATGTAATAAGTCTGTACCTTTCCCGAAAAAGCTGCACAATTTTTGCCCAAGAGCCCAACAATATACATAAGCTGAGATAGGGAGGTGGTGTGCATGGGTTTGGTTGGTGGACTGGTGATGGATATCAGTCTTTCATTTGCTGTTGAAATACAGCAGACACTTCTGGTTTCCATATTCTGAGGAAAAAAAAAAAAAAAAGAAGCAGCAAAGAGCTTCAAAATTATTTGGAGGACAGCAGGAAGTGTTTTACAGTGGGAGACTTTAAAAGCACAAGCTATTTAGCTTCCTCAACAAGAATGCATTAGGATGGTTTGATTATAGCAACTAAGATATTTAATGGAGATAAAATACCGAGTGAATAAAGGGATACTTAGTCCAAAGACAAAAGACCTGAATTGCCCATAGCCGGAAGCTGAGACCATGGAACCATTCAGATAGGCAATGAAGTGTATGGGGTTTTTTTAAGCAGAGGGAGTGCTTAACTGTTGGAAAAAGCCAGCAAGAAAACTAATGGATTCTTCATCTCTTGAAATCCTCAAGTGAAAAAAATAATGCCTTTGAAAGTTATGCTTAGTCACACACTACTTAACTGGCTCAAAGTAAAAGCAGCAAGTGACACTGTGTCCTGTTTTATATAGGAGGTCAAACTAGATGGTTATAATAGTTCTCTGGTTTGCCAGTCTATGAAATACTGCAACTGCCAAAGACCTACATTAAAAGAAAAATAATACTTTGAATTTAAGCATTCCAAGGATAAAGAAAACAGAATTGAGGTTACTTTAGTAATCTTAACTCTGATCCTCTGTGCATTTGCATTATAATGCACTCTTAACTGCTCAGTCACTCAGATTTTCCTCTCAACATGGTCCATTACCGAAGTTACATTCCTAAATTTTTAGAAATCAGATTCTTCTATTCCTTGATCTAAAGAAATGATTCCTAACTCTTTTCTTTTATGTGGGTCAACCCTTCTTGAGGGATGCAATGGACAAAGAATTGTATAAAGGAGAGGCAGAATGAAAGGCACTTTTTATCAAAGTCAAGTTAACAAAAATATGGTAACTCAGGATCTTTAGGAAGAGAACATACTGCATTAGGCTGTTAAACTTGATCTGCCTATACTAAAAGGCAGCAGAGTTATGGAGAGTGCATGATCCTGTCATATTAAGAACAAATATTCTGTTCATAAAGGCAGATATAGGACACTGGTCATAACCCAGTTGCAGAATACAATGTATTTTTGCAGAAAGGATTTTCTTTCTTATATTTATGTGTGTTACTTGAGATGCAGACAAATATGAGGCTACCATATGCCTGTTAGGAAAAGGAATAAGACTGAGAACATTTGCTGCCCAGTAATTTGCTTGGACCCCTTTTTCTTCATTCAGTGGGAATACTGCCACTCATAATGGAAGTACATGTGAAACCATAATTTATGATCCAGTGTATAGATATGCCTGGCATATCAACTAATAGGAAATTTTGAACACATTGCTTCATATTTAGCAAAGAAAAATCAAATTTTGCTTGAGAAAAATAGAGAGCTATTCAATTATCTTTTAAACCCATTATGAAGATATCTTTTTCCACAGCTCTGTACATAACAGTATTTAGAAAAAAATATTTACTAATTTAAAGTAAAATAATAGCGTAAGAACATTTTTAGGGGAGAGGGGAAAAAGGGTTTTAAGTTTACAAAGTTGCCTGCCTTTGTCTCTTAGCAGTCCTCAACATTACATTAAAATGTTGTATGTTAGTGTATGAAAGAAAAACCTAAACCTACATTTTGTTTATATGTAGTTTGCCGTTCTGTTTTTTAGGTCCTTCCCAAATGTCATAGTGTTCAGAGATCTCACCCAATATCCACTAAAGTACCAAGAATGGCTCCTATTGATTTCCATGGAGACAGTGTCAAGCTGTGTGAAGAATAGGATTGAGCATATTTTAGCTCTCTTCAGACCTAATGGAGTTTTATTCTGATAAATCCAAAGCTACTAGTGCAAATTATCAGTCTCATTTCTTATAAGATGAAAAAACCCTACCTATCCATTTAGTTTGATGAGGGCTTGGAAAAACAAAAGTCCTCTATACAAATCAATATAGGTATTATTACTGCCTTTGTCTGCTTTCTCAGGACTGGATTTTGCAAAACCTGTATTTAATTAAGTGATTATTTCTATTAAATGTATTGAAGTTACTAACATCCTTCTGTGTTCTTCAGTGTGAACAAAGTTTGTGGAATAATACGACTATCACAATGACTATGCTGAATCCTGTTAGATTTACTGTTTAAAACTGAAGCAATCCCCTGTGACCTAGTCTGGATCGCCTCCAGTGTTCATTAGTATATTTTTCATCTCTGCATCATATGGCTACTTGTCTTGCCCAAAAGAAACAATGCATTAATTGCTTAGTGGTTTTGGCTCCATTCCTCTATTAAAGTTTACAATCCCTAATTCCCAAATACTTTTATTTTTCAATCACTACCATGTCAGAACTTTGGAGCTTTCTTTTAGTAGTGTAGGATCACAGAGTTAATGCAAGTCTATATTTCTGTGCTTTTTTAAATAGAAAAAAACAGTAAGACCATTAGCTTCTTATGTGAAATTAAAATAGTAATTAATAGGCATTAAAATGTACCACAAAAGGAAAAGTATTTGCTTAGTTGATGGATTGAGAACTTGACTGGGAATGAGAAAGCTGCATTCTGTACTCAATTCTCCTCTAAGAAGTCATGACCTCAGTCGCTTCACTTCTGTTTCCTTGTTTTTCTTCCCTTAAACTGTGCTCATTTTGATGCTTAGGTGATAAAGGTTACCAGAAGAGTCATTGGCTCCAACTACGCTCCCTTCCAGATTAAAAAAAAAGTAAAATAAAAATTCCTGTGATCATTTTTGGATCTCATTGTGATATTTCAGTATAAAAGGAGATTAACTGTTGGTTATGGGATTTGGTGGGTACAGAGAAGCCCTTACTGACACGTGGGTACATCTTCTGTAGATAAGAATGATTTTTATCATCTCAGAAACACCCAAAAATGCTTTACATAAGATCAGAATTTGGTATCATATTAAGTGAAAACTGTAGGTAGGAGATCTAAGACAAAATGGTTGGCAATCACTTACTTTGTGTATACCAGCCACTTCCTATATAACCATTTCAAACAATCCCCAGAGTACATCCAAATTAATAGTTCTGACACATATTCGGGAGGAAAACAGCTGCCTGATAGGGATAACAGATTTGAACCACCATCAATATTTCTTTAGTTGTGCAATCTTCAACAAATTGCTTTGCCACAGTTTTCTAAATCATTAAGGGATCCAAAGATAACTAGATAAAAGTGATGATGCGCACAAAATACTAACTTAAGATAACATAATTTAAGCAGCTCTCCCCTTTTCACCCCTTTCACTTGTTTATGAGCAAATAATATATAGTGGTCAACAAAATGCTTTCCTGTACTGTGAGTGTGGACCATAGTGTCAGGTATGACAGGCAGCCACAGGTGATTTCAAATGATCACAACACTCAATAGTTTAAATTCTCCTCACTTCGTAAAGACCTATTCATTTTGCCTTTATACGGAAAGGAATTAACAGAGTAGAATATCCCTAGCAAAGTGACTAGGGTTTGGGGGGGTTTGTTGTTGTTTTTTTGGGGTTCTCTTTGTTTTTTAACTTGGTTCTTACCAGAGCTAGATCCAGAGCATACACCACCAATTTTGGTGTTGGTTTTCTTTTTTTTTCCCAACTAGTTTCCTGTGAAGTGCAATTCAAAAAAAACCCAACCTAATACAACAGCTTTCTGAAGCTTAGGCCTAGCTGTGTTTTGCTGTTGACTTTAAACACAGTGGTCTTTACTAGTTTCAGGGCACCCTAGCAGCCGTAGTTGGCTTTGCTGCCATTGGAGAAGCTTGAAAATATCCCAGTACATTGTAGCTGGCAATGTTTAACCTATCGCAAATAATCTGACTTTAACCTCTGAGAGAACTGTTTAGATGTGTAAGAATCCCCAGGGATAACATATGTCTTTATGTATACTGGTAAACATAGTTACCAAAATGAGAACTCTAACAACTACGGAATAAAAAAAGGTGTAGTGCAACACATATGGCAAACAGTTCAATTTATAGTTGGTCTGCTGCAGCAAGAAGTTATACCACTACTGAATGCTTCTTGTAAGGCAGGAAACCTATGATTTTTCCAAATCTGAAGAGCTTGCATACAAGGGGAAGATTGGAAAAGATCCGTGGGATATAGCTGCTGCATGCTGGAATGATAATTGACTGTGGTGTGCCACTTCTCCTTCTGTGATGATGTACAGCTGGACTTGGTCTGAGAACAGCCTTGGTTATTAGCCACAGGATTGTCAAAATTTCTGCCAAAACAGACTGTTCTTAACAGCTTGTTTGACTGAAGTTCTTTTCGCTGCTTGTGTTCCCAGAATAGGTGTGTTTTTCAAACTGATACACAATGTTGAATGCACATGTGCTTTACAGTCACAATCATGTTGTATGCTTCATCCCTGTGCAAGTTGCATGAAATACAAGAAACACAATTTGCAATACTTTATTGGCTTGTGTGAATTATCAGTTCCATGGAAATATGCAGAAGTTACATCTGCTTGGTTTGAACAGTTTAGGTTTTATAACCACAGTCTATTATAGTCTTTTCCACAGGACACATACAAATATTTCCAGCAGCTGTGACTGCCACCAAACTACTGGGAGCAAGTGATCATTGCTCAGTCTCTGTAAATACAAAGAAATTAATAACAATCATGCCTTATGGTCATCACAAACATTATTCATTCTGCTTTACCTAATGCATTCTTTGGACTTAAATGCCCACTGACATCTCAACCAAAGCTGATATAAGTACAGGGATACAGTGTTAGTGATATAACTACAATCTGTGATGGTAATGTAAATAAGCTTGATATGTGCTATGATTTCAAAATAACTTGGGGTTACATTAATAACTTATAGGATAACTGCAGCAGATTTTGTAAACTTACAGTCTAACTATTTTATGCATTGGCAACTAAACTAATCTGTATTTACTGTTGAATCCCAATTTATTACTCACAGAATTCAAGGTGGATGGATAAGCATTGTTCGCTGCTTTTCCAACTTCTGCAGTTTTCTTTCCTGTTTTATTTTGACATGAATGCAGAGAGATGGTTTCAGAAATGTGGAAGGAGAAACATATGCTAAAAAAGAACCTCTTTTCAGAAAAGCCTAGAGGAGCTTCATAGCTAAGTCACTAATCATCCAAATGTGATACTGAAGAAGATACAGCAGGTTCTCAAAGGCCTTGCATAAATAACAAGATATACATACACAGTTCAGGAATGATTATTACAGCACCTTCTCAGTCCCAGTATCTGCATGTAATGTAAGTCGGGAGAGAAAGGGATGATAAGGGCAGAGAAGAACCGTTTTCACAGTATCAGCATAATAGTTCTGGCTATTACAGAAAGTAATGCTTCCAGTCTGGATCATCCTTGAATGGTGTGTCTCATGCAGGTGAAGTCAATGGAGTATCTATATAGTGCTTTAAGAGAGGTTCTGTCTCTTAATAGGGTTTTCCATCTCAATTGTCATCTCTCCCTAATTCAAATGCAAGTAGTCATTGCTGATGTTCATACCCATTAGGTAGAGATATGTGGAAATAAAGCAGGTGTGTGGTACACTGCTATTGCATATTGGCTAGCATTCTCTGAGCTTACCATAGTCAAAACAGAATTTTCCACATGCTGTCCAGGGCTGGCCATAATGGTAGCACTCCCTGAAATAATTATCAGGATTATTTATGCACTTATTTAGTTAGAGATATTTTCCAACTGCAGCAATTTCCAGATTTGCTCTCACATTAATAAAGTATATGGTTAGTAACAGAAGTAAACCACATTTCTTTGTGTCAGCCTTATGTGTGTGCAACTACATGCTTTCATACCTGATAAAATGACAACAAGCAAGATTCCATATACATTTGTCATGATTTAGCTCCATCTGGCAACTGAGTACCACACAAAATCAAGGTGCTGTAATTGTTGCTTCAGATACTTCCATGCGAGGGAGTGTGGCTGCTGTCCCTATTAGACCATCCTGCTTATTTTTCGCATCAGTGCCTACGGGACTAGTCCTACCATGCACAGGAAGCAGTGTAGGCCATGTGGTTCCTTAAAAGTACAAGCCCTGATTTCAGAGAAGTCTTTCAAACAGACTGAAACTTGGCAGATACAAGAATGAAACGGCAACAGCTGTAACATCACCTCTTACGTTGATATAGGTTCTGTAGATGTTATTCATCTCAGCAAAGGAAGTAAATTTATTAGCTGAAGAACATACAGACTGCAAGTTCATTCCATTTTTTACTTCCTTTAAAAAAAATAAATAAGTAGTGACTTTATGCTTGCAATATTTAAATATTTCATGCACCACACCAATCAGGAACACCTGTTAGATCTTTGGATTGGTATGCTGCCTACTAGCCTGCTACACTGTTAACATAGATGTTTGCCTGTTTTGCTGCAATAGTTACAGGATTGACAAGGTTATGTACAACCAACACACAGGCTAAATATATCGTAACGGCCTTAGTCGTGGCAGGCTGCTTTGACTGAGCAGTGCTCACTTGCAGTCCTCTAACTTGCAATTGAAACCTTTTGCTTGCTTGTTTTGCAGGAGCAATTTAACCAGGAAACGAGCTCAGCCACTTACTTGGCTTTCCCCGGATCATACCGCATGCTGTTGGCAGGCAAGCCCCCAAGCAGGGTTTGGGTCCCGTGTCACTTTCGGGAGATGGCTACCGCAGCAGCTCAAGAGTGAGGATGTGACAGCTTTCCATTCTTCTCCTGTTCCGGCCCGCTCTGCCTCCAGAGCGCTCCCTCCCTCTCACCTCTCACCGCGCTACCTCCTCGCTACCCGGGCTAGGCCCCTGCTCCCCCGGCCCTCCCGCCCGTTTGGCGGCGCGCGGCGCGGGCTCGGCTGAGGGGCGGGGCGCGCAGGAGGCGGCGCTCCCGCGCTCGCTCGCGCCGGCGGCGTGGGGCGCTCGCGGCTCGCGCCCGCAGCGCCGGCGCCGCGGCTCCGAGAGGACCGTTGGGGCCCGCGCGGGGCTGCGCTGGGCACGGGTCTGTGGTCAGACCGCCAGCGGAAAGGGAAAAGCGCGGCGTGTGCTCAGGGGCGCTGTGTGGTGTCCAGCCTGTGCGCCGGGGCCTGCCGCAGTGAAGCTACCGCTCCGTCCTGGGCGTCCATGGGCATGTTAGGCGTCCTCGTACGCAGACCCTCCGTGGGCTCCGTAAGGAGATGGTGCCTGCAGGCGGGAGGAGTCATGGGATGGAGGCGGCTGCCCTGGCACAGCAGCCTCGATAATGCCTGCAGTCTTGGCCCCAGCACTGAGGCAGCTCCCTGCACCCCATTCCACCAGCGGCCTCTCCCTCCTGCCCGACCCTCACCTGAGTCTCCTTTCCAGGCTCAGCCTGCCCTTGTGCAGGACGGACTGGGGAAGCAGGCGCTTGTTTGCGGACATTCTTCTAAGCAGTTTGAGCCTGTTTTGGCATTCATATGCTTAAAGAGAGATGGAGAACTTCCCACAACTAACGGCCTGTACTGTATGACATTTTATTTAAAAATAATTGAGTTTCTTCACATTTGCTAACAACCATAAAATTTCAGTTTTGAAAAAGTGCAAATTTTAGAATGATCAGCACTACCCACGGCAATTCTTGTTTGTACATTTCAAGCCTTCATTAGCACTTTCCCCCTAGGAGATCAGAAAGCTTCTAGCCCATTAGCGTCTGCGTTTTGATCTCACTATTGTATCTGAATACTAGTAGAAAGCATGGAAACAATTTTATGATTGAATGATTACAGCAGAATTCAGAACTGGTCTCATCTAACTCGGAAGTCATTGAAGATCACTGGAAAACACATCACTGGCAAAAAACTCCATAACCACAGAAGAAAAACATTTCAACTGAGCTACATTCAGGTCAGAGGCAAAAAAAGCTTAGTGCTCTGTCAGAAGTGTTAAATATCACTGATTGTAACCTGTTTAAGACTAAGAAAGTTTTAGCTAATGGGAGGAGTGTTTGATTTCCTTTCAGGGAATAAATGGGCCTAGAAAGTTAAAAGAGTTATCCTGATGCCATTCAACATGAAGGAGTTAAGATTCTTCTTTTCAGCTTTCTCAGTTCCATAGTCAAACATGAAACCTTCCTTACCAGTCTTGTAACTGAATCATAATTCTAGTGATTTCCTTTGGGTTACTTCCAGGTGCTGTGTGGAAAAAAAATCCCTTTTAAAGGAATATTAGTCCTCTGAAGTAAAATTCTGAGGTAAGATCATACTTCAAAGAAATACTCTGCAGTTTCATGAAGCATTTGGAGACCTATGATTTTAAAGGGCACAAAGGCTTTAAGAGACATAATTGTAGTTCCTGCTAACAGCGGAATGTATACATTCCGCATAAAGTTTACCAAATGTCAAAAAGATTGTATCTAGAAATGGGAGTACCTTGCAGAATTCTGTTTGCTGCCCAAATAAAACTTGCCACAGCAGAATTCCTTTCTTCTTTTCTCATTCTGCTTCAAGTCAGGCTCCAACTGTTCTTCATTAATAACACATTGTAGTGGTTTAAGCCCAGCCAGCAACACAGAACCATGCAGCCGCTGGCTCTCTCCCCCCCTTCCTCCCACTGCTCCTGGAGTGATGGGGAGGAGAATCAAAAGGATGTCACTCCCACTGGTTGAGATAACAGTCCAGTAACTAAGGTATAACACAAAACCACTGCTGCTACCACCAATAATAATGGTAAGGGAAATAACAAGGGAAGAGACTACAACCGCTCACCACCCGCCAACCGATACCCAGCTTGACCCGAACAGTGGTCTAACCCTTCTGGGTAACTGCCCCCAGTTTATATAGTGGGCATGACATGCTGTGGTTGGGAATACCTCTTTGGCTAGTTTGGGTCAGGTGTCCTGTCTCTGCTTCCTCCCCACTTCCCCTCCTCCCTGGCAGAGCATGAGACTCCCAAAGTCCTTGGTTAGAGTAAACACTATTTAGAAGCAACTAAAAACATTGGTGTTATCAGCGCTGTTCCCAGGCTGAAAGTCAAAACCACAGTACTGCACCAGCTATTAAGAAGGAGAAAAATGACAGCTACTGCTGAACCCAGGACACACATATAACATCTCTTGCAGTTTCTGTTCACAAGTGTGGTCCTTAAAAGTACAAGCACACATTAAAACTTCAGTTTGAAATTACTTTTCCTGCTTTCAGTGCAATCTGGTGTATCTGCTACATATCTGCTGTATGCTATAGCCTTCTTTCAGGATTATATACTTCAGACCTGTTTGTTTGGGCTAGTTTGAATCCCAGACCCCAGAGCCTACAATCTTTCTTTTACAAAGTAAATAACTTCACTATTTCTGTGTGATATAGGCAGATGCTATATATTTTCTTTTAGAACTGTCATAACTTTTTCCCTGTCTGGCACTGTCCTGGCAATCCCAAGCACAAATACAGGCTGGGTGGAGAATGGATTGGGAGCAGCCCTGAGGAGAAAGTTGGGTGTATTGGTTGATGAGAAGCTCAACATGACCTGCAATATGCACTTGCTGTCCAGAAAGCCAGCCATATGCTGGGCTGCATCAAGAGAAGCGTGACCAGCAGGACAAGGGAGGTGGTTTTCCCCTTCTGCTCCACTCTCATGAGACCCCACCTGGAGTGCTACATTCAGCTCTGGGGCCCCAACATGGGAAGGACATGGACCTGCTTGAGCAAGTCCAGAGAAGGGCCACAAACAGGAACAGTAGGCTGGAGCATTTCTCCTATGGAGACAGGCTGAGGGCTGGGCTTGTTCAGTCTGGAGAGGAGAAGAATCAGGGGAGACCTTGTAACAGTCTTCTAGTGCCTGAAGGGGTCCTACAAGAAATCTGGAGAGGGACTTTTTAAAAGGGCATGTAGTGATAGGACAAGGGATAATGACTTTAAACAGAAAGAGGGTAGATTTAGGTTATACAATAGGAAGAAGCTCTTTACTGTGAGCGTGGTGAGGTACTGGAACAGGTTGCCCAGAGAAGTTGCTCCATGCCTGGAAGTGTTCTAGGCCAGCTTGGACAGGGCTTTGAGCAATCTGACCTAGTGAAAGGTGTCCCTTCTCATGGCAGGGGGTTGGAACAAGATGATCTTTAAGATCCTTTCCAACTCAAACCATTATATGATTCTGTTTGAAGGTCTGCCTCACAACTCCCAATGCCATGCCTAATTTATTTGTACTTGCAGTGGAACAAAGACACAGAAAATAATATCAATTCAAAATGACAAGTGTTCCACCAAGCTGATATGTCTTTGTCACAGGATACTTCTGGCTGCCTATGGTGAGATTATGGAGAATATTTTGTATGCCCTGTAGGGGAAATGAATCCACACTCTAATCTCCTATATTTATTCTCGCCAGTCACAGACAACTTTCTCTGGCTGAAGCAGGGCTTTTTAGAGCTGTGCCCTCAGACTTTATCACTTCTGTTACAAACAGAAATCTACCCCAGCAGCTGAACCCACCAAGCTTGTGCAGGACAGTGACACTGTTGTCATTCAAAATGCAAATTTCATCACCCAAGTTCTCGTACTGTTTTGCATGCATATCGGGTGACAATGGTAATTAATCAAGAAAATGGCCATTTAACCTTCACTGCTGAGCTTCCAGAAGTGCTGAACTGTGTTGTATTATTAGCAGCCATTTGAGTGCTGTAGAGCAATGAAGACAGAAAAAGTTATCAAGAGTGAGATCTAGAAAGAGAAATTACTTCAGATGCAGTATTCTGGAAGACTTGAGAGCTGGCAGGTGCTTCTCAAATGCCAGTCAGTGTTAATTGTTGGTGCCAACCTTATTCTAGGTCTAGAATAAGGTTCTGGCAACTCTGATCTGAGAACTATCTGGTAATTTTATTCAGAATGTGATAGTAAAGAGAAAGGAGAAGGAGTTGCTTTTCATGTTCTGGTACTCTTACGATCTATAAAAGTGAGATGCTGACAAGCCATGCTGTTGAACTTATAGCATACAACCGTGGAGGAGGGCATGTGGAGGAATCTACCCTTGAATGTCAGCAGATAGTTGTTATGAACTGGATAGGCATCTCTTTGCAAGTGAAGCAAATACACATTCAGACACAAACAATGTATTTGTAACCATTTGTGAGGTTGATGTCTGTCTTACTGCTGAACAGTAGGAAGTGCCCTTCCTCATTGGTCCTGACTGTTTTAGGCTCTTCATGAGTTCCTACAACTTTCTGGGGAGAAGATACTAACCTTCTTTTCAGCTTTGCTGTGTGTTAGCTGGGGATATTCTTATTGTTGAAGTCACCTTTATATGGATATGAGAGTTGGCTGTTTCTGTGCAGCAGATAACTGAGCTTAGTCTAAAGGAAGTTTCTATTAAATATATTGCAGGAAATATTAACTAGTTCTTCATCAGCCATGAGATTAGTCATGTATATTTTAACATCTGCAATGGGGTATGCTGAATTCAGGTTGATATTAGTTTTCTGATGAAACTTCTGTGAACGTCTGCTCATCAGCCATAGCAGGAGGGTATGAAGAGCTATGAATGATGGTGGGCATTCACAGGGAATAATTATTGATAAATGGGTATAGACATGTTGTGTCTATCATTCAAGAAAAAACAACCAAACCATTATTTAGGTTTGAGTTTCTCCTTTGGTACCTATTGTATGCACTTCTGTTCAACGCACACAAAGGTTTAGTGCTCAGGCAGATCCACCAAGGGGACTGAGACCCAGTATGTGGGTATTTATGAAGTGCAGAACCTAGCCCTGCTTGCTGTCATGGCAGGCTCTAAACAGGCCATAGGTATCAGCTGACAAGTCAGTAGGCACAACACCTTGCATGCATATGGATGTCTGTGAAAATTTCTGTAATTGAGGTAGTAGGGATATTGTATTTGCAGGTTGAATCCAAAGACTGGTAAGGTCAGATATTCAGGTCTTGTGATTTGTGTCATTGTTTTCTTTACCAGGAAAATGGCACAAAAGCTCAGCATGAGGTGCCATGACTCCATCCCAGAGAGGAAAGGTAGAGACGAAGCTGAAAGCTTTGCTGCAAGAAAGATGATACCGGGTGATGAACACCAAGAGACCGATAATGCATACAATGAGAAACACTGAAAAATAGCTGGGAGGGGAGGGAGGGAATGTAGAAAGCAGAAGCAGAACAAGAGAGGCAGGCTTCTCCCCAGTGTAGTTCTAATTAGTCAAAGTGTAACTGAGCAAAAAAGGCTGGTGAGGAAACTTCTGCAAACCAGATAGAAAAGACGCCAGCAGATCCAATGCTCTCAAATACCACATCTTATGAGGACAAAGGCTTGCCCTGTCTGAAACAATGCCTCCATAGACTTATGACTTATTTCTATGAGTATGTTCCCAAAAGAATCAAGAGAGAAATCCTGCTGTCTCTGTCTAATCTTTCCTTCCCTAGGGGAAAATAGATGTAAAGGATGAGGCATCCATATTAGATAGTCTTATACGTAACTGTTGTCTCAAAAGATCGTTATTTCTCTCTCTAGAAGCAAAACACTGCCTAATGCAGGAATGATATGGGGGGTGTGCGTATGTGTTAATTGTTGGGCCAACACTGCACATCACTTTTGACAAAGAATGTTTGCTTTACTGATTGATACATGATAAATCTACTTGCCAGAGTAGCTGAACAGAGATCTTCTTTAGCCAAGCAGAGATTTTAAGATGGACGTCATTAGCCAAAGATGTACAGCTGTAATCAGATCACTTTGGAGTCTCAGGAATAGCTGTTTTTTCTTGTAGATTCAGAGATATTACTAGCTTAGTGTAGGAATGCTTTGAGCTTGCTCACCCATATTTGTAGTTTCATGCCTGTTTATGTAGGGGCAAATGCAAATGATCATACTATTGCATCATTAATCTAGACACTACTTGACATTTGTGCTCATGGCTGAGTAATTAGCAGCAGCTTCACTAAGATAGCAAAGGGAGGTGTGCAGGCCCTGGATTTGGGCAGTCTTTCCCCTAGTATTTCCCTGGTATGTGTTAAAAATACCATGAAATAACACAGGCACATAAGCCAGGAGAAAAGTTGGAAAGAAGATGCAGAAGAAAGGAGCTGGGTAGATCAAACACAAACAGGTTAAGCTGGAGAACATAAAAGAAAGCAGGAAGGGACAAAGAAAATTTAAAATGACTGTGAAGTGGTGGGGTAAGCACCAATACAGGCTTTCTTCTCAGAGTTTGCAGAAGCTTCTTTGCCACAGGACCACCTCATGCAGATATTCAGGACAGCCTGTTATTTCTGTGATGGCAGGCAACATGTTGCAGTGTTTTCATGTTACACTCACTTTTATAGATCAGTATGACAAGAAGTATTTGTACTGACACATTGCATTTGATTGCAGGAAAAGAATAATCTTGTGACGTGTCAGTCACCAGATGGCATTTTGAATGGAAAAACAAAACAAATCCATTATTTAATGCATATTCAAGGTTAATTTCATAGAGATACTCTTGGAACAAATAATTTTCTGTGGAAAGATGTATGTGTGTGTATGTGCGTGTCTTTGTCCAGTAGCTTGGGATTTAGGAGCAATAAGGATGAGTGGTGAAACTGTCAAAACTTCTGTGACTATATAAAAAAGATTCACATTTGTCTAAGTCGGTTATGAGTTAGAGATTGGACTAAAGGAATATAAATGTCTTTAGAAGCCTTCAAATGCTAAATCCATCAACTGAGTTTGGACAGAAAACTGATATGTCCAAGAATCAGCCTTGTGAATACATTGAAGAAAGATATCTGCACTAGTATCCTCTTGATTTAAGGAAAGAATGAGCATCATATTAGCTAGACTCTTCCTACTGGAAGAGGCTGTGAAGGTTTCATAATTATGTGCTTTTGTACTTTCAGATATATTGCCTTTTTTTTTCTTTTTTCTTTGCTCTATTGTATGATTTATGATGCATCCTTCCCTGAACCCTTTAATGTGCTTTGTCTAACCAGCTATATTTTACACTATAGTCACCTGGGATTATTCACCAAAGAGTGTATGCCCAGTACTTGAGAGGAACATGTGTGCTGTAAGGCAGGACTTGGTGTGGAAACATGCTGTTCTGGGTTGTAAATCATAGAATCATAGAATAGTTAGGGCTGGAAAGGACCTCAAGATCATCTAGTTCCATCCCCCCTGCCATGGGCAGGAACACCTCACACTAAACCATGTCAACCAAGGCTTCATCTAACCTGGCCTTGAACACTGCCAGGGATGGAGCACTCACAACCTCCCTGGGTAACCGATTCCAGTGCCTCACCACCCTAACAGGAAATAATTTGTTCCTTATATCCAATCTAAACTTCCCCTGTTTAAGTCTTAACCCATTACCTCTTATCACTACAGTCCCTAATGAATAGACCATCCCCAGCATCCCTATAGCCGCCCTTCAGATACTGGAAGGCTGCTATGAGGTCTCCACACAGCCTTTTCTTCTCCAGGCCGAACAGCCCCAACTTTCTCAGACTGTCTTCATATGGGAGGTGCTCAGCCTTGTGGCCCTTCTCTGGACTTGTATCAACAGTTCCATGTCCTTTTTATGCTGAGGACACCAGAACTGTACACAATACTCCCAAGTGAGGTCTCACGAGTGCAGAGTAGAGGGGCAAAAAAATTCAGGCAGCTCCAAAGCTCCACATGTTCTGGTATCTGTATTTTGAAGTCCAGATTAGTTGAAATCATTGCTTGAGCTTTGGCTGTGCACAGACGAGTCCTGGTACTCCTCTACACAGAAGCAGACAGCAAAGATACTTCTAGAAAATGGAAAAGAAATTCCTAGTTAACTGGAAAAAAAGAAGCAAGAATAAAAGTTTTGTATTTAAGTTTTGCACTGATGAAAACAGAGCTGGTAGAATGTACAGATAAAAGTCTAATGTGTTTAAAAATGAAAATAATTTCCAGTGTCAGTAATCTTTTCTTTTTCCTCTATGTCACTGTAGTCATTCTCAAAGACAGACCACTAATCCTGCTTACAGGGAGTGATGATCATTGCAGCTGCAAGAGTGAGGTCACTGATTTATGGAGGTTATAGCTCCATTTGGGAGCATGAGATGAAGAAGGAGAGTTGACTGAGATGGCTGCATAATTTGTGTCTACTGGTTTCCCTGAAGCAAGGATTTTTTAAATTCTGCTCCTACCAGTCTTTACAGCAGCCATTAGTTCTAGCTGAGAAGCAAGACTGATGTTGAATGGGAGACAGACAAAGCGTAGAGAAAGAATCAAATGGCATAAAAAAAAATACAGTATGAACAAGGGCTAACAGTACCTCCAAGATAATAGAATAATACCGCTTCAATAAATGAATACAGGAATTCGTAAAAAACATTTTTACCTGAGACCTATTAGTAATATGCCTCATCGTTTATTTAAACCTAAATCCCTATTTGAGACAGAACTGAAAGATGCATAACTAATAACAGGCTTTTTAAGCAATATGACCATGTTTTTATTAGGAAGGCTGGTACTTTGTGTTGCTCTGAGGGAACCCAAAGCACCCATGGACAACCTCTTCGCTGATGTGGCATAACACTAACAACAAAAGACAGCATCATTTACAGTGTAAGACTGATAAAGCCTTTGAAATCTGTAGATTTAAGAAAAGTGCTACATTTCCCCTGTACAATGGAGTAAGAATTTCTCATCCATTAGTCCACCCACAGTACCTCAAAACACCGTTATACCTTGGGATGTATAGGGAGGACTTCAGGAGGTCCAGTTCAGCTCCTGTTGTCATAGAAAGCATTTGTTTTGTGTTCATCTAACCTCAGATCCTGTTTGAAAGGACTTTGGTCTTACTCGACTTGATGGAGTTTGGTGTAATTTCATCAGAACATAGCCATAGAAAACATCAACACTGAAAGCCTGTAATTAGAGATAGTGGATTTCAGAAGCAAAATAAATTGTGAAGGCATCTCAGGAGATTAGATCACTGGAGTCAGCTGAAGTATGTTCAGTACCAACAGAAAACACTTGAAAACAAGTATCTGCTTCTTCATGTAATGGAGAGGAAAGGAAAAAAGACAATGTAGAAATTGCATTTTAATCTCCTGTTAGCCAAGTGTTCCTCTTTTATTTACTTCAGGAGACAGTGGATTAAGACTTGGGATGGGGAAATAGCCCAATTAAGGATTTTCCTCGAAGTTAACAGTATAGAAGAGCTGAAATTAATTTTCAAAATAGTGTATGTGTGGAACATACGTACCTTGAAAAACGCTTTTCCTCTTAATGCTTTGTAATAGCTAAAGTCAAAAGAAAATGGGGTTTCCTTTGGTATTTGAACTCTGTTCATTTGAGATAGTTTTTTGTGTAGGGTCTCTGAATGTACGGGAACTAACAATATAAATATGATGCCAGACAGTTTGATCAAACGTGGTTGACTGGACAGGATTTTGTCTGGGCAATACAGCTCACAGTATATAGTATGTGCTGCTGGTGTGTTCAACAAACACACAAAAAAAAATAATCAGTGTATCTCAGCATTGCCTCAGGCCTGCCACAAACGTTTAATAGACCAGGCTACAAAAAATAATTAAAAATTAAGGTTTGATTCCTAGCTCTGCAGAACCTAGACCATTATTGTTCCTGTATAAAACAGGGGGACACATTTCTTTACCTCACCCTTACTACTTGTAAAGAGGGAAGATGTAAAGGTGAAGCTTGCAAATGGGCCTTGTGATCTTAACTAACAGACTATTTTGACGGCCACAATCAATGTGATTGCTTGCTGTGCCCATCCTTACCTAGTGTGTGAGACCCTGCCAATCATCCTGGTCACCTGCTTCAATGGTGCGGAGAAGCCAGTTCTCATGGGGCTGAAGCTGTGACTCCATCTGTAACAAGTGAGGCTCTACTGGTGTCTGTGTTCGTAATGTTTTCAAGTGACAGAATATCTGTTTTAAGTCAATAAGCTGCACAGAAATCAACAATAAATGAGAAGAGACCGAGACAAAAGATGGTTGGTAGAAACAGGCAGGTGCTCTTTATTTCATGTGGCACAGCATTAGGCAGACAACCCAAGAAACAGTTTCTAACAAAAACCAAAACTATTGCTTATAGGAACCATCCCCCGAGCTAGGTCTACTGCCAACAGTGGCACTGAGATGTCCTTGCCTGTCCACTCTCATCTCCTCGCAGTTTGCGTATGCTCAGGCTGTATCTTAGCTGTGAGCACCCTTTCCAAGGAGGCTAACTTTTTAAGATACAATATCTTTAGACAGCATACATACTGTGCAGTATCACCAAAATACAATCTCCTCAAGCCATGCTAAAATATAACACTAACTCTGGAGAGAAGGCTGTGCAATCGCCTCACGTCTCTCTGAGGTAATACAAGGCTGTTTCTTAGGCGACGACATGAGGGGCACCTGAGGGAAGATCAATATGGCTTCAGAGTCTATCTTTAAACTCCTGATGCAGTAGTGAGAACCTGGCATGCCGTCTGTGGAGACACGGGGTGATTACCTCCTCCAGCCCTGGCTGCCACCGGGCACTGGTGACACCAGAGACCTAAGCCTACCATCACCACGAGGGCTGAGAACGGAGATGATCTTGGACTAGGAGGAGAGGTCAGTCAAAGATCACAACAGACTGTAATCTTTGTGTTGGGCATTAGGCAAGAGGTAAGCAATGATGGCGGTAAGGGGGAGTTACACAGCACTCTGGATTAAAGGCATGAAGAATGGCTGGTGGAAGGAAGATGTTTTAGAGGCTAAGGGCAAAGTTTTAAAAGCCTTGGGATATTACTTTTAATTATTATCTACAGGTTATTCTCTTTATATATACTATTTTTTTTTTTGTAAATTAAGAAAATATTTATTAACATGTCACTGAGTCAAATCCTGCTCTCCACTAAAGCCAACTACATTGACTTCAGTGTAAGGGAGCCCTGTGTAAACAATGAAGGGCAAATTTGGCCCTTTATGTCCTGAAAGGTCTGCTTGTACCCATTTCTTTTAATTCTGCAAGGAAACAGAGATTAAGGGTGAATTATTTGCTATGATTTTCTCTTGAGCTACCAGGGGAATGTCAATGAGATGTGTCAAAGGAGCAAGAAAAACGAACAGATAAGTACTGCTTTAAAGACAATTTTATCCATGTTGCAGAACAAAACTTCAAAACCAGAGTGGATCTGGACCAAGTGCTACTGGCCTTTACTTTCTAAGCAACCACAGTATCCTTTGTTTAGCTTCGGTGAAACAGTGCATAATCAGAGAAAACGGAAGGAACCAAATACTTCTTTTCCTCTGAAAACATCATATGCCCAGAGGCGAACACCGTCATCCCTTTGGCTGCTCTGCTAACTCCAACTGTCTGCACAGTGCAGTGTCAGCTGCTGAAGACAAAATATGTCTACTGTGCAAATGAATAAAACCTGTGGTGTCTTACAAATACAACTTAATGTTTTGAATATTAAAAAACACTAGGTGCTTTTAGACACAGAACAATACAATTTTGGATGCATTTACCACTTTTATTTCACTATGCAGAAACATACATTCACCATGTGTTGTGATGCAGCTGACAGTGTAATGGATGCTATCCCTTCAGTGGGTATTATAGCTGGACACTAATGAGTTTTCAGTGAACGTTCTGTACAGGTTAAGGCTTGACTCTGAACTAGATAGTAAATGTTGACCAGATTCTCAAACAGATTTTTTTCTTGTTTTCCTCTGAGAACAAAAGGGAAATCAATAGAAAACCATCACGGTTATTTCAGATTCATAATTTTCTAATGCTGCAAACTAAGTAAAATACAGATTTATTTTTTTTTCCTCCAAAATAACTACATATAATTTACAAGGTTAGGATCTGTGAAGGGTGACTGGAAGCTGACTCTGAACAATGCTGACAAAAATCATTAAAGTTAATACACTAAAATCATTACTACCTTATAAGGTATTCAGTCAGGTATACAAAGCACACTTTGTAAGCATTTAAATATTTCGATAAGAGTAAAGATTTGTCATTGTTTATCGGGCAGTAATAAAACCAGATGAAACAAATATAAGATTCAAGTTGTTTACTGAATAAACTGTGTTATTGGCACATCTAATGTGTGGTAAAACATTATACACAGTACCTATACAGCTTCTAGCATTTTGGGGGTAATCTTCATTTACAATATCTGTAAACAAAAGGCTTGCCACCTAACAAATTTTAATTTGTTTAGACTTTAATAAACTGTGAAAGGCTAGAACCGTTTATGTGTTACATGAGATCACTGTTTATATTGTTTATGAACGTGCAGGTATAGCTGAAAACTTAGACATTTTAAGAAAATTAAAAATGCTGCTTTTCTGTAATTTTATTGTTGCTTCATGCAATATTGTTTAACTGCTGCTGATTCAGATTGCTTTCTATGGGAAGGTATCTCTGCCAGTTTCTTAATTAATGGTCAAGATCAATTCTTCTGTACTGAAATTTTCCATAGACAGATACAAGTCAGTCAGGTTGGAACTGAGACTCCGTACAGGCTCTCGTATTCCTACTGGTGGGTATGTCTGGATTCATATGCAATCCAGGTTATTCCTGTGGGAAAGAGAATCAAGTTAATTATTTGAAGTAACTACACTCTTGCAAAAAAGATTCTGTCAATTTGTGCGTGTAACAAAAGCTGTCTGAAACGGCATCATCCCAGTATAAGCAACTTGGCCCAAATTCAAAGTCCACTGACGCCAATGAAAAGAATTAGTGACTTCAATAGACTTTTAAGCAAGCCACATTGTGTTGTCTCTGAAACAATTAGCAGAACACTACAAGAATCACAGCTACTCACTCCTCAGTGACTGGTTCCATCTTCCAAATAAATAACAGGTACTGAAATTCAGTTTTCTTTAGGGTCTGTATATCCAAAAGCAGGAGAGCAAAACAGCTTCAAAAGGTGCTGTGCATTATACTCTGTTACTTACACCAAGTGCTAGGGAATATATATTGTTTTAAGAACAAAATGCTGCTATTGACTTAAACAAATCAGACAAGCAGCTATTTTTTCCCATTATGCATACAGCATTCAAAGCAATTTGTGCAATGATGTTGGCATTAACGGCCTTTGCATAGCAGGTTAGTATGCATGACATGTTTTTGCACACAGAATAAATATAGTAATATTAAGACATCTGTTTAGCCAGCCACAACTAGAAGCATGCCTTTACCCAAAAAAAGAACTTGGCACAAAAAAAAGCTGCATTATCATCTCATTCTGATAAACAATGCTGCTTTAAAACACAAAATATTCTTTAAAATACAAGAAAGCCAAGACATCCAAATACTGACACACTAATTTGCTGGGTTTAAAGGTAAAATCAAAAGCACATTGGGTCACACCTTTGCAAGTTAGGAATTAAAACTTTCATTTGTAACATTATCTGCATGGGACATTTAAAAAGCAGCTGTACGCTTTTCCCTTGGCATTTTAAACAAAATGCGTACCTTTAAGAACAAAATAGATTTGTTCTTAAATGACATAGAAGCAGACAACAGATTTTTCTGACTTCAGAATTGGAAAATTAGACTATATCAAAGCATGGACAACGAGGACTTTCTAGAGAGCCAACAAAAGCAAATGAGTAGTTTATCTTTCTCCAGCTGGCATCACTGAATGAAGAAAGGTATTTAGAGCTGAATGTGGTTTACATTTAAATACCAGAACTGATAACAAGCACAAATGCAACTTGCGAATGCCAGTGAAAGAAAGGAAGGAATTAGAGGTGAACTATGGTAGGAAAACAACATTTGCAACATGCCAGCCCAGTAAATGCCTAGGAAAATCATCTAGTCCTCTTACCTGTGGTCAATCCTCCCCATCTTCTGGTGTGATTTCTGTCTCTTTATGTACCACTACTTTGGTCACTGACATGTCAGGGTGCTGCTCTTTGGCTTCTTTAATTGCCTGAGCCAGCGCCTATCCCAAGGAAACCACAGAAGGGCAAAAACAAAAAGGAGGTGGAACATGCATGATCAGTAGCAAGGTGGAGAGATTCATGAGATATTACACAATTTACAAATGAGGAAAATGATTAAAATATGGAATATACCATCAGTGATTTAACTACTAATCCAGTTTAACTTAAGGCATGCCAGTATGAATAGCATCTTTTAAAGCAATGTTTAGAAATATTCTCTTTGGCAGTCTTCAGGACAGCCTTTAGCAGTTTATAGACTTTACCTGATCATGATCAATATCTGCATCTCCTGTGATGACTATTCGTTTTTCAATTCTTGTCTCTGAGATGCCGCCTTTCACAGTCTAGATGGGAGGGACAAATGCATGTCAGTAACTTAAAGAGGGCTGCTGCTCACCCAGAGAATGCTCAGTGCAGGAACCCAGAGGTGACTGGACTGAACTATCTTAAACACTATGCACAAAGGGAATGACCCTGAACTGCAACCAGAGCAGCTCTGAAGTTAGCCTGCTCTGGACGGCCTATATGACCTCCAGAGGTCCTTCTAACATAGATAATTTTGATCGTAGTCAATCTGCACGTGTCAGAAGAGATGTTTGTATGCCAAAAATAGCAGTTATTCATGGTAAATTCATTCCATGAAAAAAGAATGGACATACAGACAGCTCATATTAAGACCTAGTTAAGTCCAGCTGCAGGCTTCAGAAGGACATACAGGGCAGTATGACCTCTCTATAGCTCACCTACTGAAGGGTGAATTTCACTATAGAAAGATGAAATCCTGTCCTCGGTGAACATTGGTAAGAGAGCTGTCAAGCACCAAGAGGGCCTCTCCTTAGGGAAGAACTATTATTTAGATCCTATCTTGGAACTTGGAAGACCCAGTATCGTTTGTGCAGCCATAAGCTTTTGGCTTGGTTGTTGGCAAATTCCTTAGCAACATGACAGTGGTGTCTGAGGTGACTTCATGTCCTGTTATGATTACATGATACATATTTACTATGTGCTTTCAACATTGTGCAGAGATAATAGCTCAAGACTCAGAGTTATAGTCATGTCAACAGAGACTCATTCTCAGGCAAATTATTCCTCCCAATATGATGCCAGCGTAGCTACACTGCTTCCAGTTCCAGACAGTATTTGCAGTTAAGTCTTTGCACAGCAACGTTTTGTGCTTGCACAGACACACCCAAGGGGTTTATGATTTTCAGAACTCTCGTCAAGCCCTTGGATGATGCGTTAGTGAAGCCAGTATAGTCAAAGACAGGTGAATGAAGACAAACATCCAAAACAGGATTTTGTCCAGACAGCATAAGCATGTGTCCATACCTTAAAAGAAATAATAGAACTGAAATTAACATATACGCTTGTGGAAAAAAAGCTCCCTGTTTTCTGATGACTCACTTTGGTGATATGTGTAGTGGTTGTAGTGCTGGTGGTTTCAGACGTGATAGTCTGTGCACTCATCAATACACCCGGTTCTGAGTCAGCACTGCAATCCACCTAGGGAACCAAAAGAGAAAACCAGTCACCAAAACCAAGATCCTGAGCACAGGGAGGTGAGAACTCGACTGGCTGAAGTTCCCTATTTCTACAGTTCTTCATAAAATGAGTATCTAATGCTA
Source organism: Lathamus discolor (assembly GCF_037157495.1). Taxonomy (NCBI): domain Eukaryota; kingdom Metazoa; phylum Chordata; class Aves; order Psittaciformes; family Psittacidae; genus Lathamus; species Lathamus discolor. The sequence continues at coordinate 109,032,267 of NC_088885.1, read as the reverse complement.
GGGATGTAACTGCTGTTAGGGTGATCGTGTGCCAGTATTTCTGCATCTGGAGACTTTCCTTCGCTTCTGGAAGGACAGATGAGAAGCTGGGGCCCTGAAATCTGTAGCTTCATCAATGTTCTCTAAAGGCCCCACACAAGGACATGAGAGTCACCCTTAGGTAACCTATTATGTACATCCTCCCCATACTAATATTTAATATTTGAACAATTTAGAATAGTTTACTTTAAAGCATACACTTAAAGATGGGTGAAGAAACATGGGCTCCTTAAAAGCATAATTCCTCTGGCTTTTACAGAATTTCTTACCTGAGAAGACTCATATGTAATGGTTTTTGTTTCTGTATGGACTACTGGCACTTCCTTTGTTGAAATTTCAAGGTTTTCCCCACCAGCAGGAACGCTACTGAAACTGATAGTCTCAGTCTTCACAACTGGTGACTGCATGAACAAAAACAGAAGGAATTGGAACATCTGGCAAAGCTTATGGATTTCTCAGAATGTTTGCTTTTTTTTTTTCCCTTTGGAAATGGAGGGGGAACAACTAAAAAATGGCCTGCACTTAAAACAATAAATTAAAAAAAAAAAAGGAGAGAAAATTCTCTGTTACAGTGGTACATGCATGTATATAGTGCTGGCCACATTTAGCACCATCCTGGATTTCATGAAAACAAACTTCAGAAAAGATCTAAGCACTACAAGAAGCAATGCACACAACCTGAAAGACAGGAGGCTCCCTCTGACCATGAGGAAACACCTTTTCACTGTAAGGTTGACCCAACACTGGCACAAGTTGCCCAGGGCACTTGTAGAGACTCCACCTGTGGAGATACTTAAATGCTGTCTGGACACAGTCCTGGGCAACAGGCTCTGGGTGACCCTGTTTGAGCAGGCAAGTTGCAGCAGATGACCTCCAGAGGTCTCTTCTAACCTCAAGTGTTCTGAGATTCTGTGATTCTGTATTAAAATGACAAGAGAACTAATCCTATCCAGGCTTAGTCTTCCATCCAGCTCTCAGATAAAAAAGCAAGAACAGTTTATTTTTTTTTAACCCTTCCGCAAAGCAGGTCTTAAAATTCTGCTCAGATAAGGAGCCTGGGTTAAGCCATAGCGCACTAATTTACAGCTATGCCAAGCATGGAAAAAAATGTATGTTTTCTGTCTTTGAGGACACATAAAACTTTGTCAATCTTGATGGGCTTCACAAAGAGAATGCCAGCTGAAAATGCCACCAAATTAGGCATGTCTCTGTAGCATGAAAAGCGCTTTTGGGTAAAACACGCATGGCATTTTCCCAGTGATGGAAACCAGCAACATGTCTTGCAGGTGCCACACAAGGAGGAAATAAGAGGAGAAACTGAGTAAAGACGCAATCATACAAGCTCAGTACGCCTTACTTTCCATTACAGAAATTATCTTAGTCCACTATTTCCCACATTCACAATTCAGAACAGACATGACTGTTTTAGTTACAAGTTACCTCAAAATGAGGTTTTCTTTCCAAAGACTCTGAAATGTGGACTGTTGTCCTGTGCTCCTCTGCCTGCTCACATGAAGCAGCAGCGACTCCTTCCTGTTTGGCTAGGGCTTTGCCAGCCTCCTCCCTTTTTTCCTCCTTTGCCCCCTCAGTCCCAGCAGAGCCCTCCTTCTCTTTCACGCCAGCAGCCACCACTGATGCTGCCTCAGCCTGGGCATCCAGCACAAGTCCAGCCGTTTTAGCAGGATCCCTGCTTGCACACACATCCATCCCGCGCCTTTCCTCGATAACTACAGTCTCCTGTACAACCTTCTTCACAATATCCTGATGTGGCTGAACTGACTGCTTCATTTCACTGGAAGTTATCTCCTGAGATGTTGTCGTGTCTATTCTCTGCAAGGAAGGAAAAGAAAAACCCCTCAGTGTCTGAACCAGACTATGCTACTTGCAATAGCTCCTCAGGTTAATGTACTGTGAACACAGATACAAAAATGGGTATTATATTTTGCCAGTTTATTTCTCTCACAGTGCATGGGTTTTCATTCTCGGGATGTTATCAGAATAGTAGAAATGAAAAACCAAGCAAAAACCTCATTTTTTAAAAGTGAAATGTCACAATGTTTCTCTTGTTGGCATTTTTGTCTGAGATATATAAAGGCAAAATACAGCACCCTGCAAAATGAACAAAATAAATTGAAATGAGAGAAAACAGTGGTTTGTTTTGTTTTTTTTTTTTCCCCATGAAGTTTCTATTGTGGTCTAACAAAAGAAAAGACACAGAACACATGCATTAGTTATGTAGTTTCCGAGTTATGCATAAAACCAGAAAACAAAACAAAAGCAAAAATAATTGGTGTGTGGTTATAACGCTGATGGAGGGAATCAAACGGCCACCTGAGCCCAGCTATGTGAAGTAGAAGTAACCCCTCCTATGAACTCAGTCGGTTTTCTCGCAGACTCTATTAAACTGAAGATATCTGAACCATCCAAGGTTTTTTCACTGGTGGACTGTTTAGTCTAAATAGACAAAGAAATGTAGAGTCATACACAGAAGAAAGGCAGACCCACATGCACAGACATGTTAATTGCTAAAACCGGAGGCAGAGACAGAGGAAAGGGAGAGAATGCTGCGGGAGCACAGAGAGGTTGGGAACAGGAACAAAATGGGAAAATAAATTAGAGCATATTCATAATGGCTGTAGTAAGCAGTAGTTACAAAGCATAGTTGTTAGCATTGGCGTTTTGCTGGTTCAAGCAAACCTTTTTTTTTTTCCCTTCTATTAACAAGCCACAGCAGCAATACTACATTTCAGTAACATGGATTTTAAATAAACCAGAAAGGTTGAAAGCCTTATATAATGTCTGCTTCAGACCGTGGATAGATTCAAAGTATGAGGGGAAAAAAATTAAGCTGGGCTGTCTGCTGTCAACGTAAAGCCAGGCAACAAGAGAACCAAAAAGTAGGGTGGTGTGAGGGGATTGCCTAAAAGAAGTCATGCTTTAAACTTTAAACCATGGCGTGAAGTCAAAGCCACTTGTTACCACTACTTTGGACGCAGACGACTCAGTAACATAGTGAGCAGTAGCAATGGTAAATGGCTGTTCTCTGGAATATCTCCACTCAGACAGGCTCTTATCTCGCCGGGCAAATGCCCCTGCTTTTACAGCTTCACTGCCAAGTTGTTTTTCTGCTTTGCCATGCTTCAAGCTTCTCAGTGTACCATGTAACTGCAAATCCTGGTCCATCTTGAGTGTCTTTCTCAAACTCTCTTCTTCAGGACTCTGTAACTGTAATTCTGCTTCCTTTATAGGTGCCAAAGAGTCAGACATCTTTCTTTTTGTGCTCTGCACGTCGGATCCCCACCTGGCTTTCTCATCAGTGACAGGCTTGAGGATTTCATACTCTGACACTACCGGAGTGGTTTTCACAGATTCTTGCACTTCCCTTTCAATTTTTTGCAAAGCTTCTACTGAAGGCTGTACTGCTTTCTCACCCTCTTTAGCTTTACTTGTCATGGTTACAATTTTCCCAGATACGGTATCATAGGACTTTCCTAGGGTGAGCATTTTCTGCTTATTCTCCTCTTTGGATTGTATTTCACTTTCCAAGTCCTCAAAGCTCTGCATTAGAATGGTACTGGATTTTAACATCTCAGGTGGAAGGGTAGTTTTACTGCTCACAGTCACTACTTTGTATGCCAGACTTTTTTTCGATTCACCATCAACTACCTCAGAGGGTACTTTGTCTATAATAACCCAATCCTCAGTGCCCTATATTTGAGATATAAAAGCTAAATTAGAATACCTGAAGGTTTATCTATACATCAGGAGCACTAAATCATGAAGACTTTCAAGAAATCAATGCCACCTCTTCTGAAAGCATATAATAACTTTTACCGCTCTACCTTTTAGAGCAGTTATCAAGCAAATAAACAGAATCAACTTAGGCAAAGTATGAATTCTTTGCATATTCTTTCCTATTAGAGGCCCATATGACATGGAAACAAAAAAAAATTACTTTTACCAAAGCAGAATAGCATTTTAGTGCATTATTTAAAATTATGATTGGAATCATCCTGAGGTTAAAAATCATGTATCTCAATGATTTGTAATGCTACGTCAAAAACAAATTACAAAAATAAGGCAAGTAAGCCCATTCAACTGTTCCTCAGCTGTCACAAACACACTGTTAGGAGGTTGTAGAACAGCATGCATTTGTATGTAGCCATAGTCTGCACTGAATTTCCTTGTTTTCATTAGAATAACATCAACCCTCTTTTGAATTGTTTAAATTGAGCAGTACAACACAGTAAACACAGTACTACTGAATATTCCGAAGGGAACTTAATGCAGTACCTTTTTTCTTCCTTATGCAAATACGCTATGGTATTCGCTTTGAGTATGCAATTGGCATCCACTTATTTGACCTGAAGACCATAACCTCTGTATTTAACCACGCAAATGGGGTAATTTAAAATTGAATGAATTAAAAATAACCTCTAGGTATGATGGGATACTTTTCTGGATAATGATTTGATGAGAAGTAACCAAAGTGCCAGCAGATTCTCCTTCCTGCAGCTTCTTCTCTAGCACACTTGGCTAATAGAAAAACCAATAAGAACACAAAGTTCACCATCACTCAGCATAATCTGAATTCACTTGACAGTATAAAGGAAATTCATTTTAATGACATAAGTGCCCGATTCACCATAATGTTCTCAGTGATGCTTATGCTGGAAACGCATGCACAACTGCAAACAACATCCACAAACAGCACCGTGCAAGTAGACTTCGGACTAGCAGAGAAATCAGTCTCTATTAGGAAGCCATAAGTTCTGGAGAGAACTCATTCCTCAGAATTTGGCCTCCATATTACATCTCTCTGGAACTTATGAAATAATAATAGTAAAAAAAAGGGGGGGTGAGGGGCTTAGAAAGGAAAAACTATAATAAAATAATAAATCATTGCCAGCCTGACTGCATTTCAAGAAAGTATTATTTGGTTTTACCTGCAATTCAAGGAATGTAGTACCTCCCTTCTGCAAAAATATGAGTTTTTCTGATTTTTCATTTTCTTCTTTGGTCTAATGTCAGGGGAATAAACGGTTTTAGTAAATGGAGGGTATAAAGTCCACTATACAATAGCTCATCATATATCTCTACAAATCTCATCATATTTCTCTACTCTACAAGTTATCAATTGCGTGGGAATTTAGGAAAAAGAATTAAACAGATGATTTTACAGAGGTTTCCAATAAGTGAAATCAGTGTCTCTGCAGTGAATGCAAGGCAGACACAAGGATACCATTTGTGCAACACAAAAACCATTAAACTGAGTAACATCTGGGTGTGGATGCACTGTGTTCATTTAATCTTTCATTGTTCATTTAACTGTGTCTGGTACCAACTTACATGGCCTCCATAAGTAACCTACAACAGGCCTTTCCACCTTCACCCTGGACTTAGCTCTCTCCTGAGTTTGCAGCCTTCTCTGCTGAAGCAGGCAGAAGGTGTGCCCTGAAGAGATTTCAGCTCTCCCTTTCTTTCTCCTTACAGGTATAAAAGGTCTCAGAGCCTTTTTCCTACACAGGAAGCTAATTATGGCTCTATTATCTCTATAGTGTCACACCAAAATCCTCCTCACTTTTATCCTATCATTCCTTACCAATGCTGTGAGGATAGTATCTCTGCAACTGAACCAACTGGGAAAGTTTTCTATGCTGGCAAGGCTCACTTTCCTAAGCCTTTTTTAGCCCAGCTTCTAGGCTGTCCACCTTTATCTTAGGCCAGAGCAAGTAAGCCCCTGCAGAGGAAAGCAGGTTTCTTGCCAAACTCTTTCTACCCACTTCAATGGCTAGTGTATTCATTAGACATGCCAATGGAAGTGCTATGTATGGCATAATAAAAGCATACTCTTCGAAGTATGTATACTCCATGTGCTCAGAAAGAAAGGTAGACATTTAAAGAAGGATACAAAACTAGAAACTAGAAAAAGGGAGAAATGGCTCATCTCCTTGACTGCAGTGAGATGCATAACTTGTTTATTTCTAAAGTGCTCGTTTAATCCAATCAAGGTCAGACTAAACACTGTCAAGGAGTTTGTTAGTATGATGGCCTTCATGTTCTGCAGCTATCTGGCCGCAATTACAGCAGATACTTGAAACTTTATTTTTCATAACTAATGAAAACCGAAGTATTTCCCCCGTTATTGTAAGAAACTAACTGGTGATGAGGCAGGCTTAAAGTCAAACTGACCAAATGCACAAAGGACACATTTTGAAATGACATATTTTCCCTTCTGTTCTTGTCTTCTTATAGTAAAGAGCTACAGGTAACAACACTGAATATTTTTTTAAGAGGATAGGCTAAGTTAAACATGTAACTTTGATTAGAAGAAGCTACTACATAATGCAGATCTATGTGCCCTCTATTCTGACTACCGCTGCTTCTCTCTGTCCTGGGTTCAGCAGTAGCAGTCATTTTTCTCCTTCTTAGTAGCTAGTGCAGCCTGTGTTTTGATCTTTTGGCCTGGGAACAGTGCTGATAACGCCGATGTTTTCAGTTGTTGCTCAAATGTTTGGTCTGGCCAAGGACTTTCTGAGCCTCATGCTCTGCCAGGGAGGAGGGGAGGCTGGGAGGAAGCAGAGACAGGACACCTGACCCAAACTAGCCAAAGAGGTATTCCATACCACAGCACGTCATGCCCAGGATGTAATGGGGAGTTACCCGGAAGGGCTAGGGACTGCAGGGTTGGACGAGGTATCGGTCGGTGCTCGGCTGGGGGGAGTGGGGTGAGTTATCTGTTGGCTGGTGCTGAGGTGTTGTATTCTTTCCTCTTGTTATTTCCTTTATCCTTATTATTATTGGTGGCAGCAGTAGTGATTTGTGTTATACCTTAGTTACTAAACTGTTCTTATCTCAACCCGTGGGAGTTGCATTCTTTTCGATTCTTCTCTCCATCCCTCCAGGAGCAGGGGGAGGGCAAGAAGTGGGGGAGTGAGTGAACGAGGTTTGTGGTTGGGTTTAAACCACAACACTCTCAGTATGTGCTCCAAGGTGCTGATTTTGACCTATGCATAACCTCAGTTTTTTCCTGAAAAATTCCTATCTCAGCATGACTTGTGAAGATACCATCCTGCTTAGCACTACCAAACAGGATGGCGAGATGTTATCTATTGCAGGGGTCCCTTAGTGCCAGAAGTCACCTCGGGGTTAGGCTCTGATAGCTCAAATAACACTCAGTTTTCCACAGAAACATGTTCATTTGGATGAGAATTTGTGGGGCAGCTGTAGTTTACTTAGATGCATATAAGATATAGTTACTGGACATGGCTTTTGAGCAAGTCATTTTCTTCCAGTGCAAAAAGAGACATATCAGGTAAGTACAACTCTTGCCCTTTCCCTTTCCAAATGAAATGTGTTTCCTCAGCCTGCATTTCCCAGGCACAGCTACAGGTTGGGCAGAGAAGAGATTCAGAGCAGCCATGTGGAGAAGGACTTGGGGGTGTCGGTTGATGAGAAAATGAACATGAGCCGGCTTCAGTGTGTGCTCGCAGCCCAGAAAGCCAACCGTATCCTGGGCTGCATCAAAAGGAGCGTGACCAGCAGGTTGAAGGAGGTGATCCTGCCCCTCTACTCTGCTCTTGTGAGACCTCACCTGGAGTATTGTGTGCAGTTCTGGTGTCCTCAACATAAAAAGGACATGGAACTGCTGGAACAAGTCCAGAGGAGGGCCACGAGGATGATCAGGGGACTGGAGCACCTCCCGTATGAAGAGAGGCTGAGAAAGTTGGGGCTGTTCAGCCTGGAGAAGAGAAGGCTGCATGGAGACCTCATAGCAGCCTTCCAGTATCTGAAGGGGGCCTATAGGAATGCTGGGGAGGGAGTCTTCATAGGGACTGTAGTGACAGGACAAGGGGTAAAGGGTTCAAACTTAAACAGGGGAAGTTTAGATTGGACATAAGGCAGAAGTTCTTCACTGTGACGGTGGTGAGGCATTGGAATCGGTTGCCCAGGGAAGTTGTGAATGCTCCATCCCTGGCAGTGTTCAAGGCCGGGTTGCACAGAGTCTTGTGTGGGATGGTTTAGTGTGAGGTGTCCCTGCCCATGGCAGGGGGGTTGGAACTAGATGATCTTGAGGTCCTTTCCAACTTTCCTTTCTAACTATTCTATGATGCTATAAGTAGGTAATGCTCTGCTACTGTCTGTGCATTTTAATAATAAATTGCTATTAATTTTTTAAAGTAATAAAGACATGAAATGAATTGGTGGGGTGCAGGTGTATGTTTGGTTCACCTGCACTCCTCTGAAGCTCTGCTAGCCAGCTGCTCCCTTTTCAACAGTTCCTTACATCCTAATATGTGAATCTTGTTCATTATACTTACAATCATACTTTTAAGAAAACCTGTATTATCGACTACAACCAAATGAAAATGGTCATAAGATCTGTTGTGATTTCTGACCAAGACAGTAGGAGCAACATTAAGACTCTTCATCACTCTCCAAAAGGTATGCTTTGGGCACCATATCTGCTTGTTAGGTATTTTAATCCAACGTGATGGCCACTCTAACATGTCTGATGCTTGTACCACCCACCCACTGTTTAGATGGGTATAATGTGGGAGAAGAGGAGCTGGGGCCTTTTTCTTGGCAGCATCCCTTTCCCTAGGAGGAGAAGCTGCCATGTGCTTGCTATCTGCGTGTCTCCAGGGATTCCTTTCTTCAGAAAGCTGTGGGTCTGCAATGCCAATCTTTAATTTGAGGTGGGAAAGAAGAAAACTCTTTTGAATTCTACTTTCCAGCCAATTTTTGCCGAGTTCCTTATAGCACCACACCAGTGCTGGGGGGATAAAAGCAAACTTTATGACCATCTCCTGGTCTGTAATGCTAAAACCAAGTGTTAACCATAAAGATGATTCCTGTGAGACAGAAACCAGACATCCATCCACAGTAGAATAAAAAACTTAATGTTCATGCAGACCACACGTGCATGTTTCTTTTTGCTCCACTGGATTTAAACCAAGACTCTGCTTTTTGTTGAAGATGTATGTATTTTATGGCAACATGAATATTACGTTGTCACCTCTACATCTCATTATCTACTCACAAACTAAATTAAAGGCAGCGTTTTAGTTGGCAAGTTTCTTGCAACCTCTTCAAGACTCCACAGTGAGCAAGATTTTTTCATGCATGCATGCTGCACGAAAATGCATACGCTTAGCAATCTGCATTGGGTCTTCAATGAAACGGTAGGCAGCAGACTGCAGCAACTATCGGTTCCCTTATGGAACTCTCCAGGCAGGTCTAATTATCATCATTATTTCTTCTCTGCCTTCTAAGACTGAGAGAATTCTGCCCTTTGCTCTGTATTTTCTTGTCACGCTTGGTACCATAACCCCATCCATCCCGCTACACCACTGCTCCCAACCAGTCACCATTATTTAAATCTTCTCTCCATCACCTTCATGGTTTCTTTCATGCATGGCTGGGCTTCCTCAAGCTCATCGAACCTGTTACAAAGCCTGCACTTCTCACCCTCAGAGAGACCCAATTCTGCCACGCAGCTTACAGTGAATTTCATACCCTAAATATGTATATAAAAGGTATCTGCTCTTTCTTGCATCTTTGTTACTAGAACCTGAGTCCTGAGAAAAGGGAGCACCTGCAAGTGGGGAATGGCCTCTACCTACGGCCTTTAACCTACTGAGAGCTATTATAAGTAAAAATGAATAGACAAATACATAATGAAGCCTTTCATCTCACGCTGACCTCTTCAGGCACTAGTGGTTCAATCATAGGAGCTTCCTCCTGCCTTGCTGCGAGCCGAACGGGAGATGTGGAAAGCCTCTTCTCCCACTCATTAGATACAGCCGTTTCTGTGGAGGTTTCCAAGAAGGTACGTTTCAGCTCGCTTATATTGGTCTGATGTTTCATCAGATCTTCCTGGGTTTTGTCTAGGTCCTGGACAGTTTTAAAAGAATAGAGCAGTTTGTAATACATCCTAAGCCAGCCAAATTTTTGAGCCAAAACACACAGTTTGGTTAGTAAAGAGGGAAGTAACATCTCAGGGAGCCGGGGAGCACAGCACTAACACAACACTCTGTGAAAATGTGGCATTTTGAAAGATAACAGCATAGCATATCTTGTACAAGTGAGCATAAATATACTCTTAAAAAGCTTGTCTGTATGGCTATAATTTACACCTGATAAAGAGGCTTCAAACAAACATACATATGCGCGTGGATGCACACATATATACGCGCACACATATATCTATATTTATAGTACAAGTTAGAGGAGTCATCATACTCTGAGAAAAAAAAATCTATTTAATTTATTAGCAGGTGGGAATACACAGTTCATGCATCATAGTGCAGATTCACAGTTTACCACTAAAACTAACACACATGTACGTACATGCACTGGTATATACCAATACCAACCTCTAACATAAGATTACTATGTTTGACATACACATTTTCACCCTGTATTCGCTTAATCAGACTATTCTGAAAGAAGTGAAAAAGAAAGGGAAAGGTAAGGGACACAGTATTGAAAGGATACAAAATGCTGTTTTCTACACATTTTTTCACAGAGAACCCACAATAACATGCTGAGAGAGGTGAACACCTCCAACATTGGTACTTTAGCAACATCTAGACCTTTCATTTCTGTACCTGTGCCTTTAGATCTCCGTCCTCCTCTTGATCCGACTGCCAGCATGAGAAAGATTGGAAAACAACACCTTACCCACTTGTAAGACTGAAAGCTTTAGGAAAGTCGGTGAGAGGAACACACTACAAGTTAAATTCACATTTTCTCTACGTTAAGGGCTTAAGGAGAAGGAGTAGACACACCGGCTGACTTTGCGCGGTTCCCCTAACTCAGAGCAAGCCTTCTCTTTTCAAATTTGTTACTTGTGAACAACGGACTCTTAAAACATTTTCCTTTTATAAATATTGGCGCATCCCACATTCATAGATCTCTTTGTCGAGAGCAGCAGTTTGACATTATCACCAAGATTACATCTGGTTTAGGATTGGACGGCAACAGCAAATTCTTTGGAAGTCCAAAATACCAGAGTTTAAATATGTGGCATTTCCTGGGCCACAGGAAAAGCCTGGCATAAACTCATCAAAGGCAAACCACCCACAATGCTTTTTACACAATGAAGCATATTTTATTTGCTTAAAATGCTATTACTCTAACCTCAGTCCCTTTCTGTATTTATGTAATTTTATTTCATATTTAGCCTGTATATATTCTTTCAGGAGCTATCTTCAATGTGGCCTTCTGGAATGACACAACACACCACATTTACTTCAGCTCACATTGTCAAAAGCAACACAATAAGCCCCAGTCCTGAGGGATGAATTTTCAGATGGCAAATATACTGTGTGTTTTAAAAAACAAGTATGCATAAGGAAAAATTAGGTTTACAGAGTCCTCTCCCCTGAAATAAAGACAGCAGCTACAGAGACTGTCACACATGTTTTAGGAACAAACTGAACATTTTAAACGTCATGTTTTTAGGATTATGTTTTAATTTCTGTAGGGCTCAAGGCCTGAACTTACAGAGTGCAAGAGGCACTTGAAAGCATTTTGTAATCCTGACTTGTCCCAACAGACTTTGTGAGAGCCCACCTGGAGCACAGTGTTCAGCTCCAGGGCCCCCCAGCACAAGGATATGGACCTGCTGGAGTCCAGAGGAGGGCCATGAAGATGGTCAGAGGGCTGGAGCACCTCTCCTGTGGGCAGGCTGAGAGAGTTGGGGCTGTTTAGCTGGAGAAGTGAAGGTTCTGGGGAGACCTTACAGCAGCTTCGAGTGCCTGAAGGGGTGCTAAAAGAAATCTGGACAGGGACGTTTTATAAGGGCCTGTAATGATGGGACAGGGGAGAATGACTTTAAACTGACAGAGGGGAGATTTAGATTAGGTGTTAGAAAGAAGTTCTTTACTGTGAGGGTGGTGAGGCCCTGGCACAGGTTGCCCAGAGAAGCTGTGGCTGCCCCATCCCTGGCACTGTTCAAGGCCAGGCTGGACGGGGCTTGAAGGAACCTCATCTAGTGGAAGGTGTCCCTGCCCACGGCAAGGGGGTTAGAACTAGATAAGCTTTCCAGTCCAAAAGATTCTATGATTCTATGTTGCTGCTCCACTTGGATTATTTTAATGCTCATGCTGCTATTTTATTGTTAATTTTTCATATAGTCCTAATTAGTCAAATGACCCATGGAAAAATCTGTTGATTACTTTATAATTCAGTTCAGCTCTATTCTGTCTACAGCCGAGGCCGAATTGTCCTGACGTGTCATACAGAGAATCTTTCCTTGATAATTTTAACAGTCTGAAATGTTAATGAGATCCTACTGAAACGTTACAGCAGTGTTTGTGGTAATACTTTGTCTTCTACCAGATGTCAGACCCAATTCTGCTCATGTTTGCAGCTGCGGGCATATTAATTATGAAAGCATTACATACACTTCAGTGGAGTCACATAGGTTTGAATTTGCCTGCACAGTCTTTACACCATGTTGTGGATATGAGGCTCCTCAGTGCTAAGAAAATACAATTTTCTTACGTTTCTCCTCTGAATACAATCCCTGGACTCTTGGTGGCAGTATATGGAGATGACATGTGACATTACAGTCAAGGAAAGCCTTAGATATTTAGAATGTGGAAATACCTTTATGTAGAGAACTTGAAAATGGTTTTGACTGTCTTTTCTCCTCTCTCCCTCACACACGAGGTGAAGATTACACGAGCAAACAAGCAAACATTAAAACCCAGGGCACAACCTGGCCAGACAGACCATCCAGGTGGGCTGTGTTGGTGGGCCTGCCTGCCACTGCCCTGCTATCTGCACAGTGCGGCCTTGCAGTTTCCAAATCAAATGCAGAGGTAAGAGGAACCTGTAGGGAGCACTGAAAACTCTAAACTCACACTCGCTCACACGCGCATGCACACACGCACAGAGAAGGATCCCGAACTGCCATAGGAAACATGCAGTTTAGCCCTCATGCCCAGGGCTGGGAAGAGATGAGGCAGAACACTCTCCCCTGCCATAACTGGGTGCCAGCGACTGTACAAACCTCGGTGGCAGTGGTCTCACCATCAGCTGCAGTATCCGTCTGCTCACTGTCAGTCTATTTGGTTAGACAAGTAACCGGGTTCCAAGAGGAAGGCAGGAATAAAGAATAAACCCAGCTCATCAGTACACGTGGCTCATATGGGGAACTGTTAAATTCAACATCCCTGTGAACTGCATTAGCATTGCTTTTCAAACCACGCACAAGTCAAAGAAGCAAAATAAAAATGCTATATTAGTAAACAGAACAGACTCAGAGGAAGACTCCAGGCGTACTGTACACAGTATATGGCTTTACTGGAACAAATTTATAAGCCAAATAAAACATTACTGGAAAAGTGTTATTTGAATAGCAATTTTTTTTCTTAAGAAAGCCAGGTGGCTTAAAAAAAATGGGGACAAAAAAGCTAATATTCTCTAAACAAACTTTTCCTCCCATAATAATTTCTTTAAAAGAAAATTACTCATTAAATTTTTGCTCTAGCCAATACAGATCAATTTGGCGGTTGACTTTTTATCCGGAAGGGGAAAGGATCATTAAAATAAATAAAAATAAAAGGCTACTTTAACAGTCACCTGACTTTCAGCCCCTCATTTGTACAGAAGTTGTTCTTGTCTCCACATTTATACACAATGAGGCTGTCTGCATTACCAAGGAGTTCAAGTAACTGTACCCCCAGCCCATCTACTGTCTGTCTGTGGAGTAATGGTAAGGCTCAGATCCCATTCGGTTCCAATAAAGAGCAGCTGATAGTTAGCAACAGTAAAAAGAAAGAAAACTGCCATTAAAAGAATAAAAAAATACTTCTCATTCCAATTAAGAATACGGATGAAGCAGGAGAAAAAGAAAAGTAATTCCCCCCCTTAAAAAAAAAAACCAAACCAAACCCAAACACTTACTAAGTAAGAATGAGAAAAATGAAACAAAGCACAGCATTGCACAGACTGATCTATCCCTGCTTTGCTCAACATCCTGAAGAAAGTTTAGTGGAGAATACAAATGTCAAGATTTAATAAATACAGAGTAGAGGATAGGTTACTACAGGCTGAGAAGAGACTTCAAATGACTATTTTTGATGTTATGCAAGCTTATGGAAAACTAGTAAGTAATCCAAGTGCTCTCTAGTTCCTCAGATTGGCACATCCCAGTTGTTTCAACATAAGTGAAAGCTCTGCTTTTGATTAGTGATTTTCTGTGGTCCTTAGATAATGTAAAGTAACCCAGGCAGGTAACGTAAAGCTAAGACAATACATCATCCTCAAATCGCACCGATATGAAACAACAGAAAAAAGCAATCTACTGGTAGATGGAGTACCAGTCTGAACTTTGAATCTCCTATCTTCTGATATTTCCCGACAACTCAAGTATTTCATAAAACTGCTTTTTTGATATTTTTGCATTGCTTTGTTTTATATCATTCATTCCTTTATATAACTTGTACTGCTTGTATGCCAGGCAGAAGAACAGGCGGGCATTTTGTACTATCTGGTTAAGTGCATGAATGCAAGTTACATGCAATATTCCAATCAATAACCACTAGACAGATCACTTTTATTTTTAAATGAAACTGTAATGCCAAAATAGTCTACCCAGATGGTCAAATTGTTTTCACTAAAGTGTTAGAAAATTGTTTCTTTATTAGTGAATGATCTCACAGCTTTACAACAGAAGATGTCCCTTCTCATAGCAGAGAGGGTGGACTAGATGACCTTAGAAGGTCCCTTCCAACCTGAACTGTTCTATGATGATTATAAGTAATTGTAAAGGTATGGCAATATAAAGAAAAAAAACCCTATGTATTGTCACTCCTTTTTACAAAAAAAAAAAAAAAAGGGGGGGGGGGGAGAGAAAAAAGAAAAGAGGAATTAATGAATGTAGGCATTTAAAAGGAATCAAAAGATTTGTGTCAAGGCACTGTAACATGAGTCTGGCACACAGGGTTCATTAAGAACTTGAAATTGGGAACATTACAGGAAAGTCAATAAAAATATCAGCTGCTAAGGTACAAACACAAAAGCTAATGAAATCTAAGGTTTGAGATTCTGTCTCTGACTGCACGGACTGCCTCCAGATGCACTGCTCAAGGGAGAACAGAACTCCAAATGGTATGAGATTGGTTCAGGATATTGCCTGTAGCCTTCTGCATCACTGTGAGCAATCTTTTGTGAACTAGAAGGAAAAAGCGGTCTTTATTTCTTTACCATGACAGCAATGAAATCCTAAATAAGGCACAAAATTCGCTTTATTGCAACATACATGTCTGCTAATAAGCCAATCAACAGCCATGGAGTTGAAGTCAGCATTACTGAGTTACTTGAAATAAATATCTGGGCTTATCGCAGAGCAGGGAATGGTGAATTGAGGCTGAGCAAGGCAGGTCTCCTCTGGAGTGGAGAGTAAGAAAGGTTGGGTTCAACTCCGAGACGGGCTGTAGTGCAGCTGCTGGTGGGGCTTGTGGGCAGGCAAGTGATTGAGCAGGAAGGGGAAGCAGCTATCTCTGGGGATGCTGCGGCTGCACCTCCTCTAAATTGTGATCATAATTGCTGTGATTTGTTTTGCCAATGTAATGCAGACATGCCCAAGTTTAAAACATATTCATTTTCATGCAATATTTTGAACGAGAAATACCCCCTGGATTAGGCACAAGTCTGTGTTGTCTGCCAGGAAGCACTGCCAGAATAATCACCCTCATAAAAGAGTGACACTCAAAAGCCTATTTAATACATTTTTATGCTCAATACTTCCTAACTTTACTAATGAAAAGAAGTGCTTATTTCTGAAAGTGGAACAGACCAATGCATTACATAAACACTGCCTCGTTATTGCCTTTGGAGCTGGCACTGTATTAATGCTGTTATTGCTATTAGATTAATCCAAGTGCAGAGCGAACGCAAATTGAGACCTAAATGCTGGCTCAAAGTGAGGACACAAAATGAGACAGCAACATTTTGGATGCCTTTTATCAGAAAATGCACATTA
Organism: Lathamus discolor; assembly: GCF_037157495.1. NCBI lineage: Eukaryota > Metazoa > Chordata > Aves > Psittaciformes > Psittacidae > Lathamus > Lathamus discolor. The sequence continues at coordinate 109,016,228 of NC_088885.1, read as the reverse complement.
TTTAGTTCTTAGGCATCAAAGAGCCAAAAGCATCTAAAAGCAATGTTTTTACAGGATAAATTGATATGACTTCTGGCTTTCTATAAAAAGGAAATGAATCCAGCACCAAGTCCTACAAAACCACCAGCAGCAGATTATACAAATGTTTAGATGCGCAAGTGGGTTTATTGAAGACAACTACAGTAACAGCATTGAAAAGTGGCCAAGATGACTTTATCAATGGCCAACTGGTCTGTGATTGTTTGATCTGCTTTTGTTTCTGTGGTTTTTTACATGGAACAAAGCTGTAGTTTTGAATTTGAAGATGAAGTGTAAAAAGGAAAAAGGAGGAAAACCTGAGCTCGTTATTTTATTCTGTCAACAAAGAACAACAGCACCAGCAGAAACTCAGATGCCAGTTACTCTGTTACCTAAACAAGCAGATTCCTTTCCTTCCTCCAGATATATTATCACATCCACAGTTCCCAGAACCACTGTGGACTCCTACTGTAGTTGGTTTATCTGCCTGTGATCACCCCGGTGGCTTGAGGCATTGGTTTCAAGAGTGCTAACTGAACACTGCAAATGGCAAGCTGGCCCACAGCTGTTGAGCAGCTGTCCCAATCTGACCTCTCACTGATATACTGGATTTAAGCATCTGGGCTCAGGCTACAGCTGACAGCCTCTTGAAAAGAGCTCAGTCTCCCTGAACATGCTAACGTTGGTGAGGGTGGCTGTTATTATTATTGGGTAGCTAGTTACATAAATATAATGTATATACATATGTATATGTAATTATGCAGGAAATTGTAGTTAATACCATCTAACTAGGTAACTATTCTAACCCTAGTATAAACTGATAGGGTGGAAAAAAAGGGCCCGTGTGGGTTCACATACAATACATCAGAGCTGATCAGTAGCAATTTGTTTAGTGCACTCTGCATCAGCTGACACAGTTTAAACCAAGCCACTTCCACACAGTGTTGTGCCTAACCCTAGGCCCCAAGCTGTGCTCCCAACACAACAAAAATAAGTAAAAAAATGAGGAAAAAAACTAAGCCCCAGACATAAAAAATAAACCAAACCCTCCCCTTCTAACATATCAGCACAGACAGAAATGAGGCTCTGAAAGTAGGACCACTATTGCAGCAATCTAACACTGGTTAGGACTGAAGCACTGAACACGAAAAAGAGTGTGTTCGATGCCGAGGTACACACCTCTTCCTCTGAACTGTCACTCAGGTCATTGGCAAGTGAGGCACTCAAGGAGGCCGCCTTGGGCTCCAGGTAGCAGAGGCACATAGCCAGAGGAAAGGAGAGAGTGAGGGCGTATGGCACTGAGAAAGAGGCAGAGAGCAGAAAGAAAAAAATGAAGAGGAAGCAAGGCACCAGGGAGGGGGAGCGGATGGGGAGGTAGTGCTGCACGCTGGCAGGCAGGAGGTTGGTTTCAGAGAGGTTAGGGAGCGACAGGTAGCCATCGTCATCCAGGAGGGAAGGAAATGACTCTGGAAGTTGCAAGGAGAAGGAGAACAGCGTTCCGCCTTTGCTGGCTTTTTGCTTATAGCTGAAAGCCACGTCTTGCTCAGCGGAGCACACTCGCCCCTTTCTGTCAGAGTCTGGCTCCGACTCGCCGTGCTTTGGGGCACTCTCTTTGGGCGCCTCACAACCTAAGGACTTTGTTCGAGTGCTCTCCTTGCATCTCCTGCGAAGCTTTGCTGAAGATACATGGGGGCCAGGCTGCGAGGATGGCAAGGGGTGGTGGGAGTCAGTGCCAAGCAAAGATGGCTGGTGACAGAGAAAGAGCAGCAAACAAGGCGCAAAAGCAAAAGGACAAAAAGAAAACTGTAATTAGTTAATTTTCCTTCGCGATGATAAATATTATAATATATATATAAAATTATAAACAGTATTTCAACACCACAGCTTTCTACTGAGTTAAATGGTGCTTGTTCCCGTGCTGCACACCACAGGTATTAGTGAATTGGGATTACAGCTTACAAAAGGCAACTTCTTGTTTCAGCATTTGTCTAGTCATCTGCAGTATGGGATTTACATATAAACCTTCATGGCCATATGTGGAGTCTCAGGTGCTGCCAATTTCCACTTACTGCAACACTGGCTTCAGATTATAAGGAGCTTTCAAACATGAAGCACATGGAGAGCAACAAAGAAATGAGGGAACATATTTCTAATACCAATACTGCTTGTGACAGTGCTCCTGCAGTCAGGAGGAGACCCAGTGGGGGCCAGATGCTTCCCATCTATGCCTTGGGCAGACTCAGAAGTCATAATTTAAATCACCAATGATTTTAAAACTGTATATGCCCAAATTCATCTATTACGGAATTAAAGAAAAAGTCTAGGTCCGAAACCCAACTAAAACACATTCTAGTTTTGGGGAGCACAAATCCATACACGATCTGTTACCATGGGAGAACCTGGACTAGCCTGATGCCTGCCCCAGCAGCCAGCTCCTCAGCATGGCTCCCACCACCACACAGGCTTGCCTTCTCTGGGCACCCCCACAGCCCTGCCCTCCCCTCTGCCCCTTTCCAGCCATGTGCCCTGCTGTCCCTCTATGCTGCTTCCAATGCACGTTAAAAGAAGGGAGCTGACCAGAGGGAGGTCCCTGCCCCACACAGCCACATCTCTTCACAGTTAAAAGATAACACAAAAGACCAATCAATAGCAAAGAAGTAAAAATGTACCCAATGCTTTTGCTATAAATTTTACCACAATGTGAAGAATTCTGACTACCAACAAGCAGGATTTGCTTTGATATGCTGCTTGTAGGGCATCCCACCAGTCTTTAAGGTCATTCAAGGACAAAAAATTGGTAGGAAGAGGGAGCGATTCAGCAGGAGGGGTGACTGTCACCTAACACTCTCCCTGCGTATCCCTCTTTAGGACAACAACCACCACTGCCACCAAAATACCCCAGTAAAACAGACCGGACACAATGCTGCTTCTGGCCAAAGGTAACTAGGTGCACTTAGCTGAAGTGACACACTGGCTCCATGACCAAAACCTAAGCGCCTGAACTGCTCCATCCACCACTCATCTCCCCAAAGAACTATAAAAGGCATTTCAACCTCACTGCCACTCGCAGCTCCCAAGAGCAAAATGAATTCAAAGCCAAAACAGCATTTGCCTGTACAAGATGGTGCCAAATCAGAGCCAACAAGCAGGATCTAAGTCTTAGACACAGGATGCATCAGTCCTAGCTACTAAGCCAAATCTTTAGCAGGTATATCAATTGGTAGGAATGGGATTTAAGCAAAATATTTACATGGAAGAGCTCCTTCCCTTTTTCTTAATGTTTCACTTCTCTCTTTTTTAACCAGAACAGTTAAAAACTCAATCTATCAGTTCAGGCAATCTATATTCCTGAATTAAGCAATGAGAACCAACCCTAAATTCAAACTGCTTGCAAATGTCTTCTTCACAGGCTTAATATAGTAACCTCAAGTCAAAATTTAATGCTGACGGACTCACAGGAGTTGATACGAGCTAAATACACAGAACTTCTCTTTATATTGTAAAGGCAAAAAAGCCGAAGTAAATTTATTCTTTGCTAATGTAGACTATTCACTTACTGACATCTTTGCAGTGTTAATATTTAGAATAACTTCTGGTACTAAAATACACATGGATAAAACAAAGGAAAAATGTCTTAGTGGAAAAGTTGAAAACCTGCCTCTAAAATTTATGTGCCCTTAAATAGGAATTGATTTTTAACTTGTCCTGTTTCTTGAGACCCTATTCTCTTTATGATGAATGACAAAGCTGCTAGCAAGTCCAGTGCAAACAGGACTGAGATCTCTATAGACTTATCAAACTGAAACCCTATTAACAGGTGTCTTAAACAGAACCCACCTCGTAAGCTGGGGGTTAAAATCATCTATTTGTACATGTTTAAGTACCATCAAAATACTGTCCTAAAAATATCTTTGACTATTTCTAGCCATATATAAAGAAGAGATGATCTTCTGAATGCAGCTGATCTCTCCACTTACCTAAATTAATAACCACTTGGAACACAGTTAGTTTCTATTGGGTATTTCCTGCATATTTGATTTTCATAAATACTTCTCCATGCAGAAACTAATGGAGTTTCAAGAAGACCCCAGTTTAATTTTACAGAGGTTATTTCTTTTCTAACTAATGCACAGTTACAGACCATACTTTAAACAGAAAGTATTTTCTCATGTTTGTTTCTGGTTTTTGGTATCTTAATTGTAACCCGTTTTGAGGAATTGATCCTTTAGCTATTTAGCTTATTCTGGCCTTAAACAATAAGGTTAGAAGTGCAGGTTCTAACACTTGCATGCATGACAGTTTTGTGGGTGTAAAGGCCTACATCAAGGTTTTTTCTCATAAATGAAGAGGGTAAATCTGACTTGTTTAGCAAGTGCATTCCACAGTACACCTTTTGTGTGATATGCTGGATTCAGTACTGTGTATTCTGTTTTCTTCTCCACAACATATAAGAAACAGAGGACATTTTATACCTGATCTGTTCTGATTCTACCTTATTTCTCTTCACTGTCAATCTCTGAAATTCAGTATCTTCTCTGTCCCCCTGCTCGATTTACTCCATCTTAATAACTCAGTAGGTATAATGCACAGCCGTATCTGTACGTGTATGAGGTGGGTGTAGGACTGGAGATGGTGAGGGATGAATAGCTTTAACATCTGAGCAGAGAATCATCGACAAAACCAGTTTTCTTCAGTGTAAAACTTCAAAAGAGGGAAGCAAATGCTTTTGCAAGCCAGAAAAAAAGAAAAAAGCTTATAATAGTATATTAATACCCAGAAGTTAATAGAGAAAAATGCTCACTGAAATACATGCAAGGAAATAGAGTGTTTTGAGAAGTAAATGAGAAAAATACAAGTTTAAAGCACAGAGCTACATACAAGAACACAGAGCTATTTTGTTGCCTTGTCAAAAAACAAAACCACGATGCCCATACTGAATTTAAAATATGACTGAAGACCAAAGGAGCAAAACGTGCACTGCCAAGCTACTTTCAGCTATTTGCTAAAGAGCTCTTGAATGCTGTGTAAAAACACTATGCTCAGTGTTAAACAAATTTAAAACAAAAAAGTCCAAGGCAGGAACCAACTTTTACAACATCATATGAAATGCAGAAGGAGTATAAAAATATTGATTCAAGACACGTATATACATGTACCTACACAGAATATACAACCGTGTGTACTCTAGTTTCCTTTCACAGAATGAGGGACTCCTTCCCTCCCTCCCTGACAATTCTGTGTTTCTCCAAGCACTCTCTAGGCAGGTCAGTTTAATACAAAACCCTCAAAACTCTACCTTGGTGTCATGGCGTACTGCCGAGACAGGGGTGACTTCCTCTGCTCTTTTCTTTTTGCTCTCTTCATCATCTTTCTCTTCTTCTGCCTTTTTCTCTGGGGTCACAGTGGTTATCAAGTTGGTCTGAGAGATGCCCTTTGTTGTGGCGTACTGGCCAGTACCAACCTCTGCAGCAGACACAGAATCCTTCATGTACATTTCATGGTTTTCATTCACTGATGCTAAAAGCAAATATTTAAAGAGGGAAAGTCTGAAATAGCTTTTGCTGAGAAGCTGCATAAAATTAAAAAGCTGGGTTAGTAAAACATTTAAGATATGCTGAAAACACAACTATGTCATGTTTCAGGAAATCAGAAGCATGTGCATACATTTAAATAAATTGTTTACTTGAAATAAAGCTTGTAGCTTTTATATGCATAAACATATATTATGGATGTGTATACACACATTAGTGTAGCTAATGTGCACATTACACGGTTGTTAAATGTTAGCAAGCCATTAAAAGTGCTGCTGTAGTAAAACATCAGAAAAAAAAAAAATCAATGTGTTGCCACAGTTATCAGGCAGGAAACATAAGGAGAACCAGCTATGACATCAGCCATGGGGGTGGAAGAGGGTTTTTTTATATCTGTCAGAATATAACATTGCAGATCAAATGCACGGTAAGTAATGTGCTGCATTAAAAAAACATGATAATATTGATGTAACACAGGCATAATATCTGAGAATCAAGAAACGGGATCTTTGTATTAACGAGTATTGAAGCCTGGTAGTTAAGTGAGCTCATTATCCTAAAAAATTCCGGGAAGTGATGACATTCAGTTCAGCAGATGAACCCAGAATATTTGAGGATGCAAATGTGCAATAATCTAGCACACTTAAATATATATAAGTGATTTTGAAACAAATAGTAAATTTACAGATAGAATGTAATCAAAACATTATTATACACACAGACCCCGCTCTTGACTATTATGTAACTGATTTCTAAGTCAATAGGACTACTCAAATTTATAGTTACTTGCATCTGCAACAGATGACAGGGCCAGGATGACAGTGTAATCATGAATCAGAATGTTACAGCCATGTTTGTGCTATAGTAATATTACTGAAGTAATCATAAGCATTGATTAAAAAACCTCTTTTCCCCATCTGCACTTATGCAAATTAACATCATAAAAACCTCGCAGAGTCTAACAAATGCTGGGGAAAAGCATTTAGGGTATTTTCTCTCTTGGGAATGAGCTTAGGAGGCAGGAGAAAGCAAAGGGAGGGAGACATTTTGTTTAAGATGCTGCAAACAAAATAACGCAGAAGGATAATTTCTGCTTTGAGACACATGCACAGCGATCAGGTCACCAGTTGCTTGGTAACGAGCAAGAAGCACATCAGAATTAGAAGATTCCAAAATAATTAATGACAAGCAGCACCTTTAGGGGGAGAAAAAAAGGCTTGTCACTAGTGTTCTTAAACCAAAGCTTCTCCCCCTCCCCACAATCAACTATACTCATTGCAATTCATTTGTGATGTTACGCAGAAAAGTTCACCTTTATTTTTATTTTTTTTTAATTCTGAATTTAGTCTCAGTCTTTTTTTCTACAAAAATAAACTGCAGCCACTTTTTACTCAACAGCCAACAACAGTAACAGCTGAAGAAGTAGCTGAGACTCTGAATCACATGCTGGCTTAAACTAGAGGATCAGCAGAACCATGACCTCCATCAACCACGGAGAAAGAGAGAAGGAGGAAGAACGTACTATTAACCTGTGTATGTTACTCCCCATCTCACATCCTCAAAAGAAATGCATGGAAAAAGCCTGTTAGTGCTCACCCAAATTGGACATGAGAGAACTGGAAGCCAGTGTCAAGGGAAATATTTAATTTATGAATTGGAACATAAATGAAAAACCTACACAGGAACAAAAGCCAAATTAAACCAAACCCAAAGAGCTACTCCTGCAAACCCTGAAAAAGTGTTGAAGCTTGACTTGCTCAGGCAGGCAGGTCCAGGCTGGCAAGTCCAGGCTCCTCATCCTTCCACAAAGCAGGGAAGTGCTTTGCAGGTGTGAGGCCAAGGACAGAAGCTCCACAAAGAGTGGGCTGCCAATGGCCTCCTCCAGGCAAACAGTGTAAGTACTCCAGCAGTACACTGAGCACTATTTCTCTGTATCCTCTCCTACCCCTGCAGTGAATATGGAGGTACTCACAACCTCCACTCAGCTGAAGCCCAAGGAGATGAGATGACAAGAGGCTTACACCGAACCCAAAGCAGTGACCACCACGATGATATCTTTTGACAGTGTCAATTGAGATGGCCTTACCCCCATCTAAGCTTCGAGACATAGTATAACGTTTACTAGAAGAGCGTTCAAAGTAAGGTGCAGGACGGTCTATGAGGGCACTGGCTCTTCTCGTCTGGGCCTGCGTCCGGCCACTGTAGCGAAACTTGGAGCCCAGTGTGAGGAACTTCTTTGGAGGTGCTTCTGGCAGCAGGAGCCTAAAACACACCAAGCAGTGCACCCATTACTCCGCCTCCTCCAAAAATCAGTCCACTATTTCTGCAGAGGAGAGAAGACAACTGTTGGGTATCACTCTCTATCATAACTTGTGCCTCACAGGTCTGCAGCTAAAAGGGAATCAAACGATGCCCCTCATACAGCATGACAAAACTGCTTAGCTAATGCATTTGAAGAGCTGAGTTCTTCCTAGCAGGCAAGAATCACCCAGTCCCTTCATGCTTCAAAATCAGATTTATTATTTTCTAATCACCAAAACTAAAAACAAGTTACTCCTTGTATCAGGGACTCTGATCTGCACTGAATCATACAATCGTAGAATGGTCTGGGTTGGAAGGGACCTTAAAGATCATCTTGTTCCAACCCCCCTGCCACAGTGAGGGACGCTTCACCCTAGAGCATGTCACCTAAGGCTCTGTCCAACCTTGCCTTGAACACTGCCAGAGATGGAGCATTTACCACTTTTTTGGGCAACCTGTTCCAGTGCTTTATACTCCAGATTTAAAATGGTGCTGCTACACTGAAGACAGGGCCAGAGCAAATGTCCAATGTATGCCAGGCAGTATTCATTCACAGGGGAGGCAGACATTTTTCAGGTTAGAGCCTTCTCATCCTCTCTATTTTGGCTATGTGAATTTGCAATTCCCTTTGCCAATGGAAAAAAGCCATTCTCGTGCAATGAAGTTTATGGTTTAGACACTGTTATTCCATTAAAAATCAGAAAACACCCCAAAAATGCACACTCAATTTCTTTTTAGATCTTTTGCTGCTAAGATTGCATTTCATATGAACATACAGACAGGCTGAACCAATAGTTTTAAGAAAAAAGAGGAATTCTTCAGTCTTCACAAACATCTTTAGAGGGGTTCCTAAGCACTGGAAGCCCTTTCACATCACCAAAAGTCTCACGCTTTTGAGTTTCCATTGTTAAGTATCTCTTTACTGACTATCTTAACACAAACAAATTACAGCATCTATTCCACTACCCCAAACTTTTCTCAGGTCCTCTTAGATGTCAAAAACACAGCTGCACAATCCCTCAGTAATACAAAAATGACAGCTATGGCTTGGATATTCTGGTGACTACAAATACACCACTGAACACTGTCTGTATTTTCATTTGAAATGAAATATATATATATATATTTTTTTTTCTTAGACTCTTACCCACATCCCCCAGTTGTTCTCCCTATACAAGCATATGTGCAGAAGTGCAGCAGATTCCTTCGTCTCTTTAATTATAGCAGCTGATAATATCGTGGCACAGATAAAGCAAAACAATTAATTGGGACCATATGGTGATTTTAAACAGTATCTATCGAAATAGTATGAATAATTTGGGTGAAACATTTAAAATTTTGCAGAAGCAATAACCTTCCCTCGTCTGCTCAGAGATGCTTCATGATCAGTAAGACAATTTGATTTGAAGGGGTTTGCCACCGCTGACAAAACTCGTCTTTTCTGTTGCATTTTATACCACACCTTTAGGAAAAGAAATCCACATACCTGAAAAATGTATGGTGCTCAACACACACTTTCCATAAGCGCTTTGCAGCACGGTGATTTGGCAACTTAAACCCAATAGTGCTTTCAAACTGCTCAAACTAGGCAGGAAAAAAAGAGAAATTTTAGAGAAAGAAAAGAAAAAACAGAAAACGAATAGATGCTGTGCCTCTATTTTTACACAGTGTACACAGGATCATCTTCATTTCCTCCATCTATATCACCTTACTGGAAGGGTGTATATAACCACATACATACACATCCTATAGACTACCATGTCTGGGAAGGAAGCCGTGAGTAATAACCAATGAGAATGTTTTTTGGGGGAAAACACAGATAATGAGCAAGAGGCTTTTGATGGTGACAGTGATGTTTTATGCCCTACAGTAACGAAGATGACTTGGGAGACTTCTGAGAAAAACATCATCTAAGTGTTTTAGCCCTGTTGTTTTAACTTTACCAGGTAACAGTGGGAAACCTGATAACAGTCTGGAAGGCAGCAATAGTCCCCAGGGACTGATGTGGTCTCATGCAGCCTTAGATTAAGGAGATTCACAGTGAAAGTACAGTTAGTAAATCACAATGGTTTTAGCTAATTTATCTCCTGGAGAGGATGAGGAAAAGACAGGTAATTGAGAAGAGTCGGCTGGGGATACTAAGAGAGCTTTGTAGATTGTGCTGCAGATATATATATATTCCAGAAGGAAAAACTGTGCCAATTACAAGTACTGTAGCAAGTTGATGGCTAGATGCAGATAGACGAGTAGGTGAAATAGTGTTGCTGCAACTGGGGAAAGGAAGGCAGAAGAGCACTTGTAGGGAAGCCTGGATCCCTATGTGGAGCTGACAGAAAGAAACAAGGCAGGAAACAGCAAAACAATAAAGAAGACATAAGTGATACAGGGGATCATGAATCACATTATCATCAAATGTGATTTGGGTAGAGAGTGCATTGATTATTTTGCATGAGGAACTATGACCTGGTCACAGGAGGCCACATACCAAGACCAGCAGAGCTCAACATGCTTTAGTGGTGGAGAGCTTGAGTGCAGGCACAGGGAACAACACTGGCTGTGTGTTTTGGTTTTAAAACCAAACTCAAGACTGGGAAGTTTTCAGTCCCTGGGGCAGGTGGGGGGCCCCAGGAGATTTTCCAGGTCATTTATGAAGTCAGTTCTGGGGACGCTGGCTCAGACCCCATCTGCCATACTGCATTAAGGAAGAAATGCCAGTCCTCATGCAGGCACTTTCTCTCCCACTAAAATGGATATGGGTTTTCCATCTATTGCACACTGGTTACTGTACCAGCACTTAAAATGGAGATGTGCCTTTGCCTATGGTGATCCTGAACTCCTCCTGGGATTTTTCCTAAGATTTATGATTTTATCTATGGGCTAACACACGCTCAATCCATGAGGTAGGTGTTTGCTGTGCATCGGGCTGAGCCACGAGAGGGCACTCACTGTACAAGATTTCACATCCCCTTCTCCAGAGCCAGACCCGGAGCTCCAGTGGGGCTGGGAGGGCTCGTGTGGAGCTACCAGAAGTGCTCAGTGATAGATGCCTGGCTGCTTTTTAACCAGTCACTGGATTTCTGTTCCAACTCCAAATGTACTGGTCTGATATGCTCATAAAATTCGGTATGACTGTCTACATCTCCTAGTGGGTAAGATGAAAGGATGCTAATTTAACAGTGTGAAGGTGGGTAACAAGCACGCCGTGAAAAAACAATGTATTACTTAAATTCCCGAAGTATTCATAATATGGATGAGCTTTTCATATGCAGATGGCCATACTTTATGTTAGTTCATGGATGTAAACATAGAAACACCAAAGGTTTTACCTGTATTTTAAGTATTTACCTAATCTTCCCAAAGAAAATCAGCATATAACATGTAAATGGAGAGGAATATTAAAGGCTTGTAAGACATGACAAATCAGCAAACAGAACATGGGCTTTTTGAAAATGTTCATTCACTAAAGAGTGTCCTTACCTCCCCTGGTCGGATTTTGATGTAGAAGTTGTTCCTTTTGTAGGAGATTTTCAGAACCTTTGGCCATGCAAATCTATTTATTCTGAGTCTGTCTCGATATATTAAAAGACCACTTGCACAAACTCCTAACATGATTTCCACTCCTTCAGAATCCTGGAAAGGCAAGTAATGCACTTTGTTAAATACTCTTCTCCTTACATCTTACAGTACTACAGATTCTTACATACTGTGTTTCTATCTGAGCTATGTCTTTTTAATGCATCAGCTGTAGTGACCTGATTTCTGAGAGCTACCCTACTCACTGACTGCATTCATGCAAGTAATAGTAAGGTCGGGCAGGAAGCGTTGTGAATGTTTCCTTATATTTTACAAAGACTCCAAAAGGAGGGGGACAATTTTAGATGCTATTAAAAGAATGATATTAACCATATAGCAACATTTTATTAGCATAACAAAAAAGTGTTATTAGCATAAATACCAGATTGAAAGTAAGTGGGATGGCATACAAATTTACTTCTCCTGGCATCACTCATCTCTATGACTAAGCCTTGTGAATCCTTAGATAGATTTTTTTCTTCCATAGTTTGCTGGTCTTGGCTTTCATTTGTTTGTCAGTTTCTCTAATGCTGTTGTGCCTATGCTCAGTATTTTCACTTTGAAATGTGCAGAAGGTTAGGCATTTGGATCAGAAAGTCTTTCAAAAGTGTGCGACCATGCCTGTGCTATAACCCATGTTTTGACAGAGAAGCTGTAGGTCAGACACATTAGCACTACGAAAGATTTGGCCACAGCCTTGTCAGAATATACTCATAAATATGTGATTTTTTTAAGTAAGAAGTACACATTTCTCTTCCCTTTAGAAGACTTCAAATAGTCTAAACTCAGTCTTCACTGTTTGCTTTCACCACTAGCCTATATAATTCTGTGGGGTTTTTTATTTAGCTGAGTGCTAATATTGCCAGAGAAAAAAAGGATCTACCTTGAAGCACAGAGTTCTTCAGTAATTATTTTAAAATAACTTAGTTATAAAAGCCCAGCAACAGAAGCTATGAAGACATCACCCTATGATAATCGTGACATTAATTCATCGTTTTCCTTTGGTTTTCCTGGCAAGCCATCTTTTAGGCACACAGTGAAAATCTGATGACATTTTAAGATGAACACAAAGGCACGCATGGCCACTCATGATGAAAAGGCAGATACAGCTCAGATCGAAACACAAAAAAATACATACCCCACGTCTGTTTTAAAATCAGAGACACAACACAGAACTAGTGCCTCAAAGTCACTCCTGTGTTAGACAACAAACCAAGAGAGGATGTGTGTTCAAATAATCATAGAATCACCCCTCAAAAGTAGATTTTTCCTAAATAAATCTCTCATGTGGCATCACTGTCAGGCAGTACATATAAAAGACAAAGCTAATCTTTTTCAGTGGTCTTTAGTTTCAGTTTTCTAAGCAAAGCATAATGTCTAAATACAGTGAACACATTCTAAAAAAGGGAAGTCTCATTGCCAGCAATCCCACTGTATGGCCAATGCCTGAAATGCACATGTGCTCACATGCAGCACACAGATGCGGGTGCAAGGGGCTCCTTTTGATGCACTTTCTCGACAGTTTGTTGAGCAATGCCTTCTTCCTTTACCCCCACCTTTGCAGCAGATGTAACTCCATTCAAGGCTTCTGTTACTTGTCAGTGTCAAAGACTGCTTTTCAACATGATTCTTACTACTGATGTAAAACGAAACCTAACTAAAAGAATTTGGCTTTTTTCAGGAGTGATGTGGTTGCATGGAAAACTGTTAGCCCTAATGCGGAAGCACCAAGATGCTGAGCTGCACATCCCTGCAGCTCTGCATACAAATGGGGCTTTATCGGAGTGGTGACAGCCCAGAGAGCAAATCTGTCTATTTAAGCACATTTTTTATCATAGCATAGTGTTGGGCAATTGAGAAGTAGTTTTAACAGCAGCTGGTGAGTCCAGCATCTGTTGAATACCTAAGATATTGGCACAGCCTTAATGAATTGACATTTATGTAGAGACATCTGCCACAGCGCGATTTTCGAAAAGGCATCCACAGAAATATTTGTCCTATAGCCTGATACCATCAGATCTCACAGGCAGACCTAATTACAACTAAACATTACTTCTCACGCAGTCTACTTTTGCCACCTTCAGATCAGTTTCCAAGATTACCATTGCATTTCTTAACCCACAGACAGACCCAATTTGGTTACCACTTAGAATCACAGAATCATAGAATAGTTAGTTTCTTCAGCTTTTCTGATTCATGAACATCACTTTAGAGGGAGATTAGCTTGGCTACCCACTTTTCATAAGACAAACATAAGAGTAAGACTGGATAGTAATATTTTCTAGGAAAAAAATAAAACTCAGGATATCCTTTCTTAAATTCCACAGCCTTTCTCGAATATCCTGAAAAAAAATACTTAGGCCTTAATGCGATGCTATGTTAAATTATCAGTAGCAAAGTCTGCAATGTATTTAGAACAGGAACTCACTTGGCTGCTGTTCTGAAGATTTCTTTGTGTCAGAAAAAGAATGTTGAAAAAAAGCTACTGAGCGACATTCACCAGTCCATTTCTACCTCTGCTCCAAATGCGCCTCAAGATTTTGCGCCTATCTGCAAGACACAGGGAAGGCAGCGGCATGCCTCCTGGCAGAGTGTTGCCCATTGAACCATGCCCAGATTTTTCATTTTCAGTGAAGGCAATTAACAGAACACAAAAGATTGCCTTGGATTCTGTAACACACATGCACAGCTCCTATGAAATGCCCCAGGGACACCGTTGCAAACCCTCTCAAGATCCAAGCTGCAGATTTATCTTGGTTCTTGAAAGGATCTGCTGCAGCACAAAACCAGGCTCACAATAATTTGACCTTTACAGAAAATGCAGCACTTTCCACAGCTCAGGATTCTTTGTTCAGCACTCATTTGTTAAGGATGCTAACCTCGAAGATGTTAAAATCCATTAGCTTTTCTTTGAAGAGTGAAGAAAAATAATCATTTATTTGGAAAAAAAAACCACAAAGAAAGAAAAAACAGACAACCAACACTATTCTGGTAGGTGGCTCTCCCAAGCCACAATAAGAATGACCATGTTTTATTCATAACTTAACCTACGAATGATTAGAGAAACTACTTTATCATGGGAGAATGTTTCCAGTGGAATTATTGCCCTTCCAGCCAAGTGCAAGACCACACTTCAAAACAGAGAGAAGCAACTGTGTCCCCACTGTGATCAATCTGATTAGGTTTCCAGCACAGCTAAATGATTGCTTGAAAGTCCTCTGCAGTGTTAGAAATGATCTGCTTATCTAGTTAAGATACCATCGTTGGATATTAGATTAGAAAATGAAACGACAGTTGGTCACTCTCTGGACAGCTTCTGAAATCCCTCCTTGTTACTCAGTTCACTCAGAATTTTCCCGAAGGATCTGGTTGTTTAATCAACATGAAAGGTTCATGTGCAACATCCTCCAATCTATAGGCTAAGTTACGTTTCAGCTACAAGATATATTTATGCTTATCCCATGAGTCACCTTTCTTTGTGTTGACACATGATTTATCCCACAAAATGCCTGTCTAAAAACAAGAAGAAAGAATAAATCATGGAGTCCATGCAGACTCAAGTGCTATGTCACAGGATAAAGATGACCGGTGAAAGAACTGGAGTACATACCTTGGCATGATGGAGATCTACTCCATACATTGACAGTTTTTTGGCATTCTCCAGGAAATGCATCTCAGCCTCTGCAGGTGTCATTCCCCTGAGGAAAAGGACCCAATGCAGCATCATTATTAAGGAAACAGAATCCAAAATAAAATCCAGCAGCTGGAAAACATTTTCAGCCTTACAGAAGCAGCACATCCCTTAGGTAGTAAGGGCATGCTACCTCAGGCCGACACTGACGCCTTCTGCTTACCTGTGGCTCTTGTGCAGCTCAATCACTTTATCCTCCAGCTCCTTAGTATGATTCGGTGCAAAGCGGAATTCACTGATGTAGTCACTGCCGTACTCATCGGGGTCATAGTCGCCAAGCTCTGACTGCACTGTGTAGGAGCCCAGCAGAGCCAGTGTGACGAATGAGCAGGGCAGCCGACCCGACACGATGTCATCTCTCAGCTGCAAGCAGAGGTAGTACCTGCAAGGAGCACAAGGACAGCTCAGAAAGTGCTCTTTCACCAGTGCCCCCCCAGAGGAGCACCATCCAAGCAGTGGCAAGAGGCCTCGGTTCCTCTACTAATCTGCAGAAAACTCCCAAGCCTGGAGTTTTTCAGGTGTTAACAAGGATAATAATGAATTTTTGGGGAAAAGAAAAAGCCCAAAACAACAACCCAAACCCCAAACCAAACCTTGCCTACCTTATGGGTAGCAATGCATAATTTACCTTTATAAAGAAGTATGGAGATCACAGAATCATAAAATGGTTTGGGGTGGGAGGGACCTTAAAGACCATCTAGTTTCAAGACCTTCCACTAGACCAGGTTGCTCAAAGCCTCATCCAACCTGGCCTTGAACACTTCCAGGGATGAGCAACCACAGCTTCTCTTGGCAACCTGTTGCAGTGTCTCACCATCCTCACAGTGAAGAATTTCTTAATATCTGTATCTACCCTCTGTCAGTTTAAAGCCGTTTCCCCTTGTCCTGCCACTACATGCCCTTGTAAAAAGTCACTCTCTACCATTCTTGTAGGCCCCCTTTGTGTATTGTTTAGTGACACAGATGGAGAATTACCTATTAACCATCCCATGCTTCTATTATACATCACTAATATATATAGCTATCTCATGATACTTCTAAGGAGAAAAAATTATTGAAGTCCCCAAATACTGTTAACTGAATAGGTGCTGAACTCCAAGCATTCAAAAAATGTAAGTTGTCTCTGCAGCAAATTGTTGAGCTTTTTCAAAAATACATTTAAACAGTAAATGCTGTTAAAAACACAGTGATAAGCAGTGCAAGGGATCACCAAATAGAAGAAAACTGGAAAAAGCAAAGAGCATTGGCTTGGTGGTGAAGACACAGAGTTCCCATGGGAGATTTGAGGGCGACAAGAGGGAAAAAACAATCCTTTCTTTTGGAAGACCTCTGTTGAAGTGTGACTCCTTGGCACACTGACTTTCTGCGCGGTGCCTAGCAAAGGGAACCTCTGATCTAAGCCAAAGGCTTCATGCTACCTTAAAAGCAACAAGTAGTCCACAAAGCAATGAAGGTTAAAAATATCCACAGGCTGCAAGATGTTATAAAAGGCTATGGAACAGTTTCCTGGTGGCACAGAAATTGACACAGCTCAGAAGTTTTCCTACCATATACCAAGGAGGAAACCAGGTCAGTTTTTGATCTTTTTTTTTCCTGTGGTTGCAATCTGAACACAAAACTGGAGAATAGAGGTGCAGACTGCAGAGCTAAGCGTCTTGGATAGAAAGGAGGAGCCATTCATTACCATCATGCTCCTGATACCGTGCACATCAATTGCTTACCTTGTCAAATGACATACAAAATTTACATGCATGCTTATCCTCATCCTACTTCTTTCCTTTCACAGTTATGACTGTACTTACAATAACAACTTACTACCACTGGCAAAAATGGCCATCAGGCATCTTTGTGAAAATTAAACTCAATACTCAGGAATATGCATTTTGGAAAAGCTGGGGTTTAGCGCTTAATTATACATTAAGTCTTCTTAGCTCAGAGGACAGACCCTGTTCATAGTGTCTTTTTCTGCCAAAGCACTACACATTTTCCATAAGCTCGTAAGAGAAAGGAAGCCAATGGGAATACAAAACATTCCTTTTCTTGGATAATTAGAGTTTAAGCACTACTACAAACAACTTTTAAGTCCCTTCTAGAAAGGTATTTAATGTTTTAAACACCTGGTAATATCTTCAGATAGCTGGGCAGGGTCTGGAGGGTAGAATTTCACATTAAATGCAAACTGCCAAGCACCACCTGGAAAAGAACACAGATTGACTGAAAGAACACTGTTAAGTGCAAACAGAGATGCTCATGCTGTTCAATTACCAGCAAACTTTAAAATACTCCAGCCAAGCAATTCATCAGAACAGGATATAGTATCTTTTGCCCATACATCACTCTGAAGATACTACTTTTCCTTCTCACAATTACAGTATTAGATCATATCTTACAGCTCTTTTCTTATTTAGTAAGATTTCCACTGAAGCAAGGATCCTAAGGGAGCAGGAATTTATTTCTAGCACTACAAAAATCCTCAGTCTGAAAACAATGTTATATTGGATTTAACCGCCTGAAAACACAGCCCATACAAGCTTTAAAAACTAGTCAGCCAAAGCACAGAGGTGCTGGAAACACTGCAGGCCAGAGTACAAATGGGGTCTGGGGTGGGGCGATACACCAAGGTCTGGCTTCCCAAAGCAGCTCACAGCATCCTCAGAGCGCTGCCTCAGCACACAGCTCCCTGTCTCCAGCAGACATAAATTACTGTGCAGACAGAACTGCAAGGACAAACACAAGAGAGCATGACTGAAAACCAGTACATAATGCTATGGAATTCTTATTTGGTTATTTCAGTCAGTTTAGGTGACCCATGGGATGGATACTGGCTTGCGCCACCACAGGGTGTGAAATTTTTCATGGAGCTGTAGTTTTAAATGTTGTAAAGGAAGAACAGCAAGACTAAAAAAAACCTGAAAGAGTTAAACACAGTATGTAAATATAAAAGCTATTCTGGAAAAGGGACAGGTTATACTGGCCCATGTCTCAAATGCAAATAGAAAGCAGTAACAAAAGTCCAAACCACAGTGTTCTTATAAGCAAGGCAGTGCCTTTTCAGTACAAGGCCTGTGTGGCATATACCTCTTATAGGTATTTCTACCACATAAATTACAGCAGTGAAGAAATATGCAGTGAAGAAACCAAAGCCAAAGTAATGACACTTCTTTTTCCTGGAACACACTGATGTCAAAGTACAGATCTAACCAGAAATAAATAGGTGTCTCTTGAAAAGTCCACACAGGCCGTCTAATGAGGAAGTGCTCATGAATGCTGTGCAAACCAGGAATGTTTCTTATAAATCTGACAGGGTAGAGGTTTCCCATGATTTTCAATCCAGTGGCTCTGTGTGCCTAGGTACCTCCTGAAGAGGTTTGAAGGTGTATATGCTGTACTCCCTCTGGGAACTGAGGTGGGAGTGGAGCCATGGCCCAAAAATCTATACCTCTGGCTCACAAGAAGTAAATTTAACCTGTGATATAGCCTGTCCTAAAGCAAAGGTGGTTAACACACCAGAGCAAGAGGTCTTGAACCACACACACCCCCCCCCCCCCGCCTCCCCGCCTTATAGGGGTTTAAGTAAAACCTAACACTATTTTATACACTGTTACACTTGGTGTGTGTTATAACTCAGCCTCCTTTCTCGAATACTTGGATGAAACGCCTGTGGTCTGCAGTGGAATAATGGATATCTGAGTGTTGTACAACTCAACCAGCATTTAGCAGGATTATGTATTTGTCTTTTGGAAAGTGTCATGGGTAACAGCCCTACTTTTCTACCATCACCCTGTTCCAAACTCCTGGGGTGAATTGTACAGAGCAAGCAAATTATTGCTGTCATCTTCTGCAAATGCATCTGTCCCCTCTGTCAAGTCCAGGACGAGACTCTTCTGCCATGGTTAATCTCTTGCTGTCACAACCTTTCATTGTCCATCTCATGGCTCAGGCAGATATTAAATGCACTTTAAATCAGTGGTGAAGAGCTGAGCTGCTTTTTTTGCATTGACCATCAGCATAACCTGACTCATCAAGGTCTACATCACCTTCCTCTCCGTCTTCTCACGAGATTAAAAGGTGGCAGATTTTCATTACTTTTTATTGCAAATCACTTACTTTTAATGAAAATAATACTGATGGAAAGGCCTACAGTAAGTGGGGAAGTTTTCCAGCCAGTGTAAATTAACCCTTTGAATTTTGGGAGAGTGAAGTGATTCATTTGCCGGGCCTCACCCATCACTCACATGAACTACCAGATATATCTGCTTGAGAAAGCACAAGTGCTAGAAGAAACCATTTAGAAAATGTGAAAAGAACTGCTGGGGCTTTCCTGCTCAAAGAATCAGACACACAAACTTTTCATCAATTTTGGGGGGGGGGGGGGGGGGGAAGGCAGGTCGAATTTTGAGCCTGCAGTCTTGACAAGGCTCTCCTTCGAGAGGTTTTTGAATTTCTAATGTAGCAGAGGGCTAAATTTAACAACCGATCTTTTTAAAATATTCATGTGAAGCAGAAAATTGCCTGGTTCTCTGTCAGTTGAATGGTCATTTTAGGATCAGAGTTCAAGCTTTTGACACACAGGAAGGAAAGATATTTTAGATAGAGTGCTATCTTTGCATCAGTGGAGTATTTCAGTATGAGGCATGAACAGTGTTTCTGGATATGATATAAATATCAGTAAGGCAAAGAAATAATTTACATACATGGTCTAGTCCCTAAGGTTACACTGCTTAATGTCAAACTTCAGTTTTTCACATCTCTGAAAATGTCAAGCTGTTTTCAGCAATGCAAGTTCATGTGTTACAAGTCTCTGTAACTGCTTGCACTCACCATGGGGTAAAACATCTAAAAGATGCAGGTAATTCCTTTGCCAGAGACTCGGGAGAGGATGCAAAAGAAGACTGTGAAATCGGCTTTGTGCCCCCAGAGGGAGCAAGCCCTCCTGGGAGAAGACATCGAGGAGGCAGACGTAGACACATCCCATCTCTCCCCCCACCTTATGGATGAGAGAAGGGGAAGAGTTGGCTGCCATGCCTCTGGCGCCAGGGGACCCCATGAGATGGGCCCTTCAACTCAAGAGCAGTAAGTTACCCTGGCCATTTAGGAACAAGCCCCAAGGATCAGAAGGGCTGTGCATGCCAAGGAGCCCCTCTTTATCTTGCCTCCCCACTCAGTGTCACAAGGGTCTGATGTCTTCACAAACACTAATGGCATTTTAGAGTAAGAGATTTTTTTGTATAGATTTTTGGGTTCCAGATACACCAGAACAGAAGTTTTCCAGACCCCCTGAAATAAACACACAATGATAACAAACTTACTTCGTATCTGTTTCTTGATTTCCTTGGCAGGATCCAACCAATTCTGCAAAGAAAATAGATCCTTTTTTTTTTCAATTTGAATTAGAAAACACAATAAACATTATTTTTACAACAGTGCTATGAGCTGCCACTCCTTTCTCCTTGGAGCTGCAGTAGGCAGGAATAACATTAACTTTCAAGATGTGGCCCCGGGTAAAAGCAGGACTTTTAGTAACTTTCCCAGACATTGAACCACAGAATCACAGAACGGGCAGGGTTGGACAGGGCCTTAAGATCACCTAGTTCCAATCCCCCTGCCATGGGCAGGGACACTTCACATGACCATGTCACGTAAGTCTCTGTCCAAGCTGGCTCTGATCACAGCCAGGGATGGAGCATTCACCACTGTTTTGGGCAACCTGTTCCACTGCCTCACCACCTTCACAGTAAAGAGCTTCTTCCTTACATCTAACCTGAACTTCCCTGTTTAAGTTTAAACCCATTACTCTTTGTCCTATGGCTACAGTCCCTAATGAAGAGCCCTCTGAGGGTCTAGATGGCTTGACATAAGAAATAATGAAATATAAATTAATGAAATAAATCCACAGAAATATGTTCCAGAGTTATGTTCTGGGAAAATTAAATTCCTACAAGCTTGATAAAAAGGTTTTCTCCCTGGGGACAGAGGGAGTGTGTGGGGAAAGCAGAGGCAGAATCACAGCATCAGGGCTGCCCCTATCCATGCTGCGCAGAGCCTGGTGACTACCCAAGATAAAACTCCTGACAAGAAGGTGGGGAATTAGCACAGCGATGTGTTACTACTCCATGAATGTCAAGGAGCAGATGAAATTCCTCTGGAGGAGGCGTGCAGCAGCTTGGGGCCTCTTATTGCCACCTCTGCCTTGTCCTTTAACAGAATCAATTTCATACTTAGAATATGTCACACAGCCCAGAACATAAAGTTTGCTTCCCCTAGGAAAGTTCCACTTTCTCCAAAGAAAGATAAATGAACATACCAGAGAAAACAAAATACAGAGGAAATATCAAACAAGCAGAACACAACAATCCCCCCCCAACAAAAACAACCAGTTTGCAGCTGTCCAAACCCAGTCTCTGCTGCAAAACATGAGCCTCATATAACTCCAGCTATTGCTGAGCATGAAAGTACACTATGCACCAAGAAATATCCATCAGGATTTCTATTTTCAAAGATGACATGTGATGTGAGCCCATGTATTGTGTGGCTAGAAGTTATCTGGCAGAGGATGGAGGTGAAATGCTGAGTGCTTTGACATTAAAAATATGCATGTTACTGATCTACAAATGTGGTGGCACGCAGTTATTCTTTAAGCAGCTTAGCTCCAAAAAGCTAAAATCTATACACCTATAAATGTTTAAAGCTTCTAAACCACCTGTTAAAAATGAATACATTCTTCTCTTTCCAGTACAGGAAAGCACGCTTATCTGGAAATGCACTTAAACATCTGCCTCACTTTTACCACAACTCAAAACTAAGCATATGCTAAAGTGTTATCTTGTACCAGCATGGACCAAGCGACTGCTTAAGTGATTTTCTGAATCAAACAAAATCCTCATATTTAAAAGTCTGTAAAGAAAGGAGAAGACAAAAAGACTGATTTATTTTTTAATCACATCACTGAAACAAAGGGAAACCTAGGAAATACGGGCGTTATTCTCACAAGCAAACAGCTAAAGACGTACTAATAGCTCCAGATCCACCAGGGAAAAGTTTTGAGGCCATACAAAACTCAAAATATCTTCACCTAATGAACTCTGCTGGGCTACTGCATATGTTAGTAGGTAGTTTAGCTGCCGGTTTCTTTCAAAATATTTATCTTAAAGTGCTAAAATCACACAGCATATTTTAAATTATCCTTTGATACTCTCATCATAATATGTCTAAATTTATATATATATATATATATATATATCTATCTCAAATCACCTGCCCATTAGATCATCTTGGACAGTGTTAATAGCTTATTTAATACTAAAGTTGAGATGCAGAGAAGCTGAATATGTTTCACTATTGCTACCAACTGCTTTTGAAGACTAATGTCTTTAGCCAAATCAACAATGCTTAACTTGACAAAGTCAAGACTTAAAGCCTTACTTTATCTGAGCAGTTAGCAAGAGCAGTCAATCAACTCCCACCTATCTGTATCCCAACCACAGTACTATTAAGCCATATTATAGTATTATACGTTTAGTAGTGTACCTATGAATGTAAACCTGACTTTCATCTATGTCAGTAATGAAATAAATCATACTAGAAAGAGTACAAGCTATATGATTAACTTCTTTCATGTCATAAATAGCCAGCGCAGAGGGAAGCCAGGGAAACACAGGGGATGCTCTTGACAAGTAGTTACAAAAAATAGTAGCTTAAAATATGTCTATGGAACTTGGCAAAGAAAATAAAACCCACTTCTGATCTATTTGCAGCTGTCTGGGGGGAGTCTTGAGGAACCCTGATGTCCATATGCCAAATGCTGGCTGCAGTTTGGCGGGTTACCTTTTGGTTTTCTGTGTCTCTGTATGTTAGCCCAAAGTAGTCTTTTTCCAAAAGGTTCAGATGCTCGCACACTTTGTCAAATAGCACTTGGCCTCTGGAACGTTTCTGTGGAAAATGAACAGGTGAAAAAAAAAAATAAAAATAACATTTGCAAAATAAAGTACTATAAGCATTAAAATAACATATTTTCGGTTCAGTCTTCAAATCAATAACCTCAAATGATTTAATTAAACTCACACACAAACCTATTGACTTGGAGCTTTGTAAGAATCTGCTGAATGGGTAAACCTGCTTTTCATAAAAGTTCAGGTCTTCTTGAGGAGTTAAAAATAAGTCAATACATGTCATGTTTCAAGTTTCAATGAGAAGATCTCTTCTACATTTAAGAAATTGCAATTTCAAATGCATGCAGAGGTCGTATCTCAACAAGCCAGGATATTCTTTGTGTGCAACAACAGTGGTACAAAGTATTCCTGGTCATTGACTATCACAGCTGTGACTGGGCCCGATCCATTGGAGGAAAACCAAATGTGGAAGTATTTCTTGCTTTGGGTGATTCAGAGAAAACTCCAGGAACAAGCTTGCCAACAAAGTTTTCAAGCTGACAGCAGGTATTCTTTATTGTGGCGCCCGGAGACACAGGGGATAGCTCCTTCTAACGTGTGTCTCTCCTATTGCTACACAAGCCATCATTATATAGTCCCTGGGCATACATACCTATTCATGAGGCTATGCACTGATTACATAATTTTCCAGAAAGCTCCCCGCATGCATACAGGATTGTGGTGGTGGTCTCTGAGGGTCATTTACTTCTTCCAACAATCTTCATCACTTCTGGCAGCCTTTGAAGCATGCACAGTAGGTGCTCATACCAGTTTAATCAGTTCGTTAGCATCAGAGACTCCTGTCCTCCTACTTATCAGTTGGTTTAACTGTAGCCCATCCTGGACACCTGCCGTTCCCAGATACTCCTTATCCCTGTGTCCTGTTCTTCTAGACTGTTTTTCTTAAAACTATGTCAACTATAACGATTTATCTTGCGTGAGAATTCTCAGTATGTTCTTTAGCTGTACTCTTTTTTCTTTATGTATCCTGCACCTCAGTAATTTTCCATTGCTACTGTTACAAAGCCAAACTTAACATCACTTAAAACTAATTCTAAAGGTTTATATATTCCATTTTGTGATTTTGTGCCCCTCTTGTCTCGTGGGTAACTATGTGGACTGATCACAGGATTCTTTTTTCTCTAATATACGAGGAAACATGGTACCACCATCTACTGAAATCACTGAAAGAGTCTAGTATGTCACTGGGAGCACAGCTGAGTAAGAAAGCAGCTTTCCAGCGTCCCACTAATCTTCTTTACTGCTAACATGTTAGATGAGATCTCTCACTGTTAACAGCCAGAGCCCTTAGCAGAAGCTTCATAGTATCTCTCATACTGGCCGGTAAAAATTCAGGTCATCCTAGCTCTCAGTGTTACACGCAACACTAAGAAAAGATCTCCAAGAAAACCACACACAGACAGAAATGTTCACTTTATAAGCTATATGCGTCAACTTTAATATGCATCAATTGTGATAAACAAGTAAAAATTATTTGGGCTATTGTTTCATCACTGCCTGCTTCCCTAAATGCAGCTGAGTCGAAGGGGAAAAACATCTCTTCATTTCAAACACACACATATGTAAACATTTTAGTTGCTGTCAGTGCTGTATTTTCTTTACCTGTAGCATACACATGACTGGAAGCAGACTGGAAATGCACTACTTTCCTCAAACACAATGCAGGAGGCCAACACAGAAGAGGAGAGAACGCTGCCTCTGAATTTATGTGTGTCTGCTGACAGAGCTGCGCTCGGGCCACACTGCCAGCCCAGCAGCCTTGGCCGGGGGGTGGATATTTCACAATCCGAGCTGACGCAGCTATGCCAACAAACCCATGGAGCCCAACACTGGCCTCAAACTATTTTAGAAGTGGTAAGCACGCCAAGAGGAAAGGAAAAGAAAAGGAACTGAAGGTTGCTGCCTAACACCCCGTGAAAACATTACGAGAGATGATGGCGGGGGTTGTGCAGCGTAACCTAATTTATGTTATATTCTGTATTTCTACTGCGGTTCTGATGGTCTTTTAGAAAGAAAGCAGGGAAATAACCTCTAGATTTTTGTCAATGAGGAAACTGAAGAGTGTGGCTGACAAGTCTAACAAGTGTTCTCCAGCTGAGAAAAAAACAGGACCAGAAGTGCAAGCATATAGCTGCAACTTCATTTTCTCTGTCCTCCAGCATCGTTCAGGCAAACAGCTCTAGGGCCTTGCTCTGCTTGTCTCAACCCTTCCACCTTGTAGTAGGAAGCATAAATATACCCCAGCCCTGTTATAACATCAAGCAAAGGTTTAGTAAATTCTTCATGCCCAGAACTTGGAAGTAGATAATAAAAGGTTGGTAGTTTTATACTTGATGCTCCATGGAGAGTATCAGGTGGATAAAAAAACCTCACTACTGGTGTGAAGAGAGGAGCCGATCAAAGCCTTAAAGCCAAAATAGTCTCAATTTCTGCTGTAAGCAAGTGATGGTGTGTTTTACCAGTGTCTGTCTTTTCTGCTTGATAACAAACCAAGTGATTATACTGAATGGAGAGAAATAAACAGGTTAGCTCTAGAGGATACCTGCTTTGAGAAACACTATGTCTGCACCACTGCAACATTCACGTGTACTTGAATTGTGACAATTCAGTGTCCTCTTAAGAGTCACACAAGGCCCACACAGGAGCTGTT
The DNA here is from genome assembly GCF_037157495.1 of Lathamus discolor. Classification (NCBI taxonomy): domain Eukaryota; kingdom Metazoa; phylum Chordata; class Aves; order Psittaciformes; family Psittacidae; genus Lathamus; species Lathamus discolor. Next base: position 108,990,515 of record NC_088885.1, on the reverse strand, counting down.
TTATGTTGCTGATCCATGCAGCTACACAGATGTCAGGTTTGAGAAATAGTAGCTAGCAGCTGCAAGATAAAGTATTTTAATAGGGAACTGCAGGAAACAGTTGCGTGAGGCTGTGCTGTAACAAAACCCATCTAACAAAAAACCTCCCAGTGCTCAGGATTTCTTTTTGGCTACACATTGCAGTCAAGGGAGAATAAGTATGGCAGGCCTGGAATAATTTGCATGTATCATTTTTTGTCTAGGACAAAATGTGTCCTCCTCCTCCTCCTGCACAAAGATGCCCAAGTCACTTCCCACAGAATTCCCGCTGTGTCAGGATATCAGAAATCCCTGCCGGTGTTTGAGAGAATGTCAGAAATATCATATAAAGCTAACAGCCCTTCCCAGTCAGAGTCCTCTCTTCACCAGACACGAGGTGTGAACTGGTGATGGTTGAGGGGAAGCCTTACCAGGAGCACTGATCTTCTCACTGACCACAGAAATGCCCATCAGCGTCCAGACAGATGAGCCTCACGCTGCAGCCTTGCCACTGCCCCTAAGCATCTCTTCCCAGGTCAGACCTGACCTGTGGGATCACCTGGGGAGTGGGGGCTGCCTGGCAATGGAGCCAGCCCTGCTGTCCTCCTCATGCAGAGATCAAAAGAAATCCCTGTGTGCATGCAAATATGTATCACTGCTGCTTCATACCCATGTGGTGCGAGCACACACACTCTAAAACTTTGTTCCACAGAAACACAGTGAGGTTAAGCTACTGCATAAAGCCTTGGGAAATTAAGAGTTTTAAATAGAAATATATAATTAAAGCAACTGAACAGACCTCCTGTGCTCTTGTTAATTGCTTTAATTTTACTGTGTGCCAAAATAAGCATGCCAGACAAGGCAGGAGTATCATTGCTTTGGCAGGGAGAGAATGGGAGGAAGAGGAGATAAAGGTCACTTTACAAATTCATACAGCTCTTCAACACACTCTAAACCTTTGCTTTGCACCATTTTGGGGTGGCATGTCTAAGGCAATGAAAGACTGACAGCCTACTTGTTACTGTGGATCACAACTTACTGCCAAACTTGTCAACCAATTCTCATCTGTCTAAAAATTGTGGGTAAAGAACTCAAAAAACTATCAGACTTCGTGGTACAATACACTGGGCCTGTAAATTAGGAGTTATTCGGAAAGGTAAATATGTCAAGAGTCTCCTCCAGAAATATTCTTTGCTATTTTTTCAGCCACGAATAGGACAAAATGAAATGTGCAAATGTGGAAAAAGACATTTCACTTAAGCTTTGGGAAATCAAGGCAACAGAAAGAATGCAAGACATAGATTGAACTGTATAAATGAGTACAGAAGCCTGGGAGCAAAAACTTTATGCTTTTCACAGTCTCCTCCCTGCAGCTCTACAAAGGCCAGGGCTCTCAGTCAAAGCTGGAATGGGAATAAACAGCCTCCTGGTCAAGCTCCCAGTGAAAGGAGCCAGCAGCAGAGAACTTGGCAAGCCTGCACCCACCAGCAACTCCCACATGCAAGGCAGAGGAGAAGCTGCCTCTCTCCTCACCAGCTTCTCCTCAGTTGTGGAACTCAGCTTCTTTCTCCTCAGGAGGCCAAAGGCCACAAAAGACTCTTGAGTCCCCTACTTGGCTTCTCCAGAAACAGTCCACACTCAAACCTCTCCACATCAGCTTCCTCAGCCCATTTCCCTCAATCATACCCCTGCCCCTACAAGATTAAGAGTCCAAGATAACACGCTGTACGTCACTGAGAGTGAGAAGTTCAAAAATCAAGTACTTCCATCTTAGGTCTGCCTGGATAACATCATTATAAATCCAGTTACTCTCACAGGTGGACATTTGGGTAAATGTCTGGTATTGCTTACTGCAGAAAAATATTGACAAAGTTTTCTTTTGAGTAAGCCCATAAACTGTCATGTACTTGTGATAAATAAACATGATTAAAGTGAAAAAATGCAAGCGTTTGTTACAGATACATTATCCGTTCAGCCACAAAATATGTACTGCACAGATTGGCTGAGACTGGCAGGGTCACCTACAGCAGGCTGCCCAGGGCCATGTCCAGATGGCTTTTATGTATCTCCAAGGAAAGAGATACCACAACCTCTCTGGGCAACCTGTGCCAGTGTCTGAGTGTCACCACTGCAAAAAGTGGGTTTTTTTCTGTTTTTCAGATGGAATTTCTTCTGTTTTAACTTGTGCGCATTGCTTCTTGTCCTAGTAAATGAGTACTACTGAGCGCAGTCTGGCTGTTGCCTTTACTTCTCCCATCAGATATTGAGAGACATTGAAAAGATCCACCTCAGACATCTCCAGGCTTAACAGTCTCACCTCTTAGCCTTTCTGCATCTCATCTTTCAGGAGATATGCTCCAGGCCATTCATCATCTTCCTGGCTCTTGTTGGACTATCTCCTGTGTGTACATGTCTCCCTTGTACTGGGGAGGCCAGAATCGGATTCAGCACTAAATGGCTAAGTAGTTGGAAAGGATCACCTCCCTTGACCTGCTGGCAGCACTGCCCAGGATGGCACCAGCCTTCTGTGCTGCCACGGCACATTGTTGACTTTTGTTCACTATGTCATCCACCAGGACCCTCGGGTAATAATAAACCCTTATTGCAGCAATTAAGCTACCAAAACCATATGCTACTGTGTTGTGATAAGCAACGAGGAAAATAACATAGGAAACAAGCAACCAGCAACTTAACACAAAGTTGTGACACCAACTTCCTTGTCATGCAGGTGCTAATCAGACCCCAGGAACCCTCTTTGCTATTTAATGAGATATAGGCAAGAGGCCAGGAAGATTTTAAGTATTATGTGCTGGACGGTGCTTCCCAGACTGGAAGCTAGGTGCACAAGAGGAAAGTTTATCAGGATCCAGAACTGCCACATCCAAGAGACAAATTCTGCTTCTGTGCAAGGGTGTAAGCTTGGCTGCCCCATGCTGGGAGGTTCCATCTCTTGGAAACATCTCCTTCAAGCTGCTGTGGCTCCCAGTTTGGCAATCCTACCCTGCCTCTGAAACATGACCACCTGCAATCTTCCTGAAAGGTATTTTAACACCCACCTTGGTGATACAGCCTGAGCCTCTCCCCTGATGCACCCTTACCCTGAACAACACACCTTCATTTGCTGGATAATCTGCAACCTACAGGACTCGCCACCTTTCCCAGCTTTATTCCACCAGGAAAACATCCGAGCTGAGGACCTGTCACCACCTGGGTTTCTTGCAGACTGAATACAAACCTGTGTCTGATAGATTTCTCTCTGGAGGGGCAATGCTGCACTGGGACTGGCATCTCAGCAAGTCTGAGGAGCCCATTTCCAGAGGGTTTGAAGACATTGGCTAGGCAATGCCACATCTGGACTGACGCAGCACTCTGTTTAAATCAGGGTCCTCCCCAGTCCTTTTGAACCAGCAGGGCCATGATAATGGGCTCCTCATGCATCTCCGCAGGTGTTAAGGAGTTAATTGCTGTGTACCTGATAGAGTGCAAGTATCAGTCTACTCTCATACTCTATATTCACTCAGAAGCAGATTACCTTCCTCTCACTGACAGTGAACTAGGATGAGCACGTGAAAAGCAGAAAACAGCCCTCCCAGCCTCCTAGAAATAAAAGCAATTGCAGCCTCCCAAGTGCAGCATTTTGCAGTGGTTCTACTTGTGCATCTAATGCTGCAGTCTCACATGGATGCAAAATGCTGAGCAAGGGCTGCCTACAGCATGCAGGTATGCCCCTCCTGTTTGAAAGCAATTACAAGAGATCACATTCGGACCAAATTTTACAGTCAAGGGAAAACATAAAGAGAGAAAGTCCCACAGCCAAACAACTATAATGGGATTTCTTTTAGCCACCACCAACCATCATCTCTGCTGCACAGTAAACTGCAAGGTCAGGGTACCCCATGAATTGAAACTTCACCTCCCTTTCTGCTCAGTCAAGGAGCACAGCAAGAAGAAGAAGGAACGCAGCTGTGGACCTGGATTGTAAATGGAAAGAGTGTGCACATATCTTTCTGCATGAATACATATTAAAACAACATTGCCGCTTTCCTCGGAAAAGCTGTCAACCTGCCAGTAAGCAGAACCATATTAGCACTAGCCTGGCATTAAACTCTGCACAATTACTGTAATAACTCCAGTTGGGCACGATCACTGGAAGAAGGACAAACAGATTAGTATCATGAAATCCCGGTAGGAATAATTGGACTTTAACTGATGTTGAGGTTATCTGGTTCACATTCCTAATTAGCATTTTCACTTTCCAATGGTTCTTAACAATGCACTGAATAAATATGTGGGCTGGCTCTAGCCCTGCATGTTGTAATGTAGTTTTGGCATGTGGCTGTACTAACCTCTCCTCTCTCCCCATTCTTTCTGGTGGAGAATTAGCTAATTTTTTCATTTACAATGTGCATGATGAAAAAGATTCCAATCATGTCCAGACCACTGATTTTATTTCATTTTACTATTCCAATTTCAATTGCATTGTTGCAAGTTATTTTGGTCAACACTTTGGCTTCTACACTGCACAGGCCACAATGTAGTCTCCTCTGTGAAAAGCAAGGAAAACAGACATAAAAGTTAAAATGTATATGGCAACAAGTAACTAGCAAGGGGAAGTTTCTGCCTCCTCATGTTGCAGCTTCTGTAATTACTCTTGCAACACAAACAAGTGTAAATGATTAACTGGTTGTCAGGAATACTTTGTACTTGCCGCAGCGAGCACTCTCTTCCCACAAATTCTCCCGGCTGAGTCTCTGAGTTGCTGAATTCCAGCCTCCTGACAACACATTTTTTCATTCTTTCCTCATGAATTACCCAATTTACCCCAAACCATGCCCAATCCCAAGAAAAAAAATTACTTGCGCAAATAGCCATTACTCGCAAACTGAAATGATCGAGTATATGCGTACTTCCAAGATCACTTCTATATTCAGAACTCCATTTCTGGAGGAAGGATCTGAACATTACATATATGTCATAATTTAATATGCACAAGCAAATATGTGAGTAACTGAATGTACATAACGTGCATACACAAACATATATCAATTTAGAAGTGCAGAGGAGCCGGTGACCACATCACAGGGCTTCTCTATCCATGGAGAGTCAATCAGCAGTCCTAACCTCCTGCAGTCATTCTGGTAAGGAGCACATTTTTATCTGTGAATGAAATTAAAATGTACATATTGTGGCATTTCCCTTGTTTTTTTCTGAAAGAGTTGAGCTCAAAATACAAAGCACTGAACTGAGAAATTCTAGAAACTAATCATTGAACTGCAGGCCAAAAAATTTCTAAATAGGAGGAATGCATTTTTTGAACAAATTGTGATTAGAAGATGAAAAATAACAGCAGAAGGTTTACTTTCTCATGGAAGATAAATGGAAGAAGTCACTTCAAAGAAGTTTAACTTCACTTCTACACATTTGTGATTAGAGTTTTCAAACGACTTGCTCTTGTGTGTTTACACTTTTCCACAGTTTCTCTCCACATGGCAAAGAAGACAAAGGAGAAAGGTGACAGAAAAGAAACCCTGAATTTCTTCAAATCTGTTGTCTCTCAACTGAAATCCCCCACAGGCAGCAAAGTGGGGAACATCCAGGAAGAGGAATAGGAGAATTATCTGGAGTGCTAACTGGCAAATTTTCCTCCGGTTTACTGAAGTGCCTCTTACAGACAACATGTATAACTTGCACGATGAGAGTTTCTAAAAGCATAACACAACCTAACCACTGGAATTTAGGCCCCTACATCCCTTGCGGTGCTTGCTGAAAATGGGACTGGCAGCTGCAGAAACATCAACATTTAGTTCATCTGAAAGTCCGGTGTGTTGACAGCAATGTTCTAGGCATCACACAAAACATTTTAAAGTCACTTGTACTACAGAACAAAAACTTTGCTGAATTTACCAGCACAATGTTGTACACCAAAGACAGTGGTAAGATAATACAAAATAACAAAGCACATAGCAAATACCCTACTCCCCTCTCCCACACAGACAAACAGAGGAAAGCTTAAAGATAAATGAAATTACCTCACCTGGTCTTTTTACTCCAACTATTTTATGTTTCCTAGGGAAAAATCTTGGGTTTGGCATACGCAGAGTAAATATAAATGTATGCCTTGGATGGACATAATACTCTCATCAGTTTGTAAGCAATTTGTCAGCACGTATGGGAGATACTGAACAAGACCTTTCTGCCAGCCTTTCAGGTGGCAAAAAATACAGGCAATGAAAAGAAAAGCTTCAGAGCAAAATGCATTCAGTTTTTGGTTTTCAAAAGTACCATTTAATCTTTTACATACTTTAATGGTAAACTGCATTTGGAAATGTCCCAGGTCACAATTCCAAATACAATCTACTGAGTAAACAATTTAGCCAACCGTAAGAACTAGGCAATTTCAGAAAGATTTACTTGAATAAAAGCTGTGTAAAAAGACTTTGTTTCTGGTTTTTTTTTTTTTTTTTCAATGTGAGTGCATTTCATATAAGGAAATTGCTTTCCTGAAAGCCGCTTCCCAATACAAGCTCTGCAAATGTTCCATTACTTTATTAACTTTTATTGTGTGAACCTGCCTATGCATCTCAGTAGATAACTAATATATTCTAACAGGTTAAAATAAAAACTGAAATAGTATTTTGCCTGTCTTTGCTTTTTAATTTAGAACTCCATCCCATACTGCTCTGCACATATAAATGAAATAAGAAAACTTAGAGTAGACCAGAAAGTATTTTAATATACAGTGATAACTGATAATTGTCTTTTTCCCCCTCATGGCAGTACTATGATTTATCAGCTTATTGATACTTATTGTAATTTAGCACACTGAAATACCATTCCTGAAAAATTACCTTTTCTGACACCTACCTTTTAAGTATTTAATACAAGCATTTAGATAAATACGTATCACTGTCTATGCTGCACTTACATACCTGCAGCGTCAATGACATTGTATAACATGACATAGTTTTTATCAGGGGCAACCTTCTTTAATACCGTTTGAGCTTGCAATCCTTAAAAGCCAGCACTAATCTAAAAAAACCCTAGGGGACTGCTAAATCCCAGTAAGGAGATTGGTGACCTAGTCCTGATTCTGGCATCAAACCAAATTAGGGTTTTGCCTTCTACATCAGCAGCAGAGATCACATGAGCACTGGCATCATACGAGCTCTAAGTGTACCGATGCACATGCCACACGGTTTGTACGCTTAGGAAGAAAGCGGGCAATGTATGCTCATGGCAATGCAAAGCAGCAAATGGGGGCACCTGAGAAATAATAAATACTCTGAAGCATGTCTTTATATATGGAAGTGTAACAGCCATGGGTGCATATGCACATGAGCTGCAGAAATACCTGTCAAATGTGCTGACTTCCAAATGCTTGGCAATCCCAAGTGCATCAACAGAATTCATACTGTAAAAAATGAGAACTGGCAACAGCTTACAAGCACCACTCTCCAACAAAGGAAAACACAGTGGACACTATTTCTCAAACAGCAGTTCAGTTCTCAGCACACTTGCTAAATCTAGCCTCAAACATTTGCTAAATCCTCACATAAAAAGATATGTATTAACTATAAGTAAAATATGTATTATTAATAGTTAATAAGTATTCCATGATTTTGGAGGCTTTTCAACAAAGAAAGTACCCCTCCTTGCTCAGCTTTCTGAAGAACACAGACTGTTTGGGCTTGGATTTTAACTAAATGTGCAGTTGACCCATTGGCTTAATGCCTCCTGATTGCCCTAATACTTCCTTCAAGATGCTCCGTGGTAACTCAGGTGGGTCTCTTGGGATTCAACACAGCAGCTGAAGCCTTCCAACAGGGGTTATAAACATAAATACCTTTCTTATTCTGCCTATACTTGGATGAGCTCAGCAAACACTCATCTATCCTGCATAACTGCTAACTATGCACAAGCCTAGTACCAACACAGCAAGGGTAACCCACCGCTACTGGTAACATAAATAGTCACTGACATACATCAGCAAAAGTCAACCACAAATGTTATGCTTATTTCCAGCTGAAAAAAAGCTCTACTAGCAACATAGTCCGATTTACAGCGTAATCTTGCCATATGAATTTAAAAGCCACAGAGCTCTTCCTGACCTACATTGCCAAGCTGAAGAGAAAAACATAAATAAATCACACAGCACAGAAAGATGCTTTTGAGGCAGAAGAAGCAGCACGATGATCAGGCTTTTAGATCTGGGTACCTTAGACAGTATTACACCATCAGTGCTGGAGTTGTCAAGAAAAATAACATAAGCCTCTTCTCAGGCTACATCCAAGCTTTATCCAATTCAGATCAAAAACCATTTCTGCCAGAGCAAGATAAACCATGAAAGACAGACCTCACCCTATGGAAGCTTTGTAAGCAGGTATTTCCTCACCACCCAGTCCCATCTCTGATATTTTGTTCACTGTATCAATAGATGGGGGTAAAAAAACATAAAAGCAGCCTAGCAAACACTGCATGGGGCCCATCTGGGAAAAAAAAACACCCATATGAGGTGCTAGCATTTTATATGACAGGTAACATTTTTAGAGGACGATAATAAAATGAGCATTTACTTAGTTTTGGTCTGGAAACAGAAACTCTTAAGTGTTAATGTGGGGACAGCACCTATAAAATGGAACCAACCAGCACAAGAGTTGGAAATTAATTCAGACAGCTCGGATGGGAGCTGGAGCAGGTAATGGGCACTTGAGTGATGCAGAAATAGGGCAGTAAACATGAGAAAATGCAGGGAGACTTGGCCAGGAAGTGACATGAAAATCAGCAACTTCTCTGGGAGTATGAACATGGGGTATTTGGGGGAATGGACACATTAACCAGAAACAGCCACAGGCTTCAAAATCCAACCATCTGTTTGGAGAAGGGAAAAGGGTAAGCAAATCCCTTCATCACTGTTTGTGATTTATATTCCAGTAGTGCTTAAAAACACATACAGAGAAGCAGCAGCAGGCTCTCTGGAGTGAGAACCACCCTGAGTGATGAGCCTGGAGAAGACAAAGGTAGAGGGACTGACACTGTCTCACCCTGGTGAGGCCATCAGCAAGGATGGTAACAAGGACAGGACGCTTGGCCACCAACAGACTTCTGTCTGCCTGCAGTAAGAGGTGGGTAAAAGGCCATCCTCTCCTGGGCTCTTGCAAGCAGGTTAACCAGCAATGAGCCCCGCATTGAGTGCACATGACCAAAAAATGTTTGAAAACTTTGCCAGATGGAGAACAAGCTCTTGTTGCCTGGCTCATGTCCAAGCAGTGCACCAACGGGAGGGAACCGGAGGCAACATTTCACTAGGAAGTTTTCAGCTAATCATTTATTCCCTAGAAAACGCAGTTTCAGGGCAGCAGAAACTATTTCTCAATGTAGGTCAACCCCTCTCAATAGTTTTCAGCATTAAGAAAATCGGCTGGTGCCTCCAAAGTACCAAAATGAAGGTTTTGATATTGAAGTTTGATTTGATTCTGAAATGATGCTAAACCCGTCATTTCACTGCCTAAATCATTTTCAGAAGCTATTAATGAAAGCCGAGAGATAAGAGGACTAGATGCAAAAAATGGATGTGGAATGGGCCAACACAGATATATTTTTTGTTGCTCTTTTAAACTTTTGGCATTTATTTCATTGTGACCATGGACTGTGACCATGTCCTCTGCTATGACAAGAAGTGGAATTTAAAGCCCAACCTGCTGTTCACTTGGTATGATGTCTGAAGAAGTGACTTGGTTTTAATTCTTTGTTCTCCTTCAGTATCTGTATAATACTTGCATATAACTGAAGGAACTACAAGGGACCCCATCTGTCCCACCACTTAGGTGTGTTTTCCTACCAAGGTTATAAGAGACTTTTCCCCTGAATACCACGCAACCCAGATGTTCCTAGCTGCGAGGAGCTGAGCTTTTCCTGGCAAAGAGGAAATGCTCCAGCCCCACAAATGCCATACCAGCATCCTCCCTCCACCTTGCGGCATTTCCATATGGCTTGGCTCAACCTGAAGTGAGTTTGGTTTTGATTTAGATTTCTTTAGCTTCAGTAAAATAACAATCACCTTCACCACCACCACTAAAAGGGAGCCCAAATGTTCTGCTGTTTGGTTTGGTTTTTTTAAATTACCAAACTGAAGCAAAAGAACTTTTTCTGCTCAGCCTTACAGTTGATTATTATAAGCTGGACAACATCAGTATCGATTTCCAGACCATTACACTTCTTGAACTGCAAGGATTTTAACTTGTACAAAGCTACCTATGGTACTTGGAAAACACACAACAGAGGAGTTGTGTATTAACTGTATTCAGCTGGAACATACTCAGGCAATACCAAGACTCCTACTGACATGTGTCAGGTAACATAGATCTTAACTGAATCCCCTGGCTAATCTAAGTCAACCCTAATTATCAGGTCTGAGGATGGAAAACATTCTGTGTAACGACGATGACGCATCTCAACCCAGACACATTTACTGAAGCACATCCCAGGGAAGGAACAGAAAACTGAAACAAAGCTCTTCATATTAAAGTAAGTGAAATGTAAGCAATGAGTAGGTCAAAAGGAAAAGACATATTAAAAAAATTCCCTCTTGCATTCAGTAATCAGTTTCACATGTAAAGTCCTTTGCAAGAGGCTGTGTGGAATTCATTAAACAATTAAAATGGGCAGGGGGTAACTGAAACAGTATCCTTCAGAAAGCAGGGTGCAGCTTGTTACAGGATTTCCTTCCTGACCTTAAAGCCTACCTCAAAATGGATGAGAAATTCAATGTTATTGAACTCCCCGTGCAAAAGTGGTGCGCAGATCCACACTGAGACAGGTTCTGGGGGAGGGTTAACTTGGATGCTCAGGGAGGGGGACAACAGGGCCGTATGTTCCCCCACTGCCATACAGAAATACAGAAGGGCTTTTCCTCCAGAGGCTAGCTTGCAAGCCAGGACAAGAAATGCATGCAGCACTGAAGTCAGCCACCACTCTCTTTCACTTCTGTGAGTGGCAGAAATAAATCTGCTTGTTCTTTATTTGTGAGGCCTGTCCTATGACCATTTTTAAGGACCTATTTTTTTTAATGAAGTACCCATGTAATCTCACTTTTTAATAGGAAAAAGAAAAATTCATGTGCAACTCATCCAACCTGGCCTTGAACACTTCCAGGGATGGGGCATCCGTAACTTCTCTGTACAACCTGTTCCAGGGTGGATGTTGTGAAACCCATTAAAAAAATAGTGTCTCCATCAGGGAGGAAGTCACCAGAGTTTCATTACAAAGGTGTAGCAGCAGCTACAGCATGGGACACCCAGCTACTGCCTAGGTCCCAGCAGCAGCATGGCTAAGAAACCTGGAGACAAAAAAAACCCAAACAGTGTATTTTAAGAGTCCTCTTCTACCTCAATTGACCCTCACCCATCAAGAAGAGGGGATACCAGTAAGCTTTTTTTGAGATGTCAGTATTCCATGTGCTCTGCAGCCTAGCGGAATCCTACAGCAACTCACTGTGTTTGACGTAGGGCTGCAGAGATGCCACAAGACAGGCTGCCATGGAAACATTTGTTTTCATTTACTGGTGTCCTGCACAATAAGAAAGTCTGAGTGGTAGAGGAAGGAAGAAGGAGTACAAATTACCAATGAGCTCAGACAGCTGAGCCTTTGAAAATTAAGTTTAATTATTTTACCATTAATTTATACAGATTATGTTACAGCTTTCTGATCTCACTTTGCGTTTAATAACACGTATATGTTTAGAGCAGAAATGAAGGCAAATTACAACCTGTTTTAGAAAGACACTTCGAATTAAGCTACATGTAAGGGAGAGGATGACAGCTGGTTCCACTTGCATCTTTTAATTAAAATGCAGTAGTCTAGATAACGTAAAATTGAGATGGGGCAGAGAGGGAAGAGGAATAAATCCTAGAAATAGCATAATTATACTACAGTACTTGAAAACCCCTACTTAAAGTGGAAAGGAACCTAGAAATAAGTTCTTTCTAATTGCTTTCTTGTATCTTAGGAAAAACCTGAGCTAGTGTGTTCGTTGTCTTTTTCAAGGTTATCTGAAACTAATTTGCAGTTTTGGATCTTGCTTTGTCTTTGGTTCTTCAACCCAAGAAATGAGAAATGCATTAAGCAAGGTCAGTTTACTTAACAGAGAAAACTTCAGCATCCTCTTGGAAGTGCACTTTTAGCCCCAGCTCCGAACTTGCTGGCTTTTGACAACACACTTCTGAACCTGCTGATGGCTGGGAGAATGCAATGAAGAGTCCAAAAAGAACCACTTCCATCAGGGCTGGACATCCAGGTATAACTCACTGCTCAGCATTCCTCTAAGCAGTTTACAGAGAGTTTGTAGGTCAGGGTTAAAGGGAGAACAGCGATGGGAGACATTACTGTGGGGGTCTGTTACAGGCCGCCTGATCAAGGAGAACCTGCGGATGAAGCGCTCTACAGACAGATAGGAAAAGCCTCACACTCACAGGCCCTTGTTCTCATGGGGGATTTCAACTACCCTGACATCTGTTGGAACAACGGCACTGCACGGCACAAGCAATCCAGGAGGTTCCTCGGTTGTGTGGAAGACAACTTCCTTCTGCAAGTAATAGAGGAGCCGACAAGGAGAGGTGCCATGCTTGACCTTGTGCTCACCAACAGGGAAGGGCTTGTTGAGAATGTGATGCTCCAGGGCAGCCTTGGATGCAGCGATCACGAGATGGTCGAATTTGAGATCCCCAGGACAGTGAGAAGAGCGTGCAGCAAGCTCACTGCCCTGGGCTTCAAAAGAGCAGACTCTGGCCTCTTCAGGAATCTGCTTAGTAAGGTTCCATGGGATATAGCCCTGGAGGGCAGGGGGCCCAAGACTCTTGGTTGATATTCAAGGATCACCTGCTACAAGCTCAGGAGTGCTGCATCCCAACTAGAAGGAAGTGCAGCAGGAGGGCCAGGAGACCTCCTTGGATGGATAAGGAGCTGCTGAGGAAAATTCAAAGGAAAAAAAAGGCTTATAAAAACTGGAAGCAAGGACAGGCAGCCTGGGTAGAGTACAGGGATGTTGTCCGGGAAGCTAGGGACCAGGTTAGGAAAGCTAAGGCCCAGTTAGAATTAAACCTAACCAGGGATGTTAAGGATAACAGGAAGGGATCCTACAGGTACGTAGCAAATAAAAAACAGACTAGGGACAACATAGGCCCCCTGAGGAAGCTTTCGGGAGAACTGGCTACACAGGATTTGGAGAAGGCTGAGGTTCTGAATGACTTCTTTGCCTCACTCTTCACTGGCAAAGGCTGTGACTGCACCACCCAGTTCTTAGAAGGTAGACACAGGGACTGTGAGAATGAAGACCTTGGGCCCACTGTAGGAGAGGATCTGGTTCGAGACCATCTTCAAAATCTGAATGCGCACAAGTCCACGGGACCTGATGGAATCCATCTGCGGATCCTGAAGGAGCTGGCAAATGAAGTTGCTGAGCCACTGGCCATCATATTTGAAAAATCATGGCAGTCAGGTGAAGCTCCCAATGACTGGAAAAAGGGAAATGTAACCCCCATTTTCAAGAAGGGGAAAATGGAAGACCCTGGGAATTACAGACCAGTCAGTCTCACCTCTGTGCCTGGTAAAATCTTGGAGCAGATTCTCCTGGAAGGCATGCTCAGGCACATGAAAAACAACAAGGTGCTTGGTGACAGCCAGCATGGCTTCACTAAGGGGAAATCCTGCCTGACGAATTTGGTGGCCTTCTATGATGGGGCTACAGAACTGATGGACAAGGGTAAAGCAGTTGATGTCATCTACCTGGACTTGTGCAAAGCGTTTGACACTGTCCCACATGACATCCTTCTCTCTAAATTGGAGAGATATCAATTTGATGGATGGACCACTCGGTGGATAAAGAACTGGCTGGATGGCCGCACACAAAGAGTTGTGGTCAATGGCTCAATGTCCGGCTGGAGACCAGTAACGAGTGGTGTCCCTCAGGGATCGGTGTTGGGACCGGTCTTGTTTAACATCTTCATCGCTGACATGGACAGTGGGATTGAGTGCGCCCTCAGCAAGTTTGCCGATGACACCAAGCTGTGTGGTCCGGTTGATATGCTGGAGGGAAGGGATGCCATCCAGAGGGACCTCGACACGCTTGTGAGGTGGGCTGATGCCAACCTTATGAAGTTCAACCACGACAAGTGCAAGGTCCTACACCTGGATTGGAGCAATCCCAGGCACAGCTACAGACTGGGCAAAGAAGAGATTCAGAGCGGCCCTGCGGAGAAGGACTTGGGGGTGTTGGTCGATGAGAAAATGAACATGAGCCGGCTTCAGTGTGCGCTCGCAGCCCAGAAAGCCAACCGTATCCTGGGCTGCATCAAAAGGAGCGTGACCAGCAGGTCGAAGGAGGTGATCCTGCCCCTCTACTCTGCTCTTGTGAGACCTCACCTGGAGTATTGTGTGCAGTTCTGGTGTCCTCAACATAAAAAGGACATGGAACTGCTGGAACAAGTCCAGAGGAGGGCCATGAGGATGATCAGGGGACTGGAGCACCTCCTGTATGAAGACAGGCTGAGGAAGTTGGGGCTGTTCAGCCTGGAGAAGAGAAGGCTGCGTGGAGACCTCATAGCAGCCTTCCAGTACCTGAAGGGGGCCTATAGGGATGCTGGGGAGGGACTCTTCATCAGGGACTGTAGTGACAGGACAAGGGGTAACGGGTTCAAACTTAAACAGGGGAAGTTTAGATTGGATATAAGGAGGAAATTCTTTCCTGTTAGGGTGGTGAGGCACTGGAATGGGTTGCCCAGGGATGTTGTGAGTGCTCCATCCCTTGCAGTGTTCAAGGCTAGGTTGGATGAAGCCTTGTGTTGGACGGTTTAGTGTGAGGTGTCCCTGCCCATGGCAGGGGGGTTGGAACTAGATGATCTTGAGGTCCTTTCCAACCCTAACTATTCTATGATTCTATAACTCCTGTGACTGAGCATCCATTAGAAACCTCCAGCTTCTTCACAACATAGGAGAACCATGTAGCCACCCTGATGCTGGTTTTCTTTGACAGAGTACCAGGGACAATGCTATTGTGCAGCAAATACTTCTGCTCCAAAAGCCATCAGCTGTCCCTGGACAGTTGAAGCACCCTTAGGTGGACATCCCTGTAGATACATCTCATAAAATATGAAAAACCCCTGGTGTCACACATGCAAAGTATTGAATGTGAGAGACTGAAAGATAAAGCAGAAGGCTGTAAGAATGTCCAGCATTAAATATGCAATAAGAAAAAGGGGCTTCTGAAACAAAGGACATCAATGAGATAATGGATTAACCAAACCTGCCTCAGAAGCATCTCAATCTGTGAGTACATGCACTTTCAGCTGTCAGGTCATTAACTGGATAAACACATAATTGATAAGTTCTAGGTTGTGTTCTACTTGAAAACAATAAGCTCCTTTTAAATGATATTAATATTTAACATACATAAAAGCATTTGCCATTTGCAAAGCACTCTACAGAGTACCTGATGGATTCTATAATGATCTCCAACTCCCAGGCTAGGGAATGCAAGTCTGAAGGGATAAATACCTGGCCTGCATCCAAACCAACAGAATTATTATTTTAGCTCAAAATTGTATTTCTATGTTTCTGATCCTTCTAGATTACACTGCTTTGAAGCCTTCAGTGGAAAGAAGCATGACACAGAGCTGGAAGACAGGAGGTGACAACATGGGATGACATTTCTGACTCACATTCACTGATTGTCACATCCCTAGCCTGGGCTACTCTCCACACTGAAAGATGCATTTAAGTGGGTTAAACACAAGGAACAGAAATATTAAATATTTCATTACCATGCTTTGTCCACCCCTCTCCCCTTTCTATTAAGGAATTAATCTTAGGGAATTCACTGACCTCCATATTTTGTTAGGTCTTCCAGTATACTTTCCCCTCCCTGCCCGTTTAAAGGGATACAGTAATTTCACTTGTAGGTGATCCTTAAAATAGGACAGCAGTTTTCTGAAATGTGACAGATCATTTCTCATGCTGCAGCACTGAGTTTCTGTGAAACAGCCACAGAATTTTGTTATTACCCAAAATTACAGTAGGAGAACTTCACCTTCAGCCTCCTAGATGATTTCCTGAGATGTCTCCTGAGACAGACCCTCAGTCTCCCTGCCCTACTGACTCCCTTTGTATACATTTTTTCTCCCTGGCAGAAAAAGCACAGTGAAAATTACATAATTTCTCTTGGCTGGACACAGCATCCTTTTGCTATAGCTAAAATTTATGCATACGGAAAGTGGTCTCCCCTGGGGATCTACCGAGTGATCCCATTGGCCAAAGTGGGCTGTGCCAGAGAGGCACCTGATGTTGCATCGTCAATACACACAATATGCTGACAATACCACCTAGGAAGGGATGCAAAGTCTGGATCACCCATTTAAGTTATGTAAATGCATGCACCACGCCAGCTGTACTTGTTCCGGAAATACCTGTGCATCCTAACTTCTGTTCCAATGAACCCAACAGTCTACCCATCATCATAGCCTTACAGCTTTGTCATTTAAGGATTCATCCTTTTAAGAGCTCTATTCTCATCAATATTATATTCTGCCTAGGAAGTCTGACCATTTTAGAAGCAGATAAAGTGATCATTGATGACAGTCAATACAACCTCAAAATGTTTCAGGACTAAAGTAGAAAAAATACATACAAAATTTATATTGGACATTATTCAAGAGCTATTAAATATTTGCAAAGTAGAGAAATCTGACATGCAATAAAACATGATGGCTTCTATATGCAAGGATTTTGACACTTCAACAGAGTCCAAGCTTAGTGAAAAAGCAGAATTTCCTGAAAGGAATTATTATCCACAGCATTTTTCTTTTTTTTTTTCAGAAGTGGAAGTGTAACATAACAGATCTCCATTCCTGCTTAATCTTATATTTTCATAAAGCTCAGCCTGTTAGACAAGATTTCCATAGAAATCCTATTTGGTAAAATTTGCTTGACTGTATTCCAAAAAGTGACTCACATTTTACAACCAAGTGGCTAAAGCTGAAACGAGTTTGACTGTTTCCATCAAAGCCAGTATTAGTCAATTTTCCAGTTTAATGGTTTGCATGCTAATCTTAACAGACAAAACTGGGACCACAGGTCAAGAAATTACAGAATCACAGAATGGTCTGGGTTGGAACATGTAGTTCCAATGCCCCTCCCACGGGAGAGACACCGTTCACTAGACCAGGTTGCTCAAAGCCCCATACAGCCTGGCTTTGAACACTTCCAGGTATGAGACATACACGACTTCCCTGGGCAACCTCTTCCAGTGCCTCACCACCCCCACAGTAAAGAATTTCTTCCTAATATCTCATCTAAATCTACCTAAATTCTAAAATCTAATGTTTAAAGCCATTACCCCTTGTCCTGTCACTACATGTCCATGTAAAAAGCACCTCTCAGGCCTTCCAGCCTTCCCTTCCCTTCCCTCCAGCCTGTCAACTGCATCACGCAGCTTGGTGTCTTTGACAAACTTTGCTGAAGGTGCACTCAATCCCATTGTACATGTTGCCAACAAAGATGTTAAACAGTGCTGGTCCCAATACTAACCCCTGATTAATGCCACTCCTCACTGGTTTCCACTTGGGCACTAAGCCATTGACCACAACAGTTTTGAGTGTGACCACACAGCCAACTACTTATCCACTGAGCGGTCTATCCATCAAATCCACATCTCCCCACTTTAGTGACAAGGATGCCATGCAGGACAGTGTCAAATGCCTCGTACAAGTCCAGGCAGATGGCATCAGTCACTCCTCCCTTATCCACCAATGCACAGGGACCCCATCACAGAAGGCTTCCAAATTTGTCAGGCATGATTTGTCCTTATGAAAGCCATACTGGCTGTCACTAATCACTCCCTTATTGTCCATATGGCTTAGCATAGTCTTCAGGAGGATCTGCTCCATGATCTTACTGGGCACAGAGGAGAGACTGGCCTGAAGATCCCTTGGTCTTCCTTGTTTCCCCTTTTTAAAAACGGGGGTTATGTTGTCCCTTTTCCAGTCAGTGGGAACTTCATTTGACCACCACAACTTCCCAAATATAATGGATAGTGGCTTAGCCACTTCATCTGCCAGTTCCCTCAGAACTCATGGATGTATCTCATCAAGTCCAGAGACTTGTGCGCCTTCAGGTTCCTCAGATGATCTCAAATCTGACCTTATCCTACAGTGAGCAATTCTTCATTCTCTCAGTCCCTGCCTATGCTTTCTGCAATGATTTAACAGTTAATACTACATGGCCAGATGGCTATTGCTAGATTGAAGGAAACAACACAAGACCTGGCCAGTGAAATTAAGATATTCGAAAGCATGCCTACTAATTTGCTATAAGAGCAGTAAAATCACAGCTCCTGTCTGAAGCTAACTCCTAGCACAGCAAATTTGGCCCAGACTGTAAAGCCACAGTTAAATAAAAAATCATCAAGTTCCTCACCTGCCACTCTCCAAAGCACTTAAAAAGAGAATAGTAGGAGGACACTAGGGCTGAGTGCTATCTGATTTTAAAGACATTATGATTTGGCTCCCAGTCATGAACTCCTTTCTTCCACCCTCTCTCCTTCTTTGTGTTTCTGCAGATTCTTCTTTCAAGCCTGTATCTCTACCTTTACGCTCACCCATTCTCCCCAGGTGGCTTTTCTTTGCAGTGCCCTGTGGTCATCCAAGGGAAGGCTGGCTCTCCCGAGCCCTCTAACACACATTCTTACCCTCCTGGCTGCTGCTGGGCCAGAGCTCAGCACTGCCTTGTGTGCATGGCCTCCTGATCTAAAGCAGGCTCAGGACAGGCTGGTCTACTGTCCAAAGACCACTTGGGTGCCAACAGCTGAACAAAGAAATGGGTCCACACTGAGATGAGTCCACTCCCATGCTCACTCCGAGATGCTGAATTTGCTCATTTTCTGCTTCTCTGTGATCTTGTGGGGTTGCAGTCAAGGCATCCCCTTAGCATGGAGGATGTAGGCACAGGCTGGTTCCTAAGTGAGAGTGTGGCAAAGACCATCCCTTCAGAAAGGTAGAGTCCTAGCAAGGAAGGTGTTTCCTTAAAGAAAACCACCAGCACCTTTCTGCTAGTAATGTTTAGACACAGTTAGGATTCACAGACATCATGGACGAGGACATAAAACTCCCCGCTTTCACTGCTACGCACTCCTGACGTCTCCCGTCTTCCCTGGGTATCTCTCATGCCCCCACTAATCTCATGATGGTCAGAATTAGTTTGAACAGCGACTCAATGTGAGTCTCAACTCAGCAGAGTACCAAGCAAAGGAGAAGCCTGATGGGATCAAAATCCTTTGTTTATGGGCTTTGCTGCCCATAATTAATTTTCTGCATTCTGTTGCAGCATGTGCTGACACAAAATTAATCTAAAGTCTCCATCTCCTCCAGGGACTGCTTGTGAGCCCTCACCCCGCTCAAATATGTGCAATGTCTTCAACCTCCAGGAAAAACAACGGAAACATCTCTGTGCTTGGCACTGGTACAATATCAGACCATTCACTCTTTTCCCTTAACTAGGAGTCTAATTTCAACTATTTTCCTCCAGAAGGGATGAAAAAAAAAAGCCAAAGACAAAAAGCAATTTACCTCTACTTCACACGCATATTCCGATCCGTCCAGGAGTGTCACTTTGCATTGCATATTTTTCGGTTTCTTGACAATCTTTAGAGGAGACTTGGAAAGTTTGCTAGATGATGATCTCTGTGAAAGCTTGTCGTCCTCTAGCTGCTGGTATTCCAGCTGTTTCGCACTTGCAGCAGCAAACTCCTGTTCTTTGTCTGTGTCCTGAAAGAGAAAGAAAGATACTTTTTCAAGCGAGATAAGCCAATCATGCTGTGCAGTACACTCTGCACCCAGTACCGAAGTATTTAAGTGAGCCTAGTGTGGGGCTTGGATGAGAAAGTCACTGATGAAGGATGGAGTCTCCTTTACCTATTGAAAAGACTTCCCATATTCATCCCAACCCTCCTTTCTCACTCCAAAATGCAGAGAATACCCATGAAGGATGGACATGTATAAAAATACTTTAGGCTTCTATTTTTTCCATAGATACAAAATCCCACTTGGACTTCCTGGACCTGTTTGCTCTGTTGGAAATGCTGAATAATTGGTAAATGTGATGAACAGATATTCCTACAGTTTCCTGATATTACTTTCAAGTCCTCTACCTATGAAATTGTATGCTGCTTCCATAGTGTCATACGGAACAGGAAAAGACCATCAGGTTTGTACTAATTTTGCTGTCTGTAAGAGGGCATGGATCTGAATGTACCTGAATGAGGGCATGGATCCCTGTAACAGTGTGCATTTGCAGGGGATGCTGACATGACTGGGAGAGTGAAAGGCTCTGTGAGCAAAGGGTTAAACAAACAGGATGGAAGTGAGGGACCAAACAACTTTCATGTGCAGCCAGCTGGCTAATGGATGATAAATACAGGATGAGAGGCTGAATTTTGCTCTCTGCAGATGCCTGGTAAGTCCCTCAAGCTGGCAAGAACTAGGTGCTATTTGAAAGACAAATACACTGCAGGGAAAAGGGGCAAGAAGAAACAACTGTGCTTACTTTTGCTTGGGTTTATCTGAGGGTCAGACCATTTTGAAGAGTTACTGTGATGCAGCACAGCCCGTAGTCCTCACCACAGCACTAGATGAAAGCCAGAACAGCTCTACAGCATTTCGCCTCCCCTAGCAACAGCTCTATGTCGCAGTCATTACCCTTCTCATCAGTTATGCCCCTGCAGGCTCCAAACAAAACCTCGACGTGAGTGAAGTAATACCTAAGCTAAAGCTTAAATAAAATAAAATAAAAATAATGTATTTCCATTATCTCACTACAAGGAAAGAAAACCCAAACACATTTGGCTCTGAATGATGTCAGTGTAATAAGCAACAAGCATTGCTGGAAACAGAATAGAAATTAATCCTCCAAGTCTGTTTCCATTCATTGTATATAATAAACCTTGAATGAAGCAAATCCATCCGAATGCTTTAATCTGCTTTGAGAGCAAAACAGCCTTGCATCATATAACCAGCAACAACAGTGTACTGCTAAATTACAGGGAACTTTCCCCTAGAGATTTCATACAAACAAGCCATAATCTTCACCTCTGCCTTCGGGTGAATGGGGGAAAAAGGAATTTGGAGTCAGCTGTACTCCCAACAGCACCAGCTCTCACCAAAGCCACAACAAATCACAAAGAGGCAAATGCAAGGAGGCAAGGCAAGATTGCACAGTCCTCCTTAACCTGCAAGGACACACAGCCATGATCTCCTGGGCTTCCCTGGGCAGGGAGACTAAAAAGAAAGTGGAACTACAAAGATAAAATAGCAAAAGCTGATTTGAAAATCCACTTCATTCCCTGAGCCATGGAAATTCTTCCCCAGGAGCAGCCCCATGCCAGCCAGCTCTTTCCCATCCAGCTCCAGCACTTGAACACCAGCTCTGTGTCTGGATGTCAAGATTCTCACATACCTTGAAGACTGGCGGGAGATGAAAGAACAACGTATGTCAGTGGATTAGCTGTTTGCTGAGCATTTAACATTGTGAGGAATGAGAAGAGCCCCTCCATGCTCACAGCACGGCTGAAGGCCGGTTACCCCTCTACCACAACCACGGCCAGCTGGCAAGTGGTCCAACCTACTGCACCAAGAACAAGACTGAAGGTGTCTCTTGTTAGGGCCTCTGGGAAGAGCTCTGCTGCTGAAGGGCTCTTTGATGATTTTCATGCGCTCTGTTAAAGAAATCTGACAGGGAGGGTGCACATGCACATGTGTGAGTGCGAAAGTCATTCCAGGGCTGGGAAGAATATACTGTCATACCTGGTGGCTCATTAAGATTTCTGATGTGAGAGTCGGAACCCCCCTCCATCAGACCAACAACAAAAACCCCAAAACAGATACATGGAATTAATCTTTTGCAAGAAAACAGACAAGCTGCTTGACAGAAAAGCACACAACAAGGGAACCAAGCAGCCATTTACATTTTAGAACCATCTTCTGCCTGCAAATGTTTCTGCGAATCCTAATGGATTGGTGATTATATGTCTTCATTAAGACATTTGGTATCTCAAGACTACAGCAGATATTTGGTTATTTATAAATATTAAAAACCCCAGTATTGAGGTTATTTCATTTGTTAAGGTTCCCATCTACACGAAGATCAGGGAATGTGTCTATGTTAAAATCATACAAAGGATTTTCTCTCATTTGTCTGGAAAACAAAACATGCCAAGAACTATTACAGAAGATTCCCCAAACTATGCTGACATGTTCAGGCACTGAGGTACTTTCAGACTGTATTAAGCATCTTCTTCCTAAAGAAACCTGACATCCTGGTATCTAGGAAGAGGGGGGGAAAAGTGGCCTGTGAAAATCCATGTACTCAGTGAATTATTTTGAATTCTGCAAGCGCAGTTACATTTTCTCTTAAATTCTTCTCCAAGATACTTCTGTGCTTTATTTCTGCAGTATTTTCAGTGTTGCAGATTAAATTCTTGTGCAGCACAAGCTGCTTCAAGGATTTGTGCTTTTCTCAGCAAAAGGTCTCTTATTTTTGTCTATATTACTGCACCTTACTCTGACACAGCATGTCCAATCCCTTCTGAAGCCGGACCTCTCTCTCAAAAAAAGCCTTTAGAGTCATAGGATTCAGCAGTAATGCTCTTTGATGCTTCACAGCTTCTCACTGGGGTATGAAGTTGCCAAGCTTGCACAACACATGAATCCCACCTACTCACTATAGTTGCTCAGTAATGTTAGTGTCCAAACTCCATGATACCTTCTTGCTTTTTCTCAACAAAATAGGAAGGCAGGAAGATAGTAAGACTGCATTACTATATCTGATAGGAAAGACTCATTTCTCTAGTAACTGCTAATCTCAACATTAAGAAGCCTTTTAGTCTTCATTAAAATGTGCCCTTTTACGTGTATCGAATGACAAAATGTCACTGCCATGGATTGGTAACTTAAATATTTCTTCCTAAGGTTCTCTCATTGACTTTTTTAATGACACCATTCCCAACAGCTCTGTCTCAGTGCTGCATTCAAGTAGTTCTTTCTTGTGATAGAGACACTAAAGCCACTACAAAATATACTGGGCAGATCACTGTAGGTGGATTTGGCATTCATCTTACAACATGGACTTTTGGATTCAATCTGGTCATCTCAGTGGGAAAGTCTCACATATCCCTTCACAAACCCTTCTATCTAGGCTTCTTACAGAAACTGGTTGACAAGTGGTAGTCCTTGGGAAAGGAAGGGATCATGCAAATGAGATCATCTCAGGTCTCCAAACTCACACCTACGTAGTAAACACAGATGGACAAGTGTGGTGCCTAAGGAGTTGTTGTTTTTCTTTGGTGGCTATTGTGGGTTTTGGGTTGGTTTGTTGGTTTGTTGGGTTTTTCTACTGGGGACAGAAAGATTACTGAAGATGTCTGGAAGAACAAAATTAATTATACTTATGCCTAGGCTTGATAGAATTACACTTTAAACTAATACCAGTTTGTGCAGTGCCTCTCTCTTCTGGACAAGCATCCCTGCCTCTTTTCCCCAAAGTAACTACATGCAATTTCTGATCTCTTTCAGAGACCAAGACTGTTCCAACACATAATTGGTGGGTGTGGGAGCAAGAGCAAAGGTGTCTTTGGTGTGCATAGCATGAGGGTGATCAAGAGTTACATTAATGGTAAAAATGGTTGGCAATCAAAAAATAAACAGCTCTTCCAACAGTTGATCTCCAATAGAAATAAGCATGAGAAATCCTGCTCTGCCATGTCTACCTCTTAAGCTATTACAAGACATTAGACATCTCTTTTAATTTGGTCCCATAATCATTTGTTGCCCCAAGCATTTACGTAATGCACCCCTAAATGAGGGATATACAGAAATACCCCATAAATTCCCCACTTTTTTCCCACCAGCAAGTCTGGGCTGTAGGTCTGTTTAAAACCCAAAGCACATCGAGCCCCTCAAACAGCTTCTACAGAAGGGTCACACTGATTTTAAGTAACACCTCACATCTGCTTGCTTCACCAGCTCTGTCTCACAACTAGGTAAAACAACACGACCCCACTTTTTAAAGGGTGAAGGAGAGGAGGAGTTAGACTTACACCCCGCTTCAAGTGTGAATGCAATCAAGTGGAGATCATAACCTTACAGAGCTAAGAGATGTAATTTGAAGGTACCTCATTAATTGTGTGTCACTTACCCATGAAGAACAACGCCTGTTAATCCTATTGACTGGAAATTATTAACAGGGAAAAAGAAGGCAGCTTCCTCAAATTTAATAAGTGCAACAATGAACCAAATGGAAAAGCATGTGAAAGCTCTCCTGAAACCTATTACATGAATAGTTAGAGCAATTATAATGCAGTCATTTCAGAACTACGAGAAGCTTAAGGGTCCACATATTCTTCCTGGCTCACACATCAGACAAGCAAGCATGAAATCAGTTTTTAGCAGGTATCAAAGAAATAAACTCTAAAAACATCTTCAGATTCTTAAAAACTGGCAGTGTTTGCTATTTAATGCAAATGGAAGACTGCAGATGTTTCCTGCTTAGTTAATAAGACTTCCCTTATATTTAAGCACTGGAGACAGAAAGACCTCACATGGATTTCAAAACACTCTGCATCAGAACTATTGTTTTTTAAAAGCAAAAGACCAACCAGTCAAGATCTACAGCATCACATGCAACATCCTTCCACAAATATCTGAATATATATTTCCACTCCTAGCACACCAGGCTTCTTTTATCCCAGGAGTAATAAATGGCGGCACATAGCTATTGGGGAGCAGCAAGCATGCATGCAGAGGCTCCCTTACCTGCTCCTTTTTCACTGGCGTGCTGTGGGCTGCCACAGCCGAGAACTGCTCGAGCGCGTTATGATGCTCTTCGCTAAGCTGCTGCTGGTCCTGTGGCTGGGTCTCCGCTGCTCCTTGCTGAGCAGGGCTCTCCTGCTGATCCTGCTCTTTATCCTTGGACTCGGAGTCCGATCCTGATTCCGTAGTCATGGTTGGTTATTCTGTAAAACAAGGTGAGCAGACCTATTGAGTACGATCTCATAGCCGTGAATTTGTAAGCTAGGATTACAAAACACAGAAACATCAGGCACAAGTTTTAGTCTCATATGCTCAGGTTTTAGAACTAAAGAGGACTGACAAGATACCCTAGAAAACCTCCCCTGGTACAAAAGAGATCTAAACGCAACCATACTCTAAGGAAGAGTACAATGCCATAAGATCTTATTCTACATTATGGTGCCAAGAGGATGGTGCCAGACCCTTTTTCAGTGGTGCTCAGCAACAGGACAAAGCAATGGCCATAAAGGAGAATAAGATACTGAGAAAACCTCGTGTGACTGAGGGCCCTAAATCCAACACAATTCACTGCAGCTTGGGTTTCTGAACCATGAGGAAACTTTTGCAAACACTACATCTTTTGTTCTTTACATTAAAGTCACCAGGTCTTGAACTCCTCAGCACCTGCACTCCCTTTCAGAAATGGAGTCAAGTACTTTCGATGCTTCCAGGCAACATATATGCTAGAAACATCTCAAGTGGGCCCACCAACTTCAGTGCAAATGTACAACTAACTGTCCTCAAGCCCACTTCCGTCCTTCCCACTTGAATTCATCAACACTTCTGTCATTTTTTTCTAAGTGCTAGAGCATCCAGAAAAAAAAAACTTCCATTAAGTCATTCTATGTGTTAGATTTAAAGTGAATATGACTTTCCTTGAATATGAACAAAGTTTCTACATTTTAATTTAACTTTGTGCAATACTAAATGAAAATTAAAACATTACAATATCCATTTAAAATCTTAACTATTTCAATTAAATAGTTTAATTATAAATATGTGTGTGGCCCCCAATTCTCAAACTACATAGAAGCTATACCCAACATTAAAAAATCATACTGTGATTTAGTATCAAAACAAAGATTTGAAAAAGCAGACTTTGTGCCACTTGAGCAGAATGTGCTTTTATGTTTGTTACTCATACATTCTTAGTCCTCGTGATCTTACCCTTGAGCATTTTGCTTTCAAGCAACTTGAAAACAAACCAATCTGCTGCAATCTATTTCTGTTCATCATCAGGCCACGATTTCTTTAACCTGGTAACCATAGCTACTATGTAAATATAAGCAGTTCCACAAAATATACATCTGCTAACTCATCTGCTAGGAAGTCACTATCAAACCTTAACATACACTACAATGTTTACTAGTAGAAGCAGGTTTATTAAGGATCACCAAAAAAAAAGTACAGGCTTTCATTTTTTTGTTTACTTAGATGTTTAACAAGCTACGTTGCTTGACAGAAATGTTTTGAATTAGGCCGATTATTATTTTCAAACTCATTTATGTATTCTGCACTTTCAAGGCTAAGTTCTACAGTGAGTATGTGTGTCTCTACATCAAGCAAGTGCACAGCATTCAGCCTGTGCTCAGTTTTTGCACTGTGTGTAAGGCCAGGAGTGCTAGTTCCTACCTCCTGCATGTCAAAACAGCACAAGAGAGAAGCGGAACTAGAAGCATATATGGCAGATTGACGCTTCAGGCCATATTTTCAAGGTACTAATGTGCGACACACTTGTTTAGGAATACATCATAAATTTCTACACTCAAACAGCCACAGTTATATAAAAAAAATTATTATAATGTATTGTCTAATAAGTTGTCTTTAGCATCTCCAAAAAGCAATAATTAACTCAATGTCTTTGAAAACGTGACAGTCAGAAAGGCATTCACCTGATCAAACTTCAGGTGTCCACATCTGAGATGGTCACTTTAAACGCAGAGCAGAAAGCCAGACATTTCAGAGCACTGACCTATTTTAGATGCCTGAATTAAGCTGAGGTAAATCACATACTAGCATGACGTTGTCCAACTCACTACAAAGAAAGCCTAAACAAGTTCCTCCAATGTAGATCAAACAAACCCATCCTCCACCTTTAATTCTATTAAGCCACTATTTCTTTTATGCTTTAAAAATTAAATTGCAGAACAATGTTAATCTCTCAGAGTTTTGTTTTGCCCATCTGTCACATGAATAAGGAATAAACTATTTTTCAGCTCATTGTGAGTGCACTGCTTTAAAAGCACCCAGGTCTCCACAAATACCCCCCCCCAACCATGTTTTGTACAGGTGTATGAAGATATGAAATGCAAATTAACCAACTAAATAAGTGAACAAACTCAAACTATGAACTTGATTTTTCTTTTCCATAAAGGATGAATTAGAAGTAACAAAAACTGCCTTCCAGCTAGAAAAACCATTCACCAAACAACACCAAACAGCACAGATGACCCATACAAAGTATAATGCCTGGAAGTTGTAGTACAAATTCTTTTTTTCCCCTCCCTCTTGATATGAGTTAGGGCAGTGTAAATAGGAAGCAACCAACATTATTTGCTTTTTGGAAACTGCCAACCCAACTACCTCAAAGCACTAATCTGTGTAAGATGAGACTGATAGTCAATACGAACCAAAAGTCTGTCTTCCTTCAGCTGTCATCAATGTGTTTCTGGAAGCTCATTTTTGCACCTTATGTAGCTTCTTTCCTAATGAACATTTGTATCCTGGCTGTTCATGAGTATGGAAACACAGCCATTTAAATTAGCTTCACAGACACAACTTCATGTAGCAAGAGATTAAATCAAGCTTTACTTTTTTGCCCACTATAATTTTGTACCTCAAGGAACAACAAATCTGGTTCTTAACTTCTTCCCACATGAAGACATTCCCACATGAAGCAGAGCCTCACAACACTGTGAGTAACTCTCTGGGACTGGTTTTCTCTCCAGTTACATGAGTCCTCGCTTGCTCTAACAGTGCTTGGTTAGAAAACTTTTTGTGCATTATCAAATCTTTTAGCATAAGTGATTTCCTGGATACAATATTCCTGTCATTAGTCAGACAGCAGATGGATTTAATTAACCTAAGGTTATCCATTTCCAAATATCTTCTTTAGTTCCCTACGCATACTAATATGTTTAATAACAAATACTGAGAGCAAAATACTATTGATTTCACACTGTTATCATACAGATGTAAACAGAAGCAAAACGAACATTTTGAATCCAATTTCTAACAAACTCCTCAGATGATTGCAATATTACTATTTACCTCATTCCATCTAGTGCAGGTTGAAAATACCTACATTGCAAGACAGAAAACATCCCTCTCTCAGTTCAAAACAATAGGTCATTTTGCCTTTCTCAGCAAAAGGCTGCTTTATCCAAATGCACTTCAAAAGCATTTTGGTTCTTATAAATGGCACAACAATCCTCCTAGGAAGAGGTGGTTTCACTTATTGGATGAAATCACAATGATCTTAAGAAACTTAACAACATAAATATTATTCTACCTTTGTACACAGCAAACCTGACAGAACAGCTAACAGTATCTACACATCTGTCAAACATAATCGGCTGAGAATTGCTTATTTGTTTATTTACTATACCTGGATGTGTACCAAAATCGTGACTTTCAATGTGAATTTCAGTACAGGAAGAAAGAAAAGCTTAAACTTTTTCTGTTGCCAGCAAAACCCAGTATCAAATTCCCCTTTTCAGCAAACAGAAAACAAACTAATGAAAAGACACTAAGAGCACTACCTTATACAAATGAGGTAATGCGATGCAAGCCAGATGTGCTCTTGGATAGCAAAGTTTTGGCTTACATCCCAATATTCAAAGATTCCAAAAGATTAGCTGAGTCCAAAGTTAACCCAGATGCTGCTAACACTGGATAGTCAAAGGCTAAAGTCAATTTGGCTACAGACAAACCCTCTCCCCAGAAAAAATCCCCAAGAACTAGCTTCAGTTTATGACTTAAAGTGAAAAACTTTTGTACTTTCAGCAGCATGAAAGTTTAAAATGCAAGTGACTGCTGCAGAAGAATAATTAAGGGAAGATGAGCATTCACATATTATCAAGGTATTAAAACACAACTAAATTTTTTCATACCCTTACACTGTACAAAGTAAAGACATTACATAGGGACTGCAAAACCTGCAAAACACTTGCACAAAAAGCCTGCATCTTAAAACCTTCCAACACAACTAGTCCTTGTTATCTACAGTTACCAACATACTGCAGCTTGGGAGATTACCATTTCCACTACCAATTATTTGCACAGAATCTATTTGCACGGACTTAAAGCACAGAATCACAGAATCAACTAGGTTGGAAGAGACCTTATCATGAAGTCCAACCACTACCCGAGGACTGCCAAGACCACCACTAAACCATGTCACTAAGGGCCTCATTTCTATGTTTCCCGAACACATCCAGGGACAGTGATTCCACCACTTCCCTGGAAAGCCTGTTCCAGTATCTGATCACCCTCTCTGTTAAGAAACTTTTCCTAATATCCAGTCTTAACCTCCTCTGGTGCAGCTTGAGGCCGTTACCTCTTGTGCTATCACTTGTTACTTGGGAGAAGAGACCGATCCCCACCACACTAACCACCTTTCAGGTAGTTGTAGAGAGCAATAAGGTCCCCACTGAGCCTTCTCTTCTCCAGACTAAACATCTACCAAGCACCAAAATTCACAGATAATTGATAGCAGAGTCTGTAATTTAATTAACCCAGAAGTCATAATAAACCTTTATTTATACGTAAATACATGTTAGTGAACATATCTGCTATATTAAGCAAATGGAAATCACATTACAAAAGAAACTGCAAATTAATTTCAAAAAAATTAGGATGTACTGACAAACCAAAATTGAACCAAGTATAATTGAATGTACTATACATAGTCACTATTTCCTGTAATGCACAGATTAATGATTTACATTTAAATGCTTCTTTGATCTCATTAATTCTCTTTGTGGAAAGTTCTTTAATTACAATACTTTCTGAAGATTGTTATGAATCATTGCAAAAGTCCAAATTTGGAAGTTATGTAATCAAATAATGATTCCATACTTCAAAAATAATGTTCTGCATAACTAGAGACATATTTATCCAATAATGATGAGATGCTGATGAGAAGAGCATATGGAGAACAATATTGCTGCAAAAAGCAGTAACAGAAATGTCAATATATGTTACAAGAAAAGAATGCATGCCAGAACGCCGACTTCTAAGCTTGAAATATAAACTGTTTCCATCAGACTGCTTGAAGTCTCAGCTCTCTTCATTCCAGTTGGGTTCCTTATTAGGAAAACAACGGCTTTGTGCTGTTCCTCTTTAATTTGGGTGAGTTTTGCCCTCACTAGCAGGAGGTACCTCAGCCACAAAAGCCTGGTGCAGGGTCCCCAGGAGATGCAGCACCTCTGCGGCACTCTGCCACTAGTTAAGACCAGCTCTCTTTACCCATCACCATCCTGGCAGCAGCAAGCAGAGGCCTTACAGAGGAAGCATCTCCCTGGCATTATGGCTTCTCCAGCAGACACCAACAAGCCAGAGCAACTGCAGAGACATGGTCTCAATGAACATGGGGGAAAAAACCAACAAAAGGCCAACGGGATGTGCCCCCTCGCAACCGCATGCTCCTGTCACCTCTCCTGTGCCAGCACCAGTGTGATTTTGGGGAACCTGGTGGCTCAGCTGGGAGCACTGAACCTCCCCAGCATGGGGAGGGGGAAGCAGCACCCCTTGTTCTAGCACCAGTGGTCACCCGTCTGTCCAACGTGGCTGGGGGCCTTCACCCCAGCAAGTGCAACCATTATACTTTAGCTCACAAACACAATGACTGTTCAGCCACTGTACCTTAAACATTAAAAATACAAACAAACACATTAGAGTCAGCATGGGAAAAAAAACCACAAAACAACAGAACACTAAAAGAAAGCCAAAAAATAATAACATTGACAAGATGAAAAAACAATGAAGAAAGGTGCTAAGCAACAGGATGAGCAGCAATTGTGCCAGTACAGCATACTCTGTGTTAAATGACTTAACAGATTTGGTGGCACAAACCATGGGCCCAAACATAGCTTCAGGGAGGACAGGAAGGTGTTAATTAGCAGTAATAAAAAAGGTTGGTTGGACTTGTTGCAGAACATGGGATGGGTTAAAATACTTGTTTGGCCTTCTAGGGAAGTGCATGATAGAGATTTCTTGAGTGAAATCTGAAGCGAAATCATCAAGTTTCTTGAAAGAAGGAAAACCAGAGACAACATCTGAGGAAGGAGCCATGTAAGCCAGAGGAGATGGAGGATACACCTTAAAACCAACAGACATACCCTTCAGAGGGGACAAAAAGGCAATGGCAGACCTGAATCACACATTAAGATCTGAAACTCCCCCACCTCAGGCACTCATGCACCTCTCTGGTACTACCACTGAAAGAAAACACATTAAGTGTTTCTGGAGAGATTATCCTCTACCTAGCAAGGGTGGGGATGGAAGTGCCAGGAGCTTCTAAATGATGGGAGGAGGAAATACATCAAAAAGGGATTGTACACCAAAGCAGAACCAAGGTCATATGACTCAGGGATGAACATAAAAGAACAACATCAACATAGAAGGAGAAATGAAAACTAGGATGCAAAGTGACTTACAATCAGCAAGAGATGCAGCAAACAATAGGAAGAGAGTTTATAAATAGATTTCGAAGGAAAATCAGACCTCTTACTGAGCACAGGAAAGGCTGAATTTTTCAGTGCCTCATTTAACAGCAACTAGCTGGGACCAGATAGTCACGGCATCTTTCACCTGATGTGCAGGATGTGCAAATGCAGGCTGGATGGAGTAAGGGAAGAACAGAGCAAACACATCAGTAAGTCAGGCTGTTTCAAATTAGTGGAAACTAGCCTTGGGGAACCAGCAGCAATCATCTCTAAACCATTAACCACTACTCTGCAGATGCCACAGAGGCCAGGTAAGGTCTAAAAGAAATTGAAAGACCCAACACAGCACCTGATCTTACAAACGAAGTGGGGACAGAAAAGCCAGAAATTACAGCACACTTAATACTAGAGCAAAATGCTGGATACTGGAGCAAAACGCTGAAGGATTTCTAATCCTGTAAAAATAATGAGATTAGAAAAAAAAAAAAAAACAAACCACAACCAACAACAATAAAACACAAACAGTCAAGAAGAACATATCAAAAAGCCACGCCAAACTAGGGCAATGTCTCTCTCACTCTCTCCAACAGGGCATCTGATAAACAGAAAGTGGTACAGATGACAGAGGCTATGTTTAGAAAGGCTTTTAAAACAGCCCCGTGTGACTTTTTCATAAGTGAACCACAGAAATAGTTTAAATGATTAAAAGGGGGGGAGGGGGAAGTTGTACAAATGATTAAAAAAAGCCACCCAAATCCTAGCCTACACTTATCACTAGCACAGCGACAACCTGTGAGAACTTATCAGTTTGGGGAACCACAGCCCTTTGAGCATCAGTGAAAGAGCATGCCCAATCCATGCGCACTGGGGAGGCTGGAGCACGCTGCCAGCATCCTCAACAGACTTAAAGAAGAGAAAAGCAGTCTGAGAGAAAACCATATATAACCTGAATCTGACTACATTCCCATAAGGGTAACAGCCACAGAAGTGGGGACCTCAGAAGTCAAAAGTGATATGGCTTAGGCAGCAGGCATGAAGTAGCACGAAGGTCTGAAGAAACACATTAAACAAGATGAGTTTCGGTTTGGTACATGATGCTGGATGTGTTCCACGTTCTGCAGCACCACGTTTCAGTTTGGGATTCATAGTTTTTGAGAAATATGCATTAAAGACTACCAAGAAGAGAACAGGAAGAACAGTAATAGGTTCAGAAAATGTGACCAGCAGTAAGAGAACAGAGCAGAGAACAGAGTTTGCTTACCCCTAGTAAAGGAATAGAGAGAAGGGAGCTGCTAAGAGACTTGCAACGCGTACAAGCTTCTTGAAGACAGAAGGTAATCAAGCATTTGCTAACAGTGGAGAAAGAACTGGATTTTCATCAAGTGGGACTTAGAGTAGATGGTATAGCAACAATAATGACAGTCAAGAACAGGTTATCTGTAGCTGTGTGGAGTCATCACTGGAGACTGTACATATAAAAAGCAGCAGCAAAATTCTCAGTTTGCAACTTTATAAAGCATAAGCAAATAAAATTTTGCTGACTTTGCCACCCCTTCCACTCGGGTTGGCAACTGTGAATTCACAAAATGTATATATTCCCTTCCGCTTCAGAGCATAGGGATGCACAGGGCAACATTTCTATCTCCTGGTTACCTTTCATTTTTATGATTCAGTGAAATCACCAGTGTCTGTTTTGCTCTCATGATGGGTGGCTTCCCACAGCAATAAACCCCAGAAAAACTGTGATTTCTGTTGCTCATCCTGCATGCAAGGTTTATGAAGGGTAGGACTGACCAGGTTCCCTGAAGACACCAGATCATCTGGTCATATCAACTAGATCACCCCAAGGCTACCCTAATTTCTGAACAGGGCAAGAAAAATCAGGCCACCATAAGCTGTTTTGGCTGTGTTTTTTCCCACCCTGCTGATCCAAGCAGTTTTCCCCATGGGCAGACATGGATTTACCAGAGGAAGAAGGGAATCGCATTCTCCCACCAACCTCTCTGTAGAGGTCTCCAGAAAATGGGGCGCAGTTGCCGCTGCACCCTTTCCTACCCCAGAGTGGGGGCTGGCTCTGCCTTCCTTAGCCCCAGTGCCAAGATTCATCCACCTGCTCCAAAAGCAGGATTGTGGATCACTGCTCACACCACGGTTCCTGCAGATGGCTCCTGTATGGAAGAGACCATGCAAACTCTCCTGGGAGCACTGGGTGGAACTATAGAAGTGCACAGAAACTAAACCCTGGCTACTTCATTCATTAAAAAAAACCCAAACAAACTAAAAAAAAAAAAACCCAAACCAACCAACCAAACAAAAACCAAACAAAAAACCCAAAAGGTAAGAGGACTCCTGAAAAACGCAAAAAACTGCTGCTTGTAACAGTCTTCAGCAAAGCACCTGCTCACTGCAAAGCTTTAATCCGCCCAAATACTACAATTACAGGAAGGGTAAGGGGGAGCAGAAATAACACACAAATAACTCAGTAAATAAGTATGCTGAGAAACAACAGGGAATTACAGGGGGGAGGCAGATATGAAGAGGAGGAAAAGGAAATGAAGGAACCAGTAATGGAGACTCCAGCAGCATCCCACAAATGCTGGTCATGAGAGACCTACATAAAAACACCCAAGCCTTCACCCTCTCCTCATTTCACTTTGAAAAAAAAAACAATCCAGACAACAGAAAACACAGCAAAACTTCTTGCAGTGCTGTGATTACAACTGATTCATGGCTACTTCATCAAGAAACTAAAAAGGTAAGGAAAAGACGTCAATGGCACACGCTGGTATTCCGCAAAATGACTTTGATTACTTGGGTTACATTTCCATGAGGTTTTGACCTTTCTGAATTGCTCTGGAGCCAAACATTCACGTGGGGCCCCTGTGCATCATTCACTATTCAAAAGTTGTATTTAATGCTACAGAGACTGAGTGTGCTTGAGGCATCAGATCGTTAAAGTCCATATTCTCTTATACTGAGCAGAAAATAAAATCAATTCACAATTTAAAATAAATAAATACGAGTTGCAGGAGTTGCTGACACACGGCAGGTGTGCTGCATTATCACACTACCCTCAGGCCAAAATACTGTAACACCTGTGAACAATATTTTCTGCTTCATACACTACCTAAATAGAAGGCTCTAGTGCTCCCAAGCTGGTGACTTGCTTAACCTCACAGGAACAAGCAAATCAGATAGACAAGGGACATATCAGAGCATGAAGCCCATCTCCTCCAAGGGCTTCCTGCTCACCTCCCAACAGACATTTATCTTTCTAACTCAGGTGATGCAAAAGCTTATGAAGTAAAACAAGAAAAGATGAACTGAAATTTAAAGTATCAACATGGCTTTTCTGATTTCCTGGGCATCTTACTAACCAGAATTCAGCAGAGAAACCAACAGAGGTTTTGCTTTATGTTACTGTGTGATGCTTGCAAAAGTGACTGAAGTGACACCACCTCCCCCAGGCTGTTACTTGCAAAAGTGATGTAGTATTGATTATTTTTTTTTTCTGCAGTGAATGGATGCTTTTTCTCCATTTTTATGGTTTGGGGGGATCATTTTCTAAGTTTCTGTAGCCTTTATTCCAATCCAGTGGGGTTCAAAGATGGAAAAAAGGAAGTATTTGGGGCAGAGAAGACAGACGTTTTGCAGTCAGCTGGCTAATGACTCTTTCAGCCAGCCACTGCCATTTCCATCATCTCAGCAAGACACACGACTGCAGCCAAGAGCTCTGCTCCCTGCTCC
This sequence comes from Lathamus discolor, assembly GCF_037157495.1. Taxonomy (NCBI): domain Eukaryota; kingdom Metazoa; phylum Chordata; class Aves; order Psittaciformes; family Psittacidae; genus Lathamus; species Lathamus discolor. The sequence goes on along the minus strand of NC_088885.1, from coordinate 108,955,198 downwards.
CAGACCTGGCACGGACCCTCGCATACTGCTGCCTGAAGCCTGCTCAGCTTCAGCAGGCCACAATGTTTTCCATGAACCTGCCCACAACTGAGCCTTTAAATTTTTTTTATAAGGAGGTCGTTAATTATTTCTTCTTAGAGGAAGCCATCCGACATGGGTCATGCAAGACAGGGTGTTTGAGGGATGGGTGGCTTCCCCCACGGCATCCCAGGCCAGCACTCACTCTCCATCACTGAGGTCCTGCAAATTTTCTAGAACAATGGATTAAAATAATTGGGAAACCTTCAAACTCAGGCAGACAAGAAAGAAAGGAAGAAGTCACAGATAGTGAAAAAAACCCCAGAGGAACCACTCCTGAATCCATACTGGGTCCTAGTTAAATAAATGTGCCTCTGTATGAGGAAAGTCATCACGCTGAGGTCTGGAGCCAAAAGCGCTCCTTCTTAATCTTTCCACCACCACCCACCCTCCCCCCTGCCCCCCCCCCCCCAATATCATACCATTTTTACACCCCATTTTTCAACTTTTGAAGGCATTAAGCATGTCTGATGCAGTAAGGCTACAGGATGAGGCATCACAATGTGTTTAGTCATACTAGCTTTTGTTTTTCTGAGATGGATTATTCACTTTGCAGTTAGATTTTAATCTCCTGGGCATTCACATCAGTTTTGAACATGAAACACACCCCGCAATATCAAGTAAGAGACTTTCCACTTTGGAGCACCACATCAGGAAACCACTGGCTCCCCAAACAAATTAAGATCTTTTGAGTCTAAACAACTAAACCACTGGCATCAGACAGCCAGATTTTTATACTTCAACGCTTCTGGGATCCCCATGCTCCCCAACGCTTTAACTACTCACTAGCGATTACAAAAATACTATTTGGCACCAGCAGCCAGCCTATGACACTCCAGGTTATGCTGTCACTCCAAAACCATCCTCCCAGCCCAACGCTGTGTGCCAGACATCAACTGGGAGAAATGGCCAGCTCCCAACATGTCCCCACAAAACTCAAGTGCACATACTAACAGGCAGCCACAATGCCTCAAAGTCACCAGCTGTTAATATGCTGGATGCAGACCAAGACCTAAAGACGGTGTGGGAGCAGGGACTTCTAGGAACCAACTGGTCAGATTGGAAACGTATGGACAACAAGGAATTACAGCAAATCCAGGCATTTGCAGAGTAGAGCGTCTCACTTAAAATCACTGAGTAAGAGGGATTCTCTCCCAGCTTCAGCTACACTTTGGTGACATGTTTTCAGACCGTTTTAGTGATGTGGTTTCAAAGCATGGGAAGCTCATGCACATGTTGTCCCAGTGCATACTAGTTAAGTCCTGAGGGTCGTTTACATGATGAACTCTACAAGGAATTAAGAGCAAGCTTCCTATGTCTCCACATAGCATCCCTATACAGCCAAAATCTTTCATCACCTGTGCAGCTACACTAAATTATGAGGATTTGGAGACCACCATCCAGTACAGCATTACAAAGAAAATAGCTATCTTTAAACAGGGTCTGACCCTTTTTACCTATTCAACCCTGAAATGCTATACATACAGCTATACAGTAATTTGCTTTATATACTCCTGACCCAGTATTACACTAGATGCATCTCCAAAGATAGATGTCACTGATCTGGAAAACAGAAAGGAGTAAGTGGCAGCGATGCAGCTTAATCACAAAACTGAGAGTACGAGGGAACGGACAAATTGTTGCAGCAGAAAGAGGAAGAAAAGCTCTTTGCAGCTTTTAAATCACTGGGGATTCAAAAAGGAAAGTAAGTCACATAAATCATTATAGGTTACTCAACAGGAATGAATCATTTAAATAAAATAAAAATCTGTTCTGTATCAAGTTTATAATTTGAAAGCAAAAGTGAAGGTCATTAAGCTAGATACTACTATTTCCTACCTCATAAATGAATGACTTGACAACCTGAATTATTTTGTTCCCTATGTACTTTTTCCTATACTTAGCTCTGCTAAATGTTTGATGGTGTGTTTTTGAGGACACAAACCACTAATTTGGTAGCTACTAAACAATCTAAATCATAGAAATTACCTGCCTTACTTAAGGGAGAATCCTACAATTCAGAAATAAAGTAAAAGACTTTCGATACCAGACCCTGTTTGGTGTGCTGAGTTTCAAACTTGTCTCATGTGTTAACCAGGAAAGCACCCAAATCAGTGAAACAGGCCCATAAATGGTGGCTTTTTCCATCCTTCCTCCTGATGCTGCACAGGACATAATGCAAGACTCTGGACACATGACAAATGAACATTGTGCATTACATCTACTGATTATTTTATGCCAATCCATTTCTTTTAGTACCCTTCAGATTACAGCATGTAAAAATCAAGTTATTTATATATTACGTTATGTGGTGATGTGCAGAGGAAGAAAGGCAACTGTCACACTCTTTACTGGAAACATTTTCCCAAGAAGGCATTTATCATTTCAAAGTTTAACATCAAACAATTTTGATATCTTAGTTCTCAACTCAACCTTCTCAGAAGCTAATAATATGCAGAAAATACAGAGAATTACTTCTTACTTCATCATAAAATGCAGTTTATTGACAAAAAATATTCTTCTAGTAGTTACAGCTGATGCTAGGTAAATGACAGAGTTGCATTCTATTTCACCTCTCCCTCCCCTCTTCTGTTCACTGTGCAGTCTGTTTTCTGTGGGGACAGAAATCTCCATGCCAATACTCACATGGCCATTACATCTGAACTAAAAAATGAATGAAGTAATCCATCCCCTCCCTGGATGTCATGAATGCCCTGGGGAAGTGGTACCCTGCAGCTGGGATCCAACCCACTCTGCTCTCCATCGCCTTCACTATATGCATGTGTTTCACCACAGCTGGGGCCACCTTTAAGAAATCCTTTTTTTCAAGGTTTGCAAGGAAGCAAGAAACCAAATAATCCTTCCCCCAGCTGCAGGGCTGCATTAAATATCCCTACAGCAACAGCCACGGAACATTATTTTTGAGAGAGACAGCCATGCAAGTATGCCAAAAGCACCACCAACAAAACAAGCACGTCAGATACCTGCCAGATCTTGATTAGGGGACCCACTATTTAAAAGTGTCTTGCATACCAGCAACAGTGCTTCATGGTCCCCCTCCCACTTCCCTCTGTCTAAACTCTACCTGGTATGTCCCCTGCCACTAAAATACCACAATACTGAAGTTTCCATGTTCCCCACAGGCCATTTATTCCACTGCCTTCCTGTTTAGGAAAATTCTCCCAAATGACTGACCTAATTCTTCCTATTTGAAATGTAGGCACACTCCTCCTCGCCCCAACAACAGTGGATGTGTAACATGGCTCTGCAGCTTGCAGACGGCTGCTCTCCGCCCCTCAGACCACTCTCTCCTTTCCCTCTTCTGGCAAGTCCTATTTTTAGTCCTCTCTCAGGCTCTTTCCTCTGTTCTCTTTCCTGTTCTCCCGTCAGCCCACCTCCTTCCCAAGCAATAGCATCCAAACCTTACTTTAGGCTGAAGATCAACTGTGCTTACTAGTGCTGAACAGATTCCTAGGATGGCTTTATTTCTGAATACTCTTCTTTATACCTCCTGCTAGTAAAGAGTTCAATATTTTCACCATATTATGACACTTACCAACTTAGTTTAGCCTTTGGTATCATCATAATCCCGTGCTGTTTCTCTAAACTCCTGCCTGAAGATCTCCCAAGTTGAAGAAAACTATCTTAACTACATCATATTGAACAAAAACACCACCACCGTCTACTAGGCAGATATTATTTGATTTTTTTAATTTATTTTATATTTTAAAAGTTTATTCTCTTGTGCTGAGTATCATTCAAACAAGTATTTACTAATGTATAAGATCTAGTCTCAGTAGCAGAATGCATGCGATTTATATTAGAACAACTGTGGCTCCCTGTATCCACAGTACATTCAAGACATGATACTTTCATTTATTAAAATATTAGGGAATACCAGTTGGAAACATTTCCAATTTCAGTTATAGCTTGCACCCACTGCTGAAATACTCACCCCAGAACCAGTTACCAGAGTCCTTGACTGGTTTTAGGTGCACTATTAGCCATTTGGCAAGCTGACCCCTAGGCACGTTTTCTGCAGTAGTTTCACAGGAGCTAAGGACACTTCCAAAAATTGCAGGAACTCCACATTCTTGTCTGTTTTCAAAAGCCTTGGGGCCATTAATGTGACCCGAGTGGCAGTGCTGTAACCTTTAGTAAATTGGGAGCAAGCTCACACGTGCTGGGAAAGGAAAGTCTAGTCTACACCATTTTATGGTCTCTAGCCAAGTCAAGCACGTTAAAATATGTATTACTTCTGTCTACCTGTCACTTCTTGTAATATGCTTAGGTGAACCCATGGCTGCAAGCCAGAACCCAAACTGTTTCAACACAAGCAGTGCTTTTGGGGAAAAGTTATTTGCAACAGAAGTGTCAGGTCCCCTTCGGTATGCTTGGCAAATGCTTGCCTCAACGCTTACTGAACACCGAAAGGTAAATGGTGAGGAAAGACTGCAATTTCAGGTTAATCTAGCCATCTTAATACACTTATAAAATGAACTCCATGCTATGCCTTCCCAATGAAAAATGGAAAATCAAAAGGCAATGAAAATGGAAAAATCAAAATCCTTTAACCTGATACTGGTTTCTTAAGAGGGAACAAACCCCCAGCCTATGTTACACCACCAAGGAGAACATCTACTCTTCCCATCCCTGGTACTGACAGTAAACGTGCCATGGAGATGTGGTGCCAAGGAATGGGCTGATACGCCTGTATAAGATACCATTTCATTCAAACCAGTTGCTAGACAATGGCTGGCATTCAGACGACTGAAAACTTGCAGAGAAGCTAGTTCAAGCTGGCTTAAGTAGATGCAAGTGTGGACTTGGATATTTAGGAGTTCTTAAGAAGAAAAGCAGCTTTTCTGCTGCAGTATTTCAGGGTGGGGTTCTCAGACTTTTTTTTTCCTTTTTGTCTAATCCATTAGTACTGAGTAAGACTAGAAACATGGCAGGGTCCTTTGTGCCCTGAACCGCATCTAAGCCTTGGAATTACAGCTGTAATTAATAGGTTTTCCAAGCTGGAGAGGGAAAGAATCAACCAGGGAAAAGAACTAAACCAAAAGAACCCCAAAAGTCCCCAGCAGCCTGAGCAAGTTAAGGGTATCTTCTCTTATTCACGCATACACACTCACATGCAAGGACACAATAAAGGGCATAACTCCCAGAACACACATACTTGAGGCTCTAGCCTGTTTTTAATTTGTAATCTTTTAGGGTCTTGTAAAAGCATGCTGCCTTCAGGAAGATGTGAGTTCCTTTTAATTCTTATTTTATCTGCAGGTCAGTGTATACTGACTGACCTACACTGACATAACCTTAAGTGAAACAGGTTCAAGCGTGCAGTTTCACCAAGTGAGCTGTATTTTGTTAGGGTTTTTCTTTTTTTCTCTCCCTCCTCTCACACTTCTGCAGAGAGGAAATGCCTGCTGTGAAATCTTGTCCAGTATTTTAAATACTACATGAAGTGCTTTCTTTCCATCCTTAGTGTGCTTCCCAAGGACTGTAAGCCTTCCAAGAGCTTCCCAAGGACTGTAGGCTCTCCAGGAAAGAGAGGTGTAAATTCCTTTCTCCTTCCCTGGTGAGTGAGAAGCAGTTGGGCTGGAGAGACAGCCAGCATCCCCTGCGTGATACAGCACCCACCCAGCAATGGGTGCTGCCTGAGCCCCCTCTAACCATGCTCACGCAAGTAAGGACAGAAAATACCATTGGCGGGATAACCAATGACAAACACCCTTCACTGCCGAACAGCTCCAGCTGTAACTGGAATCGGCAAGAACCAGAAAGCTACTAACTTGGTGTGATGCACACTTTGTTATTTTTCAAGCAGCCGGTTGTACTACCCTATATACTGCAGCCACACATTCATTAGGGTGGGTCATATTGAATTATGTGTGGAAAGGCCGAATTATTACCTTTTTGCAGCAACCTTAGTGTTGTAACACCCAGAAGTTTCATATGGGACAGTTTTGCAGTTTATTAAACTAGACACGTTTTTGCGCTCTACAAGCTTTTAATTGTCATGGAAGAACACATACACATATAAACATATTAAATGTATTATAAGTAATGTCACACAGAATCACAGAATCACAGAATAGCTAGGGGTGGAAAGGACCTTAAGATCACCTAGTTCCAACCCCCCTGCCATAGGCAGGGACACCTCACACTAAACCATGTCACCCAAGGCTCTGTCTAACCTGGCCTTGAACACTGCCAGGGATGGAGCACTCACAACCTCCCTGGGCAACCCATTCCAGTGCCTCACCACCCTAACAGGAAAGAACTTCTTACTTACATCCAATCTAAACCTCCCCGTTTTAACCCATTACCCCTTGTCCTATCACTACAGTCTGCAATGAAGAGTCCCTCCCCAGCATCCCTATAGGCCCCCTTCAGATACTGGAAGGCTGCTATTAGGTCTCCACGCAGCCTTCTCTTCTCCAGGCTGAACAGCCCCAACTTTCTCAGCCTGTCTTCATATGGGAGGTGCTCCAGTCCCCTGATCATCCTTGTGGCCCTCCTCTCAAATTAGTTTGATTTTATGGGGAAGATGATTCCCTTAGACTTGTCCATATATGCTATTACCATTCGACATAAGAGTAGAAACTCCACCAAGTCACTACTGCATATCTGTTTTAAACACTATTCAAAACAAAAAGGCTAGGGGGCTTTTTGGCATTGTTTTGAGGTTTTTATTTTTTTGTTGGGTTTTTTGTTTTGTGGGTTTGTGGGGGGTTTTTCTCAGACGAGGGCTCATGTTATCATTCTCTGTCCTCTCAGAGGATAACCTCTGGTTGCTGTAGTGTGTTAGAAAGCAGATTTGTTAAGTCACGTATGTACCTAGCAAGCTGAAGTCTGGCACACATCCCTTTCAACTCCTCCTCATTCAAACAAAAATCTGTGCCATAGAAGGGGAAAGAAATTAAAAGTGCTATTTTCAGACCAAATGTACTTGAATGAAAAAAACCTAAACTCAGTACTGAGAAAAATGACAGAAAGGCAAGACTGTTTCAGCCTTAACACTGCATTAGCTGTAAGCGTCCTAGCAATTTGCACCTTTACTAACCTCAGCAGTGGGGCTTGATCTGTACAATACGATTTATAGGTACCCTAAGCAGATGCAGAAATATTTCCCTACCTATACACTTTCAAAGGCAAAAGGACTTGGAATTTTCCTTCAAACTAGCAGTGTAGGTTTGCAACACGAGCTACATGGTGCTTACAAACCCCATACTCAGTGGCACGGGGTTTCTAACTTGCTTTAATTCTCAGGTTCTGGCAGGCACAGGCAGCACGCTGTCTGGGACCAGAGCAAAGCCAGTGCAAAGCATGTGGATGACAGGTCCTCAGCCCTGAACATTTCATTGTATGAAATTACCTCCAGGTAATTGTATGAAATTAGCCTCCAGGCTAATGCCCCTTGCCTAATGTGGGTTCATGCTACTCTCCCAGTTTATATTTATCCCTGACCCAGGTGCTGTTTTCCAACAGTGAACACAAGCTCGCTCATGCTGAGGGCTCTGAAACAAAGACAGGAATTTTGTCCCCCTTCTACACATACCCCTACGTGTATGTGAGCCATTAAAAAGATTTCATACAAGCCAGGTTCATGTGCGAAGGAACAACTGACCTGGACTTTCTGAATGTTCAAAGCCAGAGTATGTTTGGCCCCACACTTCATATGCTACATGTATTTTGCCTCCCTGAAGCCTACAGGAAACAGCTGTCATTAACATTCACCCCTTCTGATAACACTTTCCTTAATCCCTAACTGACTTTCCAGCCTATAATTAAACTTTCCAGCTGCCACAGTTGGAGATGGCACCAATATCCATTATTTGTTTCTCAGCAGTCCCTAAAAAGCCCTCTTCCCAATTTCCAATACCATGGCCAAGGACAAAAGCCTCTTACGCTTACAGGTTTTAGGCTGAAAACCTTCCATTTGCTTACAAATTGCCCCATCTTTTGCTAGGGAAATCAAATGGCCAAGAATTATTATCTTAATAATAAAACTAATGCATTTTTATAGCGCCAATAAGCACTATAAAAATAAGTTTTCAAGCACTATAAAAATAAGCTTTCAAGCACTATAAAAATAAGTTTTCAAGCAAAGAGCTTGAAACCTGATGGATATATGCTGCAAGTGCTTCCACATTTTGCATGAAAAATATACTGGAAAGAGCTGTATAAGGACCATCACTTACAGAGATGTTCAATCCAAGCCCAAAGTTTAAACAGCAGCTCTGAGATGAAAGAATTAAGATTTGGAAATACCCTGTGAATAGATGTAACAAAAGACTAAATGTATTACTTTGGACTGCAACAGTCGATTGGGGTTAGCACTTCAATATTCAAAACCTGTTTTTCACATTTCACGTAAATGATTACATGAACAGTAGAGATGGTTGGCAACATTTCTGTCTGATGCTATTGTTACAGTGTTCAGGAGGACTTGATATTTTATGAGAAAATGACTGGCTTCACAGTTGAAAAAGGAAAGAAGAGGTCGGAAGTAAACACTGTACTTTCTGGTAACAAGACACAACCGGACCCTGGGGCAGCTGAAGAGAGCATGTTAGGGCACCATAACACCCCGTACACACACACACCCCCCACAGGCTTCAGGATAACGACGATTCACAAGCCGTTCAGATCCAGGACAAGAAAACACCAGTCAGCCACAAACTTGGGTTACTTTGGAAGCCTCAAACACCTCAGACATCTTTTGAGCTTCTGAGTCCACAAAGCTCCCCCACCCCAAACCTGAAGGCTGAATAACCACGCACAGCATCCTCAATCAAAGAGCTCAACAACTCCCTACCATAAACCAGGAGCCAACAACTCCAAATATTATCTGTTACAGAGTAGGGTAACATTTGCTCGGCAGATGAAGCGCTATCATTACAAACAGTGAGCTGCATCCATTCATAACATGTCTGGCCAGCGTCCACCAGCAATCATGACAACCCACCAGCCTGCAGCAATCACACTGCCTGCTGATGAAGACATGAGGATGCTCGGGGTCAGCCACCCCTGTGTCTCCTCTTAACATGTTTAGGAGTCACAGCATGCTTTGGCTTTGCCTTTTGCCCCACATGGCAGAGACAAATTAAGTGCTTAGATCCAGTCTTCACATTTCAGAAACCACAGGCTGGTTTCTTCAGGAATGAAGGCTGCAGCCTTGCTGAAAGTCAGCTGCTATTTAAACAAAGTGGGGCACCTGCAGGAAGGGAACGCATTCATTTTTAATTTTATCCTGCTGGTCGAGGCTAACAATTTAACATTAAGGTTTTAACGCTGAAAAGTATTTCAGGAACTGTTCAGGATTTATCAACTACTGTAAGGGTATGTTGGTAAGCTACCAGAAGATTGATCATTTGAGTTTTGTCAAGTCTAAAAGCATCGTTGCTCAGTGAAGGGATCATACCAGACAGGCGCAAAAAATCAAAGCTGGGACAGCTATGGTTTGTTCCTAGTGACAAGGCAAGAAAGGTCAACATTTTACGTGGAAATTAATATGCCTTCTGTTCTATCTAAACTACAGTTAAACTTTCTTCTTACATTAAACGTATCATTAGAAAGGTAAATTTTGAAGAGTGCATGTGACACATTTAAGCTTCAAATACGTACGCTTTCAGAGGTTAAGAGAAGGCGAAAACAGCCTTTCACTGAAAACGGTTAGTCATTTTTAATCACAGGATACCTCTACAAGAGGTGTGACTGATGCAATTTAAATTTTCACCTGACAAATTGAATTATTAATCTTCACAGCACCTACAACAAACGATCAAGTCAGTGAGTTACCAGCCTCAGGAGCTACTACAGAACGTCTCTAAGACAGCACCCCAGGGTAAAGCACTTCTTGCAGGCGCTGCAGCCACGAGGGCACAGGACCTCTGTCCTTGTCCCCACTGCTACTTCCTACCTTCAGTCTTCCAAAGCAGGGGAGGACCTTGGGCAGCCCAAACAATAAAAAATGTTGTGGTTTGCAAGGAAGGTGACAGCAAAACAAAGTCGAGAGCTTTATCTACACCTGGAAAGAGCTGTTCATTCTGCACTGGCAGCTCTGAAAGGGAGGACTAAAGAAGCTTGAGGAGCTTTTTACTTGCATCTGAATGAAAGCTTTATCTATTGCAGGTCATTTCCCTACAGAAGGTAACAAACAGTCCAAGCTCACACTAAGTTTTCAAGGAGTTGCCTTTTTCTAACAGAGTGCGTTTGTCATGACGTCTTGCCAACCCAGTTCTGGAAGATACCATGCTTTTTGCAGAGCTGTCATCTTAAGCAATGTTAAATATTACTCTTTGGTACTAATTTTCTCTCTAATATTCACTATTAGATCAATAATCAATAGATCAATAACTTCCTTTTTAAGCGTCTAACTAGAGTTCAAGAAGAAAGTTCTAAGCAATCTCCACAGAGTAACTTAGAATAGGGTTTCCATACACCATAATTTCATAATACTGGATTAAATTACAGTGGGTTATATAGGTTCTTAAAAGAAAGGCAAAATGCAACCAAAAAGTAGGATTCCTTGCTTGAGAATGTTAAAATTTTGGGCTTAAACATGCCAGTAGTCCAAGAATTACTTCTGCTCAGCCCGCTTCTCCAATTAGTATGTTTTTAAGTAGGAAATAATTCTGTTCATCATGTAAACACTTACTCAGACTCTTGATAATGTTTGTGTTATCCCTTCCTAATTTCTGGACAGTTTCTCTCAGGCTCAGCAGCTAACATTTAATTAAGAGATATTTAACCACTAGTATTTTTTAAACAATGGCACGCATACAGAAATAATTGCCCATCAGAACTACTTTACAAAATCAAAATACAGCCAGTGGAAACAAAACACAAAACACTCGCCTTCAGCTGAACTAGTTTTGTTCAGAAAATGAACAGACAATGCATTTCCTTGGCTGAGACCCTGATTTGTTTGCCAAGTCCCATCCTGCAGTGATTTTTCTGCTTACAACAACATCTACAAGGTGCAGAGAGCACTATCAAGGAAGAAGACTCGCAGTTCTGCAGGTGAGGAATGACAATAGCCTTGGCATGCCTTAGAAAAACCGACATAGCAAAGCATTTCTAGTAAACTGTGCAATGTAGCATGTACTTAATGTGTCTATCCCTTTATAACTGCTGGGAAGTTACAGGATTATGGACATCTTAGGGCAATTTGTATCTGTATAACACGATGGCTTGTTGCTATATCATCTGTTGCGCACAAGCATTCGGTTTGGTTTTTTTTTACTTGAAAAATAAATCACAGCAAGATTTCTTACAAATCTATGGAGATAGTAAACACTTGTACTGATTTCCACAAACTCGTTAGGAGAAGGAAGCATAACTACACTGACTGCATTCTTCGAAGCCACATCACAGGATCGGAAGGTCACAGGGGGCATCTCCTTTCATACAGCTATCTTGCTTTTAGATAGAAAAAATGCCAGCAAGAGTTAGGAAGCAGTGCTTCAGATGATTGAAAATGCAGGACATAAGCAAACAGCAAAATAAAGTACAATAACCAAACTGCTACTGGGGTGAGGCAATTCAGAACAAGAGATGGAGAAAGCATTATCATTATGTCTGCATGGCAGATAGGTAAAAATAAAATTGGAACTGAACAGAAAGGAGTCCAAAACCAGGTAAAGCGTTTACTTCTTATTATGAACGCTCCTGCTACAGAAGCTGCTGATGTCTTTCTGGCCAGTGTAACACAGAAACTACAACTTCCATGTCTCTGTGGGTAACCCTCAAACTGCACCATTTGCTCTGGCAACAGGCATTTTATGTCTGTTCCTGTAGCACAGCAGTGGCAAGTTGGTAAAAAAGTAAAAAGAAGGAATTTCTTTTTATTCTTCAGCTCCGCATCCTTAACTCAATCACTGCCCTTTTGGACTGAGAAAAAGACTGGCTTTACTGTTCTGCACTGCCCTATTAGTAGAGAAGCTGCAAAGTAAAATATTCATCATGGTTTATATATGATATGAGCGCAATTTTGGGTTCGCACAATGAAGAACGAGTCAAGAAATATGTGTCGCTGTGCTGGTTTTGGCTGGGATAGAGTTAATTTTCTTCATAGCAGCTAGTATGAAGATATATTTTGTATTTGTGCTGGAAAAAGTGTTGATAACACAGGAACCTATTACCAGTTACTGCTGAGCAGAGCTTACACAGAGCCAAGGTCTTTTCTGCTCCTTCCACCACTCCACCAGTGAGTGGGCTGAGGGTGGACAATAAGTTGGGAGGCGGAGGGGGCTGGCACAGCCCAACTGACCCAAGGGATATCCCAATACCACATGGCATCATGCTCAGAATATAGAGCTGGGGGAAGATGGAAGAAGGGGGAACATTCAGAGTGATGGTGTCTATCTTCCTAAGTATCCATTACACATGATGGAGCCCTGCCTTCCTGGAGATGCCTGACCATGGGAAGTGGTGAATGAATTCCTTGTTTTGCTTTACTTGCACGTGCAGCTTTTGCTTTACCTGTTAAACTGTCTGCATCTCAACCCACGAGTTTTCTCACTTTTACTCCTCTGATTCTCCCATCCTACTGCGGGGGGAGTGAGGGAATGGCTGTGTGGTGCTTAGCTGAGAGGTGGGGTTAAACCACGACAGTCACACAACTACCAATTGAGAATAAAACACTTTCAAACTTCAAACATGAAGTTCTGTCTGATTTGATTTGGCTTTGCAAGAACTGTGGTCAGTCCGTACACATCAGAAAAATAACCTCAATACCAACTCCTTGAAGAGAGAAGCACGCTTTTCCAGTAACTTTAGTTACATCAGCATTTCACCATCACAATAAATGTGTGGCATATTTAGTTATGCGCAAAGCAAGTCAGTACGTGGTTTATGCAGACAGACAGCCTAGCTGAATATATTTGAATATATTGATGAAGGGGGTGGGTGCTCTCTTCTCCTTGCCTTGGACAGCTGGCGGGGGAGGAAGCATCGTATGCTGACTCTACTTCTCCAACCCATTACAGGCGGAAAGGGATTCCCAAGATTGGAATAAACTAAGACAAGTTAACTATTCCCTAGTTCTTGAGGATGTCATTAAAGAGGGTGGTGTGAGAAACAGCTCTGGGTGGTGCTTATATTTTTCCTTTACTTTTCCCAAGCTATAACCCATTAATACATTATTATAACCTACACAGAAGACCAGTGGTATTAAGGGCATGAATGAACATAGAATGCAAACCAGTGTCAATACCAGGTCTAAACTAGTGTAGAGCCTGTCCACAACCTCTGTTTGCTGCTCTTAGCACACTACTCCTGCAAGGAAGTGATCAAATCCTGACAGTGTGCTGGCACAGTATAAAAGGACACTCCTAACTGCCATGCCTCAAATTCCAGCTCTAAGCCTGCTAAGAGAAAGCCTGCAAAACTCTTTAATAAATCATAGAAATCAGATGGAAATTAGGTCATCTTGCTCACGCCTCCCCTCCGCACTGCGAGTTTGCTACCCATACACTGCTGCTGAGTGCTCTGTCTTGGCAACTCCTAAATGATTCAAGTGCTGAGGTTTCTCCCAATTCCCTGGGCAGGCTGTTACACAGCCCAGTGAACCTCACCATCCATCCGCTTCCCACCTATCAGCCTCATCCTCTCCACCCCAGTTTTGCCTCTGTCTCACTTTGTCGTGTTCCTATTTGTATCTCCCTTTCACTCCCCAAAAATCCACTCTTGATGCTACCTCAACAACCATCTGGCAAAAATTGTTGCTCAGGAAACGTTCCTCTGCCTCTCCTGTAATCCCACTGTAGTATGCTGCTATTTTTAGGAGAAAAAGGAGGTGGTAAGGGAATGAAAGGCTGCCAGCTCCAGAGGTACAAGAATAATGCTCCAGTACATGGAAACTACATTACAGTGTTTCCCTTTATGCACATATAATTAACCAAAACTTTCAATCTTCTGGAATGATCCAAAAGAGAGACAGAAGAAATGGAAAAGACAAATTCCAAGGTAAAAACCTACCATCTCATTTTACCTTTCAACCCCACAGCTGGCCCCTCCTTCCAGGGCTGTTCTCAACATTTCACATCGGTGTTTGCCTAGCAAGACACATGGTTAAACCAGATACTTCCATTAGAAAATGATATATTAAGAAACCTGATTACAACAAGAGGCAACTATGTCTTGTACCAGCCCCTCAAGTGAGAGCGAGACCTGTGTTTTATTCCTGCTTTGAGACAAGGTGACATGCTAACCTCTGAAAAGACAACTGCCCATCACCCTCCCCAACCTGCCCAGCCAACAGTGGCGCCAGTTGTCCCGTGCAAAGGGCTCTGTGCAACCAGTGCCTGGACTACCAAGACCATCTGGCTGAAGCAAAAAGACCCTGCCTTCCTGAGAGAACACTTTCATACCTCACCCACCACCTTTATCAAACCTCATATTTACTGATATGCAAAGTTAAAAACCACTAGGTTCTTAACAAACCTCGGAGTACTAGGAACAAAACAGAAGTACTAGGTTTCTTGCTGCAAACAATTTCCATATTCCAGAGGCAATACTCCTCTCTGTATAGAAGTATGTGTCCGTATATTGACTCCAACAGAGCTGTTGGGCATCCGCAGCCATCACACTGTGTTGGGGAGCAGAGGAGCTGAGCGCTGCCTGCCCCAACCCTTGCTCTGCGACAGCAGTGATTTAATTGAAAGAAAACAGTGACGAATTCAGTGGACCTGGTGAAGTAATCATCTCCAGGGTCATTACAGAGATTACAGCTTCCCGACCCAAGCCAGTAGGGTCAGATTTTGACACCTCTGTCTAAAACAAATCGAGTCTTGCTTATCCATTTCTGTGGGAAGACTAGCAGATAAAGATACTCCTGACATGAGTCAGGGTGCAAGAACAGAACTCTCGGTTAGCACAAACTGTTTTGGTTTGAGGTTTGTTTTGGGGTTTTTTTTGGTTTTGTTTGTTTGGTTGGTTAGGTTTTTGTTTTGCTTTGGTTTTGGTTTTTTCCCTCTTCACAGCCTGTTTGCATTTCCTGGCTTATTAAAGATTTTATTTGCAGCCAGTATATCCTAGGAAACTAGGAGGTGTTACACATAACTGCCCTGAGATTCATGAGGAGTAAACGAGGTAACCTTCACCACCAGGGACAACTCCTGCTCCATCACCACCAGATACACCACACGCCCCAGCTGCTGTGAGCAGCGTCACCTCCCGCTACACGGGAAAGGCTGCCTCCCAGGATTTGCGCTCCTCTGGGGAGGTGGAGAGCACTGAGGCTAAACCAGTGCAAGGGGGGGAAGCTCTGAGGAAGAAGAATGCAAGGGATAATCCCAAATCAGGAGGGGAAGTGGAGCAAGTGCTTGGCCACCTTCCTGGGTGATGGGAAGGATGGATGGCACCAGAGGTTCCTGCACCAGCAGGGACCCCTCCATGGAGCCCAAAAGAAGGGTTCCCCCAGCCAGTGACCACAACCAGGAAAAGGGGGCTTGCAGTGCAAGCAATAGGCAGGAGCCTGGCTGGGGGAGCAGGACACAACTAAAGAAAAGAGCAAAACCACAGGTGTAAGAGTGCAGCTTGCTCTGGTCTGACATGGGCCACAGATGGGTCTTTTCCCTTCCTTTTCCATGAACATCCCATCATCCATCAAAAGGGCTCCCACCAAGAATATGCCACCGTCAGCTGTTCCCACCTCAAATATATTCCCCTGCTTGCTACCTGCAGCCCACCTGGGATCAAACTGAGACTCTACTTTAGGAAAAAGGCTGTAGTAAAAGCTAAGCAACAGACACACGCTATACCTTGGTAGCTCAGATTTTAACACAGCAAGAGAACAGAAACGTCAACCACTCTCCATTCCACACAGGAACTTTCTTATCCCACCTCTATCGCATTAGAGCAGCGCTATGACTTTTGCCTTCTGTCACGTTTGCCAGTAGACATTTCATGTAAAAACATGCACTTAAGCATGTATGCAAAGCTATATCCTGCTTTTTTTTCTCTTCACACACTCCCTCGCCCCTTCCCAAAATATTTCTTTGTATTCACATATGCTTTGCATTTATTCTAGCCCTTTACCCCCCACATGTGCTCTGAGTCCCCAGTTTCCACATTCTTCTTTAACCCTCTAAACTATAAAGATTTTTCTCAGCGGGATCAAATATCTGGTGGGTGATCTTCATGCGGATTTCAGTACTTCTTTTGTTTCCCAGTTTGCCAACAGATCAGTTTTGACACGTAGTGAAGTCACTGAAAGGGATTCTCTGTCTGAGGCACTCTAAGTATTTCCATGATTTATAAAGGAAATGGTAAAAATCGAAGGTGTTACTGTAAAACGAATTCCCCCCCCCCCTTACTTCTATGTATTGTTTTAAACTTTTATTTATCTATTACCCTTCATACACTGCATCGTGTAGGATGCAAACAGATACATGATTTAGATTATTGTAATTTCCTTTTGCTTTTATCCACTTTATTCATGAACAACCAGCTTTGCTGACACAGTCAATGACCAAGTAAGAAGTAAAGATTTCATCTTTCCCCAGACACAAAAAGCTGCCAATTACTAAAATTCCATTATCAGTTACTCAGGGAGGGTGCAGGAGATACTGAGTTTGCTGTCTATACAGCACATTGTCTCAGATTAACTCAGTTGTCCCAAATACTGACCCATTTCTGCTTTTCCACAGATATTTAGTCCCCAGCAATCCTACTGAGTTTCCCCTGCACCGATGCTTTAGTGACAACAATTGAGAGTGGCAGGGGCAGGAGCAAAGAGCTCATAGGACTTCTCTTACCAACATCAAGATAAGTGCCTGAGCTCCTCTTCTCCACTACCTGTGCATTTAAAATTTTAAGAAATTGAAATCTTTCCAAAGAAAACAAGTTTTTTTCTTTGGGCATTTCTAGTCAGCTAATGCAAGAGGAAGTGCTATGTGTCTATATACACATTTAGACTTGCCATTCCGCAGTATTAGCTATTAGAGAAGGCTAACGCTGGAGATTAAAAATTAAAAGAAACGCTCTATAAAACCTAGCTAATTCATCACCTTTTCAGTAGTGCATCTCTTTTAAAGATTTCCTTTATGATACTGATTCAAACTGCTTAGCAGTACTTATTTAAGTCTAGGTTTGGTAAAGGTCTTCATACACGCTATGACTTGTGTACCAAATAAAAATCCATCACGATCGTTTGGAATAAACATGTTTTCACTTTTCAGCCTAGTTGACAACAATCATTTTTCAGTCATACACATGCATTTATTTTCACTTGAGAGAAATTATGTCAAACAAAACACCTTCAAAATTCAAGCTCTGCAGCCATAACATATTTCAAGTTAAAAACATGATAAGTAAGATGCTAAAACACAGTATCCCAAGGCCATGCTACACACACTGAAGAAGCACAACCCTGCAGACAAGAACCCTCCCTGCATGGACCCACCCTTTGTTTTCAAAGCCCAACATACACTGAGTGCTCACCGAGCATACACAGATTCTCACTCAAGGATGTATTTCGATGTGAAAAAGTCACACAGTTATTAATACTTTCATGTTGAGAACGCTGTAGCTCAAGAGATAAAGCTGATGCTTCATCTCATGAGAAACAAGTATTCTTTTATAAAAGCTTATAAATGGTTTGATGTTTTCCCCGAGACAACAAGCAGTCATTTCCTGATACATGAGGTTTCCATGAAACAAGTCTGAATGTCACCCAGCGTGAATAACACATTTAACACATTTCAAGAACTTTCTGTTAACTCAAGATCATGCTTGAAATACAAAGAAGTGACATTTTATGTATTAAAAAAAAACAACAGCAAACCAAACCAACACAACAAACCATGCACAGCCCCCAAGGAATTCAGAACCATTACACCAAACAACAAATCTAACAAACCTAAGTGTGAGCACGCTGCTGTAGGTCAAACCTACCAGGAGTGCCCATATTGTCTATAACACCACACACACAACCCCAGCCAAAGACAAACCTGTAAACAGTGATTCTTTTTCAAAGACTAAATATTCAGCAGGTTCCCACTAGGGAAAGAAAAAAAAAAAACCAACAAAAAAAACCCAACCCCCAAACCACCTTACCCTCCATAATTTAAAAATTACATAAGCTTTAGCTTCACCTTCACTTGCTCCTTCTCAGAAGAGAGAAGAAAACCCCAACTAAAATCAGACCTCTCCAGTTCTGCTGCAGTTCCCCAGCAGACTCAGCCCTGCCCTGCGAAAAGCTGCCAAGGCGGAGGCACTTGGGGGGGGGGGCTGGGGATGGCTGCCACACCCTGAGGTCCCCCCCCGCTTCCCCTCTTCCTCCTCCTGCTCCTCAAGGCTAAACCTGCCCACCGCAGAAGCAGGCTCCCATCGGATGAGCTGCTGACACACATCCGACCAGCTCCTCGGTCATACGGGGCAGCCTTGGGGAGAAAAGGCCATCAGCTGCATCATTAACGGAGGGATGCGACTGCGTCCAATTAGTTTGGAAAGAGGCCCAGGCTGTACCAGTCAATACAGAGCAGTGTATTTTTAATACTCCCTAATGTGTTTCGTGTTCTCTGCTGCAGTGAGCAGGTCTGCAGCATGCTGGCAGCTCAAGGAGCTTTCCTGCTCAAGCAGTGCTGTAAGGAATAAACTTCCCAGCGGCTCTTACCCTAATGCAGTGCTCTTGGGGTTTCTCCTCCCCTCATTGCCATGCAGGTCTCACCCTCACCTTAGAGCTGAAACTTTCCAACCCAAGGAGACCAGCACAGCAGTATTCGCCTATACTATACTATGCATGTACAAACACAGGTGCAGCAACACTCGTGAATGTAACCACACCACTAATGCAGCATGATGATCTTTCAATACTCTATGAAAGGACTACTTTCCATAGATTTTGAGAAAAAGCATACACTGAATTGCACCTGACCAAAATTTACTGGTCAAAACCTTACAGATTTTGTTTATATTCTCATTTTCTATGAGATTTAGTTATACCTGCTCTCTTTATACAAACCTTTCAGCTTTCTATGGACACAAGCACTGACAATATCAGAAGTAAAATGTAAAAGATATTCAGTTCACCACACTGTAAAAAGATGCTGGGGACACACTTAACCCAGAGCTTTAATTTTGGCAGGCAGGCCTCTGACTTGCCATCATTTTGACAGAAAGGAGTTGAAACATAGTGGGCACTTTCCCTTCGACTTCCAATCAAATTGCATATTGAGCTGAGGAGACACTTTCCATTTCTGCCTCAAACGCTGGAGAAGAGAATTTAGAGCAATGACCACCTTTACCAAGCACCGTTATCCTCAAGCACAGCCCCAAGAGAAATTAGATCAAGACACCACAAGGACAGACTGTCTACACTACTTGGATACCTGTGATGGTCACAGAGTGGGAGTTTTATACTCGGTACATATGCTAAAGTTTTATTCTCAGTATATATGATAAAAGTTTCGACTCAGAGTGAAAACCAAGCTTAAAAAGCCGAAATGCTGTTCCACCAGCGTCTCCCTGCTCCCCGCACCGGGATGCGGGAGGACGGGCCCGCACTGCCTTCCTGCCGGCCACACGTGCGGGGTCTCCCTTCGCCCACACACCCGGCCAAGCACGGCAACTTCCAGGCCGCGGTCTGCGGGGCCACGCGTGTTTGCGGGGTGTTTGTGTTTGAGGCCGCCGCTCCCGCGCACCTGGGAGCTGGCGCCGAGGCAGGCAGGCAGCAAGAGCGGGGAGCCGCGATTCGTGCCCGGGGCAGCCCTAGCAGCGCGGCACGGAGCGGCCGCGGCCCGGCGGCTCCGATACCCGCGGGCAGCGGGGCCTCCCCCTCTGCGGACCCGGGTCGGCGCTGCCACTGCAGCGGTCCGGGGCCGCGATGTGCTCCGCACATAACCACACCCACCGCATTGCAGAAGCCACGGCCGGGGGGGGAAGAGGGAAACAGCCCCCCCTCTTCACCGCAAGGCGCGCAGCACCCCCGGACGGGCAGTGAGGGAGGGGAGGGCCCGGGGCGGAGGGGCTCCGGCTCCCCCTGCACCGCCTGGGCACTGTGCCCCCCAGGTGAGCGGGACAGCGGGCACCCGGGGGGGGGGGGGGGGGGGGGGGGCAGGTCAGCTCCTCACTAATCCAGACCACCCCCCCCCCCGCCATGCCTCTGCTGCCTACAGAAGTTTCCCACAAAAATGCGTATCGCCCCCCAAAAATTAAAATCGCAAACACCCCCCCCCATCCCTTTCCCCAGCACAGCTGCAGCGGGAGCAGCCCTGCCATGTCCGTG
Source organism: Lathamus discolor (assembly GCF_037157495.1). Classification (NCBI taxonomy): domain Eukaryota; kingdom Metazoa; phylum Chordata; class Aves; order Psittaciformes; family Psittacidae; genus Lathamus; species Lathamus discolor. The sequence goes on along the minus strand of NC_088885.1, from coordinate 108,934,881 downwards.
TCACCGTCCCCCATTCCCCCCCGCCCCGTCAGGCCGGAGCGAGCCAGACACCGCGCGGAGCCCCCACTGTCCTCCCTGCGCTGCAGGGGCACCGCTCGGCACAACCCCCCCACTCCCACCGACACCATGGCTTCACTCACACGCCAACACACCCCCCCCCCCCGCTGCTAACTTAAAAATGGCTCCTAGGAATGAGGTTTCTATCTCTATAAACCTCATTTATACATATATACGTGTATGTGCATATATATAAAATGTATGTATATATTAAAAAGCAATGCAATCTGCCCCCCCCCGGGTATATTCTCTGCTTCCCCCTGCGGAGGGGACACTGCACGCACTGGGTGCGGGCGCAGTGGGAAGGTACCTTGGCGGCGGCGGCGGCGCGGCGAAGGCGGGGAGCGGCGGCGGTACCGGGGCGCGGGGCTGCTCCCGGCGCAGCGGCGGGAGGCGGCGGCGGCGGCCACGCGTCAGCAGCGCAGCCCGGCTCTGCCCAGAGCGAGCCTCCGCCGCTTCCAGCAAATCAGGACTGCGGAGGCTCCTCCGGAGAGAGGGAGGGAAAAAGGAAAGGGGGAAGAGAAGGGAAGGGGAAAAAAACAGAGAGGGGGAAAAAGAAGAGAAGGGGGGAGGGTGGGGGTGGGAAACCCACTCCGCGGAGAACGGCAAAAGCGGATGCCCGCAGGTTTCTGGAGCCAACACCCCACCGCCCCCCCCCCGCCTGCTGCCGCGGTGGGAGAGGGGCTGCCGAGGACACCCCCCCGGGCACACAGCAGGGAGTGCACCCTCTTCTCCGTGAGCCCGGCCCCGGGATCCCCACCTGCGTCCGGAGGGACCCGGCCGGTTTTTGGCTCAGCTAAATGAATTCTTCTATTTAGACAGATGAGTTTAGCTGCGGCGGTTGCAACCAAACCCTAGCGATGGAGAGAGTCCCTGTGAACTTCAAAGGAGTAAGCTGGGTGCTGGCAAGGTCTGGCTTTGATTTGCACATGGGGTTTTGCTTGGGGGGTGGGGAATGTACCAGCCTTTTCGATTGTAATTTCCAGTGACAAAGCACATGCTCTTAAAATCTGGACCCTATTTCACTCAGCAGCATCACCAAAACAGAAAAAAAATGTAGGTCCTGCCACACATCAGCTCCCGATCCAGAAAGGGTAATGTAAACCTGGAAATTACTTCTGAGTCTGCACTACAACACAGACCACAATATGCCACATGTCAGAAAGCATCAAAAATTCCTAGCACATACAGAAGCTGCATGGGAGAGGATAATCCTCCTTGCACCATTTCATTCTGGTAAATACGTGAGCTCTTAGAGCACATAACTAACTACATGCATAGCAGCAGAGACTGGATTTGAAACTGCCGCACCCCAGCACTCAGAGGCACCGCTCCTTCGTTTCTCTGGGGGCCCAGAAGTGGCTGAACTTGCTCTTTTCCAGGGAAGGAACTGACTATAGGAAAGGCAGTGATGGCTGGGGCTATGTAGGAGCCACAGACAGAACCACTCATGATGCACCTTCAATCCGGTTGCAACACAGTGGACCGATTAGGCATATTCTCCCTTTAAATAGTGTATTGACAGCTCCCCAAGATTATAAAATCCAAATTATATTCAGGCCTCTGATATCAATGGGGGGGGTAGTATCTGCTTTAATTAGCAGCATCTCGGGAGGGTTTAGGAAGGGAAAGAGGTTTTGACAGTAGGTAGCTGATATACCATTCTTCAGATCTGCAAAACTGCACTGCTCTGTATTTAATGCAGAATCATAACGAGACATGCACACACACACAGACCCTTCACCTGCTATGCAGGAGTGCCTTTTAGCAGATCTGGCACACTGTAACATGCACAAGAAGAAGAGAGACTTCAAAAGAAAAATGCATGCCATCAACTGAGAGAGGGCATACCTCTAGTCAGTTGAAATACAAAGACTTGTGTACTCTTCTCCTGGAGGAGCTCTGGAAGCCATCATGAATCACAAGGGAATGGACTTGACAGCTAAGACACACTTTAGAGTTAATAAGGTTTGATTGGGGGGGGGGGGGGGCAGGAAGCAAAGTAGGGAAAGGACTGAGTTGGTTTGATTCAAAGCAAGTCTCAAAGGCAAACTAGGAGACTTAAAGAAATACTATTTGACAAACAATGCCATTGTTTTTACATGAGATTTAGCAGCTCAACATTTTGCAGCTCTTGTCCTGCCCATTACAGAGGAAGGTGTTGACACTGCTTTTAAGCAGGGATAACACTGTTGGGAGTATTAGCACTTCCTTCACAGCAACACCTTGTCCTTGAGCACTACTGCAGGCAGATTTGCCCCACAGCTACAATATATTCTCTGATCCCTTTTGTGGATATACTACATATATAATAGCATCTTTCATCTGAGGATCTAGAAGGCTTTCAGCACGTTGATTTAACCTCAAAACATCAAGTGGCATTAACAGGCTGTTCCTACAAGCAGGAAATCTTTGCAACAGATATGAGATAGCTGGTACTTCTGGGATACCAATATGGGCCTCAGTTTCAGAGTACTCACACTCACAGTGTTTTTATTTTATTGGCATTTTCAGATGTTACTTTCTAATCCTCAAGTGGGTTAAGTTGGCCAGCTTGCCCTGACTTCTGTCAGATGGAAGCTCCATGGAAGTTTAGGCTTCCATGAATCAGCAGTTTTTAATAATTATTTTAAAATCCTATTCTTCCAGTAATTTACAGCCAGCCTGAATCCATACTCTTATCACATAGGTAGGAAACATGAATAATCCCAACCCCACCCCCCCCTTCACTGGAGTTATCCCAGTGTCCATTTACATGAAAGGAAGCTCAGATGAAGTCCAGGCAGCACCAAAGAGACTGTTCTCCTGCCTGGACATGGGACAGTAGTTTTATTTTTGCTATTTTCTTACCTTCCTGGAAGTGGTGCTTCAGACCTGGATGTCAGGAGTAAATGAGTTCAATGATCCTGTTTGAGTTTGTTTGTCCCAACTCCCAACACATCAGGCTCCGTGAGGCCCAAAGCAGTCCTTTCTCACCACCACCACCACCACCAAACGCCTGAAGAGCAGCCCCTCCTGCCTGCTACAGAGAAATATAACTCCTACATTGTGTTCATTAAAACCAGCACCTGCTTGGCAGGAAGTGGAGTGCCACACACTCGTGGTAGCCCTGAGTGCCCAGCCTTTGAACACTTGGTATCCTGCTGCTCTAAACCCAAGCTCCCTGCGTGCCATACCCCATGCACCATCTCCTCCCCATTTCAGTGACTGCATCTCCTCTCGATTTCAGTGACTGCAGAGAACTTCTCCCAGCCTGTTCCTGCTGGGTCATCATCCCCTTTCCTTTTCCCATATCCAGCATGCCCCATTCTCCATCCCCACTCAGCACCTTCTTCCCCTCCCTCCATTACCACCATACCTCTCGCTGGGGGCCTCCCAACCCTCTATTCCTCCTTTGCCCTTACAAGAGGTATTTCGTCTTCCCTCCAAATCAGTTTCTTTCCCCGTGTGCCACATAACTCCCCTGCATTTTCTCCAGGCCACGATTCTCCCTTTCCTACCCATGCAAGGAGCTGGATGCACATCAAAATTGCTCTATGCTGGTCTGGAATCCAGGCAGTTTCCACCACCCCAGCCTTTGGGGAGGAAGGCACATAGCTATCAAGATGCCAGTACCCCACTGTATGAGCAAGAGTCACCCAGGAGATCAACACTAAGCTGAGGACATGAGTAAAATAGGCAGCAGCTTCTGCCCTCCACTCCCTTTGCTATCCATCTATCACTTGGTTTTCTGGTTTCTCCCCTTTAATGAACACATGCAACTTGCTTTGGAAAGCCTTGCAAAGGTAGGGAAGGAAGGAAAGGAACTGTTCCTGGCATGAAAAGCTAGAGAAGAATAAAGGCAAAGACAGCCTCTGACATGAAGTAGGTAGATTAGAGGTGGGGAAGGAAAAGGTACCAACACATGCACACCCCTTCCCCATGGGGTAACTAGTTGGAGGAGAGCAGCCGTATGGAAAATGGGCCTGTGCAGAGTATTTGGCTACGACGAGGACTTCTCTTTTATAGGAGAAGGGAATGGGGAGACACATGGTCTCTGCCAGGAAAGGATGAATAGGCAACCCTGGAAGAGCAGGGACAAGGATTATTGCCCAGCCCTGGGAACTGCTGCCTAAAACATTCTTGTGATTCCCTAATTGATTGGACATGGCATTCAAAAGAGCACATTACAGAAAAGCAAGACACAAAAATGGCATCAAACCTAGCAAAAGGCTGTCTCAAGCCCAGCCAACAATGAATTAGCTGGGTACAGCACTTTGAAAAATGGCAAGTACCATAAAAGTAGTAGCATTATTATAGCATTATTAAGAAGATACTTCTCAGCAGACAGGAGCTTGGCACTGTCTAGACGGGTGGATGGGTTTGGAGTCAAACTGATTTTTTTATTTTTTTTTTATGATTATTACCGTATCCACTTCCATTTATTAAAAGCAAACTGTTCTGCCCATGACTCATGCAGCTCAGCTTTCTGCATGGCAACGAAACAAAATTCTCATAATTAAGAGCGATCACTGTGAGACAGCAAATGAAGGTAAGATTTGGAAATCAAACCAAATCTTCTATTTCTGTCTTCCCCTACTGCAAACATAAGGCCCACAGACCTCTAATTAGCCAATATTACCACTGCCTTCAAATATGTGAGTAGTAAACCTTCAGGTGAGATATCCCTTAGTGTAACTCAGTGACACAGCAGGTCAGATTTACTCTTGACCTCAGTGCAGGGATTTATTTGGTCTGTCGTTTGAAGTAAGTCTCGCTCTGCCAGACAGTGCCAAATCCACCCCTTTCTAAGATTACTGAAGGAACAATCAGTAAATTTGGCCCCAGTGCTTCTGCAACTGAAATCCTGCCTATATAAGACTTACTGCAATTAATTCAGCACTGCCCTTCGCCACTTTCATATCTGTAGCTACTTTCTGGCTGAGAGCATTAACTGGCTTATTAAGCGATTACCAACTGCTGCAGTTCTCCAGCCCCCATTATAAACAAAGGTAACCAAATTTTATGGATATATGATGCTTTGGGATGTACCTGAGGCTGTGCAGCAAACAGACAAGAATTAGTTTTCAGATAGAATAATAAACTGAAGCTTTTAATCTCACTTAAGGTTTTAATTTTGGATTTATTTTGTTTATGCATAGTCATTAATATGGTTTAACTGTACTCTGATTTAATATACACTGACTATAGGAAACAGAAAATACAGAAGATACACAACATGCAGTTAACACCAATTTATTTTAAGTAGGGTTCCTAAACAGCCTAACAGTGAGGGAGGCAAGGACAGCCCTCCTTTTCTGTCAGCAGCACTAGGACTCAGAGCTTCCTAGATGGCAACCACCTCTATCAAGGTCACCACAGACCACCTTCCTTTACTGAGGTGCTTTTTGTTGAGTCCATCAGTTTCAGTCCATGAAATTGTGTCTTTTTTTTTCTCATTCCCACAGTGCATGGTGCTTTGTGCTACTTGTGGTGTGTTAAGCAGGAAAGCAGATACCTTCTTTCCCTCTTTTCCATGCCATTAAACCCAGCGTGGCATTTTAGTTACCAAACTATTTCAGACTCTTCTGTGTCTTCCTTTCATGAAGCATCTGAGAGAAGGACTTATGGAGCAATTTACATTGAGCATAAGTCTTACTGACTCGAAGGAGAGCCAGTGCTCATATTTGTTAAGTACTATCAGAAATAGAAACACCATAACCACCTTCTACAAATCCCTTTATAAGATACCTTTTCCTCCTATCACCTATAATTAAATGTCTCTCAGTAGCCAGGTTAATAGGTTTGGCCCCCAACTGCTTTTATATCATTTGTCTTTGCAAGCTGCATGATTTATCAGGGAGGGAGGCACTTTAATGAGTGTTTGTATAGCACCCAACACAGTTCACCTCTCATCTTAATGAAGGTTAATAGCAATCAAGGGAAGCACTAGCAGATTCTTATTTAAAGTGCAATGAATATTTGTGCTTGTCATAATACTAAAGTGTTATTAAGAAAAGGTAAGAAGTCCTGCCCACAAATGAACACATTTATCCATATCTGTATTGGCTCTCAGTTACACATGCCAACATGTCAGAGGCTGTTTTCTTTAATGGTTGAAAGATTACTTTGGTTCCAAGGATTCCTTTAAATTAAAACATTTCTAACCTGGCATGTCTAAAGAAGAATTTTAGGTTCCTTGGCTATCCTTCCTGTCAAACAACCCTTCTCAATTTTTGTTCTCCCAGAGTGCCAGAAGAGAAGGAAAACCATATCTGATGCTTGACAGTAAGTGAACTTTACTCACAGAAAGAGAAAAGACTAGTGGTTTTAATCTACCAAATATGCTTATTGAAGAAAACAAGAAAGCAAAACCCCACAACAGACAGCGCAATTTCTCTGTCTCTAGTTAGAAAAGTATTTTTTCCCAGTACGCTGCCTCCTCTTGCTATTCTTTTCTTGCGCAGTATTTTAACAGCAGAAGGAGCTGCTCTTCACAAACCAAGGCCACAGTTCTGTGTCCATGCTGCACCTGGCTGGTCCAAGGCCACCCAGCCAGACACAGCCCTTGCTCCTTGCACCCTGTCCCCATCCCACGTTCTGCCATGCTTTCCCAGACAGTTACGCATCTGAAGTACCAACAGGAGAAATACCTACATCTTCCCCACCATTTCCTGGTTGCTCCTTCCCACCTCCATCCTCCCCCTGCCACCAAGCCACTATAAGCATTTATTAAGGCCATGGAAAGAAGTAGGCAAACCAATCCAAGTTAAAACTAAAAAGGGAGGAGAGAATCATATCATAGACTCATAGAATAGTCAGGACAAATCTGATCAATTCCTCACCACGATTCCCCATGAGATCTCATCAATATGAGACTGAAAAGCAGACAGTGTGGTGTGACATGAGAAGTGGGGATGACGGCAGAGTCACACCACCGCCTCTTCTGGTCACGCCAGCTTGTGCTGGTGTCAGACTGTGGTGCTGGCCACCAGCCTTTATTTATGTGAGCAACTGCTCAAAACGATACCCCTAGCTTTCAGCCCCTGCTGGACTGGGCTCCCAGGGACCAGTCCACCTTTGCCTAACAGACAGCCCCTGAGCACAGCCAGCAGCTCCTCCACCTTATGTTCGTAGCTGGTTAGACACTTTCAAAATGCACTGCTTTTAAAAAACATGCTCTAATTCAGCATACAGTTTAAGTCTCACACTGAGTTGATGGGACGCTGCCAGTAAAACTGAATTGAAGGTAGTGAGGAGAAACCCATCCTTTCCTTCTGCTTTGACAGCTTACCCTGCAACACACTCTTAGTTCTCATGGAGAAAAATCAGGGGTACCAACCCAGGATCTTTGTGTCTTTCCCTCGGCAAATATACTGGCATACCCTAAAGGCAGGTGCACTGTGTGCACCCAGCATATTGTATCCTGGGATAGAAAAGTAGCAAAAAGTCACACTCCACTGGTTTCTTTCTAACTGCCATACAGCTAATTGCTTACCCGACACAGACCTGCAAAACAACCCCAGGGGGTCTGGGTTTGTATCTTTGAAGAGCAATCCTCTCAATAGCATGAAAACATTACTATTACATAAAAAAGGGGGGGGGGGGGGGGGCGAATCACCTTCAACTCACAACTTTAAGCTAAACAAATTTCACTCACCCAAGTGACAAGTTATATGTATTTGTCCCCTAGGCACTAGGCACTGAAAAATATCCAAGGCAGGCATCTCAGCCTCTCACCCTCATAAAAGCTTTTTACACTTCGCAAATAATGAGTATCACGAACAGCCTCTCACAGTGCAAATGTTTAATTTACCACACATCCCCTGAACCAATAATTTTAGGACCGGGTTTGCTCAGTTGCCACTGGCTTGCTCCCATCAGCTCCCAGTATGCAAACATCTGTCCAGCTGCTCCCTGAGAGACGCATGCACAGCCTAAAGTTGCCAAGCAACATCCTCGATGCCTTAAGCATCGAGCCAGCTTGCCTGCTTTAAGAAAGTAACTCAGAAAAAAGGCCGGTAGGAAAGCACAAGCTTATGTAAGGACCCTGCATTTAGAAGAGGTGTTCTGCCTCTTTCCCAGAAAACTTCTGGGCACACAATTTGTTCCTGATAGTAAAATAAATTTAGCTATTCCTGTCATCGCCTCTAAAAAAAAGACAAAAAAAGAAAAAAAGAAAAAAAAAGGGGGAAAACAATGTGTATGCTGGAGTTTCTAAGGCTGAAACTGAAATCTAAACAAAGATTCAGGTTGAAAAGTCTATTTTCTGGGTAACTGCAGACAGTGTATACCGCCTTCCCTTATGCAAATTAAGGAACAAGCAAACACTGATTCAGTGCATCTGGGACGCCAATGCAGTGCCACTGGTGGCAGTTAAAGGTAAATACATCTTTGTGGTCGCAACCCGCCCCCCCCCCAAAATAACGTATTTACAAAAAGTCTGAAAACCAAAGAGGTTTTCACAAGGCTGTGTCCTCCCCCACATTTGAACTCATTTTTCCTCAAGTGTCAGTCAAATTATTTTCAAGGCTGTCTTTAATATACCAATCAAGGCAGCCAAACACACACACTTTACAAGGTTTTAATGCTATCTCCCCCCCCCCCCCCCCCCCCCCCCAAACAAAGTAATAAACAGAAAAAGTGGGAGCGGCATCTTTGTTGCAAGATAAAAATCATGTTAATAGCGTCAGGATTTACAAAAGTCATCAGCTTCCCAACTTGCTTGCAGGAATCCGATGAGACCACAGTGATTGACTGCATCAGTTTGTGTTCTGGTATCCTGGCCAATGAAGCTGCTTTGGAAAAAACTGCAACTGCCATTGCACCTATTAACACCTACCATGAACTAGCAGTGTTCTTAAAAGTAACCAGAGCTCATAGTCTTTGGAATTTCACTGATACTTGAGGTGCCAGACAAGTGCGGTAAAGGCTGTAAAAGGTGTAATTTCCTTTTGAAACTGTGTTTTCTCCTGACAAGACACATAACTGCAGAAATAATGAAAGCCACAATATTTTCTCGAAGGAAAGACGTGGTGGCATTGATATGAAGTATTGCATTTATACAGTGTGCGTCACAGAGTTGTTTCATTTGCAACTGCAAGAAAAATCTATTATTCAATTAGTTTGGAATGAAATGTCCCAAAGCCCTCCAATTCTGATTTTGGTATTGAATCCATTTCTGGAGTCTTGGACCATTTTACTGCTTTATGTACAGCAGCTAGTCCATAGTCTAAGTATTATTTTAGTGGAAGAAAGAAATTAAAAAGAAATCTAAGCAAGCCGTATAAATGAATTCATACAACAGCCTTCAGAGGGTTCAGATGACTTCAGTGATTTGCTCTCCTATGTTCCTTTCACATTTTGGGGGGCAAAGTTAGTAAAAGGAAAATTACGTATGGGAACTGTCATGTTCCTAACGTTTTTATTGCTGCTCCTTGTCCTCTACCCTCCATCTTTACCACCACTAAGTCCAGCGCTCCAAATATCCCTTCAGATCTTTCTGTCAGGCAAGAGAGAGCATATGCAGTAGCTATATGCATGCTGACAGGCAGCACTGTACATGCTGGTTGTCTATCACAACATACGCTTTGGTTACTCAAACAGGCTACCTGCCACTACAGCCTCACAGGACATTTAACGGCTGAGCTCATGCTAAATCATTTCCCTTAGAAAGGCAAAGTTTGCCTCCAGACCCTTCTACATCACATCACTACTCATTTCTCTCACCACTATGCAGGGTAGATTTGAACACATAGTATCAAAGATGCAGTAGCAGTGTCTCATTATATAGAGCTCTATCTCTTTCCCCAAGTCACCCACCCTCTGCTTTCCATTAAGCATACAAAGTCCTGCTTTATTTTCCTTTTGGGGGGATTCTGCCACTCTCTGAAGAAACCTGAAAGTGATTATACAGATGAATGATGAAACCTGAGCTCTTGTTCTCATGTTCTACCCAAGCGAAAAAGCAGAAGATACAGTGGCTAATTAGAGAACTTGGCCTCAAGCTTCCACTACAACTGTGGCAAAATACTTCGAGGTGCAAGAGTGCCAAAACTCTTCAGATGGCAAGATCACTTTTGTATAGTCCTGTGAAATGAGTTTCAAAGTGTTTTCGTATCATCAGTAAATTCCTCACTGGCAGGCTTTGATTTTTTTTAGCTCCCTGTTTTTAATGATCAGCAATTAACATTAAAAAAAAAAAAACAAAACAGAACAAAATAAAACAAAACTCCACTCCCCCCCCCCAAAAAAAAGATCAAAAACCAAAACCACCAACACCTTACGATGAACATTTCTTAGAATAACATGAAAAAATGTCTACTCTTCGAGAGAAATAGATTTTCTATACTCCACAACTCCCATGAAATCAAATACTCTGACATACGTCCACTATTATGATTAAAGTGAGGTCTTCTGAGGTTAAACTCCCCAGTGATTAACTTACAAAGTAAAGAAAAGCAAATTTTTATTTTCCTGTAATTGACTGTGATTTTGAAACGAGCATGAACTGTAAGGTTTCTTGCAAAGGCTACATCATCAACGCAGACATTTTATTCACTTACCTTCTTCAGAGTCTCTAAAGCTAAAATTGTGTTCCCTGTTATTTATCCATTTTATTTAGACTAATCAAATAAAATTTTCACTTTGCAACTTCTCAGACATCTCATGTACATCTCATCTCATCAGCCAATGAACTTAGAGCAACATTCACAAGGCAATTACAACGTCTGGAAAACTTGCCATAAAACAGCAGTTATCATGTATTATATACATGCAGACTAAGTTATGGTAAGATTATGAGGCATGTTACATCTTTTTTTCCTTATCTTTTATTTCCTTAATACCCTCAGCTTCTGTACAGTGAGTATAGCAACTGCTCTTAACCGCTTCCTGTTACCTCTTTTAGTGTCTGAAATCTGTAAGATCATAGAATCATAGAATATTTAGGGTTGGAAAGGACCTCAAGATCATCTAGTTCCAATCCCCCTGCCATGGGCAGGGACACCTCACATTAAACCATCCCACCCAAAGCTTCATCCAACCTGGCCTTGAACACCGCCAGGGATGGAGCACTCACAACCTCCCTGGGCAACCGATTCCAGTGTCTCACCACCCTAACAGGAAAGAATTTCCTCCTTATATCCAATCTAAACTTCCCCTGTTTAAGTTTTAACCCGTTACCCCTTGTCCTGTCACTACAGTCCCTGACAAAGAGTCCCTCCCCAGCATCCCTGTAGGCCCCCTTCAGATACTGGAAGGCTGCTATGAGGTCCCCACGCAGCCTTCTCTTCTCCAGGCTGAACAGCCCCAACTTCCTCAGCCTATCTTCATATAGGAGGTGCTCCAGTCCCCTGATCATCCTCGTGGCCCTCCTCTGGACTTGTTCCAACAGTTCCATGTCCTTTTTATGTTGAGGACACCAGAACTGCACACAATACTCCAAGGGAGGGCTGATGAGAGCAGAGTAGAGGGGCAGGATCACCTCCTTCAACCTGTTGGTCACGCTCCTTTTGATGCAGCCCAGGATACGGTTGGCTTTCTGGGCTGCGAGCGCACACTGAAGCCGGCTCATGTTCATTTTCTCATCGACCAACACCCCTAAGTCCTTCTCCGCAGGACCGCTCTGAATCTCTTCTCTGCCCAACCTGTAGCTGTGCCTGGGATTGCTCCGACCCAGGTGTAGGACCTTGCACTTGGCATGGTTGAACTTCATGAGTTTGGCATCAGCCCACCTCACAAGCGTGTCAAGGTCCCTCTGGATGGCATTCCTTCCCTCCAGCATATCAGCTGGACCACACAGCTTGATGTCATCGGCAAACTTGCTGAGGGCACACTCAATCCCACTGTCCATGTCAGCGATGAAGAAGTTAAACAAGACCGGTCCCAACACCAATCCCTGAGGGACACCACTCGTTACCGGTCTCCAGCCGGACATCGAGCCACTGACCACAACTCTTTGTGTGCAGCCATCCAGCCAGTTCTTTATCCACCGAGTGGTCCATCCATCAAATTGATATCTCTCCAATTTAGAGAGAAGGATGTAGTGTGGGACAGTGTCAAACGCTTTGCACAAGTCCAGGTAGATGACATCAACTGCTTTACCCTTGTCCATCGATTCTGTAGCCCCATCATAGAAGGCCACCAAATTGGTCAGGCAAAGATGCTTTCATGGTGTAAGGGTGATGTAGAAAAAGTCAAGTCAAGCTGGTGGCCAACTCAAAATCAAAAGCAGAGTGATGGCTGCTTGAAGAATCTAGGATGCAAAGTGATAGGGCAAAAAAACATGGCACCCTGTTCAAACTTCACTAATTCACAGTCTAAACTTTTTTTACATAAAATACAGATGAAGTAACTCTCTCAAAAAGAAACATGTTTATAGCACTTTTTTGGTTAAATGAAAGCTTCAAACACACTGGCCTGCACTGCATTAGCTGAAAGAAGAAAACCACTACCAAAGATATTCCGTTCAAGTTTTGTCTTGGGAATCTACATGCCAGATTGAGAGAAGCTTACTTGCATAAACTATCTGAAAATAAAACTAAGATTTCCAAAACAGAAGGAAAAAAAAAAAAACTTAAATAAAAAAAAAAAATGTTTTTCCAGATTTATAAAAGAAAAAGAAAGTGATGAAAAATAAGGAAATTTTTGAAACACCTACAGTAGTTATTTACCAAGTGTAAAACTTAGGAAGTTAAGGATAAGGCACATTTTGGGTACAAGTTCCTTAGCCCACAGAAAATAGTTGTAGCTATACTTATATACTTATTATATAGCTATATGCAGTTCCAAATATTTGAGAGTTTTACATATGGGGAATTACTGTACACTGTGTGCACTGAGATGACACATCTGAAGCAGAACGCAAGAAACAGCAACTGCTTGCAACTGCACAGCTGATGTCAAGCTTGAACAAGCCCATGGAGCACCTCCACCTTCTGGATCGCCAAGCTGCAGACCTGTTGTGGGAACTCATCTGTGCAACTGCAATGCAAGTGAGCAAACACATGCCTGAACACAACTCTGATGATACCAGGATCACATCACAGAAAGCCTGTATTTTGTGGCCAGCCTGGCTCGTTATGAAGGACCAATAGCAAATCTGACATGAGAAACCTAGGTTCTGTGGAATAGATGAGCTGCAAATACATTCTAGTAGAGTGAAGTAAACCCAGCCTGAAATTCTTACCAGAGAAAGCGTTTTGAAAGCATTGCAATGTAGCAGTAATGCAACTTCCAACTGTATTGTACATTCTCTTCCCTGAATTCCAATGTTCCTACATGTTTCTATAGAATCAAATAGTTTGGGTTGGAAGAGACCTTCAAAGGTTATCTAGTTCAACCCTCGTGCAATAAGCAGCGACATCTTCAACTAGATCATGTTGCCCAGAACCATGTCTAGCCTGGCCTTGAATGTCTCCAGGGATGCCACATCCACCACCTGAGCAACCTGTGCTGGTGTTTTATCACCCTCACTGTAAAATTTTTTTCCTCACATCCAGCCTGAATCTCCCCTCTTTTAGTCTGAAACCATTACCTCTTGTCCTATCGCAACAGGCCCTGCTAAAAAGCCTCTCCCCATCTTTCTTACAGGCTCTAGTTCTCTTTATATACATAGGTTTGGGGAAATAAAAACTACCAGGTCTTTCTGGGAGTTTCAATTCTCCCTTCTTCCTCACACCCACATCTTAACATCTTCTGGTTTTGCTTAAGCCTCATGGCTCCAAAGAGCTATAAAGCTCTTTGCGGAAGGGAAGCAGAGTGTTGTAACTGTCTGCTACTAGAATAAGAAAATTAAACATGGAAAGGAGAGATGGTATGAATCATGCCGAGTTGTGTGACATTTATTAACTCACCAAAAAAATTGACTCTTTGAAAATTTTAGTTAATAACAGAAACTCAGCATTGTGCAACTCAGACTCCCCAGTGGACAACCTGTATAAATTATTTGGACCTGCCCTTATCCAGGCTTCTTTTATCTGTATAGACTATAATTTTCTTTATGTTTTATAGTCTTTATTGTACTGCGATAAAGTACTTTCTACCATAAAAGAAACTCAAACTAAGCATGTATATGAGAAAAAAAAAAAAGACCAAGACATTTTGTTCAAGTGTTCATCATTACACTGATAACGCACCAACCTATTTTAACATCTATTATGTTTTCTAGTAAATGATTTTAGATGTTATCCTCAAGTTATCATAAGCAATGGAAGGATTCTCACGACCACAGTCAGACCAAGCAGTTTGCTTAAACGAACAGGTTCAAATCTGATTTGAAAGCTGCACTGAACCTGAGTGCACTGGTGAGAGGAAAGGAGGGGCAGGCAAAAGCAGCCCTCCCTCCTCCATACCCATTTCCAAATGCATACTCTGCTGTCACGCAGCATCCCATAATTATATCAGATTTCACAAGGCCTTTTCTCTGCCTGAACACTTTTGTTGTTTATAAAACTAAGAATTAAAGCAGCATTACAGAACACAAATAAGTCCCCTCTCTGCCTTTTTGCACATGGGTTATTCGTTGGTGCTTCTGAAAGGCCTTATCTTGACACGTTCTTTTCCAACCAAACCATTGAGAAGTAACAGAAGCTTTCTAAACCTCTGTTTGAAAACCTTATCACTCACTCAACAAGAGCCTGAAACACACTACCAGGAGTCCCAGAGAGTACAACAGAGGTCAAAAAAAAAATAATAATGAAATCACTTGCAATATGTGCCACAGCAGTTTTGCACAAGCAAACATGAATACTCCTCCCTCCCACCCCCCCCCCCAACAGATGGGTCTAATCTCAACAGCTCAGTGCATGAAATCTTGGACCACTGAAAAGGATGGGAAGACTCATCAGTTTAATGATACAAGGGTGTCCCTGCCCTGAGCAGTCTGATATTCCTGGTGGTCAAGCAGTTGGCCCAACAAATACAACAGAATTAGAGTGCCAGAGAAACAGCGCATTGACTGACTGTTCTGTTTTGTAAGCCAAAGATAATTTTAATAGCTGTACAGCTGTATAAATGTGTACTATGGGAAACTAAATTCTGACCCCATCCCTTTATTTGTTTTACCCAATACTAGTAATGCTGTTTTCATTAAAGAAGTTTTAAAAATACTTGTTCGGTTTTGTTTTTGTTTTCTAAATAAATGAAAAAAGGACATTAGAGAGAAACAGCTACATTATGATGCTTAGTAATGAACTAATTATTCCAAAATACATACTCCTCCCAAATGTATTCTAGCATATGATTACAGCCCATTTGATAATTCCAAATGCAGTCAGTATTTGAAAATTGCACACACACACTTCCACAGAAAAGAAAGCGACTGTGTTTAATATGGGCAGTTAGTGCAATTACAATAATTTCTCATCTAAGCTACGTGCACAACTTGATTTTGCATGTGGCTCTCAGCAGTAGACCCGCTGGACCTCCCTTTTCCCCCAGCAGCACATGAAGGTCAGCTGCTTTTAGCACCGGAAATTTCATGAAACAGCTTGGTTTGTTATTGCATTGAAACTGGCTTTAGTCAGGGCAGCTCGCAACTAAATGGCAGGCAGAACAAGAAAATTCAATTAAAATAGCTCTGAGGCAAAAAGGGAGATGAGTGTATTAGGAAAGCATAAATGGGAATTTAAATGGGTGCTACAAGAGCACAACCAGGGCCATGACACAACCCATCTTTCTCTGTTTTATACCCCTGTTCTTCTCTAACTGTGAAGAATATTTTTAACCAGGCTGTAGCTTACCTCCTCACACAGTGAGCAGGCACAGAATAGCTGGAGTTTTCACTGGTCCTGCCACACCAATCCTTTCTTGCAGAGAACTTGCAAAATAACATGGCAAAAAAACAATAGAGTATTCCTCTACTCCAAGCTTAATTTTTTGTTCCCTGCAGTAGACAGAAGACATCCTTTCAGCAGGGCAGCAGCGGCAGGCATGCACACAAGGAGGCAAGCTGGGTGCAGACAGGGTAAGAACTGCCACCAGCCCCTAAGCAAATGGGAGCAGAAAGCGAGGCGCAGCCCCTACAGCTCCAGGGCTGCTCTGCCAGGAGCGTCAGAAATGAGTCTACGTTATTCAGGCCAGCCAAAACACTGCCATGGAGTCACATGAACGGCCACATAATCCTTTTTTTTGTTGTTTAAAATCACTGCAAGACACTGCTCCACATGTTGTCAAGGATAGCATAACATTTTCTTGGGCTCATTCACTCAGGATCAGAGCAAGCTTGGGACCTCTTCTCTGGAGCTTGTTCTATTCTAAAGAGTCCTAGAAAAGAATGTCACCCATAAGCTGCACAGCTGCATGTCTCCCCAACAGCCAGAGTCTGCTGGACTAGGGCTCATCTGCACCTTGCTTTGCAATTAACTAAATTCCTTCCCTTCATCACTGCTTGCGGCACCACTTTTACCTCCCAACTTCAGAACGCTGTCTAGATAAGGGAGCGTCAAACCCATTTTACTCCTGCCAGATACAAGACAGTCCTACAAGAAACAGAAGAGAAGCAGGAATAAGATTAACGTTTTCATTATATTCTAGAGCTTCTGTGTTTCTCAATGAAAAGTTGGACTTGGTTTTGGTTTGTTTTTAACTAACTGTATAAGTTTCATAACATCTACATGTCTCTTCTGAAAACAGCCTTAACAAAAATTGTCTTTCAATAGCTTGATGAGCCGCTACATCCTTCTTGCCAGCACTGGATCAGATACCAGGATGCATCCAGTTCTGTTTCTGTGACTCTTCTGCAAGTTAAAAAACCAAAAAGTCATCAAAGCAATGTTTGAGTAACACATGTTATTGAAGTTCAGCCTCAAAGTTTTTACTCTTCAGAGCTAAATGAGAACAGGCATTCTCTGAACTAACTGAAGTTGTTTGTGGTTTGTTTTTTGGTGGTTTTCTGTTTGGTTGTTTTGTTGTTGGGGTTGTTTTATTTTTTTTATTTTTTGCCTTTTTTCCTTTTTTTTTTTTTAGCATCAAAGTAATGTGGTTTGCACAACAGCCTTAATAATCAGAGAACTAACGGACTTGGAATGAAGACAGACCTCAGAGAGGACACTGAATAAAACCTTTAATCTTTTCTGTCCTTCATACCACCTACTATTTGGGACACATTTTTTAAAGAAATCGAAAGATTTTTCTCCTTTTTTTTCTTGTTTTCTTTTTTTTTTTTTAGCTCCAATTTATTTAACAGTTCTAGTAAGCATTTTCAGGTATTAGTACAAGAATGAGAAAGCTTTTTCTATTGATACACATAAGTAACATTATTAATTCTTCTCCTGTAGTGTCTCAGAACTCCAGGCAGTGATAAGAGCTAAAACATGCTATACCCTGTAAATACCGATGACAGATAAGCCTTGCTTTGGACACCCAGGATTAAGATTAGCAACACGGGTAAAGTGAAATATTCACAGGGAATCCAAGTAACTTCAAATTTCTTACATATGATTTTGTTTATGTTGTGTCTAGAGCAAGTGTAACTTGGCAGGAGTGTAATATACTACAGACAGATATGGCAGCAGGAGAAAAGATAGCAACTCTAAAAATAAAGGCTCTAACAGTATCATAAGCAGGAGCCAAAATGCAGAAGAAATATGTATTTGCTGTCAGCGAGGTGAAAGGGATGGCTGAAGCCCATGCAGCAGAAAGGCCCATTAGGTCTCTGACGGACCATTTTTACTTTTCTTTGAGAGGACATCGGTAACGCTGAGGACATAAACAGACTGAAAAGCTTCAGAGGACCATGCCATAAGGGCCAACTTTTACAAAAGAAAATCAACAAAACAAATAGGAATACAATATTCTATGTAAAATTACCCACCAGAATATGTTAAACATTAATCTTACACAGGTCAGTACTTAAGAAATGCCAGAATTCAGTTGCCTTCTACCAATACACTGTTTCCAACACCCTTCCCTTGATTTTTTGGTTTGTTTTTTTTTCTTGTTGTTGGTTTTTGTTTTTTCGGCTTTTTTGCCTTTTTTTTTTTTTTTTTTTTTTGACAGGAAGAAACTGCTGCCTTAACACATTGTAAAGAGCATTTAAGGTATTGAGCTATGAAGACAGAATTAATTTCCTTGCATGCTTTCCTGTAGTGTTTAACACTGATAAATGAGCACTGCAAGAATAGCCATCAATACTGATAATCACCATTTTTCAGCTACCATTTTACACAGGAGACTGAGCCACACACATTAAAGTCAAAAGCATCCATCAATTTGGGATGCCCAACTTGTGCCACCCAGGGAAGAGTGCTTATACCACTTGGTATCTTCTAGCACAATCCCAATACTTTCAGCGACAGCTCTTCATTTTTGCATTGTGATTCTCAAATCTCAGCTCAAGCCACAGAACAAGGAAAATTCAGATAAAGTGACATAGCATCACTGGGGAACTCTGGGTCAGTGGACAGGACTGATTGATCAGTCAGGTCTGACCTGCTACTTCATCACCTGTATTGCCTTATCCCATTTATCATAGCCCTTCTGCAAAGAGTAAACAGGAGGCTGGCTGGCTCCAAGCGCACCACCAAATGAGTCCTACGCAGGACAAAGCAAAGATACCACCCTCCCATCTCTTCCTCTGACTTGTTTCTATTCTGCTCCCTTCTTTTCCCCCCCCGTTTTCTGATCCTTGTCATACCCTCCACTCTGAGGCTTTCCTTCCATTCAGCCCTAGTGTTATCAACTTGTTCAAATCCCCACTGAACACAAAGTTTTCATGCAGTATTTCTCTCAGTGTGGCCTTGCCAAAAACCTACACACCCTGCCAGACTAATGGGCTTTGCCAGAAAGCATGAGAATAATAGATTTTTTGAGAAAGGACTGTCAAAATATCTGAATACAGATAAAACAATGTATTATCCTTTCACTCTTGAAAACAAGTTTAAGATAATTTTGGCTTGGGAAAAAAACACCAATAAATCCCTTCTCTTCCACTCCAGGTGACACACACACACTCCTTTTTGGATAAAAGGGCTAGCCTAAGTGTATCAAATTGGGAATAATTATGGGTGGTAAAACACTTTCCATGAGAAACACCAGAATAGCAGTCATTCCTGATAAAAATCAAACAAGTTTAAAAGCATAGGATTTTACCTGAATCATTGATTAATTCAGGCTGGAAGTGGCCTCTGAAAGTCATCAAACCTTATCTGATGAAAGCAGGGTCAACTTCAAAATTAGATCAGGTTGATCCAGTGTTTGTTCTGTCAACTCTTGAGTATCTTCAAGAATGAAAAGTCTGCATATTCTCTGAGCATCCCATGTTGGTATTTGATCATTCTTGCTGTGAAATTTATTTACACCTACCAGGAATCCCCACTGCTTCCATACCATTTCAAGATGGGTCTGATCACTTTCTCTATAAACCATTCATAAGATCCCGCCTTTAATTTTTTTTCTCTCCAGGATAAGTAAAGCCACACTTCCTTCCTTTCTTGGTCTGTCATTCCGTCCTTCAGTCTCCTTGCTATCTTGAACTTCCCTCCCGCGGAGCCAGGTAAAAATCAATGCAAGCTAGGAAGTACTAAACCAGACGATTAACAAGGAGGAATGATTGATCTTTTGGGGAATGAGGTGAGGGATGCAGAATTGATAGGTTTCTTTCCCCCTGTCTCCTCTGAAAAGAGCATGAAGCTGATGGATGACTTTGTGAAGGAGCATATTGTTAAAAATATTGGCAACACATCGCCAACCTTTTGGGTCTACTTAATCAACTAAAATGGCTGTCTCTGAAAGAATCAAATTAATATTAGACATGGAAGATGAAGAAAAAGCAGGAAAATGAAGAAAGGAACGTATTTAGCTGACTCATCCCTTTGAGATCCCTGTTTAATGACACTTTGCCCACAATGGAGAAAGAATTGTTTCTCAAGTAAAAAGTTCATGGAAAGTAAATCATTTCATCCGTCACCACCGAAGCAAAATATTGGTGGTAGGATGTTAATTGCCATCTAAATTCCTACAACATTTAATTGAACCAGTAGGTGATGTCACAGACTTCTCCCTCTGGAAGGTTAGCATGTGGCCCCACACAAAAACAGCTGATAGTGATCTCAGCTCGGATATAATCACCTACCCATGCCAAGGGCATTGCAGTTTTTCTGGTTGTCAAAAGAAATACTTTAACAGTGTCCCTGTGTACTTGCTTTGGCCAACTTTGCTTTCTCGTCATTCTCTGCCCCTTCCCAAAGCGTTAAAACCCTATGTGCTATTGTCCTGGTGTGTGTGTGTGTGTGTGTGATTGCTCTGCTAGAGCAGTGTGTGTGTGTGTGTGTGTGTGATTGCTCTGCTAGAGCAATGCAAGGCAGGCTGCCCAGCCTCCCTGAACTAGTAACAGCACATGAGCCCCACTATCAGCGCTTGACACATGTTTCAATTGTGCTAAAAAATAAAAATTGCTGTTTGCTAGCAATTCAGCTACAGTTGTGGCTCCTGGATTAGATGTCAGGCTCAAAAACTAGTTGTAAAAACCACAGATCTCATGCTTTCTGTATGGAGCCAGATTCTCATCTGGCCCAAGCTGGCAGGGCTCCACATTGACAGTCTGGCTCCCAGTGCAAATGGGCTATAAACATGGTCTTTGCTTCATCTGAGGGACTTTGGGTATCTTACATTTGACAGCGACTGAATGAAACTTTACTCTGGGGTTTAGAAGCAGATTATTGAACTGACTTGTTAAATTACACTTCATTAGCAGCAAGAACATTACAATCACACCCTTTGTTAGCTGAGCTTTCAATTTGATTTTGTCAAGACCATTTCATCATTCAATTTTCTAAAGCAAATGATTCTGAAAGGTTGTGCAAAGAGCAGAAAAAGCAGCCACAGAGTAATGGCTTTCTGAGCAACCAGTGTGTGTGTGTGTGGGGGGGGTAATTTATGTTTTTTTTACTAGTGAAATCAAAGTATTCTAAGGCTCCAGAGATCAAGTCCTCCATGACTTCACATTCAGCTAGCATACTGTCAACCCAAAGGTGCAAACCCTGACACACAACACAACACGAGAGCTTTGCACACCTATTTTTGAGGAGCCTCAGCGAGCTGCAATTTGATATACAACACAGCAAAAGTACTGCCACCTGCCAGCAGAAGAGAAAAAGAACTGGAAAACAAAGTTCGAGTTACTTTTGTAATTCATGAGCTAGGTATTGCGGATGAAAAAAAAGAAAACAGAAAGGAAGAATGGCTGATTCAAAGCCTGGAAGGAATCACTAGGTCTAAATTTACCTCTCCAGAGAATGAAATCACATCTGGTGTTTATATTATCTTTTCTCACAGAAACAAAGCATATTCACTTGTGAAATCTTGAATAACATAAAATGAAAAGCATGTAAAATAGATGCTCATAAAAGATTTTGAAAATAATGTCTTTACGAAACATAAAGGCCCCGGGCCTACAAAACTTACTAAAAATGTTTCAAAACACTCTTTGTTCACTTTCCAAAAAGATTCTGCATATTCTCATATACAATCATTTTATGCTTTCCATTGTACTTGAAAAAGGCAGCCCTGTGGTAGTTTTAAACTGTAGGTGCTCAGACTGGCTGACAAGATTGGAGGATTACAGTGTGCTCTGAGCACAGTCTTGGCTTAGGAAGTTTTCAGGAACAAGAAGAAACGGAGCTACCCAATTATAACGTGAGATTCCAGATCACACCACTTCCCACCAAAGATAAAGACCCACATTAGCCACTGAATAGCTTCTAAGAATAATTCAAGGCAACAGATTTAACCTCCAAAAATAGAAGATGCTTGAGAAGCATCTTACACAGGAGCTCCTTCCCTCCCAGTTACACATGACAACAGAGAAGATACTGAAGCTCCAGCCCCACAAGAGCTCATTGGGAGAAAATGACATACAAAATCCCTTCAGTGTCCCCTACCCTTCCTCCTTCAGACTGCTATCATCACCATGCTTCGGTGCTACCTGAGTACACTGACAAGGACAACACAGGGGCTGTACTGGGATGCAGAGTCACACTAGTTGTGAGCCTCCTGAAGAACTTGGGACAAGCTTTCCTATTTGTGTACCTGCAAAGCAAACGAATGAGACGCGTTGATGTGAAACAGAGTCTAAAAAAAAACATATATATATAGAAAAAAATATAAGCCGGGCTTATTTGTCCTGGCTGATCTTATTTACTCCACCCCCCATTACTATCAGCAGTAGAAGGAGGCATTTATGTAGAATAAAAAATAATAAGAAAAATGATTGTGCCTTGTAGTCCAGTTGCAACTCCCAGAAAACAAAAAAAAAGGTCTGAAAAATCTTTGCTGCCACTTCCCAGTGGAGTATGGCCTCTCCATTGGGTGGGAAAAACACCCTAACCCTTCATTTCGCACTCCAGTTTGAAATTGGTACAATGCGCAGCAAAGTAAGTCCTGCCCAGTTTATACATGAAAAAGTTCTGCAAGCACCAGAGAGCCCACAAGGCTCACGCTTACTTCAGGAAGTCCCGGGGCAACCCATAACCAGAGCTGACTGCACACTGGTCATCACACAAGAAGGACCTCTGCCATTTTTGCAGACCTGTGTTTCTCACAAGCATCATGGTCGCACATCAGAGGAAAGTTTTGGTGTCAGTGGACAAGAGGCATCTTGCGCAACCCACCTCAGATGATACCACATAATCACATAAAACACAGTACATTTTAAGCAAGTTAATGTTTCTGATTTACTAGGACGTCACCATTGGACTTGAAGCGCAGCAGGTTTGTAGATTATGGAGGATGCCTCCTCTGTGGCACGGACTCCGGCACTGTTACGACCCATTTCAAAGCAGCTGGTGTATAAACAAAACAAAGCATCTGCAGCGTGCAGCCCTGGGCACTGAAGGGCTGCTGTGCTGTTGCAGATATTTCATCCGCAGTTACTGCCATCAGAGAACACGTCTCCGATTCGTGGCAGGGAGGCCTCATTGAGCAGCTGAAACACTCCAGTCTGGTCATCAGCACTAATCGAGGGGAGGAAAAGGGTTATTTTGAAGTAGCGTAGCCCAGAAATTAAACCCAAGCCTCCTGAGTAGGAAGCTGGAGGATTATTCCACCTCCTCAAAGACATCTTTGTTTTCCTGAGTGCTTCCTAGTCCACAAAGTAAGCAAAATGCATTACCTGTTAGCATTATAAGCATAATCTAATTCTTCTCTATTAAAAAAGAAAATTAAAAAGGAATAAAACAGCTCTGTCATTACTAAGAACAGAGCTAACCATACTCACCAGAGGTATGTACAGAGTGGAAGAAACTCAAAGCACTCCAAATTTTTACACTGCAAGGATGAAATTTATAAGGTCAAGGTGATCTGCCCAGTCCTCTTGATGTGTTGGGTAAAAACATCACATGTATTGTACAGAGTAAGAAATCAGTCCAGAGAAGCCCACGTGCAAGATGTGAGTAAACCAGAAATATAACATCATCCAACTCATTATAGTGTTACAATAAAGGGGAAAATATTTGTATATAAGAAAACAAAGTACTATTAAAAAGTTCTTGGAGAAGAATGTGCAGGAACCATGACCAGCAGCAGAGCTCTTTCATATTTAATTTTCTACAGAAGTCTTAATTGCAGCCTTTTAGCAAAATTCACGTTCCTATATTAGCCCATTACTAATTTGCAACATAAATAAGCTTGAGAAACAAAAATAATTTAACTCTTAAAACAGTCTACAGAAGACCACCTCCACATCATTTATGTTACTACTTTCCAAGTACACATCTCACAATCAGTTTTATCTTCTTCTCCCACTTCCCTTTCCAGAATTCACACCACCAGGGCTGGAACATTTCTAATTTCTGATTATCATTGCATCATGTTTTCTTTGAGGGGAAAAAAATAAATAAAAAAAATTAAAAAAGCGCATTTAACTTTTTCCTGAAGAATCAACTGCCAGGCAGCACAAGCCAGTAGCCAGAGCTGTCACAGTGGGGTAGAGGTTTTGAGGATCTGCACTGCAACTGCAGGAATGCAAAAGCCTTGACTGTAGCCAGCTGGCTGTCAAAGCATGATTGATTACTTACTCAACCAAATTACAGGAACAACCAATTTTGAGATGATTGGTTTGATTTTAAATCCTGATCATTGTTCTAAACACCCACCCTTAACATCAGCCTGATGCTATTCTAAGAGACTTCATTAGGATTTGTGTTCCATTAGACAAAAAAAAAATCCCAAACCACAACAGCTATGCTTGCATGAAGAGCACTTTGCCAGGACATCTGCTAAACCAAGATTAAACCCAAGCCTCTTGCCACCTTGATGGACAAAACAGGCTTTAGCACAGTAGAAACAGGAAGAAGAGAAAAGCCTTCATCTGGGCAATCTAGGAAGCTGACCAACAGATACTTTAAACAACTTGCATGTAATGACATATGCACAGCCAGAGCACAGTGGTGGAGGATATGACATTTTTTATTAGTCCTTAATGTTTATTTTACTATCTGTCCATGCAAAGATAGCCTCCTAGATCATATCTCATTAAGTGCGTAATGAGCCAAATTATTCTCTACTACTGTAAATCGGTGCAGGTCCATTGATCTCATTACCGGAGAGCAATTTACACTTGCAAAGAGGGTGGGTGACTATTTCTAAAGGAGGAAAGGGAGCAAAAGCCCTAATGCTGAGGAGCCAATTCAGGAACAAAATGCATACAGATCACTCCTTTTTTTTTTTTCTTTTTTCCTCATCTGAACAGCTATATTTATACCAAATATTCGCAGTAAAGAGCTAAATATTTTTTAGAACAACTTACTGAGCTTTGGAGACTTTGATGACTCTCTGCCATGTTTGCAGAGTTGAATAAAGGCAGCTTCCTCCCCCTGCAAAGCCACCAGCACCTGGGACTTGCTTGGGATTTCTAAAGCATTCTTCCCTCCATCCCTTGGCAATAACAGCCAGGGCCACCGACCACCAACCATCCCATCCACCCTCTCCTCAGCAGCCACCATGGGTGACGTGCCAGATGAAATGCAGAAACCTGAGTAACACCTCTGCTAACGTAATTGCCAAAGCATCTGGTGGACTGTATGTGTTTCATAAATTTGGGGTAGGGTAAGGGTCCAGAAGGGAATAAGAGACAAATCTCTCTGCCACACATTGTCCTATATGAACTTTAAACAAAAGGAGGAGAGAGAGGGATCAGTGAACCTTACTCTAAGAAATGATGATTTGTTTGCATTTCTTCTTGGTATATTATAACATGTGTCTTGCTACAATACTGGCTAGGTAGGAAAACTCATTTCAACATGGAATTACAGAAAGCACTTGTAAGCAAACAAATAGACAAACCAGAAAATTAGTTATTTTTGCATGGTGTATTAATCGCTTTCAAGCAGATTAATCTAAAGGCATCATTTGTTAATTAATATAATGAAGAATTATTCCTACTGAATTTGATTTATTATTTAGTATACACAGCTGTAGTCTTCTCACAGAAACTTCCAAATCAGCTCAATAAAAGGTACTTAATTGTAGTACACAGCATGAAGTTAAAAGCAAAAAAAATTATACAAAATGCTTCAATGGGCAAAATGCAGCTTATTTGGCAGAAGTAACGTCTCACATATAATATTTTCAAAAATTGCATGTACAGCTGCTTTTGATTCCCATATTCAGCTCAGAAAAGGGCTGAGGAGATGCTGAAGACTGATAATTAGCAAGCAGGAATCCCTCCCAGTGGTCCTCCCAGATGGTTGCTATTAAGAGAGACAAGTGTGCTCTGCTGGGCAACAGGCCACAGGAATCACACATGATCCTTTGGATCTCCGGGGACAGGATCCTAGGAAAATCATCAGCAGACTGGGACTGCTTTCTAAACGTCTTGTGCTGTTATAGTACTCTCCCATTGATGGCTGCTGCTCTGACCACTGGGATCTGCTGAGCTCTTACTTTCTGGGAGACCCACAAAAAGAGACAGGATGTCCCTCAGCTCGTTACCAAGTACAACCTACCACAAAGGGAGAGGAGTGTCCTTCTCACAAATTCCTAGTTAATAATAATTAATAATAAAGACCACTGGACTCAAAAGCACACCATCCCAGATGGGGAAAGCATATGGAAGAAGCTGCAAGGACTGTGCAGAAAAGATCTCTCTGCCCAGGGTCCAAGAGCCCAACCTCCCGCTGCTGGAAGTAAGGATGTTTGGATTTGATTAATAACTGCAAAGTGCTATTCTCTCCTATGCAAGAGCCTGTTAACATTTTATCACTTTCATTATCAGGAGGAGGTATGAAACTGCATGAAGGAGCAGCAGCTGCATCCCTCACAAATGCTGCTTCAAGAAAGTGCTCAAATCTGAGATGTAGGATGGGAGAGAGAGGTGCTTTCCAGAATACAGCGGGGCAGGCAAGAGAAGCCCACTGGATGACCAGAAAGCCCATGACCACCAGTCACTGCTTTTCTTTGGGTGTCATCACAAACATAGAGCTTTAAGGAAAATAAAAAGCTCACAAGAGCTATTCTGGTACTAGTCTGAAAACTTGATGGCTATTAAAAGTCCTTTTCTGGCTATGTTTTGCACAGGAGCCAGTGGAAAGGAGAACCCAGAGAAGGGCAACAAGTAAAAATATTGGTTTTTTTAAGGGAGAAAAGAACAAAACATAGGAGGGAAGAAGATCACCCAGTATTTTATCAGCTGTCATTCTGGAAGAAATGTTCAAGTCAAAGTGGAGGCAGAGCAACGAGAGAGAGGGAATGAGCTGGACCATGAACCTGAGACACTGGTGGCAGGAAGGAGAGTTGAAGAAAGGCTGCACTAATGCTGCACCAGCAGAGCTCTAAGCTAAAAACATGATACCATAGGAATCCTGAATTTATCCTGAAAAGCCAAGATGGTTGTGCACTTTCTGCCAGATACATTCTGCAGCATGCTAGCATCATTCCTCTCAGTAATGAAAATAAACCCTGGGCTCTTGACAGACTGCCATTTAACCATGCTTAGAAAGGATATTTCCAGAAGTGAACTGGCACAGGAGGAAGCAGCAGCATTTTATGGGGATGGGGACGGGAAGGTTTTCAACAGCAGTCGTGATTATTCAATACACATAGAGATCTTTATGTTGCTGGCCAAAGAACAACTCTTCCCGCAAAGCATAGTAACCTCATAATGGATGAAAGATGCATTTGTTTAACATGTTACATATGCAAAAGAAATAATAACGATTAAAGCACTGTATTTCAATGTATTCATAGTCAAAAGTTCAGAGGAAATTAATATAATGAAAAAGTATTTACACAATAACTGATGAACCAGAAACCTAAGGATTCTTTTGTGCCCAGACATAAGAACAAATCTAACTGCTTTAAAATTAAATAATCAGGATATCTTCCAGTAAATATGAACATTGGGAAAGTGCAGATCAGTAGCTAAAATGTTAACCTTATCACAATGATTTCCTTCTCCTCATAAGACGTCATCTACTTATCTAAGGTTGCTATCAGACATTCATTAAGAGCAAGGAACATTTTGTAGAGGTTAAACAGTGAAAGCTGTCTTTGGTGACCGCTCTTGATAGTAATAGCAAGCCAGACAGCTCCACCTCTGGCATTCTTTAAAGGCAATCTCAGCCTAACCATAGAAGTTGCAAGACTTTCAAAGGGAAGTTTCTCAGGCTCTTTTTTTAAACGTTAAGTCAGTTCAAAAGAGCTGTTCTGGTAAGGTATCCAAACAGAAACAAGCTTTCTAGTGTTGCAAGGATCTTGGCCTTGAGTTCCCACTGTGATCTCAGTAAGAAAGTTTTAATAGGTCTGCAGTCATATCGTAGAGTTACAGAATACCAGGTTGGAAGGGGCCTCAAAGATCATCTGGTCTAACCTTTGCTTCAGATTCCGGGGAGCCACATATATCAGGATAAGAGGAAAATGAAAAAAGCTAAAACAAAACAAAAATGAAATGTGAGTGTAGCATTTATATTAGAAAAAGAGGGATTTGAGGGAAGAACGGGAAACACGGGAAACCCTCCAGCCACTTGTGTGTCTGTGCAGACAGCCACCAGCCTCCTCAGTCCCCCACCCCATGCAGCTGCCTAGGGTGAGCTTGTGACAGAGGGGCAAAGCCAGCAGCAAGACAGGGGCAGAGTGGCACAAGGATGAGGCTGCAGGCAGAGCCCTGCTAGAGCAAGGAGAGCACCCTGAGACACACCCAGGCTCTCTATGGCATGACAGGAGGGCATGGAAGGACAGCAAGTGCTGGACACAGCAGTGAGGTGCCAAGCAGGATGGCAAGCAGAGGTCAAGAGCAGTTACTCATTTAGAGAAGGAAGCGGGGGGAGAACCAAAGGAGACGCAGTGGGGTGGGAAAAAGGCATCTGAGTGTTGCAACAAGTAACGTGGCAAGGAGAGGGGAGGCAAAACCACGGCAGAACTTCAAGGGGAGAATACCCCACTGCCAGAATCTCAGGTGTACTTCAGGGCTGACTGCATTTGTCAATAAAAGGGCTCCAAATTTCTGTCTCATAACTTCTATTTTTCTGGTGGTACAATAGGTGGTTCAAAGATTTCCTTTCCCCTTTATTTTCATCAAGCAGTAGGAATTCATTAGAAGCAATTATTTTTTGCAAGACCAGCTGGGACATAATCCAACAAACAATTATAAATCCGCTTAACTTCAAGAACATAATAGGGTCTTTTGACACTGAGAATACTCACACACGCTGTCTTAAACAGATGTGGAGTGTGTGCCTGAACATCACGTAATTCAACTTTTAACTGCATGATGGCCTCTGCATCTTCTGGTTTACCTCCAGACTGCAGCCCCTCTTTATGCACACCCCCTTCTCTCATCCCCCTTCTTGCCAGCAGGCTTCAAGAAAGGCTGTCCCCTCCCCTTTTTTAATAAACTGGAAATGTTGCAGCAAGCCAGTTGGATAACACAGAGAGTAGTACCCTTATAACACCAGCAACACTGAATATTAAACATAAAGCCAGTAAATTCCTACTACAATATATGTAAAAAGTCATTGATCCAGCTCGTCTGAGATGAAGCACAGCCAGAGATTTTACAATGTTTTTCCTTTCTAAAACAATAAAAACATTATTTTCTCTCAACAATAAACCAGCAGATATTAGGACTTAATGCAAGTCAGGAAGAAATTAAATGATACCCCCACACAAGAGGTCTTTTATTTTATATCATCACCAGATATGCCAGTTTCCCTATATTCTTTTCCCCTACTCCCAGAAAAAGTAATACCAGTGAATTTCAGAATTGATGTCAAAGCCCTCATTTTCAAACAGTGATGGATTATTTCCTATTCAAAAATAAACAACAGATTGAAAATTATTTTACTCCTTATCTGGTAAAATAAGCCAGACCAGGAGGCAAGAAGATAAAACTCCTGTGCAGTGCTAGTATTGAACAGCTCCTAAGAGCTCTATAAATACACTTTGGTCATAATACCATCTCAAAAATCTCACTCAGATCGCATCATCATTTATCAACACTGCATTTTTTCTGCTCTGCTTGTGCTAGTTTGATGTAATGACAAAATTGATCTTTAAATATTCAAAACTCTTGATTATTGCACTTTTATGAGAAGCATACTTTTTTTGCTAAAAAAAAAAAAAAAAATAATCCTAGTACTGATAACATTTACATTCTCCTTTGGAAGAAAAAGGACTTGTCTTCATCACTTCTGTTTGCAATTTACTTTATCTCTTTCAACATTGAGCACAGCAAGGAAGAAATATTTGCATGCAAGTGTGAAAGCAATCAAGCCAAACAAAAAGTAAAATCATCTCCGGAATTAATAAAATTCTTATTCCCCTCTTACAACATGAACTCAGCACTTTCTTTTCCCCACCACTGACCAGCTGCCAATTCTTTCTTTAAATCGGAATTATCAGGAAAACCAAATCTTCAGGAATTCGACGTTGTACTGTGCATTAAAAAAAGTTATGAAAGTTTTTTTTTGTATGCGAGAATATGTACGCTTTAATTGACAAATTAAGATCAAATCCCAGTTTTTCTAGAATCAAAGATTTTCAGGTAGGTGTTGTCCCTTTATAACTTCAGAGCAAGGACAGGAAGGATAAAACCATTACAATTTAAGAGAGGAAGGATAAAACCATACCAAATGCTATTACATACTCCAGTCTAATCTAGTTTTATATTGCTATTTACACAGCAATCAGATCACAAAATAGCTCCAACTAACCTCATACCTACTTTGTAAGGACAATAGCTGCAAACATGCATGGGCTTAAGGGACATTTACTGCAAGGGCAGGCAGTCTGGCAAAGCAAGCTAATAAAACCTGGATTACATGTAACCTGCAAAGTGCACTGTAGGCAAAACAGTGTTTTTTGCCTATTGCATTACAAGGTATTATGCCAAATGGCATTTTTCATGGGTTTTGTAACAAAATGAACCTCAAATAATTTTAATGGTGGGTATTTGGCTTTAATAATGCTATTTAAGATTAGATACTAAATTGTGTAACTTGTGTCTTCAGA
This sequence comes from Lathamus discolor, assembly GCF_037157495.1. Taxonomy (NCBI): domain Eukaryota; kingdom Metazoa; phylum Chordata; class Aves; order Psittaciformes; family Psittacidae; genus Lathamus; species Lathamus discolor. The sequence goes on along the minus strand of NC_088885.1, from coordinate 108,904,401 downwards.
CTGGACAATTTCATTACTTTCTCCTATAAAAGAAGTGGCTTTAATAACTAAGCTTTTAAATGGTTTTCCCCATAATAAATAAATGAAGCCAAAAGGCACTTGTCAGCCCTGACGAGCTGGATCCAGTCCCACAGTGGACATTAAGGGTACAGATTAGATCAAGCCAACAAAACACTTAAAGCAAAGATTTTCCCTATTAGCTATAGCAATTTTTAAACTGAGATTCAGTAATATGATTTTAATGCCAGGTGAACGAGGTCAGACAAAGAAGAAATTACGTCAGCGACAACAGGCAAATTCTTACCAATTTAATCACTACAAATTAGAGCAAGCTTTCCTTCAGAAACCATTAATGTCTCTATAAGCACAGAGGATACCAAAAGCAAATCACATCAGACTTGTGAGAACAGAGCTACAACACAGTGGTGTTTGTTATTATTTCTTATGGGCACATTGAGAAAGAAGTTATATTAGCAGATCCATCTCTTCCCCAAGTAAAGAGATAATTTAATGATAAAAGCAACAGTTTAGGCCATGAAACCAATCCTCTCTATCTCACGACAGTAAAGTTGCCCTCCTGATTTCTCTTCCTGTAGTTTATACTGATGTCCTTTTAACAGCAAGTTTCTGGTTCGTAAATTTCCGATGCCACATGCTACCGTGGCACAGACCCAACAGGTCATGCAGCTACCAAAGACATCAGTCCCCAGCAGAGAGTTCAAGTGAGGTACCCAAAGCCAATGCAAGACTGTAAGTGCTGGCTAGCTCTAGCTCTCACACCAGTAGGCTCAATTTTGTGTTGGGAAGAGAGATGAAAGTGCAAGAGAGATGAACATAGATCTACTGCAACATGGGAGCTGCACCCATCGCATGGAGGAACATTAACAGCCAGGAGCAGACATACCGTGGTCTGAAATACTGACCTAAATTAAGGCTCTTGTTGTCTTAGCACCCTTAATCTAGTTAGTTGATGTATTAGTGTATTCTCTTCCTCTCAAAATACACTGCCTAGCCCTTCAATTAGCTGATGCCACCTGCCTACCCTTATTATTTACTTCTGCAGTGCATTGCATATCTGCTACCTCTACCATAAAACAAAGCACAGATATTAAGTTATTTTGTAACTTAATTTTGCTTGGAGATACTGAGTCCAAAACAGCCAAGTCTTGTTAATATTCTACCTCTTCTCCACAATTCCCTGCCTGCTCCCACACCACTACCCCCCACTCCCCTTTTTATTTATAGCTTTCTTTTTCTTTCAGGTTAAACAGACCAAGCCTAATTACATCTTCATGACCTGCACTACTTGAAATCATGAATCATTTTTGCTCTTTTCTGCTCCCCGTCTCAATTCTAGCACTTTCCTCCTCTAACAGGGCGACAGAAGTGATCAGAAAGCTTGAGACACGATTTTCATGTGCCAGAAGCACCTTTGTAACCTCATGTTCTCAAGACTTTGCTTTCTTTAATTGCTGCTATAAACTCTGCAACAGCTCTCCTAGGTACAGCAAAGCATCTTTCCTCCAGGTTATTCTAAACTTTGCCATTCTGCAGTACAGAGGGACTATCTGGCATTTGCTTTGTCATTCTGGGCTCTTCTATACCCAGCAGCAGGATATTGTGGACTCAGAGGCACCCATTATTTATGAGCTTCCCCTGGTGCTGCCACCTCCCTGCCTGCAGTTCAGCATCACAGAATCATAGAATGGTTTGGGTTGGAAGGGACCTTAAACATTATCTCGTTCCAACGCCTCCACCATGGGCATGACACCTTCCATTAGACCTGGTTGCTAGAAGCCCCATTTCACCTGGCCTTGAACACTGCCAAGGCTGGGGCAGCCACAGCTTCTCTGGGCAGCCTGTGCCAGTGCCTCACCATCCTCACAGTAAAGAGTTTGCCTTTCTGAGGTTTCTCTCTTCTCTGTTGAGCTTCACCACGGGTGATTTGGGACCTGACTGGGAGGTTCTGACAAAGCTCTGCCATGGGGCCATGCTGGGAGATGTGGAAAACTCTTTGAGGACCTTCCTTCCCCCCCCAGCACCAAAACAAACCACCACCACTGTGATCACCAGCGGTGTTGCACATGGCAAGCATGGGTTCAAAGCCCACCTCTCACAGATTCAAAGACAGAATTTGAGTGAGGTGCTCTGTTACCTGGTGGGTGACAACAAAAACTGCCTGCAAAGCCTTTGTGGTCAATTTTAGCCTCAACTAGAAGTACGGTGTTGGTTACCATGCAAACCGGCTTGTGCGTGGTGCAGCATTTGAGTTGACAACGCTGTATTATCCAGCACTACAAAAAGAAAGATACTGCCTTGCTTTCTTTTAATCTTTAATTTTACAACTAGGTTTTAAAAGAACAGTGGCATTTTTTATTTGGACCAACTTTAATTTTCTTTAAGGAGGGAAATGTTTTTTTTCCAGGATTTAAGGAAAACAGGTATTTCCATGTTTTGTTCAGAAATTGCCATATAACCACTGCTTCTAAATAGGCAATTAAAAGAAAAAAAAAAAACCCAACCCCAAACAACACAAGATATCTGGTGATCTACTGGATCACTGCAAGACTCAGAGACCTCAAGTGACACAACCTTAAGTTTGCACTCATTGTCCACTCTAGGAGAAATGTGAAATTAAGTAACATGGAAAAGTAAATTAGATTTAACAATGTGTTATTTTATTTTTTCTAAAAAATTCAACAGTTAAATAAATGTTTGGGATTTATTTTTTTCCTACAGAAGACAGTATTTAATAACAAAAAAAAAATGGTCAGGTAGTCCAGCAGGCTCACCCCAACACTACTGTCTCCATAGGGTTGAGAGACCAAGTTTACATCTGTAAGGGGCTGGAAGTTTAGAGGTTGCCAAGTACACCAGGATCTCAAAACCCACGCCTGGAGCTCAGCAGTGCTGCCCTGTGCCCAGGGTGGTTTCAACACCCACATTCCACTTCCCATGGCCATCGCTCCCAATCCTTTTACCCCCATGCTGGGGTCATCTGGGCCCCCCAGCACCCTCCACAATGGTTCGCGATTTCATGTAGCTGAGGTAACCATCTCACTGCTCCTACCCAGCACCAGATGTTTCCCATTAACTTTGTCCACACTCAGCTTGCAAGTGTCAACTGGAAAGCCCAGACCCCAAATATTTGACAGATGAAACAACAACGGGCTCTTTGCCAATGACACAGGCCTGGATCCCAGCCCCTGCTCCACATTGCTCTGGTGCCCAGTGGAAAACAAGCCAAGAGCTGCCTTGGGATTGGTGTCAGGGATCTTCTCCACCTTTGCAAGGGGCAGGCAGCTCCGCAGATCTCTGACCACAGGGGCAAATGACACAACCCCACCATGCCTTCAAGCTGCACGGCAAAGGTCTGAAACTTCCCTGCTTCTCCAGTCTGGAGTTTAAAAGGTCAGTGGAGAAGGCAAATCTGTGTTCAGGCTGAAGTATTTCAACTTTCTCAGTCTGAGCCAGCTTAAGAAAAAAGAAAAAGAAAAAAAGAAAAAAAGAAGCTGCTTGTATGAATGATCACCACCTTGAACATCTGAACAACTGCTCTTCTTCATGCTTCCTGCTTGTTTCACCACACTGTTTATCATCAGGATGCTGGTGCCATGGGACAATAGCTATCAAATACTTTTAGTTTATATTAGTTCAAAACATGATACCCCTTTTAATAAAAAAATAAATAATTTACACAGCCTTTACCAAAGGATTACATATTATAAAAACTGAAATACTAAGAAAACAGTAAAAATAAAGGACTGAACCCCACATGCTGCTTTAGAGAAGCACTACGTACTGGAAAACTATTCTGTTGACTGGATATTAACATTCAGTACACACTTCAAAATTCATTACTTCAGAACTTCACAGTTAGATTTCTGATTCTGACTTTACCGACAAACATGCTGGTTTCCAACATGCCACATCAAATAATGTGAGAATATATACAGGAGCTAACCATAATCTAGTCCAGGATCACATTATTGCCATTCTGGCTTAATTTCTGTTTAACTATATGCTACTTCATAAAAGGATTATTATAGCTTCAAGTGCACATGCAAGATATAACAGTGTTTCAGCTGCCATTCACATACTGACTGTATTGAGAAATGTCTCATTCCAGATAGGCATCACTTCCGCTGATGATTATCTCAATTTCTCCACTATGTCCTTTATCCACACAGCAAGGACATTCAAGAAAAGGAACTGGAATTTCTGATCTTTAATTTAAACACTAGATGGAGCCCACTTCCCAAGACTGGAAAAATGAAAGTTCTCCTTGCAGCGAATTCTTACCAGCCTATTGCAATATCTAGTCATGCATAAACACAACAGAACTCCAACAGCTGCAGTGACTGTCATTACTGCAGAAACATATACTGGCCAGCAATTAGATCTCTGTATAAAGAGACAGGCTTTAATACTGAGTAACTGCACAAGATTTTATATTCCTTTACAGATACATTAACTTCATGTAAAAGACCTGCAATGCTTGGATAAACCAGGCACATATGGATTTTTAAGTACCCTATAACAAACAAAATGATGGTTTGAGAGGACTACACCTGAGTCTGATCCCTTTTGATTTTGACAATAAACTCTACTGATTCAACTATATGAGAATTTTGCAAAAATAAATTGATTTTAAATAGGAAGGATCCGTTTTCAGTTGGTCTGAATCAGTTCTAACAAGAAAGCTCATCTGTGATGTTTGATAAAATGCCAGCTCTCTCAAATGAAACATACCACATGTTTAACTAGAGATAAGTGAGCTTTGGTGTTAAAAATAGGATGCAACAGCACCAAACCACAGTATAACTATTCTGGTGAGAAGGAAAAAGAAATAAAAAGAGAGCCGAGTTGCCACTATCCAACTTTAGCAGCCTCACGGTTACTGGACAAATACATTTATCTACAGCTCCACCACAAACAACTGCTACTTCTGCCGTGTTTTGGCCATGCTTTGGACTGGCTTCACAATCAAAGGGTAAGCAGAAATCACAGGCAGACAACCCTTGGCCTTTCCTTAGCTTGCTGAAGGACGTGTTCACAGGAACAGCTAAAAGCCAAGCAGACAGACAATAAAGTTGTGTAAAGCCTGATATGCGATTCCCAGCAATGCAATTCTGCTGACAGCCAAGGTATCACTGATTGCTTTAACCTTTGCTCAGCCTGGGCCACTGCCTTCACCTAACTCTCTTCTTAACAAACCTATGGTAATAGCTTCATCAAGGTTAAGATTAGCATGAAGGCAGTTAGCTTTACCACAGAAGACTACCTTTTGCTCAGTGTTTCATCCTTCTCAAACAAAATTAACCACAGTAACATAGCTTGCCTTAGGACATTTTCTGAATCATCTTGGAGGAGAGACTAGAGGAGAGAAGGAATTACTAGCCACCAACTTGGATCCTAACAGCAATTTTCAGAAGGAAAAATAGAGCCTGTGAAGAATGGTGCAAATTCTTTCTAAAGGACCCTACTTGCTGCTCATTTCTGTGAAAGATCTACACAGCACATTTCCATGGTCCCACATCCCTGTGGATGAAAGCTGGTCTTCATGGTCTTGCTGCTGTGATGCTTTGAAACCAAGCAAAGGTCTTCAAAAGCGAGATATGCTGCTAAGAGATCGTGGCTTGTACTCACCATCATGTTGACAAGTGAACGCTCAACTCAACCGAAGAGCATGCACAGGGCGATGCTCACATCTGCCCGGGCTAGTTGTCAGACCTAGGGCTTGTGAACAAACACGCTGTGGTTGTAAAAGCAACAGGCTTTCCAGCTGGAGCAAGCATACAGTCGACTCAAACATTAATACTTCTGCTGATGAATATCCTGGCTCAGTCCTGTTACATTATGTACGTTTTTCAGTCCTGCTACATTATGCATGTTTTCCAATATATCGGAATGGCACATGTATCAATCCATCTAAGCACAGATTTGTGTTTTGGTTTTGGTTGTTGATTTGTTTACTTTTTTTTAAACAGTGGCTATAGCAAGCACCTAACATTCATTTTAAAAGCAAATCTGAAAACAATTACCATTTGTTTGGCACTTGACCTAAAATCATCTGGGGGAACACGCCCATTTACTTCCACAAGCTTCTGGTTCAACAAAACAGGGACTTTATTAGCAGGAGAGTATCTCATCAACTGCACAAATTAAGTGTCAGCAAAAGGAGGAGACAATTGAAGTACCAGCCACAGTTGCAGGTTTGACTAAATAGTAATGTTTAACTACTTCCTTATCACAATCTTGCTGTACAACTATAATTTAGGAACCTTTGCCACTGTAATTTTCTTTGCTTCATTTTCTTTACAGCTATGCTTTTTATGTGTCAGACTAAGTACTTGTTCATCAGCACTATTATCCATGCAACAACTGAAAATAAACAGCTATGGGCAAAAAGCAGAGGAGAAGAAATACAAAGTCTTTGCATACATATAAAAAAGAAAATAAAAGGCATATTACACAGTGTAGTATTTGAGACTGGAGGAAAAATATTCATGTAACTATTGTGACTTTGTCCATAATTCTAAAGATAGTCACTGTGCAGGCACATGGAGCAGCATGATTACAGTGTAGGTAAAGTTAAGGTTAAAATCTAAAGCTTTTAGTTTCTCACAGCAATAATCCTGATGGCTTTCAGCTTTTGAATATGGAAGGGATGAGACACTGTGACCTTGCTGGGATCTCACCCACTGACCATATCGCATCACAGCTAGGGCACAACAAGCAAGAATGACAGTTCACTTGCTATGTGAGTGGAAGCAAATGGGTAAATAGTGGTAAAAAGAAAAGTGCAAAACAAAAAAACAAAAAAAACAAAAAAAAGAGAAAGCCTTTGAAATCCCACTTGGAGTTACTAACTGTTGCTTTCCATATTCACACGCATAGTTTCCAAACACAAGGAAGGAAAATCAACTTGTAAATTAAACTAACTCCCTTCGGGGAAGAACAAAAATCAAGACTACAAAAAACAGAAATACAACAGAAAAACTGGGATTGGGTTAAACACTTAAATTCAGTCACTTGCACGTTTATAAGCCATATCCTATTAATGGCACATTGTTTATATTTTATGTCAGGTGTTTGCCAGACTAACTCTAATGTTGCAGGCCATCTTCCTGAAAACACAAACGACTGCTTGGGGGGTTGTCTAAACCATAAGCAGTCTGCTCCTCCAAAGTCACTGTGGACACCTCTGACCCATATGAGCTCCTCTCTACAAACTCCCCTACTTCTTCCTGCAAGGCTGCCTCAGTATTTGACCACTTCTCAACAGTAGCTGTTTGTCTCCACATCACCACCCGAAACCACCTACTTCACACTGGGGAGCAGACTCCTCCTCAGTCCAATCAACCGTAGATTTTACTCTGCCTCCTATTCATAGTCTCACATAATTTTTGAAGGACTGGGAATGGCCACAGCAGAGTCAGTTGTGAGATCCAGCCAGGTTCCTCAGGGCTTTATCCAGTCAGGTCTTGAAAATCCCAAGGATGGGGACTGAGTAGCCTCCCTGGCAAACTGCGCCCCTGCCTGGCCCGCCATTCTCACAGTGAAAATACTTCTCCCTGTAACCAGTGTGAACCCCGCTCCTTTCAACTGCTGCCCACTGCTTCCTGGCCTTCCGCCACATACTGCTGGGAAGAGCCTGGGGTGACATCAGATCTACTCTTTTAGTGAAATATCATTCCTTACACTTCTAGTTCTGATATTTATCTGTTTATGCAGAGTACACTTTGCACTTTGATTCAGATTGCTGTTTCAGATTTTAACTTTGCTAACTGCATTTGCCAAAAAATTAAAATATAACCAAATCGGAGGGAAAGTGAAAAATAAATCTAAGAATAAAACTTGGGTGGAAATGCTCATCCATGTGATCACATCAAACTTCCCCTGATGTGCCATGGTGATGGCAGCCCTTCAACACTCATATTACTGCATTTCCAGATACTGAAGCGGCATGTCTTTAAATAGGTGTAACATAAGAGCCAATTATTCATATACATTACAAAATAGGCTAAAAAAGAAAGATACATGCTGAAGCAGAGCCATAAGGAATGCACTCTGATCATTTTCAGACTCAAAGAGGTTTGGGTAGTCTGTCCATCACAGTAAATACATATTACTTTTGTTCCTGGGCACAGGAGCTATTACTCTCACAGGCTGATCAAGGCTTTTTAGCACATCAAAGCACGTCAATCTGAAGCAGCAGTCCACTTACAGATCTTAGTGCTACTCAGTTACCAAATTGCCATGTACCAGTCATGCAGAAGGGTTCTTAACTGCACTCCTAAGCCACGCTGAGGACTAAAAGATATGTAACCAGAACTAAGAGAGGAGAAAAGTGCAACAGTGCAACAGATGTTCATCCTGCCTGAAAGGTCATGTGAAACGTGATTAGCGCCATTATCCTCCAGGACTCTGTATATTGCCTTGAGACAAGGGCTTTCCGGAATAAGCTATGGATCAATAAAAAGGATTACACAGCAATACTTCAGAAATGCTCAAAGGCAAAATATCAGCTTTTATCTCAGATTTCTCCAAAGCTGTACCTGAGAAGAAACCCTTAAGTTTAAGACCCATGTTTCAGTCTCAGGCTCTTGCACTGGTGCAAAAGACACAGGTGCCACAGACTGTGCACATTCAAGAGAATGAAAAGGAAGAAAGAAAGGTAGAGAGGTGATGCCACACACACACACACACCCCCCGACAGGGTGTGCACCAGCTAAACCAAGTGGCAATCTGTCAGACAGCAGCCAGCCCCCAGCCCCACGCTTTACCCAGGATGGGGCTGCCCCCAACACACTGGGGAACACTTGCATCTCCCTGGGACAGGGCAGGCAGCCAACACCATACTTGCTTTCTCCCTCAGAACTTAAGGCTGTGCATAAATGAAGTTGTCACCTCACAGGTGAGAGGCGAAGCAAGTTGTTTTCCTTAATTGAGCCTATTAGTAGTAAGGAGTCATTCCTGCTAGGTCTAAATAGCTCAGAGATAAAACCCAAGGCTGCTAAGCTGCCAACCACCTACAGTCAGTGTTCAGATGGAGCTTCACTCTTACAAACAAAGCTGGGTGAATACTTCCACCTCCAACCATGCTTCTGGAGCAAATCTATGGGCTGATACATTTGCAGCAAACGCCTTCTCTGCAGCTGTCCAGTCACCTTTTATGGAAAGTCCAAAGTGCCAGAACCTCATCCCCAAGGAGCAACAGCACATGTCCCCAGACTGCTATTCTGAGGTCAGCCATCGGCATGCGAGTAAAGAGTATGACCCTGAGAGCGCATCGTGCCTTTTTTTAAAAACTGAAAAAAAGAGAGAGCTCACCTGAGACTACTTGGGATGTTAATCCTCCTCACGGAAACCTCTGGTACAATATTTAATGCAAACACACTATCAACACATCATCTCTTAAAGTTCACACCACAGACAACACAGGTATTAGGAACAGCAAGAACTGCACAGCACTTGTCAGAAAAGCCATCCAATGAATAAATCATTTTCTGTCTGAGCTATTTGCAGAAGCGACTGAATAAGCCGGAAAAGAAAAATTAAAATGTTCCAAGCCATTGCTTCACAGTGTGTCTTACAGAAAAGTAATTTTAAAATTATTACACTCAATCTCATAAAATGACACTATTTCAAATTAATCCACTCTGTGTTAATTCCTTCACCTTTACCAACAATAAAACAGGCTAAGAAAAAAAACGCTTCACCAAGAGAAGCTGAAATTCAGTAAGCTTTGCCTTTTGCTTCTACAAGACAAACATCACAGAATTAGCTTTCATCCAGCCCAACTGCCGATAAACAACACTCCTCTTTCTCCGAAGTAGCGTAAGTAAGTGAAATTCATTTTGCAGACTCACCAGTGTCATCCATATCCCAGGAGGCAGTCAGTTGTCCAGTTTGAGAAGTCCATGATTGTAGCATGTTCACAGCAATCAACAGGAAAACAAGGCAGAAAAGGAGAGAAAAAAACCAAAATCAAAGCTCTTCAGATTGAATTAATAAGACAGCATTATTGCTTTCTATGAAGTCTGTGTTACAGAATAGTTTCAGATAACTCATTAAAGGGACTGAACACACCCCCCCCCCTTAACTTACTCTAAAAGAAAATTAACACAATAGCAACGTCACATTGATAAAAGAAAAAATACACTCTAATAACGAACTGTCAAGGTTGGCCTTCATAAGAAAGGCTTTGTGAGGGGAGAAAAATATATTTACAAAAGAAAAAGGCAGATCTTTCGCAGTACCCCCTCCCCATTAGCAGTAACAGGTGAACAACATCACACCCAGAAAAGGTGTATTCTTTGCTCATATTGCTGACATTTCTAAATCCTTGATGAGGAAATGTAACATTTGTGAAGGAAGCAAGTCAAAAACCACCACAGGCCACAGCAAATGCTCATTTTCAGAATCCACAGTTGAGGGATGGGTCAGTGATAATTCATTCTTTCAGTTAAGGGGGCCCAAGGCCTACCCCACACCTGAGTATCTATGCTCAGTTACACATCTGCAAACTGTCAAGAACATCCAAGGTGAAATAACAAATATTTTTTACTTGGACCTTGAACAGTACCTGGGTGACCAAACCCAGTAAGTGTCACCTCTCCTACCAATAAAAAGCCTAAGAACAAGTTTTACAGCTTTCTCAGGCTCAGCATTGATTTCTTTTGGCAACCACTCCAAACATTCAACCAATTCAGCATTTGGTATTTTGCTTTTTTATTATTATTCCTTTGGAGAGGGAATGCTTTAAAGATTGGCACAAAATGGCAATTACTATGGGTTAGCCTAAACAAATTGCACATGCATAACAGCAGTGAAAGCACGCTCTTCTTCGGACCAGAGAAACTGATTGCATTTGCAAGTTAAGAAGAGCACAAGGCCATGAGTACAAAGACACCAGATGAAGAGAACATTGAAGCCTGCAGTGGAGGGGAGGTGGCAGTGAAGAAAACCAGCCATCTTCTCTCCGTAGCTGTATGATTATCAGATTGATTGTCAATGCAAACAGCACCAAGGCTGATAAGATGCCATGAAGCCAAAAGTCACTGCAAAGTCTCCTGCAACAGACTGGAGTATCTTCCCCATTTCATAGGTTTCAACCATTCATATTCTTCAAAACAACTGTTCTCAGGAATACAGATATCCTCACAACTCAGTGATCTTCTGCTGGGTCCCAGCACAGGGACCTGGGGCCAGAGCAACATTTCGCCCTCCAGAAATCCCAAGGCAGTGTAAGAAGGCAGTGAGCTACCTGCACAGACCTTGGTGTGGTTTCTTTCTGATCCCTGTAGAAACCATGCCTTACAAAGGCAAATTTATCTGTTGCTGTCAAAGAAGAAAACATAACTGGCACAGTCAACTAATTTGCAGCCCCCCTGTGGATTACGGCTGATGAAATATCTCCTCCTCTGCCTCCACAGCCCATTAATAAGACAGCACAAAGACTGCAGAAGAAGGATGATGATTGCTCATGTATTTACCACTTTGCTAGGGAGCAACTTTTTTTTTGGTCACTGTTTTTGTAGGAGTGCTTTTACAGAAGGAGCCTTTCCAACGCCTTCATGTGAAGAATATTAGAGGGGAAAGGGAAAAGAGATTGCAAAGGATTTGCCTTCATTTCTGATTTCTCTCGTCAGTCTTGTGAACCACAGTACTTCTCCAGAGATGTGACCATATATCATCACTGCCGATGTGACTGCCCAAGGTATTACCTACCTTTTCCCCCTGCAAGAGAATTTGTGATTACTTGGAAGACACTTTTACTGGAGCAGGCATGACTCCAAATACTCCCAAGGACTGTAATGGCCACTGAGCGACCTGACTAAACACAGGACTTCAAATTAAGGAAAGTCAGATTTTGATGGTGGGATGGAGCAAGATGAACATTAATGAACTTACCAGGAGATAAGAGGTCAAGAAGTCACAGGAAAGCATATGTTGTGTAGGTGGGAACAAGGGAAATGTGGTGTGCAAAAAGAGGAGGAAGGAACGAAAAAAAACAGTGTGGATGACTCAAAATCTGTATAATCTGAGCAGGAAATCTGCTGAACTAGCTTATTTAGAATGTGGAAAGGATGGGAGAGCGGGATAGTACTGTAGCATCTCCATTGACAACACTGCACGTGCATTTCTGAGTGAGAACAAAAGGTGGTTGCTCAAGTTTGACACGTTACAAGGGACAGGTTTCCATGGGCAGCTCAGAAGGTTTGTGCAGGTGGGGAAGTCACGCTATGCCACGACAGGATGGATGTATGAATGGGTGTGATGTAAATTGCCTTGAGTACTGCAACAACATCCACTGCCTACACTACATGCCAGTTGCTTGGCTCGCAGTGAGGAGAAATACATTAGAGCAAGACCACAGAGACATTTTGCATTCCCCCTAAAATAGCTCTTTGCGTGCTATTTTTGCATGACACTGGTTAGGAAACCAAAAACGTTGGTTCAGCATCAGGCAGTAATTTTAGGGTCAATTGCTTCTTCACCAGACACTGAAATCACAATTTTTCAAGCATCAAATTAACTGTGAATGTTTTAGGGGACAGTGAACTTTAGTTACGCACTATTACTGTGGGTCCCCATCTCAAAACCCTATCTTGTAAATCCCTCTTGTTATGCCAGGTGCTTTTTTTTTTTTTTTTCTCCTAGAATTGCACTTTAAGATGAACTCTGCAATTACACTACTTGCTTTCTGCATCATCAGCTTGTTCCTGACTGTTACACACTCTCCAGCATACAGCTTTCAAGTGGTGGAATTCACTTTCAAAACCACGCGAAGCATTTCATCCATTTATCACAGAAGTACATCAATATAGGTTTTCCAGCTGAAAGCTTCTGAAAGTTTCCTCAAAACTTTTATGCTCAGCTTGGACCCATTCCTAATCCACAGGCAGGGTAAAAGACTCATCTGGCACCACTGCACCATGAAATAAACAAACAAGAAAGCCTTAATGAGGTTCAACAAATAAAATGAAAACCAGGGCTATGCATCTTTCCCTAATACTGTTGGTACAATACAGAACAACTACACACCTTGAAGCTGCATCTGATTTCATTCTGGATCTAGCTGAATCAAACTGGTATTTAAACAGCATCTCAGGCAATGCTCCAGGGGGGCAAGAAAGAAACTAATGGAAATTGGAAAGCCATTGCTGGGGATGATGTCAGATTTGGACTTATGATATCACCTGCCAGTGGAAATTCTAGGACAGAAACAGACTTTCATATTTTTCTCCTCTATGCAAATGTTATTCAAGTGTGAACATGAAAAAAATGTTCTTTAAAAACAGAAAAGACCATCCAGCAATATCCTACAAATTCTGTACATCTTCAGCTAATCTAAATGAGAAGCGCTTATTTTGTATCAAAAAAAACCTTTATGGAAATAAGACAGTTGACATGACAAATGATGAAATCAGAAGTGCTGTGGAGATTTCACATTTAAGTGATGTATAACAAAGTTGAGTTTGGTTTGTTCAGTCTCCATGTCAGGTCCACAGCCCCACCTCCACAGCTTGCTATCTGACCACTGAGACAACTGCCTTAAGATTACCACATCACGAGCAATGAACTATAAAACTGAAAATTCCCAGCTGCTTTCAGTAAAGCAAAGGCAGCATTATACATCATCCGTAACAAAATCTCCCCTCCATTCTTGCCATATAAAACCCAAGCGCTATTTGAGTTTCACAACATACAAACTATGGTCAGTCCTCAGAAGGGGAGAAACTTCAGCTCTTGGCAAAGTCTCCTAGGTTCACCTAAGAGCACTAAGAACACACTAAGAGCACACCTAAGAACTCTGTGAAAAACCCATACACCCATATGTAGATAAACGTATGCATAAATGTAGTATATGTATGTACACACACAGAGATATATGCATACATAAATTATATTTAATTTATACAAAAATTATATTTTTCTATCACCCAGCAGGTGGCACTCGTAGCACAAGCTCCTGAGGCTGGACACTGTGGGAGGCTGTGAGCAGGCACAGCTCTACAAGAGGCACCATCTCCAGAAAGGTAAAACCACCATGGTCACGAATGCATCTACCACCCTTTTGCAAGACCTGAAGCATCAAGTCCAGTATCTGGGCCAAAATCCCATTAAGCTTACTGGCCAGGCACCACATCCATTAATTCCCTCAACAGCTGCCAAATCTCAAGCGCTTTTGCAGCCTTTCCAGAGGAGCAGCATTTGGGGGGCTGGAAGGGTTCTGGGATATTTTCAACATAAGTATTACATTATGATGTCAAGAGCAATACAAATAAATGTAAAGCTTGCTTCAGACTTCATCACTTTTTTTCCCATTTAACACACCCAACTAGTTTTCAATTAGTCCCACTAATAATTTGGGCTTTTGAAGATCTCATGAAAGAGCAAATCAGAACTGGCAGAGGAAATGCTGCTTTCCTTTGATTAAAATTAAAGACTTGTTTTCACCCATGACTTAAGTGTCACTATTGTACGTACGCTCTTAATACACCTCTTCTTCAGCTGAGTGGTGCTTCAACTTCAGCTGAGTGGGTTTGTTTTTAAAAGAAACATTTTCCCTTCAAATTCAGTATTCCACCCATCTGCCTCCCCTCTTTAAAAAGTCAGTTCAGAAGCATCCATTTGAAAGCATCAGCTCTGCAAGGAGCAGTGCTGTTCCCTGTAAGAGAATGCCTCATGTCAGATTGAACGATGCCTTTCCAAGGTCATTTCATGTTCCAATGGGTTTGTTATGAAGTTGTGGAAAGGCAGATAAGGTTGCACGAGATAGTAAAGTGCCTTCCTAAGCTAGTTCTGGGCAGTAATGTGCAACCAATATTTGAGCAAGGGACTTCAGTAACATTTACCTCTGAAAGAAACTTCATATGCTGAGATAAATGCTGCTGCAGGAAGGGCAGGAGTAGTACTGAGAAACTGATAGTCTGCTTTCCTGCTAGCTCCCAATTAATTTTAATTTTTTGTTTTAAAGGCCAAAGAAAAGGTCATTTTCTTGACAAATTTACATTAACTGCATGTGTTTATGGCAGCTGGCAAAGGCTGGGGGATTTCTAGGAACGCTACGGGGGGATCTCTTCAGGAAGTTTTGTTAAAATACCTAACCCTTCATAATGATGAGAATTTGATGTTAAAAACTGCTCAATTCTGAATCAACAGCAATACCTCCAAGTTGCAAGAACAACGATATCAGAGTAGCTCTTTATTAGGTACCAGGACTAACAGTTTTCAGGGTTAAAAAGGGTGGGGGGTGGATATATAAAGAATATATCCAAGAATGTTTCTTTGAAAGTGCTGTAGTCACATTGTGAGGAATGATGATCCGGTATTTTTAGATGCTTCTAATATAGTCCAAAAATGGAGGAAACCATATAACAGTATCCTCTTAGCAAGCTTTTAATACTGCCTGAGCCTATCCCAAACTCCAGAAGAAGGTGAGCATCTGGCAGCACATTGAATTGCGTGTCACCATTTCAGCCATCATACCAGGGGCTAAATCCTTCCCTGCAAAGAACAGGGGAACACGCATATGAAGTCCAGAGGGACTGAAGCAGGGAAGGGGGGGAGGGGAGGAAATCCTTCTCACAAACGGTTAGCTACATCTTAATGAGGTTTAATGCTTGATGAAGGATCACCAAATTAGGATCCAAAAATGCGAGTACTTGGCACCGAAACAGCCCGGGGGGGGGGGGGGGTGTCAAGTCCCACACGAGCATTTGGGGGAGGAGGGGGGGTGTCCAACAGCCAGTCAGGAAAAATTAGGAAAATGGCCACCCAGCACTGAACTGTGCACAAAATGCAGAGTTTCGGTGCTTCCAGTTCTGCATTGCACCCTGCGCTCCCAGCCCCCCGCAGCCCCACGCGCTCCCGAGCGCCCCGCAGCCCCCTCTCGCCGGCGGAGCGCGGAGCTGCGGGTCACCGTGCGCTGTCCGCCCCGCTGTCGCCGGGGCTCCGCTGCTGCGACTTCTGATTTTCCTGCTAGTATCACTTTTCTAATGAATCGCTGTTGCTGCTGAAACGTAAACTGCGCCGGCTGAATAGTTTTAGCTTTTTTTTGAACATCTGAACGTGTGTGTGTGCCTGCGGCACACCTCATGAATACCCCACTATTACACATTTTTAACTCTGCAGACGTGCTGACCCCACCGACCGCCCGCAAAACCTTGCGGCTTCCTCAGGGCTGGCCCCAAGCCTACACTAAACCACCCCCAAAACGGGCTCCGGCGCCCCATCAGCACCGAAAGGGCTTACCATCGGATGTTCCCCCGGCCGCGCTCCAGCCTGCACAGCGCGGATCCCCCCGCTCTCTGCCCGCCCCGTTCCGCAGCTGCACCGCGCAAAGCTCGTAACTTTGCTGCTGCGTCCCAGCCCCCCGCACCTGGGCGGATCTTCCGCGGACGATGCCGTGGAAGGTAAAGAGGCGGGAAGGGCGGCTGAGGGACAGGCTCCCGCAAGAGCAGTACCCGCCTGCGGCACTCCGCACCGCGCGGCCCCGCGCATCCCGCACCGCACCGCGGGCGGCACCTCCGCTCCGCCGCTGGGGGGTAGGTTGTGAGGGAGCAAGCCCTGCCAGAAGGCACCCCGAACCGGCCCACGGGGGGAGATGAAGAGGTGAAGGCGGGGGAATATCCCTAACAGCCAAAGGCAAAAACGTGGAAGGGGGAGAAAGAAAAAGGGGAAGCGGCGACCCCGCACCGCAGACCTGCGCCCCCGGCCGCCTCCGCAAAGGCGCGGAGCGGAGCTGAGCCGCACGGCGCCCCGGGGGGGCAGCCGGGGCAGCGCACGCCCCTCAGCCCTCCCCGCTGACCTCAAGCCAAGGACAGCTCGGCGGTCCCGCTGTGCATCACGAACCGGTGGGCCGGGCTGCGCGGCGGCACCGGGGCTGGCAGTGCAAGGGCGGCCCGGGGAAGCGAGGGGAGCGGGGACGGGCAGCTCCTCACCTGAGCCTGCCTCGGGACGTGTTCTCCTCCGCCGCCGCGGTAAGCGCCTCCTCCCGCTCCCCACGGAGAAGGCCGGCGCGGACAGCCGCGGCCCGCAGAAGTTACGCGGAGCCGGGCTCCCACCTGCAGCGCCCGGCAGACTCCAGCAACCCGCACGGCTCCGCTCGCCTCGGCACCGCGCGGATCGGACCGCCCCCCTCCACCTCCCTATTGGCGACGCCGCAGCCGCCCCGCCCCGCCTACCCGGAGCGCCCTCCTGGGCGGCGACGGACTTCGGTGCCGGACCCCCGGGAGGAGGTAGGGAGCCGCGCAGGGCATCAGCAGCTCCTGTCCCCGTCCACCCGCGCCCCGGTTTTTCCCCTCTTCGGCACAAAACAGTAAAATCCGTGACTTTACTGGGTGCCATCGTTAGGCATGTGAGGAGCCTATTGGCACAGCCGGCGCTGAGAGGCTCGGATGCGGGGGCTGCCGCCCCGTCCGACCTAGCTGAACACGGTCCTTAACGCCCTGGGGAGGCAGCAGGACCCCAGGAGTATGTAGCAGGGTGAGTGCTCCACCACGGACCCAGGGAAAACACAAACTTCCTTGAGACAACTGAAGGACAGGGCCGGGTGAGCAGACCGGACCTCCCGAGCAATAGTGCCTGCCAGAACACCGCAGCACCTCGTCCATTCAGTCTCTTTCCCGCAGCAACCCACAGCAATTTTCTGCCTTTTATAGCCTTCGGACAAATGTGCTGTAGACACAGAGGAGGACAGTGTATAGGAGGTGTGGAACAAAAATCAGTGTACAGCTGCACTGGTGGAAGTGTGGAAAGACTTCCCACATAGTGGTAATCTCCCATTGGATTTGGGATCGCCCTGAATCTCAGGAGAAGTGAGGTGGCACCTCTGGGAACACAGCTGTCATGTGATGGGAAACCCTCAGCTTCATTTGGAAGCGATGGGGATGCCCACACAGAAGTGAGAAATTCCCTGGAGAAAAGTACACTAAGGAAGAGCTAGAACTGCTCAGGACTGACTTGTCGTGAGCAAAGTGGTCATGAGATGTCCTACTAGGAGGCAGGAAGCATGTTCTCTGCTTTGGGTGTGAAGTCTTAAGTCATTAACGCCAAGATTATAGCTGACCCTGCTGAGGTCTCTAAGTCACTACGAGGCTGACTTATCCCCTGTGGGAGGCAGCCAGCATCCCCGCATTTAGCAAGCCTGCCGCCTGCACAGTACTGGCGCTTAACATCCAGCAAATCCCTGTTCCCGGTGACGGGGAAAGCCATCTCCCTCCCCAGAGCTGAGCAGCAGGGGCAGGCGGGATCCCTTGCAAACGCTGCGGTAGGAAGCGCTGCAGCGTCCCTTGGAGCTTGGCCAGCAGTGCTGGCTGCCATCCCTGCCTGAAGTTTGCCTGCAGTGAAAATTATTGCCGAATTCCACCACACATCGTCTGAAGAGGTCAAAGGATACCTGTGGCGAGGGTCTCCTTGTAAGGAGGGCGCAGGGTGCCAGCCACCAGTGGCAAAGGTTGAAGTCCCAACCAGGAAAGTTTAGTTCAGCACACGAGATAATTTTCTGTGATAAGTTACGCTGAGGTCAGCTCAGCAAGAACATCCTGCTTTCCGAGGGAGCTGTGTGGCCAGCAGATTTCCTGGCCGCCTGCTATTTTTTTTTTTATCATTATTTTTATTTATCCAGGGAGCTGTGTACAGCTATTGACTTTTACAGCTTTGCAAATTGATATGCAAGAGGTGATGGGCTCAAAGAGCTGAGGCAAAACTTTGTTAAATAGCCTCATTTGATTTTTCTGCTATTTGGCAAAGTGTTCATAGAAGATAAAGTCCCAGGTCTACGGCAGGATACACAGAATGAGGTGAGGGAGCTGGGACATCAGCAGGCATCCATTGGCTGAAAGCCACTGGTGTCACAACAGCTCCAGCTGGGGATGGCAAGGCCAGGCTTCCCAGCTGGAGCAGGGCTACAAGGCAAGGAGTGAAACTGTGAGCAGGAAAGTGACTTCGGTTATGCCACATCAATTTCTACTCACTGTCACGGAAAGGACTGATGGTGCGTCCCATGTTATGAGGGTTTTTTATCTCTGCTAAGGTCGAGAGGGGCACTGGAAGAAACCACATATGTAGAAAAAGTGCTATAAAATGGGTACTAGGGGTGGGAAGGCTCCCAGGGGAAGCTGGTGCTTTGCCATGGATTGGAGCAGGTATCTGGGGCTTCAAGGAAACTGGCTCTAGGTATTTCGGAAGCAATCACCCATCCTTGCTTTATTGGACAAAATGGCTGAAGCGTATTTTGTTCCACTGATGTGGGAAAAGGCCTCGCCAGTCCCTGTCAGGGAGGCATTAATTAAAGGAACTAATGGCAAGTTCCTAAAATATCCATCAGAGTGATCAGGATGTCTGCCGAGAGAAATCTGACTTGCTGGGCTTCAAGTTGTGCCAAGTCATTGTGTTCATCAGGAAATGAGAGTGTTCAGTGGCAGGTAAAACACAAATAAATCACACTGACCCTCCTCCGGTACTTTCTGCTCACATTTCCAAAGTCGTGTTCCAGGAGGTGGCTTACATACATTCATTGCATATTTACTTAATAGGCTGTAACCGCTCAGAGGCATTTTTTCTCTTATATTGCAGTTAATGCTTTCAGCACATTGTATAGGATTCTCTCCTTACTAGAATTACCATCCTAAGCACCCCTATCTGAAATTCCCCTGCTAAGGATATATTGCAGAGGCTGCATTCGAAGAATGTTAATCTGATTTATGGTAACCTGGCATGACAATGTTCAGTAATAGGTGATATAAAGTTGAAACCTTGCGACAGAGAGGACATTCGTCTCTGACCATGATGTGAACATGGAAACCCCAGGAGGGCCGGTGGGGAGAGTGCAGAGCCTGTGAGCATGGGGTGATGAATGAGGGGAAGTATTTGCAGCATCACTCTGAATAGCCATTTACAACAGAGGGCTTCATTATTTCTACACATATCAGTACTTCCTAGTGTGGACTGGCCTCATATATCCAAACTTTTATGGGCTCTCTGTATTATTTGCGTGGCAGTGGTGAGTTTTTTTACTTTAAATGAACCTGATTAATAATGGTTCATCTGCCGCTGCTTATTAACACACTGATGGGAGACCAAGTGGTGGGAGAGGAATGCCTCATTGTCGCTGCTCTCCAAACTCCAAAGGAGGTGTCCAGCCCTTCTCAAGCTTCTGAGACAGCCAGAGGCGTGGATTTACAACTAAATTTGAGTTCACATAAACAGAGAAATAAATACTATAGTAATATACTGTGAAGACAGCATTTTCTTTGCAGAAAGACCTTCCTGAATGGTCCTTGCTAGCATATCAGCATTGCTAGCATATCAGCAGCCAATGCCAGATCATGGCATCCCTTGACCCCCAAGGGCATCCCACAGATCTTTCACCATAGCATGGGTCCTCCTTCCCTTGCCGTGCAGATCAGTTCCTGAAAAGTTTTCTAGTCTGGCAATTTACCTGCTTACAGCAAAATCCAAGGGCACTTGTTTAAATACTCCATTTCCAGTAAATGAAACCATACACTGCTTTGCTCATGCATGGTCATTTTAAATTGATGGGGTTTGTTAGTAGGACCAGGGCAGTGTTTGTTACAATTTGCCAATCCCTGAGGATTGCTTTCAAATCAGAGACCATTATTATCTGAGATTAGAGCTATCCACAGCTTTATTTTTATACTATCATCAGCGCACATGATGTTTAAAAGACGACAGAAAGAGGCAGCATCCCTGCCCTGGCAAATATACAGTTTCAGGACTGAAACAGATTTATTGGAATCAATGTGCACTTTACTGTTAATTTCTTTGTGCAGTGAGGCCTCCTTTAAAGCTTGACAGTTTTTTCTCTGAAAAGCAAAATGCGTGCAAAATTCAGTTTAGCATTGACAGGGGACTTGACCAGATGATCTACCTGATCACTTATTGCTAGCTATGACTATAATTACGTGTCCACATCATGCTGTCTGATCTTTTAAGTTCGTCCTACACCATATTTTCATTCAGGGAAAGGAATTTACTTTAACATCATTCTTTCCCCATGTTACAAGAGCAATTTTTCACTGTTGATAAGAGAATGGCATTTTTGTTAAGAAATTGCAAATGACAGAGCCATGCTGTGTCATTTGAGCTTTCCTTATTTATTGATTATCTCCTTTGTTAGTGAATAATTCTGAAGAATTTCAGAATAATAACAATCTCTAGTATGTATCTATCAAATTGTACAGAAAAGACTTCAAATAAATTGTGTGAATTAGCATTTCAGCATATGAAATGCTGCTTTTGCAGCTTCCAAGGCTTGACCCTTAAAGAGAATAGCAAGACATATATTATTTGACATTTTAAGTGGACTGTCCAGAGGGTTGTGATCAAAGGCACAAAGTTCGGCTGGGGGCAAGTCACTAGAGGTGTACCCAAGGGCATAAGGTTGGGTTCAGTCCTGTTTAACATCTTCATTAATAATCTGAATGACGGGGCAGAGTGTATCCTCAACAAATTCACTGATGAGACAAAACTGGGAGGAGTGGTGGATGCACAAGGAGGTTGTGCTGCAATCCAGAGGGATCTCAAACAGGCTGGAGGAATGGGCTGGCAGGAACCTCATGAAGTACAATAAAGAGAAATGCAAAGACCTGCAACTGGAGAGGAACAAGCCCAGGCACCAGTACAGGCTGGGGGCTTATCAGCTGGAAGTCAGCTCTGCAGAGAAAGACCTGGAGGTCCTGATCTAAAAGCAGCTGACCAGGAGCCAGCAATGTGCCCTTGCCACAGAGGTCAGCAGTATCCTGGGCTGCGTTAGGAAGCGTGCTGGGACGTGGTCCTTTGCCTCTGCTCAGCCCTGGCGAGGACACAGCTGGAGTGCTGGGTCCAGTTCTGGGCTCCTGGTCTCTCCAGTACACAAGAGAGATGGACTTACTGATGTGAGTCCAGCTAACGAAGATCACTGAGGAGCCTGAGCCTCTGAAGTGTGAGGAGAGGCTGAGAGAGCTGGGTCTGTTCAGCCTGGAGAAGTCTCACGGGAGGATCTTAGCAATGTGTAGCAGTACCTGATAGGAGGGAACAAAGATGAGGGAAGCAGGCTCTTTTGAGTGGTGCTCAATGCCAGGACAAGAGGCAATGGACACAAATTAAAACACGAGAAATTTCATCTGAACACAAACCCCCCTACTTTTTACAGTGATAGCACTCAAACACTGGCACAGGTTTCCCAGAAAGTCTGTGGTGTCTCCCTCCTCGGAGATATTTAAAAGCCATCTGGACATGGCCCTGGGCAACCTGCTGTAGGTGGCCCTGCTTGAGCAGGAGGTTGGACAATGTGACCTCTAGAGTTCCCTTCGAACCTCAGCCACTCTGTGATTCTGTGACTAATTCAGATATCCCACAGAGCAGCACTGTTCTTGCTTCCCAATGACAAAATAGCAAAATACTCTAGTGAAATTCCTTTTTCTGACTTTGATGAAAGAAAATGTGCTATGCATCATTAAAAACATACCAGCATATTAAAACCATATTATGCTTGTAAAATAAAGAATGTTTTTTCATCTGTTGCCATCAAATTTATGCCTGTGTTAATGTGAAAAATTAAATAAATCCACATGGATCTCTCAATTAGTGATGCAAAATAGGTATATTATTTAGTTTGAAAGGAAAACATTTATATTCAAAGCTTGGGATGGAATATATACACTCCCATGGTTCAAATTTAAAGATATTGGGCAATTTCCAACCAGGAAGCAATGTCAAGATGAAGGAGATGGCAGGTTGGCCATTTTGCCCTATAATGGCTCCTCAGTCCAGGCCGAAAATGCAGTAAAACCAAAGAAACATCTGCCCTTAGTCTGGTTGACCTGAATGCGCAAGAGGCATATTATGTTGTTGGACAGGACTGGTGGCAGCCTGCAAGTGTGAAGTCTGGACAGTCACAGACCACACTGAAGTGGAAGGGCATGCTGATCATCTTTCTTTCAAAGGAAATGAAAGAGAAATTAAAGCCTCATTTGTTTAGTGGTAATTGAAACAAGACGAGTCACCGCCCAAGGTGCAACACAATATAGGAAGGCTGGATTGGAAACTCGGCCATGTGGCTAGAGGGGTTTCACTGGAAATTGGTTGCAAAAGAGAAAGGAAACGGGGCATTGATTTGGTTGAAGCTCTGCATTAGCTTGTGGGTGGAAAGAAGCACAAAGCAAGCAGGCAGCTGGACAGGCAGAGCGTGTGTGGCCCTAGAAAGGTAGCCAAGAATAAATGACTTTCTTTCTTTCCAGCTCTGAAAAGGCTGGAAAAATATCTCACAAACAAGAAGACAGTTCTAACTGTAAGGTCCTCTTGTGTCTGAGCAGAAAAAGATATTTGTATTTTAACAAACAGGTTTTAACCCACTCATAAAAACATTTTGACTTGAAGTGACCCTAGAACTCTGTGCAAAGAGCAGCTTATCTAACCGCAACATCATACAGTCTACAGCGCTTAAATCCGTGCCCCATAAAGCTGGCTTAGAGTCCCATCCTGCTATCAATTAGAACTCTTCTCACAAAACAGTCTGAAAAAGATGTATATTACAGCCTCAGAGCTATACAGCTTCTCCCACAAAGTTATGAAACCTTTCTTCCTTTAGGGATAAACAGTAAAGCAACATCTAATTTGTATGAATAACTCTTTCAGCTGCTTAAATACTTCCAGCTTGATGAATTTTTTAGGCTGTTCTGATTTCTCTGAATGTATTAATCTTCCACACCTGTTAGTTTATTGGAAACAGTGGAACATGCTGTGCTACTAGTGTTTCACCCTTCCTTCTCTGCTTTTTGAAGATTCATGGTGTGATAGCTTTGTTCAAATAATAAAATACTAGTTAACTGTCCTTTAGATGGATCTCCAGGTAAGAATTTCTGTCTGGATGGTCTGTGGGATGAAAAAACCACACTTGCTGACAAAAAAAAACCCCTGTTTTACCTTACTTCAGTTGTTTAGTCTAGTAGTGGTTCTTGCTGAATTGAGAATTTGCGGAAATGAGTAATAGTGCATGGACTACTGCTTTTTTCTTGCCAATTCCTCATCTCTAGATGCAATGCCATTTGGGTACAGAGCTATCCAGATGTGTGTCGCAGCTTGATTTCCTGGGGCTGTCTGAGGAAATGCTTCAAGAGAACTAGTGCTCTTTACCCCAGTGACATGATAAATCCCTTCAGGATGCTATATAGTACCGAAGCAGCAAAGCTTTATTGCATTTGCCTTAAATGGGTTCCTTTCCAGTTTGTTGAAAAGCCATCCTCCCTTACAAACATATTTGTGAAGCCCACAGAAAATGCGTTTTGTCATGTTTGACTGAACCTTCTTTAATTTGACAGTGGAAACTGTGTTCTGTAGCCTGAGCTGTTTGTAATCTGGGCTTTTTCACTGATACAACAGAAATAGCTCCAATTTGAAGGTGAAAATTTTCGCCCAAATTTCTGTGTTAACAACACACACTAAAGTCTACAATGCGGGAGGAAAGAAATGTATGCCTTAATCCTTTGAATGAACCGGTGCGTCAGTGTTAAAGACAGATTAATATTGATTTGGAATATTTATTTTACATATCCTCTATTGGTCTCTGCCTCTCACTACCCTGTTGCAATGCTAAAGACTCAGATGCCCAAAGCACAGCATGGCTTTTGTTTTCTCTTGCACCTGATTTGTGGAAGAGGAGGTAAGCTTGTGGCAAGAGCTGAGGTGGGAACTGTGCACAGCCCTCAGAGATGGCATTTAAGCCTTAATAAGTAGGGAGAGGGGAGGAGAGAAGGATTTAGATACCCCTGATGAGATGGGATGGCCCTACAGGTTGCAATCATTTTATAATAATTTTCAAGTTGCAGATTCCCCTGTTTTGACTTCTCTCTCATTTTATTTCTTTTTTGACAATGTACAGTACTGGAGACTCATAACTGCATTTTGTTGTAGCAGCTGTACCCGTGTTTTATTCCTGATGCAGCAGTGGGAGCTTGAAACACGGTGCAGGACCTCCAGCTCCTTGTCCTGGGATGGGTTTCCCATGAAAGAGCTGAGCTGCAGGGACAGTACCTGCTTTTAGCCTTGCACTGTGCAGGGCAAACTCCCTGTTGTGAGGGCTTGTGCACTCTGCTGCTGGAAATGTCCACGGCTAGGGCTGCCTTTGGGACTCATTTGTTATGGTTTGCGTAGATGGGCTGGCAATCAAAGCTGGTGGCAAGGCAGGCACTGTGATTTATGGGGCTTGCCCCACTCTGCCCAGCCTGGGCTTTCCCACTTTTGTTCCTGGCCACATGTTCAGCCGGGTGGTCCTCAACAGGCCAGTCCTGCCTCTGGCCAGACAGGCACTGCATCTGCTGACATAGGCAGTTCAGAATGGACATGGAGAACCAGGTCCAGCTGTAGATAAGGCTGCTTTTATTTCCATGTGAGCTGCCACAAGCCTAGGAAGACACTGAGCAGAGCATGTTCACGCTGCCTTTTTACTCTCCTCTTTTAAAGCTTAGGCTTTTATAGTGGAGAAAATAAAGATGACAAGTGAGCTGAAAATAGTCAGAGGATCAGAAGATTTATAAAGGTGTTTCCTGACAGCCTTTTTATTTTGACTATGTAATTCCTTTATGACATTTACATTTGCTGTGACAGTTACTGTTACTGCCCTTTACGTTCTTGTATGTGATTTTACAGCCGGGCTCATGGATTGATTACAAAAGGACCATTGCATATGCTTAAGATCAATAATCTGCAGGGCAAGCGATATTTAAGAATTAAAAAATGCTTGAAGCAGGATTGTTTAATAGACTTACACGTACTTTCAGACCATACTATTCTCCCTGATAAGCCCACAGATTCTTCTGGAGAGGAAGGGTTAATCTTCCTAACAGCTGCAAATTTTTCACAAAAGCAAGTGGCACATTTATCATTTAAAAAATCCAGAAAATTAGTCCATCCCCTTCACACTGGTGACTGACAGATGATAAGAATTCCTTAGTGAGATAACGTTTGTCTTGGGTGAGTATCAATGTGGAATCTTTTTATTTATTTATTATTTTTATTTCATTTGCAATTTTAAGTAAAGGGATCAAAACTAATGATTAAAACAGGACCTCAAATTACATTCTTAGTTGTTACAGAAAGAGATTATCAACATTCATGAGGGCCCTACTCAAAAGAAACAAAAGACTTCAAATGAGCTGAAGGATGAAGTAGATTCTGCAAACAATCGGTAACGTATTAAGAAATACAGAATAGTATCAATTAGGCTCAATAACTACAAATATGTTGAGATATTTGACTACTTTTGTATGATTTATTAACTCCACGCACTAAAATCAAATGCACACAACTGTAGAAGTGGCAGAATGGATGCATCTAAGTCCAGTTCTTCTTTGACACCAGTAGCATCTTTCTTTATCACATGAGTGGAGGAAAAAAGCTTTACAAAACTGAGACTATAGTTTTTTAAATTTGCTGGAAAGGCAGTGAATCTGAAAGCAAAGGATACAGCTTGTCCGCTTTTCAAACTTGGCCCAACAGAAGACAGCTATTAGCTTTACTTATAATTTCTAGCTTCAGTATTAAGCTGGAGACTCAAAAAAAATCTAACCACACTACAAAACCCTGCCTGTAATTAGTGTGTGTTTTATGAGTGAGATGGGAAGTCACCACTTATGGTCATCAATTTAGTGAAGCAACTGGTAAGAGCGTATAAAGAGCAGCAGGGTTGTAACCTGGGATGCTAACAAAGCAGGAAGATTCCTGTGTATTCCAACTTTGAAGTGTTACTTGTACAAAGACTAAAGAATATATAAAGTCTTTAAAGAAGAAAAATGAATATGTATTTCCATATATTTTTTTATTTTAGTGAGAGCCATAACTTTTTCTGTGAATTATTCATAGCATTTTGTCCTGCTACACTGTACCTTACACATGTAATCTAGCAGGCTGTCTTGCTTGCAGTGGTTAAGACTCATTTTATCAGTCTGTTTTTCAGAAACAAGTTTAGATGCTAAAAATCTTTCTGAGCTGCTTTCAAGTAGACCTGCCCATACTGTGCCACACATCATGTATGCTAGAGTCGTGGGTAGTGTGAAGGGGTGTATAGTACTGATTTTAGTGCGGCTCCCATGATCTGCCCCAGCAGAGAGCAGAGCCTGACACCCATGCAGTAAAGTATAAAGCCTTAAAAGTGTGCTCAGCAGTTTGGAAAGAAGGTCAGCCATGTGTTTTATGTGTTACCATTTCTCTGATAAGCCTGTGGCTGTTCCAGTTCAGAGGACGTACTGTGCCTTCAAAATTAACATTGCAGTCAGACTTGTCACTTAGCATTTACGCCATGACCTTTTAGCTTGAGAATAAGAGAAAAATTTACATTTTTATGTTATTTACAAAACTGATTTTAAATGTTTTACATTCTTTTGATAACATTGTATGCAGCTTTAGTCCTCTAGCACCTTGCTTGGTAAAGCCATCTAAAAGAACAAAATTACTTTTAAATGTGTAACCATTAAGTGCTCCCCTGAATTAGAATATTATTGGCTAAATTTCATGGCTATAATAAAGCAGGTTATTGGAGCAGGATTTGTGATTTTAATTCAGATTTATAATAAGACAGAAGGAAAACAGTTAATGGATATTGACTACCAAAGTTTATTGTGACAAAATATAAAGGTTAAGACAGCTCAATCTGCACGACAGTCCTGAAGAACTTTTTCTCATACTGAAGATAGTTTTGTGATACTGTGGATTGCTCCATCCTGAATAGGATAGCTTTTCCCAAATCTTGTGTGGAAACTTTCAATTTAAGACATTGAATTAAGACATTCTACATTGAAATCAGATGTTTGTAGGAATTGCATAATATTTTATTCATTACTTTGTAAAGTAAGTCACTATTACAGGGAGTAAGTTCGGTGAAACTTTAACTTTACCATGAAGTAACAAGGATGCTGCAGTAGAAGTAACAGTACAAGTTCAACTCTCAAATAGATTTTGTTGTTGCAGAAATGGGTTGTTTTTGAGAAATGAAAGTGCTTTTGACTGACCTGTGAAATGGGAAAAAAAAAAATCAATAGCATTCATTGGCAAAACCATTCCATCTATTATGAGGGGAGGAACGACTCAAAATTAAATATTTGACAGCATATACTCAATATTCTTAACTTCAGAATTCTATAATTAAAATCCTAAATTTATAACCTCAGTCCTACGAACTTACCTATAGCAAATGCTATCAAAAGACAATGTGATAAACTAGGATAGTTTACTATCCATTTTTATCTACTTCTCATTCCAATTGTATTTTGATCTAGAAAATTTTGCCATTCTAGAAGGAAAAAGGTGCCTTGGGACTGTAGATATAATCTGTTTTATCTTGCTTATAGGCAGGAAACCATCAGCGATTGCTCCTAAAATGTATTTCAAATTTTGTTCCAGTCTGTGACTGGCTGATGCGGCTGATACAGATACTGATGGCCGAGCTCAGACTTGAGAGAGGATATCATGCTGTCAGACTCAAATGCAATTTCCCTGTACCCCAGGCCCAAGCAAGGTCCCAATAAATAATTAATCCTGTGGAAAATTCTAAAACCTCTAGGCTGTGAGACGTGAGTTTGGATGTCTGCAGTTTGGTTTGGATAAAACCCTTTAGGATTTAGGAGTTGCAGGAACTACTTGGCACAAGCAAATGCTTTCTGCAGACTTCAGACTTCAAGCCATCTCTTGCATGAGTGTAATAGGTAGGAACATTTCTAGGTTCCCACATCAACATTTTGGACATAGAAAGATAAGGAATGTTTCTGAACACAGTGTGTGCTTCCAGCAAAACAGAAAACTCTGTTTTCTCTGGTTAATAAGCAAACAGTGCATCTGAGTAACTCTTACCAGGACGGCAATGACTGCTGTGATTGGTTCTTACCTTCTTTATTTTTTTTTTCTAAGTAGAAATAGGGCCATTCTCACTACTTTAGACTAATTCCACCTTGTAAAACATATAATAAAATAGCATTGTTATTAAACAAAAATGAACTAAAATAAAGAAGATACATCTGAATTCTCTTTATTAGCAGTTTAGGCAAATAGTGCGAGCTACCTGATAGGTTTCTGTTCCTTGTATTAAGAAGCTGTTGCAAATGATACTACTGATTTTTCTAAAATTGCTTTCTATCAATAGTTTGCAATATTTAGTGAAGAACGATGACTCTCTAAAAATTTACTCCAGTGGACTTTTGTACTGCTGATAAACACAAACACAAGGTTTTTGACACTTAAACTTGCTTCCAGGTCTAACAGTCATTGAAACAGCTCATCTTTGTAGTCATTATTTGCATTTACCTTTACTAAAGTCTACCTCAATCAATCGGAACTCTTACAAATGGCCCCTTTGCACTGCACTTTGGAGGCCTCTTGGCCTGGGGGTAATTCTAGAGCTGCCTACAACTATCTCTGAGTGGCTTTAGCTTCCAGGCTGGTACCTGAGAGGGGGAAGTATGCATCAGCAACTTTCTGGCCAGATTTTTCACTCCTTGCAGTAAACACCCTAATTCCTCTAATTTCTACAACTAAGCAATTTTTTTAAGTGTGTATTTTGCATTACATATTTTAGATACATGCTTATTCAATTGAAAAGAAAGAAAATTGAGCAATAAAAGAAATACCTTTCAAAGTTGCTGAATAAAGTAAAATTACAGTAATGTACACAGGTGGAAGAAAAAGCACGTTCATTTTGTGTTTCGATTAACAGATCATTTGCAGGAAGAAATACTGTATTAGAGTAAAACCAAGTAACAAATACTTTCTTGTTTAAAGTTTTCTTATGCTTTCAATGAAAATAGTTTTTAAAGTAGACACATCATCATATTGCTTATGCAAGCTACTTAAGCTAAACAAAAGACTTTTCAAAAAGATCCTTTTTTCACTTTAGCAAAGACCTCTCCCATTGATTTGATACTTTTTATGGATGAAAACATTATTTGAGAATGAGAAATGTTTCCATTGAAATCACTTATCAAATAATAAGCCATTAGCTTGTTTTCTTTCTGGAAGGGATGATGCCAAATATATTACTTTTATGATAGGTCAAATATCACCAGCACAGAGAGCCTTGAGCATAGTTTTTAAATGCTTTGGTGGATCTATAGGAATGTACTTTATACTGCTGAGGACTTCTGAAATTCCGGATCATCAAAATGTATTTATTCAGCTCAGCTTACCCATTCAGGTGCAGTTCAGGCATCTTCTTCAAAGGAGAACTTCACTGAAGAGTCAGAGGACACAGGAACAAAGAGAAGGGTTTAGTTTGTTTGTTTATAATTCTCCTTTGCGAGATCCCCCAGGAGCAGAAAAGAGAATAGTTCACAGTCTGGTAAGATCAGAACAGCAAAAGTATTTGCAGCATGACACACAATAAAGCACTGCTTACTTGGAAATACTCTATTCCCAGCCAGCACCATCTTGTGAGACTCACACATCCTCCAGGCCCTGCCACAGACTTGTTTTGGGAGCTAAGATTCCCCTCACCTCCTGGGACTTTTCTTCCGCAGAGAACCCTAAGAAACTGATGCAAAACAGATCTGACCCTCTACAGAATATCTGGTCAATTTTCTGGTTTTTCTCCTCTACAGAGGGGTAGATTTTTAAATAGTAATTTAAAATTTGAGTTTCATTTTTATTCCCAGTGACAATGTTCGTATCCCAGTAAATTTGTACGTATTTTACAAGCCTATTTTTTCTTTAATCATGTCATGAAGAAGACCACTAATTCTCTCCTTCTGGATGGCTGCAGAGAGACCACACACACTCTCTGCTCTGAGCGCTAGCAGACTGGAAAGAGATGAGAAGACAGAGCAAGAGCAAAATACCATTAGAAACCTAATGCTGTCCCCATCTGAGTTGTTCTCTCATGGTTCCTCACCAAGCTGGCAGACTTCACGATCTTTGGTCTCTGTGGCCTGGCTATCAAAACCCATTTTATTTTCACTGACTTATCATTCCAAAAGTGATGGCAAAGGTGCATCCAAAGAGCTCTCGATTAGCCCTTGGAGGTAGTCTAAAACAAGCAGTAGCCCACGCTGTACTTTTTGGTTAAGAGACAGTGATACAAGACAAGCGCGTTTTGAGCTGATAAGCCTGAGTGAATAAAGGGCCTCTGTGGAGTACCTAATGAGAGAAGTTTTGAAGTGCAGTATGCCAGCTATAAGGAGGGATGACACTGATGGGAAATAAAGTCTCTGTATTAAAGTGCTCATTGATTAGTTGTTTCCAAAAGCACAACTAGGATCTATTTTGAGTGCACAGTGGGTATTCGTCCAAACTATGCTTTCCCGGTTTCAAACAAATTGGCAAGCTGGAAAAATCTAGCACAACTACACAGACTGTAGTGGCCTCCAAGTTAAAGGGAACTACAATTTGAATTTTAACCTCACCTAGAGATGATTCTGAGAAGATACTTGTGTTTCCTGATCTAAAACTACAAAGCATTCAGTTTGATTTTGATGGCAGTGATATAATCTAAATAAGAAACAGACTGTGGCAAGTGCCTCTGCCTTGACACAAAAAAGCTCTCATTTATCTTCCTGTCCAAGATGGCATCATCAGGGAGACATTTTTTTGTAAGATGGATCTCACCTGCACATCTGGAAATAAAGCCATAGCTTGTGGATACAGTTGCTCAGTTTGTACCATCTGTGTAGTTCCTGGGGCAGATGTTTATACACCTGATGCAAGAGACACTGGAGAATCAGTCTCAAAGTGCCATTGACTGCCCCTGCTTCTGCAGCATGTGCATTGACATTAACAGTAAATGTATTTCGTCATCAGGAATTCAGATACAGTCTTTCTGAGTTCTTCAGCACCATAACTCTAGCTCCTGGAGCTCCTTAAGTCTTACCTCAAGCCCATGATTGTTAAAGATAAATTTTATAAGATATGTTTTTTTTACAGACGTGATAACTTGCAATGCTCTCTGGTGGCTCCATGGGGATGGGCACACTGCACATTCTTAGAGCTGCAGTTCTAAATTTGGTCACCTTTCTCTGCCAGCATCCAAAGTTAGGTGTCTGTGCCCTTCCTTAAACAGCTTTGGCTGATCCTTCTAGATCTGCCTCTCCTATTGACCACTACTATATTTAACATCGGAGGTGTCTGGGGCTGAGGTCCGCTAGTGTCATGAATAGAACCGTTCACCCACTGTCCACTGGCATGTTCAGGAGCTGTCTGGGAGCTGAGCTTACCCCAGCTGTAAGACTTGTGTTGGTACAGGAGCTGCTGTGCATAGGCCTCCCTTTGGGCACTGCAGCAAACAGAAAGCCCCATGTTGTGCATTACCAGCCACAGAGACTGCAGAGGAATCCAACTTATTCAGCAGCCCAGTCATACAATGGCATTTTCACATAAACCTGCCTCTTACACTTAATTTTTATTTTTTTTTTATTTCATACATAGGGTGTCTATTTTGTGATTGCTATTTTTATTCAGGAGGACACACACTCTAGGTCATTAAATGCTCCACGAGCTCAGTTCATGCCATGTACCTTTATTATATATTCCTACTCTTCTTATGCCCTTACCCACAACATTTTTTCCTCCTATCTGTTAACTTCTGCTTGTCTTTTGGTGGACATCAGGCCTTGTGTTTGTTAGTCTATTCTCTAGCTGCCCATCTCTCATATTCTTAAGCTTGCCTTTACTGAAGTTGCATAATAATAGTAACACAGCTTCTTATTCTTCAGGCTTTCTTCATGGCTTTGCCTATGGACAACCACTGACATCAAAGATAAAAATAAGAAGCAGGTCTTCGGTTGCTAGAGTCCCCCATGTCAGACTGCCTTCTGGGAGATTCAATGTAATTTTCAATATACATATCAGTAACTGAAAGGATATAATTTATTATTGCTGCTGATCACAAGTAAGCCTAAAAATTCATTTTTTATTTGAAACAAACCATTGATTCAAGTGTTTCAAGAAAAGCCTCTGAGCTTCAACGGGAAAAAAAGGACCACTCTGGTTGGGTGGTGAAATAAATCAGGAGTTTATTTGCTAGTTTTTAACAGTCATTTGCTCAAGGTGAAATACAGCCTCTGGCACAGCATATACAACCATAAGTGAAAGGCGTTTGTACTGAGAGACTTACTGCAAACATCTACTATTTTTTCTGATAAAAATTTACTTTTATGTGTTGCATTATTTTTCTAGCCAACATCTTTGTTACCAGCTCCTAAAAAAAACTGGAAAGAAACTGCCTGAAATGCCATGGCAGATCCGGATAAACGCAATCATGAACATGTTACTGTATCAAACTGCATATAAAAATGGATATTAGAATCAGTATTATATTGAATTAAATGAGTATTACAGCCTGCAAAGCATGTTTTATGCATTTCAGCACTAAATTTTATTTATCTTCTCCCAAATTGTTTCTTTCCAAGGTGTGTCCCAGGCTGTTAGACTGACAATGCTGAATTACCTTGTAGCCTAGGAATTCTGGGGAGGAATCTAGAGGGTTTGATGACTGGGCAGAGGACAGGTGGTACATCTGGCACACGCTGAAAAATCTGGGAGGTGTTTTGGGAATGTAATAGAGCACGTTAGCTGGATGCTTCTGTTAGAGTATTCAGTAGCAAAATATTTAGTGATACTGATATTTAAATTGTGATAATTAGATTTCCTAGTTAGCACCACATTGAGAAGAATGGGAACAGTTTATATATTGCCCAGAGCTATTATTTCAGACTGTCTGCAAATTCTGATTGGCAAGAATGACCTGGTTCATATTCTATTTATATATGAGCTTTATTTTGGCTTTAATGAAAGCTTAGCTTTTGGATCACAGTTCTCTACCATTATGTGGCTTTGTGAGGATGGGAATCACAAAAGGCTTGCTTTCAGCCAAGCTCAGAGCTTCTCTAGTGAGATAGGCCCACAACTCATTACCTCGGCAAATAGTAGTCTGCAAACATGGCCATGACACCTACCATAGTTTCAAGGGATGAGAGGTTATCTAAATGTCTTAGAAGGTACACTGGACATTTGAGTAGAAAACATTTTCTTTGCAAAAAGATTGCAGAAGGAGCAAAGTAAATGCTTCCATTATTATCTCTCCAAGACATTTGTCCCCTTGTTGTAAAGGTTTGCTATAGCACACAGAATAGAGAGGAACACCCATCATGACACAGACTGTCTCCATTTAATGGCCAGTTTTGCTGCCTTTTATAGTATTTGCAGGGAAGCAATCCACGTGAAGAAAAGTCTTCTGTTAGCTGACATTTTTTCCCTGCAGCGTTTATGCAACAGAACAGCTTTGGTGGATGGGATGAGGAAAGAATCTACTGTCCTGTCCATTTTAAGAAATAGGATTATTCTCATAGTCATGGAGAACAGGAGAAGTGCTTGAGGACTGGAGGAAAGCCAGTGTCACTCCAGTCTTCATAGAATCATAGAATAGTTAGGGTGGGAAAGGACCTTAAGATCACCTAGTTCCAACCCCCCTGCCATGGGCAGGGACACCTTCCACTAAACCATGTTACCCAAGGCTCTGTCCGACCTGACCTTGAACACCGCCAGGGATGGAGCACTCGCAACTTCCTTGGGCAACTGATTCCAGTCCCTCACCACCCTTACAGTAAAGAACTTCTTCCTTATTCCTTCATAAAGGGCAAGAACGATGACCCAAGAAACTGCAGCCCAGTCACCCTCTGTCTCTAGAAATGTGATGGAACAGCTCATCCTGGGTGTCATTTTTAAGCATGTGGAGTGAAAGAAGGCTATCAGGAGTAATCGACATGGATTCACCTAGGGGAAATCATGCTTGACCAATCTGATAGACTTCTCTGATGGAATGACTGGCTGGGTGAATGAGCAGAGAGCAGTGGATGTTATCTATATTGACTTCAGCAGGGCTTTTGACACTGTCTTCTTTAAAATCCTTGTAGGGTAATCTCAGGAAGTGTGAGTTAGGTGACTGGGCAGTGAGGCGGATTGAGCATAGCTGAATGCCAGAGCTCAGAGGGTTGTGATCAGCAACACAGGGTCTAGCTGGAGGCTTAAAGATAGCAGTGTTCCCCAGTGGTCAGTACTGGTTCCAGTCTTTATCAATTTATTCATCAATGACCTGGATGAAGGGACAGAATGTACCCAGAACAAGTTTGCTGATGATGCAAAACCTGGTGGAGTGGCTGATACACCAGAATGCTATGCTGCCATTCAGTGAGACCTGGACAAGCTAGAGAGTTGGGTGGAGAGGAACATAAAGTTCAACAAAGTCAAGTGCAAGGTGCTGCACCTAGGGAGAATAACACCACAGCCCAGTACAGGTGAGGGGTTGACCTGCTGGAAAGAAGCTTTATGGAGAAGGACATGAGGGTCCTGGCAGACAAGAAGTTAAACATGTGCCCTTGTGGCCAAGAAGGCCAATAGTATCCTGGGTGTGTCAGGAAGAGTGTGGCCAGCAGGTTGAGAACAGTTATCCTCCTGCTCTACTCTGCCGTGGTGAGGCTGCGTCTGGAGTACTGTGTCAAATTCTGGGCTCCTCAGTACAGAAAGACAAGCAACTACTGGAGATGGTCCGTCAGAGGGCTGTGAAGGTGATTAGGGCACTGGAACATCTGTCCTGTGGGGAAAAGCTGAGGAAGCTGGGCCTGTTTACCCTGGAGAAGAGACAACTGAGAGGGGATCTTATCAATGCAAGTAAATAAATATCTTAAAGACAGGTTCAAGAGTACGGGGCTAGACTCTTTTGAGTGATTCCCAGCAACAGGATAAGGCGCAATGAGCACAAACTGAAATACAGGAAGTTCCATCTAAATATCGGAAAACCCTTTATTCTGAAAGTGGCAGAGCACTGGAACAGGCTGCCCAGAGAGGTTGTGGAGTCTCCTTCCCTGGAGATACTAAAAATCCACCTGGATGCAATCCTGTATAACCTGTTCTAGGGGAACGTTCCTTAACAGGGGGGGTTGGACTAGGTGATCTCCGTAAGTCCCTTCCAGCCCCAATCACTCTGTGATTCGGCAATTCTGTGATTCTCTTCTTAATT
The DNA here is from genome assembly GCF_037157495.1 of Lathamus discolor. Taxonomy (NCBI): domain Eukaryota; kingdom Metazoa; phylum Chordata; class Aves; order Psittaciformes; family Psittacidae; genus Lathamus; species Lathamus discolor. The sequence goes on along the minus strand of NC_088885.1, from coordinate 108,868,397 downwards.
TTCTTTGAGCAGGCGCCTGGCCTCATTAACAGTTCCTTCGGTTCACATAATAAATTAACAACTTCAGTACAGATATCCTTGTCAGAACTTTCAGGAAGGCAGCTTGTCTTCTGAAGTGTTGCCTGCTGCCAGCTTACTGCATGGCCAGGTGTGGTTGTATGTAAGTGCAAACCACTGAAGAGGTGGCGTTGCTCAGGGAGGACCTGTTCATGGGAAAAGAGGGCTAGAGTAGGAGTGGAGAGGCAGAATAAGTGCATATGGGATAAACAGTGGGATGCAGGGATGCATGGTGGAGATGGATGGAGACAAAAGACTAAATAATATGGGTAAGAGTAAAGGGAAGTGAAAAGAGAAAACACAGAGACAGACTGTCTGTAGCCACTGGAGTGTTCTGCCCTCCAAGAAGCCAGTCTGATCCCAGGAACATCTTCACCCTTCTGCTGTCAGTCAATATCTAAGAAATCCAATAACAATGTGTGAATCTCACCTTCTCTCATTTCCAAACAGCTGGCTTGCAGTCTAGCACAACCCCCCACTGTTCCAGCAGCAAAAGTGATTAGGAAGCAGAGATTTATGCAGTAGTTATGTCGATAAACAGCACTGCTGCTGAAGTTCAAATGATGCATGCCTGGTTTTTGAAGAAATCATTAAGCCCTTCAGATCAACTTCAAATGAGCCTTTGTGTAAAGAAAAAAAGAAAAGAAAAGAAAAGAAAAGAAAAGAAAAGAAAAGAAAAGAAAAGAAAAGAAAAGAAAAGAAAAGAAAAGAAAAGAAAAGAAAAGAAAAGAAAAGAAAAGAAAAGAAAAGAAAAGAAAAGAAAAGAAAAGAAAAAAGAAAGAAAAGAAAAGAAAAGAGAAAAGAAAAGGAAAGAGAAAAGGAAAGGAAAGGAAAGGAAAGGAAAGGAAAGGAAAGGAAAGGAAAGGAAAGGAAAGGAAAGGAAAGGAAAGGAAAGGAAAGGAAAGGAAAGGAAAGGAAAGGAAAGGAAAGGAAAGGAAAGGAAAGGAAAGGAAAGGAAAGGAAAGGAAAGGAAAGGAAGGAGGGAAGGAAGGAGGGAAGGAATGAAGGAAGGAGGGAAGGAAGGAAGAAAGGAAGGAAGAAAGCAAGAAAGAAAGCAAGAAAGAAAGAAAGCAAGAGAAAGAAAGGAAGAAAGGAAGGAAGGAAGGAAGGAAGGAGGGAAGAAAGAAAAAGAAAGGAAGGAAGGAAGGAAGGAAGGAAGGAAGGAAGGAAGGAAGGAAGGAAGAAAGAAAGAGAAAGAAAGAAAGAAAGAAAGAAAGAAAGAAAGAAAGAAAGAAAGAAAGAAAGAAAGAAAGAAAGAAAGAAAGAAAGAAAGAAAGAAAGAAAGAAAGAAAGAAAGAAAGAAAGAAAGAAAGAAAGAAAGAAAGAAAGAAAGAAAGAAAGAAAGCAAATGAAGGAAAGGCTGCAGACCAAAGTATTCAGAATGTAGAGAAAAACACCGAGAATTAGCTGGGACTCAGTACACTCCCCTTGTGTGTGCTCACTGTGAGACAGTCTTTAATTAAGTGATCATGTAATATTTCATCCACGAGACCTTTGCCTGATTATGCACACAGGGCAATGAGGATTCACAATTTTTGCTGCTCTTGTAAAGTACATGTCTGTAGCAGGCATTTTATTTTGCTCCACAGTAATTAAATGTATTTATTGAGCTGTAGTAGGTTAACAGGGGAACTATCTAAGGAGAAGCAGAAGGGAGGAATGACTTGATGAGTAACTAATCATTCATAAAATTCTTATAGTGACAGTTCCTACAGGGATTTCTGAATTTGCAAACTGCCTCATGTCTGCTTTATTTATTTTATTTTATTTTTTTACTGTGCAAATCAGGCATTATTTACTTTATCTGGCCTCTAAATATAGTAGGAGTTGAAACTAAACAGCAGCAGTCCCCTTAGAGAAAGCACTGAGATGGTCTTTTGACCTATATTACTATTTATTTTTATGAAACTTGCAGAACCGGGATAATGCAGAACTTTAGGCCAACTGTCAAATCTGGCCAGTGACAAGTACATGGGCCAAGAGACAGGCACCCGAAGCTCACATTAGCGCTCATGCTCGCACTCACACTTGCAGTTACTCAATCAGTCACCTGGGTGTGAGCACCCAAGCCCTGTTTCCCTGAGCCAAACAGATGGGAGCTTGCAGAAGGTTTTTTCCAGTGTCTATAGCATTAGACTTACTCAGAAGGGTTTGACTTCCACATTTGTGAAACTTTATCCTGGGTTCTTGAGCGGGGAATGCCTGGCTGAATGGAAAGCACCAGTGCTGCCAACCCATGTATGTAAGGGAGTGAGGCATCAAAATGCAGGCTGCAAATCCCCGCTGGGTGAGCATCATCAGCTGGAGAGCCTTTAAAACCAAATGTGCCTTTTCATCAGAAACAATACCTCTGACAAAACACATACCCTCAAGCCTGAAGTATCTGCAAACAGTCAATTCGCTCCCAGTATGGAAGCTTATCATCAGACAGCTAATTCAGTTTTCCTCCACTGGGAGAATAAATTCTATTTACTTACCTGTTATCAGCAACAACTGTTGTTTAAAAAGAATGAAACAGAGCATGATTGATTAGTTCTTTCCTCAGGTCTTCGAGGATCCAAGGCTATTTTTGTCATTTATCATGCTACATTCACACAAGCACAATTTCTGTCAAAGTACCAGTGTGACTATCATGGTAACGGAGTGGATTATTCAGCAACATGTTAGCCATTAGTAGCTGTTTTTCTCCAGTCTTCTCTGTAACATGCATATAAGATTTCTAAGGCTACCGTATGCCTTACAGCTTTTTCTCCCATACTTTATTTAGACAGAAAAAAACCTGTTGGTTTCTGTATAAATTTCAGTGTCTAGAAATAAACTGCAATCCTCTGAACTAAAACTGGAGTTCAGATATATCTCTCTGCTAGCAGAAAAGAATGAAAGTAGAGCCTTTATTTATTTATTTGCTTTCTTGTTCTTTATCTGTATGTGTGAATATGTGAATTTTCTCTTCTGCTCTGCTGAGAAGTCTCTTACCAGGGCTTAGGTCCTGTATTCTGCCCTGGGCATTCTTTTCATGGAGTTGCAGTCAGTCGAAACAGAGCCAGCAGAGCTGCAGCCATGCCCTTGCTTATTTGCTTGCTGTTCAAGTCCGTCATTGGTTCTACAATAGACAATATGATTTCCATTTGTGACAGGTGGCGAAGCAAATGCAACCCAGACAGGCCCTCACCCAGCACAGCAGCTGTGGCTCTACCTCCCCTGGGACCCTCCATGAAAAAGTCAATACCCTTCCAAGGCACGTTTGTTCCGAAAAACTGTCTGTGTGTTTGGATAGGGACAGCGTACACCTCCCTTTCCCTGGACCCAGCCTTTCTTCTCCTCCACCTGGCATGTTTACACTCTACTGTGAGTCTCTAAGCCAAAGCTTAGAGAGTTCCTCAGGAACTGGGAATCTGCCAATGCTGAAGATGAAGGTATACTCACTTCAGCAAGGTGGACAGATTGTTTTTTTCCCCAACAAATCATAAGGGAGGGGTGTGGGTTCTGTGGGCCACTAGTTTTGACAGTCAGCTAAAGCTGCCACCTTTGGCAGTCAGGTGGTGGAACATCAATCCCACAACCGTCCAAGTCTTCTTTCTCTCTTCCTTCCCTCCTTTACTGCCTCAAAAGTTCCCTACTCATTCAGCTGCTGAGACAGGGGAGAAGGGGTAGGAAGGCATACAGGTGATCAGAAGCCAGATAGCCTAAGTGGTGCACTCATTCTCTCATTTTAGAAACACCAAATGTATATGCTGTCTCTTTCTGTCTGGCACCTACAAGGATTTCATCTTGCCATTCTTGATCTGCAATAGGCACTGTAAAAGTACGCTGATTCTTAGACTCGTTTTTTCAAAGCATGTCCATGCCCTGTGGAATCTCATGTGGAGTAAGAGGGCCCATGGGGATAGTTGTTGCCTTGACTGAAAAAGGATTACCACTCTGTGTGAAGGCAAGGTGGGTGCATCATGAGACAGTCCTATTAAAAAAACAAATCAAGGAAAGAGAAATTACTATGAATGAACTTCACGGAAATACTCTGAGGCCCCAGCTCAGTTTTTATCTGAATTAACATTAAGACTATTTTTTGACTGGATTAATTTTAATCAGGTGAGGGGAGTTACTGGTAGGCCTGAATGAAAGCCAGAAAATGAAAGAAATGCAACCAAGGAGAAAACCTGCTGCTCCGCTGGATTCATCACACCTTGTACTAATCCATCCCTCCCTGCCCTGCTGGGGAGCAGGTGGGGAGGCAGTGACTTTGTGGGTGGCCAGAAGCCAGCCAAGGTTGACACAAGGTTGACCAGAGGACCAGTACTTCTGCAGGCAAAGCCTTGCACTGACCAAAAATAAGCGCTGGGTGTTGGATAATAATCATGTAAGCCTCCAGGCTGTCCATTCAATGTGAGGTGTTGGAGCAAGCACACAGTCAAGTGAACATGGGCTGGCATCTTCATCCCCTTCAGCTTCCAGCTTGAATACCAGGGCGGAGTACGGAAGAAGCTATGTGCTCTCTGGCAGGCAGCAAGGCACCTCTGCTTTCCTTGTGATTGCTATCGCACGTGACAGCAAGCCTGCAGCGGGTTTTTATGACCAAGACGTTACTCCATCTCACCTCATGAAATCATCATCTCCTTGCAGCAAGAACAGTCCCAAAATCCAGGGAAACCTCCCTTTCAAAGGCACTCCAGGCTATTACTCTGACATAATGGAATAATTGGCTGTAATGCTGAATGAGATGATGCCAAAAGGACTGTCCCAGAAAAAAAAATGGAAAATACTCCTTTAATGACTTCACATAATCAGAATTGTAGGCATTTCTGTTTAAAGATGCAAGCATACATTTTCCACAAAAACTTTTATTAAGTTCCTTTAAAAAAATCCTTTCCTTTCAGACTATAAAAATATAGGAAGTTACACTAGGTCATAGAAGTAAAATGAAAGAATTTGTCCTGCTCTTTCTTTACTGGATACAAAATGCGAAAGGAAATCTTAACTTTTAAGTGCTGTCCCAACATCATGATTTCTGAGCAGCTTTACTGAATATGTAATAAGTTGGTGCTCTGAGCAACAGAAGACTAAGGATGCTGGTAGGTTAGTGAGTCTTTCCTAAGGAAAAATTAGCCCTTAGCTTTTAATAACAATCTATTTTTTTCCACGTTATTTATAGCAATGTTTCTAGTTCTGAGTCACACATGCTGAGAAATGTGAATGAAATCCTCACCGTTCTTTTTGTTGTTTTCTGTAAGCAGAAGTAACCTGGCACCTCTCATACAAATGGTGCTGTGCAGATTTCTGAATCCACGAAACAAATACCATGATGATTAAAAGTAGCTACAAAAATAAGGCTTCCTCTACAAAATAATAAGCTGTACCAACTTATTCTCATGGATTTTAAAGATTCATTTCAGAAAAACAGCCCTAGCAGGACCTTCATTGCAATCAAATGACAGCCTAAACCAGAATAATGTAGAAGAAAACAGATCTTAAATCATAACACTTCTATGTCTGTAAGTAGCAGAGACTCTCCACCTATACCTACGTATGCCCCAGTTGCCAAAATATTTGGTTACATTGGGAGATTTAGTGTTTTGGAAGCTGCAACCATTTTCTGCCACTTTATGCTATACTACTATATTTTTAATGAGGTCACTTACTGGAGGGTTTTGGAGCAAAATCCAGAACATTCCCAGATTGACATGGATTGCCAAGAACAATTGGAGATAAAGACAGAATGGATGACTTTCATATAGGGAAAACTGAAATCTGTAAACTAAGTATTAATTGCAAGGTGCTTGATCTGGGAGATGTGTGATATATCTAAATATAATTAACGCTTAGCTTTTTTTTTTTTGACTGATTTATTAATTTTTTAACAGATTTCTAATATTCCTCGGTGCTATTACATATAGTAGGCCTGAGTTTCATGAACAATAGGTTTCTGATGCCTTCTGACCACTCAAGGAGCCCTGAAAGTGAGCAAAACTGGCAAGAGAAAGTTTTACGCTCTTTTGTCACACTCTGGTAATTTCAGAATAAGACCTGAGTCCAGTATAAGTGAGAATAAAGGTAGCTTTACTTCTTAAAATGGAACAAACATATTCCTTGCACAGGAGGACTTGCATGTCTTTAGCATACCTTTGGCCTTTGCATTGACTTAGGTATGGAGAGCTGGGCAGATAAACTATCTACAAAGAAAAACATTTGAAGACTATGTTATCATTCTAGCTTAGTTATCATCTGCCAGCAGCCAAAATATCCTAAAACATTTCTAGGTCCTCCAAGAGAGGAGCTGCATCCTTGTTCTGTTATTTTATTTCTGTGCAATGGTCTGAAATACAAAGGTCACTGACTCTCCAAACATTCACACTTCAGTGTGACTATTCATGTTATGCTGGTTCAAGTGTATATCCACAACCTCATAAATGAGGGTCACTCTTGAGACAAAATTAGACCCTGTTGACTGCTTCTTATACAACTCTCCACATCCTCATTTAATTTACATGGAGTAAAGTGAGATTAAGCTTGGGCTTTGAGGTTAATAGTGTATTTCCGGGGGTAAGTTCAGTCCAGTCACTGTCAGTGTCATCACTGTTTTAACAACAGACTTTGAGGCTTTGTCTTATTGAGTATATATTCATATATATCTTGAGATTTTCTTGAAAAGGAGCTTGAATTCAGCTAGCAGATTTAAACTGGCATCTACTCTGATGCCAAGAAAATATGTCTCTGCCTTTCAAGACAGGGAACTGGGTATTACTGAACTGACTCTTTAGAGACATGCACAAGTTTGGATGTTAATCAGTTAACTCAGTACCTAAAACTTCCTCTCAAATTGATTGAGTTAGCATGTTTCCAAACTTAAATAATTAATTTGTTTTATGCCTTGCTTATTAACCAGCTCTGCTCCATTATGGCCTTCTATAATCTTCAGTAGCGGAAACAAAATTGCAGGATGAAGAAAACTGGGAAGAAAAATAATGATGAAAGCTGCGTGTTCTTCTCTGTTAGCACAGGGAGTTGATGGACCATCCATAGCTGTTTAAATAGACAATGTCAATAGAAAGATTGGCTCTGGTGCCTGTGTATCATTTACTGGTAGAAAGTAAATCTTCACTATTGCTTGCAATGCAATGCCTAAGATGAAGTGCTGTATCATAATGGGGAATTAGAGCCAAGCTATGAAAAGCCTTGTTGCCCGCAACTAATCTGAAGGATGACAGTATTTTGAAAAATGGATAAAGGCTACCTGAGCAGGGGGGGAAACTGCAATATCAGAGAAGACACAGCATATTTTCCCGTCAGCAATAGACGATATATCTCACAGTATTCAACATGTTGGCTGCTGTAATCATATTCAGTACAGCATGTGATTGTTTTATGCCTTTGATTTACTGTTATATTTAATTAGTGGCAATTCTGTCTTTCTGAACATTAAATGAGTTTGGTTTATGAATTCTAATTGTAAAAGTCTCTCAGATTAACAGAATGGAAAAATACATTCATAATTAACTCTTTTTTTTTTTTAGATTACAATAAGCTATTACAGGGAACAGAACAAATGTGCACAGAAAAATGATTAAATTGTCCGGAGTTCTTCATGTTGTACCACATCCCCCTGGCTTCCCCATCTTGGATAGAGACACTTCTGGATTTTTTCAACCCCAGAGCCTTCCTTTTCTTTGCAGCCACAGTCATTTGGTTTCAATGGAGACACTTCCTGAGCATCAACCACCCAGTCAGGGGAAGAATATGAGCACACTGACGCAGGCTGTAGATCATAATTTTCAAAGGCTAGAGTGACTGGAAGATTTTCCGCCCCTTAATATAGCAATGAGTGTAATCTTCCAGAAGAAATTTCACTCTCCCACAGCCTTGTCTTGAATCTTCCGTCAAAGGAAATGGGCTTATATATTGCTAAAATATCTTGAGCAGCTTTTGACACTTCAAAGCATCAGTGTGCTCAGCACAACATGGACTAGCTAACACTTCCAAAGCGACTGTACACTGAGGATCACACTGCTTTAGAGACAGACAAAATTCTTCCAAAACAGATGTCAAAACTGACACGGCAACCGATCTCTCAGGCAGTTCTGCTGTGTGCTCTGGCTGTCGCCTCTCTTAAACCTGCCACAGGGCAACGATCAGCATACTTGCCATTCAATACATGTATTTGCAGCTCTTTCATGTTATATTAAAAAACTACCTCTGCGAAGCCAAAAGGACACGTGAATGTAATTTCTTTTCCCACAAAACATTTGCTGTGTTCTTCAAAAGGTTAACCCACCTTACTAAACTGTACAAACATTATTTCACTTTTATTGACACTTTTCAGGCCATGAAATGACTTGGGGTTTAAGCTATTTATTCTTTTTTTATATATACTGGAAGTAACAGACTAATTTAATAAGCTCCACACACAGAGATATTTCAAAAACATGTTTTCTAAAGCCCTTTCTTGAAGTTGCACGAAGGTAAAGGAAAATGGCATGTCACAAAGAAGAGGTTATTGTTAAGATAAATATAGTTATATTTACAGGGCTGATATTAAATTTCATTTTTTTTTTAGTCCTAAGTATGTCTAGAGACTGTTGCACTGCTTTAACACAGGAAATGCTCCATGCTCCTTGAATTGCGAATAGCGGGGTTATATTGTACGGCCGCCTTTTCCTAGGAAAAAGTAAAATTACTATTAAAAAAGAAAAAAAAGAATATTTCAAAAGGATTATTTCATCTCAGCACAAAATTCTTCTTGCAAATGCTCTTCACTTCTGATGGTGTGAGAAAGCAGCCTGTGGAATAGTTAGCAAGGCTGGCTGCTCACTGGGGTGGCAGCGAGTGTTGTAACCTCCAGTCTGGTGCTACATAAATGTTAGTGTAGGTGGCAATTTGGTCACTTCATTTTGCCATAAGATTTCCAGAACCAATTTTCAATAGCTGGCCTGGGTGGGGGGGGGACGGGGGACGGGGGACCTGGGGTGAAGGGTCCCAACACACCCAGCATCTCTGTGGGCCTAACTGCAAAAGCTGACAAACCATTGTGTCATAGAATGGTTAGGGTTGGAAAGGACCTTAAGATCATTTAGTTCCAGCCCTCATTATTGGGAGCAGCATCCTCAGCCGAATGAGCAAGATGGTGAAGTGGGGCTAGGGGCCAGGTACACAGCAAACTCCTGTGTTCAGAGGCTGTGAGTCCCATGAGATTTCATCCCAAAGGCTGTGTCCACTCAGGAGAGTGTGATGTCCATCCAGTACAACCTCTCAGCAGCCATCCTTGTGCCAAAGCAGAGCAGTGGGCTGGGTCCTTCTCCTATGGGAGACTGTGAATCTGTCGGGCACCACTATGGGTCATGGTGCTCCTATTAAATACTCCAAACTCTAAAACAACAGAAATACAGCAGAAGTGTGGAGCATTGGGAATCTGGTGATAGCAAATTTTCTCTACTGATGATTCCACCCCAGTATTTTCTGGTGAGAGGATAACTCAGGGATGCCATGACACAAATTCTGCTTCCAAATTCAGCAATGTATTTTAAAATCCATTTAAGTAATACTGCTTTCTTCTGTGGAAGTGGATTTGACTATGTCTGCAGGATCTTGGGTTTCATACTTCATGAAATTGCTTCACATAGCAAAATATTAAAGAACTCATAGAGATTATGTAGGCTATATAGGTTAGGAAAATAATGGCACACAGCATTATCTAATTGTTGCCTGATACTTAGAAGGAAAAAAAAAGGGTAGTTCCGACTACTCCACTGTGAGCATATAGAGAATCCAACTTGTAAAAATGTGTTGAAAAATCTCCTGAACATCAGGCTGCTCAGACTGACCAGAATAATAACTTCAATCTATATTAAAACCCCTTATAAGCACCACAAAGGAAACAAGGATTTTGTTCTGGACAGAACAGTCCTGTCAGGGCTGAAACTTACAACCCCTTTGTTTTTTCCTCCCACCTTTTAGCTGAGCATTTGGGCATTACTAATCCTCAAACTGAAAGCACCAAACAACCTTTATGGTAAGAGGACAGACTGCCAGGATTGCTGCCTATCAAAGTCTGTACCAAAGTGATCAACACTGGTAAGGCCACAGCCTGAATGCTGAGTCCATTTCTGGGCTCCACAGTACAAGAGAGACATGGACATACTGGAGAGAGTCCAGTGATGGACTAGAAAGATGGTGAAGGGAATGGAGCATCTCTCTTGTGAGAAAAGGTGGAGAGAGCTGGGACTGCTCAGCCTGGAGAAGAGATGGTCTTATCGATGTGTACAAATACCTGAGAGGAGGGTGCAAAGAGGATGGAAACAGGCTCTTTTCAGTGGTGCTCAGTGATGTGACAAGAGGCAATGGGCACACACACTGAAACACAGTTTCAAGAAATACTTTTCTACTGAAAGAGTGACCAAGCATTGGCACAGGCTGCCCAGTGAAGTTGTGGAGTCTCCAACCTGGGAGGTATCCAAAAGTCATGGACATGGCTGGGCAGACGGCTCCAGGTGTCCCAGCTTGAGCTGCAAGGTTGGACCAGAAGTCCTCCAGAGGTCATACCCAAAGTTTCTAGGCTGGTCTTGTTTTGTTTCTGTGCAATTTTTTACATGCTGCTTAACTTTTATATTAGAATACAATGACTACTGAGGTACCATTTGTAAAACTCAAACTGCAGCTCAGCATTCAGCTTGGGTCTACAAACAGGCAAATTCATGTGTTTCAGTCAGCATAGCTTTAGTTGTCTCATATTGCAAATACAAAAGAAATAAAAAAGGCAAAAAGAAAAAAAGGCAAGAGCCCATTTTTTTGCATCTGCTTACTTTGTTGATTTGTGGTACTTCATTAAAATCCATAGCTTCCAGTGTCATGACAGATCAAGTAAAATATATATTTCAAAATGCTATTTGTTACCTGAAATAAGCTTCCTTGCTAATGCCTTGTTAGACCAGTACAAAAGATCCACAAGTTCTGCTTTGACAGACAATAAGAAACACCACACATCCCAGGAGAGAAAAGCAGCCCTATATGTAGTGCACGCACCAAACAGAACACTGTGTTAAATACGAGGAAAACAGCTTTTCCTAACAACTAACTACTTTACTGACTTGTTCCATGTTTAGGGCCAGGCTCTTTTTAAAAGGATTGCTATAACTTAAATTCTCATATAAATTTGATATGAAATATTTCTAGAACTGTAAACAAAGCTAAAGCTTTCCCGTTCAGTTATAAAAAACAAGTTTTGTTGTTTGGTTTTTGTTTTTTTTTTTCTTCAACGTAATAACAGAAAGTTTCTCCTGCAGCCTTTGACAGATATTTTGTATACTCTTTCTTTTGCACTTCATTAAGAATTCTGTTTAAAACTTGGTGCATGTTATTTTCTGACATCGTATTGGTACCCTGTATTTTCTTTATTGGAAATCTTTCATACTCCCAAGTACAGACATTAGACCACACAGTCATCTTTTCTTCTTTCATTAGTTTAAGCCTGTTGTGGATAGATCAAGGTCCATTTTTTCCCAGAGTATCTTCTTAGCTCTTTCTGAAAGCCTGGCCTATGTATGAAATGTCAAAACCCCAATGCACTTACTTGGGTATTTTGTGCTCTCTCATTAAACATTTTAATACTCCATAGAAGCAGAAAGAGTTATATTTCTTCCCAAGTGGGACCGCACTGCAAATATATGGAAAAATATACACAAATATGAGAGCATAATGTACTGAAACGTAAAAGCATAATGACAGTTTTAACTCCTCAACTGATGAGTGTTGATAACATTTGGTTATGAGCACATAACTCAGGAGAGGCATATCAGATGGTTGTGGTAATTCCTGTTGTCTTTCCAATTAGATGTAGTGTATTTGCAGTAAGCCACTGTAGCTGGAAGAGCTTTGAGATGGAGAAGAGCTAGCAACACTGAGGCCATATCAAGCGAAGAATAGGGGAGTAGAAGAGGAGGTGTCATATAAACTGATTTACAGAAGTCCTTATAAATTTTGGATAACTGAGTATTTCAAAACATTATTTATATTGGATTGTGTGATACAAATCAGGGTAGACCTGTATGATACCAAAACTGAAAACCTTTTTATATTCTGTTGTTCAGTAAAAAAAAATAAATTGAATTGTACTAAGATACCCAACATATTTTATTTAGAAATTGATTTTTTTTTAAAGTAATAAAAAATTAGGACATTACTCTAAGCCTGAATTTTGAAACTATTACTTTCTAAAATTAAGGGAGGAATAAATATCTAAAATCTCTGTAAAAAAAAACCAAACAACACCTTTTATGATGCACTGTCTCACTTTTCTACAAAATGGACAAGCTCCACATGCCGTATTAGTTCTACTTTTACAGAACCTGTAGATTTTCTTCTAAGGCTTCTTTCATTAGTTCCTGACACCCAAAGACTAAGCAAAGGCTTTCTTAAGTAGCAAATAAAACAATTTAGAGACTTAATGGACTGTCACTTGGAAGGAAAATTATCTAAATACAGGCAGCAATTGGTTTTCACTGTAACCATTCTGCTTTCAGCTCTTCCCATTACCCTAACCTTTTGCACTGCAGCGAAAATACATTAACAAGAATGTGAACATGGCTAAAGTGATAATTCATCCTGACAAGATTTGGAGCCACGCAAGGTAAATTTCAATAAAAAGTCCTGTTAAGATAGACAGAAGTAATTTGGTCCCATCCTCCCCTGTTATATTCAACTGAGTCTGAACAGCCACCATTCAATTTGCATAGAAGCTTACATTACCAATAAAGAGAAAAAAAATGGTACAAACAGCAGTGAGGAATTTGACTCCTTTTCCTGTAAAGGGAATGGGCATTTGTCCTCTACTGAAAACACAGAGTGGTAATATGAGAAATACTCATTTTCTCTTGTTGCAAGCAATGCATGAGGACTGGTGAAGAAAATTTCTGTGTTTACCTTTTTTCTTCAGAAATCAAATGAGATGTGTGAAATTTAGCAAGAGAATGTTAAAGCTTCATTGTAAATTCAGTATATTTTTAGAGATGTGCTATCTGCTTTAAATGCTTTCTAATTTGGATCTGAGCAAACAAAATCTGCTAGCTGAGATAAATACCTATGTAGGATGGAGAAGATTTTGGCTGGGATATATGCAATCATCCATATTAAAAACCTTTAATAAAGCACTGAAGATTTTTGTGGTGCCTTATCAACACATAATAAAATACAGTTTTAGGACCCAAGTTTTCACTTACATTTCACAGATCTGAATAAAAATGTTCCTCCCTTGGCAAGTTGTGAATTTGGACCCTGAACCTTGCCACTGTGACCATCTTCCCCAGAAAAACCTGTGTGATACGGAAGTCCCCAGCAAGAGATGAGGCAGGCTGCTCAATGCAACATTCAGAGAGAGCCAGCGTGGGCATCTCTGCACCTACAGCAAACACATTCCCCAAAGACCTAGAAAGTGATTTGGGTGACTCACATGAATTCCCAGAGCCATCGTGTTACCCACAGAGTGTCATCCTCACCTGCCTCTCAAGCAGGGTACAAGATTCCTGCAGGTACCATGTCATGTCTGCCTGGTTTTGGGTACAATCTAAGCACCTACCTGTGCTTTGACAGTTGAATCTTGCCCCAAGCCCCCCCAACACTCATAGGAGTAGGTATCTAAATGTCTTCAAATAGCTAGGCTTCAGTCTCTAAAATTAGGTGGTGGCACCAAAACCATTATGCAACACTACACTGCAAATGGTAAGGTTATTCTGGTTATCCAGCTATTTTTAAATCCATGGTAAAAAAAATTTCACCAAATTTGCATATTCTTAAGCTGGTTTTGTTAAACCTAAAGATCCCTTTTTGGCTTTACTGTAACTATTTCTGCTTATGTTAAAGACTGTATATTTGGCTACAGAAAGCTTTTTAAAAGTTCATTAGAAGACATTGAACACCATGCTCTAACAGTGCTTCCTTTCTCTAGGGCTAGGCAAGCACTAAGCATTTCTGGGAGTCCTATCATGCCACTGCAGGAGGATGGCTTCTCTAAGGTTTCCAGACTTCTATTACACATTGGGGAGAGAAAAAGAGCCGGCAACATGTGTTCCCATCCTTTCAACTCAATCGTCTGTGTGATGACCCTCCTTTTCCCTTCTCTACCTAATACAGCCTGCCCTTCTTGGACCCCACTCCATTTTCTAAATCACAGCCCCAGTGGGGTGGAGATCCCCAGGTCCTGGTTTCTGATCTCAGGGTCATTCCTACTTTTCTCTTCTGTGATTGCCTAGGGGAAAACAGCCCTCTAAAAGCAGGACTTACCTGCTCTCAGCTGTGTACCATAGCTGAGAAGAGTGGAGTCAGCTTCCTTAACACCTCCTCTTCTGGTTCAATGAATCTTGCCCTGCTGTGAGTCACCTCATATGCCTCCCTCAGGCACCTAGCCTCTAAGGAGGTCAGAGTCCAGCCTCCACTCTTATACTAATCCTTTTTTTGGGCTGGCTGAAGGCAGCTCCTTGCTCAGTGAATGGTTTTAAATCATCTCCCTCAGTCCCTAGATTTCATTGTGGTCAGCATGTTTCTAGAATGAAGAATTGCAGCATCCCAGTTATAAACACACAAGGTTTTTATTAACTATGGTTCTAAAAGCCTAATTCCATGGTTTAATCATTAGATAGGTCTTCCTGCTAGAGATCAAACTTCAAAGTCAGTCTTAGGTCAAGTTAACATTGTTTAATAAACATTCCCCCATACCAACCATGTACTGTCAAAAAGTCAATGATCACCCACCACACTGCTTGCCTTTTGCACCCCTGGAATTAATTGGCTTCAGAAAAAAGTCATAGTCAATAAATGTTTTTTCAATTAGCTAAGAAAATCCTCATCTACTGAAAGTTACAAGTCATCAGTAGGATGTAACAAATAACTGAATGAAACTTGCCTCAGTTGTGAATGAAACTCATCTCATTCATCTCAGAAGGCTCTGATGCAGCAACAGTGAGACTATGAGTCTTGTAAAAAGAGCCTTTTCCTTTAAAGATTTTACAGCAGCCTTCCACTATATTTCTGGGGGGAATACCAGACCTCAGCGGTGGTAACATCTAAGGCAAACCCTTCCCTCTATGTGAATTTGGGTCACATGGAGGTTCCGTGTTTCAGCTACAAGAGCCACACAGAGGCTGAACCTTTCATTTCCTGCAATGTCGAAGTTAAGAATAAAGAACTGTTACTGTGGAACAGTACGAATGGGAAATCTTCAGCCACCTGATATACAATAAGGAGATTTACAAGAGATATTTGAAGTGACCAAGAACTGTTGGAAAAACTCTGTCCTTACAGAGTTCAGCCTTGGACTCTTGGCAGCCAGTATTCCTCACAATAGGAGGGAGATTTGCCAAGGAATTTGGATCAGGTCTCTACACTTATTCTAGGCATTGAACTACGTTTTGCAATGCATGGAGGAAAAAATAGGGAGAAATTAAAACTGTGAGTCAGAACCATCCCTAGAAGGTGTAAATTAAAGGGTTAGAAGACATCTCACTTTTAAATATTATTCACATTCAATAGAGAAAAGCAGCCCCTTGATGTTGCACTGACTTTCTGATTTAAAGCTCAGTAATTAAAAGCAGCTATTTTTAAAATTGATATTTGTTAATCCAAGATGCTGTTACTTTGCATTTCATTCCAGGCAGCACTTCTATAAGTTTTCTCATAAAAAAGTACCCCAAAAGGACCAGTTTTAGACCAAAAATCCTGTGAAAATTTATCCACTGGATTTAAGATGTGGTGAAATTAAGAAGCTTAGAAAAATGCCAGCTAAAGTCCCCCAGCTTTCTAGCACCACAATGGATGTGATATACATTGGAAATGAACTGATTTCAGAAGAAAGGACTTGCACTGGAAATCATACACTCCCATTTGGGCTCCAAAGCAAGAGGGAAAAAAGTCGTGATTGTACCTTGCTGGATCTCTCCCATGGCTTATCATCCTAGGGGAGGGGACTGCTGGGCATCCTGTATTGACTGGAAAATCTCTAGGTCCTAAATTTTTCTCTGATTAGATAAGTATAAATGGGTATTAAGGTCAGATTTGAAACTTGATGGTGTTTCTTTGTCACCCAAAGATAGGAGTGATAGCTATGTATTTCAGATCAGCTGTGGGGAAAAACAGCCTGAATAACATCAGGACAGATTAGCTGCCATTAACTGGGCAGAAAAGATACTGGGGTTAAAAGTTAAAGATGGGTAATGTAAGATTTTGAGTGTTCTGTTGTTGGACTTTAAAAGAAGACTTGATCCTTCTTGCTGATAATAAGTTTTCAACTTTTTTGTTTAGTCTCAATTTAATTTTTGTGTGCTTTATCCCACTTATTTGTTCCTTGTTCTTCTACTCTATTCTTCTTCCTGTAGATCTGAGCTCTAATATTTTTTAAACATTCCTCTGCTAGAAAGAAGGATGAAAATGAGAGTATGTCTTTACTTCTAGTAATATTCAAGTCATCAGGTACCTATTTAATCAGTTTTGCTCAAAAGTTTGTGGTTGCTTACCTCTAGATTTGGAGTCTGAAGAAGATTTCCACCTCCTCTGAATATATCAACAAAGGGGGGTGCTGGAGATGTGTTTTCATGGAGTATGAAGCATACCCTAGTTTTTAACTAAAGCTTTCAGGACAGTAACAAATTTCCTTCCATGGAATAGATCTAAGGTACGTACGTGACCCTCAACTTTTCTTGGTACCGTAGCTGTATTTGCAGGTTCTTTTATTCCTGAGTTTATAGACTGCTGAGAAGTTCTGGAGTGTGAGACATCAAGGGCTGCATTGCACTCCCTGAACCTGAAACTAGAGACTGTGCCTAAGATGGCATGCTACAGCCTCTAAGAACAGGTCCCTGAGCCACATTTAATTTGCCAATGCAGAATCCAGAGTTGTATGTCTTGTAAATTCAGTTTCCCAGGGAGAAAGATCTGTGACCAGAAGATGGAACTTAAGTGACATTACTCTGCAAGTATGTTTGCCAAATGAAACATCAGTCTGGGAGCATCATTAAATTTGGGCCGAGAACTTCAGTAGGCAAGCAGGACTTCATCCAGATAAATTTATTATAGTTTGAGTATTTCCATTCTTGTGAGTTTGTATTGTATCAATCTTTGACAAATACCTTAACTCATTTGTCAATAGAAATGAAAGAAGTGCAAGTTCAGAAGCATGTCAACACCTTCTGTTTTGTCATCAACTGTGATAAGATTAACCTTGAATATTTTTGAATTTATTTGGTAAAGAAGAAAAAAATGACATCTGTTTTGTAGCCTAACATCTTCCTACGCTTTCTGACAGCATGCAGTGTTTTCACTGAACTGTAAGATTTGCTCAGGAAAGCTGAGCTAATCAGAGGTGGCTATCCAAAGTTCAGTCAATAAATAGCTTGGCTTTCTAGCCAATAAGAACTATGAAGACTATTTCTCCATTTCCTTCTGCTTCATGTTCAGCTAGCCATGAAGCACAGACTGCTTCCTTTCTATCAGTTTTTGTCCTTAGCTATAATGCCACGCCTGTACAGTGGACAGAGAGAAAAGTATGTGAATACTAGCCTCTGAATATTTGCATTTGAGCAATGCATTCTTAAACAATACCTATTTATAGCTTTTGCATATTTACTATCAAATCAAAATGTTTAATGAAAAAATATGTAACTTCAGTCCTTAAGACATCCATGTATTTTTTCTTACTGTTATTACAGAACTGGCTTTTGTTCTGAAAACAAGTGTATAGTTTCTACCTTAACAACATAGAGCACAGCTTCAGTAATGTCAACCCTGATGGAGCTTGTGAAACATACATTATGCCAGGTTATTTTCAGAAGAAAGGTTTAGTAAATGGCTGTACTGAGATTGTGAGGAAGCGTCTAGTTTGAATAGAATATGAATGTTAAGATTAAGCACTGACCAACATGAAGTGAAAACTATTTCTGAGGCAGAAGAAAAAGCCAGCAAAAAGAGTTACATATTTAATACAACCTCTATAGAGAAAAGGCAAGGAGAAGGATCCAAGAGAACCAAGTAAGGTTTAAGTGTTTACATACAGGCTAAGTATCAGCAATCCCACTGTCTATTGATTTTGGGATTTTTTAAGCACTGATTTAGGTGAGTGTGTACTTTAAATCTGTATCTCATCTGCAATTAGGGTTATTTGTGACCAGACATTTAATGCCCTTTCAAACAGAGGACTAAGATGCAGACCAGAATCTGAAAGAAAACAAAGAGTTAAAGGTATTTTAATTGTCAGGATGGCTCAAATTCCAGGAAAGAGTCTAGGGATATGAGCCAAAATAATCTTGGAACAATTCTCTTTGAATATTCATTGAGGACAAAGAAGGTCTGAGAACAGGAAAAGTTCAGAAAGTATATCTGAAAATGAAATCCAAAAAACAAAACAGAAAGCTTAGCTTCAATACCCAGGAAGAACACGTCAAAAGCATCAAGATATGGTGGGGGTGTTTTGGTCTTGATTATCTGCCCTTAGTGCTGATGAATTCTGTCATTGCAGCTAAACTTGACATTAGCTAAAACTCTGGGATAGTAGGTAATGTAGTATCACAATCCAAAATTTCTGTAAACAACTTCCATCTCGGAGTAGGAAAAAACACCAATTTGGAGCACTCTGAAGAGAGCATCACAAACTCCACCTTTGAACACCAGGGGTACTAGCTGAAAACCGAAAAATTAGTTTCAATGCGTGAAACTGCAGAGCAATGGGTTACGAAAGAAACAAATAACGAACACAGAGTAGGAGCCATGCAGCTGAACAGCATTACTGCAAAAGCCTAACTAGCTGGTGTGAGCTGTACACATGCGGATGTTGTAGTGCTATTTCAACAAAAGCAAACTGAATTTTTGTCTGTTGTAACCTGAGCATCATACCTAAGGCATAGGAAGCAGAGGGTTTTATTTCACCTCATGTGGTGCCTAGAGTCAGCAGCTGGGGCCCAATGTCCAGTTCTGGATACCACAAGGTGCAGACAGAATTATGAGTGAAAAAAAACCAAACCCCAGGATGAATCAGTTTAAAAGACCTGAAGTGGAAAGGATGAAGATAACTAAAGGTAGCTGAGAAATACGAGAGAGAAGAGGTTATCCAAGCATGTAAAAGTTTTGCTATAAAGACGACAGTCAGCAAATGATCTGCATGCTTTTTGGGACTATGACAAGAAATAAATCAGCCTTGGTGTTCAGCGTACACTTAAAACAGATATTAAGAAACCAAAACGAAGTCTGGGTTTGAGCAGTGGAGGTTTGACATTTTCCAAGGATGGAGGCTGCTCAGACCCTCTGGACAGCTTGCTCCAGAGCTTAATCACTGGGATTTTGCCCATGCTGCAGCGTGGCCTCCTGCCCTGTCACTGTGTATTGATAAGTCTATCCCCATTGCCTCTGTAATCACCCCCACACATAGCTGTAGACAGGAATTTAATCTTTTTTCCCTTTGCTTTTTAAGGCTAAAAAAGCCAGTTCCTTTTCCTCTCCTTTTCTGTGCCTTGTGACATGCTCCAGCATTTCCATGTATTTTTTTGTACTAGCGAGCACCAAACTGGACACATAGCTCTCCAGATGCTGTTTCACAAGCGCTAAAAGGAAAAGAAGAAGCACTCTGCTCAGCATCTTCTCTGTCCTATAATGCATGTATACAGGTGGCTCCCATTGCCATATAAAAGCATGTTGCTGACTCACGTTAAACATGTCTGTCAGGATTCCCAGGTCCTATCCTGCAGAGCTGCTCCACAGTCAGTCATCCCCAATACATGCGTGGGGTTATTACATCCCAGATGCAAGACTCCATAGTTGTCTTTGTGGAGCATCTTGAGACTGCTGTCAGCTGACTGCTACAGATTGCTGAGGGTCCTCAGCTTCAGTCCTACTTTTCAGCTGCTTCTCACCAAGTTTCATATCACCCACCAATTTGCTAAGAACCCAGACGGTATCCTTACGTGTGTTCCTTTGTTGAGCATTGAAACAGTCCTTTCTTACCCTTTGAGAAGGCTGCCTATGAATTTCAACCGGCTCTTTGGTGTCCCTCTGCCTTTCAGGGCAGTATCCCCTATGGTCATGAGACTTCTTCCAGATATCCAGCTTTGCTCAGTTGCTTTTCTTGATTTGTGATCTGTAGCAGACATCTAGCATGGTTCCCTCAGTACCTTCTGTTCCCTACCCATAAGCTCTGGACAAACCTGTCACCTATTTCATAGCAGTCCTCTGTATTTGATGCATTATTCTGCATGGCATGCAACATGTCCTTATCTGCCCAAACTGTCCTTCCTAAAGAGCTTGCAGTCATCTATTACAGTGCTCCAGACATACAAACCAATCTATCCCTCCAAGTACACCATAGCTCTGGGGTATGAGCTCTTAGCATCTTAGTTTTTCCATTCTGTGTATGTTTGTGTTCCCCTTTTTCCTTGCTCTTTCACCACTTTCAATTTTAATATACAAAAGGAAAGATACTCCATAGACCCCCGAGTGTTTATGGAGTAGAATACCTAATTTTAAATATGGAACTAATTTTAGATACGGAACAAAAATTCTTCACAGGAGGATATCCTGGAGTGGGCAAATGTAGAAGTACAGGTTTCAACACACCCATTCCAAGCCAGAGCAGACCCAGAGGCAGTACGTGTTCATCAAACTCAAAGTTGTTAAGTCCATGTCAACATGGGTGCTGCACTGTACCAATATGGCTATGTCACTTCTACATCCTGCACACCCAGAAGCTTAGGGTTTTATGTGTCATTTACTGTGTTCCCAAACCTGCTGAAACCACTAGTTAATCTAAATAGCCTAAATGTACAATTAAACTGTGTAGATTCATGGGCACCAGCTTCAGCAGCAATGGGCAACTCCACACCCAGTCTGGGTGACTGCAACCTGGCTGGCTGGAAATCACTGTTGATGTCTGATTGGAAGTTTCTTTACAACGAAGCATTGTGTTACACAGGCCTGTCTTTGGCCATGCTGAGACAGGAAAAACAAGCTTTAGCAAGAAGCATGAAAAAGACACTCCAGAAACTTTATAATGTCTATCTTCTGTGAAGTGAGGAAAATTCTCTCTAAGGTTCTCTCTGCTGGTCTTCATCTTTATGCAAAATCCCCAAACCAACCCTCCCCCAAACATCCATCCCCACTAGTTTAACATCTACTTGCCATTAATGAGTTTGACTTGCTCCTGCCTGCACCATGAAGACTTGCAATCTGCACAGCATGATACACAGCTTGATGAGCAATATTAAGTGCACCCTTTTGTATGGTATAGCCAACCTATTAAAAATAGAAACAGACTAAAGCCTTCCTAAGGAGGGATTTCTCATTCTCCCACCATCAGATAAAGCTCTTCAGACCCATAATTTAACTGTTTGTCTCATTGCAGAGGTGCTAAAAAATTTGTCAAAAGACTTCAGCTAGTTAGTCTGCAATTTAACTTGAAAAGTTTGTTTCTTCCCATTCTTTCTAGTTTTTGAATAAAGAGATAAGGGATAACGCCTGCTTGCCATGGTAGGTACATGAGCTATAATTTGCAATGAAATATCATGAACTGTGCCATACTACAGAAGCTTTAATTAGAGTAATTTAAACACATTGTAACTTACCAGTGATTTTGCATTCAGTATATTTTAAACAGCTGAGCCCTGAAAAAAACACAGTGATTTGCTCACCACCACATATCAATGGGCTTCTGCAGCTGTGGAATCACACTCAAATCAAGCTTGCACAGGCAGCCAAATTATTCTTCAGGAACTGGAGAAAAACAGCGAATGATATCCCCATAGACAGACCATTAGAGAAAAGTTAACTATTAGGAGTCCTATGTGATTTTTAGCTGTTGGTACCTGGATGGCAGACTTCAAGGGTCTTTAAAGAAATAAAGTTAGTATAATAGTCACTAGGTATTTCACCTGTTTGTCTCTTTAGCTTCACATACTTGTCTTTCTCCATTGGGCAGGAGATGTCTAATTGGTCTGCACATTGGGCCATGAAGGTGTCACTCTATATTGTCAAAGCAGAGAAATATGCTCCAAGAGGATATGTTATTAAGAGTACCATGAGTATGGACTTACAGTGGAAAGGAAAAGATACCAGGTACTACAGGCTGGCAGTTTCTAACCAGCTGTTTGTTGGAGGATAACCTCACAAGACTGTAATTAAGAAATTAATATGCTTTTAAGTGAAGGACTGAGGTCTAGACAATTTTTTTTTCTTCCCTCTTTCTTGGCCATTACATTAACTTTGTAATAGCCTCAGAGTATTTTATTATGTAGGCCCTTGCCATTTCCAAAAGTTTGAAAGCAAAAACGATTCTTTCATTCCTTGCACAGCTGCTTAAATCAAGACCAGCTATGGGTAGGAGACATCTAATCTGACGGCAATTTTACACATGCTGCACAAGCACTTAGTGGGAAAATACATAGCAGATTCAGCATCAACATCACCATCCCTCCACTGTGTCTCCATACGGCACCTTGCAAAGGCTAGCTCATATTGTGCCTCTGGTGCTGGTATAGTCCAGACTCATGCGCAAACATGCATGCTTTACACACAGAAATCCCTGAGCACAGACCACCAAATGTACTCCATCCCTGTGTCTGCTAGTAGAGAAGCAATCAAGCCTATCTCCAATACGCAGTACAAGGAAACACTTGTGTGTCACAGCTAACTGCCCATCTGCCACTAGCTGTTTCTGTATGCATGGTGTGAGGACCAAGCTGAGTAGTTGAGGCTCACCTAAGCAGAAGCGCTGACATCCCCCTAGCCAGAGCCCATCAGAGGCCGATTCAGACAGAAAAGTGGCAGTTCAGGCACCAGATGTGCAAAAACTAGATTTCTGTTAAGGAGAGACCAGCTTGTAAATAGAAGATTTTTACACTTTGAAGTTTGAAAAGGTTAACATTCCTGAGATGAAATGCTCACCACAGCATCTGTAAATGGTAGAGAAAGGTATCAAATCTGTAAAGGGCACGCAACTTCCACACAAAAAGCAAGGGATTCATCTGGAAATGCTCTCTCCAGGCAAGGATTTCTCTGATAGTATTTTCAAAAGACAACACAGCAAACTAGCTCATCATTGTAGGCTTCTGGAGGACACCCTACATAGTCAATTAAAACCTAAACCACAGAGGAGAAGTACTTTATTCCAACACAGTTACATTATTTTTTTTAAACCACCTTTCTGAAAATCTAATTGAGTCAGCTGTTCAAGTGACAGCATTCACAACAGGGGAAGGATGAGTCTTCAGTGAGCGACTAAGTTCTGGAGCAAGCCATTTAGATAACTATATATATATTTTATTGCAAATCTAGTCCAAATCCAGGAATATGTTTGTGTCATAGGACAAAAGAAGAATTAAAAAAGAAAATCAAAAATTAATACAAGACTTCTTTAAAATAAATTCATATTTTCTTGGGAGCATTTGAAAATTATAGACTACTTCTGAGACAGAAGCTTGTCACAGGACAGCCTCTCACTGCCCACCAGGCTGTCCCTTCACACTTCTTGAAGCTATGAGTGCCTTCTGCCCACACAGCAGGCACCAGATTTCATTAGTGTGCTCCGACAGGAAACCAGTTAGCAGGGCTGTGACTGAACTAGGGACATAGATGAGCCTCTACTTGGTTCAAATAGTCATTTTATCTGCAAAATTAGTAAAACAATAATAACCAAACTTCACAAAGCAATAATACTAAACATTTACTTTAATGACTTCTGATAGTATTCACAGCCCATCACACAGATGCATCTCACTTGCACAGTGAGCCATTCTAGCTACAGCCCATGTACAGCCACAGAGAGGTCAGGGTGCCATGCACTGGCCATAGAGGGAACGAGGGGAGGATGCCCTATTTTGCTTAGATTAGTAGGGTGGGGATAATGTCATGGCAACCACAGGCTAAATGGCAATAGCACAGCTAGCTTCATCTCAGGTCCAGCAAAGAGGGCCCAGTGTGCCCTCCCATGAAGACCTTATCCCACAAGATTTACTTCAGTATGTAGGGCTTATTATCATCATCAGTGCCTGTGATGAACTTTACATGGGTCATCCAGTTAATTTTGATGGTTTCATACAGTCATTACCTCTTTTCTTTGGCAAGGAGTAGGGCACCTAGGGATGGTGGCACAGATTCCTTCACACCACAACACACATCCTTTGCATCAATATTTCAAGGGCAGGAAAATCTGGCTAAGGAGTCAGGGTAAAGAGAAAACAATCCAGCTCTGGCCTCCATAAATCAGCTGGCCCACTAGTACAGATAAATTCCCTCAATAATTGTATTTGCTTAAGAATACAGACTTGGTTTATGGATATAATATGTAAGAAAATCAGGATCTTAGAATCATAGAATAGTTAGTGTCAGAAAGGACCTTAAGATCATCTAGTTCCGACCCCCCTGCCATGGGCAGGGACACCTCACACTAAACCATGCCACCCAAGGCTTCGTCCAACCTGGACTTGAACACTGCCAGGGATGGAGCATTCACAACTTCCCAGGAAACCCATTCCAGTGCCTCACCGCCCTAACAGGAAAGAATTTCCTCCTTATAGCCAATCTAAACTTCCCCTGTTTAAGTTTGAGCCCGTTGCCCCTTGTCCTGTCACTACAGTCCCTGATGAAGAGTCCCTCTGCAGCATCCCTATAGCCCTCCTTCAGGTACTGGAAGGCTGCTATGAGGTCTCCATGCAGCCTTCTCTTCTCCTGGCTGAACAGCCCCAACTTTCTCAGCCTGTCTTCCTGTTTTACTGGTCAACCTATCTTTCATTTGACCTGTAACAAAGCCTGAATTAAATGTTTTTCATAAGATACTTGTCAGCACTGTATAAAGACAGCATTAGTTATTGTGACCTAATACAGTGCAATCTTTTACTTTACGATTTTAAAAACATGGAGGCACTATCATATTAGGGAGAGATTTATCAACAAGAAGTATAATAAAAGTCTTAGAAGTACCTGCAATGTAATGATCATTCTTTCTTCGAAGCATAGCTAAAGGCAACAATATTTGGTTGCAAGACCAACTTATGCAACACCATTATTTACTCCCTTAAATTTCCTTACCTTCTCAAAGGTCAGCCTAAAAATCATTACCTAAACACTCACTCTTCTGCTTAATCAAACTGTTTTCTTAGGGGCACATATTTAACACTAGTCAATTCATTAATTTCAAAATGCTGGAAAAGCATCAACCCAAATCAATTGGATCCCTCCCTTTAGAAGCAACACCTAAAGAACCACAAAGCTTTATCACACACCTTCTTAGCTTGACTTAATCACCAAATACCACTAAGAGTGTCTTCTCAGCAAATTGCAAGCATATACAGGGAAAAATGGGGAAAGAAAGAACATAGTGAAGGAGAAGCTTTTATACAAGTAGGTCACAACCAGCCCTAGGCATTTATTCATTAACACTTAACTGAGAGTGTCCAAGATCCTCAGGTGTCCTGTGTAACAAAACAGGCTAAAGCAGTAAAACTTTAAAGAAAATATTTGATGTTTCAGCTGTATCAATGTTTGCTCTGCTGTCTTCCCAATCTAGCAGATAAGTGGCAACTTGTAGTAGCTAAACTGCAGGCTTTTTCTCCTAAATGACCTCTTTACTCAGCACAGGTGTAGGTGGGTCACATTCATGAGACAGGCCCAGTCATGTGAATTTTATTTGATATAAAAAGCCATCCAATTCTCTCTGTTGATAAGGTGGGTTTTAGTTAAGAAGTGTGTGTGTTTCTGGGTATTGGTAGCTGAAGTGTTTAAAGGATTCTTAGGTAAGTTGTCAGTGTTGCTACCAGCTGGTAGGTGTGTAAGTAGCTGTTTAAGCTTTATTTCATAACTGTTATTGTGTTATAGCCTTGTTCTTTGAAGTGTTGTGATTGGTGAAGTAGAAATGCTGCTCGCAGAGGCTGATGAGTTATAGCTAATGTGCTTGAAAAATGATTAAGGGTAATAGAAGTTTTTGGGTTGGGAAAGAGGAGGCAGAGAATGGTGTGGTTAAGTTAATTTGATATTAATGAGGGTAAAATGCAACTGCTGTATGTGGAAAACTGAATTGCTCAGTGTACTCATATTGAGGCTTTTTATTATGGCTCTGCATTGTACCTTATGACCCTGTTTTTACTTCTAAGGGAATCGCCCTTTGAAATGTGATCTTTGAGGTATTGTAGTGATGTCCATTAGCATGGGCTTCTATAGCAGGAGATAGCAGTCTGTTGTGAATCTAGATTATGAATTATGAATTTATATCTTTCCTATTTTAAGTCTCAATATTTTTGACTGTGTCTACTTCTGATGCTAATGTGATTAGGGAACTCAAGAGGAGCAAAATCCAAAACTACTTAAACTGAACCTACGTTCCACTTCTTTTAAGGGGGAGGGGCTGGGGGAAAAATATTGTAAAAATAATTTTATTTTTCCTTTGATTTGTTTTTTATTTTAACTAATATCTGTCCTTGGAGTAATTTGGCCTTGAACACCAAGTTACGAGTCAATGCTTGTTTGTAGAAACCTGACCCTCTAAAGATATGCTTACTTAGCATGCTGGGGTATTTTGTTGTTGTTGTCTTTAATAGGCCTTCAAAGATCTGCAGCTTGAATAATAATCTAAATCTAAGGTTGTTAACAACTGACTGTAGGCCTAACAAGCTACTGCCACTGGGGATAGCTAATGACAATAGTGTCCCACTTATTTGTAATATGTCTTGGTTTTGTTTATGCTTTAGTATTTGCTGTCATGATGGTTTTAAAGAAACTTTTCTGTCCTCTTCTTTCATCTCAACATTCAGGATATCCTTTAGGTTTGGCATGTGATCTGACAGCAACTTCAAGATGAACTTGGTATTTACTGGAACAATGCCAAGTCAGTAGCTTTGAAGTGCAAATCTCTTGTTCTTTTTGCTAGGTATGTGCAGATGAGCACTGGTAATGCAGGTCTACCTAGCCCTGAGAGTACTCAGTAGTATGCCTGGGGGAGGCTAACCTGTAGCTGAGAGCATTTCATCAAATCAGGAGATATACCTTATGGCTTTATAGCACTGTTGAGGAACTAGGGAGTGATGCTTGGGTAAGATGTAATGAGCCCTTTGCCCTTGCCTCTCACTGACCTCTGGCTGCCTGTTCTGTCTTGCTGTCCTGAGAGCCTATCTGCAGCTACTGTTCCTTTTCACCTATGGAATGACTTTTTGAGTCCAGTTTGCCTCTTCCTCTTGGCTATGGGGTAAGTCTGCTGTGACTTTACTTAAGCTTTCCAACCACTTTAATAAGAGCACGGCCTTGGGAGATGTCTTTGTCTGGGAAGCCAAAAGGGGGACACTGGGAGAGGAAAAATGCTACCTGAAGTTGTTTGTTCTGATCTGCAGAGTGGATTGGTGGGCCTTCTGAAGACTGCTATGAAGATGAAGTGCTTGCTGTTCTCTCTTAGGTAGTCTTTCTTTTGGGGTCCTTTTACTGCAGATAGGAACATATGGTTATGCAGTGTAAAGGGTTTCCACAATTAGGAAGTGAGAGAGCTGATTTATAATCTAATGTTGATACATATCAACAGTTTGCATAACTAAAATGCATGTTTAGGTTATATAAATATGTGCATGCATATATATGCACACAATATGTGTGTGTATATATATGTATGTATACAGACTGTAACTTAAGACTCTTTTTGCCTATTTCAATACTTAAAAACAGCCATCCCCCAACCAAGAGCATTTTTTTCCAGGGCTCCTTTATTAATTGTTGTTTTTTTGGTGTTCCTTATTCCTCATACTGATGTTGCACATGACGGTGTCAGACTGCTCTGAAATGTTGAGTGGGTTATCAAAAAAAAATTTTCTGTAAGCTTAATTCAAAGAGTTCTATATTCCTGCACCTCTTTTCCATGTTTCCATATAATCTTAGGAATTTAAATAGATCAACTACAGTTGATGTCTCTTCTTGATCTATTTGAGTTGCTTCTGAAGCAACTGATCATATGCTTTCATCCCCATGCTGGTGGTGCAGCTGCTTGCTCATTGAAGGCCCAGCTTCTGAAGTTCTGGGATGGTTCCATGCCTCTAAAGTGGCTGTAAAATTGCTGGTTCTTATAAGTAATCAATGCTAGTTCATTCTTGGAAAAGATTTAATCCACACAAGGGTTTTGATGGAAAGGTTCAATTACCCTTTCTCTTAAGCTTGATTGTCAGAAGCAAAAGGAATAAAGGAGATGGGACAGTTTCCATAGCTCTTAATGATATTGTGCTTTACTCTGCAATTAATAGTATTTATAGCTTTATGTAGTCTCTCTTCAGCCTTCTTAATATAGAGAGGTGACTTGCTGTTTCCTAAAAATCCATAATAAAGACAAAATAACTCCTGTAAATAACTTTTTTTATATAGTTTGAGCAGTTAAATATGGTATTGTTTCTCTTTTCACACACTAAAAGTCAAAACAATTTCTAAGGAACACGAGCCTATACACATGCTGAAGGTGTATTCAACAAATATGTAAAGATTACTTATCTAGGAGCATTAGGTAATATTTTCTTTTCCTGTGGATGCTTCTGAGTAATAGCCTTATTAAAATATCTACAGAAACAAGCTTGCCTTTGAAAAGCTTGTTTCTTTGTTCCTAGATTATTTAATCTAGTGAGTGTCGTGAATTTCCTTTCAGCTCCTTCTGTTTTCTAATGTGTTGGAATGGATATGTGTAGCATTGCATTTGAGGTGGAGATGACTGACCCAAAAGAAGGCCTCTTCTGCTGTGGGTATTGGACCCACCTTTAAGTGTACTAGAGAATTTCAGCCACAAAAAAATGTTACAAGCCACAGTATGTAAGAATTGCTTGCATAATATATACCCAGACCTGTTATTCATTCCCAGGAGGATCCTAGCAAATTAAGATTTCATTTATGGAAAACACCTGTTTTTCAGGGTTGTCTTTTCTTTGAAGACTCAACAACAATCTCAAATATATCAAAGCAGTTAATTTGTTCCTGTTTTACTCAAGTGTTGGCAAGGGTGTGCCTTAGCAGCTTCCTAATAGATGTTTAAGAAGTTGTGTTCATAACTGTAGCAAGCAGAAGCTCTCAACACATTATGGTTAATAATTACACATGGGTTTAGGTGACAGGGTTAATAGGCTGCAGTGAGAGCTCAGGTTTTAGTTGTCACATTTGAGAATTCATTGTCAGAGATATCTTTCACCAGAGATGTCCAAATGTGATGCTGATTTTTAAACAAGTTGGGGGATGGGAAGGAGACAAGTTCTGCATTTAGTGTGATCTTGCTGCTTCTGAAGGTCAGTAAGTTGGATAACCGATGCAGAACTGAGCTTTGTCCAAAATCATGCCTGTAATTCAGCTGTGTCATCCTACAACTTGTAACTTTGGGTATATTGTGCGGTTTAGTAAAACATTGCATAGTACGAGACTAAATTTGTTCATCAAACTTTAATTTCCTCGTGGCAGCTTGCCTAGAGGCTGTCAGAGGTATCCTTCCCCTCTGTCCTGACACAAGCTCTTTCCTAACCCATCCCAAGTAAGCTGGCTCAAATGCTGTAGGTAGTTAGTCCCATGAATACACTGAGGATCATTCCCTCCCAACACATCCTGCTAATAGAAACCAGGAAAAAGTTGATAGAGGTTTTAGTTTCTTTAGACTTGCAGTCTAACAGCTTTCATGGTGATAACTGTGAGTAGGTTGCTCTTGGTTGTCATTGAAGAAAGCTTTATTTTTTATTTTGATACCCCAGACAAAAAGGCATAAGCATCACAAGGAGAGTTTGACAGAAGCATGTTACAATATGTACTATGTGGCATAAAAGCATTAGTTCTTGACTCTCTCCATTAGTCATATTCTAGTAATGCAGGTGGAAATATGTCTTATCCACCCCCCCACCCCCAAAATAAAAAGCCACCACTCAAACAACAAAACCAACCAACCAAAAACCCCAAACCCAACAACAACAGCAAAAAAAAAAAAAACCACCAAAAAACCAACAACAAACAACCAACCCACAAACCAAAACAGGAGAAACTTGAACTTGATGGACATCGTCTTGCCAGAGTAGATAAAGGAGTTTCAGGTATAACTGTTTTCTTTATACCCTGCAACTCTTCTTCAATTTGAGAAGAAAATTACTTTCTTGATAATGGTCAAGAATCACAAATGCTATTTGCTTTGTTCAATTTCCCCTGCTGTATGTGCGCAAGACAAAAAGGCTGTGTACTACTGAATGGTAGTTGACAGCTCATACTTGCAAGATGGTATAATAGTAATGTACTTTGTAATTTCACTACAGTCCAGTGTGTTGCCGCTATTTCTGGCTTTAATACAAAATGCAGATTAGCAATGCAGGATTACTGTGCTGTACAGGGGTATGTCAATAATAGCATGTGCTCTAGAGAATGCAAAAATCCAAACCACAAACCCTGTGCTGGAATGTTAGGTACAGTCTTTGTGTCTAAATGTGGTGAGCATGTGAATGTGAAATTTAAGAGAAGATTTGCCAACTCCTGATATCTCTCTTATTTCTCTGCCTCCATATGTCTTTCCAGTGGCTGCCTCTTATGTCACAGTTTCCATCCCCCAGCTCAGATGCTTTTATATCTTCTTTAGAAGAAGGATCTGTGTTCCTCTAGCAGAAGGCATGCATAATGTGAGCTTCTTATTGAAAGAGGAGCATTTTCTCAGACCGTACATATACTTTGATTTTACTGAGCTGTCCTTTGAGAATACAGGTAGGAAGGCTGGGAATAAATAGCATTAGCTTTCATATCTGAGCAGGTCTGCAGTCTCTTGGTGCAGGGTAAACTGCAACAGGAGCATGACTATGCAGAAGTGTTTGTTTACATAGCGGAAAAACCATCCCAGCTGTGACACAGGGGCTTGTTCTGTTTACACACATCAGTACACAAGATCATTTTTATTAACCATGTCTCAGAAATCCTCAAGGAAGTGTATGTGATAGATTCTTAAACATTATTGAAAAATAGTCCGGTTTGCAGTAAGGTACGTGTTGTAACCTTGCTCCAACTGAAGAATGAAAAACGCTGTTTCAAGTGCTTCAATACAAAAACAAAATACGTCAATAGAAGTTGCTTTGCAAAGAAGGGTTTAAGCTACTGACTTTAAACTCTTGTTTAAACAGCAGAAGTATAACTTTCCCATGTAACTCGAATTCTGCATTGCTAAAATGCATTTCTAGCTAATATTTGTTCCATGTTGCACTATAGGTGCAAACCAGACCTTATTATGAATAATGTGTGCTGTCAAAACCAGTGGCTTTTACTATGTCCTTTGGGCAATTAGCAGACTAGCAACTGAGTTTAAAGTAATTTCTTATCCTTTATGTAAAGAAGAATTTAGCTTTTTTTTTTCCTTAAGGATACTTATAAAATGGGGGCAGTTTGTTTTCCCTTACTTATGAAAGTAAGAAGAAATATGAGATGGGTTTTATTTTTTTCAGTGGGTTTGGTTTTTATTGGTTGGTTGGCTTTTTTAGTGGGCTTTTTTTCTTTTTTTTCTTTAATGGGTTTGAGAGATGCTTTTTCTGGTCCCTCAGGTACACTCCTCTGGGGAGAGAAACATGCTGACCTTCAGCAGCTCTGTGCCTGCCTCCATCTCAGCTTGCATCCTATGTTGCTGCGGATGCTGGTCAGACATTCTCCTGCAGCACTTACTGCACAGTTGGCATGCCCTGGCTGTACTGTGTTCTGCCATGTATGCTTCTAGCCTAAACAGTGTGTTACCCTCAGTCCTTTCACGCTTCTTGCTTGAATAGTGTTTGTGTAATTGGCTGATTAGAAAGGCTTCAGGCAGGCGTGAGCTAAGGACCTGACAGTAAGTGGTTTGGATGCTCATATGGGGTTTGAAAATATGCATAATTAAAACTTATAGTAAAGGCTTAGACGTCCAGATACGGTATTATCTTCTGCCAAGATTGTGTACTCAGGCACTTAAGATGGAAACATACAGATATCCTTGTGTACTTAAAGAATAATTACTTTAAAGGAGAAAATAATGTATATTTGCTTTTTCAAGTGGATATGAGGTACTTCAGGAGAGCCATAGTTTACTGCATAAATCCTTTAGATTGCAGATGATCATTGTGACTGGAT
Organism: Lathamus discolor; assembly: GCF_037157495.1. Lineage (NCBI taxonomy): Eukaryota > Metazoa > Chordata > Aves > Psittaciformes > Psittacidae > Lathamus > Lathamus discolor. The sequence goes on along the minus strand of NC_088885.1, from coordinate 108,836,279 downwards.
ATTATTGGAGACAGTCATAAGCAGAGGGTTAAGTGATGTAACATATAGTATTTCTGATTAATCTCCTTAATTTATAGCTGGAAAGTGGACACTTGAAGTATTCTGACTTGTGAAATGTTGCTGAAATAATAGAATCTATAGAAGTACATTAAGAAATTCTCTGTGAGAGTAGGTGGTCAGTATCTGGACTGTACTGTCTCAAATACACAGGTGTAGGTGTTGGTCTAATTCTAGCAGTGTAAACCATGCTTTTGCACTCAAAATGTTTTGAAATGGACAGAAGCAGTTGGGGAAGAGGTGTCCATCCTGTGCAGAGCTCACTTAGTTCATGGGTGCTTCTGAAGTTCTGGTGTCAATGGGTGATGGGAGTGCCAGCTCTGAGCTGGTGGTGCCTGGGAGTGTGCAGGCATGGAGAGCCAGACTTGAAGCTCCTGCCTGTGTGAGAAAGAAAAATTGTTTACCAGAACAGGGGTTTCCTGGATCAGTCTTAGTCTTAGCCTTCTCACCAATATGTTTAGTGAAGGCTTAGGTACTGCTTTGTGAAGGAGTAACCAAGTCAGCACATACCTGCAAGGTCTGCTTCTGAGCAGATGATTATGTGTATCCTCATCCTTTTTAATTATTATTTCAGTCCTGGTGTTCTAGTTTCCCATGTATCAGAAGTGATCAGAATCATAGAATAGTTAGGGTCAGAAAGGACCTTAAGATCATCTAGTTCCAAACTCCCTGCCATGGACAGGGATATCTCACACTAAACCATGTCACCCAAGGCTTCGTCCAACCTGGCTTTGAACACCACCAGGGATGGAGCATTCACAGCTTCCCTGGGCAACCGATTCCAGTGCCTCACCACCCTCACAGTAAAGAACTTCCTCCTTATGTCCAATCTAAACTTCCCCTGTTTAAGTTTGAACCCATTACCCCTTGTCCTATCACTACAGTCCCTAATGAAGACTCCCTCCCCAGCATCCCTATAGGCCCCCTTCAGATACTGGAAGGCTGCTATGAGGTCTCTAAGCAGCCTTCTCTTCTCCAGGCTGAATTGACTCTTGCCTTTTTAAAGAATGATGTTTGCTTGCATAAATGATATGCCTATCAAAAATCAAAGTAATCTCAAGTGTGTGCTAACTGATTATCATTTGTAGATAATCTAAAGTTTGTCGTGTCTTACTACAAGAGTAACATGTTCATTTATTCTAGGAAGTGTAAAGGTGCATTTTTAAGTGCAGACTAACATGGTTAAATGGATTGTACCTTAACTGAGTTTTGCTTCACTCAAAATGGGGTGGGGGTCAGCAGGGATGATAATTTAAACCAGCTTCGAAGGTACAGAATACCTTCTTCTATTACACCTAAAGGATCAGTACAGCATCAAGGATAATTGTTGTTTAATGGCTGCTTGGAGATTTTTATAAGGAAAAGCAATGACTGGGACATGTTTTATGGGTGAATCAGTTCTTGCTGCAATGAGAGTGTGACACAATTTCTTTATCTTAGTATAAAGAAACTTCTACAAAACTCTCTTTAACAGAGTAACTCTCAGGGGAGCATGTATTATTTGAGGGAGGAAGGTTTATCTTGCATATCTAACATTTTTTCTAATTATAGTGTTTTAAACAATGGCTAATAAAGCGAGTTACATGCTGTCATTTAAAAGCTAATAACTGCTTTCCACTTCAGAAGAATGGTGTTGGCTTTTCTTCTCTACCAGATAGTGGTGGTCTTTGTATGACACTGTAGTCACTATTATATACATAGCACATGCTAAATGCTGAAACTGTACCCACATGCAGATATGTTAGTGGTGGATCATTAAATACAAGCCAAGCCTTTGTTATCTTTCATCTGTACTCTGGGAACAATTCATTCAATGTAGTCTGACAATGTGTTGAATCATAATGAGCCACTAAAGAAAAAAGAATCTTTGTGAAGTACATGTTGCCTCTATGAAGTGTGGGTCTTTCTGCTCTAAAGTCTTTCTACCAAGCATAAATATCGTTTGGTTCATGGCTCCCACTTCTCTCATTTTCATCCTCCACCCCTGTTCCTTGGCCTTACCTATGTCGGTAAACAAACACTGTAAATTTAGTGTTGGTGAGGAATTAGTGGTCTTCTGTTAAATAGCAGCTTGGAATACCCTACTCATTTGTTACTTGGGCTACTAGTCAGAAAAAGATAGACATGCTGAAATACAGCATTGGTTTTGAGGAGGTGAGTTGCCTCATTTTGCCACTTTTGTACAACAAAAATAGGCTAGAAAATGAAAATGTCAAGAAACTCTTGAACCTGGGTGCTTCTTTATTAACAGATAACAATACACACAAAGCAACCAACCAAGGGTTTTTCTTCATTCTGAATTTGTTAGGTTTAAACTGTGAACACTACTATGTGAAGACTTGAGAACATTGATGTTTTTGATCACTTAGTCACTGTTTTCTGTGTTACTTAACAGTGGCTCTGTATTCCCTCCCACCTTCACCCTTCTTCCTCCCCCTATATTAGACCTCTAGCAAAAGGTGAGACAGGATAAAATGTTTAGGTAAAGCAAGTTCTCTGGCTAAGGTTGTGTTGTACAGATGACTTGCTTACTGAATTTTGGTTCCTCAGTTCTTCCTGCTACCATTTCTTGTCAACTGCAACAAAATTTCACACTTACGAAGGTGCAATAAACTGGGAAGAAAATCAGGCCCAATAAATTGTATGTGCTTTCTCCTAACTTAACTTGATTCAGATTTCATTGATAGGGAATGAACAGATTTGTGGCACACTATGGTGACCTAGAAGATGATGCTATTAATACAGAAATATTGTTTCTAAGAGTATTTATGGTAAGTCTGTTGATCTGCTGCTTCCTCTTCTACTTAGAATTGTAGAATAGTTAGGGTTGGAAAGGATCTCAAGATCATCTAGTTCGAACCCCCCTGCCATGGGCAGGGACACCTCACACTAAACTATCTCACCCAAGGCTTTGTCCAACCTCGCCTTGAACACTGCCAGGGATGGAGCATTCACAACCTCCCTGGGCAACCTATATCCAGTGCCTCACCACCCTAACAGGAAAGAACTTCCTCCTTATGTCCAATCTAAACTTCCCCTGTTTAAGTTTGAACCCATTACCCCTTGTCCTGTCACTACAGTCCCTGATGAAGAGTCCCTCCCCAGCATCCCTATAGCCCCCCTTCAGATACCGAAAGGCTTCTATGAGGTCTCCACACAGCCTTCTCTTCTCCAGGCTGAACAGCCAGACCTTGCTCAGCTTATCTTTGTATGGGAGGTGCTCCAGTCCCCTGATCATCCTCGTTGCCCTCCTCTGGACTTGTTCCAGCAGTTCCATGTCCCTTTTATGTTGAGGACACCAGAACTGCACACAGTACTCAAGGTGAGGTCTCAGAAGAGCAGAGTTAGAGGGGCAGGATCACCTCCTTCGAACTGAGGTCATGCTCCTTTTGATGAAGCCCAGGATACGGTTGGCTTTCTGGGTTGCAAGCGCACACTGAAGCCAGCCCATGTTCATTTTCTCATTGACCAACACCCCCAAGTCCTTCTGCGCAGGGCTGCTCTGAATCTCTTCTCTGACCAACCTGTAGCTGTGCCTGGGATTGCTCCAACCCAGGTGCAGGACCTTGCACTTGTCATGGTTGAACTTCATAAGGTTGGCATCAGCCCACCTTACAAGCATGTCAAGGTCCCTCTGGATGACATTCCTTCCCTGCAGCATATTGACACCAAGCTGTGTGGTTTGGTCATCGGCAAACTTGCTGAGGGCACACACAATCCCACTGTCTGTGTCCCTGAGAAAGATATTAAACAAGACCAACTCCTGAGGGACACCACTCATTACTGGTCTCCAGCCTGACATTGAGCCACTGACCACAACTCTTTGTGTGCGGCCGTCCAGCCAGTTCTTTATCCACCGAGTGGTCCATCCATCAAATTGATGTCTTTCCAATTTAGAGACAAGGATGTCGTGTGGGACAGTGTCGAACGCTTTGCACAAGTCCATGTAGATGACATCAACTGCTCTACCCCTGTCCATTGGTTCTGTAGTCCCATCATAGAAGGCCACCAAATTGGTCAGGCAGGATTTCCCCTTAGTGAAGCCACGCTGGCTGTCACCAAGCACCTTGTTGTTTTTCATGTGCCTTAGCAAGATTTTGTCAGGCACAGAGGTGAGACTGACTGGTCTGTAATTCCCCGGGTCTTCCATTTTCCCCTTCTTGAAAATGGGGGTTACATTTCCCTTTTTCCTAGTCTTTGGGAACTTCACCTGACTGCCATGATTTTTCAAATATGATGGCCAGTGGCTCAGCAACTTCATTTGCCAGCTCCTTCAGGATCTGCAGATGGATTCCATCAGGCCCCACGGACTTGTGTGCGTTCACATTTTTAAGGTAGTCTCGAACCAGATCCTCTCCTACAGTGGGCCCAAGGTCTTCATTCTCACAGTCCCTGCGTCTACCTTCTAAGAACTGGGTGGTGCAGTCAGAGCCTTTGCCAGTGAAGACCGAGGCAAAGAAGTCATTCAGAACCTCAGCCTTCTCCAAATCCTGTGTAGCCAGTTCTCCCGAAAGCTTCCTCAGGGGGCCTATGTTGTCCCTAGTCTGTTTTTTATTTGCTATGTACCTGTAGAATCCCTTCCTGTTACCCTTAACATCCCTGGCTAGGTTTAATTCTAACTGGGCCTTAGCTTTCCTAACCTGGTCCCTAGCTTCCCGGACAACATATCTGTATTCTACCCAGGCCGCCTGTCCTTGCTTCCACTTCATATAAGCCTCTTTTTTTTCCTTTGAATTTTCCTCAGCAGCTCCTTATCCATCCAAGGAGGTCTCCTGGCCCTCCTGCTGCAATTCCTTCTAGTTGGGATGCAGCACTCCTGAGCTTGTAGCAGGTGATCCTTGAATATCAACCAACAGTCTTGGGCCCCCTGCCCTCCAGGGCTATATCCCATGGAACCTTACTAAGCAGGCTCCTGAAGAGGCCAGAGTCTTCTCTTTTGAAGTCCAGGGCAGTGAGCTTGCTGCACGCTCTTCTCACTGTCCTGGGGATCTCAAACTTGACCATTTCATGATCACTGCAACAGAGGCTGCCCTGGAGTGTCACATTTCCAAACAGCCCCTCCCTGTTGGTGAGCACAAGGTCAAGCATGGCACCTCTCCTTGTCGGCTCCATTACTTGCAGAAGGAAGCTGTCTTCCACACAACTGAGGAACCTCCTGGATTGCTTGTGCTGGGCTTTACTGTCGTTCGAACAGATGTCAGGGTGGTTGAAGTCACCCAGGTAAACAGGGGCCTGTGAGTGTGAGGCTTTTCCTATCTGTCTGTAGAGTGCTTCATCCACAGGTTCTCCTTGATCAGGCAGTCTGTAACAGATCCCCACAGTAATGTCTCCCATCGCTGTTCTCCTTTTAACCCTGACCCACAAACTCTCTGTAAACTGCTCACCTGTCCCCAGACAGAGTTCCATACTCTCCAGCCTATCCCTGACATAAAGGGCAACTCCCCCTCCCCGCCTGCCAGGCCCGTTTTTTCTAAAGAGCCTGTAACCTTCCATTCCAACGCTCCAGACCTGGCATACAAACTTTGGTGCTGTGCTCAAGACACCCAAACCCCGACTGTGACACCACCCTTTTAACAATTTATCAACTTGGCCAATCTTCCTAGCTTTTTTTAGCTCCTCCCCTGTGTCCGGAAGAATTGACGAAAAGACTATGTGAGCTCCAGAGCCCCTAACCACTTCTCCCAGGGCTCTGTAGTCCTTCTTTATGTTCCCCAGGCTACTACTATCTGTATCCCTAGCACCCACATGGATCACTAGGAGTGGGTACTAGTCCATATTACTTAATAACATGGGAGCAGAATCCTGAAAAGGCAGTTTAACAAGAAAAATATACAAGTATCCGATGTCCATGCTGCAAAGCATGTAGTCATTTCTGGGGAGAATAAGGCCTGATGACCACACAAATATATCAGAAGGCTGAGGAAAGTGGCTTGTGTAACTACAGCCTTCTAGCATGGCTGGACAAGTTGCATGTTTTAAGCATAGGTTGCCAGAAGGCAGTATTGTTTAGAGAGACTTCTGCTGCACCTAGGTCTGCTTGCCCCAAATGCGCTTTGCCTCCTGTACATCAGATTATTTCAGCAAACTGATAGCTTTATTGGGAAGAGGAATGGAACAGGGAAGAGGAGAGGCAGAGGGGGAGCAGGTAGGGTACTGACGCCCCAAGCAGCTGTTCACATGTTGGGTAAAGCATGAGAAGTGAATTACTACAGTGGGCAGGTGCTTATGCTTGACCAGTACCTTGGCAAGTCTTCCCTTTATTCACAGCAGTCTAAGCAGCCTCTCTGGACTTTGGCAAGCCCTCTCCTTAGCTGCTGATCTGCATCCTGCTCTCCTGTACTTAAGGAGTGAGGGAGAGGACTTGGGGCAGAAAGCAAGGCCCTTGACTTTTATTTGGGGTTTCCCAGACCAGTGCCAGTGAACTTGTGTGTTACTGTCACAGCTGAGGAGTTTGACTTACCTGATGAAGGATAACTGTGTAAAAGCTGTTGTCATGGCTTATTTTCTGCTCAGGGAGACTGGTTCGCATGAGCCGGGGTGGCTGTAGCAGATTTCAGCACCATCCTCTAGAAGTATTGAGGCATTGTTACCCAGTCATCAGTTTTCCGTGGGGCTTCCCTGCAGTGTAAAAACTGTTTCTGGGTAGAAGTAAACATTGCCAAGCTTCATAGAATCATAGAATAGTTATGGGTTTCTGTATGGTATAATAATTTATCACTGACAACAGGAAATTATTTCACACTAGATGAATTAAAGCTTAGAGCAGCGGATAATTATGTATTGTCACTTACTTTGAGCATCTGACTACTGTAAGACTGAGGAGGTGAGAAGCAGCAGAGGGCGAACTGAGGCCTTTGGCTAAATGCTGCCTACATCTATGTAGGATAGGTGAACTTTCCTTCTGGATGTTTATAGACCCTTTTGATCAAGGGTGGTGCTAGCTAGGCAGAGTTAGTAGCTGTTTCCAGATTTAGGCATGGGGCTAAAGGCTGCAGGAGCTTCCCTTTGGAGTTCATGCTTTTGCTGTTTCAGAGGTACTGGTTGGGATGCAGGTGTCTGCAGAAGATCTGTTGAAAGGCTAAAAGTGGAATAAGCAACTTATTTGAAGAAAGAGCTCTCATATTTTACATGTTTTGGATGTGAGTAGGTGGTCTAGCTTTTTTTCAGGAGCTCCAAAAATATGTATTTCAGGGTTTTTTAAGTCCTATAGGAGAAGGAACCTTTCTTATTTGTATAGACTGCAGTCTGTGGCACTTGGCTTTTGGCTGTCTGCCTTGCACTGGAGCTTACTGTAGGTAGATAAGTATTTGATGTTGTCACTTGCCATGGCTTGGCAGGGCTCTGGGCAACAGTGGGAGGAGTTTGAGGGAAGCTTGAAGCCTTCTGGGGTCTATAGCCACTTTTTATTTCAAACAGGTGCTGAAGTGTTTGAAGGACCAAGATGCTACCACTTTGTCAACCTCTGAGGAGTTCAGGTTGTACAACAGAAGGCAGAAAAGTCTTGAGCCCTTAATTCCTGACTTGATGATAGCCATGAAATGGCTGCAAGGACTCTGTGGACTTGTGAATAGTGTAGGGGTGGCTGGGTAACAGTTGCAGCTCTAGTTATTTTAGGCGGTGGTGATGTCAACGGGAGATTTTGTGGTAGATTTGCATCTATGAAGCAACACAGGTTTAAGAGCAAAATAGTGTAGGGAAAGAACTGTATAATATTGACAAGACTACTTGGATGTTACGTATTGAAAACCATAAAAGATGTCTGTTAGTTTGTAAAGAACACCAAAGCTTTTTTCCATGCACTACTTTTATACTCAGCCTGAGCTGTCATGTTTTTCTATCCTACATTGGTGGCAGTCTGCAAACTCCTCACTGAAAGCTACTGCGCAGGCACAAATGTATGAATTGACAAGCTTGTAAGTGTTAGCTTGGGAAGGGAAAAAACCCAACAGAAACCAACAAATAGCCACCACCTTGGCATTTGCTACTTGTTTTAAGAAGTTACGTGTTTTAAACAATTTCTCCCAGAGCAATTTAGGCTGTGTAGAAGGGTTTGTCTAAATCTGTTGCATCATACCTCAGCTGTGCATCTCATAAGACAAAGACTTCAGTGGGGTTTATGAAGTTCTAGTGGCATAAGTCTTGCTGTCACTTTAAGTGCATTAAACATAATTTCTGACTGAGTGACATGCATATAAATACTTGTTTACAGAGTAAACTGAGTTTACTATTTTACTCAGATGCTGCATTCTCTGAATCTTGCTGAACTATCATAGTATGTACTTACCAAGGCTTTGCACATTCTTGAGACTTGACTTCTGAAGGAGAAAAAGGGGTTTACTTTCTCAAATAGCTTGACTGTGAGGAAGGGAGTGTAATAGTGTCTCAGCAGCTGATATTCCATTAAAAGTATTTTAAAAATGCACCTGTGTTCTACAGAAGTTACATGGTTGGAACGGGAGACTTCAATATTTTTCTTCCAGTCCTGTTGCTTGACAGCAATGGTAGAGCTTCCTTTAGTCTAAGCTGATGTTAGAGAGATACTTGAAAGTGAGTTCCATGCTGTTTCAGGATGAAGTATTATGCTGGATTCTGCCTTTCCTTAAGGATCATCTACTAGCTGATCAGGGACTTTGCATATCCCTGATTAAACACTCTTCAAGAAGGACAAAAATCTTTCATTGGAGCCCAGGCACAAATATCATGAGTAATAGCTGATTTTATAATTAGTTTATGACCACAGTGCTTCATCTCCAGAGGTAGGATCTATTTCCATAAGCATTTGGTCTCTTGCATTTTAAAAAGTCTTCATTAGTCTCTTTTTAAGGCAGTGGATTTGACATACAGGCAACAAAATTCCTAAAGTGTAATTGAGTACAAGATATGGAGCTAACTGATTAGTGAAATTACACATGAAGTATATGCAAGCATTCAAATCCACTTTTTAAAACTAGCCCTTGTATGGAACAACACCTGGATTCTTGAAAGTATATTAGCTTAATATGAACTCGGGGTGAGTTTCTTACGCTCCTCACCTTTAACCCACTGCAAAGAAAGCTTGCATTTTTTGTTTTTGTGGTTTTTGTTTTTTGGGTTTTTTTGTTGGTTTTTTGGTTTTGGTTTTTTTTTTTTTTTTTCATACAGGGAGAGAGCTGTATTTCCAGTGGCTTGGACTGCCCAGTATTAAAATATTTAGGTTGTGTGGGTTTGTTAGGCTTTGTCTATTCAATTGTGACTTTTTCATGGATGTGGGTTTTGTGGGGGTGGGGAGGGATCTAGTTTTCTTCCAAATTCTGAACAAACGTTTTGGTTGTCTTGGAGAGCAGAGAGAGCAGATTTGTGAAAAATATATCTGCCTGCTTTTTTTTTTTTTTTTTTTTTTTTATAGCTTCAGGGGGAAAAACTCAATGTTGCCATGACTTAAAAGGACTTAAAAGTTAAGGCAGGTCATAATCTGGGATCTGAACCATTTTTCAGGAAACAGATAAATTCTACAGACCAAACAGGATTTATTTACTTAGTTGTCTTCCTTAAATAGTGACACGTGTTTGGATGCAGTAGATCCAACTGCACTGAGGAGCTGTACTGATAGACAAGGAAATATGTTTTGGTTCTCTGGGGTTCTGTGGAGTTTGTCTCTGAAACAACTAGTAGGGTAAAAAAAAAATCCCTTTGGGCTTTCAGTGATATAAGATAGGATGAATCAAAGATCTTCAGATAAAGGAACACATGGCAGGATTTTGGAGTAGAAAAGCAGTAATGTGTACTTGGGAGGAAAAAAGCGTGTGCTGGTCTGATTAGATGAGAACATGTTGCTGTTACAGGAGACCAAAGCTTCACTGGCAAAATTGATTTTGGATATAGTCAGTGTCTGAGTCTTTGGCTCAGGTTATTCTTCTAATCTGGATTTCTTTACCTTAGGTAATGTACTTGTAGTCCCTTGATAAAGCCTACATCTATACTGCAGCATGCTATGAAATGGCATACTTGTACCTTAAAGTATGTGAGACCTAAACAGGGCAAGGGTAGAAGTCAAGACTATTGTACATTTTTAAACTACCACAGTGGTTTAATATTGAAGTGGGGTCTCCAGAGATTTTTAGATTGAGCTATTTGACCTGGTTGGTACTCCCTATACTGAGTGTAACTGCAGAGCTGAACCCTAACTGAACTATTGTAAGCAATTCTTTCTTTTGATAGCTATTGAGCTTTTTTCTTTGTTTTCCAGTTGCTTAAAAAATTACATGAAGTGCCAAAGAGGAGGAGGATCTTGAAGAATCCCCAGCTTTGGAGAAGAAATTTCTGTTGCTGTAGGATGGAGGTTGTAAAAGGGGACATGTGTAGGACTAGGCATCAGGAGACAGTCCAGCAGCAGGTTCATGTGGCTCGAAGTCCAGAGGGAGCTCAGCAACTCTGCTCACCAGTACAGCTAGGGCAAGGACAAGACCATCTCTCATCAGCACAGCTGCAGCCCCTTGGTCAGCAGCCCCAGGGAAGGGACAATGTCCATGTGCAGCTGCAGAGGCAGACAGCACAAGGAGGCATCACCCCAAACATGGGACCACAAGAAACAGACCAGGGGTGGCAGGCCACAGAGGTGATGGTGCAGGTGTGCCCACAGAAGATGAGCCAAGTTCTGGAGTCCCCAGAGGTGACTGTGAAGGTGCAACCCCTGAAGCCAAGCCCAAGATGGGAGGCCCCGTCAGTGACCGTGCAGGTGCAGTTACAGCGGGGTGGCCGAGGGTCAACTCTCCCGCAAGTAACTGTACAGGTTCAGCCACAGGAATGGGGACAGGATATGGCTGGCATCAAGGTCACTGTGCAGCTGCAGCTGGGACATAACCAGGAAGAGGCAATCTGCCTCCAGGACCAAGGTGAGGAAGCGTTAGGGAATGGAGAGCAGCTTGTTCCAAAGCAAAATTGGGGAGAGACAATAGCAGAATCTGAAGGTGAGAGTGGACTGACTGTGGCAGAGCAGGTGCCACAGGGGGCTCCAAGCCAAAAGCAGGATCAAGGAGGAGAGGTGACAAAACTCCAGCAGGGCCAGAGCCAAGAAGTGCGAAGAGTAGAAGTGATGGAGCTGCAGGAGATGCAGGTTGAAGACAATATAAAACAGGATGGGTTGGTGATAGAGGAGCAGACTGAGGATCAGAGCCAAGAGCAGGAACAGCTAAAAGCAGATCTACCCCTACAAGAGGAAGGTCAAAGAGCTACAGAGAGAAGGCAGGAGCAAGGAAAAGTCCAAGAATCACCTAAGGGGAAGGTGAAAGACCAGAAGGAAGACCTGGGGCAAGACGTGTCAAAGAAACGTCCACGAGAGACTCCAAATTATTTTGTCGCGATTCCAATAACAGATGATCAGGTATTTTGAAGTAGCTGTTCTATGAAAACAATGAAAACCTTAAATAAGTTAAGCATAAACTTAGTTACCTGGTTTCAAAGCTTGTTAAGAAGCCAGGCAGTGGAGCAGGAATTGATTGCTCCTGAAGTAGTCTATGTGGTCTGGTTGGGATGGAGTCAACTTACCCATAGCAGCCCTTGTAGGTGCTGTGCTTTGTATTTGTAGCTAGAACAATGTCAATAACACACCAGTGTTTTAGCGACTACTAGGAATTAAAAATCCCAAACAACACTTTGAGGATTGCCACTGACCTTTCCATAAGATCTGCCCTCAGTAATATCTTCTGTTCTATAATATTTTTCTAAATGAAAGTGGTGGCTTTCACCATCTTGCACTGTCTCATTCTATGGTGCCTTACAGCCATATTTAGTGCAACGGTGTTGACTTGCTTGTTCACTTCCTTCCCTGCTGAAGTTCACAACAGAGGGTGAGAGTTTCCTTTGCTTCTATGGAAGATTTTATTATGTATTATGTATTTATTCAATCTTTTATCCAACGAATGTGCCTTGACATCTTAGGTAGATGGTTAATTCCAGGAAGGCTGTGTGTGGAGTCTGCGCAGTTATACTTCATCCATGTTTGCAGAACTGTTGAAAAAGCAAGTCTTTCACCTTCGTGCTATTAAACCAAAGGACAGCAAACAGCAGAAGTACAAACGAACGTATTTTCTTCTAGAGCCTTTGTGAGGGACCTAAAGCATTCCAGTTACCACAGTAAATGTTCTTAAACATGTCAAGACAGCCTTGCAGTGCACTACAGGCACTGTCGTAGGAAACATGGAAGAAAATTCTAAAAATAATACAAAAGCTGGAGGGACAGATTTCACACTTTGTTCTTTAACTAGTTATGTATGATTGGTTTGAAGCCCTTAACTTTGGCATAACTGTGTGTCCCTTTGTAAAGTAAGAGAGACTACAGAGCGGCCCTGCAGAGAAGGACTTGGGGGTGCTGGTTGATGAGAAAATGAACATGAGCAGGCTTCAGTGTGCGCTTGCAGCCCAGAAAGCCAACCGTATCCTGGGCTGCATCAAAAGGAGCATGACCAGCAGGTCGAAGGAGGTGATCCTGCCCCTCTACTCTGCTCTTGTGAGACCTCACCTGGAGTATTGTGTGCAGTTCTGGTGTCCTCAACATAAAAAGGACATGGAACTGCTGGAACAAGTCCAGAGGAGGGCCATGAGGATGATCAGGGGACTGGAGCACCTCCTGTATGAAGACAGGCTGAGAAAGTTGGGGCTGTTCAGCCTGGAGAAGAGAAGGCTGCATGGGGATCTCATAGCAACCTTCCAGTATCTGAAGGGGGCCTATAGGGATGCTGGGGAGGGACTCTTCATCAGGGACTGTAGTGACAGGACAAGAGGTAATGGGTTAAATCTTAAACAGGGGAAGTTTAAATTGGATATAAGGAGGAAGTTATTTCCTGTTAGGGTGGTGAGACACTGGAATGGGTTGCCCAGGGAGGTTGTGAGTGCTCCATCCCTGGCAGTGTTCAAGGCCAGGTTGGATGAAGCCATGTGTGGGATAGTTTAGTGTGAGGTGTCCCTGCCCACGGCAGGGGGGTTGGAACTAGATGATCTTGAGGTCCTTTCCAACCCTAACTATTCTATGATTCTATATTTTCTGACCTTGAGCTACTTATTCCCTTTCTGGTGGAATAAGTCTTGAGTGCCCCCCCCCCCCCCCCAAAAAAAAAGCTCCTAAAGAATACAGTTTTGTTCCCAAAGCAGTGTTGTCAGTACCTTTATGAATGGGGATTTTTTTCCTTACTTTAGCCTCCTATAGACAATTGGCTTGCTCATGACAGTGATTTGTTAGCATCTGCTTAGGGTATGCAAAAGCAGACAGGGCCCTCACTTTGTACCTGTACCTACTGCATTCCTCTTGGCTGGGACACTGGTCACTTGGCTGGTGAACAGAAGTGTTGAGGTGAGGCATGCCCCATGCTGTGGACTTTGTAGGGGCAACAGGTGACTGTGCACTCAAATGCAGAGAAGAGAGAAAAGCTTTGGGGTGCAAAGACAAGAAACAGTCTCTTCCATCTGACAGAGGCAGGCAGGGGGAAGTCTTCATCTGAATCAGTAATTGCTGTGTCCCAGCTACCATGGGCAGAACTGAGAAACAGCATATAAATGGTATGAATTAATATTTATAATATGTATGCAATGTGGGATCTCTTCTTACAAAGCAAAAACTGAGTGTTAACTTGTGTGAACGTAGTGAAAATATAACTCTCTGCTACCAGCTTCTGCTATTAGTTTATGGTGCTTTTTCCAGTGAACCAAGTGGATATTGTTTGTTGCAATATATAACTTGAGTCCTATTTTTTCCTAGGGTAGGTTTCCATGCAGTATCTGCCATGACTGTATTTATGCTGCTGAAAGGTAATAATTAAGTAGGAAGGTAGTATCTGTTGTACTTTATTTTTTTTTTTTTTCCCCAGTGTGACAAGAAGCTGCAGTACAGCAGCTTTCTTTGGCAGGCTTTTGAGTTCTTGTTTTTACCTTAGTTGAGTGTAGAAACTCTTATGTATGTGTTAAATGGAGATGTCAAAGGTGCCTTCCTCTTGGTAGGCAATTATTTGCTCTGGCTTCGTCTTGAGTGAAATAGTCTCTGAAGGTTATCTGGAGGATGGCCTTGTGTAACTTTTGGTCATTTCTACATATGACTGGCTTCAGAGAGGTGAACAAAAGTGCAGAGCACATCAGGAAGATAAATGCCAGGAAGGGAAAATAACTGTAAGCTGGAAGACAATGTTGGCAGTTGAACAAATGGGTATGAAGTAGGCAAAGAATAAATCTAGGCTGGAAACCAGAGCGTTTCCTGCCATCTGAAGAATGAGATCATGGAACAGCTTGAGGGGACATGAATGCCTAACTTATTCTGCTATTTTAATGATATTTGAGTGTCCTAATATACATCTTGTGACCACATTCGGTACACCTCTACAAATGTCCTTCCCTTCTTTCTTGTTTTATTCTCTCTATTCTGCCCTTCCAGATTTCCCTGCTCCCACCAGCCAAATTACCAAATCTGGTAATTTGTCTGATCCCTGGCTGGATGCTCCTCCCAAGATATTCCCAGTTTATGATCCTCTTGAGAGTTACCTTTTAAGGGTGGCAGCCTTAGGGTAAGCTTTGTGATAGCAACACTGAAGGGTACAATACTGTAGACCTGGTATATGTGAAAGGTGAGTAAATAAATGTGTGTGTGTGTGTGTGTGTGTGTGTGTGTGTGTATGTATATATGTATATATATATATATACACTCATATACATGCCTGTATAATATATTTTATCAGCAGTAAAAGCATTTGAAATTGCTAAAGCAGATGTTACTAACCCGACTGAATGTATAGCACGGCTGCTTATTATACTGTAGGCCTTGTAGCCCGTTGCAGAAGTGTTTTAAAGATGCTGTTAGTATTTTCATAGAGTCATAGAATAGTTAGGGTTGGAAAGGATCTCAAGATCATCTAGTTCCAACCCCCCTGCCATGGGCAGGGACACCTCACACTAAACTATCTCACCCAAGGCTTTGTCCAACCTCGCCTTGAACACTGCCAGGGATGGAGCACTCACAACCTCCCTGGGCAACCTATATCCAGTGCCTCACCACCCCAACAGGAAAGAATTTCCTCCTTATATCCAATCTGAACTTCCCCTGTTTAAGTTTGAGCCCATTACCCCTTGTACTGTCACTACAGTCCCTAATTAAGAGTCCCTCCCCAGCATCCCTATAGGCCCCCTTCAGATACTGGAAGGCTGCTATGAGGTCTCCATGCAGCCTTCTCTTCTCCAGGCTGAACAGCTCCAACTTTTTTAGCCTAAATTTTGGGTAGAATTAACTTCCCTTAGTCATATTTTTGAGAGATCTTGAGATGACTTTCCAGAGTTGCCTCCATTTTGATCCCAGTCAACAGGACAGAGGAAAAAGCCTGTGCAACAGTCCTTTCCCCTTTGTGTCTAGTAGAGACACCAGCCTCTAGCAATGGAGGTTTGGGGCTTTTAGTACTCCATTACAAGTGCTTACTCCCTGTCCCTTACCCTCAAAAATCAGCCATCCTATAAAAAAAAAACCCAGCATTTCTACAAAACTGCTACAGACTGAGCCACACACAAAAAAAGAGTAGAGATAAGGTGGGCTGTTCCCACAGGAGAAGCAGAAAGTTATGAAGATAAGTTTGTGAAGCTGACAAGAAAGGGTCAGAAAAGACATTAAAATTGCCTCTGCAATAGTTAGATGTCTACATGAAGAAATTTTGCTCAAACTTGGCTTCCCAGCTGGTTAAGCCTCCAATTGAAGAGGCAAAGGAATCATCTAGCTTATTTTAAAAGTATTCTTAGAAAGATAGAGCAAAGGAGAACACAAGGCTGTTTTGTGGAATTGCTGTCAATATGTAACCTTGTAGAAGCAAAGATTTAGTTCCTGTGGTCAGACAACTTGATAGCTTGATTCCTGCCCTGTTTTCATGATCTAAGCAAATGAGCTGTAAGTAGCAGACCATAATAAACTGCCTCAGTTGCAGTAAAAATTACCTTAATGTAAGAGTCACTTCACTGATGTTTTTTACAGTGACAAATGTACTGTGAGAGTCTGTGCATTCAGGGAGTTCACTGTTCATATCTTCAAATGGATTCTCTTAATTGTGTGTGGGTTTATCCTGACATTTATCAGAAACTTGTTAGACTAATCTCTTCTGCTGTGCAGGCTGTGGGACTATTGACTGGACTGTACGACTGCCAAGGCGTTATGTAGAAAGATTGCAAAACAAAAACATATTGACCCAGCTGTTTCAACCTGTGTAAGAATAAAGTGGAGCTCTACCATATGTGAGCACCTAGACATTTAAGCCAGAATTTGCTGAGTGAAATAATCTGAAAATCTATAAATGACTTGGCTTTTACAAAGACTTCCACCAGGTGCTCAGTCCCTGTGTTATTGAATTCTTCTCCCTCCTGCCTTGTTCCTATGACTGGCTTATAAACCTTAACAGATCATTTTGAAAAAATCTTTCTTTGAAGTAAAGGCACAGACCCAGAAGAACCAGAAAATGGCCAAATGGTTCTAGAAAATACCAACTTGGAAAACAGTGTGCTTACCGAGATGATCCTTGCTTAGTGTTAGTTTCCTTTCGGGGAGAGACATTAGTTTAATCTGTGATCAAACTTGTAATCAGAAAATGGCATAAGATTAATTATGGAAATGTTATTCAATTTCCACAGTCTATTAACAACTGACAACTGTATGAGGATCCCATTAATATTTACGCAGTGCTGTGAGCTTTATTCTAACATGCTTAGGGTCAGATTCAGACCTACTTTAAGATCTAGCAGTGTTTTCTTACATGAGAGCTATGACTTTAGCCAGTAGGCTTTAAAAAGAGAACCAGATCAATCAATTCCTGAAAAATTAACTTTGAAATTGAAACTGAAAGTTGTTATATGATAGATCTGGGGAGGTTTGCTTTGCAGATTCCTGGCTTAACTTCTGAGTTGGGGTTTTAGATGTGTAAGGTTTCATTCTGAGTTCAAGTAATACTTGGGAATTCTAAAATTAAGATGTATTTTGCTGTCTCCTGTTTACTGCATTGCAGATTTTGGACAGAATTGAAGATGTCCAAGA
Organism: Lathamus discolor; assembly: GCF_037157495.1. Taxonomy (NCBI): domain Eukaryota; kingdom Metazoa; phylum Chordata; class Aves; order Psittaciformes; family Psittacidae; genus Lathamus; species Lathamus discolor. The sequence goes on along the minus strand of NC_088885.1, from coordinate 108,819,202 downwards.
GCTTATATTCACTAAAGAACCTGACCTGTTGAGAGCTCTTCTTCCTGTTCAAACTATGCACCTGACTATAATAGTAGCTCACCTGGGAACAGAAGAAGAAATAAAAAAGTAAGAATCCTGCAAAATTCAGGTGCAGCTATTTTCTCTGTAAATGCAGTAGCCAGCCTTACTTCTGGTATTGTAAATGTTTTAGCGCAGCTTACATGCAATTTGTCTTAGACTTGTTATCAGTTTCTGTCTTGTTCTAAATACCTGAGGGGAAAGATCTTTACAAAACCTAGGTGTCATGTTTCAGAGGTTGAAATTATGTGTATGTGCCATGGGTGGCTATTACTACTGTGTTACTGTATTACTGCTATAAGTTAACTCCATGGATGTAAAGTTCTCTGAGCTGCTGCCTTTTGAGAAACCACAGCTTTTCAGATCAGCTGTGCTCATGTCAGCTGGGAAATGCTAGCTGGTAGGATGTTACTTGTAGAAGAAAACAAAAATCTGCTTAGTTCCTTTCCAGACCGCTTACTTGTCTGATTTAAGCTGTGGGCTATCAATGGGGCACTGTGGATTAAGATGGTGATATTAAAAGATGACTAAGAACAGGTACCCTGTGGTCAGGAAGGCTAGAGCTGCTAGAAAGATCTACCAAAGAGCCAGTATGCTACAGATCTCTTTTTCTCTAAGCCTTATCCTAAGCCTGTTCCACAATGGGAAACTTGAGACTCTTCTCACGAAGAGACAGGGAGGGAAGGCCTTTATGTTTCTTAGAAGGCACTGTGTGATAGAGGTGGAAATCTGGTGGAAGCAGCCCTTTCTCCAGGGGGCTTGGCTTACCTCAGCAAGGGAATGAAAAATAGTCAGGGCTCAACACCATGTAAGCGTGACATAGGATATGCTTGGTTATACAGCAGAATGTCTAGCTGAAGAGATGTTAACCAATATGAGTAGAGAAACACTTTTGCCCACACAGACAGTAACTGTTAAACAGGATTAAGTTGGAAATTACAGGGTTGTATGTGCCTGCCTTTAAAATTACCTGCCTTATTGTACATTCTAGAGGCCTTTTTGGAGGACCTGAGGGGAAAAAAAGATAGGAGGATCATTACATGGCTAAGCTGCCTGCATGCAGAAGACACCATGCATGGTAATTTAGTAATAAAACCCTGTGTCAGTGTTGCTGACTAGGCAGGCTATCTTCCAAGAGCCTGGAAATCTAGCAGAGAGTAGCAATCAAAATGGGAATCAGTTGGTTAGGGAGGTGAGTGGAGGTAAGTAGTGTTAATGAACTTAAGACTGGATGTGTGCCTGTAATATAAAAATAATGGGCATACCTAATGAAAAGCAGATCTTCCTTGCCAAATGCTTTTCAGCCTTTATCTTCTATCTACCTACACAGCTCTACTAAATGAGGCTGTAGTTCAGTGGCTATTGCTCACATGAAAGACTGCCTTAAGGTGTTAGGCCAAGCATTTCTCACTTGTCAAGCTAATAGCGCTGCTGAAACAGCTGGCCCACCCCTTCACAGAGGGAGGCAGGCAGGCATTGTCAGATCTCATGACAGAAGCTGGAAAGGGACTTTTTTTGAACCTGGAGAGAGACTTTTTACAAGAGCAGGTTGTCATGGGACAAGGCGGAATGGCTTTGAGATGAAGGAGGGTAGATTTATATTAGATTAGGAAGAAATATTTTACTGTGAAGGTGGTGAGATGCTGGCACAGGTTGTCCAGAGAATCTGTGGCTGCCCATCCCTGGCCAGGTTGAATGGGGCTTTGAGCAACCTGATCTAGTGGAAGGTGTCCTTGCCCATGGCAGGAGGGTTAGAACTAAATTACCTTTAAGGTCCGTTGCAACTCAAACCATTCTATGATTCTGTGAGAAGTTGTTCTAGCAGCATTTAATAGTAGCTTGGACATAATGGATTTAAAGGCTAGATTAGCATCACTTGTTATTAAAGCGGAAGAAGCAAAATCCTCTGAAAAGTATTCCTTCTCTTTCCACCTTCAGTCCTGTTCTCATCAGATCTTCACCTGCAGAGTCTCCAGAAGTTTCAGAAGGAAGTGGTCCCTATGTTGCTATAGCTGAAATAGCTCAAACGTTGTAGTGAGGATTACTCATAATGTTGACTCTGGTTGGCTGAAGTGGCCCTTGTATGCATGCAGCATGCTTTCTTAAGGAAATTAGTTTGTGCTATGTGGGTTGTAGTAGGCACAACTTGTCGTAGGTGAAATGATAAAGTAAATATGGCTACACGAGCCATAGCAACCCATTGGCTGGTGTCTTGCAGTCCTTAGTTATGAAGTATTTTGTTAGAAGTAAGAAGCATTAGTAGAAGGTTTCTGCTCAGTTCTGGGGACTGAAAGGATCCCCCTTCCTGAGACACAAAGGTGAAGAGGGGCACCTGTGAAACTTCAGTGCATTTTAAGCTGCTGAAAGACTTGGTGTCTACATTTAGAAACCTATTAGTTATAGTTCTTTCCCCCATGTCTTTCAAAAAAATGGTTGAATTTGAAGTATTAATGTCATCGGGTAATTCACTTTTTTTGGAGATATATCTGTGCACAGCAAGGCGCACATGTAAACTTTATTGAAATGGGACATAGAGCTCCCAACATAAGCATAAATTTGGTATTTTCTTAGCTGTGCTGGAACAGGAGAATATAATGGAGACAAATGCTAAATGTGCTTCTTTCAGTGTGTGTATATATATTATTTTTGAAGGGCTGTTCTGGCACTGAAGCAAAGCAAGACTAAAGTTGAAGCCATCTTGCAGGGTAAAAACCTTAATATGACGTTTCATGGGATTGGACAGTTTAACAATCAAGTCATATATGTGAAAATGTTGGAGGAAGACCAGAAAACACTGAGCAGAATTGCAGGCGAGTATCTAACCTGACTCTTTAACACTTGTGGTAAACCAGCTTGTAGAATCCATCAGCTGTAAGCACTGGCCTGAGCTGCTGTGCATGCCCATGATGTACCTTTCCTGGTTTCCTTTTTTTTTCTTGATTGTTAAATATGAAACTTACATCTGGGCATTAGAGCTAAAATAAATTCTCTGTACTAACTGGGGACAAGTGAGATGCACAGACATTTGACATGTCAAGATCACACAGCAAGGCTATCCTACCCTGCCCTGCAGTCAGGATCTTGCAGGCCTGTATAGAGTACATAGGGTCTTCAAAGTGGTACCTCAAAACTGGGGTTCTGTTCTTTCTAATAAACTGGAAGCTTCTTAAAGTTTTTGCCCCAGTTGAATTTGCAAGCATTTCCTTTAAACGGGAGAGCACATGAAATAATGAGTACCTCTAGGAAAGGAGGTGGCAAACAGCAGTGATTGCATATATATGTGTGTGGCACCAGCAAAACAGCCTTTTGCTTCTGCTGTAGAAGACGGAACAAGTATCTGTGTCCTCTGCTCTAACTTCCCAAAGCACTGATGGGTTCATGAAGATGTTCCAGATCTTTGACCAGCTTACCTGCATCTGAGCACAATTTCATAAGGGCTTCATACTCTTCCTGCCCCAACCTGTTCCGTTTTTAGTTGCTGCCTTAGCCTGCAATGCAGAACCTAATTTGTGTCCTGGGCATCCACTTCCAACAGAGTAGAAACAATCAATATGCGTTATTTTTCTTTGCTATTTTCATCCTAAGCAAAAAGGAAGCATAGTACAACTAGTGCTTCTCAAAAGGCATGCAGTACAGATACTGTGTAATCCTCAAAGGATATGACTTTTTAGAACAGTCTGTTTTCTTTTTGTTGAAGCTGCTTCCTATCTTCTCCAGTTCTTAGCTTTGATATAGTAGTCCTGCTCTTCTGTTTAATTTCCATCTTAATCAGTCAGTATTACAACTAGACAGAAGATGCTTCAATATGTACAGATGCTGTGCAGTAATCATCAGCTTAATAAAATTGGCCACTTCACTGTTACGTTTTTGCCTGCCTCTAGCCTTCATTTCTCTTATTACTTCATCCATGGTAAAGATAATTTTAACTCAAACCAGACATGTTTTTGTTTGAAAGTACTCTGTTGTCCCTATATATTAGGATTAGAGGCTCAACAAACTTGCCCATGCTCAAATTGTTTCTTCTAATGTCTTTAAGCTTGCCAAAAAATCTTGACTGGAAGATGACTAAGTAGAAGATACATGATGCTATTTCCCGTAAGATCGTACATGGTACATACCTGTCCACAACATGTATACTCAGTGCCAACAAAAGAAGGCCTGCTTTACTGTGATGCCCCCTCCCCACTGCAGCTCTTTCCTTCACTTCTGAAAGATGCAGAAGTGAATGCCTCCTTTCTCTTGTTTGACTACTGCTCTTTTCCCATTTACTTGTTGTATTTTGTTTCTTGTTTGCTTTTCTTTTTCTCTTAACTGAGAATTTTATTCCAATGAATCACAGCATACAAGGTCAATACTTATTGTGCTGTTTTAGCACCAGCAGAAATGTTTAATTTTGGTTCTGCAGGGTGCGTGCTATGATGCTTTTTCTTTTTTTTTTTTTTTTTAATGGCATTTGGGCTGTATTAACTCTAAAAGCTGTTGCAATAGTTGGTGGCAGATGCTTTTGTGTTCTCTGTCTGGATAACATTTATCTTCAGGGTTCCGGAAACCTAGTGTCTAGCTTCTGATCTGAACCCCTTAATGAGATGGAGAAGAAAAATTTTGATTGCAAACCCCAGGAATATTCTGTCAGTACTCATGTGGTTTTAATGCAGTATGATTTTTCACTGATTGCCTGAAATGCTTCCTTGACTGTGAGACAAACTTCCAGTTTTTGAGCTGTTAACTCTGTGGCTTTGCTATTCACAGAGATGTAACTTCCAGTGCTATTCTCCTTTCTGCATAACTTCTGACCATTTCTAGAACTTAATGAGTCTGAGGATTATGCAAATATGTATCAAAATCTATCCTTTTAATGATATCTCTGAAGAAATGTTTTCTTGTTTTTTCTCCTCCCCCTCTATCTGAGCATATTGATTGAAACATTATACAATGAATAGGGCTGGTTTTGGGGTTTTTTTTTTCTTACCCTTTAGTCGATATTTTTGGTTGCTTATGGGGTAGGTGAGGATTTTCAAATGCTGTCTTTCCAAGCAGCATGATGGGCGAATAATTTGATCAGCAAAGGTCAAGCTCCTCCTGCCAGCTGCCTCTGCTTTGTGCCTTTTTTAATTTGTCAGCAACAGTTTAGAGCAGCTGAACTGTTACTGAAGTTTTTGAACCTGCAAAGTGTTCCTGGCATCAGAAAATATATATATATAAAATGCTATAAAATAGGTGGGTCTTGGCTCTTCATTTGCTTTTGTTCCTACATCATGGGCTTTGGTTTCAAAGTGGAGAGTTATCCTGTCACTTGATCGGTTAGCATTAGTTAATTGGTAAATACTGTGCATAACTGAGCTTCTTTTGCTGCTAGTGACCCCAGTGAAAAAGAGGTACTCTTAAGATGCCTTTGAATTTTCTTAGGCTATTTCTCAAGTAAGCTAGGGATGATAGTGTCTGGAAAATTGAGTGCCATCCTGACATGGGAGGACATGAGCTATTAACTGGTCCTAAATAGACTTCTTGAAGATGATTCCTACCCTTGACCTTATATCATCAACCTTTCTGATGAAACTGCTCATGGCAGTAAGACCTTCGCCTTGCAGTAGCAACTTCTTCCTGCTGTTTGGTAGGACTGGTGTTGGGTGGTGAACATGAGGAGATGCTACTTAAAGCTTTTTGTTAGGTTAATCACAGAATCTCCAGGTTGGAAAAGACAGAGTCCAACAGTTACCCCAGGACTGTCAAGTCCACCACTAAACCATGTCATCAAGGGCCTCATCTACATGGGTTTTTATACTTCCAGGTTTGGGGATTCCCTGGGCAGCCTGTTCCAATATATGACTAGCCTTTCATTGGAGATATTTTTCCTCATAACCTGTCTAAACCTCACCTGGTGCAGCTTGAGGCTGTTACCTTTTGTTCTATCACTTCTTACTTGGGAGAAGAGATCAGCCACTGGTTAAGCTTTAAGTTGCTGCTTCTTGTGCATCTGGATGATGTTATTAAGATGATGTGTGGGGAAGGGCTTTTTCCTAGAAGGAGCTTGGATACTTTGCTGCTGTATGTGTTCCTTGGGGCTTGCTGTGCTTTGACCTACTGACAAGATGACTTGAGATGGGGTTTTGAGCAACCTGGCCTAGTGGAAAGTGCCCCTTCCAATGGTAAGGAGGTTGGAACTAGATGATCTGTAAGACCCCTTCCAACCCAAGCCACCCTATCATTCTATACAGAAACTTTGTTAGTGTGTTTTATTTGACGATGTACCAGAGGTGATTTAGGGCTTATTTGATACCTAGTCATAATCACCTAGTACCATTTTTAGACGCCCTAAATTATCTGCAATGTCCACACTGGACATACAGCCAGACTGCACCCTTCTGCAGCAGCAGATGGAGGCCAGGTGGGCTTCCTGTAGGGTATCTAGAAGTGCACTAGATGCTTTTTTGGGCAACTGGTTCCTATTATTTATATGTTTTCGAGATGGAAAGTAAAGTAGCTGTCTTGGCAAAGTGACCAGACAGCCTCAGCTGCTGTTCCCTCACAAATACTGAAATGAAACATTCTAATGTATTAATTAGCCAAACTCCAAGCCAGAGACTTGGCCTTTATACAAAAGCATGTGACAAACTAGTAAACATACATGTATCTAAAATTCCTGATAGAGGGAAACATAAAATGGAAGTAACATGATTTTCAACAAGGTACTAATCACGTATGTGGTATGCTATTTTTAACACAAATGTCAACATTGAGCCTGCTTCTCTGGGTGTCTAAGCAGTTAAGGAGTAGCAAGGATGGGTGGCAATGTTGGGGAGGGATCTGGCAGGAAGAGCTGTATAAATGTTCATTTTTCTGCCCCTCCCCCCCCGCCCCATTGTATAATGGGGATAAAAGACCTCTGGCAGCAAGAAAAATGGCTGGGAAGAGGTTTTAACTGTTTAACTGCAACTGTTGAACAACACTTGATCTTCTACATTTGCTAGACTTGCAGGGGTCTACCTCATGCAAGCTTCACCTCACTAGTCTTGTGGGACTCTGCATCCCCCAATTCAAACTTCATGAAAACCAGTGATAGATCAACTTGGCTCAACTTGTTGTTACAACCTTAGCTGAAAGATCTTGAAGAATATAAAGTCTAGAATTGCTCACAGACACTTCTTTCAATGCAGAATAAAACCTTATTGCTTTTTAATTCTGTGGCCAAAGCTTTTAAACTGACACCGTCATAAACACTTTGCATTGCATAATCTGGGGAAGGAATACTGCATGTGATGCTTCCCTCTGAACTGCTCTAAGTGCTGCAGAGTTGTACTAGTTCTGTGCATCTTGCCATGTTTTACTAGAAGCACTTTGCTTATCTCATTGATTTTTTTTTTTTTTTTTCAATAATCAGGGAGACTCTGTTCCATTACACTCCCCAGTTGTGGCCGCTGGTGGCTGCATCTTGTTTGGGCAGGGCTGTCATGGGCATGTGCTTCCCTGAACTCACTGTTGTTATAGTAGCCCTGTGAGTTCAAAAGGAGTTGCATTGCAAGCATGAAAGTTTGGATCCACTTTCAGGTTTTTAAATATAGCTGCACATCATGCACAACTTTGGTTTTGCTTATTTTTCATTTCTGTTGTCTGTGGTGGCACAGCAGCTGGTTATCTGCTGTGTGTGTTTAACTATGTGTCTTGCTCAAGAAAGCCATAGTGGCTTTTCAGCAACCTGATTGTAAATATTTTTAACTACCTCACAACTGTTTTTTTTTTTTTTATTATTATTATTTCTGATTTTATCTCTTACCAGAAGCTGTGGAAGAATGCTTTATGGAAATGAATCTTGATGTTTCAGGGAGTAAAGATTTCAAACCACATCTTACTTTCCTAAAGCTCTCCAAAGCACCAAGGTTGAAAAGAAAGGTAAGTAATGAGTTTTAATATACATGTGTTTCCTTACTGGAATCTGTTCTGTTCTAGTGATTGTTTTCCTTCTAATTAAATTTTTGGAGACTATATACATAAGTATATATATCTAGTATGTACTTAAGCGTGCATATATATAGTTTAGTTGCAATGATCATTGCAACTAGTGAAAAAATATTTCTACTTAACAAAGCTTGCATATGGGCTGGCCCACACAGTTGTTTGCTCATAAACAACTAGAAGAGATGAGGTCTCTTGCTCATATTGTGTATGGCTGTACTGTAGAGAACACAGTCCTTTCCTTCTGTTGTGGCTAGTCAAGTCTGCATGGAAAACACAATGTCAATCTGTTTCCATAGGGCAGGAAGGATTCTGAGCAATATTTATTTGAGAACAACATTAATGTCATGTTGGAAGCCAAGCTGGTGCCTTGATTTATGCTAGAAATGTGTAGTGTGCTTTTCTAACCTTTACTGCAGCATTGTATGAGATTTTTATCACATACAATTAAAATAAAAACCAACTCTGATTAGATTGCTCATTTCCCAGTGGTATATTGTCCTGCTTGTTTCCAGGAATAGTACTTGTATTTATGAGGTCAATATATTGCAAAGCCTGAAACACTAAAGGAGCATGCACAAAGAAAACAGAAAATGCTGTAATAGCTGAGGAAAACGACCTTGTATTTGTGCACATCAAGTGCTTCAGATTGAATTGATATTTGCCGTCTCTATACATGGTACAATCAAAGTTGGATAGTACTGTGCTGGAGGCTTTTTCTTTTATATTGCCTGTGGGGAATTTCATGAGTACAAGCAGCAGCAATGTCTAATGTAAAAGAAAATATACAACATGTGTGTAGGAATTACTGTTGACTTTCTGTCCGGAGTATTTTCACACATCTTGCTATCAAGCTGTAAGTTAAAAAAAAAAAAAAAAAAAAAAAACAAAAACCACAAAAGACAAAACAAAAAATTGCATGTTCTCCTCCTTTGATATCTAGCACCAAATACGGCATATATTATTGTATAGTATGATTCATGTATGTAATCTTCTTGCTTATATGAATATGTAAGTGTATAGAGATTTGAATGTTTGATTATCAAGTGGGGAGTCCAGAGCTAGACCCAGTACTCTGGCTACAATCTCACCAGTGCTGAGCAGAGGGAAGGATCACCTCCTTTTAACCTGTTTGCAATATTTATCCTAATGCAGCCCAGGATACTACTGCTCACTTTGTTGCAAGGGAACGTTGCTCCCTTATGGTCAACTTAGTGTTCATGAAGACCTCCAGGTCCTTTTCTGCAAAGCTGCTTTACTCTCAGCTTTCAGCCTTTATTGGTGCATGAGGTTGTTCATTCCCTGTAGCAGGACTTCACACTTCCCATTGCTGAACTTCATGAAGAGACATCTATTTAATGGATGGACCACTCGGTGGATAAAGAGCTGGCTGGATGGCCGCACACAGAGCTGTAATCAATGGCTCAATGTCGGGCTGGAGACCGGTAACGAGTGGTGTCCCTCAGGGATCGGTGTTGGGACCGGTCTTGTTTATCATCTTTGTCGCTGACATGGACAGTGGGATTCAGTGCGTCCTCAGCAAGTTTGCCAATGACATCAAGCTGTGTGGTTTGGTTGATACACTGCAGGGAAGAGATGCCATCCAGAGGGACCTCAACATACTTGTGAGGTGGGCTGATGCCAGCCTTATGAAGTTCAACCATGACAAGTGCAAGGTCCTGCACCTGGGTCGAAGCAATCCCAGGCACAGCTACAGGCTGGGCAAAGAAGAGATTCAGAGCAGCCCTGTGGAGAAGGACTTGGGGGTGCTGGTTGATGAGAAAATGAACATGAGCAGGCTTCAGTGTGTGCTCGCAGCCCAGAAAGCCAACCGTATCCTGGGCTGCATCAAAAGGAGCGTGACCAGCAGGTCCAAGGAGGTGATCCTGCTGCTCTGCTCTCATGAGATCTCACCTGGAGTATTGTGTACAGTTCTGGTGTCCTCAACATAAAAAGGACATGGAACTCTTGGAACAAGTCCAGAGGAGGGCGACGAGGATGATCAGGGGACTGGAGCACCTCCCGTATGAAGACAGGCTGAGGAAGTTGGGGCTGTTCAGGCTGGAGAAGAGAAGGCTGTGTGGGGACCTCATAGCAGCCTTCCAGTATCTGAAGGGGGCCTATAGGGATGCTGGGGAGGGACTCTTCATCAGGGATTGTAGTGACAGGACAAGGGGTAATGGGTTCAAACTTAAACAGGGGAAGTTTAGATTGGATATAAGGAGGAAATTCTTTCCTGTTAGGGTGGTGAGACACTGGAATGGGTTGCCCAGGGAGGTTGTGAGTGCTCCATCCCTGGCAATGTTCAAGGCCAGGCTAGACAAAGCCTTGGGTGACATGGTTTAGTGTGAGGTGTCCCTGCCCATGGCAGGGGGGTTGGAACTAGATGATCTTGAGGTCCTTTCCAACCCTAACTATTCTATGATTCAAAGTTCCTGTTGGTCTATTTCTTCACCCTGTTGAGGTATCTCTGGATGGCAGTATATAACCCTCTGCTGAATCAGCCCTTCCTCCCATTTTTGTCAGTGAAGTTGCTGAGGCTGCACACCTGCCTCATCATCCATGCCATTAATGAAGTTGCTGATCCAGAGGCATGCCCAAGAATATACCTCCGGGGTATGCTTCTAGCTACCAGCCTCCAGCTGGACTTTGTGCCACCCTCTGGACCTGGTTGTTCTGCCAGTTTTCATTTTACCAGTGTTCATTTAGCTCATACTTCATCAGCTTCTCTATGAGGATCTTAAGGGAAAACAGGGTTAAAAGACTTACTGAAGTCCAGGTAGAAAATATTGTTTGCTCTTCCCTTGTTTACCAAGCATTGCTCATTCCTGTCCAAATTTATCTGCACCTTAAAACTGTTGCTCCTAAAATACTATTCTACACATCAGGGCTGTGAAAACTAAAGTGAGGCAGGGCTGTATGTTAAGTTAGTTATCAGGAGATATGTGCATTTTATATGTCCATATACAAATCTCCCTGAGGTTAGTAAGTCTCCACCTTAGACATAGGATTTAGTCTTAAAGATCAAACTGGACAATTTACTACATCTCTTTAAAAATCAAAAACTAGTGGAAAAAGGAAAATTGACTACTTCTATAATAATCCATTCCTGAAGACTGCAGGAGAGAAATCGGTCTTCCTAAACACTAGAAGATGCCAAAGTATGAGTAAGACGAAGTATTACCTTAGTTATTATGATGCCATCTACTGGCTGTAATTACTTTTTTCATACAATAAATAACTGTTCAGCTGTAGTAAGGATGCAGTTTCAGTGCTTCATATAAGAAGCTTGAGAAATAGTTACTGGTACTCACTGTTTATATTTTACATCTCAACAATACTTTGTTAACAAGACAGGTATGTGATGGTATTGGTGGAGAAGCTACAGACCTTGTCCTTATCTGTGAGAAAGGAGGAGCTGGTTCTCTTTAAAGCAGCTACTCATAACTCTAACTTTTCTCTCTGGGAATTGTGCATCTTTGGCTTTAGTTTTGCCTCTAAATATCTCAAGAGGCTGGAGAGCTTGGTTTGTGTGCTATTTAGGTGGAATAGCTACCAAAGGAGCAGTGTGTGCTGTTTATGAGGTTCAAAATGTGAAGTGCACCCCTAGCATTAATAAAAAATATGGGCTCTTCAGGTTCTCTGACCTCTCCTTCTAACGAGCCAAAAGGGAACAGTTCACCTCTTAAGAGAATCCACTTCAGTACCTGTAAAGAGCGTTCTTCAGCATACAGACTAAGGAAGCACTTCTGTCAGTGCAGGTGGTTGGCCTCCAGTGCTGGCTGCTGCCTGTGCTTGCCTGCGCCAGAGCAAAGCTGCGGATCAGGTGCCTCATGCTAAAGCAGAAAATGTTTGTTCTTGATTTTTATGCTGCTTTAAGTAGATTCATTTGGTGCAGGTCTGCAAATAGCTGTGGTCTAACCTTGGTGGTGAGAGAGCAGCAATCCTGCACAGTTGCATATTTACATTAAAATATTTGGAGCTTCTTAATGAAAAAACAACCCTAATCCTGCCCTCTTCTGGCTACTTGGTGAGTTATCTTCAATGACATGACATTACTCAAATTTCCATTATCCTCCTGAGCTACCCAGAAAAGAGCCCATGCACAGTGTACCTCTGCGTTTCAGCAGAACTTGAACCTGGTGGCATTAAGGCAACACACAGCTCTTGGTTACTGGACAGCCTGGATGTGACTGACACATGGGTGTCTCTGGAGCACAGGAAGAGGTGTGCAATTTGTTTAATTAAACTTCAAAGTGTTTTGGTCATCAGGGTCAGTGATGCCTAATGGCTTGATATATTTGATTGTGAAGCCATTTATATCTGGTTTTGTTCAGCTGACACTGGCCATCGTCCTGCAATCCCCACACCATGAACCATGCATGTGAACCTGCTAAAAAAGCTGTTCTTACAAGGAAGGAAGCATGTAAAGAGGTTGTGTTTGTTTTGTTTTGTTTTGTTTTTTTTTTAATTATGCATTCTTGTGCATTTGAGAGCAGGCCTGAACAAACTGTTTGAGACTTCTTTGAAGCAATGTGCTGCAAACAGCTCCTTGGAGCCTTGTTAGTTTGTTTGCTTGCTCATTAGGTTAAGAAAAGGTGGAGACTATCCCCTCTTGCTTAATGATTCATCTATCCTTCACTTCATCTCCATGTGTGCCCTTGGCATCTGTGGTTTATTATAGGTTAAATGCTTTGTGGGAGCTCCTTGTTTAAATTGGCAACCTGTTGCTGGCTGAATTAAAGCTGTGGGGGCCATGGAGTTGTTGAACACCTGTACAGGGGAACCAGTGCTGCTGTGCCTGAACTTGTTGGGGGAGAGCTGCAAAGACATTACTTGGGGTGACTGTGGATTTTAAATCTTGACAGTCTTAAACTATAATGGTTTCTGAACATGTGCCTTTATTATGGCAGTAGAAGCTATTTTTTCTTAGGCTGAAAAGAGCACGTCAACACCTGAAAACACATCTATAGGTGTAAACACTTCCATTTATATGCCATGACTGCTGTAGCATTTGGCCATTGGGATACTAGCAGTGCTTGGTAGCTATCAAAAGAGTTGCTGTGATTTTCTTTTTCTCGCTTGCTGAAATGAGCTTACTTTCACAATAAGTCAGTGAGCTAAATTTCCTTTGAATACTTCTTGCTCACAGGGAAGGAGGTGCATGAGCTCTCTTTCTAACCTGTTTCTATCATGTGATTTAATTACTGTTGTGGAATGTGTACACCAAGGAGAAGGATTATTTTTTCAGTCTCTAAAGGTAGCAGAGGGATGAAACAGCAAAGTAAATATTAAGGGAAATAAATTCCATGTAAAGGCAATTCAGAAGACTAGGGAATGGCATCTCAATGGATGTGGTGACTGCAAACTTGCTTGAAATATCTAAAATTAGGTGACTGCATTTGAGTAACAGTGGATTAAATTGATTTTATTCCCATATCTTCATAGGAATGTTTTTGCTTGTGGAAGGTTGGGGTAGGTGGAGGAATCAACAAAAGCTAAACTTCCTATGATTTTCACTTGTAATGGTTGATTTTAGTCAGCACTTAAATCAGCCTAAATACTACCAGACACAGTTAATACTGCTGTCCTAATTGGGAGGAGGAGGGAGGTGTTTTCTTTAAGTTTGACAATAATGCTTACATCTTGTACATTTCTAAAGTGCATGTATTTGTTTTACGTGTGCATGTGTAATAAACATATAATGTGACATTGCTCTTTCAATATTCAGGGCTTCAGAAAAATTTGTTCAGATCTGTATAAAGAGTACGAAGACAGCTACTTTGGCACAGAGGTCTTCAGTCAAATTGACCTCTGTGCCATGCGTAAGAAGAAGCAGCAATCTGGTTACTATTATTGTGAGTGTTCGATTAATGTGTGCTCCAGCAGTACAGAAGAGAGCAAAGAGCAAGAAATGCAGGCAGATGTGGCAGAAACCAGTGAAGACCTTCCAAACAGTGCTGCAGAGGCTGAAATAGGAGCAAGCACTGCAAGCTGTAAGCTTGCCTCAACAGTAGTAGCTGATGATAAACCACCTGAAAATATTGCTGAAGCTCTGATTGCAAGTAAAAAAACTGAAAATGAGATGGAGGGACAGCCTGAAGCTGCAGATGGGATTCTTCTTGCAGCTGGAGAGCTCTGCTCAGAGTCAGTACTTGGTCTATTGCCAGCAAGTTCAGATGCATTGAAGAGCATGGAAAAGGAACAAGAAAGTGCAGAGATAACAGATGGTAGCTTGCAGAAAACTGAAACAACTGAATATGCACCTGATGAGCCAACAAGTTCAGGATAAAGCGGTTGCAGTCATTTGTGAACTGAGCCCGTGCTTGGTGATGGTGGTGAAGGCCCACAGCCACAGTGGTGCTGAGATGGAGGGTGATAAACTCAAGTTTGGCACAAAAATGGTCTCTTTAGGAGACTGAAAATTCAAAGTAGAACAAAATATGATGGAAACATCACTGAATATTATGATGGTGAAATGAAACGAGAACCTATACTATAGCTGTGTGTATAATGTAGAACATATGTACTGTGAAGAAAAATGAACTCTGATTTACAGCATTAGGCCAGACCTGTTGCCAGACACCTCCGGTGCCCAAATACATGTTTCTACCTTTGCTGCACTTCTTCCTGCCCTGGGCCTGCAGCTCCAGCTTTGCTCCTTCCTTTGCCTGCCTGCTTTCCCCTCTCTGGGTAATGCCTAAAGACACCACTTCTGGCATAATCACTACAGCTGCTCTGACTTAAGGCTCCAAACTATAATTGCAATACAATCATTCACTGCATGTTGGTAAATGGTAGGTGATTTTAGTCGAACACGTATTTCACAAAAGTGTGTTTCGTTTGACTTGTATCTACTTAATGAGAAAATTATTTCACCTGACTTACAGAAATAATATTTTTGGAATTAAATGAGGTACAATACTAAATTTTATTTAGATAAAGGAAAGGAATCCATAATGAATTGGTTTTATGAAATGCCTTGAGGAAGAAATGAGGCACAACAAGCCTTTTTATAAACCAGGTATGTTGCAGCCTCGCATGTGTACGTGAGTTGGTGAGAAACGGCACAGAACAAAGAAGCGCTCACTGCTGGCCAGAAGTCTGGTCGCTGGGTTCGAAGCCTCCTCGCCGAGGGGAGGGTGAGCTGTGCCTCCCCGCGGAGCCTGCCCTCCCTGCGGCATAGGGATAGGGATAGGGATAGGGATAGGGGCGCTATTTTCCCTGTGGTGCCTCACGGCCGGGAGACCAGCAGATGGCGCTACGGGAAAAACAGCGGCGCCGGTGCAGGGCGTGAGGGGCTCGGGTAGGCGCTGGGAAGAGGTCTGTCTGCCTTTTCCTGCTCTAATTCCCCTTCGAAACGCAATATTTAGTGTTCTAGAAGCTCTAGCATTTCCTTGAAACGCGTGCCCTTCAAAAAAAGTGTGAGCAAGTAGCTTCCCCCCCCCCCAAAAAAAAAAAATACAGTGTAGCATTAAGTGCATAGCTTTTTGCTTTCCTGTGTGAGGCGGGCATGCACTCTCGAGCAGAGGGGCCAGGCCGCACTTTGTTAAATTAACACCAGGCTGTGTTAAAGCTGTTCAGCTTGTTACCAGGCTTTAGGAAAAAATCAAACTGTATTTGTGCTCTTTCCGCAGGAGGGGATAAAACCACCTCCCCCAGCCAGCCACTGTGCAGGAGGAAAGGGAAGGCCCTGCATTTAATGAACCCGCTTTGTGCTCAGCACTGGGGTCTGTGTCAGATCCCTTGTGCTGCAGAGCTTGGCAGAGTGTTTGTATTTTGTGCCACTCCACGGAGGTTGTGGACTTTCAAAGGGCTGTCCCCAAATGGTCTTCTAAATGCAAACTGGAGAGTGATTATTCTGGCTTTTCTGAGGTCTTCAAAATGCAGCTGAATTGCTCAGTGCTAGAAGACCTGAAGGTTAATTTGGGGGAGTAGTTAGGAGTGAGACCTCCACAGATCATCTCTATATCAGCACATTCTGCATGAATTTGTTTCTCAGAACAGTTCACTTTAAATACACAGTGAGGAAACTGGTTTGTAACAGCTTTTTAATTCAGAAAAGGATCAGCGCTGTTATTCATCCTAGGAATTTAAGTGGATTCAACGGCCTAGGACCAAGTATACTTTAAAACAAGCTGTATTTCTTTGTTTTGAAAATGTTAATTATCTTTTTATAGACAGATGGCACTGGAGTGTAGCAAATGTGTGGTGAACCTGCACTCAAAAACATGTTGGTTTTTAATGTGTGCAGGTTCCAATTAAGTTTAATTCTGGTTTAGGATTATTGTGATGATTGTAGGGTAATTAATTTCACTTATATTGAGAGTATAGTATACTTGTTTTGGTACATTAAGTTAAAATAAATACTTAAGATGTATCGTTGTGATTAATCTTGACAATTTAGAATACTGCTTAAAACAAAGTATCTACCAAATACAGTAACTAGCTCTTTAGTCTCTAATGATAAGCAAGCCAAAATTAGCTTCTATAATGCCATTTAGATAATAACAGTGTATTTTCAGCCTTATGATGGAGAACGTATAGTAAGTCTTGAATTTTGATGGTGCTCTTCTTTAGCTATGGGAATCCATGGTTTTGTTCCTTGTTTTTGTAGGGTTTTTATTCAAACTTGCTAAAATATGTTTGATAATTAGATATTTCTGATGTTAGTAGGGAAGGTGGGAGACAGTTTCTGAAGTGAAAATAACTTCATATTGCTGACAGCAGATTAATTGTCCTTTAAGATTACTGTAGGGAAATGACACTGCAGTATAGGTCTAGAAGTGGGTCTGATTCATTCTTTATGATTCCTATACATTTACTGTTCTGATTTTTTTTTTTTTTTTTTTTGTTTCGTGGTCTCTAACTTGCCTATTTTTTCCCTTTGAGTTATCTGCTTTGTCAGCGCTAGCAGTTTACATGGAAGACAAATACAGTCTGCTAATTTCTTCTAATTGACTTTAGTTTAATGTAACTTGAGGTAACAAAACAATGGTGCAACATTGGGGTGGGAGAAAACTTGCGTTAAATGTTACCTCCTGGTTGTGAGCTTTCTTTTTTATCTCTTTTGGAAAGAAATAAATGCTGAGCCCCACTGTAATCACGATTGCTTTCCAAGTAAGTTGAGAGGGGGCTTCAAAAAGAGCATCTCCCTGTTTCTTAGTTGGTTTTAATTTTATGTTTGTTAGACTAGCTATTCTAATAAATGGGATGCTAAAGCCAAAGGGGTGTTCTGTAAATACTGTATCCTGAATACTGTTACTGGTTGCTGTTAGGTACTAAGCATCAGATGGGCCAGTTCTTGCTTCTGGATGCTACATTTTCATGGGGGGAGGAGGGTGTAGATGCAACTGAGCAAGACCCCTGCATCTGTGGGTTAAGTTAAAATTCATATTATACTGGTTAGTCCAGCTGGCTTTCCCTTCCCATAGTCCTGCACTTCCTACACGTGCAGATATACATCTTTGATATACCTCTTTGTTTACCTACACTTAAGCTCAGGAAGATGCCAACCTCTTCTACTGAGAGCCGTCAGAAAGGTGGTGGCTTTAGGATGGAGCCCTACAGTCACTTGGCTGCAGGCATCTTAATTGCTTGATCCTTCAGCTAGGAGCAGGTAGTTCTAGGGATGAATAGCGATTTGACCTTCTTGGTCATTTCCATTTCATTTCCACGTGTGTATTCTGCTCTCATTAGCCATGGCTTCTGCCTTGGTAGTATGACACACAATAAAAGCCCTATCTTGTTTCTCTACTACAGGTGGAAGGGAATAATCCTTCAGTTCAAAATATTTACCAGAATTTGCTCTTGTTCCTCATAATCTCTGATTTAAAAGGAAAAAGACCCCATGAGAAATCCCCTACTTGACCTTGAAGCAGTTTCTTGCTCAGTCCCACAATCCTGCACTATCACCCTGACCCCCCACAGCTGAAGGACTTCAGTTGCTTAGCCAGGAGCGGGACTTGCTTAGGGCGCTCTTCAGTGTTGATGGGGTGAATCAGACTTAAGCTATGGATTTTTCCATAGAGTTTCTCCCATTTCTTTCTCAACATCATATTGCCAAGAAACTAAAAGCAGATGCAGGACCAGAAGACGTTGTTTTTGATGAGCATTCCTGTTCAAGAAGCCATCTGTCTGGTAATATCGAAACTCTGGTAAATTATTTTTTTTGGAAGTGGATATCCAGAGGTAAAGCCAGGAGGACACATCTGGGGGCCCATAAATCCTAAGCAACTTAATGTAATTGTATTTTACAGTTTTGTTTTCATAACCACTTCCAGATGGGCTTAAATCAAGGCACTGTACAGGCTTAACACCTCTGAACCTGGCTTCCTACCATGGGTTTTTGCAGCTGACCTGTGCAGACAAATCACGGAGCAAGTCTCATAAAGAGACTTTAAGAAGTCTACACATTCAGATCAGAGCATGTTTTCCACACTCATGGGAGAGAGATTAGATACTTTCTAAAACCCAAATTAGTTTAGGTATTGAATGTCCACCTTTTAAGGCTTTTTCTTTTCCATTCTGGAGATAGGTTTCTAATCTTACAATTAGAAAACTACTTTTTAAGTTCAGCTGAAAATATTCTGTCAACTGCTCTCAGAAGTGTTCAGTTTTTTCTTTCCAAGTTTCAAGATGTGGGACCTTTAAGTTTCTCATCTTAAATTTCAGTTCTTGGATCAGAGGTGGAATGGCAAATTGATTTTTTTTTTTTTTTTTGGCTTTTCATTGCTGATTTTTTTTTTTTTTTTGTGTGTGTGTGTTTCTTTTTGTTTGGTTGGTTTATTTTGTTTTTGTTTGGTTGTGGTTTTTTTTTTTTTAACTGGATGTACCACTTAAGTAATTTTGTCTTCAAAATGGAAATCCCAAGTAATTGCTGCCTGGCTGGTTTTTAGCATTTCAGCCTTCACTTTCTCAATGCAAAGAACAGAGGTGATCACCTGTATGTGATAGTAGTTTATAGACCTTTTTGTCAGAAATCCAGTATTTAGTATCTGCTGTTAGGTGTCTAGTTTGATGTTCGTGCTGAATAACAAATAAAATGTTGAATAGGCACATTTATTGAGTAAATGTGCCAGGGAGATGTGATTACACTGGGTTCCTAAGACACATGTAAAGTTTAGGGCAAGTTTGACTTGCCTCATTCCTAGCCAAAGAAGCTGATCAACTCTACTTGTGGATAGAGATCTGAAGTTGAAAGCCTGTTGAGGGTTTTCTGTGATAAATTCTCTTTCAGAAGAGAGCTAAGCTTTAAAGCTTTAAACACTGGTTGGTTCCTCAGTATTTTTCAGAATTAAGTTGGCAAGAGGTTGAATCCTGCTCAGGCTCCAGCTGAGACAGTGCTATCAGTGACACCGGGGTCCTCACTGATGCTGCACAATAGCAGCTGTTATTGATAATTGACTGAAATGGTGTTTGAAATAAATTTAACTGAGGATGTTTTACACATGTAAAAAAAAAAAAATTGGTTTTTTTTTTTTTTGGCTCCATATGCACTATTTTGATCTGAGCATGCTGGTTCTTTTATCTCTATGAAATCTATGGACTTGATTCTTGACTCTTATCCCAGGGGTATTATCTCCTTGTGTCTGGTGACCTGTGGGAAATACAGCCTGAGCAGGGACCGTAGCTGGCACACTGGGATGATGAGGTGGCTCCAGGAGACTCTGCAGCTCTGCTGGTGACAAGGTTTTCTTCTCCCAGGTTTAACTTTGTGGAAGAGGTCTTCCTGGTATTGACTGGCTTTACTGAAATCTGCTGAACAGCCTCTGAGGCTGATACTTGAAATGACTGTCTACTAATTCCACTCATAAAACGGCCAGAAATGATTATTTGAAGACAATATAATTTCATCCTGAAATAACTGGATGCCCTTA
The DNA here is from genome assembly GCF_037157495.1 of Lathamus discolor. Taxonomy (NCBI): domain Eukaryota; kingdom Metazoa; phylum Chordata; class Aves; order Psittaciformes; family Psittacidae; genus Lathamus; species Lathamus discolor. The sequence goes on along the minus strand of NC_088885.1, from coordinate 108,799,313 downwards.
CTAAGTAGATGGGATTTATATATATTTCTTTTTCAGGGTTGATAACGTTGCTATCAAAAAACCCATCAAAGCTTTCACTTGGCTTAAAAAAATAATTGTATTTTTAAGACATAATTCAGGGCATTTTGACTTCTTTTCTATGCTTAGGATTTATGGGTATTTTTAAGCTGCCTTTTTGCCTGTACAAGAAGAACTTGAAATGTGTAAGAAGTGATGGAAACCTACCTCGTAATTCTGTAAGTTCAAGCCTTGAGGAAAGCCATTCACCTGATAAGAGCTGGACACCCTCATGGTAGTGTTTTTTCTTACTTTTTTTTTTTAATTTCCCTCTCCATGTCTTAGCGTTCACTGAGGGCAAGAGCCAACCATCTATTCCTCGGTATACCTGCACACTTCATCTCTTGCCTTGCCCCGTGCTGCCACCATCTTGGCTGCAGGACTTGCAGTAACACTGTTCTGTTTTTTTAAGAGCATGAACTGACAGCCACTGCTTAACTAACCAATGTTTTTTTGCATAGAAACCAAGTAATAGTGCATGTGAAGGTGGTGCTTCAAATCATGTCTCCCTACTTCCTTTTTACACAGGAAATATGCTTACATAGTTAAAAATGTCTCTCAAAAATGAAAGTATGTTTCTTTTACCATTGCCAGAAGCAGGTCTTTGTAGAATCTTATCCTGGGTTCAGCTGTAACTGTTATTTTTCTCCTTCCTAGTAGCTGGTGAGTGCTGTGTTTCAGCTTCAGTCTGAGACCAATGCTGATAACATACTGATGTTTTTAGTTGTTGCTAAGTAATGCTTACCCTGATCAAAGACTTTTTGGTCTCATGATCTGCCAGTGAGGAGGGGCACAAGAAGCTGGGAGGAAAGAGAGACAGGACACCTGACCCAAAGTAGCCAAACGGGTATTCCATACCGCAGCACGTCATGCCCGGTATATAAACTGGGTGGAGTTACCCTGAAGGTACCGATCGTTGCAAAAGTCTGGCTGGGTATCTGTCAGTGGGTGGTGAGCAGTTGTATTGTGCATCACTTGTGTTTGTTGTTTTTAGTTTGATGGGTTATTTTTTCCTTTTTAGTTTTATATTCTCTCCCTTTGTTATTTCCCTTATCAATTAGGAAGAGGAGGAAGAGCAGTTTTATATTTTGCTTCAGCTACTGGACTGTTCTTTTCTCAACCTGTGGGGTTTACATTCTTTTGATTCTTCTCCCCATCCCACCGAGAGGTGGGGAGGGGAAGAGGGGGAGTGAGTGAGCAGCTGCATGGTTCTGAGTTACCAGCTGGGCTTAAACCATGACAAATCTGTAAAGCTTCTTCATTACTCCATCACTAGATCTTCCTTTAATACTGCCTTTTCCTACTGCCGTTTATTTTCTATGCTAATCCTGTTTTATTCTCCCTCCACTTCATTCATCTAGTTTGGCATGGGGTCCCACACCTCTGTCTTTTCCAGGATGCTTCTGTATCTGTGTTTCCCAGCTGTAACCCTTTGCTCCCTTTCTCTGGGTAGCGAGCACCCTGCAACAAAGATGATATTTGCTGCACCATGTTCTTTTTCTGTAGGATACTTTCATGACTTGACCTATTGCAGGAGGGCAGGATGCCAGTTATCACCCCTTTGAGCTGGTAAAGGCCCTGGTCTAGCTCACTTTGGCAGTTATTAGTCTGCTGCTTGTAAGCCCATTTTGCTCTGGTTTTCAGAGCCCCTGTTGCAGTAGGAGCACTGAGCTGTCACAAAGTCTCTGAGTGGCTATAATCCTACTCAGAATGATGGAGCAAGTGTAATGCTGACATACTGCAAATGGAAAGTGGAGACAGCACAAAATGGGATTGCAGCAAGTGTACCAATAAGCATGCATCTGGGTTTTGCAGAGCAGCACTTAGAACCAGCATCTACAAAGGATGGTGTAAGATCAGACAGAAAAGGCACAAGTGCTCCCTGTAGTACAAAAAACCAAAACTGTGGTACAACACATGGAGTAACATATGCAGATGACACAAAGAAGCAGCAGCAAAATGCAGGATTTGGTGTCATGGGCTGTCTTGTCTCAGGCTGGCTCCAACCTTAGATATGTAAACACAACAGCTGGTACTAATGTGTGTGTAATGAGGGTAGAGAAGGAGGAAATGATGGAGGGGGAGGGAATGTCTCTGCATTTTCCTGAGGGTGCTGGGCTCCTCTGCAGGGTGAGCTGAGTGATGCTGAGGCTGCTGCCACCAGTATTCCTGTTCCTCACTGAAGGACAGTCTCTGTAATGCTGCCTGCAATTGTAGGAAATGCTCCACCTGTCTCTAGAGGGGCAGCATCCATGCAGGATACAAGGATGAACCAGCCACAGTGGTGCTGAGCCCAAAAGCTCAGGACTTACACTAAGGATCTCTCCACCATGGAAAGCATTCCTGCCTTAACTTTGGCCCTTTTCCATGTGTCTGATGTATGACGTGGCACTGGTGAGTGGCAGGTTCAGTCTAACCTCCCATTTCAAATAGCTCTGATTACCATGCTTGTGCTTTTAAATCACTGCTGAGATGAGACCAGCTATTTCCTTATTACCTTCTCTCACTAGGAAACCTGTTTTACATTGAGTGCATATGTTACTGCATGTGTTGTACCACAATTTTGGTTTTCAGCATTTGGCTTGGTTCTTTGGGCAGTGTAGGTATTTTAGTTGTGCATAAACATGGTGATTTATAATATGTTATGTTGCTGCAGTATGCAGAATTGAGCACGTGTGACAATTGCTTACACTCTGTACTGTTACAGAGTTATTAATTTAAACAAATGCTGATTCAGTCATAGCCCTTAATACATGAGAAAAAGAGCAATTCTCATGACTCTTCCTGATAAAACATGACCTGCTAACACTCCTGTATTTTAAGATAGTAAAAACAGTGCATTAACCACTATTTCAGTCATGAAGACTAAATACTCCCTATTTTCATCGAACACAGACTTTTTAAGAGAAGGCTGCATACTGGATGTTGCACCCATTTCCTATGTGTAGTCTGCAATCTCGTGTGGTAGGGAAGAAAGCAAAAAAGATTAGGCAATCCAGCATCATAGTATGGAACATTTATCAGCATGTGTTTGAAATGGATCTATTACTTAGGGATGTCATGCAGACCACTTGAAGCTCCTGCTGACAGAAACCTCCTCCATCCCCTGCATTGCTACTTGTATTCCATTTAAAGAAGAGATATTTGAGGAACATCTAATGATATTTAGGTGTAATCTATTTTCTCTGCAATTTATAAACATTCCAACTGCTCAGAGGAATCTACAACAAATTTTTAAATAATTTGAATAATTTATACCTTAATTTTCTAATGTTTTGACATCTCAAATCTACCGAAGTATCTGGGAACTTCTGACCACTGGTGGGGTAAAAATTCCATTTCTAGCAAAGAGACTGAATTGTAAAATGGCAATTCTTAAGTAAAGGAACTATTGTTAATCCCAGTCTGATTTTTTTGTATCCCACCTAACCATTTCTCTAGGTTGGGATTAAATAAAATACTCGTGGTCTTTTTCTTTATCAGTTTTGCAGAAAAAAAAACCCATAGTTTTATCCTTTCTATGACAGAAGTTACCTAAAAATCTATTTGCCTGAATTGCCAGCAAGATTTATTTCCAACTGTAAACTAAAACAAGATATTCTACAGAACATTTTGGATACATACCTAATATGGCTTGCTGGAAAACATTGCTATTGAGAAATCTGTTGCCTATATGAGAATTCAACCTGTTGGCAATCATTAGGCAGCATAAAATGCTCATTTGAGCAGGGGAGTGGACCAATTTGCCAGTGAAATGAAGACTATATTATCTTACTATTGCTTTACAAATGTAATTACTTTGAATGTGTCACTTTCCTTTGACTTTAGGCCCCTCAGCTCCCTTGGGCTCACCAGGCAGAGGCAGCTACACAGAATGGGTGCTTGTGCCAAGCCAGGAGGATACATCCACTGCAGCCTTGATGGGCTTTTGTGGTCCAGCTTCTCAGGAAGAGGACAGATGCATGGGAAAATAGCAAGGGAGTGAGGTGGTGGCTTATTTTGGTTGTTACACTAGATTCTCGTGTTTGAAGAAAGGAAAGCCTTTATTTCCCAGCTTCTGTCTGAGTAGGATGATGCTAACAGAGCTGCACAGGGCTCTTAGGCAGTCTGATGAGTTACAAGAAGTCAGCGCCAGCTATAGGTGGGAGCAGCTGAGTACTACTAACCACTGCTGGTGCAACTGCAGTTATTTGTGATTCCTCTTTGTCCACATTTGACAATCCAAAACTGCAAGGATAAGTAAAACAGATTTCAGTGACTTGTTGTTTTCCTTTGCCTGCTATCTTGAATAGTGCCTTCTTGGTGAACACTAGTGATGATGCAACCTGCAATCTTGTTGGCTTATTTTGCTCTTTAAGTAACTCCTGCGGCTCAGTAGGTGCCATGCTGGCAGCTCACTTATCAACTGGTGATGGCTACAAACTGCTGACCTTCCTTACCTCATCACATGCCACTTTCCTTCTCCCAGATTGCTAACCTGCAAGCATGGACCACCCAGAGGGCCACGGAGGTATAGCACTGCTGCAACCCTTGTTTCGGTGCTGCTGTTCCTCCAGAGGCTGTACATGTTGCAAAGACAGGCACAAGGACAAGAACTGCCCTGTTTGCATTTTCAAGCACCATAGCAGTCTGCAGTATTAATTAAGTTAGCAGTGACAGCAGACAGATTTAAGCTTCCAAAACCCAAGGAGCTGCTACTATCATCACCTTATGCAGTGTTACCACAATAAACTAGTAAACAATGTCAGGCTTGACTTGCTCTCATTTTAAGTTCCTCATTTGAAATGGAATGGCATCAGCTGCCTAATATCATTTGTGTCCTTAAATATTCTGCAGGGATGTCTTCCGAAAGCCTTATGTTTTTTCAAAGTTATTTCCTGTAATATTGTGCGTGATGAGTCTGAAAGACGGGGAAGTAGTCAGTACTTCAGTGCTTTGCATACAGAAAGAGGCTCTGTTAAAGATAAGGGATGGATCTCCTGTTGCAGGACAAGCATTCAAGGCTCTGTTCCACTTCAGGCTCCTTGTGTGGTTTGGAAATATCACTTACAGGCAGGTATTTTTATGCTGTCATAATTGCATATTGGTGCCTATATTCTTCCCCTTAAAAAAAAAAAAAATCTGGTGTGTGCACAGATTTGGCTGTATTTCTGTGCCTTGTTTTCACAAAGGAAGATGGTCATGCTTTGTACCCAAGGCATGTTGGAAAGAAATACATTAAGGACTGTGAGGTTATCTGATGCTATATTAATAGGCACTGTATAAGCATTTTAAATAATAGGTTGTATTAGGCACTGAGACCAACCTTGTTTCTTTAAAATGAGTTTTGATTGTAAAGTCAGTGAAGTAAAAACACACTGTATCCCTCACCTGCTCCTTCACAAATGGCTGATTTAGTTTATGGCAACAAAATGAGAGCTGTACAGCGTGGCCTCAGCCTCCTTCCAGGCAGATTGAGAAGGATGTGGCAGCCATGTGTCAGATCTTACCAGCTGCAATGAAAAAGGAGCAGTCCTGGGTTATGTGATGACATTGTACCATCTTATGCAACAGTGGGTACTGCAACTCTTATCCTTTACAGTCTGCAGAGCATAAAAAAAACTTGTCTCAATATATTTAGGTATTTCAGTAAATATTATGATGGTTCTTCTAATTGTTTGGCAATAACTGTACCCTGTCCTTGTTGGTTATGTTTTCTTTCATGTTAGCATTCATTTAAACCTTTCTGAAAATAATATGTTAATCACTTGAACACTGAACATTCACTTTTTACTTGTCATTTTTTACTTCAGCTGTGAAATTTATCATGGAAGGGGCTGCTTCCCTAAAGCCAAACAATCTTCCTATTTCTGTTTTCCAGTCCTTACCAGAACCAAATTTGTCATGGGGACAAGGGGGAAATGAAAAAAGTAATGCTCAAAATCTTAGACTGAAACTGCTTTCTACAGAGGAAGATGAAGGAAACCTCTGAGTTTTTAATAGTGATTTTGACTGTTGTTTAGTTTGCGTTCCTATTGATACTGTCACCAAGCAAACTTTGTCTCATTGCAGTATAATTTAAAAATAATAACAATGGAGAGGAACACTTTAAAAGTAGTATTGTGGCTCCGTTGCCCCTAATTAAAATATAGATAAAAGACTGGTGGATAAACACAAGCCATGCTTCTCCAGTTCCTGAGTTGTTCCCCCCCCCCCCCCCCCCAAACTATATTATTAAGATTTTAATTGTTGGCTACCACTGAGCACTTGTATTTTGTGTGGGTTTTGTGTAGCAAGGTCTGATTTCTGCCTGGGTTATGGCCAGAGTTTGGTTGTTGCTCTGTTTTCTTGCATCCCTTCTTTTCCCCTCTTTTGGCATGTAGAGAGAAATTTGGGGACTGAAATATGTTAAAGAGGCAAAGCATCTTAGTAATTCTTACTTGTCACTATAAATACAGTCCTGTGTTACTGCATCCACATAAATGCATTCTTGTTTAGACAGGAAAAACAAGTGTTAACAAAAGGTATTCCTCCTACTGAAATCCGATCAGCTTTATCGTTATGCCATCTGTTACTTCTAATAAAAATTATTGTTTAATTGAAGTCATGTTGCTACTTCTGTGTAAACCATTTTAGCTGTTATGGAAATCTATGTTCTATCTACCTCAGAGTGCAGGCTTACAACTGTGTTAACAGTTACCTAATTTGGTGTTTGTATGTGCATTACTACTCACTGTTGGACAGCATCAGTTCTTGAAAAGACTGTTAAAAACGTATCTAAGCAATACAGGGTAATAAATCCGGGCTGTGGCATTTTGTAGTAGATCAGCTGATGTGTCAGCAGTTGGAGAGTCTGATAAATCAGTTCAGCCAAGTGAACCAGGTTAATACAAGGATTTAAAATACTTTGCTAACCAGCAAAACCTGAGCCAGAACTGTGTTACAGTATGGTCACATTAGCAGCTTCACCAGAGTCCTGAGGATTTTGTAATAAACAGCAGCATGACTGAGATGCTATTAGGGCATTTGCCTGTGTCCTCAGACTGGTCTAAGCAGTGTCTCATATGATCAGATGCAGTCTTCTATGTAGTGATGGGTATATTCTGAGGGTTCAGACAGAAACTAACTTTTCCTCTGGAAATTTTATATAAGTATCATAGCACTTCTATGCTAAAAAAAAACAACAAAACAAAACACATTTCTGGACCAAAATCTGGTTTTGTCCATAGCAAAACTTTATGCCTAGGTATTAGCATATCTTCAGGGATATAATTTTTAAATGGGGGGAACCTAATGACTAGTTCTTAATACATATTTTGTGTGGGAGCACATCTCTTTCTGCAACAGGCAGGCGGGTGGATACTGGCAACTAGAGGCAGCTTCTTGGCTCTTGACAAGGACTGTCAAGAAGTATTTGATGGTGAGACGCTCGGGATGAAGGTTTTAAGCAAGAGACTATATTAGAGAAAAAAGCATAAGCCTGTGACAGGATGGGTAGATGATAGCCAAGAGGCAGCCTGGCAGTGCTGAGCAGCAGTGAGGGCCAGCTCGGAGAAACTCAAGAACAGGTCAAGGCAGGAACCCTAACCCTCCCATCACCTGCTGGTATCACCAGGAGAGCCCCAGCTCCTCACCAGCCACTGTGTTTCTCTCCAGGGCTAACCTTACTAACAATAGTCATGGCTTATGCACAGGAGTTGAATTCCTCAGCCATTTTCCAACATGTGTGTGTTAAACTTGCCACTCTTGAATTTTAAACAAAAGGTTTTGACTCAAACTCCATAGCCACATAAATAGCTCAACAAATAATTTTAATTGATAAAATTGGAGAAAAAAAAAAAGAGCTTTTTATTTTTGTAACTTGTAAACAGAGAGAGGCAGCTTTCTCTGCTTATTAATCTATATGTTACAAATCATTGCTGTTATTAAAAATCCAGCTTGACTGATGAAAATTCATGTTTCACACCTTTTTGGCAACACAGGAGCAAGCTGTTCAGCTGAATTCAGAATTACTGGGCTGCTTTGTTTTAAATCAATCTAAGGAGTACCCAGAGGCTTTCTTAAAGTTGTTTTGTTTCAGAGTGCACTATAGTTTCAAATGCCTAAAGAAATATTTACAAAGACTATATAAAAAAGTGCTGTCCCCTTCAGAATAAAACAACCCCCTGCCACATCTTCAGAAGGACCCCCTGGTCCAATAAGTAGCCCTATGACTCACCTCTTCCCTTGCATCGCCATGAAGGGTTTTCACATGGAAAAATAACAGGGTGTCTTCAGCTGTGTCAGTAACCACCGTCAGCACCAGCTAATGCTGCTCAGATACATCTTGTAAATGTTCCTGGAAGTCACAAGAGAAGGAGCAGAAGCGCAGGGCCACTTCCTGTGGGGAACTGAAAGGAAAGACCCGTGCAAATGCCAGCACTAGCGGAGCTGCCTGCTTGCCACTTCACATGGTGCCTAATCCAGCCTATGCCAATCCAGGCAGTTTTACAATGTACTTTTGCCAGCTAGCAGTTTGATAGCAAAATACGTCACACTGATGTTCGTATTGTCAATGCACTGGTTGCCACTGATGGGAGGAATGAGATTGCCACCCGAATGTCTCTGTTGCTCGAGAGAATAAGCACTTTCTAATTCTCCAGTTTTGAGACTCTAACATGGCAAATTGTTTATTTTTTTCTATTCTTTTAGATTAGCTTTATTTAATAAAGGCTTTTTGCTGCATTACTAATCCAGCAATTGCATTTAGGAATCGTTATATTCCATTTTGCTATGTACTGTAATGTAGGTAGTTAAGTATGTATTTTATAAGCATTTTAAAACTTGAAAACGTAAGAAAAAAAAATTAATTGCAACAGACTCTTGCCTGCCTACATACTGTATTTGTTTAATGTCGATTTCCCTTCCCATAGTAGTGAAATGCCACATCCATATTTAAAATCTGAAGTATTGACAAAATCTTCTGAGCACACAAAGCTGTTTTGGCAAAATAAAAGAGTGCCTGCCGTGCTGCAGCTAGAAAAATGAAACAGCTCGTCAATTCACCAAAAATCTGCCTACAGACAAGGCGTTCTCCAGCCTTCGGGAAACCTGATGCTTTGCTCACGCAGGAAGAAATCCTCACCACGCTGAAGTCGGTGAGAAACCTCCGCTGATTTTAGCAGGGCCAACTGCTATGAGATTGACAAGGCTATTATTATGCCTTAAAATTAAACTTATGCACATGCATTCGCAAATAGGAACCATAACAGCAGAAAGGCTTAATGCAACAGTTATCAGGGAAGTGAAAAATTCAGAAAGAATATGCTGCATCTTGAGATTAATGTGTTACAAAAAATTTAATTTTAATAGAAGGTCAAACCTCTTGATTTTTTTTTTCTTAGCGTGTCAAAATCTCACATTTCTTCAGCTGTCACAGAACACTGTTAGAAACGAAGACAATTTTCTGATTGAAGTGTGGTTTCTCAGAGACTGAACCAGTATTTATTTTGAAATATCTCCTAAATTATTAATTACCCACTTAAAAGCATAAGCAAACATTTGGCCTTGTAGCATCTCTATAATCTTTCACAATAGAAAACCACAAGACTTCTATGTACTTACTTACCAAAATAAAGGATTTTTTTGTGTGTGTGTGTATGTGTGGCAGTTTTGTTTGTAAATGTTTTATTAAAAAAAAATCTTTTAATGCTATTAGTCAATACATGTGTAATAATACTTAATAAAGTATCACATAGTAATAGGTATTTTGGATTCAGGAATGCAGTGGTTTTAACTAAATCATCAGAGCTCTGTTCTGTTCCAGTCTCTTCTGAATTGTCTTTTTTTCCCCAGAATTTAAACAAACTCATTCTTTGTCAAGGTGCGTCATCCTTAAGGCCTTGCAAACTTTTTAGTGATTGAACCAAAACAAAGAGAGAGCTCATCTTTCTTGATGTGAAGACCACGCTGCTCTTGAGCTTAAAAAGATGCCTGCAGTTTTCAAGCAGTTAGTGGCAAATCAGCAAGAAAGAAATCAGAGGAGAAGGGGCACTTGGAAATCAAAACAGTAAAGTGCACAGGTACACTGTCTGAAATTGTATTAATCTGATCCAAAGAACTTGCTGGACAGTGGATATTTAATACAATTTGGCTTGCATGAAATATACAATCACGATCAGACAGAAAGGATTTTCTTTTTCTTCCTGAAGTCATCTACAGGCTATATGGAATTCAATTTTCAAGGGTAACATACAGCAGCTCTTTGGATATTGATTGGTTTCCTAAGTCAACAAGGAGATGGAGAAGGGGGGGAAGGTGTGGAGGGTTGCAAGGTGTCCTTGTGCCTTCTCTGTTTTTTTTAGATGCCGGTACTCTCCAGTTCCCCGTCCTCCAGCCTTAATGCAGCATGCGACCTAGAAATCATAAACAGTTTCTCTTTATTTGTGTACTGTCTTTGAGTTTGCTGGGATTGCTTCGCTGTTTGCTCTCTGCTGGTAGCCTTGAGGGGGTCTGTCTTCTCAGGTGGGTCCTCCTCACAGTCCTGGATTTTACTGGCTGAGGTGTTGGCAACTGACTCCAAGGAGGTGCCTGCCTCCTCCAGGTGGCTGTAGCCCTTATTGCTGCTGGAAGGCTCAGACTGGGAGCTCTGGGAGTCCGTCCTGATGATGGCAGGAGAGGATGAGGGGGGCGACTCCCCCAGATCAAGAGATTTGGAGTAGCTAGAAGATGCCTTTACCAAGAGGCTAGAGTCCAGGTCCCTGCTGACAGCTGGGGACCGAGGTGGCTCTGGGGAAAGGGGACACCTGGTATCGGGCAAGCAGCTGGTGCTCTGCCGCCTGAGAACCAGCTTGTGCCTCCTCATCCCACAGCCTCCCTTGATGTGACTGCTGTTGAGGTCAGTCAGGCTCAGTTCAAACTCCCCCCGTGGTATCTCCCGGGCTCCCCTCTCACCAGGGGGCCTCCGCCATCCTCCCCCTCTGCTGCTTGGCGCCAAGGGCAAGAGGGCAAAAGCACTCAGTGAAGAGCTGACAATGGAGCTGGCTGTGCTGCACCGGCCCCAGCTCTCTGGTGGGCTGCAGGGTGGGCTAGTGACAGTGTGGGCAGCAAGGTCAGTGTGCTCCTGGTAGATGCTGTACACAGCCTCGGCCAGGCTGGGCGGCTGTGGTGGGGTGCAGAAAGAGGAACGCCGTGGTGAGGATGCCAGGTCTGGTGGGGAAAGCGAGACAGCCAGCCCCGGTGGCCAGGAGCTCTTGGCCAGCATGGCCGCAGCACCCAGGCCTTCACCGCCAGGCTTTAGCTCCAGACTCCGGGACTGCACATAGTTGACAAAGCCATTGAGAGGGGCTGAGGCCAGGGTGCCTCCCTCCTTGGTCCGCAGGCTATGGGCATCAATGACAGTGGAGTAAAGGTCACGCAGGTTGATGATCTTAGTCTTCTTGTCGCGGTTCTCATGCAATACTGCATTGGCGCAGATGAACAGGAAGATGCCGATACCCATGATGAGGGGGCCTAGCACCTTCAGCTTGTCTGAATGCAAGTAGCTTGAGAAAAGACGGAAAAGGAAACCCACTGAGGCCTGGGGGGACAAGGAGGTGGGGGGAGACTGTGGGGACCTCCAGGTGGTAGCAGTGGTGGAGGTGTTGGTTCTTGGAGATGACTCTGGATGGTCTCCTGCTTGTGCCCCTTCCTGGCTCCGGGAGCGGTTCTTGGGGGCGCCACCTTGTGGCACCAGGTGCCGGCCTCCGCCGAAGCTGCCTTCTCTGTACACCTGGCTGGGCTTCGGCCAGTAGCCCACCACAGCCAAGGCAATGCCCACCAGCAGAACCAGGATGCCACAGAGGGCAATGAGCCCCGAGAGGGAGCACAGCTTGAGCTTGCCTTTCACCACCACCACATCGTTCTTTCGCTTCTTTTTGGCCTTGCGTTTGCGCTTGGGTACTTGGCTTTGGGGTCGCAAGGGGTCCTGTTTCCTAGCTGAGATCCTCAGGAGGCCTCCAGTGGCGATCATGGCTGGCTACCCAGAGCACTGCTCCCTATGGCCACTCCAGCTCCTGCAGTGAAAAGGAGAAGAGAAAACAGTGAGGACCAGGGGCAGATGTACTGTACAAAAGGTGTTTTTTCTGTTCCTCATTCAAACTCCTGCTAATTAAAACTCTCAACAAGCAGGACAGGAGTTGACACAAATAGGCTGATCTCCCTTGCCCACACAGCTCTGGTGTGTGAGGACTGACAGCATCAAATCAGTGATGTGCCCCAATACACTCTTGCCAAAAAGCTACTTAATTTATTTACACTCTGGGTAAATGACAGAAGTAGTATCTGCCGAAAGCTGGTCTCAGAAGGAGCTTGCAAAGCACTGGAGCTCAGAGCATGCTGTGTCCCACTCCCTAGCAAGGTCTGGGGTTACACTGTACACTGCAGCTAGTGGTGTCATGCAGGTTGTGAGAGCATGGAGGAAATAAAAGCAAGAAGGCAGCATGTTTGATCTACAGATACCATTTGTTTCATTACATGACTTACATATTACTGGGGGGAGGGTTAATACATTACTTGCCTGTCTCAAATGAGTGGGAAAGTCACACGGGAAACATCTGTACACTGGAAAGTGGTGCCCTGAGAAAGTTTCTTCCTAGCCACATTGATCTGCAATATTACAGAAATCCATCTCCTGCCTGCAGTCCAGAGGCATCCCTGGTTTGGGAACATGTGCGAAGCTCCAGGTAACAGTTATGTAACGGTGGCGAATTCCCCGCCCCCAGAAAGGGGAGATGGTGGCTGACAGGTAAGAGATGGCACGTCAAATCTTATTAAAGGCAGAATGAACCCTTTCGAGTCACCCGGGGAACAGACAATGACCGCCTGGAGGAAACTGGCAGGGGGCTAAACGTTCAGTACTCATGGCTTTTGTTCTGCCAGACCATCAAAAGTCAGCTCTCAGTTCCAATGATCCCAGCTACAAAACACAGCGTGTAGGAGCAATTCCTGCACTGTTGCAGTTCTTTTTGGAAGATATCCCTTCATGCTACCGCGGAGCAGGATCGCCTTTCCACTTTCCCTTTCTGAGTGTCCCATTATTTTTTCTTTGAAGGAGCAAACGACGACAGCACCGAATATAACACGATTACAAAGTTCAATTAATTGCACTGAAAGTCGATTAAGAAAGCACCTAAAAAAAAAAAAAAAAAGAACTTGCCTCCCTTTTCCCTCACAGCTTCTAAATCTCATTTCTTTTCTATTCCATTCCCAGATTCGCCATGTATGCGGTAATTTCGTGTCCCATTTACTCCATTTGTATTTTCCCCCGGAAAAAGAAGGGTTTGTCAGAGGGGACATTGTTAAATTACTCTCCGAGGTACTGCACGCTCAAAACAAAGAGCAGAGACTTGCTTCTCCTTCCTATCACTGAACTATTTATTGAATTTTTAAAAACGCACAAACCCACAGAACATTTTTTGTTGACGCAAAAGTGTAATTATCGGGGCACCCTTTGTTTTAATTGCCGGTTCGCTGGTCTCATTCCTTCTGCTGCCCCACTAGCCAGCAGCCCGTCTCCTCTACCACGGCGAAGGGAGACGGTGATCAGCTCCGAGGCGTCTTCCTAGTCCGGCATCGCCTGGCACTTAGTTCTGGCGATGGAGAGCGCGGAGCTGGGCACGGGAAGGAGGGCACCGCCGGACAGCCGGCCATTGCCACTGACCGCAACGCAGAGAAGCAGCCCGGGGTTCGCAGCAGGGGCTGCAGCCACCTTTCGCACGAATCGACCGCGACCTCCCACTAGCAACCCCCCGCCGGCGGCTTCTTCGGCGAGCCCTCAGGCACTACCCGGACCTTGCTCGGTAAAGACCAGATACAGTTTTACCAGTATTAACAGGATTCGGTTTAATCCCTCCCAGACGGGGCTGGCCGGGCTCCGCTGCCGGGGCACCGGCCGAAACGCGCCCGGGCACCAGAGCGAGGGCGCCCGCCGGGGGCTGCCGCTGGCTCTCCGGGGCTGGCCTCGCAGCTCCCCGCTGTCGGGGCAGGGCGGCGAGTCCCGCAGGGCGGCAGCCCCAGCCGCCCCCACCACACCCCCGGGGCGCCGGTCGGGGGTCGCGGGCGAACAGAGCCGCCGCGCAAGATGGCAGCGTCGGGGGTACGCGGTCACTTACCGAGGAGGGCCGGGGAGAAGTCCGCTCGGGAAGCGGCCGAGCCGCCGCGGGGAAGAAACTTTCCAGCCCGAGCGGGCATCCCCGCGCGGCGCCCGCCCCGCCGCGGCCGCTGCCGCCTCGCCGCCCCTCACGGCCCCGGGCGGGCGGGCGGCGGGGCTGGGCCGAGGGCTAGACGCCCCGTCGGCCCCGCCGCCGCTGGCCGCCTCAGGGAGCTCCGCGGGAGCGCTAACCCCTCGCCATACCGCATCCTTCCCGCCGAGGGGCCGCCCCCCGGCAGCGCGCACCCGCCAGCCCCGCTGCCTCTGCCGGTGCCGCCGCTGCGGGCGGTGCGCGGCTGCCGCGGCTGCGGCCGGACTCGGCGCCGTTGCTAGGAGACGGGAGCCGTGACACAGGGAAATTGCGGCAGGATGGCCGCGGCCGCCTCCCCCCGCCAACGCCACCTGCGCACCTGCGCCCGCCCGACACCGCCCCGCCCCGCCCCGCGGCGGCACCGCCCTCCCAGGCACCGCCCCTCACGGCCTCACCTCGCCCCGCCATGTTGTGCGTGCTGGGCGCGGCCGTGCCCTGCCCCGGCGCACTGTGCTCGCTGACCTTTTACTTTCCGCCGTCTGACAAGTGACTGGCCGCGGGCGAGGTGCGGCCTCTCTAACCCCCCCTTCCTCCCCGACTCCCTCAATCCATCCCAGGGCTCACATCTAGGAGCTCAGTAGCGGGATGGTGGGAAGACCCTCCACCTCCTTTCCACCAGTGTCAGTGATGTCTCATCACGTTCAGGCGCAGCCACCCCGCCTTTGGCTGTTTCCCTCCAAGTCCGCAGGAATTCCGAGGAACAAAGCCAAGAAGCAGGTGAAAAGGTCAAAAAAAAGGGCGAAAGTAGAAAGTGGCAGCCGACATAACGTCAGTGGTGCCACCCAGGATCTCTTGTTTTCAGCAGAAAATGGGAAACACTGCTCTCTTCTGAGCTGCTTTGTGAAAACTGATGAAATTATCACCTAAGTGAGATATAATCTAGCATGTCCTATCACACTGGCTCTCTTATTCATGAGAGGAGATTACTGCTGTTTGCTCTAGTCAAGTCTTGTCAGAGGTCCATCGTGAGCTAGAAAGGCAAATCTCTGGCAGGTATCTCGGTAAATAGAGAAAACTCAGCCTGTGGCTTGGGTTTCCTCCTAATGTACATTGCGTGTTTTTTGGGGGGTGGGTGGACAGAACCTGTCATTTTATGCAGTGGTCATAGATGCCTCTTGAAGCCAGAGTGTGACCTAGCATGGCCAAAGCAGCTCTCTTCCTCTGCTGGACCTCTCTTGGGAAGGCTATGCTGTGTGTAAAGCAGTTTGCCAGAAACTAAGTGTCAATAAAGAGAACATTTATAGTGTTGAACTGTTTTTAAAAATAAAGAATCCAGCGCGGGCTGGGAAAATTGTCAGAGAGATTATGCATAATTGGTTAAATTTTATATATTCCAGCCTCAACAATGCTGCGATTCCGTTTCTTTCACCAGCGCCTGGTTTGAGAGCAAACAAATCCTAAAGCTGCACATATGCATTTTAATGTCATTTGCAGTTTGTCTCGGCAAAATCACTTCGGACACATTTCTTTTACTACAAATATAACTTGTGGTTATGCAACAGGCTTGGAATTCAAGATTTATTATTTAACAACTTCTTTTAAAAGTGTGCTTTGAATGGTCTTGATGAACCCGAGTCTTCTGACATTCAGTAATCTGCTTTGTGTTCAGCCCAGACTTCAGAGAAAAACAAACATACCACATCTGTTTCCACTGGAGACCTGTATCACATCAATAATGCAGCATCACCAGACTCTCCCTAAAAGGCTCCTGTGTTAGAGAAGAACTAAAATGATTTTTTTTTTTTTAAAGGGCAAAGAGCTCTTTTCCCTCTCTGAGTCATATTTTCTATTTCTGTCAAACTAAACCATTCTATTTAGCTATCTTTTTATACAACAGCCTTTCCAGATTTTCACTGCTAAAGTTTTGAGTGATTAGGCTATTATCACATTCATAGTTTTCAAATTACTCTTAGCCAAATGTGTTGTAGGTGAGGCCAAACCCTGGAAGATAAGAAATATGTTCTTGGACGAAAAGCTGCTGAAGGTGTTGTTCCGCAGTAGCTAGCAGTGCAATCTTCATTTGCTTTATGTGGTAAGGACCAGTTGTACAATGTCAAGCTGAGTCCCTCAGAACAAGTTACCTTGCCAAGTTGCAATATCCTTACTTATACCACAGATTATTAGTCTTGTTTGACAAATGCATTGGGAGCTTTAGTGAAACATTTATTTTATTTTTAGTTTATACAGATTTTTGTGTCCCCAGAAGTGGAATGACTGCAAAAGGCATCTCTCCTATTGTTCTGGTTTACTGATTGTCTGAGTTAATTTGTAACTGTCTGTGTTTGCATTGACTCGGGAGGCTCAGTTCCTGCTTTGTTTGTGTAACTTTCTGCATGATGCTGTACATTCATCATTAAACTGTAGTGAACATAAATAATAATTAGGAAATCCAAAGAGCTTATTGGACCTGGGTTTTCTTTCTCCTTTCTCCTTTCTGCTTTCTCATCCCCTTTTCCATTTCCCTTTCCCGTCCCTTCTCCCCTTCTCCCCGCTTTTCCCATTCTGCTCTCCCTCTCCCTCTCCCTCTTCCTCTTCCTCTCCTTCTCCCTCTCCCTCTCCCTCTCCCTCTCTCTCCCTCTCTCCTTTTCTCCCTCTCTCCCTCTTGTTTATCTATATAAAAATCACTGTTTTTTAAGACTGTCCTTGCTTTTTTTAGGTTGTTTGAGCATAAGATGGTAACCTTGATGTGGTCCTTCCTGGGGCATGCTTCAGTACAACAATGCCATCAATTTTAGTATACCCACTTCAGTAGGTTCCACCCCAGGCTGGCTCTGGGTATGTCAGCTCTAATCCAGGAGATGTGTAGCCAGGTTAATACATCTCAGCCCTCAGCAGGCCCAAGGTCCAAAACCAATTCAAAGGACAGCTTAAAGTACTTGGTGTAGTTATCTGAAATACTGTAGCATCTATGGGGTTCCAGCCAAGGACCTGCAGTTCTTAGAGCAGAGACCATGCAAAACAAAACCAGAGAGAAGGCCCTTACTCAACATGCTTGCAATCTGAGCACAAAATTAAACGAAAGGATAAATATGAAAAGGATTCTTAGGAGTAGTTAATACTAGTAGTTAAGCATAAGAGAGAAATGTTTTGCACAGGCTTCAGACTTTTCCCAGTGATTTATCTTTGCAGTTTCTTAAACACAGAGTAACAGAAGTATCAGAGTCCTTGCCATCTTAACCTGTATCTTGCTAGCAGAATGGCTTTCAGTCGTAAGAGTGGCTCTAGACTGAAAGCCCATTTTAATTGTAGCTTATTTAGCAATTTTTAATTAGGTAATTTATTGCATTAGTAAAAATAAAAGCTGATGTACATCTTGTACATATGCTTCACAGTATGTTGTGCTATATGCCAAGGTTTCCTGAGTCTTTATTGCTGGAATTCATAGCTTCATCTTATTCAATAGCTAGGAAAGCTGTAAGTACTTCACTCCCACTCTGGCTGTTGGTCTCAGAGTAAGTGTTTGCTTTGTCTTACCTTAGCCCTGTATACTTTGTTTGTTTGTTAGTTTGTTTCCCATTGCAGGAGAGATACTGATATGATTAGTGGTGGAGACTCTGGTATGATTAATGGTGGTTTGATAACCAATGCAGAGGGAAAGAGCAGCACTGGGAATGAACAATGAGAAATCATCCTCGCTGAGAAAAATATATGTTTGAAATCCTTACAGGCCTACATCAAACACAGCAAATCCTCATTGTATATTAGATTCATCTGTCTTATTTGATATGTGGTAGAATCAGAAGCAACTTTTCTTTTCATTGTGTAGCAAGCCTGAGTCTAGATAATCCACTGAGAGCGAATAGCAATTTGCATGTCTGCTCTTCTTTCAAAATTAATTATAGCAGAGATACACATTGCTGGAAACATTTACCCGGGCGAAGAAAATACACAGACATGAAATCTGGTGATCGTAAGGTAAAAAGAATGAATACGTGAAAATTAATAAGGTTTTTCACACAAAAAACCCTGAAACAAACAAAAGAAAGAAAGAAGGAAGTACTAGTTTATCTCACTTCAGTTCTTACTGACATTCATAGGATCACAGAATCATAGAATAGTTAGGGTTGGAAAGGACCTTAAGATCATCTAGTTCCAACTCCCCTGCCATGGGCAGGGACATCTCACACTAAACCATGTCACCCAGGGCTCTGTCCAACCTGGCCTTGAACACCACCAGGGATGGAGCATTCACAACTTCCCTGGGCAACCCACTCCACTGCCTCACCACCCTTAAAGTAAAGAACTTCTTCTTTATATCTGATCTAAACTTCCCCTGTTTAAGTTTCAACCCATTACACCGTGTCCTGTCACTACAGTCTGTAATGAAGAGTCCCTCCCCAGCATCCTTATAGCCCCACTTCAGATACTGGAAGGCTGCTATGAGGTCTCCATGCAGCCTTCTCTTCTCCAGGTTGAACAGCCCCAACTTTCTCAGCCTGTCTTCATACGGGAGGTGCTCCAGTCCCCTGATCATCCTTATGGCCCTCCTCTGGACTGGTTCCAACAGTTCCATGTCTTTTTTATGTTGAGGACACCAGAACTGCACACAGTACTCCACGTGAGGTCTCACAAGAGCAGAGTAGAGGGACAGGATCACCTCCTTTGACCTGCTGGTCACGCTCCTTTTGATGCAGCCCAGGATACGTTTGGCTTTCTGGGCTGCGAGTGCACACTGCTGGCTCATGTTCATTTTCTCATCGACCAGCACCCCCAAGTCCTTCTCTGCAGGCCTGCTCTAAAAAAGATTCTCTGAAAAGATTTCTGTTTTCAAGGCCTTAAGGCCACTTAGCACTTTATAAATATATATATATATATATTTATTTGGCATCTTGCAAAAGGCTTAAAATGAGAAAAGACTGCAAAATATTCTTGAGTCAGTTGTGACACTGCAGGAAATTTGTGATGGTTGCACCCTCAGGTTGTGAACTGTGCTCAGGGGCAGATGTCACTCAGTTGCTTTTAAATGTTCTGTGCATGACTTCTCATCTGGCTTAAAAAGAAGTAGGAAGCATTCAGCTGTGTTATTTGCCTTCACTTCTGATTTGTTGATACAAGACAACTGCAAATAACCGCAAAAAACAGTGTCTGTTACTTGTATGCACAAATCCACATAAAGGCTAATCAACAGCACTTCCCAAACTGTGTCTGGGAGGTAAGACCAGTGCAGCATTTTCCCCAAATCACTGCAATTAAATATTTTTTTAAATATCACTCCCCCTCTGCTTACCTCTACAATATAAGCTCTTTGAGATGGAGGTCATCTTAAAGCAACTGGACCCTAGCTGCAATGAGGTATCTGTGTACAACTGTTTCATGATTAGCACCTTCTTACTGTTTAAGCATTTTTGTTGTATATTTGACAGTCTACAGCAAATGATGAGAACAGCCCTGAGGAGAAAGACTTGGGGGTGATGAGAAGCTCAGCATGACCCATCAGTATGCATTTGCATCCCAGAAAGCCAACGGTATCCTGGGCTGCATGAAAAGAAGCATGGCCAGCAGGCTGAGAGAGGTGATTCTTCCCCTCTGCTCTCATGGGACTTCAGCTGGATCACTGTGTTCAGCTCTGGGGCTCCCAACACAAGAGGGATGTGGACCTGTTGGAGTGAGTCCAGAGGAGGCCACAAAGATGATCAAAGGTCTGGAGCACCTCTCCTAGGAAGACAGGCTGAGAGAGTTGGGCTTGTTCAACCTGAAGAAGGCTCCAGGTAGACCTTATAGCAGTCTCCCAGGACCTAAAGGGGGCCTATGAGAAATCTAGAAGGGGACTTTTTACGAGGGCATGTAGTTACTGGACAAGAGGGAAGGGCTTTAAACTGACGGAGGGTAGATTTGTATAGATCTTAGGAAGAAGTTTTTTACTGTGAGGGTGGTGAGACACTGGAATGGGTTGCCCAGAGAAGTTGTGGCTTCCCCATCCCTGGCAGTTTTCAAGGCTAGATGGGGTGGGGCTTTGAGCAACCTGATCTACTGGAAGGTGTCCCTGACCATGGCAGGGGGATTGGTACTAGATGATCTTTGGGGTCTGTTGCAACCCAAACAATTTCATGATTTTATGATGTGAAAGTATATTTTCTAAGATAAGTTCATAAAATGGCTTATTTTATCATGAAGCCTTAGAAATAGCATTTTGAATCAGTGAGACATCACTTCTCTATGAGAAATAATGACAAAGTATATTGGACAGAGGGCTGGAAAATGTTTTTATTGAAAGTGATATTAAAAGTACATTACTTGCATGCCAAAGCACTTGTTGTGGGAGGGGAACATTAGAATGCACCAATAACATATGGCTGTTGCTGTCTTTTTTTTTTTTTTCCTTCTAGGGCAGTAGGTGCTAGAGAGATTTTTAGCCTTGGTAATTTAAAATTGTAGATGTTCAAAAATAAACTTGATACCAGCATTTTTGCAACTCTGAGCAAAGGCTTTTCAGCAAGGAGAAAGATGCTCATGCCTTCTATCTGCACTGCTCATTGCAAGTTCTGACATCAGAGCATTCTAGCAATAGGAAAACAGCTCAGCTGAGAAGTGGTCAAGGATGAATGGTGAGCAATTTGCCTCATCCACATGGGGATAGGACATCCACGAAGTGGAGTCAGTCCACTCGGACCATGAGCTGTATTAGTCATCCACAAGGAACCACCGTCAAAAAGAGCTGATATAGTCATCAGATATTCTACAGTTTTAATGGTACCTAATGTTTCCCTGGGTTTCATTGGGATGCACCTGCTGCTTCCCAGCATACCCTCAGGCTGCTGGGGAGCAGGGCTATCTTTTCATTATACAAAATACATAATGCTTGCGTTAGTTGGGGAAATTCCTGACCTGTTTGGTGAGACACTGGAACAATGCAGTCAAACATAATCACGCTTAATAAGATGATTTGCAACAATCTGCATGAAAGCACAATCCATCGGTCAGGAGAATAAAACAATGATTGCATCCTTCCTTTTTAACAGACGGGTTTTCTCAGACCAGCACTCAGTGCATTCTTGCATACTCATGCACTTCGATAGGTGTCTTTGCCCTACATTATTAAAGGATTAACTTAGCATTTAATAAATGGAAACTATTACAGTATCTTTTTTATATGCTGTCAAAAGAGATTAACCCAAATTTTTGACCTGGGAGCTGTTTTGGGTTTTTTTTCTCTTTTTTTTTTTTTTCTCATTTCCCTTCCCTCATGACCTGCAATCACAGTTTTTTACTCTACACTGGGCATCTGATCATCACTGTGGAAAGACAAGCAGCTAACCTAGAGTACACATCCAATGCAAATAGTTTTTACAGACTATTAACATGATTTGACACAGCCCTGATGAATTGCAAAAGTCTTAAAGATCCATGCTTCATTGCTATCACTTTCAGAGTGGCACAAGATCTGCCCAAAACTGAAGGTCAAATTTGCCCAGGGTTTAAGGGCACATCTTTGGAACATGAAGGAACTCAGAAAACATACTAAGACTTTGATGGATGAACCCTTAGCTTGCCAGAAAGAGAGTAATCTTGTTTGTGCCAGCTCTTCCACAGCTTCTCCATAGAGAAGGGACATTGGGGTAAAGTCAAGAACACATCTTAAATGTACTGCAACTAACCAGCACGGGTGTGAAATGCCTGTGGATTTCTTGCCTGTGCTAGGAGCTAAATCCATCCGAGGCTTAGGGTGGCACAAAAGTGGATTGTAGAATTCACTGAGCTCTGCTATTCTCTGGACCCAAATGCCAGTACACTGATGTTTTCTCTTCAGTCACACTTAAGCTGTGTTTTAAATTATTCTAATTGACAAAGGTAGGAAAGGATATTTTCATAACTTAATGTTGAAACAGTGAACTTTGCCCTAAAGTTGTAGAAAGTGAGTGAAGTGGGATCAGTAGGTGCAAATTCCTGAAATTATACAGGAAAAAAAATCCAGTTCATAACTGGAACTTGAACTCTGTAGTTAAATGACACTTAGGGACTCAGTACATTGTTTATTAAATATAATTCCTAACACTTCACATGGAGGACTTGATCATTATTCTTTTGATATTCATGACACATATTGTACCTCTGCTTTGATTTGGATTGTTACTATTGCAAAATTCAGTTATGCTCAATTATGCTCAAATGCCTAGTATTACACTAATCATTCTCAATCAATTTTGAAAATTTAAAGGTATAAAATTATGTAATTCAAACAAAGTACAACTTGCTAAATTCCTCTTCTGGATTGATACAAGTGAGCTGAATTTACAGAATGAAGTAGATCTAGAGGAAACATTGTGGTTTTGTCAACACCAGGGAATATTCACAGCAGAAAGTCAATAGGAATATTCTTTATTATAGGAAACATTACCATGAAAGAGTGAAACAGAATAAATGAAAAAGAATTAGCATCATCACATGTGCTTGTTGTTCCTTTTGCTTTCATTATCAGATAACTCTCTTTCCTCAAATTTAAAGAGAGAAGAAAAGGGAGCCTTTTAATTATGCAGACTATAAGGATATTGCTTGCTCTGCTTTTTTTCAGTGCTCCCAGAAGGGTAAATTATGACCTAGTGGATCTATATATCTGAACAAAAGTCAGCTAACTTCCTATGGAGTTTCACCAGAGACATTGAAAGGAAAATTCGGCCCTCAGATACTGCTGGATTATGTATGTGAGTAAAGCAGCCAGGCTTTGGCCCCAAACGTTGGCCACTTTACTGTTCATGTAGCAACGCAAGAGCTTTGGGAGCCTCTAGAGGCTTGGGTATTCCTGAAAACACAGATATTCCAGGCAGAAGGAAAATACATGCCTCATCTTGTGATGCAGAATATAGCTGATTTTCTTTCTGTGTTTATGGTTATTTTTAGAGAGGTTTTGTTTTGAGGTTTTTGGTTTGGTTTTGTTTTTTTTTTTGGCTGAGTTATGTTTATAGATATTAATGGTGCAGAGAAGCTAACTATACCCTAAAGCAGTTAGAAAGGCAGAACCTGAAATAATCTTTGGTTTTCCTGAAATTTAATTTTCAGTAGATTTGGCTATTGAACAGAAGGATGGGAAGGGCCTTTTCATGCTCTTCTTTCTCTTTGCTTGTTTGAATATTTTGGGAGTGAAATGAAGCTTGTCATGTATGCTGGTTAAAAAGCCCCAACTGCTCAATTTATTATGCATCCTTTTTTCAGTGTATGCTTATTACTCATGCATAGCCAGGAGTATGAGGATCACAGATGAATTAAGAACTGTGTATTTAACTTTAAAATAACCAATCAGTCCTTAAGAAAATATGAAATCGTTATTTCCAAGTAATACCTGCATGTGTAAATCAGGCCATGGCTAGACATATTATCGCCTCTATCACAGCTTCTGAGGAGGACTCAGCCACAGTCATAGCACTTATATTACTTTTGCAGTACCTAGGTGTCCTCACCACAAAAGGCTGTGTCAGTTCCTGTCTCAAATATGATGTATTGCATCACAAGTGGGTGGAATTTATCTCACCTAACTTTGGAAGGCTTTAACATACCTACATCACTTCTATAGCATGACAGATCTGGTCTTCTGTAGGAGCAGTAGTTTGAAAGCAATAGTTTTCTGCAATTACCTGTTTCTTCCTATTGATTATAGCAGAACTCTGAACTCTAGATTTTGATGTTGCAGATTTTGACATTTTCCTTTTGCTTACCTATACTATTTGCATGACTGCCTCTGGAGCATTTTTGCATAGCATCATGAGAGTTCAGGAGAGTATTAAATCTCAGGGTCAGGTTCTCCAAATTTCTATTCTACATCTCATAATGCTTTCTACATCACAGTAGATGGCTGTGATAATACACACATTTCAGTATCTTCACACATCTCGTTTTACTTATGGATCCTTGAGGGAATTCTGCATCTGTCTTGTAGATTGGCTATCTTTTCCCTCTGTGTTCAGAAACTTAAATTATTCCTGATCAGAAATTCGACTGATGGGTGTGATGAAGCATAGACAAAAAAAAATTTAAGGGAGATGAATGAATAGGACAAACATGTCAGAAGAATGGCAGCTTATTGCATTTCACTGACCAACATTTTTGAGAACAGCAAAAAACTCCTGAGTGGCAGGATCACACTGTAATGGTGATTTAAATAAAAAGAAGTGGTTGCAGAACATTTGGATGTGGAAAGGCACATTCTTGAAGTTGTATGATGAGCTTGCTCCAGCCCTTCAGCACAGATACAGGACAAGAGTTGCTTTGCTAACAGGGAAAAGTGCTTTGATTGCACTCTGAAACGCTGCTATCTTATTCTACTGTTGCTCAGTAGGCAGTATGCCTGAGATTGAGAAAGCCATGGATGAGGTCATAGATAACATATGTAAGACCACTGAGCATGTCCTTATTCATAAGGTTGTGATCCTGGAAGTGTTTCACAGAGAAATATGAAGCAGAGATTATTCTGAACTTGATTTAAGGGCAATGCCAAATGTTAGAGGAGGACTATGGACACTTACTCCAGTGCTGGTATTACATTATCCCAGTTATTCATCCACTCAGCATCCTCATTCCATCATTAGGCACATGCTGCTGAGTTGCCATAGTTAGTTTGCTAACTATCGAACTGCGAAAAGAAGGTGTATAAGGTTCATTTCAGCAATAAAGGTGCATAAGCAACATATTGGACACTCAGATGCCTGCAGATTCTAAAATGTTTACAGTATTCTGACTGAGGAGGTAAAAAGGAAAAAAAAACCCACAAAACCAAACCTGAAAGATCAGGTATGACCAGCTGAAGAGAGTAGTACAGAACTTATCAAGGAGGAGACAAGCCAAACTCTCCTCATCTGAAAGGCAGCAAACATGCTGACTCTGAACTCTGGGTGACTAAACATGTAGTGAATCTAAACCCAAAGACTCCTGAATGTGATCTTAAAGCTGTCTTCACTTTAGATTTTGGTATTTACATGACTTTGTGTATGCCCTTTCTCAGCATGAAGGTAGACATTAATGTTAATTAACTGCATCTTGGAAGAGAAAGAGTCTGTTACTTTGCTTAAAAGGAGAACTCATCACTTGGGACTTCATGGTGACAGGGTCCCTATCTGAGCACCATTGCCAGTCAGGCTGGTTCCCAAAGTCTGTCTCCTAAAGTCAGGCTGGTTCTTGAGACTCCAGTGACTGTACCATTGGTAGAGGTACCCCATAGCATGGAGGGCCATGCTGGCTTGCAGCAGGTATGAGTATTTTATCTCTAGATATCAAGAAACCACACTCTTCCTCATTCTGGATATGGAGATTAAACTCTGATTCCTTTACTGGTCCCTCTGTGGCTGATGGTTCTTTGTCTCAAATATAACATAGTGGAGAGGCCATTTTTCTTTAATTTTCAGTTTTTAAAGAGCTTCTCAGTAATAATGGTGGTAAAAGTTTTACTAAGAATGTCAGACATGCCATACAGGATGAAGTAGAAAACTGACCCACTGAATTCAGTATTGTCTCTCTCATAATAGTTTGAAGAAACCACAGAGTGGCTGTTCTGTCTTGTTTTCCCTTCCTCTCTAGATATTAAAAAAGTAACAAAGCAACAATCTCAAACCTTGTAAGCTAACAAATGTCTCAAACAAGGTGAATTCATTTTTTGTTAGAGTATTAATATTAACTTAAAGTTTGCAATAAAAGGTCATTTTGAAATTGTCCAAAGGACATGCTTGCCTGAAGTTGTTAAATTCAAACCAAACCAACCAACCAAAAAAAAAAAAAATCAATTATTGCCTAATAATTTTGATTTGGGGGAATTTGCTGCTTTTACTGAATAACTTTTCCTCCCCATCCTCAGAATGCTCATGCAGCTGATCTGGACCCAGACTTACCCCATCTTGCACATGGGCGTGTGAGTGACTAAGGCAAAGATGCGGTAGAGTTGTTTGAAGAAACTGAAGGGTCATGAAATGGACTGATGACACCCTAATTTGAAGTCTAGGTGGAGTCCCCATTTTATTGAAGTAGAGAATAATGTTTCAAGGCTAATTTACGTAGACTTCCTGATGGATTCTGGAAAACAGAAACGTACTAGTTCATTAAACATAGCTATGATGCATACAAATTGAGCTGATTTGGGGTTTTTGTCAGTAGAAGTAAAGAAAAATGTCTTTCCTGTGTGTTATTTGGGACAAAAGAGATACAAAAATATTATTTGAGCAAGGAAAACACATTAGAGAATATTAAACTCTCTGGTGACAAAATACTGGGATGGATTTCTATCCTCCAGAGCTTTGTGCAGGTATTTTATAATTTGTGTTAAAATAAATGGGATGCTTGGCATTAACAGAAAGGTGATCTGGGAACCAGTGGAATAGATAAGAAATCTGTTTTATTAACTTTTCCTGAACTGATGTGAAAAATCAGGGAATTGATTTTGTTCCTAGTCATACCTGTGTAAATCTTCAGTAATGCTGGTCTCAATGAATGATGAAATTGATGTAACAGAAGGTGGCCTTTGTGTTTCAGACAAGTGAATTGCAAAATCTGTATGCTATTTTACTTCTTGTAACACCTGCTTTTGTAATTTATTTTACCTAGAGGACAGCTTAAAATGTCGTATGTCAATCTAGACACCACTCTAAACTTGCACCTGGGATGAAAAGAATTTAAATATGAAACAAACTGAACTGAGATTATTCTAAGTGGATTATTGCCATATTAATGAATAATAGATGAAATAAACCTCTTTGTGGGCTATAATCACCCAAAAGAGTGGAAACATTGATGCCAAATATCTAGAAGATCCAAGTGAAATTTATGTCTCCCATCTACCCAGCCCTGTGGATCGCATAAAGCCTTTCTCTCTTTTGGCACTGGCAGGCCACCTCCATCTGCAGAAAGCCCAGACTAATCCATGTTGTGATGAGACACACTGTACTGCATGATCCTGGTATGCTACAGTCATCCTAAACATTCTTGCCACTGTAGTGTTTAGCTAGTCTCTATTGAAGAAAATGTAGCCGCTCCCTACATTGCTGATAAACGTAAGAAAAAGTCAAGCTTCTTTTGAATCCGTTAAGCAAACCAGTTATTTGCAGCCTTCAATTTTAACATAAGCACCCATAACCATTTAAATCATGAAGATTTTTCTCGGTATTGTTCAATGTTTTTGTGCGTATTTGTTTTTGTGGGGCAAGCGTAAGAAATAGAAGGTGCCACAGAGAAGCAGAAAATGAACAACCAAAGGAAAGGGAGTCTGAATAAACATGAAGAATGTGACTCTGAAATGAATGCAAGCTTACAGCAAAGCCTTAGGATTATTGTCAGCTGGAAATAAGGCCAAAGTACTAGTTTCTTTCTCTCAAGTATCTGTTTCATGCTTTCCAGTGTAATAGCTTGAGGTCAGAGAAGTGTCTGCTTATTCAAAGAGAGGACTTTTCGTTATGAGGAAAAGAATACTTAAGAGTGATATAGAGCCTTTAAGCAAATGTAGTACCTTCTGAAAGCTGCTGTAATAATGTGAGATTTTGTTATTGAATTTGGACCATCTACAACTGGGAGCTTGATATTTGCCTTACATGTTTTCTGTGGCTTGTTTTTATCAACAGAACTGTGTAAAACTCATTCATCTTTAGAAGGTGACTAGAAAGTAATTACTGCCCCAGCTCTGAAATTATCCTTCCAATTTTTGCCTTGCTGTGGCTATTTGCTCTAAACACAATAGAGAAATTAATACATGATATTATTGCAAACATTAACTGCACTCATTTCTTAAAAGCACAGATGAGTCAAAATTAGGTAGCCCACGACATAGCTAAACGTCATTTAGGTTTTGAAAAACAATACATGGCATAAACATTCAAGGTCAGAGCTGGACTAAAAGGTAAACTTGCAAGGCAAGACTTTTTAAATCCTAACAACTCTTATTGATACTGGCATTTCAATAAGACAGAATCTTACTTGTGGAAACTAATAAACATGCGGGCAACAATAACCCTGCTATCAATATATCAGATATAATACCAATTGATGTATGTGGAGGATACTGATGAGAGGACAATATATACCACTCTGAATACCTATTTGCTTTTCAATCCATTTATATTATTCTGTCTGGCTGTTGTCTTGAGTGATGGCAAACAGTCTTTTCACGGCTGAATAAGTATTCTGTGGAACTATTGCTTTATAACAAATTATGACTCAAAATTTTGTGCTTGGCTGAAAATGAGCAATTAATCATGGTGGTCATTTGTCACAGGCTCTAATTCTGGAGAAACAAATCTTCATATTCAAAGACGCATGGATTCTAATCATACATGCAAGTTGTTTCCACTTGTATTTTTTGACAGTGGTTCTATTTGGCTTTTCTACTTGCATATGGTAAAGAGCACTGGGAATCCAATGGCTGTAGGGTGAGGTAAGTCCTGAGCTCTGTGCTTTCAGTACTTACTGTAATAATGAAAAAAATACCCCAAACCCCGACCTATTTTTCTCTCTCTGGTGTTTCAAAGTGCTTGAAAAAGTGGTGAGAAAGAGCCATGGAAATGGGCACTTGCAGTTAAAAGAACAGTTTTTTAAACAGGCAAATTTTGATTTACTATAAGTAATTATTCCAACATTAAGTTCTCTTTGAAGATCTGAATCAAATGCTATTTCCAATTTGGTAAATATTTTCAGGAGCTTATTATTTTCAGCTGGCAAGGTATTGAAGACAACACTGGGAGAGAGGTGAGTATCTTACAAGAAATCTTGATAATTTTCTTTTGTCATCCTGCACAAATGCTTTTCAAAAGCACATAGGGGGAAGCTGCAGTTTAGAGAAAAAAGAACTTAACTGGGATTCAGCTGTAAAGAAAAAGAACTGCATTTGATTCAGCTCTCACATACTTGATTTTCGCTTAGAGCTTCACTGCATCAAGTATAAATTTACCTTGGTGTAAATGAGAGAAGGCTTACACCCAGATCTTGAATGTTTTGGAAACCAGCAGCAGACTAAGTTGCTGTAAAAAACAGATGCTGAAACACTGGGAGCTTAGAGCTTGTTTTGTTTGAATGGACCACTTCATTGTCAAAAGCAGGAATGCTCAAAGGCTGACCTTTGTTCTCTTGCTTTAGGCTCAGTTTTGTCATACTGAGTAGTACCTGAATTTGTTAAGTAATACACACTCCACTGGAGGTCCTTGCCTGCACTTAAGGTGGGCTCTGCTTCAAGTGAGGCTGGACGAGCTGTCCTCCAGAGGTCCCTTACAGCTTCAGTTATGTCATAGTCCTGTGGGTTTTGGCTATTGCTTCACCTAAGGAAAATGAGAGAGTTTGATGCTAATTGTGATGTTAATTGGTAGACTTATTTTTACTACATGGCTAAGGAACAAACTTGTTCTTCTTTTTCTTTTCTTTTTTTTTATTATTTAATTAATATGTATTGGGAAGTGGAAGGTTTTGTGTGTCTTTTGTGCTTCTTGGCTGCTGTATTTTAAAACTTTTCAATTTTCATTTGGTTAGCAGTGATATTAGTCAGCCAGTATGTAACCATACCTAAATTATTATTTTTACTGCTCCAGTACTAAATTTGGCCTAACCCATTTAAGTAATTTTTGGAGACACATTTGCGTTTGAGCTGATTATGTGAATGCCAAGTTTCAGCCTACAATGACTGAAAACAGCTGAATAGTGAAATAGTGAGTGACACTGTTTATAAAGGAAACAGCTCCTAACCCTTGATGACAGCTCTGTGAATATGATGATACAATCATTTGAGGATATTCAGTCTTGCTCACAGTTATTGCTACGTAGGCTCCTAATTTGTTCCATTCCTCTATGTTCTGCAACTCACATTTTTACATTGCTGAATTTCACTTCTGTCTATTTCCTCAATGTGATATCTTCTGAAGGGCCACAATATATATAATATCACTTCTATTGATTTTCATAGGGATATGCTCTACCTTTTGGCATAGCCTTCAGAGATGCTACAATATGTTGTGCCATAGCAAGGATAGCCTCAGGAAATAATGTGCTTCAGACTTTCAAATGAAACACATTTTTCCTTTTTTTTTCCATTTATCTGGCTCCTCAGTTGCTCTTAGCCTGTGAAACAATGAGTTTGATGAGTCCTTAAATCAACTCACCAGTGACGATCAGTACACGTGTGTGTGTATATATATACATAGCGAGAATGTGTGGGATAATGGGACAAGCATCGATGCTTTACAATAGGTGCATTTTGGGGGTTTTGGAGTCACCCTTTTTTCTTACTTTTTATCTCTTCTTTTCTATATGTTCTCGTTCACTCATGTGGAAGTGAGTCTGAGCTCTGGAGAAGGCAGGCTCAAGTTCACATTCACAGTCCCCATGTTCCTCTCTGAGTGTTTTTCTCACACCAGGATTCAAATTTGCAGAGAGTAATGCACAATTTTGCCTCAGGAAGTCTAATGAAAAGCTCTAATCCTGGCATATTAATATTCCAGAGGGCAAAGTGTGAATGTCATGGACTATATAGTCTATAATTTTTCCTGAAGCACATCAATAAGAAAGATTTTTCCATTTAGAACACGTCTACCCTCTACTTAAGAAAACAAACAAAGTATTTTATTGATACCTTTATTATTTCTCTAAACTGGATCCCAAATTTTGGACCTAGGTGCTTATCTCTTCATATATGCATGGCTGAGCAGATTTAAAGCATATAATATTGAAGGACTTCATAAACTATACATCCATTCATGAATAACTCTGGATGTGTAGCATTTATTCATGTTTGTCTGCAGAAGAGAGTAAAGAGCTAGAGAGAAGGATGGATGCCTGTTCTCCCTACAATATCAAGTGTAGCTCTGGTACTCAGCATGTTAAAAAAAACCCAGAAAAACCTTTGGAGAAGATAACTAGCTTTACCCCCAGGTGTTTTACCCATCATTTTATATACCCTTGATTTTGGGACTCCCAAATACAACATTGATTTAATTTTGAGGAAAAACAAACCCCTTTGGAATATCTTTGCATGTATGATCTTTATTAATGTCTGCTTTTGATTTTTGTGTTTGAATTCAGATTCTTTAATGTCATCTTCTGATTTACTGAGGTCATAGCAATTTTCTAGGAAAAGAATCTTGACCGGTCAGTTGTTGACATTGGTAGTTGAATGAGACGGGACAGTCTTAAGACTACGCGACCAATTGGTTCTGCTGTAACTTTTACAAAGCCTTTGTTTTAGCCTTGTTAGACATTTTGTGCCTTAGATTTTATACACTGTTTGAAGTGTCTCTTTATACATTATTCATGTTCACATCAGTGCAATATTCAATTTTGGCATCCGTCCAAGGACTGGTAATGTTCAGTTCCAAAATGAGACTGAAAAGGAAAGGGGGGACAAAAAGATCATATTTCTCTTTTTTTTTTTTGCTCAAATTTATCTGACCATTGACCTACTTTATTTTCTTAAATAACATGAGAGATTAAAGTGGATTGATGAAATAATTTCTACAGATATCTGAGTGCAAGTGAAATTAAATGAATGGAATACAATCTTACTGAGACAGAGAGAAATTCACCACTGGGATTATGGCTGCTGGGGTAGTATAGACATTACTGGAATTTTTTCATGGCAGAAACTGAATCCGTAAATTTGTATTAGTAAAAAGCTGCTATAATCTTTCAACATTAAGGCTTGTGCAGAGCTGCAAAGAGCAGGCGAAATCTGAGAAGGTGATATTTTGGCAGTGGCACAGGCCTTGTAAGCACAGCTTTATTATGCTCCTTCAGGAACATCTGCATTAAGCCCTGGATGCAGTAAATTCTGATGTTAATAAAAAGCTAATCCTTGTCTTCAAGGATCAACCATGAAGGAATATCTATACTAATGCTTTTCCTCCATGAGGATAAAATATGCATGCCTCAGACTTTGCCTTCTTTGCCAGTAGAGAATAACTTCTCCTGCAGCTTTGGCACATATGATGACACAGAGCATGGTATTCTTCTACCTTGTGCTAACTCTAAAATGTGTGCCTCTACACTGATTTGATAATATTCATCACAAAGTCAGTGGAAGGTAAATAATCTTGTGAAAGTAGGTACAAAGTCCTCATCTGTTTGGATTACCTGCTATGGAGAAGAAACCTGTGCCTTTTCATGAAATTTAGCAAAACAGCAACATGAAATATTTGTTTGGACTTCAGTAGAGTGAGAAACCAACAAACTGCACTCAAAAAAGAACTGTATGGGCAAAAGCAAAAATTAGCAGCCATGCTTATGATTGCTGTGTTTGCTCTCCAAATCTTCCTCTTGTTCAGTAGGACAGCCAGGCTACAACTGCTCAGAGCAAGGAAGGGAAGCAAGATCAATGTCTACTTCCACCCGAAGGTGATAATGTTGTCTAAAACCTGCCAGAACTAATAATGCTCAGAAACAGTGAACTGTTATATTTTCCTGTTGTTTAACAGGATTTCCAAAAGGTTGAGATACAGATATAGGTAATGAATGGAAACAGAAATAATTACACTGGGATACAAACATACTTGTCACACATTGGAATCCAAGAAAAACTGGGAAATATTAGTTCTTTCTCAGAAATGTCTAACAGCTGATCTCAGAGATAGGCTGCTCCATAAGATATCTGGCTGACCTGGTACTGCCTTCCAATGCATATTTCCTCTGTTCGTCCACTAGCAGCAAGAATCTGTAGAAAAAAATAATCATCAGATATCATCAGAACTGGTGGTTTATGTCGATAAGCTAAAATAACTCACATTTTGGTAAGTCAGAATTGCCACTGAGATGGACTGTAGAAAGAAACAACACAATTATAAATTGTTTTTTCTCAGTGATGCTGACTTGAGCTCATAATTCTTGCTTCCAGAGCAGGAAATTCTTGGCATTTAAATGTGCAGGCACCTTCTCCTATATCAGACTGTGTAGAACACATAGGATAAAAATCTGTCTCATCCTCTTGAGGGCTTACTTTCTCCCTTGCACTGAGAGCTGACCAAGAGAAGAGCAGCATGCCTTAAATTTAGGTTCCTGTGACCAAGCATGCATTGAAAAGCAACATACTTCATATGATTATTCTTTCATTCACCTCTAAGGCTATGCATAAATGCTGTGCTGAGCAAGGCCTCTGTGGTATCCTTGACTTCGGTCCTGTTACCACCATTTTCACAGAACCATAGAATCACGGACTGTTTTGGGCTGGAAGGAACCTTAAAGATCATCTAGTTCCAATCCCTCTGCCATGGGCAGGGACACCATACACTAAATGAGGTTGTTCAAAGCCCCATCCCACCTAGCCTTGAATACTGCCAGGGATGGGAAAGACATAACTTCTCTGGGCAACCTGTGCCAGTATCTTGCCACCCTCACAGTAAAGAATTATTTCCTAATATCTAATCGAAATCTACATCCCTGTCTCTAAGTTAGAGAGACATCAGTTTGATAGATGGACCACTCAGTGGATAAAGAACTGGCTGGCTGGCCGCATGCAAAGAGTTGTGGTTAATGGCTCAATGTGTGGCTGGAGACCAGTAACGAGTGGTGTCCCTCAGGGATCGATGTTGGGACTGGTCTTGTTCAACATCTTTGTTGGCGACATTGACAGTGGGATTGAGTGCGCCCTCAGCAAGTTTGCCGATGACACCAAGCTGTGTGGTTCAGTTGATACGCTGGAGGGAAGGGATGCCATCCAGAGGGATCTTGACATGCTTGTGAGGTGGGCTGATGCCAACCTTATGAAGTTCAACCATGACAAGTGCATGGTCCTACACCTGGGTTGGAGCAATCCCAGGCACAGCTACAGATTGGGCAGAGAAGAGATTCAGAGCAGCCCTGCGGAGAAGGACTTGAGGGTGCTGGTTGATGAGAAAATGAACATGAGCAGGCTTCAGTGTGTGCTTGAGTCCAGAAAGCCAACCATATGCTGGGCTGCATCAAAAGGAGTGTGACCAGCAGGTTGAAGGAGGTGATCCTGCCCCTCTACTCTGCTCTCGTGAGCCCTCACTTGGAGTATTGTGTGCAGTTCTGGTGTCCTCAACATAAAAAGGACATGGAACTGTCCCGTGTTCAAGGCACCCAAACCCCTGACTGTGACACCACCCTTTTAACCATTTATTAACCTGGCTAATCCTCCTAGCTTTTTTTAGGTCCTCCCCTGTATCCTGGTGAATTGACAAATAGACTATCTGAGCTCCAGAGCCCCTAACCACCTCTCCCAGAGCTCTGTAGTCTTTCCTTATGGTCCCCAGGCTACTACTACCTATATCCCTAGCACCCACATGGATCACCAGGAGCCGGTAATAGTCTGTGGAACTTACTGGAGCAGGCAGCCTCTCTGCAACATCCCTAATCCATGCCCCTGGTAGGCAGCACACCTCCCTCGAGACTGGGTCAGGCTGACAGATGAGTGCTTCTGTCCCTTTCAAAGTAGAGTCCCCTACTACTACGACCCGCCGCTTTTCCTTGGCAGCCCCAGTAGAGATCTTTACCTGTGCATCAGCCGGCTGTTTCTGGTGCAAGTGCATTTCCTCATTAGCCTCCTGCAGGACAGCAAAGCCGTTCTGGGTGGGGACAACAGATTTAGGAGGAAGCTCCTTGCTTTTAATTGTCCTTTTCCTCCTTGTTTTGTTGGGTTGTTTTGGTTTTTTTTTCACTAATTCCCAGCTTCCCGGGTTAAGGGCCTCCACCTTTCCTTCATGAGCTTGAGGGGATGCTTGAGGCCCCTGCACAGTTTGGGGCTGGAGCAAGCAGCCCTGCTTCCTCTCAGCTACCCTGACATCTTGAAGCCCGCTAATAGCATTCCGCAGCTCAGCCACCTGCTGCAGGAGGGCCTCCACCAGGGAGCACCGAGCGCAGCCCTGCCCATCGTGCTCCTTTCCCTCACCAGACCAGTGCAGGCACCCTCTACACTCCGAGCTCTGCGCTGCAGCCTCCCCTCTCATCGGCTCTGTCTGGGTGCCTACGCTGGCCACCGCCGGGGCAGCCAGAGCAGAGCTCCCAGGCCGGGCCCTGCCCATACAACGGGGGCTCACCATCCCGCTCGCCTGCCCGAACGCACTGCCATGCAAACTGCCTGCTCGCGCTCCCTGGGGCAGGTTTTTAACCAATCAGGGTTGGTGCCGCTGCTCCTGGCTCCGCCCCCTGTGAGTCCCTGCTCGCGTCCGCGGAGCTGCCGGCTCCTGGGCAGGTCCTGTCGAGGACTTGAAGCTCCCTCGGTAGCTCTGGCTGCTCTTGAGTTGAGGCTCCTGGGCGCTGATCTCTCCCCCGCTCTGGTGTTGAAGGCGTCCTCTCTCGAGCTACACACCTCAGCAAATCACGTAAATGCTCCATCCCTGGGGGTGTTCAAGGCCAGGTTGGACAGAGCCTTGGGTGAGATGATTTAGTGTGAGGTGTCCCTGCCCATGGCAAAGGGTTTGGAACTTGGTGATCCCAAGGTCCCCTCCAACTCTAACTATTCTATAATTCTATGATTCCTTGTCTTATCACTACATGCCCTTGCAAAGGTCCCTCTCCAGCTTTCTTGTAGGCCCTCGTTAGGTACTGGAAGGCTGCTCTCCCTGGAGCCTTCTCTTGTCCAGGCTGAACAAGTCCAGCTCTCTCAGCCTGTCTTCACAGGACAGGTGCTCCAGCCCCCTGATCATCTTTGTGGCCTCCTCTGGACTCATTCCAACAGTCCATGTCCTTTTTGTGTGGGTGGCCCCAGAGCTGGATGCAGTACTGCAGGTGGTGTCTCATGAGAGCAGAGTAGAGGGAAAGAATCACCTCCCTCGACCTGCTGGTCACTTCTTTTGGTGCAGCCCAGCATATAGTTGGCTTTTTGCACTGTAAGTGCACATTGTCAGGTCATGTCCAATTTTTCATCCACCAATACCTCCAAGCCCTTTTCCTCATAGCTGCTCTCAATCCATTCTCCCAGCCTGCATTGTGCTTGGGATTGCCCCAGCCCTCGTGCAGGATGTTGCACTTGACCTTGTTGAACTTCATGAGGTTTGCACAGGCCCACTTTTCAAGCCTGTCAAAGTCTGGAGATTATTTTTTTTCTGCAGATTTTTTTTAGTCTGTCTTTTTAACCTTCAAAATTTGTCTTTTCTCCAGGTTTTTAGGGAAGACTGGGTTGGGAGATGAACAGCTTTCAGCTTATTTTTTCTCCTGATAACTACTGAATATTTATGTGCTGAATTGTGATGAGCTGTCCTTTCTATATTGCATATTACTGGGTATTTTAATTCATGAAATGAGATTCAGAGCAGAGAGGTGCTTCTGGAAGTTTTATAACTCTAAATAAACAAATGAGACAGACAAGATTTTGTCTCTTCATCTGCTTTTTCAGCAAGTATTTTTCTTTCTCTATTCTTTATTTTGTTATTCTGCCAGGTCCAGCTACCTCAGTGATAGACACCATGTGGATCAAAATAGATAGAATCACAGCCTTGGCATTCTCTCTTTTGAGAGAGAATAAAACAGAATTAAGAAACTACTCTCCTTTTGTTGTTGTTTTTTTTTTTTTTTTTCCTGAGTCTGGAACACAAATGTTTTAATCAGAATTATTTGGGCAATATTTCTCAGCCATCTTCAAGTTATTGTGCTAAGATTCTCTCTTTTTGGCTTCTGCACATCCTAAATTCTTCCCATCATGTGAGTATAAGAAAGTCACTTAAAAATGTGTCACAGCAGTAATAATTTTACCTTTTGATTTTATCATCCCCCATTCCCAAGCTGTTGTGATTTTCACTAAACTCAAATATTTGTTTTCTGTAAAAAAGAGGAAAATTGCAGTGATGTTCAGAAAATACAACCAGTTTAACCTTTCCAGTAGAAATGCAACAAGCAATAAAGGTTTTAAATATCAGCTTAATAATCATGAGCCTTTTAGCTTTGTTTGGTGTCGAAGGGTCCGATTCTGCAGAGATGTGTAAACCTGGAAGAGAATTAGCCCCATTTACTATTGATAATGCCTTTGAGTTGAGCAAATGAGTTGGTCAAATACTGGCCAAAAATGCTTACTAATAACTAAAAATATCAATGTAACCGTTATTACATGCTTTAAAAACAATAGTGAAAAATGTATGGCTTCTTTAGCTTTTATTTTTTTTTTTTTATGATTATGTGTTGTAAATTCCATTTCTCTTCTTTTTATTTCATTTTTGTATTTTCATTCTGGAAAGAGCAGGGGAAGAACATAAAAAGTGATTAATTTTGGATGCCTTAAAATATTATTCTTTATTAAAAGATTTTTTTAATAAAAGCATGATGTTAGGACCATTACTGTTAAACACAGAGTTGTCAGCATTAAGGTACTTGAGAACAGAAGAAAGATTAGCCTGTGACTGAAGCATAGGTCTGTCTAAGCTCCTTGTGTAGTCTTGAGGAAGTCATATTGTTTTCTTGAGCATACATGCTAAGTGATATTTAGACTTCTCAGAACCATGGGAGCTATGTGGTATACAGCATATTCATGTTTGAAAAGGTCTTTTGAGCTTCTGATCTACAGCGGTGGAAAATACTATTATTTCTCATGGTTATCTGCAAATGAACACAAGAAATGAATCTACTAGCAGATTAGAAACCAGCTAGAAATTAAGATCTGTTCTCTGAGCTGCTTAATGCCAGCTTTGCTTCTCTTTTATTTGAACAAACACCAAATTATACAAAGCTACTTCTACCACAGGGAACTTTGAGTTTTAATACCAAAGGATCTTATTCATGGCTTTTTGTAAGTAGGGAGTCAGGGAATATTGTGTGTTGGGAGCACAGACTTACTGTGCTTTGCACTGGTGAAAGCTCTGCTGTAGTAGATACATCCTTCTATGTCATGGGTAGCCTCCCATTATCAGGACATTGTGTGGAGAATAGCAGACCTTGGCAATTGCCATATACTAGCTGTTCTCTAGAAATTGTTGTTCCACTACAAACACTAAAATCCACCAATGCATGTTTTTTAAGAGAGTATCTGGTAATCCATCTAATTTAATTCCTCTGCAAGAAAGTAGAAGTGTTTTGCAATATTTTCTACACCTTATTATCTACAGAAAGAGGGATGCAATCCAGTTTCAAAACTCTGCCAGTGCATTGGGAAACCCTCAATATTCCTTTCTTCTTTTTTTTTTTTTTGACTGAGCATGTGGAATGAGATGCAGTATGATCAATAAACAGTTTCATTTAAGTAAAGGAGGATCACTGGCTAGAGTTGCTGTAGCCTGGATTTTATTGAGCAATGCACTGTTTCATCAATAATAGTATCTAGAAGAGAATTATTTGTTATCTTGTGTCAGTGTGTTTGGAACTTAGATGTAGAGTTTATAGCTGGTTGTAAGTCATTTGCCATAGGTAGTAAAATCCAGTACTATTTAAATATTTAAAGACATCTTTTACAATAGTATCAGAGAGAAAAGTAATTTTGGAAGCCTTAGGGCAGTGAATGATAGGATGGCAGAGTAAGGTAACATGAAGGCTCAGGCTATATGGGTTCATTTTTCTTTAGCAGTTCTTAGTTTTATTTAAGAGACCTAAAATAATATGTTTAATGAGCTCTTGGGTGTATAGCGAAACATTATGGTGCACAGTTCTTCAAGAAAAGTGGCTGAGGAGCCAAAGGTGTAGAATGTATAGGATTAGTCCATCCTGGTTTTGTGCCAGTCTATGGTTTTGCTGAGTTAAAAAACATTTGTGTTAGAAGTAATTTGGTACCTTTACTTGTTGTAAGCTACTCTGGAGAAAATTTTTTTGATGAGTTAAAACATTGCTTGGAGCTGAGACACTGCAGACTTGGGCTTTATATGGCTCTGTCATGGAGAAACCTAAAATACTGCACCAAATGAAGAGAAAGATTATTTTTTCTGCCTCATCCCCTGGAAAAGTGAGTCTCTGCATGGCTTTTCTTGTTCCTCTCCTTTACTAGCCTTTGTTTTTTGAGAGGATGTTCTGCATTTTACCCTTGCTTTCTAACTTTTGATAATCACTCTAAATGAAATAAAACAGCAGTGAGTTTTATAATAGCATCATTTGGTAGAAGTTGGAAGCAGAAGAGAACTCTGAAAAATACAGCTCCTCCAAGATCAAAATGTGTGAAGAAAGTCTGCTGAAAATTAACATTCAAAGTGTTTGAACAGGAGAGAAAGAAGGATGCTTCTGTTTTAGGGATCAATTCCGAACAGCATGTGGCTATCCTGAGGAGGTGGAGGTTTGAGAAATTTTAGAGAAGGGGAATCAAATAAATATTTTTGCTTAATTTATGCTGCTTCTAAGAACAAACTGAAGTACCAGGGAGCATCTATATTTTAGCTGTAGAAAAGAAGGATGAAGAAGGAAAGGCTAAGTTAGACCACTGGTTTTCCAATCCGGGGTGGAGGGAATCTGAGCTCTGAATTATAACAATAGTTATCAGTAAGTCAGTAACATAAAATAAATAAGCCATCAAAGTATTAAGGAAAAAAAATATATTCATGATGATCCTTTAATTTAGTAGCATAAGAAGGATATCTGATGTCTTATTTCTTAATTACTACCTGATGCTGCATGCATGTGTATATGTATATGTACATAATTCATAGAAACATAGAATGACTCAAGTTGGAAGGGATCCATAAGGATCATCAAGTCCAACTCCCTAATCCTTGCAGGATTCCCAAAGCCTAAATCATATGAGTAAGAACATCATCCAGATGCTCCCTGAACCCTGACAGGCGCAAAAGATAATCACCCTGTCATTAAAAAAACCTATAATACTGTTTGATCTTATGGGATACTTGGCAAAGTTAATATAAAAAACCTGAAATTAAACATATATAAAATAGATTGCATGGAATCCATTTAGCAACAGTTTATATAATCAAACCCAATTGTCCTCTCAGCAAGTAACACTAAATGATTGTACTTGCTTTGTATGACCATTAGATTGTGTTAAAGCTGGACATAAGAATATGGAGTGAGTGCAATGTCATCTCCCTGTTTTTATGAATTTATAGTGTGCTCAGGTCTGAGGAGAAGTTTACAGTTTCAAGTCTCAGTGCTTGGTACTGAAGACCCTGTGGGCTCTGTTCTTTTGGATTTTGTATGCCTGCACGCTGCATGTAATTGTACCTTGTATTAAAATTTCTACTTCAAGGTCAGTAGGATGCCCTTTTGACATATAGTATATGTTAAATGAGAAAAGCAAATACATCCATTGGTAAAAACTGTCTTCTAATCAGGAGGTGCAGACAGACACAGGTTTGGTTTTGGTTTGTTTGGTTATTTATTTTTTTTTTATCAACTCTTCAGAAATCTTAGTTTGTTAACTGTTTATTCTTAGTGAAAAAAAATGGCAGGGCTCTCTTTTGGGTCTGCTTCAACATTCAGATGAGTATTGACAAACAATAAAAAAGAAAAATCCTCATGTACTTCTGAAACAAGAGACAGCGCAACATGGCCCCTATCTTAGCATTCTTGCCATTTACATTATAAACATGATAAATCAAGCCAGAGAAGCAAGCAGAAGGAAAAAAGCATGACTGGGAAACGCAAAGGCTGCAGCCACTTGGCTGGTTGCCCCTGTGTGATGCACGCCATGCCCACCAGGCCTCTGCTCCCGGGTTGTCACCCTCAGGAGCCTCTTGGCTTCTGTGCTGTGCTCTTTATCATGGGGTTGAACTGCTGCAGCACGCATGTGGGGTGCAGGCATTTGGTCTGAGGGCCTTTGTGGAGGTGCACAGGGTCACATATGTAGGTGTGCAATGTAACGGCATACCCAGAATCTTCCCTGGTTGGGGACAATGTCTGTCAGAGCTCCTGGGAGGCTATGGGGCTCTCTGCAGGATCTACCAGGGCAGGGCCCGGACAACCACTGTGATAGCCAGGAGTGGGGTAGGCAGCAGGCACCGGGGCAGCCCCAGTATCAGGCACCTCCGTGGGGATGGGCTGAGGCCAAGCAGGGATGTGCCTGGTGTAGGCCCTTACATGAAAGCAGATGCCCAAGGTCAGGGTTATCCCTTGCCAGGGCCTCTGTCTCTTTGCAGGAGCTCTCCTGGAGAGCAAGCTGAGGCTGAGCAATTCCCAGGCTGGCCTGGAGCCCACACGCCATACCCCAAGGAGGGGGGAATGACAGCCTTTGCCAGTTGCATGGCAGATCTTGGCAGAGTACCTGCCAATAGCTAAAATCTGCCTGGGAAAACAGATTTAAGGAGGCCTAACACTAGAAGCATCATCCTCAGCCCTCTCTATTGCAGAGGTGAAAAGTGAGCTCATTGCAGGCAGGATCCACCCCTGGGCCTGCAGGGTACTTGGGGACCTGGCTCTTACAGGCTGCAGTGTATTCTGAGGCCCAGAGGCAGGTTATTCAGTCATCATTTTGGTTCCCCATGTTTAAACAAATATAGTATTGATTTGCAGTAGAGGCTGATGGTGGTGAATGTCTGGGAAATGCCGGCTGTCAGACTGTTCACACTTGGGGTTGCTGTGGGTAGGGCTGCATGCATTGTAGGCTCCCAGCCTCAGATGCTCTGCTTTGCCTGAGCTGAGTAAAGAGGAAGGAGGGGAGGCAGGGCTGGGGAATGAATCAGATGCCTGAAATTAGATGCTGTGAAACCTCTTCTCATTTAATACCTACCTCAAAGGATATCTCAAAGATCAGACTACAGTCGCAAGGCAATAACAGTCAGTGTTATACTCTTATGTAGGCTCTCTGGACTTCACATCTGCAGAAAAATGCTCTACAGTGCTCACAACCTGCCTCCTATCTCCCTAGAGCAGCAGGTGCATAAAGTGTGTGCAGCACTGGATCCTTAGTCATCAGGGGGAACAAGGCTGACAGCAGAGGTTGATGGCTGCAGAGAGAAAACAGTTACAGCTGATGCTTCAAAGAGCAGATGCAGCATCCTCAGATTCACCAGCTCCCACTCAAAGTTTTGCCTGAATTCATTCAACATGAAGCAGGCAGGGGATGTGCATCCATAAAGAAACGTACTCTAGACAGAGAAACTGCTGGCTGTGGATATAAGACCACCTTACCCCACTGAGACCAACGTAGAAGGAGATGAGAGCTCTTTGGGGAGTGTAGAGAGGTAACAGAGACCTTTCATTGTCAATAATGTACATAAACTCTTTAACGGGAAAGGGACAAAGCAGTGAGAAATGCTGCTTTTGAGAATGGGAGAAGTTGAAGCAGAGATCAGTACTGATACGGTGGAAATAGAGGAAAATCAAGGCCTGCTGTCTGGTCATTCAAGAGTCAAGGAACCCAGGCTCGCACTGGGGAAAGGGATTGGCACTGAAGCCAGGTAGATTGAGCTGGTACCCCATTACTGGGTTGCTCCATCTTTAGTTCTACTGTGTGTATCTGATAGGAGACTATTGGCATTGACTTTCATACCTAAAGACCTTCTAAACCTCTTTCCATAACATACTGTAACAAAATACACTATGCTCTCTACAAGACTGTATTTGTGCTTTTAAATATATGTGTCTGTTGTCCTGTATTTATGTGTTCTATCAGTATATATAGATAGAGGAGGAAAAAAAAAGAGGAAATACATAATGTACAGGTAAAATATGGGGCTGTGATCAAGCATTTGTACTGAATAGCAAAAAGATTCAGAATAGAAATAGGCTATATTTTTTAGTGATTGAGATGCATCATTATAACTTTAAAAGGCTCTTTAATACTGTGTTATTTGGCTATTACTTTCCAGAAGGGCATCATGATATGCGACTCAATACCACAGGCAGTTTCTCTGAAGGAGATATTTTCTAGTTGTCAGTAGACACGCAGTGTAGCTGAGAAGAGGATTTCATCACACTTTCTCCAGATTGCCTAGCTGGCAGCCTCTGCTCACCTCCCAGTGGCCCTCTACTCTGCTGCTCTGGCAGTGTTTAATGTTCAGCCAGCAAGACAAAGGAGGATTGTCCTTTGAAAATGTACATACATCAGCACTGCCTAAAAGAGAAATACAGCAGGAAACACGGATTCCAAATTGCTGTAAAAGTGCTGGCCTTCTTCTGAAATGCAGACAAAACAGAAATAAAACAGAAGCTAAAAGTGATGATTTTTGTTCAAGCAGAGAAAGGACTCCCTTCTGGCACCTTTCTAAGGCGTTAGCTGTACCCAAAGAGCAGTTGAAATGGGGTGAGAAGAAAATGGTAGTTCTGATGTACTTCATTGGTAAAGCAATAACTACTCCTTTCGATACTGGTTTCCACTGAACTGGAATTTGGGAAGTAAAAACTGTTTGTCATTCTTGGTGGTAAATCTGCTGGTCTAAATCTGACAATAAATGGTCCAAAATCTCCAGGCAAAGCTTGCCAGGTCTAAAGAATCTTACTATATGTCAGCTGAAGGCTGATACGTGAGCTGATGCACATAGACTGCACAGCCACTTATGGAAGCCCCTTAACATGGGACACTGAGGTTTTGTAGCTGAGAAGTGGTTTTGGATCTCCTGCACTGGTATGGGGAGAATGGTTATTGTGGACTAGATAGGCAATACTGGGGTATTATGTATGATGTGCTTGCTCACTGGGGTTTTTTCACCTACCTAGCTCATCAGTAATAAGAGACCAGAATGTGCCTGGGACAGTTTCTGAACTAAGATGGCTTGAATTTTGGCTGTATGACTTCTTTCCCTAACGGACATGCCCAGTGTGTGGCACAGAGGGAAATCTCAGCTGGCTTCATCCAGAGGGGTTCGGAGAGCTTCTAGGTGGCCCCTTTGAGGAAGAGGCAGCCTATGTGTCTGCTCCCTGTGGTCAGCCTGTGCCTGTGCCCTTGCTCTGCTACATGTACATGAAAACATGGAGTCTGACTAAGATGCACCATCCACAATAAGGCAGCAAGCATTTATTTTTACTTTTCAATCTTCTAATGGTGAAAAAACAACTCTAAGATTAAATCTTGCAGGTATTTGGAAGGTGTGAGAGAGAGGGGACTATACCCCTTGAGCCAAGCAGGAGCACAGGTGATTTGTGCCTTACAGCTCTACATGCTATGCCAGTGCATCTTCAAATACGGGAACACATAGTCTTTCCTGGTTAATGACAGAGGCTAAACCCAGGAATATCACAGAGCTTCTTGCTTTTCAGTGGAGCTGAACCAGCTTCCTACAGGGACTGAAGTGTGCTAATCCTCATGATGTTTTCAGTGCCAGCACAAAACCAATCTCACCAGCAGCCCCAGTGACTTTTGTCTTGCCCTGAAAGTACACTCAGTGGTTACTGTAGATTTTGAGAAGTGATGCAGTTAAAGAGTTCATCATAAATGTCAGGTACTGGGGCACCATGCCAGCAGTTGGCAATTTGCTATTGCAAAGGTGCATACAGGTGCCTTCACATTGTGGAAGCTGATATTCTGTGGGGCAAAGAGGGTGCTGCTTATGCTGGGAGGCATGTGCCAGAGCTTCAGGTTAAGTATACTCTTCTAGTGTGGCTGAGCGTTGT
Organism: Lathamus discolor; assembly: GCF_037157495.1. Lineage (NCBI taxonomy): Eukaryota > Metazoa > Chordata > Aves > Psittaciformes > Psittacidae > Lathamus > Lathamus discolor. Next base: position 108,754,713 of record NC_088885.1, on the reverse strand, counting down.
GCATTAGCTGCCCTCAGGATTTGTGAGGCCATTGAAGAGGCCTCCCTTAGAATTATAACAATTCCATATCCTCTGCAGTGTATGAGTGTGTATCCCAACTCTGGGAATGGACGTCTTGCACAGGATGTCCTGTGACACACGCACAACACACGAAATGCCCTGGACATTGTGGATGCTCATCAGGGTAAATCAGCTGGATTACACCTCACAGACATTCACAAAGGATGTATTTATTGGTGGATTTGATGTGACAGCTGTCCACATAAGATTACCATGGCCAGCTTCCAGGAACTGATTAATGCTTATTCTTGAGCTATTGTAAAGGCCTGGAAATGGGAGCCTGACTAAAATAATTGCCTGTCAAAAATGAGTCACTTACAGAAGCACAGCATCAGCCACATGTTAGGAGGAAACAGGAATCATCAGTGCCCTGCTCTCCACAGGATGTACCTGATTTGAGAGGGGTCAAAACAGCTTCTTCAAGGGGCAAGAAGGGGGTCAACAAATATGTAGGGGAAGGTGATCTAGTTGATACATCTGGATTTCCAAGAGGTTTCTTAAAAACTCTTTCATCAAAGACAAAAGAAACTAAGCACGCATAGAAAATTAAATACAAAATTCAAAACAAAAGACAGGAGTAATAGTAATTTCTTGGTGCAGTCACTAGTCAAATTCTGCATGGATTTGTGCTGGAACTTATGCTGTTTAAGGTACTCAAATTTTGTCACCTTGAGAAGAGGATGAGCAAGGAGATGCCAAATTTGCAGGTGATACACAGCTATCCAAGGCACTAAGAGTAAGAACTACCATAGTGACTTCTTTTTTTACCTTAAGAGGCCAAATGACTGGACAATAAATTGGTAGATAAAATTCAGTGTAGATAACTGTAAAATGATGCACATCAGGAAAACCAATCTTAGCTTCACACAAAAGAATATGAGCTCTGTACTCACCATTACCACTTAGGAGCAAGACCTTCATGTTATGATATATAGGTCTGTAAAAAATATCAGGTTAATGTCTATAGTGGTTGAAAGAACAAAACAAATGTTAGGGATTATCAGGAAGAGAATAGAGAACAAAACTGAAAATATCATACTGCAGTATAATTCCTTGATTTGCCCATGGCTTGAATACTGTGTTCATTCTGCTCTCCTCATCAGCAAAAGGACAATATAAGGTTCGTAGAAGACTAACAGGGACAATCAATAGCAGTAAGAGCTTCAGCTAGAGAAATAACTGAGTTGGCTGGGGCTCTTCATTCTGGAAAAGGGGCATCTTAGGGGCATATAGTATATGTTCTTAGCAATATAAAGAAGGTAGGCAGGAACCAATTGCTTACTGCCTCTTCCAATATGAGAACTAAGGACAAACAAGCAAGAGCTGCATTCAAACATGGCACAAGGAGATGGCTCTTTATGCAAGTAGGTAGTACATGTGTGGAATTCCTTGCTATTGTGGCTGTGGAAGAATGTACATGAGTTTAAAAAGAAACCCAGCAAGCACTGCATAGATAGGCAAACACCAGACAAATCCTACACAACACCGCGACAAACTACAAAGACATCAGAAAATAACCTGCAGTGATCTGAGCAGCCACAGCTAGAAGAAGAGGTATGCTGTGCATGGTGTAAACAATATAGCCCCTCTTTTGTTCTTATGCTCTTCACTTACGTCTCACAGAGAACCATCTGTGGCCACCATTCCATCTTTAATGAGTGCCCTGTTGTTGATTATCCTGCACTATAGGAGAGAAGAAAGTGGTACTAATGATGCATGCTCAGCTCACGTGCCTGAGGTGATGCCTGACACCATCCATAGCACAGGGTTCCTGAGCTGATTAGGTGCTTAGCACTGCAGCATAAGCAGTTGTATCTCTATGTTTTGGCCTTCTCAAAACATTTTCTAGTCTATCTTCTCTGCATATACAAGTGCAGGTTTGAATATTGGTTCATTAACACGTTAAAGATAGCACCATTAAAAAGTCAACCTGTGCCCATACAAGTGCTGTGAGATAAACTGGTTATTGTTTGCTCTCAGCAAAAGGGAAGACTGAAGTGCTTCAGGAATGCAGTAAGACTTCTGTTTTCATGCAGTCGCTATATTTGTTTTCCTAGACTACTTCTTTCTGTTAAGCTCTTTGCTAGTGGATAGATCCCTAATGACATGAATTAGGCATGAACTTCCTTCTGTGATCTTCATATTCTGTTGATTGTTTCGGATACTTCACCTCTGCTTTCTGTATGCTAGATTTAATTGACATTGGACTAGGGCCAGAGAGGCATAGGCTCAGTGCAGCAGCTGGCAGCCCTGCATATGTCCCTGCTAGAGTTGGACACCATGTTGTATCCAACAAAGCTTTTCTTAGTAAAGATAAGGTATATCTCTTCTCATTTTTAATGCATTAAATCTTGGCACTAAGCCCAGAGGAAGTTTGGGGTGTCATCTATATCTGTTATCACTCCAGGAATGTCATGAAAGAACATCTGAGAAGTAGCACAGCAAGGGGTGATTCACTTTATCCTAAAGAGATCTAGCACCTTTCCCTACTCCAGCAAGCTGAATTAATGTATGTGGAAAATCTTTGTTAAGAAACTTCTAAAGATGATGCTAGTTCACTTTTCTCTCTTCCAAGAACATATGTGTCTCCATGGTTTGTTCAGTGTAATCTGAATATGTCTGTTGTGTGCAAATACTCCTGTCTGAGTCTCAAGTCTTCAGTGAATTTGGAGGTGTCAGACTTTCCATCTGATTTCTAGGTTGGGCAGTGCTTGTGTGTAGCAGAAATGACAACTGGGACAAAGAAAGAGGAGAATTAAGAAACCAGGGGATTATATGCTTTATTTATGAAATATATATATTTAAAAATAAAGCTCTTACATTTTTTTAAGCGCAAGCAAAGCTCACTTCAATTATTTTCAAAGTGCTGAAGTCTCTTGTCTTTTACAGTGTATAAGTGAAAGCTCCTCACAGTCCAGATGGAAAAATACCTGATTATTGCTCTGTTTTGCTGATGAAAGCTTTTAGACCGTATTTATGAATACTGCTTTTACCATTCAACAGCTGAGGTTTTTCTCACAAATGTATTAAATAATTTTCTGGTAAATCTACTATAACTTTTCACAATGATGCATCAAAGCTTAGAAATGTTGATCAAACAACACAAGCATTCACATTTGTGTGCCTAAATTGTTCTTGGCTCATGGTCATCAGGATCTCTTAAAAGTAAAAAATTTTTGCTTAGTGACCCAACTTAGGTGACCCAACTTGAAGGATAAGATCTGGTATGTTCCTGAGGTTCAGATGATTACCAAAATGTGTACTCAAACACATGCAAATATTCAGGTCTTGAATGCCTGATGCTCTTGTATATAAAACTAATTTAAGGGTTTTTTTAGTGCTGGATCAGTTTGAATATGTCTTGTTTCACCATCCCATAGAACCTGTATGCTGAGCCATAGCTATTCCTACCTCATATGTACCTTATATTACAAAGTTCTTTCTGAAAGATTTCAGCTGGAATTAATTTCATAAATGTAGGTGATTTGAGTAATAAATACACCAATGTGTCTATTCTCCCAATACAAATCTTGTAACATAGACAATCTAATCTCAGAGTTCTCCCAGTACAAATATGGTAATATACACAATCTGATTACTGCTGCTGAGCTGTAAATATTGGATTTAAAGCTGAACACATTTTACCTGCTATGGAAGCTTAGACACCTAACTTAGTTAACACCTGTATTTAGATGACTAGTCTCTGAGTGAATGTTCCTCTTAATATTTTCTATTATTCTATCTTGCACACCTAATTGTCAACTCAGACCCTTTTTATTTCCTTTTTTCCTTGATTTTAAGATTTGATGAGAAGTTGTCTTTAGGTATGATTTTTCTGAATATAGTACTGGGTGATCTCAAACATCTTTCCTGCAGCAGTCTGGAGATCAGGTACACATCTACTTTTATTTATTCATTTAAAAAAAACCACCCCAAATTCTTCTTTTTCAGTTCTATTGTGGTCTTTTAAAAACTTTATTAATAAATACTTCTGAGTGGGTTGTCTTTCTACTTTTTTGTGTTTGGGTTTTTTCATTACCCAGTAGGGTGTTTTTGCATGCTGCTCTACATATCTTTATTTTCTGATGATGGCCAAATCTCTAGATAAAGCAGCTTAGTAGCTGCTGTGCTTGCCTGACTCTGTTATCGCAGAGTTTATGTACTACTAGTGAGGTTTTCTATATAAACGAACTATGAAGCTATTTTAATCTCTTCCATCCACTGTATTTTTCATTGTTTAGCCTGTGACAATTCAAAAAATCCAAGGTAAAAGAAGGCAGTCTTACTTCTGCTGTGATCCTTAAATCAGCTTGAATATTTGTTAACAGAACATTCTTAGTTTGTAATATGTGGTAATGATATGAATATACTTCCTGGGGAGATTTCACTTCTACTGAGTGCATTTATCTCCTTTTTCCTTGTGCATTGTCTGTGTAGTGAATCAAGTATCTTTAATACATATTAAGGAATATTTTACTATATATTTAAGTTAGCAGGGAGGATATTTTGCCATTAACCTACTATGAGATTATATTAAATGGATCATAGTGATTTACAATAAAGGACTATTTCCATAAATTTCTGCGTTCAGTTGTACATGTAGCAATACTCTTGGCAGAAAAACAGCACATAACCTTTCAGCTGATATACAATGTTACAAAAGCTATATTATAAAGAACAGGCATGCGTCAGTCACTTTTTTAGAAACTGGTCAGATAATTCAAAGCAGTGTACAAGAGCTGAATTTTGTGGCTAAATGAGCTTCAAATTAAAACAAATTTCATGTAATGTTGGGCTGGTTCATATTGAACTATTAAGATGAACTGGATTATAAACACGCATTAGCTGCATTTTCTTGAGTAATATATGGTTTAGTTAAGCTAGGTCTTGCTATACGGGATTGTGGGTGATAAGTACCTTTCCAGTTCTCTTCTGGATAGTTCCAATATATCTGTGTCTATACAAATAACTGCTGGCAGCTTTGTGTATTTAGCATTTAAGGGTATTTATTCTTACAAAGTGGAATATAAATAAAAGGCAGTCAAAATGAAATGTCAACAAACATTTTCCCAAGTACCACTCCAGGGCATGATACTGAAGAAAACCCCATGTACTTTGCTGTATGCCAAACTCTCATGTTTAGTGTCTCACTCCTTCCTTTCCCACTGCTTCTTGACTTCTGAAATTCTTGCTTGACATTGACATAGGATTAAAGGAAGGCTTCTCCAAATACCCTCAGGAGTTATCGCATCTATGTGTTCCTTGATTCTTGCCATGACTTCAAAGAAAGTGATGCTGGTTTTTTAAAATAGAGTTTTTCTCACTTTGTCTGAATTTTATTTTTCTATAACATTCCATTATCAGCTTCCTATGGTGTGACAATGTGTAATGGCACATAGGATAGTGAAACACAAGTCTGTATAGAACAGACACCAGAGTGTTGTGCTATGAGAAGATGCCATTCCCAGTATGACTCTAGTTAGGATGAGGTCCTGCCTCACGTAGGACCTCAAGCATGATATGCAGTTGACTTGATTCGATACAGGTTTCACTGTATTTTCAACCTTTCTGCATGTCACTTTCTGTATATCTCTGCCAAATGCCAGGCTCTCTTCAACTACTCGTCTTATATGCCTTTGTCTCTGACCTGCATCCTCAGGTGAATCCATCCTGTAACTCTTACTGCTAATTCTTCCCATGCTTGCACTTCCCTTGATTGGTTCACTGGTGTGGTTGTAGACGTGTGGCTGAGATGCCTAACTCCTTAGCTGGCTATTTGCCATGTGCTTCCCATTGGCTACAATGAAAACTGAGTGTCATTGATTCCTAGTGCACAATGATTAGGGAGCAACAGCTACTGAACACTTAGCTGCCATGCTGAACCTTGCCAGCGGCTTTGAACAGTCTCTGAAGCAAAAGGTAGGATCTCTAAACATAGGATCAACTACACTTAGCTATCAACTATTCAGTGAAATCAGTCCTCTTAGGAGTTCCTCTGGAAAACTTTAGACCTGGTGAATTCTGTTCTATAATTGGAGGTATACTATTCAGGCTGGGAAAAGCCTAGTCTAGTAATAGGGTCAAGTGGGAACAGCTATATGAATCATATAATAAAAGTAGATTGACCCCCTGGGAAATAAAGTCTGCTCATCTGAGTGGAGCACATAAGTTAACAAAGAAGTACACAAATTGATGGAGAAATCCCCTGTGCATGACGGACCCCACTTCCCAGGGTCTCTAAGCCAAGATTTCCCTTCCCTGTGGACAGTTCATATGGTAAGTGCAGCATTCAAGCACTGCCCTAGCCTCACATGTTAAGCAGTTGCATATATATTTATTCAGAGAAGAAAAGCTTAGCAACTAAAATACAGTCTGTGTCTGTGTTTGTAACAGATGAACTAGAACTAATCTTTAGGAAACAGGTTGTTCTGACCTCTTTGCTTTTCAAAGCAGAAAGTTGTGGAGATTTGTTTATATGCAGAAGGGAAAAATGTCTAGGATTTGATCTTTTAAAATACATATACATAGAGATATATGCAGTAATCCATTTGTGTCCTGGGTTCAGCAGTGGCAGTCATTTTTCTCCTTAGTAGCTGCTGCAGTGCTGTGTTTTTGACTTTCAGCCTGGGAACAGCGCTGATAACACCGATGTTTTTAGTTGCTGCTCAGTAATGTTTACTCTGACCAAGGACTTTGTGAGTCTCATGCTCTGCCACGGAGAAGGGGAAGCCGGGAGGAAGCAGAGACAGGACACCTGACCCAAACTAACCGAAGAGGTATTCCATACCACAGCACGTCATGCCCAATATATAAACTGGGTGCAGTTACCTGGAAGGGTTAGATCACTGCTTGGTCAGTGGGTGGTGAGCAGTTGTATTCTCTTCCCTTGTTATTTCCCTTATCATTATTATTATTGGTGGTAGCAGCAGTGATTTGTGTTATACCTTAGTTACTGGACTGTTCTTATCTCAACCCGTGGGAGTTACGTTATTTCGATTCTCCTCCCCATCCCTCCAGGAGCAGGGTGGGGGGAGGAAGGGGAGGGAGTGAGCGAGCGGCTGTGTGGCTGACTGAGCTTAAACCATGACAATTTGTCTTTCCATTTGAAGACTTTTGGTATTGATACAGAAATGTCTTGTTTCTCATAGAAAGAGAGGATTTTCTACCCATGAAAGAGAACAGATACTTAGACCAGAGCAGGGCAGCTAAAACATGTCACTTGCAGAAACTTGTTTCCTTGGAAATATTGCAAATATTTCTTTAATTAACTACTTCAGAAATCAGTTCCATTGGAAAATAACAATGTGATATAATGAGTAATGTAACTAGACAGTGAAAAAACAAAAGTAAAGAAATTCCCTGCCTTAGATTATGCATTCATTAATTTCTATTTCCAGATAGCATAAGGACAGCATCAAACTAAATTTGTTACTTGGATGAAATATTTTTTATTCCAAATGTTGTATTTGTAAACAATGTAAAAAGAATCACAGTAGGTGTTTAGAAAATTGTAATGCTACCGTTAGGTCATCTTTCTAGGGCTACCTAAAATAAGAAAAATATATGTTACTTTTTCTTATTTTACTTCTACCTGCCAAGGTCATAGGGGGCAATTCAATCCACTAAAAGCAATGGAAAAGCTCCTGCACATATATGCCCCTTGATAAATTTCATTTTGTTAAATCTACAGCAGATTTATCTTTGCAATTAAAACTGAAAAAAAAAATACTGTAAATTTAAGACTTGCATTTCTAAAAAAGGGAATATTAATTGTTGTCATATAATGAAAATGCTGAATTATAAACACTTTCAATCATGGTGGATGTAAACAGACAGGCAGAATTGATGTTTCAAGTGTCTTTCTCCTAGTGTGAAACTGCTTTAATCACTTTTAAAATTACATTAATTTTAATATATTTGAATAAGTTCAGTAAACTTGTAAGTATGATGAAGAGATAGCAATCACGCTTCTTAATTTTGAGTATTAATATTCAAAATGACATGAAGACTATAAGAGTGTAATCAGTTAAAATGTCGCTTTGGGGAGAATTTATTGACTGGTCATAACACTGAAAAATTGATGTGTTTTGTTCAGTCAAAGTAAAAAATAGTATTTGGATCTCAGACACAAATTACCCTTTTCGACAGCACATTGGACTTGCATCCCAAATCTTTGACTTCATTTGGTGAAGAAATGAGCCATCAGGGAAGGCAATACCTTGTAAGAAATTATCATATTCTGCAGTGTTAATTCAATAAACTTGAAAGAAGAGGGAGAAATGGAAGTTGAGAGTTGACATACCATGTAAATATATCCCCTAACATTTTGAGATTGGATACTAAGCTGCTTTCAATGAGTTTGCTGCTCTTAATGCTTTTGTGACAGAAAGATTTTGCTGCCTTATAGGGATCTGAGGGGAAAAGACAAAATTTACAATTCCATTCATTAATGACATTATATAGCTAAAGACTACTGTGATGCTATTGTATCACTGGTTTTCTAAGGATGCAATGTTACTTTAGGGGCATAAGGACATATCTCATTGTTTATGTGGGCCTTTGTGAAACTTCACACAACTCTCTTTACAAATATATCTCTGTGTAAGAATGCATGTTTCCCTTTATAGTGTTCAGAGCTCATGTTTATGGACTTCAACTTTTGTTATTCTGGAATTATTTTCCTTATAATATTAACATGAGATCATAGCCCATTAATTATGTAACAAAGCATACCCACCAAACCAAGCCAAACCTAATTTTTATTTTCCTAGTGGATATGCAGTCTAAGGAGTGCTAAAGCACTGTAAATACATTTTTATTCTGGATCAGTATGTTTGCTAGGTTCATTTCTCCCTAATTTCATCAGAGAAACACAGTGCTGCAGGAGTGCTCTTGGTCAAGCCTAAGAGCTTATGTAATAAAACTGGTTAGTGGATATTTGCAGGTGAAGTACTTTGGCATCTGAATATGCTGTATTCCCTCTTCTGCCAGCAATTATAGGATGCTTCACATGGGATGCCAGGTTTTATGCAGTGTTCTTTGTTTGTTGCAAATTAGGACAATGTTCTGAAGCACTGAGGCTCCTGAATCTATTTACCAAATGCCAGGTGACTACAGTTATCATTTTACAGGTGGAAACAAGAACTATCCAATTGTGCTTTGAGCATATCCATCCACAGCAGTTCACATTACACCAGTAGTAGTGCTGCTATTTATACAGGTGGTAATAACACTACAGAAAATGCCACCCACCTGGGTATAAACAACTGTAGTAAAAGTATTCATCTAGCCACATATCAAAATACCCTAAAGCTGAATTCACAAAAGGAGAGTGAAAAGGATATTGTTTATATCCTTGGTGGAGAAAATACCTGTTTTCTTTTATGCATGAAAAATTGCCTATGAGGTTTTCTTCAGCTGTGCAAATGAAAATCACTGCATTATGAATACTTAGCTATGACAGAAGTTACTGAATGGGTATAGACTTAAATGCATGAAGAGCAGGTTTTAGAAGATAAAGGGAAAAATTCACTTATAAGGACATCTTCTTCCAGATTGTTGTTACGCTTTCATGAATTTGTACTCTGGCCTGTAATACAGTGATAGCACATTTGAGCATATAGCTACAAGTAGATTACTGTACTGTTAAAGGACATACTAAAGACCTGTGTAGACAATATATGACCTTGCTGACAGTAAAAGTGTCTATCTTGTTAAATGGAGACCTGCCAAGACACCTAACCAATTAGTGCCTGCTCCCAAACCTCTCTATGTGCAGTGTTTCCCGAGGGGTTGAGGAGGCTGAGTGAGCTGTAGGTGTGCAGGCTATAGTAGCTTAAATGAGCTGCCATACAATCCCCACTCTATGCTATTGGGACCCAGGGGAAGCATTGATTTCTGCAGAGCACTCCTGAGAGCTCCAGGAGACAGGGTGAGTGCCAGCAGGAGCCCTCAGGGACCTCTCTACTTTCTACAGAGTAAACATGCCCATATCGATAGGGCATTCCTGTTGTATTCCCATACTTAAAAGTTGTTTGGCTGGCTGAAGATGAGAAATGGTGTAGTGATAATAATCTGATGATATCTTTTCACATTGAGTTCTATGGGACAGAGAGACAAGGCCACCTGTTGGATCTGAAAAAAGTAGTTAAGCTTACAGGCAAGTAAGCCATATACATTCAGGTATGAAAGTCTGTTTTGGTGAATGCTGGAATTTAAAGAATCTCTTCAGGCTTGGCTAGTAGAACTGATCTTTTAGGAAATTCTTTTATTTCCTCAAAAATTATAGTATTAACTATTTGCTGGTATAATTGTATGACTTAATAAGACTTTCCAAACCGTTCACTTCAGCTCACCTCAGCTCACCACTGGATGAACTATTCTGTGCTAGTATTTGTTAGTGTTGTCACCACCATTTCAATTCACACAACTCTCTTGTCAGTCCTCAAGAGTCTTCAAGAGTGAATTTTACATTAACATCTCCTTAATTGCAAAAGCTGAGGGGGAACAAGGAAACTATTCCATCAAAGTATATAGGGTGCATTTCTCCTAATAACTATTATGTTTTCTAAGTGGGCTATTATGGATTTTATACCTTCACTGATAAAATTTATTTTCTCATAATTGGTTTCGAATTAAGATGGTAATAAGACTTTAAATGGCAAATGTGTTACTTCCATACTAAATACACATCATTGTTTTGGCCTGAAGCCCAAGAAGAGCTAAGTTTTCTCTTTAGCATTAAGATTTGTCAGACTTCTAAAGCATTTTCCAAAAAGCTGAAGATGCATGTTCTCTCTCTCTGTGTTTTGAGTTCTATAGCTTTTTGATGCACATTCCTATGTGTTCCAGTGACTCTAAGTAGTTTAATTCTGAAAGTGTGATTAACTGAAATATGCACAGATGGCTAAAGCAGAGGCTCGGTCAGGCTATTTGTCCGTAAAACCAGCTGTGTTTTGTCTTGACTATTGAAGTCACCGGATCAAAACCTTGCCTAGAGAAAATGAAGGGTACTAGAAGGCCTGCCTGACCAGATTGTTATAGGCATGTGAGTGTACTTGATTTCTGAATATAAATGCAATTCTGAACACCTAATTTATGTTCCCATTGTTGTTAGCCAGCTGCAGACCTTCAGCCCCCCCTAACTTGTCACATTTGTCACACCCTGTGTGACTTACACGGGTGCCTATGGAAACTTTAGGAGGAAGAAGGTCTGATTGGAATAAAAGGTATTCCTCAAGGTAAGTGTTAAGGAGACAGAAGTTTTTGAGAGTCAGTTCTTGGCACTTTAAATCGGATTAAATTTGAACTTTTATTTTATTTAGAGCCAAGTGCTGGTTTAATGTTTATGATTTAGAAATGGCTAGTTCATGGTAGGGTTGATAAAGCATTTTGTCTTATCCCACTTAGAAATGGGACAAGCCAGTGGTAGCTGGGAGAGGAATCAAACATGGAAAAGGAACGTGTGTGGAAGGATCTTGGAGACGGGATCAAAAGCAGTATGTGGCACTGTTCCTGATGTCTTTGCAGGACAACTGTCTGGAGAAGATGCTAAGCGAAACAGTTTGCATGCCAGTCCTGCACTTACCAAATGTGAGCTATGTTCCTAGGTGCCCCTGCTCCTCTGCAGTATCAGAAGACTTAGCTTGCCTGTGGCAGATGTAGGCAATCTGAGCAAGTATCAGTGTAAGCATAGTGAAGGCTTGTTGCAGGACAAACTAGTGAGGAACACCTCCCTTGCTGAAGGTAGTGATGGAGTTTGTGATGACCTTCATAACATCCCAGCCTTGGCTGAGGCCTTGACAAGCCATGATGTTTAAGTCATAACTGAGATGATTCAAATGCTTGGCATTGTAAAGGCTTATATGAATCAAGGAGAAACTGCTGTATACCATCCATCACAGAATTTACCTGGTGAATATGGCAGTGATTTGCAGTAGGTTTCCTTGGGTCAACAGAGATTATGCTAAATACCCTGGTTCCTGTGACAATGCATATCTGTGAGCTGGACCAGGTTTCAGCAACAGATTTTGATTGTCAGCGTATGGTTCCTTAATGAGTTTCTTGCAAAAGGACCTTGCTGAATGCCTTTTTTCATACTCACTTAAGTTCTGATTAGATTACATGCTCAGGACAAAATTGGCACTTGATTCCCTCATTGACATGGTTTTATGTGTTTTATATTTCTCCTCCCCAGCTTGCTTTTGTAGAGAACGACACTTACTTCAGTCTGTTTTATCCCCAGTATTTAATCCCGATGTGTACTGGAAGGGCATCATCACAAAGTACACAAATGCATGAGTTGCATTTGGAGCAGTGTTGGTGTTTATGTCAAGTGTACCTTCTGTATACTGAATTGCATAAAATAAGTTTAATATTTACAGCATGTTGCACTTTGCATGATAAAGGCAGAGATCACAATATTTTTCTATCAAGGACAAGATCCCAGCAACTGACTTCATTGATCCTTCATAGACCAGTCAAAAATTCAAGAATAACTTGTACAGCTTATGTTGCTTGGTCCAAATTGCGATAAAGCAAGAAATTAACACTGTGATGGAAGTCAAGAAGAGGAAGTTCAAGAGAAAGCAGGGAAAGAGCTATCTCTCCTTTTTCCTGGTTCTCAGAGTGTGATGATTTTCCATATCTAAAAGTCTGTGACAGGTTTTTAGGCTCTCAGCGTTCATGCAGATACAGACCTTCTTCTATGAACTGGTAATACAGGAACACATAGCTCTGGCCTAATAGCATTCAGGATTTGAGACACTTCAGAACAGTGAAAATGAGTTATTTGAGATCACTGTGATCCATGGTAAAACTAATCGTGGGAGCGTCTGTCAGATCAGGCAGCCCTGACTGTGCTGCAATTAGCTGTATTTGTAATTGATGTTACAAGTTTGAAGTCTGTTGCTATTCATGCTTGGTGAAGTTCACAGCAGTGGTGGCTTTTCCATTTTAAGGAAAAGACCAAGAATTGCTTTAAAATACTCATGACTGTGATTAACAGAACGAAGAGGTGACTGAAAACCTAATATTTTAGTAGACTGGCTGAGATGGGGTATTAAAAAGTCAGGGGCCTTAGCATGCTGAACCTGTAAGTTACTTAGTATGTTCAGACACCATGTACTGGCTACACTGGGGATGTGCTGAATTTCCCTTTGGACATTTCGAGCCAATTGCCAATCAATCAGATTCTTGGTTGGCTGAGTGTTTTGTTTCGGCCTCTGAGAATATTCCTGGCAGTTTTAACCAGGTTGCATGGTGCCCTGTGGGTTCCTGCTATAGCAAATGAGATGTGCATCATAGGCTGTTTTGTATTATTTAGAAATATGTCTCGTTTGACAGAGAATACTGATGCTTCATTTTAGCTTCTGCAGTACACAGGCTGTTAGTGATCTCTTAGGCTCTCAGACTTTAATCCCCACTGGTTGCAACTGGTACTTCCTTATGTCCACATATACTGGTGCAGTCACTACAGAAGTCAGCCAAAAATCTGCGCTGTGCTCTCCATGAAGGGCACGAACAGCACAAAAGCACAGCACAGCCAGAATGCATAAGAGGGCCATGGCCCTTTTACTGTGTCATAGTACTCTGATTAAGCCTTCTGAGGCAGCCCTTCAACTTCTGAACTGCTTGTACATGCTGAGAGAAGATGTATAGGGGGATGACTGTTATTCAGGGTTGTGTGATTATCCCAGAAACACGAGTCCTTTACCCAATTTTTCACCCTCTTGTCAACAGCAGGAGAGACAGTCTCACCACTGAGCCCAGAACATTTCACTTTTACTCTCTCCTTGTTATGTCTTAAGAACCGTGCACACAGGGCTCTTCTTAGGGTGGCAAAATCAATGCTGCTAATGCTCTTAAGAAACTTTAAGATGAGCTGGCTACTTTGAACAAGCTAGTATAAAGGCAACTTGGTTGTCATAAAGGTTATCTCTGCACAATTTCAGGTGGCTGAAGTGTAGACATATCTTTTCAGGTATGCCCATTCTCAGCTAAAGCCACACTGGAATGTATTACTTGCTTATATTATAATACAACTACAGTGTGTGGACCTATACTGGCACTGAAACAGCATAAAAAAAGAGATTAGAATATTTTTAGTTTTATGTCTGAATAACAGCATCAGCCTGAAATCCTGCTGTGGAGTTTACATTAGGGGCAGAGGTATATAAAAGGGACTTTGAATATTCTTCTCCTTTATGCCCTGTAACTTCTCTTGTTCTGGCAGATCTTACTGAATGGTTCTTAAATTGTTCAGTGATATTTGCTTTTGTGTAAGTAGCAGCTTTCTCTTAAATAATCTCTGGAGAAAGCAGCATACAAAAGACAGCCTTTCCTAACCCCTCTCTGTTTCTTCTACCTTCAGGCCTCCCTGCTTCACCTTCAGTTTCTCTCCCGCCTGGAAAAAGATTCTTACATTTCTTTCTAATGATTAGTAACTTTGCAGTTAAAAACTATAGGCGTCCTGCAATGCCCAGAGGATCCTACTGTAAAAAAAGAGTGATAGTTCAAGTAGCCTAGGGGTGAACAGATCTATTTCCCTCATTTGGTATTGCCTCCTACTCATTCAATTTTGGTCTCTTTCAACAAGAAGAAAGAATACAGTAGACCCCTCTGGACTTCTGAAGTTTCCTTTAGTAAAGTAACTTCTCAGTAAGAGAGAGATCAAAAAATAGCTTTGGTACTGAGGTGCAGACTGGGGAAAAAAAGGTCTTAAGACTGTATGACTGATGGTTTCACAAAGCCTAAAGTGCCCAGCTCCAGGAGAAGAGTTCACAGGATCACTCATCATCAAAGCCTGTGCCAAGAACTGGGATCCACAGCAGGCACCAAACCTACCTGAGAGATCCCATGGCTAGTGAATTGTTTTGTGAGACTTTCAACCTCATGGTTTGGGTGCCTTTGGGAGACTTGGACTCAGGTGTTAGCCCTCTACTTCGGGATTAGTTGCTCTTGGACAACTGCTTTCTTTTGAATTGTGTGGCTAGACACTCTGGGGTCTGTCAGGGCAGGGTCTTGCAGCCAGTGCCTGTCCCACTGCCCCAGCCAGGACCAGGGCATCTGAGGGATGCTGGGACAGATCCAGTCCTAGTCATCGGGCACATAACTGGGGACAGAGATGGGCTGAGACTGGTTTAGGACATGGGCCTGCAGTTGGACCAAGCTCAGTGGGGTCCATGGCCAGGCATGGATACTAGACTTGCTGTGGTGGTGTTGGGGCAGTGACTGATGGCCCTGCGGGACTGAAATGGGGTCCTGAGTCCTGGGCAGGGTGGGGGTACCCCAGGGAGGAGTGGGCAGGGTCAGGCAGGGCTGAGAGTGCCCTGGGGCCATGATGGTGTGCTAATTTACACCCATCTTTTGCATTGTAGCCAGCCAATAAGAGCATTCACTGAAGGAGGAGGAAGGATGATCCAGAAAGGTCCCTATTCACCTCTCCCATACTACTGGAAAGTGCCCGTGTGTTTCAGCACTTCTACCCTTTTTGTCCTCCATGTTGCAAAACCCTCTAAGGTGGCCAGCTCTTCATATGTGCTGCAGAGGCAACCACTCTACCCAAGACAGGCTTGTGAAGCCCATAGTAATTTCAAATTTAGGAGGCTGTTTGTCAGTATGGGGCCCTGCAACTTATGTACTGCTATTTCAGCACCAGTTACTGTAAATGTGTGCAGGTATCACTGTCCTTTCTTGGAAAACACAAAATTTACTTGTTATACCTCATTACTTTAGAGTAAATTGTATTGGAAAATTTACATTTTATTGAACTTCTGTTTTCATCTTCATAAATGTCTGCTTTAGTGTGAATACCAGTGTTTTAAAGTATGGATGACATTGAAAATCGTCATCTCTCCAGTATGATAAAGGAAGAGGATGTAAATTAGAGTTTTCTCAAAATTATTGTTCAAAATCTCCTTATAGAGAAGTATATGAACCAGCAATATCATAAAAATTCCCCTACTTTCTAGTTTGAAGGAATTGTGAAAGAAATACTGATTTAACTGCTCACGAGCTTTGGAACAAGCCTAGCACTGAAAATAATAGAAGCTCTCAAACCACTGGAACTTTTAGTTCACTCTGACCCTTCATTATGAATGTAAACTAAAGGAGGACTTCAAATGGCAGAACACACCATTAATTTAATTGAAAACTCTTCAATTGCGTGTGAAAATGAAAAACATACATTGTGTAAGTAAAATGTGCATTTATATACATGCACCAAGTGATTTATCATCTTTTTAGAGGTGCAGAATGACAGCATGAGGGGCAAAGGACACAACACAGAACAGGAAAAATTCTGATTAGGTATTAGGATATTTTTTTTACTGGTACATTGGTAAGACATTGTAACAGATTGCCCAGAGACTTGTAATGTCTCTGTCCAGGGAGATACTTTGGACTGTGATGAACAATTCCCTGAATCCTCTCAATTGGCTCAGGTTTGAGCACAGTTTGGAGCAGTTGATTCTCAGGGGACAATTTGATTATATATATTGTTCTATGATTAAGTAAGATTCAGAGTACTGTAAGTGCAAACAAGCGAAAATCAGGATTAGTGGAAAAACTTCTCTAGTAAGCTTTGGACCTTGGCCTTTGTTCCACAGCATACATTATTTGAATGAAAAATGAAGTAAGACTGTGATGTAACTACAATAATTCTAATTTAAAATAACCCAGTGGCATGTAATAGATTGCTCTCAAAAATACATACTTTAGGGCCTGGATACATTATTTTTATACAGGCTATAAAGCATTAGAAAACTGAAAAACTACATATTCTGCAAATAAAGCTCCCTGAGACCGGTATCTCTGTGTGAATTGTTTCATCCTGTTATCATTTCTGGGAAAGGTGATTTACTGGACAGAATTAAAAGGACAAAATGTAACATTAAAAAAAATGTTTACTACAGTGCTGGGCTTTATTCCTCACACTCTCAATGCTGAGTGAATGAGAACTGAAGATGTGCACTAGTGGAAGTGCAGCAGGCACAATACAGCATCAGGCCTTTGGTGATGATGGGTTATATGCTTTCATAAGCCTCCAGCTGTGGATCAGTGGGATCTTTAACAGGTATCTTTAATCATTCCACTTGATGAAACAAGGTTGTGTGGTCTATAGCTTGTCCTTGAATTCACCCAATTCTGCAAACATATCTGATTTGGATGTCCCAAATGTGAAAGGAACGTAGAAAGTGTGAGAAGGAAAAATGTATCGGTAAATTTCCTGGCTCATTTGAAATGCTGCTTCCTTCCTCCTTCAAATTAAGTTTTAAAGTTACTGACATTACCTAATGTCTGGAAAGGTTGATGCCTATGTCATTGTTGTTTGAGGTATGAGGGTGGTGAGACACTGGCACAGGTTGCCCAGAGAAGCTGTGGCTGCCCCATACCTGGCAGTGTTCAAGACCAGGTTGGACAGTGCTTTGAGCAGCCTGGTCTAGTGGAAGGTATCCCTGACCTTGGCAGGGGGTTTGGAAGTAGATAATCTTTAAGGTTTAACCCAAATCATTCCATGATTCTGTGATGGTTATTAAAATATTTGATGATCATACCACAGAGAAGTGCATGAGAGCAAAACAAAAATACATTCAAGGAAAGAAAAATTTAATTAAAAACATTATGACGAAGACTTTTTGTGTTAAACTTTGTATAGCCTCAAACAATGCAGACTTGTCCAATATAAATTTTTTGTTGTTATTACAGGTGTTATATTTATGCGGTTCTCTTCCCCACTACTACTGAAGGTAAACAATAAAATATTTACTTCCTTTGGCTGAGTCCTACACAAACACAAAAGTGGTCTAGCATGCTCTCTGAAGATGAATGGAAAGCCTGAGGAAGGGCAGTGCTCTGTCAGGGCTGGCAGGGAGGCAGATGGCTGAAGTGGTGGATGTGTTCTCTCAGGAAGGAAATTCTGGAAAAGAAAATGGGGCTGGAGAAGACATTTCACCTCCACAGATAATTCCTTTTCCTGGAAATGTCCTGCCCTTTCAAAGCCCTGCTACAAGGTCCCTCTCTGCAAAAGATAGCTAACAAGTTGGTATTTTCTCCAAAGTATGGATTTATTTATATAATTTTTTGATATCGGTACTAGTGTGCTACATATGAATCTATTTGAAATTAACTGGCAACTATTGTAATCTGTGAAAAAAAACCAGAATTTTGAAATATAAGAAATTAGAACAGAAAAAAAGCAAAACACTTGATGCAATAATAAGTATTTACATTTGGGATTAATGAGAGTAGAAAAAAATATTACAGGAGAGAGAGACCATGAGAGAATCAGAGAAGGAAAACAGAGAGGAAATAACGAAACTCCGGTAATTATCTTTTAAGCAGTTTTAAGTGATGTGACATGTACAGAAGCTGTGTGATAGAGGATACAGTAAGAACTGAAGAATTTCCATGAAAATAGCAGTAGTCTGGATTATATTTTGAGTCCCAACCTTTGTGTCCTTTAACGCAGCTGACTGATCAGCCCATGGTATACCAGAAGTATGTTGGAGGCATGTCAGCCTTGCAGAGTTTATAACTTCAGCTGAGAGAAACAATATGATTGCATTTATACCTTAATTATCAGGGGAAAATCACATCAAGTCCAGGGAATTGTGTAAATTTACTCTAGCAGAGAAGTTAGTCCTTACTATTTTGGGATAATCACACTTGAATGCAAATTTATAAATATTTTTAGCAGTCTGTATTTTAGCTGCATTATTGCATATAGTAAATTAAATAAATTAGTAATGTAATTCAAAGCCTATTATAAGGGCTTGTATACTGTTAACTGGGTCTGAAAATAAGAGGCAGCTGTTATGCAAATGTCACACCCTTGAATTGATTACACATTTTAGATGATGAGTCTGACCCATCTTTACATAAGTGTCTCCACTTTTTTTTGTGCCTATTAGTAATCAGAAAGGTTTATAATATGAACATGCTTGCCAGTCACCTGATTTATTCTAAAACACTGCAATATGTCTCCAAATAGATGTCCCAGGCATGTGTACGTGAAGGTATAAGGGCAAGGATAATTGCTGGATTCTTTCAGTATTATGCTTCGTTTGAATGCAATGATAATGCACCTTTAGTACTGATTTGTTCAACATTGACCTTTTTAGTATGTAAATAAATCATCTCCCAGAACAGTGCAATCAAGAGGATATAGGTTGATTGATTCAGAAGAAACTGCCTTGAAAACTTCAGGTAAATACTTTCATGAAGACGTCTGCAGGTATAGCATGGTCAAATACAACGTGTATGATGTGTTCATGGAGTACAGCCTCAATATTGTAGTCTCTGACTACAGAGAATGTCTGTAGTCAAATGGCAATTTGTTGTTTCTGTGGTTGTTCGGAGCACTTTTATTTGAAAAGAAAAGCAGTAAAAGCAGATGACTAATAGTACAAACTAGGTGATAAATAAATGCATCTATATTGTACACATTTATAGATTGACATTGTCAGAATTGATGAGGTGTGATCCTTTCAAAAACAAAAGATTTCCATGATAAAAGACAGAAATAAGACAAACATAGGAATTCTTTTCCATAATTTACTGCAAAAAATGTCTCCTAGCATGCAGATTCCTGCAGTCATGGAGCCCTTATTCTTCTTGTGAAGGCAGTCTTAAAACTTTTATAAACGTGTTTTACATATCAAGGAGTCAGGTTCAACTTCTGCAGGGTTGTTATTGTGGGGAAAATATCACTGACATTTTGGTAGGGTCTAAGTTTTCTTTCCTCTATGAATTCCTGCCTCTGAGTGTTTGTCAACAGCTGAGGTCAGTGGGCTCTACTGCTGGAGAATGTCTCTCATACTCTTTAATACTTGTGAAGGTAAAATACTACGTGCTGAGAGCAGGTCTTACCTGTATTTTAGGGGAATAAGAAGAAAATGTAACAGAAACCAACAATTTCTTGGTATTTGCTGATCAAAAAGAAGGAAAACATTGGCTAGCAAAAGCATATCACATGTTAAAATAGCTATTGCTCCAAACCTTGGAGGTAACTGCTCCAACATACCAGGTGTTAATGCTGCTGGTGTCAATCAGTTCTCTTCTTGGAGCCTGTGTTTCTGTCAGAAGCATCACTGACACAAAGGTCAGTCCTCTCTGCTGGCAAAGTGGAGCAATTTTATAGACATGCCGGTAAAAAAAAAAATGGCATTTGTTCTTCCTGGTAAAGTGAAGGAAAATCACTGCGACACTGAGGAAACACTAAGTTCTCCATCAATTGAGACATTTTGGTGTTGGTCTCTGACCCTGCACATAAAGGGGCCTGCATTTCTGGCAGCTATGATACATTGGAGGTGATATGCATACCATCTTTTGCTGCTGACACTTTATGCTACCGTTGCATAACTTTATGTCTCTTGTCTGTTTTGTCAGGAATAAAAATGGAAAGGTTGAATTTCATCATGTGGTACTAAAGAAAATGAAGAATTATTCATAAAAGTGCAGCCACAAATGGATTTGACTGCAAAAGCTTTTAAAACATTTTATTTTAGTTTGTTAATACTTGTATGGTGAGCACTTCTCTGAAATTAGAAAGACGATATATAGTATGCTGCCTTGCATTTAATTAGAACATTTTATAATACACTTGTATGAATAGCTTTGGACAAAATGTGGTTGAGTTGTTTCTTAATTTGGTCACTGGAGGACTGCCATTTTTTTTCACTTGCAACAATAGAAAGAGTGAAAAAAACCCAACTGATTACAAAAGCTGCTGGCCCAGAATCTCAGCTATCGCTAAACAGCCCACAGAACAGCTTGGGAATGACAGTGAGTAGGCATATAAATATAGACTTTTCACTCCACTGGATGTGCACGCCAGGATGGTCTCCATATTTTCCAATATCTATTTTTCTTGTAGCAGTTACTAGATGTTTAAGTCAACAAAATATGGGAAAAAATGAAGAAGGCAAGAAATTGGATTTCAACTAAAAGCAGTCACCTTTGGGTTTTTTTTCTTTAAAATGTTGGCAAATGGGCTGTAGAATTTCTATG